>NC_046322.1:22470817-23670817 GCF_009819535.1 Lacerta agilis
AGCATAGAACACATGTGGTCAGAGATCTGCACTGGTTGCTGATTTGCCACCAGGCAAAGTTCAAATTGTTACTATCAGTATATAAAGCCCATAACAAGTTGGGACCAGTTTACCTGTGAAATTGCTTTGCCCCGTATATGCCCAGTCAGATGGGCAGGGTACAAATAATAAAACGATGGTTAGAATTATTATTTGACTGCCTTGATCCGCAGAAATGGCACTGTTGCAAGTGCCACAAAATCCCCTCTGTAATAAGTGTGGCAGAACCCACACTCAGACAGGTGACATCAGACAAGCACCTTCAATGTACTCTTTTCGGCACATGCTAAAAACATTTTTGTTTGGACAAGCCTAAGCAGAGATGTAGAATGTTGATGTATATTTTAATCTGTTTTTAGTTTATTGTTGATTTTATCTTTGTAGTGCTTTATAGAGGGTTCCCCCCCACATATAATTTTATTGTTTTAGTCTCTTTGAGGGTTTTTTTAACAATCAAAAAGTGTAAAAGCTTTATGAAATAAATTAATAAAATAATAAATAAAGCTAGACTGGGCCTGACAGCCCTTTGAATAAAGGGCTGTCCTCTGTAAAGTGGAACACATGGCTATCCTCCTGTAGACACCCCAATTGCACATGGCCTAGTGTACATGTGCATGAATGCTGAGACCAGGGCAAGTTATGCCCCACACCTCTTGAGAGGTGCCCAGAATCTTGCAGAGTTGTGCACTTATATTTGATTGCGCACTGATGTGCTCATTAGATGCACACTCCCCAATAATTATATTGCTAAACATATGCTCCTCTCATTATATATACATGAAACAATTACTTTCTCTCCCTCTCCCTCCCTCCCTCTCCCCCCCTCTTTGAATTTACCGTATATACTTGAGTATAAGCCTAGTTTTTCAGCACACTTTTTGTGCTTTAAAAGCTGCCCTCGGCTTATACTCAAGTCAACCATTCCTTAAGAAGTGTACAAGAACGGTGGTTCTTTACTCTCCCCAGGCAGCTTGTTCCATTCCTGAACTGCTCACATAAATGCAAACTTTAGACCCCAGAAGGCAGAAAGCCTATCAGTTAAGGAAGTATTAAAACCCCACAGGTGCTCACTTTCCCTGGCTCCTGCTTAAACAGGACAGGATCTGAGCCTTCTCTGTATAACACAAGGGAACATTGCGCTGTGAGTTAAACCACAGAGCCCTAGGGCTTGCTGATCAGAAGAATGGCGGTTCGAAACCCTGCGACGGGGTGAGCTCCACAGCAGCAAAGGAGGAAGAGGAAGGAGCAGCCCGAAGGGCTGCTTTGGGCTGCTCGTTCCTCCTCTACCACAGTGGCAAAGGTGAACCGGCTTATACTTGAGTCAATAAGCTTTCCCACATTTTTGTAGGGAAATTAGGTGCCTCGGCTTATATTTGGGTCGACTTATACTCAAGTATATACGGGTACCCTTTATTTTCTGAATTCATTTTCTGTGACGTAATCTACGGCTTTACAGCAGCGTCTTGAAATGAACATGGCTAGTTTGAAGGTATTCTGAGCCTTCTTCTTCTTCTTTTCATTCCATGTCCTGTGGTCAATTGATGCTTAACATGTCAAACAAACTTTGAAAGATAGGTAAGTGATGAAATGCAATCTGCTGAAAATAAGTCAGATGCCTTTGTTCATTTAAAGGAGTACAAGTTTTTTTTTTCCTCCCAGAGATTTACTGTAGCCAAGAACAATCTGGGATTTTTCTGACTGTTGGTCGAATAAAGTATGTATAGTATAGAACAATCTGGGAGTATTTTTAGAGCAGCACCAGATGTCCTCCAGCGAAGTCTTCTGTGATTCTAGGATTGCTCTCGCTCCTCTAGTTAACAACCTGCCAGGAAGATGGAACCAGCTCTCAAGAGCAGTGCTTCCCAGGTTTCTGAATTTAAACCAGACATGTGCTTCACTCTCAGTTGTGAAAAGTGTAAGAGTGGGCCTGGCATTGCTTCTGGATTCCAAGAAGATGCAGCAATGGCCAGCAGTGCTGGTTGGGCTTTTGAGAGATCCCTGAAATATGGGCAGAACTGCTGCAGCTCATCAGCAGAGCATCAACTCTGCATGCAAAATGCAAAATTCCTGGCATCTCCAGTTAGGGAATTTCACTATCTGAAACAGGGCCGGATTTAGGTTTGATGAAGCCCTAAGCTACTGAAGATAATGGGGCCCTTTATATGTCCAGTTGTCCTATGACAACAACAACAACAATTGTCACTGTTTTTTGTGTTGAATATATGCTATATGGTAATTTATGGACCTAATAGGTATCTAAATCCATTTGCACATAACAAAATATGTATTTTATCAAAGTAATTGTTGAACTGAAATACAATACAAGAAGTATATTAATAGTGAAATACAATTAAGAAGAAGTATATTAATAGTGAAATAATTACCAGTGATATTTTAGGGAGCAGGCTAGCAGGTGGGGCCAATTATTTACATCATAGGAGCCCACACAACACAAAACACTGTAGCTGTATGTAGGTTTTTTATTTGTTTTTTTATCTTATATTTTGGAAATGTACATCCATTTTTTCCCCTTTAAATTTTTTTGGGGCCCCCAAGAGAGTGGGGCCCTAAACTATAGGTTGTTTAGCTTATACGTAAATCTGGCACTGCCCCGAAGAGCCATTGCCAGTTAGCGTCAACAATACTGAGCTGAATTCAGAAGTGGGAAAAGGGCAAAGCCAATATCTGTGGTGCAACAAGAAGAAAAATAGGTTTCTTTGCGTTATTTCAATTTAAGCATCACATGCATGCATATGCATACACACAAAAAAACAGGGCTCTGTCCCTGCTCACGCCACTTGCCAACCCCACACCCACTCTCCCACATCGACCCTTTAGAGCTTCCCCTTACCACTCCATGCAAGCACTAAGCACACTTTTCAAGTTCCCAAACACATTTCTGAAGCCACTTATCTCTTTTATGCTGCAATGGTTTTAAACTACTCGTTTCCTTGCCATGGCCACTGCTGTTGTGCAGCCTGCCTTCACTGTCTCCACTTCCACCCTGATTTCATGCAAATCCAGGTTTCTGACGTGGCACTACAAATCCCTTCAAAGGGGCTGTGCAGTGACAGCCTTACATTTTTATTATATAGGAAGATACCCCCACACATATACCCACCCACCCACTTATATACTTGTATAATATACATGGATACGTGCGTGTGACTCTGTGAGAGAGAGATTTATCATTTGATGTAGCCAATGATGGGGCTTGATTCCTTGTTTCTGAACCATTTGAACTCACGGTGATGGTGCAATGAGATATCTTATAATAGTTTTGCCTACTGAATCTGTGGGAAAGAGCTGAGCCATAATGTGCCATTACACAGCTTTGATGTGTGGAATGTTAGACAAGTTTTGCATATCTGATTCAACATCAATGTCACCTTGATAAACGGCACTTCTGGTCTTCATCAAATAGATGTAACTCAGGGGGAAGTGTGTGTTTATTTTCAACAGCTTTATCAAGTACTCTTTGCTATGGTTGGGGGGGGGGGAGCACATCAAGGTGTTATTTTGTTCAGCTCTGGCCCCATGAATCACTTTTGCCTCCTGCCATCATCATTCCAGCTACCCATAATGGTTTCTGAACAAATATTTATTTCTGATTAAGAACATACCATTTCATATTTTCAAAATGATGCCTCATTTTCACACGCTCGGACATGCTTACAGTATCTGGGTTGTGCAGGAATTCCACACACAGTGTGGAATCTTGACACACACACACGCACACACACACACACACACACCACTGCACCATTCATGTATTTGAAAACTTGTTGCCACAAGTGAGTGTAAAGACACTGGGAAGGGAAACAGCAGAAGGAAAATGCAACAATTCTTACTTTTAAATGAAGTTGATGATACGCACCACCCACCCTCCCGGCATGTGCATAGCTTTGCCTGTGCAAGAGAGAATCCCCACAGGGAACCTAGAGATCTCTTTCATCAATGTTTGTTTGGGTCCATACTGTGCTGGGTGCATTTCTACCCACTGAACTACTACATTAATTGTGAACCTTTCCACTACTCACATAAGAGTATTAAGTCACCCACTGCCCTCCAGAAATACAAGGCTCTTTTGCAGCTTCCAAAGAGGCATCATACTCCTATCTGGGCTCCTGGTGCACAAACTGGGCATTGCATGGTTGGCACTGACTCATGACAGGGCCTTCATGGTGGGATTCCCCTTCTTGGAAACCCAGCCAGATGGGCGGGGTATAAATATATTATTATTATTATTATTATTATTATTATTATTATTATTATTATTATTTTGTGAAATGCTCTTCCTGGTGAACTGCTTGCCCTTATTATTAACATTCAGGAGGAATTTGAAAACATCCCAATGTTGGATGGCTGAAAGACACTGTTCCTGGCAACCTCAAAATTATCAGCTGTGAGGATATGAGACCATTTCAAAATGTTCCTAGATGGTTGTTGTTGTTGTTGTTGTTTAAAGTGAATTGTTCTTCCACTATGCCATTTACCATGCTGGACTCCTTTGGGAAGCAAAATAGGGTAGAAATTTAATAAACCTAAATAGAACAAATTACATGGAACTATTTATTTATGTATACCAAACCAGCTTACATAACATAAGCATAGCAACAGCATTCACAAAATCCATCAACTACAATCAAAACCAGCAATAAAAAAAATTGACAATCAGCACAAGATCCTAAGGGGACTAGAGGCTGAAGTTAATCTACACATGGGCTGCAGAAGCTTGGGAAAACAGCTTTTGCTCATTTTGAACAGGACCTGAAAAACCAGAGGCCTCGTTTCCAGAGGGGGAGCCATGCTAGTCTGTTGCAGCAAAAAAAGAGCAAAGAGTCTTCCTGTCACTTGAAGACTGAACCAAGGCAAAGGGCTTTCAGCACATCTTATGTTGGCTTTTTTCCTGAGTCATGCAGTGGATTCCCCCTTGAAGCACTAGTGATGAAGTAGACTCCACACACAAGAATACTTTGAAGATGACTTTTTACTTGTACAATGGCAACTATTAATAAGCAGTAGCATTTATGCTATATCAAAGACAATGTTGTTCAGTTGTTCAGTCGTTCAGTCATGTCCGACTCTTCGTGACCCCATGGACCAGAGCACGCCAGGCACGCCTATCCTTCACTGCCTCTCGCAGTTTGGCCAAACTCATGTTAGTAGCTTCGAGAACACTGTCCAACCATCTCATCCTCTGTCGTCCCCTTCTCCTTGTGCCCTCCATCTTTCCCAACATCAGGGTCTTTTCCAGGGAGTCTTCTCTTCTCATGAGGTGGCCAAAGTACTGGAGCCTCAACTTCAGGATCTGTCCTTCTAGTGAGCACTCAGGGCTGGTTTCTTTGAGAATGGATAGGTTTGATCTTCTTGCAGTCCATGGGACTCTCAAGAGTCTCCTCCAGCACCATAATTCAAAAGCATCAATTCTTCGGCGATCAGCCTTCTTTATGGTCCAGCTCTCACTTCTGTACATTACTACTGGGAAAACCATAGCTTTAACTATACAGACCTTTGTCGGCAAGGTGATGTCTTTGCTTTTTAAGATGCTGTCTAGGTTTGTCATTGCTTTTCTCCCAAGAAGCAGGCGTCTTCTAATTTCAATACAATGACAATACAATGCATTTATCAACCCTTGAGCCCAAGAGAGAGTCTTCTTGCTTTTTGCTTCCAAAACTCATTCATAGCAGTGCATAAGTTACCAGTCCGTTTTGCTTGCCTTCCCTCGCAAACTCCTCTGGACACAGTGTCTGCTTAAAGTTTCTACTTTCAGCAAAGCAGCAGTGAAGCAGCCAGCCAGCCTCCAACTCCCACTCCTCCTATCTAAGAAGAACCTGTTGCATCAGGCCAATGGCCCATTTAGGCCAGCATCCTTTTCTCACAGTGGGAAACCAAATGCCTGCATGACACCCACCTGAGAAAAAGAGAACTATCCCTTCCTGTGGTTTCCAGCAACTGGTACTCAGAAGCATTGCAGCATCTGACAGCATAGCTATCATGGTTAGTATTCGTTGATAGCCTTACCCTCCATGAAATTGTTCAACTTCCCTACGGACATTGCTCCCCATGCACAGTGCTGTTCAAGATAAGTCTTGCAAGTCAGCTCTGAGTCTTCTCCTCATGACATTTCTCCCCTTTAGAATATTGCACTGAACGCCAAGGCAAAATGACGAACTCCTGCACTGTTAAAAAATTATGCAGACATACTATTGCATGTTGCTGTAAGTCCTTTGCCACCAAACAATCCCAATTGCACGATATCAGGCCACCATAGGTGAACCAAACACCAAACAGGTTTCTATAGTGCTAAAAGGCTCATAGGAAAAAAATGGAATCGATAGTCCCATAAGACACAATACAGAAATTAACATTATAGAATTATGGTGTTGTAATGTCATGCTTCTTTATGTCATTAAAGAAAAGAAAGCTGGAAAAGCAAAACAACAACAACAACAACAACAACAACAACATGCAGACATAAGCCACTCAGAGATTGCAAATAACCAGGCTGCTTTAGGAAGTAACAGCAATTTCTAGCACATGTTTGGGGTTGCCCATTTTGCCAGGACTTTCTGTGGCACCCATGCAGAACTCTGCAGATGCAATCAGTGCTTGGTTGCCCAATTTCTGTGCAAGCAGCACTGTGCTTTTTTCCCTAATCACTAGCTTCTCATCTCATCATTGGGAAATCTGGGAACTCCTCTACTGTATGAAAATGAAGTAGATAGAGAGTCTGAGCAGGTCAAAGAGGCAAAATGTCAGCCAGGCTTAGATGATGTTGCACAAGCATTGGGTGTCTATCAGTTTTCAGGTCACAAATATACTTACAAGTGTATATTTCCCTATCACCCCCTTTCTGGTCACTTTACAACATAGTTTTGCTAACAGATGGTCAAACTGCTGTCTGATGGAAATACATTGCTCATTTGGTAACCCCCTAGCCATTTTACCTACATATTTTCCCGATGTATCATGTCTCAACATATAATAAATATGATTAATGAGAAAGGAAATCCCATGTATGATTTTTACCACTAAAGGATATACAAGGCTGACCCAAGATATTTTGCTGTCTAAGGCTCAGCACGAAAGCATCCCTACCCCAAGTCAAGCCTTCATCACTTTGGTGCTTCCAAATGTGTTGGACTACAACTCTCATCAGCCCTCTAACTGATGGGAATTGTAGTCCAAAACATCCAGAGGGCACCAGGGTGGTAAAGGCTGCTTTTGTACCCGATACATTACACAAGAGCCCAAACAATAATGTATTAAGGTCAACATTTTGCTGCTCTTTCATGACACTAAGAATCCGCTGTCTCGTTCTGCCTAATGGGAGGGTTTGGCTTGGCAATACGGAGCAAAACTTGCAAGAAAACTATGCATTCCTTTATGCCTCCACTTCCATCCCAATACATGCACCCTTGAGGAGTGTCTCTCTTTTAGAGGTCCCAGCCAGAGTTTGCGGTGAGGAATTGTGGGCCTTTAGCTGTGTGTCTTGCAAATTCTCATCCTGGGGCCCAAATCCAGCAACCTGCTTAGGCAACATCTCCAGAAAGCAAGGTTCAGCAAATGTCTGCCATCACAGAGCAAAAAAGAAGAAGAAGAAGAAGAAAAGAAAACCCCCTGATGTGTCGTAAGTTGTTGGCCAAAGGACCATAGTTAATGCTCAGCCCACTTCCTAAAGAGAGGAGGGAAATATTGATCTTTTGCCCCTTGTATTTTAGAGAGCAGCCTTTGAGAGAACTCCAAGGCGGCAGAGTTCTTAATTATTTTTTTTAAGAGTGCAGTATCTGTATCTCAAGAGGTCTCTGTTTCCAAAAAACATCAAAGTTCTTTGCTCTTATGCAAACACAAGAAGTCTTTCTTCCATCGGCAAACATTTGGGACTTTCCTCATTGTAAGAGCTGTGAGAACATGGAGCAAACTGCCTTGAGAGATGGTGGCCTCTTTTTTTGCCACAGACACTCTCAGAGATGCTGTAGTTGAACCCTGCAGGTCCTGCACCGAACATAGGGCTAAGCAAGAGGACCACCAATGTCGCATCCAACCTCATGATTTTAAAAACTGGCATTCCAGAAGTGCACTCCACATTTCCTCTTATTATGAACGGTGAAGCATTTGCATGGAGACATGGGCCCTGGAGCTCTTTCCCCATTCTGTCAACAGCAACGAATTGAGGGCAACTTCAGCTCCTGGGTCAAGTCTGCAGCAAAACTGGTTTGCGTAGCAAAATAGATGCCTCACGTGAAGCTGTGCAGGTGCAGGGATGCTAATCCTCCGCCTTGCCACAGGGCTAGTCCTTCGGGTGCCTGGCTCCCTAGGTGAATGCAGCCACATGAAAAGGAGGAACATTCCTCCCGCCCTCCCTCACCCAAGGCTAGTGCCGTTGTGCATCTATTGGTTTCAGTGCAGCAGAACTTTCCCAGCTCTTAACTGAGCCTGGTATTAACCAAAAGGCCACACCTTTGCTTTGCAATGGTATGTAGGTTTTCGCCTCCTTCCTAGCAGTGTCCTCCCTGTTCTCTTTTCTGGGAAGGTCCACTGGTGCTCTGCTGGTTAGCCATGTGCTAGAGGGAGCCCATAAGTTTCATAGGTTTATGGACATGCAGGGAACGTGTGTGTCCTCAGGGTGAAAGAATCTATTCCAAGGCACATTCTTTTTGTGTTTGCTATAAGCATGCTAAGGACTCGGCCCTGCCCAACTCTGACTTTTTAAATTTTATTTCTGGTTTATTCATTGCTCCATGCAAGTAGCTAATGCTTTATGAGCTGGGAAAGTCGCCTTCTGCACAATCAGCCGTGGGTGTTGGCGGCTCCAGAGGTTGTCCATGGATGAATGTTTCGTCACTTGGGCACGTTGCAGGAGCAAAGGTGTTGAGCCCAGCACCGGGTGCCCTGGAGGCTGAAAGAAGGCAAGAGGCTGTCAGAATTTTCAAATGATCTAGCCTGGGTGAATTACTCAATGCAGCCTCCGTGGTTCACACCAGCTGGGAAAAAATGCAGGTGAACCAGAATTCATTGGGGCTTGCCTGCTGTCAAGTCACTCGGCCAAGAGGTAACAGCTAAGAGCTAGGGATCGAGAAGTCGTTTGGTCTGCTTTTTGAAGTCAACCGAAACAATTTGATGGTCCCAAACCAGTGTGTGGATTGCTACTCAGCTCCTGATTACATGCTTCTCTGGATTTTGCAAGGCAGTTATGGTGTGCAAGCAGCAAGCACATAAATACGGATTTTACAGTCCAAAGGCGTATTTTATGGAAATGCATACAGGCATTGAACACCATTGAAAAAGCCTGAAAATATCCCATTCCACCCCTGCCCTGCCCTGTTCCACCCCCTTTTTATGCACAAAATAGAGTTAGGCAGTCCTCTAGTGAAAATGCAACAGGGTGGATTTAGGCTGATCTGGGCACATTGAGCACATTGCTCAAAGGTTGTTTTAAAAAAATTCACAACCATTGTTCAAATTATTGGTGTTGCTGTGTTTGTGTGGGGGCAGCCCTTTAAATTTTGTGCTGCCCACCTTAACTTTTAGAAGGATACTGGGTGTGTTTTCGTTTGTGTCATAAGAGATTGCATGGTATGGGCCAACTCTATAATGCAGAGGTGGGGAACGTGTGGCCTTCCACATGTTGTTGGACTCCAACTCCCATCAGCCTTTGCTAATGTGGCCCATAGTGAGGGATGATGGGAGTTGTATTCAAGCAACACCTCCAGGGCCACAATTCCCTTCTTATATGCAATAATGAGTGGTTTCCTTCTCCACTGGATTTCTTCAGGGAAACCTTTTCTAAAGGGTGTCTTAATGCACTCTGTTGGAAGCTAATTGTTCAGAATGTCCAATTGTTTTCCTTGAAATGGGGTTCCACCAAATGTATTCAGTGACTAATCTAAACAGCATCCCCACCCCCACCCCGGCAATGCAGATAATAGTGCTTGTAGCTTTTATTTGTTGAAATAAATGGAAGCTTTCTAGTTTTCCCACGATGTAATTGTACAACAATGAAATGCACAGATATATATTCCAAGAGAAGTATGGGATCTCCTAGTTATTATGCTCCTTAGCCATTCACACAGACCCTACTGCTTCCTCTGTGCATTGTTCAGCAAGCAAATCACACAATAGTCACAAAACAGTTGTAGAGAAAGGAGGAAAATGTAATCTAAAAGCAGATTAGCACTAAATAGCACCACCTAAGGTATCAGCAGATTCCCTGGCTCCATACTTTCCTACAGGGGTCGCCTGCCTACACTGATGCACAGAATCTGATACGATTTTATCCTTTTTAAAAAGCTCATGGATGCTGTTGAATGCGTCTTGCAAGTTCTCTGCTGTATATCAGGGACAGCTATAGAAGGCTCTAGAGGAAAAAGTTCAACTCACCACACCATATCCTAGCGTTGATTTGCGAAGTGCTAAGTTTTTATCATGATTACTCTGCAGCAGGGATCTTGCTTTCGGGATTTCCTTCATGTTTGTTTCTGGAAGTCTCATTAATTTAGTGTTTCATTCATCAAAATCTGCTTTTATTTCATGTTTTATCTGTTGGTAATGATTTTGCTATGATAGGTTTGGGTGTTTTCCACCCTCCTTTCTTTCCACTTTTCCTTCCTTCCTTCCTTCCTTCCTTCCTTCCTTCCTTCCTTCCTTCCTTCCTTTTTTTTAATAAAAAAAACTAAATTCCACTGTCACTAATGGGAGGAGATGGCTTCTGCAGAAGATACCATTTTGCTTCTCCCATAATTCTCCTGGATGTCATGCATTCTGGGTAAAATAAAATAGAGATTGCAGCCCTTGGTTCGAGCCCGACCTCTCCTGGAATGCCATGAAACAACAGAAAGCCCTGGGAAGAAATATTCAGATTGAGTGGGACTCTGACTTAGGCTTTGACTAATCTGTCAATTTCGGTTTCTCCATTTTATGTTCAGTTCTTTGCATTTCCAGATCAGTCTGCAATATATAGAGAGCTGGTGCGAACTTTGAAGGGTGGCTGTGCTACAGTTTGCATATTTCAGAAAGTGCAGGTTAGATAGACCCAGTTCCCATCGCTACCCACAGTTCACTGTTCCATTCATCTGAAAAACAAATGAGCATTCCCATTTTGAACAAGATGCCATTCTTGTCGCAAGTTTGATAGAGCTTTGTGGAATCAGGTCACATGGTGGATTAGCTACATAGCATAAAGCAGCCTTTCTCAACCTTAGGTTCCCAGATGTTGTTGGACTACCACTCCCATCACCCATGACTGCTGCCCCTGCTGGCTGTGGATGATGGGAGTTGTAGTCCAACAACATCTGGGAACCCAAGGATGAGAAAGGCTGGTGTAAAGGATAGTCTCTAAACATGGGCACATGAGAAAGCGTGGGAGAGTTTATGGAGTCAGTTATGTAGTCAGAGTTATGCGACACAACATGTAATTAATCACCAGGGTTACTTAAAAAAGACAGGCACCAAGGCTGATTGCAAAAGCTGGACTCCTTCAAATGAGTGTCTGGGTACCATGCTGTGTTGAAATGAAGTCTAAACAGATAGAGCAATCTCTTGGTGAGTAAAATGGGTATATAGGGAAGTGTGCTTTGAGCAGGGCTCGCCCACCCATGAAGCAAGGTGTACTGGCCTGGCCCAGATAAGGAAGCCTGATAGTTAACTCTTTATTGGCAAGAGGAACACAACAGCTTCTACAGTGCTCTGGATATGCATACAAACACACACGGTTCTGGCCTCTAGGCAGCTGTCCATAGGTCTGGACTCTATGGAGCAGTTGTCGCAAGAGTGGGGCCCCTCTCCTCATCTGGCTTATATCCCCTCCTCTGATAGGTTGTGTGCTCACAACCTGAGACTTCTCCTGCATGGAAGTCAGTGCTGCTCTTCATATGAGATAACTGGGCATGGATACTCCAGTTTACTAAAATGATTACAAGCTATGTAATGCCATTAGCACATTCCACAGTGTTGCAAGAATGTATAGATGCAAAGGCTATACCAGGAATTAGAAGGGATCTAATTTTATTATGATTAACAACTCCTAAATTGCAAGCTGTGGCTAAATCCAAAACTTATTACTGATTGGATCGATAAAAACCATGGGAAATTTGGGTTGTGGGAAAGATTTCATCTGAAATTAAAGGCACATGTAAACTGTTGCTTGTGGATGTACTGATATAAAAGTGGTCACCATTTATTATGTATGTCGATGCAACAAGAACAATGCAGAAAGGCTCAGCTTCCATTTCAAAATATTGAAGGAGGGACAGTGCAGCATGAAGAGAAAAACCAAAACAAAGAAATCATTTTGAAATTGCAATCTTTGCTTCTCTCTGATTTTTCTCATTCTGTTTATATCTTGAAATGCTCACTAGTTATTGTCTGTTTTGAGTGTCTCTGTGTGCATAAATACATTCAGATCTAAAATAAAAATCCTGTCCAAGTTGTCTTTATATGCACTGTATTGCTTTAGCCTTTTAACTGCACACCATCATGCTCAAAAAGTGAGTGCCACATGTTTACTTACCTCTGCACACATAAATCTGAAAGTGGGTGGGTACCATATAGGAGACATCCCCTGTGAACAGTTATTGAAGGTGTTTCAGAGAGGGACTAGTAGCTGCATGGTACCACATCATATTATTTACATCATTGCCCAGCATAGGGACCTGGAGTTTTATGAAATTTTGCAATGTAAAAAACTGAAATGAGAGAGAGGGTGATATCCAACAGTAGCCATACTCTATGGACCTCCTCTGTCTGTGACTGACATTGGAGGTAACCCATAGAGCAGTGAACACAACCATTTTGAACATAAACATCAATTATTCTAAGGCTTTTTAGAAACACTTTACTGAAAGTAAGTCCTTCTGCAGTCAATGAGACTTACTTTACAGTAGGCATACCTAGGGTTGCATTGTAAAGGGAGTTCTGGGCATTTGTTGAAAAATTCAGCCCCTTCAAAAGGGAATTTTCATCTTGATACTTGAACACCACCAAAACTCATTACAGAACAGCACTGCTTCAAATGCTTAGTTTACCAAGAAACAAAGAATGCAGATATCTGAATGCACTGGAAGCTTTAGCTCTTTGTGCCACCACCTTCCCATTCACATTCAGAAACATCTTCCTGATGGTGTTGGATAACATTTCATTTTTGGGATTGTGCATGTCCATATAATTGTGCATTTCAACACACCACCATGATTATTACCATAGATTATAGGGAGGAACAAGTCTGAGGTCTGGCCAATTTTTAATAAGATGTATTAAATGCAACCTTGAATAGTTCACATACTGTTGCTGGTTCTGCCGTCGGTGCTTTGATTGTTAGCAAATGTTTAATTCTCACTTCATTTTCTGCCTTAATCTTCAGAGTTACGGCAGAAAGGGTAAACAACACACACTTTGTTGTCTCTGCACTCCTGGGACAAATTTTCACAGGTTGCAATTATGCTAAAATAAGCCAGGGGAAGGGTGACTACATTCTCAACTTGCATACATCACCATAGACTTGGAGTCCAGATTTCAGCTGTTTTTTTTTTTTTTTTTAAAATGTCATGAATATTTGAGTCCATAGCAAGTCTTGAACTGGTGACCTAAAGGATGTCAGGCAAGGTTTAAGCATGTGCTCTTCCACCCAGCAATACCCTAAGATCTTCAGGGGACCATCTGATAAAGCTTCCTTCCACCAATAGGCCAGAGTGGGTCAGGTGACACTCTCTATCCTTTTTAAAGGCTCCCAAGTCAGACTTTATCACTCATCTATGTAGCTATGACATCTGCTCCTGCCTTCATCCTTTGCTTTGCCCCACCTCTGCCTTTGCCTCATCCAGCCCTTGCTAGGTTTTAAACTAAGCAGTGTTTCTCAAACTTAGACCTCCAGCTTTCATTGGACTACAACTCCCATCTCCCCTGACCACTGGTCCTGCTAGCCAGGGATGATGGGAGTTGTAGTCCAACAACAGCAGGAGACCCAAGTTTGAGAAACACTGCACTAAGGCATCAGCCAAAATAAACAAGCCAATCTTTTCCTACCGAATACACGTGTGCCTCTTTAACTTTTCTCATTCATCAAGATCATTGTTTGGCTCCTGATTACATGCAGTAACCTATATGTCATAGCCCACAAGTACAGAGCAAAGCTGTGACTATTATGGCACTATGGCCAAAGGCTGTACTTGCTTAATTGAGATTGAAAACCAGCCATACCACCTCCTATTCTCAGGAAAACAGGGATTGCACCTGCTTCTGATGCTTGGATGCTAACCTGTTTAGCAATGGACAAGTTTGTCAATTTCAATTTCTTCTGCTTTTCATTTTTCCAATCTTAAATTCAGTTTCCCCCATTTCTGATTCTTTCACAATTTATTTAACAAAAGTCAGTGCAACCACTTTATCTGCATTTTCATACAACTTTTCAGACACCTTTCCCTCCCTCCTTCCAAATTTGCCTAACACGCACATTTTTGCAAGCAATTTCTCCTAATACAGTGCATGACATTTGTATATTATTTTCACTACTATATACATTTTAGCACACTTTCCCCTTATATACACCTTTGTATACTCTTTTGGGTTGGTGAATTGCATCGCAAAATTTGAAATACTACACATTTTGGAGGATAACTATGATTTGGTTTGTGTTCAGGAAGTACAAATTAAAGGTAAAGGGACCCCTGACCATTGGGTCCAGTCGCAGACGACTCTGGGGTTGTGGAGCTCATCTCGCTTTATTGGCCGAGGGAGCCGGCGTACAGCTTCCGGGTCATGTGGCCAGCATGACTAAGCTGCTTCTGGCGAACCAGAGCAGCGCACAGAAACGCCGTTTACCTTCCCGCGGGAGCGGTCCCTATTTATCTACTTGCATTTTGATGTGCTTTCGAACTGCTGGGTTGGCAGGAGCAGGGACCGAGTAACTGGAGCTCACCCCGTCACGGGGATTTGAACCGCCGACCTTCTGATCAGCAAGCCCTAGGCTCTGTGGTTTAACCCACAGCGCCACCCGCATCCCATATAAGTACAAATTAGGTAAGTCCATATCAGTGCCGGATTTACGTATAAGCTAAACAAGCTATAGCTTAGGGCCCTACTCTCTTGGGCCCCCCAAAAAATGTAAAGGGAAAAGAACCTGGATGTACATTTCCAAAACAGAAGATAAAAAAAACAAATAAAATAAAACCTACATACAACAACAGTGTTTGGTCCATAAATTACCATATAGCATATATTCAACACAACAAACAGCGACTATTTGTTGTTGACAAAGGGCAGCTGGACATATAAAGGGCCCCCATTACCTTCAGCAGCTTAGGGCCTCAACAAACCTAAATCCGACCCTGGTTCATATTAAAATGCAAGCTGAACAAATTTCTCCCCACCCTTGCCATCCCTAATCCTGCTGACCTCTTTTAACTTTATGGTTACTATTGCATACTATGTTTCAGCTAGTCCTATTCTCTTTGTAGCTGTTTCTCTGAAGCATTTTTCTCAAGGAAGTCTGTTCTTATCAGCTTGATATCTGATACGCTCTTGATCTAGGAGCTGCACGTTAAAATGACTGATGGAACAGGATCAACAGGGAAATGGCTTCGGAGCTTGCGCTGCCCACAGCTCAAATTTCCCTGGGATCTTTTGTTCTTCCCAAAACTGGTGTGCTTCCTTGCAGAGGGTTCCTCTTTGCAAGAATGCCAAAGACAGAACTGAATCAATTGAATGAATGAATTTTGGTCCTTTCTGTGGTTGCTCTAATCAACCAGCCAGAGATGCTTTAAGCAACATCTGGACAGGTAAAAGCTAAACTCAGAGGAAAGGAATAAAGACCGGTTGTCAAATTCTGCTGGTGCTTTTAATCTTCACAAGATACACCTACTCTTAAAAAGGCTGGTTCACACAACTAAGGTACTGGAGCCTGATAAACATACTGGGCATACTGATGCTCAGGCATGTGGTGTGAGCATCAATATACAATGAGTTGCTATGCACTGATTCAAACTGATTTGACACAGAACAAGCTTAAACATTCATTGGCCCTCACCTAAGAAATGTAAGCTGCAGATGTCCATCACATGTGTGTAGCAATTTTCAAAGTGGTGAGACCAGTAAAATAGATTTCATGGGATTAGCTGGGTCCAGATTACAAGTTTCAACCTTGCAATAATTTTCATCTGCTGAATTATGCTCTGTTAATAGAATAAGACACTAAAGGGAAGTCCCCAAACCCTTCCTCACCTTCTCTTTTCATTTATTCCTCTTTTTCCTTCTCTCATCTGACTCAAGGCCAAAGTAGATGTGATGTCAGTCATATCATTAGCCCTGTATATTTTAAAAGAGTGTGTGTGTCCATCCATCCATCCCACAATTGGATCATAATCATGTGAGGGAGGGCAATAGGAACAAAGGCACTAGCTCTGCCCCCTTTTAGTCACCATCACCATTGCCCTCCATGAGTTGGAGGCGAGGGGCCCAACTTGAATAAAATATTGGGGGGAGCAGGTAAGTCCCACCCCACATAATCAATCACAAGGCACACACACTACCGGTATTTGAATGGTTATGCCCATCAACTTGGGAGCAACAGCCCCCTCAAATACTTTATGGGGGGCTAGAGGGGCCTCGGCCCCTAGGAGTTGGCTCCTCATGGTTTGTGAAGCAGGGAGCCTCTTGTGTTTCTGGGGGCTCTCTGCACATCTGAGAACCCTGCAGAAGTTCATAATGCTTCACAGCTGCCCTCCAACTTGTGGAGGGCAACGTGAATGCAACGGGGAACAGAGGTCATTTCTACTGACCCTCCCACCCATGTGATTACTGTGAACAGTCCCAGAGTGCCTGAAGGCAGCTAATGAATCAAGATACAGTATTCTTAAGGGACAGACTTCCAGAAATACATTCCAAAGCTTTCTCTCCAAACAAGAAAGACCTACCTAACTTCGTTTGGGATTTAAAGCCACCTGGAGGTCCACGTGCTGTTTGACTGGAGATTTTAGTTTTAATAATTATCTGTGCTTGCTCAATGAATGCAATAAATTATTCCTAGCCTTCTCTGCATCAGCACAAAACAAAGCTCCTGGAGATGACATGAGGATGGTAATTTACTCTACATCTTCCCATGGCCTATTTTCATTGTGCATAATGCAATTCATATTTTTCTATAATTTTACTCTTCCCAGCTTGTCTCCGAAGGTTTCTGTATTTCAGAAGTGGTCATGCTGCTGTTATTCTCTAAACAAGCTATATGTGTGTATGAGCAGCAGCAGTGTCTATGGTGGTGGGACAGAGCTGCGCTCCTGAAATTAGGGTCATTAAAGCCCTGCCCCATTTTAGTAAGCTGCAATGAATCCAGTGTCAGGAGGGCATCTTGGCAGCTCTGCCCCACCACAACAGCCACTGCAGTTTATGAGAGAGAAGCTAAACATATGTGAAGAGGAGAGGTGCCTTTGCTTCTTCACATAGTATCATAAAATTACTTTGTCCAGTTCTGGGCACCACAATTTAAGAAGGATATTGACAAGCTGGAACACGTGCAGAGGAGGGCAACCAAGATGACCAAGGGTCTGGAAACCAAGCCTTATTAAGGATGGTTGAAGGAGCTGAGTATGTTTAGTTTGGAAAAGAGGAGACTGAGAGGAGATATGATAGCCATCTTCAAATATATCAAAGGCTTTCATATGGAAGATGGAGCAAGCTTGTTTTCTCCTGCTCTGGTGTGTGTGGACTCGAACCAATAGTTTCAAGTTATGGAGATTATGATTAAACATCAGGAAAAACCTTCTGACAGTAAGAGCTGCATGAAACGGACTCCCTCAGGAGGTTGTGGACTCTCATTTAATTGAGATTCCTGTATTGCACTGGGTTGGACTAGATATCTGCCCTGTTCACATATAAAATGTTTGTGTGTGTGTGTGTGTGTGTGTGTGTGTAGGCTAAAACTTAAAAGGAAGATGAAGGGCAGAGAAAATAAACTCTGCCCCTTTCTCCATCTCATCTCAACTAACTCCATTATTTTCTGCCATTTGCTTTAGCCTGGTTAATTTCCGGTCTCAGATCTAGGCTGACGAAAAGTACCTGCAACCACTGTGAATTAAAGCATTTATGTATTTATGATATTTGTATGTTGAAAATGGCCGTTCTTGGTTTGAGTGATTGGTGCTCTTCCTGCCTGCTTGCCTGCTTGCTTCCTATAGTTTCTATGTCTTTCAGGTCTCTCTGACTGGCAATTCCTTTTGCAGATCTTCTCTGCTGCCAATACAGCACCGTCACCCCATTCAAGAACTGTAGTTAATTAATCATATGCCTTTTAATTGATTGGCTGGATAATTAAGCAAGTAAATCCATGTATATATGCATGTGAGAAAAAGAAACCATATCCTAAAGAGGAAAAAAGAGCAAATTTTATTTGGGTCGAATCCAAAGAATTAGGGGAAGGGATATTGCATGCAACAATTTATATTGGATGAAAAATGTTCCAGGTTGGCATCTCCACATAAGGGCTGGGAATGTCTTCCATCTAAAACTCTGCAGTGAAACAGCCCACTACTGTAGATAATACTGGGCTAGAGGGACCAGTGACCTGACTCAGTATAAGGCAGCTTTCTATCTGTTTTGGGCAGAAGCTGGGGGGGGGGGAATGCAGTGGTGCATCACATACCTGTGATGTCATGCGCATGACACATGTCACACATGTGTCATCAGGAGGAGGCCTTGCTTAGTGCTGCACAGATTCTATGGCTGCAGTTCCTCCTCTCTCATGCTCAGGGGGACCGTGCCTTTGATGCTGCACTGCGCTCGGCTTGGTGGTCCAGCCTTCTCGCCATAGCTGTCAAGTTTCGGATTTGAAAATAAGGGATCAGCAGTCTCACCCATCCTGGGGACAGTCACATGTCAGTGGTGGGCAGGGCCAGAAGCAAAAGTGGGCAGAGCAGCATTGAACGTGTCGGCAGCCAGGAAAAGCAAGCGGGCTCGGGCTCGGAGCGGAGCAAAGAGGAGGGCAGCCATGTGCTCCATGCAATGGAGCCCCATCGTCTTCTTGTCTGATCCCATCAAAACAGGACAGGAAGCAGCAGCTGCTCAAAGGCAGCCAGGCTCCGCCCGCCAGCTAACCCTATTGGCCGGCTGAGGGGCTCGGCGGCAACGGATAAGGGCTGATGCAGGGGGAGGAATACACCCACCTGTAAGCACGGGAAACGGCTCCCACTTGCTTTGAGGGCTGAGGCTTTTCTCTCCAAGTAGGCGAGGTCTTCCCACCCATTCCCTGGCCAGCAGGGGAGGAGCTGCTTCCATTAAAAACGGGAAATTTAAGGGAAATAAAAAATAAGGGAGAGCAGCAGGAAACTGCTTGAAATAAGGGAGAATCCCGGGGAAAACGGGATACTTGACAGCACTGCTCCTCGCCCCCTCAATATTGGGAGGGGGCTGAACCTCCTGCTAAGGAATATTGAAGGGGCTGGTAACACCTCTGCCCCCTAGAGCTGGTGTGCCTGCTTCCTGTGCTATCCAGTTGATGCCTTTGTCATTATGAAAGGGGTTTTGATTGAGTGGAAGCATCTTCTAGCAGAAGAGGAGGGAAGGGGAAATTTTTATAAATTAATGACCTCATCTCTAAGCGGTGTTACAAAAGATAAAATCCGTTAAAATTAAGCATAAAATCAGAAACACTTATTTTAAATGCTTGCTGATATTATATTATTATTATTATTTATTATTATTATTATTATTTTATTTGTATCCAGCCCATCTGGCTAGGTCCCCCAAGCCACTCTGGGTGGCTTCCAACAAATATTAAAATACATTAAAATGTCACAGATTAAAAACTTCCCTAAACAGGGCTGCCTTCAGGTATTTTCAGGATGGGTGCCACTACCGAGAAGGCCCTCTGTCTGGTTCCCTGTATATAAAAGAAGTCTTCACCCAAGGCCTGAAGTTCAACAGGGAAGGGGTCTGTCTGATTTCAGGTAGCAGGGAGTTCCATAGAATTGTAGTCATGTCTTTTCGTTTCTAGAAATCTAGAAATGTTTCATTCATCTGGAAATGAAACATTTCTACATAAATGTAGACAACATTTCTGAGAAAGTTATTGAAAGAACAACCCCCATATAGCCTGAAAACAGACAACACTTTTCACTATTGATATAAATGATCAGGAAAGAAATGGGGAAACTTTTTGGTGCATTCCCACTTCCTACACAGAAAGAGAGGCCTCCATCAGATCACATAGCTACCAGTTGTGTAGGTATTATGATTACTGGGCCATTTTGTGATGAGGATATAACATTGCCAATGGCCCTTGAGCAAAGGTGGAGCTGCCAGTCAAAGGAAAATGAGTCTGTGAACATTTTTCTCTCTCAAACAAATTGAAGTTGATCCAAGAAGGTGTGTTGTGAGAAAGCTAAAGAGGAGGGAGGAATTCTTATGCCTCCGAGCCATGGCAGAGACATGACAGGGATGGGATGCAAAATGCAGTTTGAAATATTTAATAACATCCCTATTGACAAACAGGAAAAGCAGCTTCCTGCTTTGAAATAAAGGTCACAAGTTGTTCACACGGGAGATTAAACAGTAACACAAAAGGCCTGGATAAATTGCAAAAAAGTAAAAACAGAGTAATCTTCTACTGGAGGGTATGTAGCTGGGTTGCAACAGAAGCATGGGGTGATCATTGGGGTGTGCATTGGTTCTGTGTGCGAGACGAGGAGTGATTTGGCAAGGTTTTGGTGAGCATTCCAAGATGGAATGCTGCCGTTAACAAGGAATCTCTAGCCAAATCAGAGACCCTCTAAAATCTTGAATTGCTCTGTGGACTCAGCCGAGCCCCAAATGCTGCATTTTGCGACCGCCAACCAGATGTCCGTAGGAAGCCCGTAAGCAGGACACAAGCACAACATCACCCTCTGCACTTGAGATTTCCAGCAACTGGTATTCAGAGGCATATTGCCTCTGGCGCTGGACGTATTCCTGTAATTCTTGGCCTGACCTCTGACTTGCTCCCCAGTCCTGCCCTTTGGTTCATCCTCATGGCTTCTGGACTTCTTGACTAAATCCCTATAATAAATATTATAACTACTAAGAAATAAAGTGTGGTGGAGTGGTTAAGAGCATCAGACTAGGATCTGGGAGACCTGGATTCAAATCCCCACTCAACCACGAAGCTCACTGGGTGACCTTGGGCCAGTCACTTTTCTTTCAGCCTAACCTATCTCACAGGGTAAGGATAATATGAAGAAGTGAAACACCACCTAGAATCATAGAATCATAGAATTGGAAGAGACCACAAGGGCCATCCAGTCCAACTCCCTGCCAAGCAGGAAACACCATCAAAGCATTCCTGACAGATGGCTGTCAAGCCTCTGCTTAAAGACCTCCAAAGAAGGAGATTCCATCACACTCCTTGGCAGCAAATTCCACTGCCGAACAGCTCTCACTGTCAGGAAGCTCTCACTGACACCTATGCCATTTTGAGTCCCTTGGAGGAAATGCGAGATTTAAATGCAATCTAAAATAAAATAAAGTAAAATAAAACAATTCCACAGCATGTCAATCGCAGCATTAGGGATGAGGGAGAAACTTGATTCAGTTCACACTGGAAGGAGAATCTACTGAATTCTTGCATTCCAAAACAATACACAAACTGAAACACAGCCATCCTTTGAAAATTGCCCAAATTTTGCAGTGCAGATCTCCAACCAAGTAATGTATATAGAAATGCATATACCAGGTTAAAGTGTGCATAAAGGCATAAATTAGTGAAAATAACATCTGAAATGAATTATATTATGGAAGATTACTATGCAAAAATGTGCACCATAGGCAAAATTGCAATCATTTGTATATTAGAAGAAATGCGCTGATTAATTTTCAGGTTGATTTTTTTTAAAAAAATCACAAACTGATATGGAAATGTGGAGAACTCAGCGTAAGTATGGAAAAATGAGAAACCGAGAGAAACTGAAATTGACAGATGCTCCCATCCCTACTCAGTGTGCAATTTCACCCTACAAAGCTAAAAATGTTGCAAAATTTCCCAGAGCAGATGGAACGGAATGTCCCACTAATCAAACTTCTGGATTGGGTTGCCAACTGACCAGGAAAACAGGCATGGTCTGTTCCTGTGTCTTTAACAGCTTGTTCTACAGAAATAAGCTGGTGAAATCTTTCACATTGTGGAGACAATGTGTTCTCACTTCTTAAAGGCACAAGAGCATTGTAAAATCACCAATGACCCTACTTCTCAAATCCAAGATGACTGCAGATTTTATGTTTGGGAGTAGCATGCTAGAAGGAGAGATCTAAGAGTTTTTAGATCTGCAGCAGAAATTCTCAAGATGTGACTTGACCTTGAACCCTTTAATTTAGGGCAGGTTCAGGCATATCTGATCTATGAGCTCCAAGACAGGAGAACAAAAGTGGATGACAGTTTAATAATCTGATCTGATAGCTGATTGATTATCATGGAGAAAGTCTTCACATTGCATGGAATAAATGCATTTGAATGGTTCAGTGGATGGGTGGTGAAATTTTCCTGGAGTAAAGCTGACATATGATGTGTGAATCTGCCAGATGTAAGTATGAACTAACCAGCATTTATTGGATTGTTTTTGTAACTTTCACAACTATTCCCAGAAGTCATATTATCAAATATTTGCATTTCTCCTAATCTGTTTGGTAAATAATGTCTGAAAAGTAAATTGATTTTAAAAAGTATTATGTTTTCAGTTGTTGTTGTTCTTTTAATGTATCACTCAACCTTTTATCATGTATTTTGTATTGACATTGTCTTTTGTTAATTATGTTTTTCAGTGCTGCTTGCTCAAGTGCAATTTAAAAAACCTGCATTTCCTCTTGTGCAAAGTTTAAATGTATGTTTGAATATAAGCCAATCTCTAATAATTGCTAATGAAAGTGACATCTTCTTTGGTAACCACTGTTGAAAGAAACAGTAGCAGGATGTGATTTTATTTATTGAATGGTATATAGCCAGCGTTTCCATTTCAGATAGGACCCACAAGGTGGCTGTCAACCAAATACAGCAAAAGAAACTCTAACACATTAAAAACACCTTGAATAATGCCATAAACTAGAAGAATATTGAAACCAGCAAAAGCAAACCTCCATCCATTTCACACTATTTCAGTTAGTGCCCATTTCAAATGCCCATGTAAACAGCACTGTTTTAACTTGCAGGCAGAAAGGTCATCAGTTTCACAATCTGGGTGCCATCACTTAGAAGGCCCTGCATAGCATACTTTACCTACCATACCTTAGATGGCAATGGGAGAGTAAAAAGCGCCTCTCCTAGCAATCAAAAGGTATAGGCATGGTTATATGGAGGTGACAGCCCTTTATATATCCATCTCTCAAACTGCTATGACCCATGAAGCCAAATTCAGGCTTCGATTTAGGGATGCGTGAGAGGGGGCAGGTGCCCCAAGTAGAGGGTAGGGGATCAGAAAACTGCATCCTGCTTTGATGGTGCAGCAGGAGAAACCACACTGCAAGGGACACTGCCAGCCCTAAAATCTGGTGCTTTGAAGCTCTGGCAGACCTCTCATTTCTCCCTGTCCCGCCTTTGCAAGGGAGGGGAGGAACAAGAGTGGAGTTTGCAAATGACAGCAGCAAGCAGAGCTTCTCCAGTTTGCCCCCCTCGTTTGCAAAACATGGATTTGTTTCTCTCCTCGCCACAGCTTGATGGGATGGGAGGAAAAGCAAGCAAAGGCAGCTCTCACTTGCTGCTATAGCTTGCAAATGCCCAAACCAAGCAGGGCCACTTTCTTTGGGGGAGCATGGAGGCTGCCTTAAAGTGCTTTTCAAAAGCTCTGCTTGAAGCAGCTTTTGCAAGACTCTTCTCCCCTACCCTGCTGTTGCCCACCTGCAGGAGAAGCATGTGAGCTGCTTCAAGCCATGCTCTAGAGCAGGATTTAATAGTTGCTCATCTGCTGATAGAGGATGAACCATTAGAGATGTATGCTTCCTCTTCCTATTCATTTACAAAAGAGCAATCCTTGGTATTTATTTATAGACACACAATTTATTAAATTTGCACACCACCCTTCATTTGAAGATCTCAGGGTGGTTCACAGCATATGGTTATTCTAACTAAATTTAGATCTGCATTGTGACAGCTAAGTGCTCCTACCCCAGCATCCTGCTTCCCACCAGTTCCTCTGTCACTCTTGTTCTTCAAGAGCCGTGTGTCTTTTGTTTTTCCTTGGGACTATGAGAGTCTAGTTAGGAGGTCCATCCATACCCTCTTCTAGGATATTGCATCCCACCATATTGTCGATCTTACAAGCACGGTTGGCCAGCAATGGGTGGTGGCCTTCCAGATGATTGACAACTCCACCATTGTTTTCTGTAGGCAGCTAAAACAGGAAGTCTATCAACCCTGTGTTGGGCTGCCACATGTGGCTGGTGGGATGGATTGGGCTTGGCACAGACCTGAATAAGGAAGAACATACCCCAAATGTAACACATATGCGGCACTGGCTCACACCACATCGCCTACCAATTCCAGATGCTCTCTTCCAATGTGTGGTCTCCTGCAGCTCCGTTTGGGAAGCTTCAAAGTGAGCAGCCAGCTGAACCGCTTTGCTGTGGGTCAGTTTAAGCTTCTCCTTTGATGTTGTTCCCCTGCCCTTTTCTTTCTCTGTGTTAACGAGCGATAGGCTTTCATCAGCCAACTGTTTTGATTTTAATTATTTTGAAATCTGCAGCTGAGATTACACTGAGTAATGCAGCCCATTATAATAAAAA
Organism: Lacerta agilis; assembly: GCF_009819535.1. Lineage (NCBI taxonomy): Eukaryota > Metazoa > Chordata > Lepidosauria > Squamata > Lacertidae > Lacerta > Lacerta agilis. The sequence goes on from NC_046322.1 coordinate 22,495,586, forward strand.
GGGAAAGGGATGTTTACAGGAGTTTGTGCTGCTGGTGGTGCAGGGGAATCAAAACGCCTTCATCCAGGCTGAAAAGTTGGACACCCTGCCAATTCTGCCAGCAGCTTGTGCGTTCGGAAAGGAAACCCTGCCCACTCAGGAGGATTGGCAGGGAGCCCAAAGGCATGGCTTTTGTTTGTGGGGAGGAAGGCTGACCTGCACAGAGTGGCTATAAGCACACGGCCGTTTTGTTTTGTGCTGCTTCAGGATCCAAACAAAGCAAAGCAGAAATGGGCACAGGCATCGTGTGACATTTGCCCCGCTGTATCCTATGGAATTTGGACCCACGCCTTTAATGGGCATCAGTAGAAGAGCATGTTTTCCAGAGTGCGCTCTTTTGCATGGAAGATTCCACTTCCTCTTTTGAAATGAATGGCTGTAAGAGCTTTCTGTGGGCAGACAAGCCATTAAATGTACAGTTGCAAGAGCTTCAAGCATGCAGAGTATCCATATGTCTATGGTTAGGGTGCATAACTGGGACAGGTTTTCAGCCTGAAAGTGTGTGTGGGGAGGGGGAAGCTGTAGAGTAGGGCATAATTTTCCCCAGGATATAACTTTCTAGGCAATGAGAAAAAAACATGATATGATGGTCCAGTGTGTACAGAACATAGATGGGGACACAGAAGGGAAGTTTTCATTGTGTTCTGAACTTAAACAATGGAATGAAAACATATATAGAGTCAGTGTAATTGTGTAAGCAGTATCAAACCACTTCAAACAGAAGAAGAGGAGGAGGAGGAGGAGGAGGAGGAGGAGGAGGAGGAGGAGGAGTTTGGATTTGATATCCCACTTTATCACTATCCGAAGGAGTCTCAAAGTGGCCAACATTCTCCTTTCCCTTCCTTCCCCACAACAAACACTCTGTGAGGTGAGTGGGGCTGAGAGACTTCAAAGAAGTGTGACTAGCCCAAGGTCACCCAGCAGCTGCATGTGGAGGAGCGGAGATGCGAACCCAGTTCACCAGATTACAAGTCTATCACTCTTAACCACTACACTACACTCCCCCCCAAAAGAAATTCAACGAAAGGGATGGGCCCCCTCACAGTTAAGGGATGGCTGTGTGTGTACACCGTAGAACATGCATGTGTCATGCATGCAAGCTACAGGACATCTGCATGACATGTCAGCACACCCCTCAATCATCCTAGAATCACACCTTTCAGTATATTGCACTGCTTTGTAATTGGAAGCTAATAGGTCCTACCTTTTAATAAGCGATCTGGAGAGCTTTCTTCACAATCCATTTCCACCTTGCTCAATGAAAGAACCCCATGTGTACTAAGCCATGCAGGTTTCTCTTTTAAAAAAAGGAAGAATCTTTTCTTGCATATCGGTTGTCATTCTGCCTGCACAGTAATATATCTTCCGATGAGGCTTTGTTTTGGTTTCCATAAATCTCCCATGAGTTGTTCGCTGGAGCCTGCAACTTATCTCATGCCACAATGAGCAAAAATGACTGCTGCATAACCTTGTCTCTCCACCAGCCTGGTCTCAAAACCCATAACACGTGCAGTATTCCTAACAAAGATAACTGATTCTGAGCAAAGACAGGAGGCATTTCCCTCCCTCTCCATATCACTGCAGCCCATCTGAACCGGCACCTCTTGGGTCAGGCCATGCCAGCCCCACTTGTGGGCCCCAGCCCAGTCATTAAGACCAGTGGTGTAGATGGGCCTTGCTTCCCTAGTGCATTTGCAGAAACATTCAGTGAAATCAATAAGCAGAGCTGTATGTAATGTGTGCTTAGAGAAAAATCAACCAAAACCCAATGTTACATTACATCACAGAATGACTTCTGCGAACCGTTTAAAATTAAGCAAATGATTAGTATATTTTTGCATAATCCGCATATGTTAATCATCCCAAAAGACCCTGTTTGGCCCATCTTGTCCAACATTCTGTTCTCATAATGGCCACAAGATCTCTTCCAGAAACTGGTGTTCAGAAGCAAAATGCCTCTGACAATGGATGTAGCTATTGTCCTCCATGAATTTGTCCAATCATGGTTCAACCCCATCCAAGCTGGTGGTCATCACTGCCTCTTGTGGGAGTGAATTCCTTCATGAAGCTATGCACTGCATGTAAAAGTGTTGTTGCAAAAGTTGGGTGCCACCTCCACTCTCTGCAAGATTCCAGGGGGTTCCAGGCACTCACCTAGGCAGTCTGTTTAATCAGAGAAAAGCCATTGCCAACATTTACTCAAGATTGCAAACCGAATAACATTTGGGTTTGAAGGCTGAAGATAGTGTTGGTTTATAAAAAGTAGTTGTGCTGGGTGTTATATTGGAGTAGATGACTACTTGAATAAATTTTATATATAGCTGACAGAAGTTCATGATTATATATAGTTGCTTGAATTGGAAGTTTCTTAACTTTATTTTTTCTTTCTTTCTTTTAATTCTTTGCTCACTTCCTTTCTCCCCCCCCCCTTCCTATTTCTTCTCTGGATCTATGTTTCTCTTTTACTTAGATTAATGTTTTTGTTTGTTAAAAAAAGAAGATATTTGACAATAATATTTGTATCTCTCTTTATAAAATAAATAAAATTTATTCAAAAAAAACCCAGTAACAACCATGTCCATCCTTTATGGTAAAAAGCTCAGGGTCCTAATTAAATAACAATTCAGAGGGAGCCCTTGCCTGTCATTTTAGATAATTGAAAGCAATTCAGCACAAGTGGACAAGCACAAATGTTCTCACTGTTCCCTGGAAAATGCCTTCTTCCACGAACAAATCCATGCAACTCAAGTAGGAAGAAAATTAATTCATTCGACCACAAAGAACGAGTCAAAAGCCCTACGTGACTGGGAATTTCTCAGACTGGAATGGGTTTCCGAATGAAATGCAAGTAGCGGGTGTTTGCAAATGAGACAACTCATCCAGGGATTTCAATAAAAGACGTCTTTATATCTAACTTGCAACTGAGATCATGAAGCGTTGTAGATAGAGGACACTGGGCTTTTTAAAAAATGTGCTGCTATGCATTGATGGAATATACTCTCTAAGGAAGCTCATCTGGAAACATTCTTTTTTAAAAATGAAAAATGTACATGAAAACACCTGTTTTTACTGGGCCTTCAGTTTGACTGTTATTTTTTTATATTATTATTGCTAATGTGCAGTTTTCAATTATTCTAAAAATGAATCATTCTTATATCTATGTTTTGTTCAGGGACAATAGCTCAGTGGTTGAGCACGTGTCAGGCAAGCCGAGGGTTCCAGGTTCAATCCCTGGCATCTCCACTTAAAAGGATTCAGTTGCAAGACCATGGACAGCTGCTGCTTATCAATCTGGACAATGCTGGGTTATTGGGGCAAATAGTCCAACTTGGTATAAAGCAGTGTTCTCTGTCTCTGATTAAGGCTGAAATTCATTGGGCAACATCTGCAATCCAGGGGGGGGGGGGAAACCAGGCATTTCCCCAGACATAGCATGCAATTGGCCATCAGATGTTTTGTCCAGGAAACTGAAAGGTCTGGGAAAATCTGGACGTGTGGGATCCCATGCTGGAAGTGCTGTTTTCAACAAACTTGTTGTTGTTGATGTTGTTGTTCAGTTGTTCAGTCGTGTCCGACTCTTCGTGACCCCATGGACCAGAGCACGCCAGGCACGCCTATCCTTCACTGCCTCTCGCAGTTTGGCCAAACTCATGTTAGTAGCTTCGAGAACACTGTCCAACCATCTCATCCTCTGTCGTCTGTCGTCCCCTTCTCCTTGTGCCCTCCATCTTTCCCTTGACCCCCCCCAAAAAAACAAACTTGACCCCCCCAAAAAAGCTCAACATTTTTTGTCCGGATTCTCGTTTTTTGAAACATGGCAACCCTAGATTAACACATATCTGAAAGACACACAATTGTGCATGCTTGCACAGTGCCAAACCTGTGCAAGTGACTGAAAATGTCCTAAAACATGTCACTTAAAGGGTAGAATGGGGGGCGGGGAGGAATGGGGAAGGGTGCACATATGCACAAATAGGTATTCATCTCTGCTGATGTGTGCAGGGGCTGGGAACAGAGCCCCATGTGAAATGGTCATCGGCATTATTTTTAAAAGGCTGAATAAACATGGATTCAAAAATACACATTGACCCCTGTAGTCATCCAGAGGGGCTGTTTTCTTCTTGGCATGAGACAGCAGTCATACCTATTTGCGATGCAGTAAACAAGGTCCAGCAATCCAACCCCAATGGAAACATTTTGGGAAATCCCTGGTAGTTGAATCTTGCCTCCTTATCCTCACGCTCAGTCTGGTGGCTACAGACCCCTTATATTTTGTGGTAGAGCAAAATGGGCATCTGGTTGGCCACTATGGGAACAGAATGCTGGACGAGGTGCAGCCTTTGGTCTTATCCAATGGAGCTCTTCTTATTTTCTTATGATGCCTTAACTCATATTTGGTCTCACTTGTTGGTAAAAACTTCCATCACCCTGACCCCCCCTTTTTATGTAAATTCCCTGTTCACTTCCACTTAGGCTTCATCCTCCCCTCCAGTTCATGGCTTCCGCCTCTATCTTCTGCACTTCCAGTGCTGCACCTCCAGATGCTCAGGCTGTTTCTCCTGCTTGTCCTGCACCTTCTGAACTTCTATCTCCTAGCTGTTTGCTGGGGGCCCTAGTGCCAGCCTGCCTCTCCTGCTCATCAGTGGTACCCCCAAGCACCAAACCTTCCCTCTACAGTGTGGTCACACCACAAATGCTTAAGGGCGGTCATATAAAACAGCTCCGTGTTACAGTTTGACCTTTGCCTGTTGCTGAGCTTTCTGTGTGCAAATGTCACTGAGTTAATTTGTGGAGTGTTCCATCTCCCTTTATGGATTCAGCTGACTCCTTAAACCAAACAGTTTATATTTGCGGAAAGAACAGGCCACTGTGCATCATCTGATCCTACTCATCAGAGAACCAAGATGGTTTACAGTCGGACTGTCATCAGTCAGTTGAATATGCAGGTGAATGTACTGCCCTAAATGACTGTATTAGGTTATATGAATACACAGCTTAATGAAATTGTGGGTAATAGCCAGAGGAAATAAACTCTGACCAAAATATGTAATTGACATTTGCCATCTGAAGCAAAAATCTCAGCTGAACAGGATCGAAAGACAAGAAAAAAACAACAACAGGCTAAATGCCGAAAGCCAAATCTGATTTCCTATTTGACAATTGCTTGTACTTTTACAAAAGGGTATTAATTTCCTGCAGTCCACGCAAACCACCTGAACTCTTCATGACCCGTTTGCAGCACTTTCAGAATGTATATGCCAAATAAATCCTTAAACTCCTTCAAACCTTTTACCATTGATAGTTGGAGGCTTGTTAGGTCTCTGCTTTCAATGATACTGAGATAAACAATTGTACTTTATACTTGGTATGTTGCCAAAATAGAGCAACTGAAACTAAGAAACAAATGACACTGGATTTGAATAATAACTTGTCAAAATGCCAATGTAATTCTTAGGAATCTTGGAGGTATAACCGTAAAGCTTTACCCCAACAAGTGAGCACAGAGCTTATGCATATAAATAAGCCATACGACAGTTTTCATTTTAAGCATGACTTGCAAATGTGATCTGCAAGTCATTGGCGCTGGTTTGTACAGTGGTGTAAACTCCACACCAGCCTGCACCAAAAAACCTTCTAGCATCACAGCTGTGCTTGGTAGCTCTCCTTACCAGAAGCACTATCTAGAAAGGGCAGATTTCTCCCCACCCTCCTTGTTTAAGACCATACCTGATGGTTCCTCAGAGGCATCTATCTGTATGTCTGATGAACTCAGTGATTCTAAGCACGGAGTGGCTGTTCTTACAAACATGTGACTATGTCAGGCCTAGGGTGTGTATGGCGTGTTAGGTGAGATTTAGCACCTCTGGTGGGGGGCACATTGTGCTTCTTCTGGGGTAGTTTATCCACCTTTGGTTTCCATCCTCCCCACAGCTCTCCCCTGTGGCTCCTAGAAGCTCTCATCATGTGACAACGGCCACACCCCAGAAACATCTTCAGTTGACCAACTAAACTGGGTGAGGGTAGCTTATGGGTCTCAAAACCTTTGTGAGTTAGGGACTTCCCTTGCATGCAAAGACAAGCTCTGGAGGATTGAGCAGACAAGACAAATAGTGGGTCTAACAGTCAAGAAAGGCGATTTCTGCACAGGCTGTATAGGGAAGTGAGGGGCAGATGGGGCTCATCAACCTGAGAAGGAAGCCCATCTAGGAGAAGGAAACTCCAATCCTAAACTTCCACTGCCTACTCATTCATGGGAGAGGCTTTGGGAGTAAACCCCGAGGAAAAATCTGTATCCACTGCCTTGCAGGACATCTTTGGGAAAAGAAATGTTTTAGTGTGGCTGTCCCTGATCTGTGGAATAGCATTCATATCAAGATAAGACAGACAACTTACTATCTGCAATTTCTGGAAATAGTTGAAGACCTACATTGGCTCCTAGTACATTTCCAAGCACAATTCAAAGTGTTGGTGCTGACCTTTAAAGCCCTAAATGGCCTCAGCCTAGTATACCTGAAGGAGCGTCTCCACCCCCATCGTTCTGCCTGGACACTGAGGTCCAGCGCCGAGGGCCTTCTGGCGGTTCCCTCACTGCAAGAAGCAAAGCTACAGGGAACCAGGCAGATGGCCTTCTCGGTAGTGGCACCTGCCCTGTGGAACACCCTCCCTTCAGATAAACAACTACCTGACATTTAGAAGACATCTGAAGGCAGCCCTGTTTAGGGAAGTTTTTAATGTGTGACATTTTAATGTACTTTAATCTTTGTTGAAAGCCGCCCAGAGTGCTGGGGAAACCCAGCCGGATGGGCGGGGTACAAATAATAAATTATTATTATTACTGGATAAATAAATGGGTCTTTATCACGAGTGTCCACTTGTATTGATTGTTTTTAAGTTTATAACAGCTTTTTAATTATCTTAAGTATAAATCACCTTGAGGTGGTGGTTTAGAATGTGATTAATTGTAAAAAAAAATTGTCACAGCAAACACTCCTCTGTTAAGCTGCATGTTTTGCAAATTAATCTTAAATACAGACAATAAAGGACTTTAAACCTTGATGAAACCTCCTAGTGAAATCTCTTTACCCAGCTGAAGTCCTCCTCACATATTTAAAAGAGCTGTTGTTGTTGTTGTTGTTGTTTTTGTTGTTCTTGTTGTTGTTGTTGCTGCTGCTGCTGTTATGAAGAGGTGGAGGACGATGGGGATGTACAAGAAGCGAACATTGGTAACTAATGAACAGTTTCAACAAATTTCCCAGAAGCAGTAGCCTTATTTAGACTTTTTGTGTGTGTGCTCTTTAGTGATTTTTCATCATAGTGAGTAATTTCACTGACTCACTGCTGAATTGTTTGTCATTTTCTTTTCTTTTGTTCTTGTTGGTTTGAGAGAAGAGGAGGATGGCACACACACACACACACACACACACAAGTCACTGTTTGCTGCATGAGCAAAGCAACTTCTTGTTGTGTGGAACTTTGTTTAGGAAGATGTTATCAATTAAAATCAAGATTTTAAGGGGTTGAAAAACAGTTGTGTTTATTAATTGAAATATTTATATCTCACTGTACCAACTCACAATAAAGTGCTCAGATAACAAACCATGTAATATTAAAATCACAATCATGCGGGGAGATAAAAGCAGCTGATGAATGGCAGCATAACACCAAGGTGAAAATATGTAAGCCACACTAGTGATTGGCCAGTGATAGCCAATGTTGTACATTCCAGATGTTGTGGGCTAGAACTCAGTACCCAGCCAGCATGGCAAATGGCCATGAGAGGTGTGGTAACCACATTGGCTACTCTTGCCATAAGCCCACAGGAACAAAACCTGAAATTGACAGATTTGTTCATCCCTAAAGAAGATATCATAAAATCATAGAATTGCAGAGTTGGAAGGGATCCCAAGGGTCATCTAGTTCAGTTCCCTGCAATGCAGGAATCTAAATGCAATGCATGGAAACTAAAGCATCCATGACAGATGGCCATCCAACCTCTGCTTAAAAACCTCCTGAGGGAGTCTGTTCCACTGTCAAACAGCTCTTACTGTCAGAAAGTTCTTCCTGATATTTAGTCGGAATCGCCTTTCTTGTAAATTGAATCCATTGGTTCAAGTCCTCCCCTCCAGAGTAGGAGGGAAGAAGCATGTTCCCTGTTCCATGTGACAACCCTAGAGATATTTGGAGATGGCTATCATATCTCCTCTCAGTCTCCTCTTCACCAGGCTAAACATGCCCAGCTCCTTCAACTGTTCCTCATAAGGCTTAGTTTCCAGACCCTTGATCATCTTGGTTTCCCTCCTCTTCATATGAGGACAAATAAATGCAGAATCCTATGCAATTCCTCACTGAAACATAAAACTGCTCCCACCTTCAAGTTTTTTTCCTGGCCAATGATTAGGAAGACAGGAACTTGGAAAATCTGATACTTTAGCTATGCCAGCTGAGGGGCTGTAGATTATAGCGGAAGCCCCACTACAGCACCAGGCAATCCTGTATGTAAGGATTGTCAGAACTGTAGATTCATTTACACATTCAAGTGCAAGGTTTTTCATAGACAGAAGTGGGCACAATGGTACTATAGTGCATAGCCGGGCTTGTTTTCTCATTCCTATTCTGAAGTGGGAAGCATTCTACTTATGGCCTCTTTTCATTGCTACAGAGCTCCCAGTCTTTAACATGCTCACACCAACGGGGTGGGTTTCCTTGAGAAATTCTGTGTACGAGCACACCTGGGATGGTATTCAGGGCTGGTCCTATTCAGAATCGACCCATTGAAGTCAACAGACAGGACTAGATTCCTTGGTGTTAGGTACCATCTGTAAGTGAGTTTCAGAGTGAGTTCTTTCCTTTTCACTGATAGGGATTTAAAGGGAGGTTTAGACCACATTCTGGTCCACTTAGTGGGGTTAATCTCATAGCCTATGTTGTCCTCACATTGTTTTTTGATAACATTTGGGGGTTTGTGGGATTTTGGAGTAGTATTTTGTACATTGTGGATACCATCCCTTTGCCGTGTCCCTTTGTTGTTAGGATGAGGTTTTCAAAGGTTGTCAGGGGCCTAGTTGCTGCTGATTTTACTACTGGATTGTTTAAGAGGGCATGTAATTGGTGATGTTTTATCCAGGGCATTTGGGTGTCTCTTAGTTTGTCTTGTATTTCTTGTGTTGATAAGGGTTTGTTATTTTTGTAGAAGTCTGTTAGGCAGTATAAACTGGCCCTACTAAACATCTTTCAAGATAATAATGCCCACTCACATCATAAAGAACTCATAACCCACCTACTCTCAGCAGCCAGAAACATCATGGCCAGACACTGGAGAGATCTGTCAGGAGTAAATATGGACCAATGGTATCAAATAGTATGGGAAACAGCCTTATTACAAAAACTAACCAATAAATTGAAACTGACATGGGGACAAATAGAAGAAGACGCCTATCACATACACAGCCCAACAAGACAACAACAAGAATCCACCAACAGCATACGAACCAATCTGGCTAACCGGATCCAAAAGCACCCACCCACCCAACTCACACATGAAAACAAATTTCATTACAGCTGATCAAAGACAACCAACCACACCCTAGGCCAACCCCAGCCTCTCTCACCACCAAAGGAACACAAGCGAATAGCCAAGAGAACCTGCACAAGCGACGCTGGCACAAAACCCCACACATACATTAAGTAAAATAGAAACTTCGCCACCCAACCCCAACCCCACTCACCATGGCCCCCTCCACCTCTTTCCCCTTTTCTTCCTAATGTAACACAAATGTCTAAAAAAGTGAAACTGGTCTGTAGAAAATGTAACTTGAAAAAAAGAGAAATTGCACATACTTTTGTAAACCAAGAAATCTTCAATAAAAATATGTTTTAAAAAACACAGAGACAGGACTAGATTAGGATTATTAATTTTAATGGGTCTACTTAGAATAGGACAACCCCTAATCTGCACCTCCTGAGCTAACGTGTGCACTGGGATTTTGTTTCCACTGGCTTTGGCACTTCCTAAATATTCCAGGCTCTAAAAACAAGATGGAACAAATGTAAGGATGAATATGTACAAAAGAGGCATGGGCAGATAATAGACTGATTTGCCCATCTCTGCAGTGTAACGGTGGGGAATAGGTGTAGGTTTGCCTGCAGTGGGTCTCAGGTTCAACCCCTGGTGTCTCTCTGGGTATGGCAGAGAAAGAACCTCTGCTTGAAACCCGTGGCAGACCTTTGGGTCTCAAATTTCAGTGGTGCCCTGTGCAATGCCAAATTTTGACACTCATCCCTGCTTCTCACCTTCCATTCTAAATAATAGCTGTGGCGCCCCCTTTGGCACACTGAGGTTCTGCAGACCAGTGCATACTGGTCATGCTCCCCTAAATTCACCTCTGCTGAAACCCTGGAGAGCCATTCCCAGTCGGTGTTGGCAGTACCGAGATAAATGGACCTATGGTTTGGCTTGGTATACTGCAGTTTCCTATGTTCCTTTGTTGAATGATGAAGAAGCATAATTGGTTGTATTTCAGAAAAGCAACTTGAAGGTAAGTGAGGCAGATGCATTTGCTTGAAAACATGGCCCCAGATACCCTCAAAACATACACAGTTCTATGGACATTATTTTCGATTTTGTTTTGATTATATAACAAGATGAACTGCTAGGTTGCTTGGGCTGCAAAGTTTTGTAGACATTACACCCATTTTTGAGACAATTGAGGTTCTGTTCAAGGTGTTCTGCAATTTGACTTAGCTGGCTAGTTAGTTAGCATTATGATTTATCAATCACCTTCCCAGTCCAAATCATTATGAGCTGAAGAAACAGCAATAAAGCCATAATTGTAAAGCAGTAAAATGCAGCATATAAATATAAAACAATTCAATAAAAGCAACAACAATTGTCCGGCGCCACAGTAAAACCTCATAGACCAAACATCAACTGCAGTAAAAACCTTCTGACCTGATGCCTAAATGCTAGTAATGCAATCATTTTGCATTTTAGGTGTGTGCCCACTTGCAGTGTTGGTCTCAAGGCAACTTTCTTCTGAGTGGGCATTGCACTGTTATAGTACAGTCTTATAGAGGTCTACTCAGAAGAGGTTCTCATTGTGTTCAATGGGACTTACTCCAGGGCAAGTGGATATAGAGTTGCAGGCTTACTTATTAAGATTTGCCCATTTTTGTTGCAGCTCAATATCAATATTTTGTTGTTGTTTCATTTCTTGAGGTAGTATCTGGATATTCAATGGGATGACTGAGTTAACTTTTGGATATGAAATATCCCTGGGCTATTTTCTGCCTCTGAATAAATCTTTTTAGAAAGCCCTTAAGAGAAAACCTACCAGTCCCTTTTTATAGATTTCTGTGATAATAACTGGTCCCAACAACATCAAACACACCATCTCAGGACTATTTAATTGCTCATCTTCCAACATTGTGTATGCAATCAAATGCCAACAGTGCCCTTCAGCTCTCTATATTGGACAAACAGGCCAAACCCTACGCCAAAGGATAAATGGACATAAATCTGATATCAGGAATCACAAGACAGAGAAACCAGTAGGAGAACACTTCAATCTCCCAGGACATTCTATAAAAGATCTCAAAGTAGCTGTCTTAATACAAAGAAATTTCAGAAATAGACTGGAAAGAGAAGTGGCTGAATTGCAACTAATCACCAAACTTAAAACCATGGAGAAACCTGGTTTGAACAAAGACATTGGATTCTTATCTCATTATACATAACAAAGCCATCTTTAGCCATCTCACCCCTTGCATTTCCCTGCAAGACTAATTGCAGCCGTTTAGAGTCGTCAACAGGTTTTCCACACTTATCAGCCTATCACCCATTCCCACCACCCTTCTGAGTAATACCCCTCCCCACTCCCCCACTATATTTAAGGATCTGGTGACTTCTGTTTCAGTGTATCTGAAGAAGTGTGCATGCACACGAAAGCTCATACCAGGAACAAACTCAGTTGGTCTCTAAGGTGCTACTAGAAAGAACTTTCGATTTTGTTGTGATAATAACAACACTGTCGCAAGCTGGCAATTAGGATGTGCTTTTTCTTGCCAGCTGCTGCATGCTCTAACCTTACATCAACTTCAGGCTCACGTTGCACTTTTTATTGTCTACTCTCTGCTCATCTCTGGTTTGTTTTTTAATTTGTTTCCTTGGAGAAATACTGAGTTTATGAGCTGTAATTGGCTGGCTGGAACAAGTTCCTCGGTGGGGATTTGCTGAACAGGATGGAGGCCCTATGGCTTCAATTGGATGTCCATTTGTTGGCGCCATAAAAGGGATGGACTCAGTGACTCACCAAAGCTAAGCCACTGTTTCCAGCTGACCTGTGCCAGAACTTTGAGATAAGTATAGCAAACCATACATCAGTGTCAGGCTTGAAACAGCTCCAAACCACCTGTATTCACTCTGAAGCTCCATTTCTTTCCCTCTGCAATGAATGTAGAATCTATGGTCCCTACAGATGTGGATGGCCCATGTTTTCCTATCATTCTTGACCATTGCCATACTAGCTGGGGCTGGTGGGAGTAAGACATCAAGAAGACCATAGGTTCTCTATTCATGATTCAAGCAGTGGCAAACATAGCCAGTTTTTGTCTTGTAGCAATCCCAATTGTATCTGAGTGTGTGTATAAAACCTTGAGTTCCCTATACTGGATTACTTGGTGATTCACAGCTGAATGTGTGAACTGCCGCCACTGAAAAGCTTTGCATTCAGAGGCAGACTGGGTGCTGAGCTGAGAGGATGCTGCAGTGGGCACTCTGACAATGACTTAGAATGGAAGGTGAGAGGTGGGTGGGTGTGCCAAATTTTGATGTCACACAGGATGCCGCTGAACTTTGAAAGCCCAAAGTCCACTACAATTGTGGAGTCATGTCTGTGATGTCCTATCTGTGATGCCCCATTCACACATGCTGACATAGTAATTAAGCAATGAACATACATGTGTGAAACAGCCCTCAACAGCATTCAATACCAAACATTTGATAAGTTAAAACATGGTTTACTTACAAACTCTCCAAAGGTCAGATTCATGGGCTTTCCCATACACCACTCAGAAAAGTTACACAGGCAGTAAAACACAGCTTAGTTAAAGGTAAAGGTAAAGGGGCCCCTTACCATCAGGTCCAGTCGTGTCTGACTCTGGGGTTGCGGTGCTCATCTCGCTCTATAGGCCAAGGGAGCCGGCGTTTGTCCACAGACAGCTTCCGGGTCATGTGGCCAGCATGACTAAGCCACTTCTGGCGAACCAGAGCAGTGCACAGAAACGCCATTTACCATCCCGCTGGAGCGGTCCCTATTTATCTACTTGCACTTTGACATGCTTTTGAACTGCTAGGTGGGCAGGAGCTGGGACCGAACAACGGGGGCTCACCCTGTGGCAGGGATTCAAACTGCCGACCTTCTGGTCAGCAAGCCCTAGACTCTGTGATTTAACCCACAGCGCCACCTGGGTCCTTATAGCTTAGTTACAAAGTGGTAAATGTTCCTAAACTATTGGTATAGGAACACAAAAGAAGTTGGTGAAAGCCATGCGGCTGAGCTGGAGGAACCAGCTCAGACCTCTTCATATGCTGAATTTACAGGTAGATGGGGCCAGGGGTGGTGGTGGCAAAGGCTTGATTACCTATTTTATCCCAAGGTAAGGGGAAGTGACATGGCTAAGTCTGACAGGACAGCTTACTCTATGGTGTTAACAGCTTCATGCATTAATTAGACTTAAGCACATTGTCTGTATTTGGCTAGCTATCCTACAAAAGGGGCATTAGAACTTCCTTCTCCAAGCCTGGTGCTCTCTTGATTTTCAGACTCCCATCAGCCCTAGGCAGCATGGTTAATGGTCAACAATGATGACAGCTGTAATCCAAATCTGAGAAGCAGATTGGGGGAGTCTGATCTAGAAAAAAAGACAGCAATATCTGTTTTGTATCAGCACATTCAACAGGGAAATGACATTATGACTTCAGTAATTTGGCAAAACACATATACAGTAATTCCATTATATACAAGCTCACTCAGAGATTTGCACCTAGATAATTATCACTGGGAAATGCATCTTAGCAGAGCTGGCTGTGTAATGCATAAGAGATAAATTTATTCCAAGGGTATTGGCTCTGCATCTCTTAACAAATTGCCCCAGAGCATCTTATGATTGGTACAAGGTTTGAAATTATTCATTGGAAAATGTTGCTGAGTGCTAGTGGACAATTCCATTCGCACTGGGATCCCTAGCTATTTTTTTGGTAGATTCTCACTCCTAATCTAATTTATCACCCCCATCCCTGCTTTCCTCTAAAGCAGCCTTCACCAACCTCACACCCTCCAATTGTTTTGGAATTAAATCCCCACCATCCCCAACCCGCATAGGGTTGTAGTCCACAACATCTGGAGATATGGCACTTCAAGTTCAAAACACCTGGAGGCAAAGGCAGTTCTAAAGAATTGCAGATTCATCCAGGTGCCCAACAGCTGAGGCATGCAACAATAACACTCACAGACATCTGATTTCCCTTTACTTGGTATTTACACTCTAAACACCTACAGCTAAGGCAGAATGTACACATACAATATTTTGTTTGTATGCTAAAAGACTTGCCCATTACCCAGCACAGAACAAAGTGTGTTTAAGCCCCATTGATTTCAAGAGTTGTGTGCAGTTGGGCAGTGGCTGAAGAATGGGGTACAGGATGTTTCAAAGAAATATATGACCAATTTGGATCTTCCTTGTTAACCAGACAGTACATCTAAGGTGCTTCCAGATGAATGCTCATTGTGCAATCAGTGCTCCTCATGCAATCGGTGCTCCTCATGCATTCAGGCTTTTGCAGCATGCACACATAATCAGTGGCATCAAAATGTCAGCCTGCATTCACCCCAATTTAATCTGAATTTTCCCTTCCTTAAGAAAATATGTTTTATTTTATTTTTTAAAAAGAAACACCTGTTGCCAGTGACCCATTTGCAGTAGCTCAAAGACCTATTTGTAAAACCTGAGTCCCAGTCTGGAAGCACTTCTGCTTGTTGGAAGAAAATGTTTTCACACGACCAAATGCCCCCAAATGCACAGGGTATACTCACCAGATCCAGTATGGCAACAAACCAAGCAAAGTGCCTGTTTGTGCAATGCATCCATGAGAAGAGCCTGCTGGATCAGGCCAATGGCTCATCCAGTCCAGTAACTCACAGGGCCCAACCAGATGCCCATAGGAAACCCACCCACAAACCACTAGCATTGGCAATGTTGTTGAACTTGACAGCAAAGGAGATTAAAGACTAGGCATCCTAATAAAATGCTTTCGCTCATTCTCTGTCCCTCTGCACACATGCCTTTACTTGACATTTTGTTTTGCAAAGAAGGTGCCTTTTCTAACCCAGGTGTTACACATATTTATTGAATACTTGGCATTCCAGGGATTTTATAGCAAACAGAGTGTGAAAATCTTGTATTACTCTTTCCCCCTGCTTCAGGGCATTTCTCTCTGTGTGTCACTGTGTAAGGAGAACTTACATTATTTTGCATGACTGGGCCTTCCTTTTTTCTTTTTTAAACAGTCACAATCAGGTTTTAAAGAGCAGGTTCAAGGACAGAGCCAGGGCTCTAGGCTCCAAAATTCTCCCTTCAGAAACACCCAAATAAAAATGGCTCCACTCTGGCACAGCTGCCATTAGGCTGAGAGTGTGGCAAAGTGGAATAAAGCAAGACAAGATGGTCTCTGGGTGAAGGCAATTCATAGGTCAAAATACCACCTAAGATCCTTCAGCTCACCAGTTTATGATCCACCATGGGCTTGAGTGCTGACAGGTCTCAATCATGCCTGCATACCATCAGTACATAGAGGAAGTAGTGGGATCACATCTTTGGGCAAATCCATCCAATTCAGTTTCTCACATCAGTCCACACATTAAAAAATTGCATCAGCATTATAGTGTGGATTTTACATTTTTGCAAAGCAGTTTTCTACAATAAAACACATTTTTGCATGTTATTTTCACTATTATGTGCTTTTGTATGCACATTTTACTCTAGCATGTGCATTTTTGTACATGTTACTTGACTGCTTTTTATTATGTTTTTATTATGTTTTTAGATGTGTTGTAAGCTGCCCAGAGTGACTGGAGAAACCCAGCCGGATGGGCAGGGTATCAATAATAAAATTATTATTATTATTATTATTATTATTATTATTATTATTATTATTATTATTATTACTGGAGAACTGCACTGAAAAATTCAGACAAGTGCAAATTTCAAAGAATGATATTTTTTTTTGTTTGCATATTGTTTCAGAAAGTGTGAATTAGGTAGATTTCCAGTGTGCGCTGAATCAAATTTCTCCCCCATCCCAACCTGCAAGGTGAAAAAAATAACATATGAGATAAATATCATGCCTATCATGGGGGGGTTTGATAATGGATCTCGCAACATCAAGTCTAGTTTGGGTCTTGGAGAGGGGCTATAGCCTCTTCCCATCCTTTGAGTGAGTTACAGCACAAGCCTATATATGTCTACTCAGAAATAAGTCCCATTCAGTTCAGCAAGGCTTACTCCCAGGTACATGGCTATAGAATTACCATGTTAAAGATGTATTTATTATTTTCCTCACCCCCCCCCCCAAATTCTGGGAAACATTCTGGAACGGACCTATTAAAAATAAATAAATGGGTTGTATCCAAGTAAGGCAAATGTGTCAGAACGTCATGCAGCTTCTGTTTTCAAGCAGCCACAGACAACTTAACAGAACCCTAGAAAGTGTGAAATTGAATGAAGCATTTTTATAGACAGATGCATGGCCGCAGAATCGCTTTGCGATATTGTACTGATGCCAAATAAATGGCTAAGTGGGCCAAAAAGACTGCTGGTTGTCTCGTTTGCTTTTGAAAATCAGTTTTACCTCTAGCTTGCTTTTACTGGGGCTCTATAAATCAGCAGAAAGAATGAGACTGTAACATTATAAGGACACACTGACCTTTGGAAGGACACTTTGACCTTCTTCTTTACCAGCTGCCTTACCCTGCTCTGCCCTGCAAGATCTACTCCACCCACTCTGACATCCCACTCGGTCAAATCTCTTTTCCTACTGCTGCTCCCAAGTGCTTTGCACCATCCTTTCACCTCCTTCAGAGCCCAGCTCTCTTTGAGTCTAGTGTCTCTGTAATGCTTCTGCTCTTTGGCACAGAGTCTCATTGAAACTACCTGTCTGTGCATGTATAGGTAGCTGGCTTCAAGAACCAATGGGTAAATCAACCATGCCTGGCTGCAGGTGGAAAGTTCCATGTCTGTAAAAAACAACAACACCCTCCCTGCAGATAGAATGTAAGCATGTCAGGCAGAAGGGTTTATCTGACAATTCTCCCTGACTTGCTGCTTCCCCACTCTTCTTCATGCATACTCTGTCTGTTTCCATTTGTCCACGCGACCCTGGCAACCCACGCTACGCCACTGGACAGGAATGTGCATTGGACATCTCAATAGACAATTTATCAACAGCAGCCGTCAAGTCTGCATGGAAGCAGGTTCACCAGGGTAGGTGAAAGCACTGCTAGAAAAAGCTCCACTAGATGTCTAGCCAATGAGACAACGTAGGTAGCAAAGGAGGCCTTCTTCACTACCTACCCTGGTCTGCATTAGATGGGATTATGAGGCATGTTCACAATGAGACTCACTCCACTTGTGTTCCAGCCTCCATATGCACTGATGGTGATTTTGCTAATGCTGAGTTCCATTTCCTTTTTTAAGACCGTTTTTAAAAATTGTGCCACTTTGACAGTTGCCACTGGCCTTTGAAGTTAAATGCATGTTCAATGCAGCAAACATCCATCCGAATCACCATTCATTCCAGCCCTGTTTCCATGTACAGGGGATATTATTGGACCATTGTGTTTGCACTGCTTACCTAAGCAGAGTTTGCAATGAATTGAACCACTTGATTCTTAGTAAAGATGTAATGTCTGTTTGATAGGTCGTAGCCAGCTGCTCCAGGAACATGTGAAGTGTCTGTTTAGAACTGATTGAGAAGCCTCTCAAATTCCCTGTGGGAGTTGAAATGAATTACAAGCAATTCATGAAAGGAAGAAGGAGGTATGAGGATTGTTGTGAAATTAAATTATAATTAACCTTTGCATCAAACCAGCTTGCTTCCCCCCTTCCCCCCAAATCCTTGAAGCTCCCATCCCACTTTTGAATCTGTGCGAGAGAGCAGGGATATGTTTTCACAGATCCTGTTGCATGCAGCTGTCTTTAAATTATTGGGAATCTTTTGCGTAGAAAGAGGTGACTGAAAGGATGTGGGAGGGAGGATATGGTAGAGATGCCATGAAACCGTAACTGACTAGCAAAAGTGACTGGGAGACAGCTGTTCACTGGTTCATATCATGCAAATACGTAAATAAACCAAATGAAAACAGCATGGGTAGCCCATTTGCAATGATCCTTATGTCGGAGGATTCCGATGTCGGAGGAAACGGAAATGGTAGCAGAAATTGCAGATGTTTGTTTATTTGTCCCATGTCCGGAATATAAATCAATCCAGTGAATGTGATTGGGATCTGCTGCTGGTTTTTGCTTTTAGTCCACAAAAAATATGTAATTGATTACATATCTCCCTCCAGTTTGCATTGTTTCCTTTGCATTGGAATGAACAGGGTGGAACAACGTCATAATGACGGGTTTAATTATGTAAATTATGCATTCTTTTTATGCAGGAATCTATTTCATTGATTTTAATGGGATTTACATCTAAGAGGACAGTTTTAGGTTTGTAGCCTTAGAAGGATGGTAACAGATTTAAGAACCTGGATTGGTTTTTTGCCAGGCAAGATGATATTTCCATCTAGTCCTTCTAGCTGTTTTGTCTGACAGGCAGCAGCTCTCTGGGACTCGGGAAGAGGTCTTTCCCATCACCTGATACCTGATCCTTTTGGTGGAAGATCCTAAGGATGGAACCTGGGACCAGAGCTGGCTCCAGGTGTGAAACACCTTGGCCAAATGGTTCTCTCATGGGTCCTTTCCTTTCACAGTGGTCTCTGATGGGCATGTGTGTGTCAGCAGCAGTGGGCAATTGCAAGGTGCAGCAGCAGCAGCAGCAGCGCAAAACCCTGAGGTGGTCCTTTGCTGGTGCCCTGCCTGCCCCACTGCTTCTGCAGAAGCAGCACTTCCCATTTCACCTCAAGCAGCAAAATGGGGCACATGACCCCTGAGCACTGGGCAAAAGCATGTACGAATGTATGCATATATTGTATTTATTCCCCACATTTTATCCAAGGAGCTCAATGTGATGTACATGGTTCTCCCTCTCCTCATTTACTCCCCACAACAACCCTGTGAGGTGGGCTAGGCTGAGAGGCAGTGACTGGCCCAAGGTCACCCAGTGAGCTTCATGGCCCAAGGAGGGATTTGAACCCTGATCTCCCAGGTCCTAGTCTGACATGCTAACCACTACGCTACACTGGAGCTCTGCCCCTGCATGCACATGGTGCATCAGCATTGTGAAACGGGATGCCACTGAAATCAAAAGTAAGGCATTCAAATATATTTTCCAGAGGTCTTGACAGAGAAACTGTAGCAGAATGCAGCAAGATTTCTGCACGTGTAAAAAGTTAAATGTTTTCATGAGAATGAAGACATCATGAGAGTAAAGAAGGATTTTTTTTACTCTGGCAGAGGTTCCCCGGAACATATAAATTATGCCTGCAGTTTTAGGACATTGTTCTGCTTTTAGCTAATTTCTTGGCAGCCCTACATAAAATATGACCATATGAATTGTCCCTCAGACAGCTTCTAAGCTTTTCGGGCTATATCCTAGATAAGCCCCCCTGACCCTACCCCAATCTGCTGCCTTCCTTTCTGGCCAGAATTTTTAAGGTGATGTTGTCTGGGCTAACAGTACTGATTGCTAAATCTATATCTAATCTGGTCAGAGCAGAAAAGTCTTTTCAAGTCCATTACTTAAGTTGACCTCAGAAGCAGCTGTATGTAGAGGAAAGGTGCTCATTTTGATCATTAAAGCTGGGTCTAAACACATTGGTCAATGTATACTGAGTCAATGCTAACGATATTTCCACTTTTCAGCAATCCATCTTGCAAACCGAAGGTAAGGTGACTTTGTGAATGGAATTCCAAGTTGTTTTAATAGGTTGTTCAGTATACACAATAGTTTTGTTACTCGGATGCAAGGGAATATGATGGAGAAACTGGGTAAGATGAGGCTCTTGCACTCCTGCTGAGCTTGAAGACTTCTCAGGGGCATCTGGTGAAAACAGGATGTTGGACTCGATGGGCTAGATTGACCTGTTCCCACACACTCATCTTCTGCTCTTAAAGGATAAAAAAGTGAGGAAGTAAGTTGAGAGATAAGCCCCATACAGGTCTTTTTCTCCATGCAATCTTAGTTGTGTGTGGAGAGATGGCAGAAGAGTTGTGCATGCTCACTCTGCCCTGCCTCAACTGTCCGTGTGGAATTCCCTCCCCACAAAGGCGCTATACAGCTCTCGGTGAATGCAGAAGATAAACTTCTTTACCCTGGCCTTTGACACATAAAACGTGTGTTTTCAGGACCCACCTTATTCCTGTGACTGTGGCCACATTCTCACTATATATTTAAGGCACTGTGATCCCACTTTAAAAATATGTTGCTTCCCCGAAAGAATTATGGGAGCTGAAGTTTGTTAAGGGTGCTGGGAGATATTGGGAGACCCTTATTTCCCCTCCCAGAGCTACAATGTCTAAAGTGGTTTAAGAATTAAATTCTCTTCCCAGAGAACAAATGTGCAAATAGTGAGGTGTGTGGACACAGCATGGGAGGCTACCAGGAATGTACAACTTGGGGGTGACTCTAAGAAAGAGATGGGGACCTTTGACCCTCCAGCTGTGGATGAACTCCAACTCCCACCAGCGCCAGCCACCATAGCCAACAGGGATGATGTGTCTTGTAGTCCAACAACATCTGGAGGGCTACAGAATCCCCATCCCTGCTCAGAGAGACAACAGCGGGCACGCCCACCAAATATTTCCTGCCTATCCCGTTTGCTCCTCAAGCTTTCAATCATGGCACATATTAAGCCCCTGAATAATAATGGTTGTTGCCTCTCCTTTGATAACCCAAACTAGATTTTCTGGAGTCACCCTTGCATAACTTTGTATTCCATGGATACAGGGGGATTTCAAAGTAATCCACTCCCAGCCTCGGGGGAGGGGGGAATAAATTGGAGGAAAGATTGCTGTGACCTAATTCACATGAGGAATATATTTATTTATTTGCTGCTGAACAGGAGGTTTCTGTGTGCATTGTACAGCTACGCAGCTTAGTGCACTTACATGTGATGTTGATTTCAGGGAAGGAAACAGGTGCTGGCTGTGACACATTTCAGCACATTTGCACATGTTCCTTACTGTGACAAGGCTCCACCTAAGCTCTCACGACTCAGGAAATCTGCCTCAGTGGGGGTGGGCTGCCTGCAGATGTCATAAATGGAGGATGCTGGCAAAAGCATGCTGTCAGCTTCCTTTCTGTTGCCTGTAAAGGCTTTGAAACAGTGGGAAATGAACCACAGACATATTTCCAAAGCATGATGTTATGAACATACAAATAAGATGGGGGATTGGATGCCTATAAGCATTAAGCAACAGCACATTCTGAACCCAGACCACTGCAATAAGGTGCCAATGAACTGCACTCTTTCAGTTGGTCGATTCTGTACACAGTAACCATTAAGTTGGCAATTGCCTGCTGGTTTGCTCTTATCTTTCTAATTACCTTTAATTCAGTGTAGGGAGTGTTATTGTTTTCATGTAGGATAAAGCACAGCTTTTGTGTGGTTAGAAGTTACTTTGCTGTAGTATAAACACACACATGAATGGATATACAGTAATTGGCAAGAGCTCAAAAGCTGAGTGATATAATGCCTCTTCAGGTAAAATATTGTTACCACTTGAGTGAGCCCGAGGAGGGTGAACATGTTAGCTCTGCCCCATATCAACATACCAATCATCTTCCAATCTTGCAGAGAGTGATATTGTAAAGTAAGGAGTCTCCTGTGGAAAATCAGGCTTCTTAAACATGTGAGGAATCTCCCTAAGTCAGGAAGGAGACTCCCAGCTGGCCAGATCTTTATCTATCCTCACCCAATGGACCAAGCTTGACAGGTGACTGATAGGTGAGTAGTCCCACCCCTAACCTGCGAGGGTTGGGGTTTGCTTCGCCAGGACATTCACTAACTGATGAAATAGAACCTAGCAGGACTGAGCTCTCTGCTCACCTGCTCATGAGTGGAGACTTCACTCCTGCTATCTACAGAGGTCTGCTTTGGAAACACATTCCCTTTAGGGAGCACTCTGGAGAAACGGCACCCAGCAAGATTGAACTCCACACCCTGCCCATCAGCTGATGTCATCTGGTTGACAGGTGAGCATTGGTTCAGGGGAAATGGTCTTGCAGACCAAATTGAAAACCCTGATGGGCCTGTGGTCTAGAGGTTCCTCAGCCCTGCCATAAGCCCAGGAGGTTTCCTACTTCACAAGTTCATTCTCCAGCCATCCCTGGGGGGGCCCTTTCACTTGTTAAGTCAATTCACTATCTGAAGTCCTTAAGAGGGTTCACACAGATAGGATATTGGGCTTAGCCTTGGGCAAGTCACCTTTGTCCAACCTCACCTACCTCAAAAGATTGTGAGATTGTTGTTCTTTTAGAACTACCAAAAGCACTACCCTGAGCTCCTTGCACAAAGGGTTGGAATCCATATAGACTAGATCCATGAATGTAAATAATAGCTGATTCTTCTTGTTGTTGTTTTTCAGTCGTTCAGTCATGTCCGACTCTTCGTGACCCCATGGACCAGAGCACGCCAGGCACGCCTATCCTTCACTGCCTCTCGCAGTGATTCTAGTTTCACATAAATTTGGTGCCTTGTATTCAGAGATCAACCCATGGAAACAGGACCTCCAAATGCCCAGGGGCCACCCCAAAATATTTCATAGTTCCCCTCAAGTTAAAGCACGTCATACCCAAGGCCAGTTCATTTATTTTGGCACTCAAGTCAGAACATCCTTCAAAGTGCCGCCCCTTCTGTTTCAGTGTCCTCTCCCATGTGATCCCCTGGAAGTAAGGGAGGTAGGAGAGCATCAGCAGTGCTCTGATCATCGCTGGGTGTTTGGGTACCAGTATTTGAATTTCCCACAGTGCTCTGGAACGAAACTACATCAGGGGCATTGTTGGAGACTGAAATACCTCTGCTGAGATCCAGCTGATTGGAGCATAAGGAGGAGGGAACTTAAATAGGGATCGGGCCAGGTGTCAATAATGATCCCTGTTGGTGTGCGAGAAGCTGGCAAGCACCTGAGAATTATGCAGCTGATGCCAGGAGCACCATAGAGCAACGAAAACGCTGTTCAAGAGAGGCTTCTACTTACCCCTCCCCTGCTGACCATTCTTCTTCCCTGCTCTAAATGGTTCGCTCTCAATGGCTTCCCTTGTTTTTCCCTCACGAGTTTCCATATACATATTAATTTCATTGCATGTGCAGGCAGGCCTGCTGTTCTCTGGGATTAGCCCCTGCTCTCCTAATATAAAATGGAGATAGGAATACCCAGCGAGCCAGGCCCATAGGAAAGTGGTGCAATTAGACTGTATTTATATAACACTTGAAAATTAACCAGTCTTTCTACCTCTGTGGAAAATGCAGTGAAAGTGTGGAACGTTATTTGCTGATGCCAAAATACATTCTAGGGCCTTGCTGCATTATGAGAGTTTGCTTGTGTCAGGGAACTGTCCCCGGCGCAGCGCAAGGTGGTGGAAGGGCTCTCGGGATGCTACAGAGAGCCCCGGCCCCACCTGACCAGCAGCACCTCCTCTGGCAGAAGGGGAAGCAGCGAGGCTTCCAGCGTGGAGGGGCATGCATTCTGGGGCATGGAGGGAAGAGGCTCTGAGGATGTTGGAGAGACCCTGCACTCCCCTAGCTCAAGGGGCGATGAAGGAGACACGCAGCTTCCAGCGCCCCAAAGGCATCAAGGGGTGAAACGAAAGGATGGGAGGTGGGGTTTCCGTATACCAAAACTCTCTTGTTGGGGTCAGAACCAGAAGGGGCCATTCCTGGATTCTGACAACGCTTGATACAGACATGAACTTATTAGCTCTGCATTGTAGTTTGCACAATAAAACTATTAAAGGAAACTTGGAGTTTTGCCTGCTTACTCATGAGCAACTAACCGAGGACCTTACAGCTTGCCTCAGGTATTTTAAATTGTCTACATTTGTTTTGCAATGGGTATGCTATTTCAAAGAGTGTGGAAGCCTTGCGTGCTGACACAGTGCAGAAGCCATGCTCTCCCCTCTCGTCCTCTCATCTTAGTACTCACATATACAACTTCACCTCAACCTGGGAAGAAGAGAACGAGAAGAGTCTGGCATGTCTACTCTTAAATACTCTGGATCATTCCTAAGACCACCCCTGAGCTCAGGGAACAAAGAGCTATAGGCAGCCAAACAAAGCCCTCTCCTCTTTCCCGTACCAAAATGGAATTAGAAGGGTAGGCAATGAGGAAATTATTTACGAAATACAGAACAGATGACCAACCAACACTCATTGTAATACCTTCACAAGAACATCAGAAGAGCCTTCTGAATCAGGCGAGAACCAGATGTTCGTGGGAAGCACACAAACAAGATTTGAGTGCAACATCGCTCTCCCCTCCTGGGGTTTCCAGAAGCAGGTATTCAGAACAGGTGGACCAGCTCTAGGGGGCAGAGGTGTTTTCAGCCTCCTCAATATATGTTTGAAGGGGGGCCCAGCCTCCTCCCATGTTGAGGGGCTCCAGTGTGGCCTAGCAGAAGGCTGCACTGGCTTGCACAGACGTGTGTGACGTTGTGCATGTGATGTCACATGCATGTGGTACGTGCCAGCCCCCCAACCTTAGGGGCAACCCATCACTTCTTATTCAGTAGCATACTGCCTCTGAGTATGGAGGTGGCACATATCCATCACAGCTAGTAGCTGTCAATAGCCTTATCTTCCATGAATCTGTCCAATCCTCTTTTATAGCCATCCAAGCAGGTGGCTGTCACTGCCTCTTGTGGGAGAGACAATCTCATCATTTAGCTGTGCACCGTGTGGAGAAGTACTTTCTTTTGTCTACGCTGAATCTTCCAACATTCCAGATACCACTACTTTCAAATATCAACACTTTGCACTCTTCTTCATTCCTAGGTTTCTGCTCTGGGTGAAAACTGGACAAAAATGTGTAGAGGCTCATGAGGCCTTTGGCAGCACTCAAGGCTGTTAAGAAATCTGCTTTCTACCTTCTAAAAAAATGTTTATGGCACGTTTCTTAAAAGACACTGCCCCAAATCAACATGACTCTGGTTTCCTGAAAGCTTCCTTGGCTTACACATCCGCTGGACTCATTAAGCGTTATCTCCAATGGAAGAACCTGCCTTAGCATTTCCTTCCTCCTTGGCGTCACGCCAAATGAGGGGCTAGCTACTGCTTTCAACATCAACCCAAGCCCAAAGCTCAGGAGCAACGCCCAGCCCCACCAGTGGGACACAGACAACTGGTGACAAAGGTTACAGGGCTTCACTCAGCAGGAAACGAAATCCACACAGCTTGACATTTGGGAGGGATTTATGGGGCAGGTGAGAGGGCTGGGAACTCAAGCTGTAGGAGTTCAAGGTCATAATGTGTTTCCTTGAAAGAGGGGTGTATATATCATACTTGCGTGCTGGCTTTGTGCCTTAACCTTTACATCTGGCAATGGAAACATTATAGCTAAGAAGGGTTATACATCCAGAATGTGGAAAATACAATCTAGGAACTATTGGGGTGGAGGAATTGACCAGATCATTAGCTTCCTGCCTTTGCATAGCATCTTGATGATATGGCATATATTATTGGAAACAGGCATTATTATTAGGCCCACATGAATACACATCTCTTTTTGTCCATCCACGATCAGATGACATGGCTGCTGGGGTTAAAAGGAACAGTGGGTGAATGGGAATCCTGGCATGGTAAAAGCCAGATTGTTGTTACTGGTTAGCAAATGTTCATTGAATACCAATAAAAGTGGAGTTGGGGGGGGGCATGCCCCTGACCTTGTTAAAGGGATATATTCTCACTGATTTTGAAATCTTTCACTGAAACACAAATGCAAGGCCCCAAACTGAATAATTTAGTGTTTTCATGTCCAGAGAAATATCATTAATTGCAAAGGTCTATCATTTATACAACTCAGAAGTGTATATCCAATATGGTGATAAATGGGGTGCATGGATGAATAATCCTTGGACCAAATACAACAGAAATTAGTCTCAATTTAAGTAAGCCCACACTGAGAACAATGGGACAGAGTAAATAGTCTGCATAAGACTGTACTGAAAGTCCAGTTGAAGTTAACAATTATAATAGCTTAGTCCAGAGGTAGCTAAGCAGTATACTTCAAATGCTGTTAACTGCATCCGCTCCAGCCCAATGGAAAGGGATGATGTGAGTTGTTGTCCACCACCTTGGGTACTCCTGGCTTAGTGCCATTGGGGCTTAGTGCCAGTGTGGTGTAGTGGTTAAGAGCGGTAGACTCGTAATCTGGGGAACCGGGTTCGCGTCTCCGCTCCTCCACATGCAGCTGCTGGGTGACCTTGGGCTGGTCACACTTCTTTGAAGTCTCTCAGCCCCACTTACCTCACAGAGTGTTTGTTGTGGGAGAGGAAGGGAAAGGAGAATGTTGGCCGCTTTGAGACTCCTTAGGGTAGTGATAAAGCGGGATATCAAATCCAAACTCTTCCTCTTCTTTTTCTTAAAAACTAACTGGATAAGACCATAGCTACCTTCATCACAAGTTGGGGCTGCCATATTCCTATATGGAGTTTCCAACAAACTGATTGGAAAATGGCTTTCTTTTAAGAGAATGAAGCTTCTTTTGCATATTTCTGACACTGAGCCCAAGCATCTGTCTGTGTTTATTTTATGAGTTGTTAGCATCGGAAGCACATAAATAAGAAGAGTTATTTTTAAGTTGAAATGCTCTTACGTACTTGTTGTTCAGTTGTTCAGTCGTGTCCGACTCTTCATGACCCCATGGACCAGAGCACATACTTACAGAACCTTAAATAAGACACATCATGCAATAATCTTTTGCAAGGGTGATAGACAGGTGTGGTCTTCAGCTTTTAAACAACATGACTGGAATTAACAGCCACATGCATGAAGAGTGTGTTGGGAAGGAAGAATTGTAGAGCAGCTGGATACTGTTGTTGTTGTTGTTGCTGCTGTTGTTGTTATATACTGAGTTTATATACTGCCCTATACCCAGAGGTCTCAGGGCGGTTCACAGCATTGAGTGGTTGAGCATAATCTATGTTCAGATTAGGTTCTCAGGTGATGATGTGTGTCTTTACATACATGAAAGTTACTGCCCAGGTTCAACGCACCAGAAGTTCCCCTCAGTATGTGAAACCCATATTGGTATTTGTAAGCAGTTGCTCACCTCAATATTTTAGCTTCTTCCTCCTATTCTCCCTGTCCCAAGGGACTAGAAACCTATGTTAGAACTCAGGAAGGAGAAGGTGACAGTAGTCTGGTTTTGGGGGACTTCCACATCCATGCTAAAACCATTCACTCTGGTGTGGCTGAAGATTCTATGGCTGCCATGACAACCATGGAGTTGTCCCAACATATCATTGGCCCATCACCTGGATCTTGTTTCCTCAACTTGATAGGGTGATCTGCAAGTGGAGACATTGGTTCTTGATTATCTGTGGACTCAAGGGGGTGGGATGTTTCAATCCTGCCTTTTAAGTAGAGGGTTGTCTTTTAGATTTGTCTTTGGGGTTTTTTCAATGTATGTGTTTTTTTAAATATTGTAAGTCACTTTGTTACTTTGTTTTTTTAAAAGAGTGAGCAATAAATTTAATAAATATAATAATGTTGCAGGCCACTCCAAACTCCACAGCAGTGCAAGATTGTGCCTGCTTTGGAAATATACTGAAATA
This sequence comes from Lacerta agilis, assembly GCF_009819535.1. Classification (NCBI taxonomy): domain Eukaryota; kingdom Metazoa; phylum Chordata; class Lepidosauria; order Squamata; family Lacertidae; genus Lacerta; species Lacerta agilis. The sequence goes on from NC_046322.1 coordinate 22,523,613, forward strand.
AATATAATATAAATATAAGAATTCTTAACAGGATTGATACTACATTTGTATTTACTCACGAGTAAATGCATCTTTTTGGTTGAAACTTCTGGCCAGAGTTCTTAATTATATTTATTTCAGTGCTTTGGAAATATGGCACAGTGGAAACTGTAGTGTCTTTAAGATATATGGTTTATTTACACACACACACACACACACACACAACCTGAGCATTACACTCCAAGAGGGTTCTAGTTCTCTAATTTCTCCCATTTGGAGTCAAACTGCCCACATTGTACTCACCCTTTGCTTTCTCCAGCTTGCTGCTGCTTACAGACTGAAACCTCCTTTCCCTGGCTCCTATCAGGTGAAACTGTAACCCTAAACCTCCTACTACTACTGGACTTTGTCTCTGCTAACACAGAGCTCAGGGAGGAGGAGCCCCAGTCCCCTTGGGGGGCTCTAACACTGCCTTCCTCTTTGCACTATCCTTGGGGAGGTGGAGGCAAGCACTTTGTAAGTACACAATGCATATTTTGCAAGGGCTTGCACTGAATCTCGAACCTTTACATGCATTCACTTGGAATGCTTTCAGGGGCTCGGCCTCATTAGAAGTGTGCTGTGTAACTGGATCAGGCCAAAGGTCCATCCGTTTCAGCACTAGGTTCTCACAGTGGCTAGCCGTGTGCCTATGGGATGCATGAAAGCAGAACCTGAGCACAATAGCACTCTCTCCTCTTTGGGGTACTTATGCATCATCTCTGTCTTGCAAGCATTGTGACTTTGTAGGTAACATAAAGTTGGGAAACATAAAGTAAATTGATTGGGGTGAGTTGCTAGAATTTGGAGTTCTACCACTGGATTGGCAGAGGGGGGTTCAGTTGCTATTTTGTTCTTTTTCTAGAATAAGATCTCATTATTTAAAAGAAAACTGTTATGCCATTAATTAACACCCCCCCCCATGAGCCTAGGTGGGCTGAAGGCAGTTTCTCACATCTTGACTATAGTAGCTGCATTGTTCCTGTGAGTTTATTTTCATGGCAGCGACATTCTAACGCCGCTGCTTAATTTCACTTAATTCCAGTCAGGTGACATTAACTGGTAGGGGGAGGCATCACTTCTAAATGGATTTCAGGAAATTTCAAGGTCAGCATTTGTCATCTGCTAATAAACTAAAGTGATGCAACTTAATAATAGCCCAACATGAAATGCCGTACAGTTACAGTGGTTGTCCTCTAAAGCACCTCTCTGCCTTAGCAGCCATCCATACTAAGTAGTGTCTGCTCATAAATGGCGGTGTGGATTTAACCTTCCGTCAGCTAACAATGAGAGCACGAGCAGTGCTGTTATCCCTAAGTGATCAAGGAGACAAATCAGTCTGCTCAGCAGCGCTGCGGAATATTAAAGACACTTCTCATCCTGTGAAATTGGGGGATATGCATACCTGGAAAAGAGGGCCTTTAAAAAAAACCTTCCGGCTATATAATTACATGTAAATTCATATTGAATTCTATAAGCATAAATACACATTCTTGGCTATTAATCCCAAGGCCTATTCAAGTGTGTTATGGGGGAGTAGAACTCCTGCAGACCAAAATTCCACCCCACGCTGGCATCTATTAAGAGCTAACCATCTCCTGTATCTTGTCTGTTCACCTTAAAGTTACTTGAAGGGTGTGGAGGGATATTTTCTTTTTCTTTTTTACTGCCGCTAAACCTCCCACCTCATCAAAGGTTGCTTCAGTTCTAGGGAGAGGGTTGAAATTTGATTGAGTTCACATTTAAAGGTGAACCTACCTAACTGGCTCTCCTAAAATAATATGTGAAACTGAAAAGCAGCCATTCTTATAAATTTGCACTTCTCTGAATTTTGCAGTGCAGTTCTCCAACCAAGCAAAGTGCAGAAACATGCAAATGCCAGGGTAAACGGCACTTTATGAACGCTTGCTTTGGGCAAACACCAAATAAAAATGCATTTTCTTGGGGGAAATTGCTTTGGGAAAATGTGTAGGTTGGGCGCGCACACAAAATGTATATAGTACAATCTCATCTCGCGTGCAATTAACTTGGGAGATTTCAACCTTGTATGGTTGAAAGCTGGCTGGTTGAAATTCTGCACATCAACTTCACATAAGGTGAAGTTAAAAAGTCATGTTGTGCCGGGCTTTCCTGGCACAGAAAGAACTTTTAAGCTCTCTGCCTTGCTTGTGGGCCAAGTCCCACTCAGCATGCTGGGTTGTGGGAGCTTGGGTGGTCTCATGAGACCACCCCAGAGCCCATGCTCTGAGCAGGACTTGCCTGGTCCACCTTGCTTGTGTGGGGAGCAAGGCCTACTTGGTGTGCCAGCTCTAGAAGGTCATTTATGCTCATGTGGGTGTGGTTCCAGGTGGAGGTTTCGAGTGTACATGTTTTTGCATATTACATACTATCTGCAGAACATAATTTCCACCTCATACTGCATTAGGAGAAATTCACACTAAAATGCTGGTGAATTTTCATGAGGATTTTTGTGTAGAGCAGTGTTTTTCAACCTTTTTTGGGCAAAGGCACACTTGTTTCATGAAAAAAATCACGAGGCACACCACCATTAGAAAATGTTAAAAAAAGGTAACTCTGTGCCTATATTGACTATATATAAAGTAATTTTTCAATTTTTCCCACGGCACACCAGGCAACATCTCACGGCACACTAGTGTGCCGTGGAACAGTGGTTGAAAAACACTGGTGTAGAGAACTGAGTTTAAGATTGGAAAAATAAGAAAATGAGAGAAATTCCCCTATGCAGAAATACAGATACAGTGGAGTGGTACATGTATGCAGTATGAATGAAGAAATGTGGGCATATGAGAATAAAAACCACCAGATGTCTGCCCACTAATTTTTAAGACCAATAATAGCTTACAGTAATTTTTAAGCCCAGTCAATATATGAAACCATATATAAAGTCTTGTTAAAAGAAGAAGAAGAAAAGAGTTTTGCTACATGGTATAATATAAATCAGGAAGAAACTCTCTTCCCTCGGTACGTCCAACACTTCTTAGAAATGTTAATTGGGGTTTGTTAGGTTGAACCAGAGAACTCCCACAGTAATTACTGCAGTGGGCAAAAGAGGTAGAGGCAGCCGCAGGAAAATGTGTGGGATTTCTTAGCAGGTGACAGCAAATAGAGAAACTTCAAAAAGTGCTTAAGCCGGTGTGGAAAGTAAAAATGGGATCACTGCAGCCAGAGATCATTTCTTAGTTGCTATTGAATATGCAATTGGCTTCTTTAGCAGTGGGTGCCTCTCTGAACCCTATAATAAGTGATATATGTGTAGAAGTGCCAAGGCTGAGAACCAGCAAGTCGATGCAGATGAGTCAGAAACATTTAAGCACACCGATGTATGGCAGTCAACGAAGCTTTTTTCAGAGTAGAACTGTTGGTGTTAATGGACCCAATTTAGTCATGTCCATTCCTTTTAATGGGTCTAAATCGCCCCCCCCCCATGGGAGTGCTGAGGCAACTGTTCTGCCATTTCAGCTTGCTAAAGGGTAGGATCTGCCCTCTCCACCTGCCACATGCTGTTCTGGGTGTTCTCCTGACCCCACCAGAGCCCATTGGGCAGAGGGTAGGGGAAAGGAGCCGGGGGACAGCCCCACTGCATTAGCAGGAGCCCTTGTGTGGGATTATCAGAGAGCCGGAGACTGACAAAACAAACAGGAAGTTGAAATGTGTTTAGAAAATTATTATCTAATCAAAACAGAAGAAAGCAAAAGAAGCAGGAACTGGAACTGAGGAGATGTTGGTTCTAACAATTGCTTCTGCGGAGCCACTACCTTGTCACTTCCCCTTTGGAGTTTGTGAATCAAGGCATTGCTTATTCTGGCTTCAGAATGGTGATGTTGTGCTCTTCAGATGTAGTGTAATAGATTGCCAGATGTTAACACCACTCTTGGCCTTTCTCTGGCTGGAGTAGTTAGTAACTTCCCCATGGAATCTATTGTTCTGCTACTGCATTTCTTTCACATTGTTTAGAATGGGGCAGGGGGTGGTGGTCCTGTGTGGTTTCTCATGTGCAATGAACCTGTTCTGGAAAGGATTGTGCTCCCCCTCAAGGAGAAGGTTGGGGGTACATCTGGTTCCACTGCTGTCACTGGAGGCACAAGAGGTCTCTGTGGCATGAAGTGCCTTCCATCAACTTCTGCTGGTGGCTCAGCTGCGATGCTGTTTGGACAGGGATGACTTCGTTTCAGTTGTCTATGCTTTGGTAATCTCTAGGTTCCTGCAATGCATTATATGTGGGGCTGCCTTTGAAGAGTACAGCTAGAGCAGAATTCAGCAGTTTGTTTACTGATTGGACCAGAACATCTGAGCAGATTACTTTGATTCTGACCTGAGTACACTGGCTACCGATTGCTTTCCAGGCTCAATCCAAAGCACTGGTTTTAATCTATAGACCTTTATGGACCTTTACAAGGACCACCTCTCCCAACATGAACCTGGACCTTTCATTCTTCATCACAGATTCTTTTCTGTGTGCCTCACCTGAGGGAGACGTGAAGGGTGGCCACATAACAATGGGCCTTTGTAGGGGTGAGGATGTTGTATTGTGAGTCATCTTGGGTACCATCCACTGTGGAAAAGCAGCATATAAATAAACTAAACCCAAACCACTATCTTCTGTAATTATTGGCCATGCTGGATGCGGTCAACAGAAACTAGATTCCAGCCATATCTAGAGACTCATAGGTTCTCTCAAGCAGCCAAACATCCTGGGATGGCTCTGGTGCTGGAAGAAATTACATACACACATTTTCACTGTTTTCCACAACACATCTTCATATCTCTAAGCCTGTATATTGGTACAACCACCACCACATATTTATATACCTCCCATCTGACTCGGTTGCCCCAGCTGCTCTGGGCAGCTTCCTCCAAATTAAAATATCAAATGCAGTAAAAACCAATCATTAAAAACTTCCCTTCAGGTGTCTTTTAAAAGTCAGATAGTTGCTTATTTCCTTGACATATGATGGGAGGGTGTTCCACAGAGTGGGTGCCATTGCCAAGAAGAAGACCCTCTTCTTGGTTCCCTGTAACCTCACTTCTCGCAATGAGGGAACTTCCAGAAGGCCCTCAGAGCTGGACCTTAGTGTCCGGGCTGAACGATGAGGGTGGAGACACTCCTTCAAGTACACAGGTGTATTTTTTATGGTGTGATAAAGCCAGGGATTTTACTTAGCAAAAGAGGGATGCAGTGTGAGGGAAACATCGTAAGCAGCAATGGGAGAGTCGGCACTGAAGAAAGCTGACTGAGATTCTCTTCTACCTGTTCAGAGTAAAGTACTGACTCCTGCTCAAATATCAGAATAAACATTTTTGCTCTCTGCCCATGACCCTCTCCCTGGCCAGTTTGGCTCCCCCCCCCCATTTCATCAACCCTTTTAGCTAACTTTGTCCCTGTCATCCTCTTTCCAGGCTCTGCCTTCTCTGTTCTGCTCTTTTGAACATTGTGTCCTTTAGTTTCAGTTGTTCAATGCTGCAAATCTTTGGGAGCCATTCCTGAGGCATATGTTGTTTCACTCTGTTTGGATGGAGTGGGCAGGGGAGGCTATTTCTCTGTTACTAGTTTGTCACAGTCCCGACCAATGTATATGATTCACTTCTCAACTCTTGTGCCTCATCTTCCACATAATGCATTTCGTAAATAATGAATGGAGAATGAATCAACAACTGAGGGGGAAACATGAGCTTTTACATACATTTGATGTCACAAAGCCCTCATGTCACGGAAAGAACCAGCCAGTGCCATGTGAATCCATTCAAACCCCATTCACTAAGTAATCGCTCATCATACATATCTCACTGCATATGACAAATGCTCCTTGACTCTGAATTGTTTCTGGTGTCCCCTCATCTCCAATCATACAAAGCTGTGCTGCATCCTTCTGCCCACACATCTTCTGCACAGCTTTTCACCCTCATATCTACTTCCTGTGCACCATCATCCAAAACATATGACATGTATTCTCTTGAAAACTTTAAACGCAAATACCTATGTCTAGGGTCCATTTTGCTATAATATTCATACATCCACAAATGCTTAAATGTAGGGACGACGTCCCCCATGCTGCCTCTGCAACTCACCACTGAATAGAGCAGTAGAGTACTCATGTTTCTATGGTAACATGTTAATTGGTAGATGAAGGAATGAATCATGGAGTCAAAGAGCTGGGACGAACCTTGTATGCCATCTAGTCTAGTTTCCTACTCGTTGCAGGAAATCTAGACATAGAGCAACCCCAAGAGATGCCTGCCCAGACCCTGCTTGAAGTAAGGGAGAGCTGGCCACTTCTCTAGCTAATTTGGTTCTATGGAATGCATGCGTGCATTAAATGTAGCAGTGGTTGGCAATTCTCTTTCACCGTCCACAAAACTGTGATCTTCTACATCTAGGACGTGAGTAGAGGAGGACTTGCAAATGAAATTGCAATGTTTTGCTTAAATGTAAATGTTTTGCTGAAACTAAAGTCATCATGGGTGTGATAATAATGTTTTCCCAATTATGCTGTACAAGCTACAAATGCTCTATAGCAGGAATTCCCAAAGAGGGTGGGACCACCCACCTAGGGGACTGCTTGAGATGTCAATGGCGATCAGACTTTGAAAAGCTGGTAGCCCTGGATCAAGTTCATCAATTTTGTTGAATCAATTAAATGAAGGCATTTTAATTTGACTTTGAATAAATCTGCCATTATTAGTGTTGCAACTCGAATTGTGTCATTATCTTCCTTTGTGGATTGTGCAAACCCCTATTCTGAATAATCCTTCTTATAAGGATATAAGGATATAAGATGAGTCTAGAGAACCAAGGTGGTAGTGGTCTGAAAAACTTTGGGAACCACTGCTCTGTATTAAAAACTTGCCTTTTTTTTTTTTGGTTGGCTTGGACCAGAAAGAAAACTCTTGGTACTTATTGATCCCTTTCATATCAAACCACTTTATTTGTATGTAAAAGTCAATTCATGGTCATGGTGTGGGCTTCTGTAGATGAGAACCTGCATGTTACACAGATAGGTAAACTTCCTGGTCTCCAGGTTGGATTGAGATAAACAGATTTCCTAGCCCCCTGCTGAACCCAAAATTGGATCACTTTTCCAATTTCCTAGACCTCTGTACATTAATTAGAATTCTCAGCAGGATGCAGGGTTGCAGGAGACTCCATTTGATAGTTGGGACCCAGGTTTGAATAGGCAATTAGGCTTTTGAACCTGTTAGGGGGGAAAAGCTAGTGATTGGCTGTTAGCCAACTGATGTCAGGGGGCTGGTCCACAAACCCTCCAGTTTTGAGGAAGCAGACACCATTCATATGGAATTTATAGATGGACTTACCCTGGGATGGGTAAACTACAGTTCCTAGCATTCTTGTGGGGGGGGAGCAAATGTTCTTTAGATACGTTTCAAGTAAATGGTATGTACACAGACTGCTTGTCTGTCTATTTATTTTTAAAGCATGGATGGATCACTTAGAACACCTGGGAAAATTCTACTTGTACATATATAGGGTTGTGACTTGAAAACATGCATCTTCTGATACAGAACACCCACCCCTAAGATCAGGTCCTGTTTTTATGTGCTTGAATTATCTGAATTCCTGTTTTTATTTGTTTGTGTGTGCTTCTTTACTACTGTTTCCCTGGTTTTATGTTGCATATTTGTTTAAATCATATTGTTGTTTTTTTTCCTTTTAATTGCATGCAGTGCTTAGAGGTTTTAAAAATATTGTTGGACTCCATCCCAATCTCTGAGCAGTGCGAGATTCCAGGAGTTTCAGACATTTAACCAGGGTTCCATTTCTTTGGAATGAGGGACAGCAGAGAATGTGGCATTTTATTTACACATATACGACCTGAGCCTACAATGGAGGTGCTCACAGCATTAACACCCGAGAAGGTCTTGCTTCTCCCATAGTCACAGCCTTGGAATGAAGCAAAGATCAAGCATGCCTCTTGCTCTCTGGCTTCTGCTTGCTTCCAGCTCAGCTCTCTCACACTCCACTCTGGTTATTGTCCTTCTCACTACCAGCCAGGTGAAGGAGCAACATCCTTTGTCAAGCTAAGGACCATCCTTAGGTCCGTTATGAAGAAACTGGCCTGGCTACTTCTACAGTTGAATCCTCCATTAGATGTTAACCCTTGCTGGATCCAGGACTCGAAGGGATTAGAAGGGACTCGGGCATCGTCAAAAGTAATTCCTCCCCCACAAACTCACAACAATATTAGGCAGTTTAAAATAAATAAATAAATAAAATGTTATGAATAGATATAAACAAAATTAATGGATTTTATTGTAATTCCATGGGAAAACATGGCTTAGCGGTACGTGCCCAATACATCTGCTGAGGTCATAGGGGATTGAATAATGAAATGGACAGTGCATTTGGGTAGATAATGAAATTGAGCATTTAGAATAGATTGTTGTCACTGAGCCAACACTTTCCCATTTGCTTATTTGAGCAAGTAATTTCCACAGCTATAGCAAAAGCTGCATGCTAATCCAATCAAGGTGAAGATGGTGCTGTGCTGAAAAACCCTCCCATATTTTCTTTTGACTGGTCTCCCTCAGTCAATGAGAGAGAGAAAAAACTGCACTCAAAAATTATCAAAGGGGGGAGACAATGTGGGTGAAATGTTCATGGGTTTTGTCTTTGCACTTTGCACTTTTGAGGTGGGCAAGGGGTTTTTGTGGGTTTCCATTCTCCAAATAATTGCACCAGTTGCCTGTTCCCAGCAGCCTACTTGGGTGCTTGTACCCGACAGAATTCTGTATAAGGTAACTCTTCCCACAGAATCCTGTCTTAGGTAACTCCTCCCACATTCCTTTATCAAACCAGGGAGCCAGTGGGGGCTGCAGGGTGCTAGAAAAATGTTACGCTGCCCATGGCACTTCACAATTATGAGCTAAGCTCAAAACTGCATGCGCAGAGGAATGCTAAAGAAACTCTGAATTTCCCTGAGAATGATTCAGGAAAATGGAAAAGGACATTTCACAGTGGAAGAAAACCTTTGGGAAAGGGGTGGCAGATTTGGTTACAGTACTCGGCAAAGATCCAGGATGGCATCCTTGACACCTGAGGGCATTACTAAAAAACAAGGAACAGGGTCCAAGATAACAGAACCCCAGCATGATTTATAATGATCTTGAATGAACTTTTCCAGAGAGGCAGAAATCAGCTGAGGAAGGGAAGAGAGATGAAGAATGTATGAAATCAAAGGTCTATTGCCTAGATGATAGAAGACATGCATGTGAGCGAATCCAAAAGCCACAGTTCATGGCCTGAGAAAAGGTTACCTCCCTTGATCTGTGTATATTGTTGCATGCCACCCCAATCTCTGAGATTCCAGGGATTCCAGGATTTTACCCAGGGTTTGTGTTTCCTTTGGGAATGAGGCATAACAGAGACTGTGTATGAGATATGATTTATTTACACATATACAGTATACAACCTGAGCCTACGATCGAAGGGTTCACAGCATTAACACCGCAAGAGAGTCTTCTTTCGCCCATAGCTGCAGTCTTGGATTCCAGCAGAAATCAGCCATGGCGCTCTCTCTCTCTCTCTCTCTCTCTCTCTCTCTCTCTCTCTCTGCCTTTCCAACCTGCATCCATTTTCTAGCTCACATCACTCAAATCTCTACTTTCTAACTAACAGTTGAGGGAAGCTCTGGCACAGAGCCACTCTCTTTGTTCCCTTAACAACCCATCTTTAGTGAGTCATAACCAGGCTGGCCTGGCTATTACATCCATGCTGGATCCAGGAATTAGAAGGGACATACAGCTGTCCCCCGCAAACCCACCTCATAATAATATCAACCACATAAACGGAGGTTTCTGGACTTGTGTGCAGGAACACTAGGGTCGCATTTTGACATAGCATGAAGCCTTTTTAAAAAAATTCCATCAGATAAAAGGTTATTTTGTATTTTCAGGCCTTTTATTTTCATAAGAATCCTCAAAGCACCCTTCAAAAGCAATATCCTGAAATTACACCAAAAAGGGAAATGCTCTCCACGCACATATGTTTGAGCAGGCCCACTCACCACCCACATCTCTTAAGAATTCATACCTAAAAAGATTTTGTTGATACAACCCAAAAGTTAAGGCAGAGTCAGGGATGGAAGCCAGTGCAAAAGCAGTCTGTTACTGATGGGATGCGGGTGGCCCTGTGGGTTAAACCACAGAGCCTAAGGCTTGCTGATCAGAAGGTCAGCGGTTCGAACCCCCGCGGCAGGGTGAGCTCCTGTTGCTCAGTCCCTGCTCCTGCCAACCTAGCAGTTAGAAAGCACGTCAAAGTACAAGTAGATAAATAGGTACCACTCCAGCGGGAAGGTAAACGATGTTTCCGTGTGCTGCTCTGGTTCACCAGAAGCGGCTTAGTCATGCTGGCCACATGACCCAGAAGCTGTACGCCGGCTCCCTCGGCCAGTAATGCGAGATGAGCACCGCAACCCCAGAGTCGGGCATGACTGGACCTAATGGTCGGGGTCCCTTTACCTTTACCTTACTGATGGCTAAGGTAGCCGGTGTGATGCACTCCAAATTTGGTTGCACTGCAATTCCCACCAGTCTCAGATAGCAAGTCCCAATGGGCAGGGGGGTGATGGGAGCTGCAGCCCAACAACATTTTGAAGTCACTACATTAGCTGCCCCTGACATATGACATGGACCTAAAGAAAAGTCTATTACCCATGGCCTAGAGCTGACATTCCCAACCTGGTGCCCTCCAGATATTTTTGACTACAACTTCCATTGGTCTCAGTTAGTGTGGCTAAAGAAAACCCCAGTCTTGGTCATTGCCTTTCTGGCAATTAGTCCCCAAACAAAGCAAAACAAAGCACTAAATTAGTTTCCCTCTGCTGTTCAGTAGACAGTTTTAGTGAATTAATATCACCTCCCCTCCCTGACACACACATCATTTATTTTGTGTCAGGCTTTGTAGAAAGTGCACAGTTCAATAGTTATGGCATTGTGACGGAAACACGACGATTGGGAAAGGCAAAATAAACATGTAGGAAGCACAAAATATGGTTAAGCAACTGGCTCAATAAATGCATAAAGAAGAAAAGAAATGGGTTTTGTGGAGAAAATGTGTATTTATACATAGCAACACTGATATTCATGGTGCTTTACAGGGATGCAAATAGGAGAAGTCTCTGCCCTGAGGAGTTTATAATCTAAACTTCAACAGAGAGGAAACAACAGAGGAAGCAGGGTAAACATGGAAGCAATAGGTGGTTATTTCAGTTGTACATGCTTCAGTGGACACCTACTGTACAAAGATTTGTTGCTCTGCCCACTTTTGCCACAGACCTTGCTCACCATTGGCATGTGACCCTTGGAAGGTTTCCCAGAGTGGAGTGTGGCCCTTGGGCCAAAAAGGGTTCTGTGCCCCTGCAGTAGGGCATGGGAACTAGCTGGATGAGCCAAAGGCTCCACAGAGAATGACTGGAATCTTGGGAGGTAGTTCAAGCATAAAGGTAAAGGTAAAGGGACCCCTGACTGTTAGGTCCAGTCGCAGATGACTCTGGGGTGGTGGCGCTCATCTCGCTTTACTGGCCGAGGGAGCCGGCATACAGTTTCTGGGTCATGTGGCCAGCATGACTAAGCCATTTCTGGCAAACCAGAGCAGTGCACGGAAACGCCGTTTACCTTCCTTCCAGAGCAGTACCTATTTATCTACTTGCACTTTGACGTGCTTTCAAACTGCTAGGTTGGCAGGAGCAGGGAACGAGCAACAGGAGCTCACCCTGTTGCGGGGATTTGAACCACTGACCTTCTGATCGGCAAGCACCACCCGCGTACGAGACATACTGTACATACGAGGCAGCAAGGGAGCAGGAGACATTAATTTTGGATGGCGGAGGTTGGTGGAGCTGGAAGATCGAAGATCACAAACAGTGGTTCCTATAGAATATCAGAAGCCCTTGGAGGCAGAAGGAGGAAGAAGGAGGGTGAACAGGGGAGAAATAAATTTTGGAAGTTAACAGCAATGAGCTCGTTCAAAGCAGATGGAGAAATGGAATGAGGGAGAGGAGATATTGACTTGATCTAGAACAGAAATGGGAAGCTTCAGGCCTGAATGCTGAATGTAGCCTCGAGACCTCTCTGTCTCATCCTCAGGACTCTTCCTTGGCCATGTCCCTTACTGGCCCTACTCTGTGCCTTTCTCTAGTTATCCTACCTGGCTGGAAGGTGTCCCTGAACTGTGATGGCACCTCTTCTTGCTTGCCTGGAAGGAGGATAGAGAGAGGGGTGTTTGTGTGTGACCACGCTCACCACTGGTATGTGCCCCTGGGAGTTTGCCCATGAGGGGATGTGGTCCTGAGGCTGAGAAAGGTTTCCTGCCCTGGGGCTAGAAAGCTAATGCAGAAAGTCTCAATACCTATGAATATCCCTAATACCCATTTAAAGCCCACGCACGAATCCGTAGCACATCATATTACAGGATTAATGCAGAAGGCATAGGAAATAACTGACTCACAGGAAGAGACTATAAATATAGCAATTTAGAATTGTGAGCAGGGTGTATATGCTGCAAATGTATCATTCCTGGCCCATTTGGCAGCCTAGAGACAAGGAACGCTAATAAAGTTTGTACCTTGCAGCTTAAGGTTGCAGTTTCTCAGAAACCCACAACTTGAGGCAAACAGAAAAGTGCACCAATTTGATTAGACTTGCAGGAGGGTGATGCGGTAAAGAAAACCTGCTTTCTTCCTCTCATCCTCTTCAAAATGTTGGTGTAAAGGGAACAGTGTTGCACTAGGCTTGAATTCTTAAGCAGTAGTGCTGTGGCAAGGTTGGGGCCAAGCAGATGCACCAGCAAGAGTGCTGGGCTGCTGCTGCTGGTCTTACTGGTGTCCCAATATGCCCATCAACCTCATCACTGTCCTGCCCAACCCAAGCCCTGTCCTGTGCTGCCAGTGTCAAGACCTTCCAAGCATCCGTATTTTCCAGGGACGTCCCTGATTTATAGAAGCTGTCCCAGTTTGTGATTTGATCACAGAATACCCCACATTTTCTTAGGATGTCCCTATTTTCATTGGAGAAATGTCGGAGGGTATGGAGTTTCTGACCCCCGAGTTGTCTGAAGGCAATCCTGTTTAGGGAAGGCTTTTTAAAAAAATGTTAATGTTTATTTTTGTTTTTATATATGTTGGAAGCCGCTCAGAGTGGCTGGGGTGGGCTATAAATAGTAAAATTAACGTTATGGAATGGGACGTCCCTATTTTCATTGGAGAAATGTTGAAAGGTATGCTTACAACAATAATCTCTCTGTAAAATGTACCGTATTTACTTGAATCTAATGCTCACCGTTTTCAGCCAAATTGCGTTGTGAAAATTAAGGTGTGCATTAGTTTCAATGGCACATTTACATTTGCCAGCAAATACTTTTTTTGGTTTCAAGGTTCTGAAAATTGAGGTGCACATTAGATTCAATGGCGCATTAGACCTGAGTAAATACAGTATCATTTGGTCCATATTATCAATAATACTTTGCCATTCTTAAGAGGTGTTATTATCTGGTCACTACTTAAGAATTCATGTCAAGTTGCATAATAATGCTACGGAGAATTTAGACCAATTGCCAAGACTGATTTGTAGCTCGAACACTTGCCAAGGTCAGCCTAGATCACCTTGTAGCTATTGTAGTCACAGAGATAGTCCTTCAATGCTGAGAAAGACTTAAAACCTGCCCCTCCCTCCCGCCGCAATGAAATAACCTTCACGTAACTCCATAAAGAACAATGGTGTGAAACGTGCCGACCTCCCGAGCCATGAAAACTCTCAGGCTATTTATGAATGCAAGGAGTAGAAAGCTAATGGCTAAGTTCAGGATGAGGAAGCCTAAGAGAGCCTATTTTAGCCGTGAATTATTTGTGTGTACATAGACGGGAGGAAGCCCGGGAAGAAAACAAAGCCCTGGTGTTGCAACAGCCTATTCTACAAGATGCAGAATGGCTTTTGTATGAGGTCCAGGAGTGAATCAATGCCTCCCCCTTCCCCGCAGGGACCATTTGCACTGTGGCATTTTTATTTCATTCCATCTGCTGTTGAGAATATTGTTTTTACTATGTAGGCTGGATAATAAAAGCTTTGCATATGCTGCGCGAGCTGCTGAATTTGCAGAGCTAAAAGATGCATATTTCTCTCTCTCTCTCTCTCTCTCTCTCTCTCTCTCTCTCTCTCTCTCTCTGTGTGTGTGTGTGTGTGTGTGTGTGTGATTAAAGAACTCTTAAGTCTCAAATGGATGTTTCTGTTTAATTGTTTGAAATTGCTGGGTAAAGAGGTGTTCAATTCATGGTCTGTTTCTCACCACTGCCATGCTTTCCTTTCCCAAATACATTTTCTTTTTGGGGTGTTGGGGGGGGGGAGGATATTTTAACTGGGCTTTGCAAGCAGCTTTATTTTATTTTAAAGCCACGCAAACATTAAAAAAAGAAAAATCACTAAGAAGCCTGTCCCCATTGCATTAAAAAAAAAACACCCTCCCCTGAATAGGAATCCCTGAAATGGACACCCCCCCCACACACACACCTCGGTGGGTGGCAGACTTGGGGCAGCCATTCTCATACCTGCTAATCCTCCCACTTTGAGCAGGACATCCTGGATTGACAGAAGCTGCCCTGGCTCCTGATATCAATCCTGGATGTTCTGTTTCCTCCTTTGCTGCCTTTGCCGTGGGGCCCCTTCATGGCTCTCCACGGCCACTGACGTATTCCAGGAAGCCGGGCTGCACTTCTGGAAGTGCATTTCCAGAAGCATAGCACCAGCTTCTAGAAGTACATCAGTGGCCTTGGGAGGCCTTGTGGTGGAGGAGTCCTCACTGTGGCAGCAGAGGTCCCAGCCTTGTCAAGGCAGCAGTGGAAATGGTGGTGGAGGCCTTGCCACGGCGGCAGAGGACCTGCCGCAGCAGTAGATGTCTTGATACGGCTGTGGAGGAGAGAAGAGCTGGTGAAGGTAAGTTGGCAGGTGGTGGCAGGGCAAGGAGGCCTGGGTGGACGGGGAAGTGGTGGCATGTTCCAGATTTGGGATAGAAAAAATTGGAAGGTATGCAATCTGTGTCTCCCATTATTCTCATGGTGTCCTTGTAGGCTATTTCCATCTTTATGGAACTGAGTTCTGATTAACACATTCTGTGTAGCATAACCAGGTAACAAGTGCAGGGTGATACGCTTGTTGTTCAGTTGTATGTTTGCATGGATGTATGTATGGCTGAAGCCTACTTTCCACCCTCTCCCTTTTACAGTGGTCCTGCAAACCAACAGCGCAAAACCTGCCCTTCAGCTCTGACACACAAACAGGGCCAACCCTGCTATTAGGCAGAATGAGATGACAGCCTTAGGCAGCTGATTTGGAATGCCATGAAAGGTCTGCAAACAGTTATTTGATTAATTGTTCTTGGATTTTACTGCTGGAGAAGGGGAGAGGCTCTTACAAGATATTCTGCCTCAAGTGTCAAAATAACTTGCTTGGCCCTAGGGTGCTATACACCTTGATTTTGGGGAGAGGGTGGCATGACCCATTTGCTGCTGCACCTCAGGTAGCAAAATGTCTTTAGCCAGCCCTTTGTGCAGAGGTTCATTCACCTCAGGAGTACAATGTGTCTCTGTGTTCTGTTGAATTGTAGCCTCAAAGGGGTCTTTGCAATAAACAGACCTTTAGTAGTCTCCCCACTGCAGCCCATCCATCACAAGCCTAATCTTCACAAGCAGCAGAATGGATGAGGTGGTAGAGTGGACTGCACTACATTAGTCTACAGGTGAGATAAACTTCTTCTTTTTTTTGCATATTTATTCCATTTAAAGAACTCACTGCAAGTAAAAAAAACAAGAACCAACAGATAAAGGTGGCTATGTACTTGCCGACTGAGATAATATCTTCCAACATGACACGGCCCAAATCCAGGAAGCCATATTCCAGGTCCACACTCCCGCATGAGTCATGTGAGTGGTGTGAGATCATGTCCCCACCCCCCAGCGCCCAAAATTGTGTGAGATTGTGGTGGCCATTTTGGCTACTGTCCACCTGTGAGAAAAAAATGGGATGTTCCATTTTTTTTCCTGGGGCAGTTCACAGGCATGTGTTATTGGTATTGTTGTTTTTAAAAAGGGAAACATTCACAAATATGAGCCAGAGCCTGTAATGTTCTCTGCCAAATGATGAGCAGGTCGGAGGAGCTAAATAAGAAATAGAACTATATATACAACAGGTCTTCACTCTTTTAGTTGCTGTCTCACTCTGCTTCTAGCCTTGCCTTCTGCTTGGGCCTAACATCGCAAACAAGATATACATGGTGCCCTTAAATGTAGAGACATTTATCCTTACAAGGCCTGCAGTCTGAAGTAAAAGATCCCATCATTTGCCACCTCAGAAGTCTCCCACCTTATTGTGCTGCATGTGTGGACCAAGCCACATTGCTAGGCATATTGGTTGTAATAAATGGTGAAGAAGAGGCAGATTCTTAGGCTGCTACATGGGACGAGGGGAAAGGAAGTGCTTCCTCTTTGCACTTCCTCTTCTCAAGCTTTACTTCTTGTGTGAAGCTGATGTGGCAACTTGCATATCTCTCCCACATGGTGAGATATGGGAGCTCGAGACAAAGGCTAAATTTCCATTTTGTCCCTTACACATAAGCATCAAAAACAGAAGAGAAGTAGCATTTAACTTACTCTCCCTGCCACACTGGAAGAACAGCACTTGGCATATGCACTGAGAGAAGGTCCCAGAATCAGTCCCTGGCATCTCCAGTGAAAAACTCTAGATCATTTATGAACAAAACAAATAGCCCCAAAGTGGGGGACTCCACTTTCTGAATCTCTCCATTGGGAGAATTGTTTATTATTATTATTATTATTATTATTATTATTATTATTTTTGTTGTTGTTGTTGTTGTTGTTGTTTCCTCTTGCCAAAGGCAACTCAAAGCAACATACTAAACAACAACAAAGCAAAAAGCCACATATTATAGACACATTAAAACAAAAGCTTTTTGCTACCTGTTACAATGAGTAACCATAGCCCCTGTCCCCCAATACAGAGGGGGAAATATGTCAACTTTGCTTTTTCATTTTTTACTATCTGAAATCCAGTTCTCTAAATTTCCATTTCTTAAAAAAAGTAAGTCCTCATAAAAGTTCATCCTCATTGTGCTATTTTTTAATAGTATGTCAATTTTGCCTAACATACACATTTTGCCAGGCAGTGCTCCCTAATACAATACACTTATGTAATTCTGTTCACTGACATATGCATTTTTGTCCTAGTATATGCATTTTTGTACACATTTCTTGGTTGGAGAACGGCATTGCAAAATTCGGGGAATTCAGGAATTTTCAAAGGAAGGCTATCTTTCAGTTTGCATATTTCCCCCAGAAAATATGATTTAGGTTTCTTCCCCAACCCAAAAACCCACCCCATCCTTCTGAGAGCAGGCAGGCAGGCTTACAGATCTGATCAGAAACAGGTCCCTTTTTTTAAGAGGCAAGTTACTAATTATAATTTTTTTATGATCAGATAAATTTTAGAAGCTGAAGGGTGTTCCACACAAGATGGTTATACATAAGGGGAAACAATACCCATTTTGGCTTCAGATTGTTGGATTCTGTCCCTTTAAAGTTATATCTCATGTTTTCCAGACTATTTTTGGCTCCTGTATTTCCCTCTGACACCAGCCTTGTCACGTACAGCGGCTGGTGCGCTGATAATATGCTGACTTCATCTCAACTGCTCAGGAGACTGATTTCACACACACCCCACCTCATTTAGATGTGACCTTACTGAAGGATGAAGGACACACTTAGCGCAAACGGTACCTCAACATGTGTCAGAAATGTATATTGTGCACTCAACAGCCATATCTGGATGCTACCGAATGACATCTTAAGGATATATTGCTCTAATATAGTGGCTGGTGTGTCATGTGAGTTACTCAAACAAATACCAAAGGCAGGCAGGTTACCTGCTGCACCATTTACACCATTTGCTGAAGCAACAAAATCCTGCTTGTAGGGAGAATTCCTTCAAGGTCTTTGTGTCACACTCTGACTAACACAGTGGATATAGATAAGGAACAAAGGCTTAGATCCTCAATCACCACAAGCAGAATTTCATGGAGAACCTGTGGTCCCCCAGAAGTTGTTGGACTACAAACTCCCATCATTTCTAACTGCACACCAGCTGTAGTCAACAATATCTGGTAGGCTACAGTTGAGTCACCCATCCCTGGATTGTGGGATAATCCCACTGCTGGAAGGGTGCTCTAATTTTACCGCTCGAACCTGGAGCTCACCCTCAACATAACATCAAAGATATGCCATAAAATAATAATAAGTGTGTTGGCAGCTGCATGATTAACATTTGGCAGGGATCGGAAAGCCCTAAGAAGTCCCTCAAAAAACAACAACGAATGGCTTTTGAAGCTATGGGATTTGGTACATCCTGTTAAGCTGACAGCCTACTTATAAATATCTTCTAAAAGCTCATTATGAAGAGAATTTGGAGCACAGATTATGCAATACTTTCAGGGCGGCAAGTTGCTCAGTTTGGGTGAACCTGGTTTGAAAATAGAGCAATCCTAAAGCCAGCCAAAGGGGGCGCAAGTGTTGCTCCAATGGCAGGGAGGAAGATCTGCACTTACACAACTAGAGACCTCCAGGGTGGCCAAGGATTCGCAGAATTCTTACCCCTCCTCATTCTTCCAACAGCCCCCCCCTGCATAGGCCCTATATACCACCAGCTCTTGAGTTGGTGTAGGCCAGGAGTAGGCAAACTAAGGTCCGTGGGCAGGATCAGGCCAAATTGCCTATAGGATCTGGTCAGCAGGATTGTCTGTGGATCAGCGTGGGGATTTTGTTCGTTCAGGCTGCACTATTTCCCCCCTGCGCCATTCCATTCCCCCCCTCACACACACTGCAGCGGCGCCTCCTCCCTCCCTCCTTCTGGCTTCTCCCTGCCCTGCCTAGAGGAGGAAGGGGGCTGGGCTGAGCTGGCTGAGTGCCATTTTAAGCAGCCCCTCTCCGGAGCCAGCCCTTTCGTGCCGCTCATTCTCCCTCCACCACCACCGCCGCCCTGGTGCTCCTGTGGGCCAGAGAGTGGAGCAGACGAGCTCACTCTACCTACCCATGAGAAGCAGCAGCAGCAGTGGCTGGGGCTGGGGAGTGGGGAGGAGGACTATTTGCCCCCCTCGCCTCTTCTTCCCCACAAGGTCTGAGGGACAGTGGACTGGCCCATGGCTAAAAAAAATTGCCGACCCTTGGTGTAGGCAGATGCTTGTTCTGATCCACCTGAGCTCTTCCGATGTTTTTGTTGGGTAATTAATGCAAATTAGCCAAATATGTTACAGCAACCTTTCCCAAGATGGGAAATGTTTTGTGTGTTTTGGACTGCAGTGCACACCATTCGTATCCCAAACATCAGGAGAGCACCAGGTTGGGTAAGGCTGGGCCATAGAAGAAGAATCTTCTGCGGCACTTGTCTGAAATTGCCCTAGCTAGTGTCTTATCTGCCTCCTATTCTAGCTTTCACATGTGCATACATGCAGATCTGTATGCACAATACCCTTTCTGAGCTAATCCAAAACAAACAAACAAAAAAGAATTATGTGAATTGAACGAACTCAAAGTAGCACAATGAGCCCTTCAAAACAAACCAGAAGAATGGATAGGAGGAAATGACTTCAGTTGCAGATAGGCTCGGCCAGTAATGTTATGTAATCTCTGCAAGGAAATATTGTGCACCCAGTGTTGCCATTTCCAATGCAGGGATAATTCAAAGCAATCTTGATGCAGAATTGAGAGGGAATAAGAGGTACACTTAACTCCCATTTGACTCAATAGGGACTAACTGCCTAGTTTAGCATTGCTATAACTGTACTTACTCTTTCATGCTTCTGGTTTTATATTCTGATCCACTTGAAGCCTTCAGGGTAGGGTGGGATAATAAGCAATTGAAGGTCACTTATTTCCTCGGACCGTGTGAACCTGATGTTCTTACCTAGATTGCACTCAACAACTTTCGCATTACATGAGAATTCAGAAGGAAAGTGCTAATGTTCAGGTCCTGCTTGGTCTTGTTTCATTGTACTCCTGAACGAGACTAAGGCTGCTTACATGTCATACATTTAAAACACACAGTCCAGCAAGAATCCTGGCAACTGTGGTTTGTTAAAGGTGCTGGAAATTGTAGCTCTGTGGGGGGGGGGGGGTAAACTCCAGTTACCAGATTCATGGAAGGTGTTTTAAATGTATGGTGTGTATGCAGCCGAAGAGTCTTTCAACATAGGAATGCGAGGATGAATTTGAGGAGCAAAGAAACATTAAAACCTACAATAAAATATTATTTAGAAATATCTGAAGCAGGAAATGGGGTAGGAAGGCTCTTGGGCCTTTGGACAGCACGGATGTCAGAGGTGTGCTAAAAGAGGGAAAGGAGATTGTGGAAAAGCAGAATGTATTCTTTGCAAAACCCTGTACCTGAACTAACTTTCTCATAGAGTCTGAGGAACTATGGCAAATAGTGGTGACAAGGGACAACATTCCGGCCCACATTTTCAAATTAGAAATGAACAAATCACTGGGCCCATATTGGCATTTTACACAACACTGGGTCCAATTGGTGTTCACCTGAGATACCTGAAAGCGCTCACATGCGAAGCTGCTGATCTTTTAAATACAATATTCAGTTTGTCTCTAAGTTAGAACCTGAAAGCTGCCATTACCCCCCCCCCACACACACTTTTTTAAGGATCCTAGGAAAATTCATGTAATTGCAGACATGTTAGGCTAACATCTCTTCCAAGAAAGCCCTAGGCTTTCAAAGAATAGTTATAACAGCTGTACATCTTAACCTATCAATACAATCAGGTGGCACTTAGTGCGAACGATCCAACAGCAAACATAAGGCTAATCAGAAAGCTATTCAGCTTTGTATGTGAACAGTTTTGATGAAGATGTGTGTTGTGTTAGGAACCTTAAAACTGACATACCACAGGAATGCCACCATTTCATGTTATAAGCCCCCTCCCCTCTTGTCACATATCTAAAAGTAGCATCTTTGAATCAAATGGGTCTACTCTGAAGTAAATCAGGCCAAGATAATATCTACCTTTTTTAAACACTGGTTGAACTCTCAATCATGAAAAGAGATGCATATTTAATTGTCCTCAAGCTTATATTAGGAAGTGGCAAGTGTACACAAAAGATTAATGGCTGTCATATGGAATTCCAGCAGTCACAAATGGGATCCTTGAACTCTCTCTCTCTCAGAGTTTGTTAAAAATGAATGCCCAGTGAGCTACATATAAACAGGCAACGCCAGAAGAGTAAATAAGTTGTGGTTTGATGGAATGTCATCATTCACCAGTGCTTGTTTCCTGCCAAAGTCCCATCCATTCACGGAAATTCTTTCTGTATTTTTTTTTAAAGTATAGGAAGAGCAACTCCAGCTATTCAAACATCAGTCCTCCCATGATCACCTTGACTCTCACTTGCTGGAGTCAAATGCAAATGGCAACTTAGAAAGTAAGCATGGATGGGCTGATCCCACAGACTGAAATATAAAAGCACTTTTGAAGTTCACGTGGAGAGACACTTAAGACCTGAAAAAAACCCCACAACATTCCTGTATAACCTGCTCTGATCTCCCACTTATCTGAATGACAGAAGTGGAGAATTCCAGATGCTGAAAGAGTGTACTGTAATTGATTCCTAAAATTCATACCCAAATCAGAATCATTATTAGTATTAACAATTTATTAATGTCCTTCTCTATACAATTGCCTTAAGGCAACAACAAAACCAGAAGATGCATTCAAAACAAAACTGAAGCCAGACACTCAAGGCACAGACCCATTGGCCCAGCATTTATGGATCTTCAAATTGTTTCTGGAAAGTGCAAAAGGCAGGCGACTGTCATATCTCAACAGGAATGCTCCTCCACAGAACAGGGGCTAAAAGCTTCTGAGATATTTGGAACTTGCAGGAGAACTCTCCCACAGATCTCAGGTATAAGGTGGTTTCTCAGGTAACCTGGTCCTGAGTTGTATACGACCTTCTATGACACCTTGAACTTGGCTTGGTAGCAGACTGGCAGGCGGTGCAAATCTCGCAAGCAGGGTGGTGTATACTGATGGTAGCTTGTTCACAAAAGTAATCTAGCCACTTCCAGACCAACTCCAAGTATGGCCCCACATGGAGCGCATTGCAGTATTCCAGTGGTGAAGTTATCAATGTGATCAAGCTATCGTGGCCCAAGAATAGTTGTAGCTGTCTTATCAGTCACCTGGCACCTGAGATGTATGTGTTTAGGAGTCACCCGGTCTTTTGTGATTGTATTTTTAATTGTTAAGTCTGTTCTAAATAGTATTTTACATTGTTGCAATCCACCCTGGGACCTTAGGCTTGCATCTTTAGCCTACCTACATATAAAAACATTATGCCAACCAAATCCAGATAAAACAGACACATTGGCAGCAGAATCTGCTTTCCTTGTCCCCATGGCCCTGCGATGTCTCCCATGTGGCATTGTGTTATTTATACTCTTAATTAAATAAATTTCTCCAAGGAGGTTCTGATTACGGTGATAAAGCAATGGTTGTCTTGCATCAAATAAGCCCAGGGTGATTAATGGGGGCGGGGGCAGTTCTCTGACTCATTGTACACATTGGTAGATTTGCTTTTAGCAAATGATTTGGTGGCAAATTTAACAAGGCTTAAAAAAAATCAGCCTATATAAACTGATCATAGGTCAGCAGCTGAACTTTAGCTTCCAGATCTGTCGTATTGGAGGTCTCCATTGAATAGGCTTGCTCCTTCCCTGAGTGTTGATGGTACAAATTTTCCCCACAGGAAGGGTAGCATAAAAGATAAAAGCTGCATCTCTTTAATTTTACACAAGTTCCATTAGAGGTGCTGTGATTGCTGGCAATGTGAACTGAGAGGTCAATATCACAGATAAATATAAGGTGCCCGGAGGAATATAAATACTGCTTTATGCCTGAGGGTCAAAGCCATAAGCAAGAACCTTTGATGGGTTCAATCCCTTTGGACATGGTTGGACTTTCTTCCAAGTAAACATGCAAAAGTTCATGAGATATATGCCCTTCAAACAAGGTGTCATAATTTATGATGTTGGTTTTGGTTTTTTTGCATACATGAGCTATTTTCTGAACTCTTCCTAAACTTTTTAAGGTGAAAGATAAGATGGAAGCAGACTATCTTCTAAATACATGTGGCTTTTTCACAGGCAAAAAGAGGAACAGAATATGCATTACCGTAGTGTCAGAAAGTAAAAGAAAGGGAGTTTGTGAAAATGCAAACAGCTGCAGCAGGAGTTCCTGTTCTTTGCAGAACCTTACAAAAAGAAGAGAATAAAGTTGTCAATAAAATATGTGCAGAGGGAAAATAGTGGGAGATACTGCAGTTACTGTTATTGCTGAAGCTGGGAAATGTGCTACGTCAGAAGCAGTTTGGGTATCAAATGGCGGGTCAGAATTCAAACAAAGATGTGCCATCCCAAGCCCACATTCCCAGCATGTTCGCACTCCTGTCTTAGTGATGTCTACGCTTGGTCATGTCCACAGAATGGAAGATGGCAGAATCTCCTAGGATGTGCTCTGCAGGGAACTGGCTTCCAGAACGAGACCAACTCTGCATTACAAAGATGTCTCTCCTACATCAGTCTCCAGAGCCACAGCTGGTGCTACAACTTTCCAACAGCTCGACCTCACACCCAAAGGCGAACTCCTCCATTGTTTCCGAAGACAGAAGGATGCCAGCATGGAACACAACTCACATAATCAGGATTGCCAGCTCCTAATCCTGGACATTTAAATTTCTCCATTATGTAGAAATGGTTTCTCATCCTATAGCTGTGTAGCTGAAACAGAATACTGGGAGATGCCATTCCTGCATAAATGGTTCTGTAAAGGCACAATCTCCATACCTACTTGCCTCCTCTGAATTCCAGAATTTCACAGATCATACTGGCGTACTGGTTGAGAAGAGCTGCTCTCAGACAATGTGAGAACCATATGATGTCAGAAGCAGTTTCAGATCAGTGTGCCAAGGCACTTTCTGTGCCTCAGCAGGTTCTAGGTAGCCAGGCACACCACAAAAATGCAGCTAATTAGTGGGCGCTGTCTGAAGTCTGGTCCTTGGAGATTATTCACCTGGCTGCCAAGTCAAGAAGGAATGCACTCCAATTATTTATATACTGAGTTACAGGTGGCAGTTATGAAGGACAATTTCACCAGGTAAGGAGTTACGAGAAATACAGTACATCTCTAACATTGCGAAAGAAATGCAAGCAACGACCCATTTCCAGGGAACAGTCATGCCCAAAATATTATATGCCGATGGGGTGATTGATCGCCTTGGTCCCTCTACATACATAATACATCAAAAAAACATTTTCACTTGTTAAAACATTGTGTTTGGATCTGTCAATACAGCCAACCTGGCAAGGATTGAATATTGAACCCAGCAATTTATAGCCATTTTGTTCCTTGTTTACTTATGTATATTTCACCACATTGACCCTGAGAAACATTGTGTCAACACTGCTACAATTGTAGTATTATGCCAGCTGGCCTTTTTATTTATAACCAATCATTTTCAGGGTCTAATGCAGGCACCCCCAAACTGCAGCCCTCCAGATGTTTTGGCCTACAACTCCCATGATCCCTAGCTAACAGGACCAGTGGTCAGGGATGATGGGAATTGTAGTCCAAAACATCTGGAGGGCCAAGGTTTGGGGATGCCTGGTCTAATGCAAGGGTGGCTAAAGTTATTTTGGGCCCAATAGTCACCCAATATTCACAGCCAGCAGTGGGTGCGACTACCCCATACTCTCTCATGCACGCTCTCACATTCACACATGCAGGCAGACACAGGCCTCCCAAGCAGATCAGTTGAGAAGGGGAGTTTATTATTCCCTCTCCGCTTGTCAAATGATTAATCAGATGACCAGAGAGGGCATCCCAGTAAGGGCACAATATTTACGTTTTCTTCTGTTTTTTGCCATCACCACCAAAATGAGTGAAGTCTTGGGTAAGGAGAAACGTTTGCTGGGATGGAGGCAGATCAGGCCCCCAAACTGGACCCCACGATCTACCATGAACAATATCCTGCTCTGATCTTGATAAGAGATATGTCATAAGGTGACACCATGGAAAGTTCCCTGTGAGCATCCTCTTCCAACAACGCCTAGACTTGACTGAAGCCTTTGACACATCCAGGGCCAGAATATCCCTCCCATGCCCTGCCTCTTCCTTGATGAGAGGGAAACCTTAAAGGGACAGGCTGCTAGCTTGGAGTCCAGCGCACTTCCTCTCCTCTGATTATTTCCTCCAGGCTTGTTGCTTGTGTTGATAGGCCATCATGGGGGTGGGGGTCCCTGGCATGGAGCCATGTGGTTCCACAGGGGTTGCAGGCTCTAGAAGTACAGTCACTGAAGGTTTAGATTCAGGGGTCCCTGAATAAAGCCCTCCCAATCTGATGGACTTGGACCTGGTCATGATGCTAGGGGTTGGTTTGGTTTCCAGGACCTGTCTCTTTGTGGTGCTAGATCAGCAAGTCTGGCCAGCCCTTCCTCATCTGAGACAGAGGTAGAATCTAGACACATATATAAAAAAAGTTGTGAAAATGCTTTGTGAAAATATACAGAAGAAGAAGAAGAAGAAGAAGAAGAAGAAGAAGAAGAAGAAGAAGAAGAGGAGGAGGAGGAGGAGGAGGAGGAGTTTGGATTTGATATCCCGCTTTATCACTACCCTAAGGAGTCTCAAAGCAGCTAACATTCTCCTTTCCCTTCCTCCCCCACAACAAATACTCTGTGAGGTGAGTGGGGCTGAGAGACTTCAAAGAAGTGTGACTAGCCCAAGGTCACCCAGCAGCTGCATGTGGAGGAGCGGAGACGCGAACCCGGTTCCCCAGATTACGAGTCTACCACTCTTAACCACTACACCACACTGGCTCTCAACTATCAATTTTCCATAGTTCACTAGTTCACCTTCTGGACAGTGATATTCATTTTTATGGGTAGCCATCACCACCCACCTTAGCTTCTAGCATTGGCCTTATATGATTAAAAAGTAATGATCCATTATCACTGATCACATGAAATCTTAGGACAGACATTTCACTCTGGTGGTACCTGCAGTACCTTGTGGCATTCTGTAGTTACCTGTTCGTGAATAGCTTGCTGTTTCTTCCAAATATGGCTGACATCTACCTTGTGGTCAAGCAAATGTCAAGCTGAGAATCAGCTAACTTGGCCAGTAACCACTCAGAGAGTTATCTTTTGGAGCCTCATTTATTTTTATTACTCAGCATGCAATTAAATACTGTTGGAAATGAAACAAATTCACTGTCCTCAGTTTTCTTGGTGATGTCCTGGATATTCTCAGAGAGCATTTGCAGACAGGTTTGGCCCCAGGCTTCTATTAAATACTGCATCATTAAAGAGCATGTATAATGGAGAATCAGGAAATTGCAGAAGAGGGAATGATGTAGGGTGTTCTGGCTGAGGAGCTAATGTAAGAAAACATTAATGCTTTTTAAAAGAATGGCCACTTCAGGGCATCTTATGAAAGGTCAGATGATACAAAGGGAATTCTAATTTTTGAAAGGCTCGTCATGATTTTAAACACTCTGCAAAGCATCAAAAGCCATAACAGTCAATTACTTCAAGGGACAAACTCTTCAGTTTGAGGGTGGCCAATATGGCCACAATATGGGCTACAACTCCCATCTGCCCCAGCCAACATAGCCAAAGGTCAGGAATGACTGGACAGGCTATTCCTGCTTTAGTTAATATTTGTGAATTTATGAAGATTGTCCTTGGAGGAAGCTTTGTACTGTGACTCAAGATTTAGGAGCTTCTTTTCTACATAATGTGCGAACTTCTGAGAACAGTTCCTTTGTGCCAGCAGTAGAAAGTTGCAGGATTTTTATTGTACCTGTTCAAACATATATCTGCCTATGAGCTTCAGTCTAAATGAATTGCTAAGATTTTGCATGGAATTCAGTTCTTGGTGAAGACTTCTTTTCTAACTTCCTTTTTTTAGGTTATAGGATGAGCTTATGCATTTAAAGTTAATCCATTTTTATGCACACTCTATTCAATTTTGTACACATGACTTGGCTGGAGCACTGCATTCAAAATCTGGAGAAGGGTGGATTTCCGAGGATGGCTGGGTTTGGTCCTAAGACAGCTTGCAAACAGTTCTAAAATTGTTTATCTTTCCTAGCATGTGGAATTAAAGCAATCAACACAATTATAAAAATACAGGCTGCAAAATAGCAGCATCCCAAAAGAAAGAAACCACTGAAAGAAAGATGAACATCATATTTTTAAAAATCTAGCAGCAGCATAATATTGGTCTGAACTTGTCCCAGAAGTCCTTATGCATTGTCATGTTTCCATAGAGGCAAAAGTAGTGATTCAACCAGTCCAATGATTCACCAAGGCCAACCTTCCCTCGAAAGGTATTGCAATGTCATGGCGCCATGACCGAAAGAACACATCTAAGAAGCAGTGTGCATCACCTCAAGTGGTTCAAATGCAGAAATAGGACAAGTTCCAGGTATCAACTTAAGATTTATTAGGAAATCGGAGCAAAGTGTAAAAGGGAGTAAAAGGTGGGAAAACATTTCTAGATCAAACTGGTACTTTCCTCCTAACTTACTAGGGAAAACTTTCATATTTCCAATTGTCTATTACCAATTCAAGACAGTCAAACCAGGGGGTACAAGTCTCTTTCCCCTTCTATTTAAACTAAATTTCCCAAGCGTGTTCCGTGTCTATGTCAGCATTGTTCATATGTGGCATTCTGTTCCAGGATTTTAGATTAAAAAGGGGGAAAGGGAGAGAACCCTTGATCACCTGCTCTTTAATAGTAGAACTTAGAATCATAGAATCATAGAGTTGGAAGAGACCACAAGGGCCATCCAGTCCAACCCCCTGCCAAGCAGGAAACACCATCAAAGCATTCCTGACAGATGGCTGTCAAGCCTCTGCTTAAAGAACTCCAAAGAAGGAGACCCCACCACACTCCTTGGTAGCAAATTCCACTTCTCTAAATTCTAAAAAAACTGTCCAATTCTCAAAAGTTGAGCTATGAAAGGAGGGAGGGAATATTCAACCCAGCTTTAGTCTCGGGGATATTTTCAAGCATTGGCAGTCTGCAGGTGTTTCTTGTGTGAAGAGAGCTGATGAGGTTAAAAAAAAAAAAGGCAAGTGAAGTCATATTCTTAGCCCAACGTCCAAAGTCACATGTCTTTCCCTGTTCTCGTGAGTAACACTTGCGCAGGGCTCTTGTTTTCCCACATTTAACTGTTTACTATTTTCCTGCTTGGTAACAAACAATTGCAACCATGACTATTAGTGCTGTGGGGCACCAACTGCGTGGAAGCAATTATGTTTATTGTGTAATGAGGGTATGTGGGTTTTTGGGTGGGGAGGAGGAATTCAAATGCCAGTAGGGCTGAAAATATAATATATAATGGGCCACATCATTTGATAGTTTTCACTGACAGTTATTCTGCCAAGACCATTTTGTCTTAACATGAAACCTTAGGCATGTCTTTGGTAAACTGTCCCAGGTGATAACCGCAACCAAGTTTTAACAGACAATCACAAAAATTGTTCAGGACAAAATCCCATCCTCGCTAGAAAGAGAGAAAGAAAAAAAAAGATACTCTCTGTGGATAACATTCTTGAGCTGCCCAGACAAAATCAGCATTGTTGAGAGCTCAGCTGTGGTCTTCCTGTTCTATTGTGGCCACATAAAGGTGTACCTGGCTTGTTTAGTCAGTCAACAAGCTCTTCTCATGTATCCAAGCCACAAATATTTCCGATATAATTCTGCTAAACACGTCGCCTAGGGTGTGGCGAGTTACAGAGGAGGAGTACAAAAGAAAACATTTGTCAAGGAAGAACTCCAGGTATGCTTCTAGTTAAAAATAAACAGAGAGCGAGATTAAAACATGAGGAGCATTGATGCCAGATAATATGCTGGGATGCCTCTCAGTTTGAACCCAGACACCTCCTTTTCTTTTTGATGTCATTTGGGTGATTTTGAAGCCGGGCCGGGGGGGGGGGCAGACGGGACGGCCGGCCTGCAGGGCTGCTGCTGTTGTTTTGCTTTTTGACACCATTTTTACCAGCAGCCTTGCTGGAAGTTTTCATTCATTCAATATATTTATTTAAATCCTGTTTCTCTTTTCCAGATGACACAGAGGATCATATGGCTATGCTTCTACTACATCATTCATGCCACTAGAAAATCTGATGCTGGCAGCCAGGTCTGTTAAGAGCAGAAACTAAATGTAAAAGGGGGGGGGGGAGTTAAAAGACCCACGAGTGACGGTTTATGGTTCGCTCACAAAAGCATGGTAATGAACTATAATCTTTGAAATTACTTCCTGGAGGAAATATTCCTAGAGACGTCTTTGTTTGAAACTAAATATACTGCAATGTCAGATACGATAACTGGAAAGTGAAATCTGATGCGTTATTGACTGGCGTGTTTGGTATTTGTTTTATCTCATTTGCCACAGTGTTCAGATTAGCATCTTCATAAGTTTACAGCCCAATGATGTTCGCATTTCCCTGGGACTAAGCCCCACTGAACACAGAAGGAATTATTGCCAAGAAAATATGCATAGGATTTGACTGTTTATTTCATTAAAATGGTGCCAATAATATATTTATATGATTTAGTGCAGCCTGTTTCTTTCCTTTCCAAAATAAGCAGTAATCAACAACACAACAGATTTTAGGAAATAGTGAAGTGTGCAACTATTTGCTAAATTTTATCTGTTTTATTTTGCTATTGTCCTCCTCCCAATGCTACCTTTCCATCTAAACAGAGGCACAGAGATTTTTCCCAACCATAAAAATGAGTAGAGGAATTACTGCAGATAGTTTATTTCTGCTACTAGAAAGAATTTTCGAGTTTATTTCACAGTATTTAAAAGTCACATTGTCCCTGGGCAATGTGATTGTTAATTTTATCCAGGGACTGATACTACACAGTGGTGATACAGAAAGAGTTAATAATAATAGTTGTAAGCTGAAATCCTTTGCACACTTACCTGCAGTGAACCTAATTCACCACAGCAAGGATCCTAATATGGCTCACGATGGTATTTTATTTATTATTTATTAAATTTATATACCACCTTTCATCTGAACATCACAGGGTGCTTTACAATATAAAAAACGAAAACACAAGCATGAAATACATAACCTAACAACAACAACAACAACAACAACAACAACAACAACAACAAAACACCAATATCCCCAACACATCTGAAAGGTTATAGATTGCTTAATCAGCCAAATGCCTGGCTGAAGAGAAATGTCTTCACCTGGTACCTAAACACACATAACGAAGGTGTGAGGTGAGCTGCCCTGGGGCGATAATTCTGCAAACAGGGACCCACCACAGAAAAGACCCATTCTTGTGTTGCTATCCCCCAGACTTCTCATGGAGGAGGCACACAAAGAAGGGCCTCAAATGATGACTGCAGGGTCTAAGGAAGTTAATACGGGGAGCAGTATTGAGTATTGAGGTCCTGAGCCCTTTTGACGCTTTATAGGTCAAAACCAGCACTTTGAATTGGGCCCAGAAACCGTCTTGCACCGATGAGCAACCTGGCCGCTTAATTCTGCACCGATCTGTCTTCAGAGGCAGTCCCATGTATAAGGCATTGCGGTAATCTAACCTAGAGATTTTCCCCAATGCATGCCCATGTGTCCCACACTTGACGTCATATGTGACATAGATGTAAAGAATCCCGATTGCTCCTTCGCGAGTAGGGCTTGTATTCAGCACATTTCCCATTTGACACCAACTGCAAGCACTGCTGGGATTGAGTCCTCTGGGCACCTCCTAAACAGAGATGTTTCCTGCCAAAGTGGGGACCTATCCTCCAGCCACAGTGATCACCATGATGGCCTAACAAGGGTAAATGTGTATAGGCTTTGCTTTTATTTACCTGACAGTGGGTTGCCATGGATTACACGGGGGAGTTAGTTTTCCTGCTGGTATCATTATGCTGTGCTGTGCCAAATGCCAGTGTATGAGCAAACCTACTCTTTCGAAGGTACTCTACTGCAGAAGCAATAAGTATGGGGTGGTAGTCAATATTAGTCATATGCAGAGAAAAAAAACTCTTTACTCAGAGTAGAACTATTTAAATTAATGGAGATGACTCACTTAGGCCTATTAACTGCAGCAGGTCTACTTAGTTGGTGACTAATCCATGAATGCCAGTTAGTTAAAATTCAGATTTCCTGAACCAATGTGCTATCACTTGAAATTTGTACTTCTCCAAATTTTGCAATGTAGTTCTCCAACCCCAAAAATATATGCAAAAGTGTGCATATTAGGGAAAAGGGCACACACAAATGCATAGATTACTTAAAACAATGTCAAAAAATGCATTATAGTAGAAGTTGTTTGTAAAAAAAGGGGGGTGCATTTCACAAAAATACATACAAACTACACCTAAAATGGATATGAATTTTGGTTTTTAACCTTTTAAAAAACGGCCAACAGATGTAGAAATAGAGCTAACTGAACTTCTGATTGGAAAAATGAGAAAGTGAAAGAAACTGAAATCGACATATTTTATGCATCTGTAAATTATGGCAAATTTAAAACATTGCGGCATCTGGGGTGGGGGATGAAATATTTGGTTTTTTATAAAAAAAATAAATGGATAAAACAATTAAGTGGGAAAACTAACTTTAGATTCATATTATTATTCCTTCACAAATGGGTCAAGGGAAGATCTGAACCAAGTGCTTTGACACTCTAAATGCACATCCTTGCATCTTTTTTCAGATGCTTTAAATCAGGGTGCTCAGGTGATATCTTGGCTGCTGCACCTTTAACAGTTGCGCTGCTGCCATGCAAGCCAAACCAGCAGAAGTTCCCTCAGCCACACAACTATAAAAGGCATAGGAGCCATTTCCTCCCATCTACCTATTCCCCCAAACCATGCCATACGGTCTGATTTTGAGCCCCTTCCAAAATCTGAAAGGCACACAATAAAATATTGCATATACGTTTGCCGGTGTTTTCCTTTTGGAGCTGAAGGAAACACAACTGTCGCTTCGGGCTGCAGTCCTGAGCACTTACCTGGGAGTAAGCTCCACTGAACATACTGGGAACAACTTCCGAGTAAACACACATACAACAGTGCTTCACACCCCCATTATTCTTTCGTTATTTTGGGCTGTATTATTACTACTAAACTCCATTCCACAAGCAAAAAGATCCAGCGGAACGGGGGAGAAGACTATAAATATGGTATCCCTGTGTTATCAGAGTGAAGAGACAGTCACGTTGCCATGGAGATACTAGCAGGTGGATGAGAGAGTTGCACTGCATGCCAATTAGAAGCCCCCAACTTGTCAACCGCACTTGAAGTTGCTGTGGCAACATTTTTTTTATATATCATACAGATGGCTCCGTTTTTATCAAAACTAATTAAAAATGGTACTGAAGGAATCTCGTTGCTTTAGTAGTTTCGGCCCCTCCCCCCCCAAGTTTCCATTTCTTTGACAGTATTCCAGCCTTCAAGAGGTTTGCATGCTCACAGAAACCCTGTTCAGGCCTTCGTGTTCCTCATGTGATTATATTAATTTTATTAATTCATTCATTAAATTTATATATTGCCCTTCATCTGTAGATCTCAGGACAGTTCACAACATAAAAATGCAAGGTAAAAAAACACACACACACACAAAATACACAGCAAGAACAAAAACCAAACTAATAAACCCCCCCATCCCCTCCTACAACATATTGGGTATTTTTTTTTTTGCTCTCCCCCCCCCCCCCGACACCAGCATCACTGCCCTCCACATGCTGTAGGGCTAATATCTCCCAAGATAGTGGCTTCTGCACTCATGAAAGATCCCCATATGATTTGAGACTATGATTATAAGGGAAAGATGTTAATGCCATTTTCATGCCAACTTGCGTAATTTGTACTTCTTGAAAAAAATACATTAACCAGCAGCATTTCAGAGGCAGCTGGCTACCTTGGAGGTCCTGACTTTCATCATCCTACCTAGCAACCTAAATCTGGTTTCTGGCATCTTGTAACTACATTTCCCCATGTCATTGGTGCTAACATGCGCCATGACTGTTTACTCCTCCTCAGCGCTATCTACCAGGCTGCCTGGGCAATGGGCAACACCTGAAACCTTTGTGTCAGGTGAGCACTTCACCCTGTGGTCTGTATGCCCACAGTATGTTGTTAATGATCAAATCCCCCTCTACCCACCAGAGAAGTATCCTCAGCACCCTGGGAAGTGTTAGGAGTCCTTCTGTAAGCAGCACCTCCTACAGCAATCTGAAAACTGTGACTGCTGTCCTTGTTCCTCTGGCCCAGTATCAGGGTCCAAGGGATGGGCCTGGAATTGACTGTGCGGCTCCAAAGATGCAGCATGGTTCCCTAGAGTCCTGCTTCTGTGTGTGCGTCACATTCCTCCAGGTGTTTGCCTCCTGCATTTGGCGACAGTTGTGGACTTTGGGCTTTAAAATATCAATGGCGCCCTGTGCCATGCCAGCATTTGGCACACCCACCCACCTCTTGACTTTTGTGGTTCGTCATTGTTGCAGCACTCCCTGGAATGCCCTCTTGGCTCAGCACCCAGTGCAGGTGACCCAATTGCACTCCCCTAAATCTGTCTCTAACGGTGATCTTCCTCCTCAGTAGGGGGCACTTCATTTCACATCAGCTTCAGTACAGCAACTAATCTTGCAGTGGCAGACTTTGGGCTCTCATATTTCAGCGGTGCCCCATGCGACACTAAAATCCAGCACACACACACACACACACACACACACGCTTCTTGCACTCTCTTCTACAGCATTGTTGTGGCGTCCCCTGCAGCGTGGTGCCTAGTGCGGCCAAACCGGTTGCACTACCTTAAAACCACCTCTGTCGTTTGGTTGCCTCTCCCAAGCTGCCTGTACTGATTCCTTTCTCTTGAAGGCCAAAACAGGCAGTGTGAGGCTTAATTCTCTTATTACTGATTACTTATTATGAGACACGGGTGGCGCTGTGGGTTAAACCACAGAGCCTAGGGCAGGGGTCAGCAACCTTTGGCTCTCCAGATGTTTCGGACTACAATTCCAATCATCCCTGACCATTGGTCCTGTTAGCTAGGGATCATGGGAGTTGTAGGCCAAAACATCTGGAGAGCCGAAGGTTGCCTATGCCTGGCCTAGGGCTTGCTGATCAGAAGGTCGGCGGTTCGAATCCCCATGACGGGGGGAGCTCCCGTTGCTCGGTCCCTGCTCCAGCCAACCTAGCAGTTCGAAAGCACGTCAAAGTGCAGGTAGATAAATAGGTACTGCTCTGGCGGGAAGGTAAACGGCGTTTCCGTGTGCTACTCTGGTTCGCCAGAAGCGGCTTACTCATGCTGGCCACATGACCCAGAAGCTGTACGCTGGTTCCCTTGGCCAATAAAGCAAGATGAACACCACAACCCCAGAGTCGTCCACGACTGGACCTAATGGTGAGGGGTCCCTTTGCCCTTTATTATGAGAGTAGTATATAGACCACCCCTTTCTTTTTTAATTATTTGTATGTAAGTGTGATTAGGGAAGAGCCCAGAACTCAGTGGTAGAGCAATTTGCAGCATATCCAGGTAGGGCTGGGAGAGACTCCCTGCCTGATATCCTAGAGGGTCACTGCCAGTCAGTGTTGACAATACTGAGCTAGATGGACTATGAGTCTGAGGCAGCTTCCTATTTCGCTATGTTTCCTAGTACATTTCACAGCACAATACAACCTTTTTACCTGTGCAGTGTGGTCTTCATTCTTATGCCAGCCTAATAACCACTGCAGGGATTTATCCGTGAATAACACCCCGTCTATTTAATTTCTGGATGCAAGCAAATGCAGAGAAAGGAAACATCTTCAATGACATCCTACAAATCATACTCTTGAAATTGTCGCTGAAGCTCTGGAGTGAGCTCAATAGCTCTGTGAGACAACCACTTCACTGTAATGGTGTTTGTAGAAAATGTGGGAAAGGAGGGAAAGGTTACTTTGAGTTAATGGCAATACAGAAGCTAGCACATTGCAGGAGAGGGCTATGCAGCAAGGAAGGCTAAGTGAACAAACCAGTGAACAAAACAGGCCAAGGGTGATTTGGGAGAGTCATCCGATCAAGGTAACTGCTAGCCCTGATCCTTTGTGTTACATTAAATCACTCAGGAAACACGCCTCTTGCTATAGGCTCACCATTGGTAATACATAGAGCTCCCCACTGACACCAATTCCTGGGGGCCCTGGGGGCCTGAGCACACACAAAATTTTCACTGTGGGTGCCCAGCCACCACCTGCCACCTGCTGCCTTACCTCCAGCTTTCCGGTGCCATGGCAGCGACTGGGCCAGGGCTTCTGCCTCTGTTGAGGGGCCTCTGTCAGGCAATGTCAGAGAGCAGCAGTGGCACCATGCACTGTGGTGTGATGTCATCACATCATCACATCATGCTGTGCTGCACATGACATCATCACGTTGTGTCGCTCCATGGTATGATGTCATCACATCAAGTCGTAGTACACCCATGGTCTGGGGCCCAAGTTGGTGCCCCTGGTGCTTCCCCCCACCTGTTTCTTTTGAGTGCTGCAGAATCATCACAGCACCACCCATTGACTATGTTACCCCAGATGCATAAAATTATGAGCAGCAAGAGATCAACACCTGGTAATGCATGTTGCAGGCATAGGCAAACTCAGCCCTCCAGATGTTTTGGTACTACAACTCCTATCATCCCTAGCTAACAGGGATGATGGGAATTGTAGTCTCAAAACATCTGGAGGGCCGAGTTTGCCTATGCATGGCATAATGTTCCAGACCGTAAAGAGCAGAAGCTCTTTAAGACCTCGACTATAGCCACACTGGAGTAGCAATTTTTAAATTATTTTTTAAAAATATGCTTCTGTCATAGAGAGAGAGAGAGAGCGTGAGAGAGAGCGCACATAAGCTTTGTTGACTGAGATAGGAGGTTGCTTCAGCTTGGTAGCTCAAATTCACATCATGCTCATTATAGTGCGATGTGATACCACCAGAATTCAGGCTCCTTCCAAAAGGCTGCATTAATGATTCCACAAAACCATTTCTCACAACACTCCCCAAGAGGCCATCGATTGGAATTGGTTTAAGGTTTCAACAATTTAGAAAGCTATTTATTTCCATGTTCTAGAGGTAAATATTCTTCTAAAAAGCTCAGCTTGCTTCTGCCAAGGTAGTCCTAGCCTAAGTACCTTCCCATTTATTTTTTCATGCATCAACTCTTCTTGGGAGTAGAGATTTATTCCACAGCTACTTCAGATGAAGTAGCCTGCCTCATTAAGTCAATCCCCCACATATCCGCCCATCTTGAGCAACGGCCTTCAGAAATGCTTTCAGTTAACATTTTGTCTCCTAGGGCTATGCATTTTCTCTCTCTCTTGAGGAAAATGAAAAAGAGCAATGCCTTTACCTTTCTGATTTGAAAATAAAGGTTGCAGGCAAGCTTTAACACATTAATACTTGATTACATTAATTAATTAGATTAACTCATTAAAACATTTTCTAAGTAGGCTAAGAAGGCAGCCCCCAATATATTAGGCAACACATTTTTAAAATGTGAATCATATTTAATACAAGTACCTTTGTACCTTATAAAAATAAACTTTTTTCTTTGAAACTATTTGTTTAATCTCATGCAGATGTATTCAGATTTAATGGATTATTCAATCAATTGATTGAGTTACACTTGTTTGATGAACTGATTTAACATTCCCTTTAACATTTTGGGGTAGGTAACCTTTTTCAGCCCAGGGGTTGTACTGCTATTGTGCTATAAGTAATACTCATAAAAATACTGGGGGTGGGGTGGGAACATTGTCAGAGTTTCCAGCAGTTATAACTATGAGATCTTTGTGTCAAATATTCTTCAGCTAGGAACAGCGTCTAATAGTCTACTCAGGTATAAGCAGGTACATTTAGAAGAAGAGGGCACTGAACTACCAAAGCCCCAGCAGATTAAGCAAATATTTGCTTTGTCAAAACCTGTATCTCTGGCCTGCATCACCTATTGATCTTGGGAGTTCCATTCTCAGGAGTTTTGAAAGCCATTTAATGAACCAGATATGTTGTTAATATTTATCTCCACTTATCCAGGCAGTTTTCCCATTCTTTAAGGTGTCAAAATATTTGGAAACCATTCTTACTGTTCAAGTGTTTACTGTACAAGGCTATATTCTTTCCAGCATTCGGGGTGTATGGCAAGGGAGGGATGATTGGGAAATCTGCTGCTCAAGAGGGAAAGAGATTGCTTAATGTTCAAAGAACAAATGAGGAAAAATATAAGGAACTGAACTGTGAAGGAAGCAAGAGTGAGCCTGCCTTTCCCACCCACCCTGTGTGCTGAGCTCCCTTCAACATCCTTGGACATCTACCCAAGACCACAGTGTTTGAAAACATAAAATTGAACATAAGTAGGCCAATTTCATACGATAAGCTGTTTCTTCTTCTACCTCCACAGATAGTCTCCAGAACTTACCAAAGGGATGGAAGAGAGAGCTGCTAGTAGGCAGCAATGGAGAAATGAACAATTTTAATGTAGTTTGGGTTGACACAAATGTGTCTACCTGTCAGAAGTCAGAGTAAGGAGTAGGTCAGCAACAACAACAACAACAACAACAACAACAACAACACAAGTGTCAGCAAAGTTAGTTCTTTATTTTTTTTAAAAAAAACCAAAACAGTACAGATCCAGTAATCACAGCAACTCTTCCCAGTAGGTATTGCCCCAGTGATGCAGTTGTGAGGACTGAAGGCCCCCCACCTCCCCACTGCTCTCTAAAGTCCCCCCTGGTTCCTTCCCCAGCAGCCTAAGGCTCCATTGTCTTGTCTCTCTTTGCTCTGCCCTCTACATTTCTCTGCGTGTTCCGGGAGACCAGAGGGCAGAGGAGCTGGTCACAGCAGGAGGGGGAGACTCCCTGGATTCTTCACCAGCCTGCTTCATTGCTGCCTCTTGGCCCACCTCTGCTTCTGCCTCGGAGTCTGGACTGTGCTCTGCCACAGCCTCTTCCTGTTCACTAAACACTGTCACTTCTTCTGCTCCTGACACCTCCTCCTCCCAGCCTGCTCCTTCTCCCTCTGACCACTCATCACCATCCCACCACCCGTCCCCTGGCTCTGAGCCTTCTTCCCCTGAGGGTTCCCTAGAGGGTTCCCCGGCTGGTGCCTCCTCCCACCACTCCTCTGCATCCAGTCAATCCATGATATCACCCCACCAAAAGAAAAGAGGTAAGAGTGGTATTTTACTCAGTGTAGACCTATTGAAACAACAATAATAAATTCTCTGGCTGTGATCCAAACACAATCCAAGTTGGAGTCAAGCATATTGGGCCTAAGCATCCTTAACTGTGCAGGATTGTGGCCCCCGACTACTTTTTTTTAGTGCAAAAGTTTGTCTGGTACAAATAGCGAAAACACATGGCTCATACATAGCATACAGTGACCAAAATTGATTAGGATGCTAATTCATAATTTAAAAAATGTATAGTTTGCATTTCCTGTAAGTAGAACTGTTTAATCATCAGCTTTTCATCCAGTTGTGACATATTTACATCTTTGCTGACACAATATTTTGCTTCTATCAGCTAAGATGAGGGAGATTAATTGAAAAGTAAACCTTCTTGAGTGGCCTTAAATCTCTCAGCTGTGGTAATAAAGTTCATTACTGAGGGCCCTGAGAGCTGTCTGCTGGTTGTTCCTTATTTTTTTCCTCACCAGTCGGGGATTGGGCTTGTGGATTTCAGGGTAGTGTGCAACAAATTAACATTATGATACTGTACAAAAAACAACAACTAAGTATTAAAACATAACTACAATTCCCAGAGTTCAGGTTGTTAAACCACTCTGAAACTAGTATCTCTGGGAGAGGAATCAAGGTCGCCTAAGAGCTCTCAGCATGCTTAAGAAACTACAGTTCCCAGTATTCTTTGGGTGAAGCCATGACTAGACTTCTCATATTGAGGGTCACTGCGGAATCCTCTGTCATAGACTCAAAGAATTGGAGAGTTGTAGAGTTGGAAGGGTTCCCAAGGGCCATCTAGTCCAACTCCCTGCAATACAGGAATCTCAGCTAAAGCATTGATGACAGATGGCCATCCAACATCTGCTTTAAAACTCTCAATGAAGAAGGAAGGAAGGAAGGAAGGAAAGAAGTCTATTCCACTGTTGAACGGCTCTTCCCATCAGAAAGTTCTTCATGATGTTTAATCAAAATCTCATTTCTTGTAACTTGAAGTCAGTGGTTTGAGTCCTACACATCTTCCATGTGACAGCACTTTAGATACTTGAAGATGGCTATCATATCTCCTCTCCATCTCCTCTTTTTCCATGCTAAACATACCCAGCTCCTTTAACCATTAAAGCTTGGTTTCCAGACCCTTGACCATCTTGGTTACCCTCTTCTGCACACATTCCAGCTTGTCAATATCCTTAAATGGTGGCACCAAAAACTGGACACAGTACTCTAGGTGTGGTCTGGCCAAGACAGAATAGAGTGGTACTATTACTTCCCTTAATCGGGACATTAGACTTCTGTTGCTGCAGCCTAGAATAGCATTAGCTTTATTTGCTTCAGCATCATACTGTTGCAGTGCTCCGTGTTTGTTTATTTACATATAGTAGTAGATTAGCCAAAATGCTGAGTTGCTTAGTTCTGTTACGCAACTGCGCAAACCCTGAGGATCCGTAAGCGTGCTGATGTTTCTTGGCATCAGTCGCTGTGATGTTCAGGCTGAAGAAGGCATTTGAAGCTCCCGAACGATCGCCCAGGAGGGAGGGAACATGCCAGTCGGGCATGGGTCTCTGCCAGCCAGGGTCCTACTCGTGAGTAGGAAATCCTAACACTTAGACCCCTAGATCCTTTTCACAAACAAGCCAGGCGTCCCCCATCCTATATTTGTGCTGCTGTTTTTTTTCCTGTCTAAGTGCAGAACCTTACATTTGTCCCTATTGAAATTCATTTTGTTAGTTTGGGCCCAGTTCTCCAATCTGCTATGATGTTACAGGGTTCAGGCCACTTAACCTTTAGTCCCCTGTCAACTGCTGGGCACAGCCAGAGTCTCACAGCAACCAGGGTCTGTGTGTGGGCAAGCTGGCATGGCTGAATAGAATAACCTGAAAGGATGATTGCCTCTGGCCCTGGCTCTCCTTCTCCTGCATCAGTGCAACACAAAAGGGGGGAAAGAGCACATTGGCAAGAGGGACTCATTACTCAGAGCGCCAGGCACAGCGGCTGTTTGTTATGGGCAGAAAAGGCCGGGAACTTTTGGCTGGAAGCCCTCCCCTTGCAGCGGGCCCAGAACTAGAAAGCAAAATTAACATTTGTTTGCCAAATACTAAATGAAAACATTCTGAAGGACTGATATAAAAGTGTGCGGCATTCTCCACCCCACACAGCGGATTTTGTAGAAGTACAATCTGTGCTGAGTGCTCACTTTTCATATGCAAAATACTTTAATTATATGAATGGCTATGACATTCAGAAACCTTTCCAGCGAAATTACACTTCTTCTTTTTTTGCTTTCAGTCCTGACGCGGCTTCTAGAGTTGAATGGGGGTCTAGAGAAAGGATTCATCCAGGCATAGGACATTCCGCAATTAGGGCTGCAAAAACAGGGAACTCTTACCACACAGTGGGAGATAATTATTCCACGCAAAGCACGTTGGCACAAGGGCTATTAGCTCATGAAGAAAAGTATGTGTGTTACTCAACGAGTCCTTAGGGGTTCCCGGCCTTCTTTAGTTGAGTGTTTGGGTAAGGTGCAATTGTCAGTGTCGAGTTGTTTGCCATATGAATTGCTCAACTCTCCAGCCTGATATGCTGTTAAGTTAAGTTGCATGCTGAACTGGCTCCATAGTAAGGATTTTAAAAGATGTTAAAAGGGGCACCTCCAGGGATTGTGCAGAGTCCAGTGAAGTAGACTCTTGGTCAATATTTTGGTGGCAGTGTCTTTCTGGGGTTTCAAGCAGGGAACATTCCCAACCTTAAACAGAGATACAGTGACCTTATGCTCTACCATTTGGGAGAGGAAAAGACAGGTGAACTGAAGGAACTGAAGGCTACATCAAACCTCTTCACCTTTACCAATTCAAAGTGCTGGTTTTGACCTATAAAGCCTTACATGGCAGTTACCAACGATTGATGAGTGGCAGACGAAGATGGTGGAATATGCGGAACTTGCAAAACTGACCGGCAGGGTCAGAAACCAGGATGATTCAAGGTTTCAAAGAGATTGGAGTAAATTCGTGGATTATTTAAGATTGAACCGAGGAAGTTTGAAAACACTAGTAGGGTTGGAATAAACCTTTGACAAAGTTCAATAGACTTAAACTATAAAAACTGTGCGATAGGATGTGACTAGAAAACCTGCTGACGTGAGGGAGGGGAGTCGCAGCTCGGCAGAGCAAAGATTTAGGGGTGTATGTTTGTAAATGTGTTATTTGATGTAATTTGAATTAATTGGAAAATAATAAAATTGTTTATAAAAAAAGCCTTAAATGGCTTAGGATCACAATACATCAAGGACTGCCTCTCCCCATATGAACTGACCCAAACCCTGCAATCATCATCTGAGGCCCTTCTTCGTGTGCCTCCTCTACAAGAGCCCTGGAGGGTGACAACATAAGAATGGGCCTTTTTTGCAGTGGCTCCCCATTTGTGGAATGCACTCCCCAGAGATGCTTGCCTGGCACATTCATTACATATTTTTAGGCACCATATGGTTACTGTGGTATGTATTTTTGTGTTTTTATATTGTAAACTGCCCTGTGATTCTTAGATGAAGAGTGGTATTAATAATAATAATAATAATAATAATAATAATAATAATAATAATAATAATAATACAATGACCTTTGATATCTGAGATGCGTGTTTTCAGGGCCCACCCTATTCCTGTGACTATAATCTGTTTTAACAGTCTTTAATTCTGAATTTAAAATTGTTGTAACCCACCCTGGGACCTGCTGATGAAGGGCAGGTAATAGATTTAATAATAACAAACAAGCAACAACTATTGTGCATGCTAATTACTTGCTACAATAGTCAGATTTCTTTTTTAAAGCAGGAGATGTAATGTATGAGTCCCACCTTAGTAAAAAGACCAGGTGATTTGGATAATTTAGGAAGCAACCTCAGAAGGTCATCTACGCCCAGCCATACTGTTAGGCAAAGGCAATTGCCTCAGGTGGCAGTGCTGGAAAGCGGCAGAAATGTGTTGGAGGATGAGGTTGTGTGTGCCATGCAATCATCTGCTAGTCTGCTGCCCTCATGTGCAATGAATGATGGTGCCTTGATACCAGCACTGATTTAAGGTTCAGCTGCCAGTATATTTGAATATTGTATCTTTTCCTTTGGGTCTTAAGCCAACAGCTACGGTCCTGTATCTTATGTTCCTCCAGACATTATTTATAATACTAAGCCAAGGCAAACAGAGAACGTGCTGTGGTTTAGATGATTTGTTTCATTAAAGGATCCGTTTCTGTGAATCCTGATTTGTACATGGATTTGTTTCATCTGGAAATACCATTTCCTTGGCTTTCAAGGCAATTCATAGCTGCTTCTCAAAGATAGGTGGCACTGTTCCTATTGAAGATCTCTTCCACCCATTTGGAAGCATTAGCAGGCTTAACAGCGTATGGCTGTGAGTACCAAGTGTGTTAAAAATAAACAGGCCTGTTCAGGTTTATGCTGTCATGGGCTGGAAAAAAGAGTGGGAGGCTGAACTCATAAACACGCACTTCCAAAATGTGGATAATCTGAAGGTAAATAGATGTAGACTACATTTCTTACGCACATTCCAACGGTGTCCTGTGTTCGTACATTTCTAGGGCTGCTCTGCTACATACTACAAACTTTCTCTTTAAAGTCCACCCAACAGACCAGTTATGCAGAACTCAGATTATGATTTTACAGTGCACAACTATTTTGGACAAGGGAACACTCCCACGTGATGACAGATCCCCATCACAAGGGATGCACAATTTCTTATGAATACGAAACGATGTCCCTGGCCATGATTGAAAACTTACATTCCTAAGCACATAATTAACTCATTTATTTCACCATGTGGAATGGCACATTCATTTAGAAAACTCATCAGT
Source organism: Lacerta agilis (assembly GCF_009819535.1). Taxonomy (NCBI): domain Eukaryota; kingdom Metazoa; phylum Chordata; class Lepidosauria; order Squamata; family Lacertidae; genus Lacerta; species Lacerta agilis. The sequence goes on from NC_046322.1 coordinate 22,566,834, forward strand.
GAGGGCTGAGGAGGAAATTATTTTGTATTATTTATTTATGCATCCCATCAGTGTTGCATTGCTGTAGCACAAGGCAGAGAAACACAGGTCTCTGTACCGAAGGACATGAAAAACAAGGGAGGGCAACAGGGAGGATAGAGAGATGGGGCTTGGGAGGTAAAGGAAACAAAAGATGAATGTGAAAAAATGCAGTTTGCACATACTTTGATTATTGCTGCAGTTGAGTTGAATATGAATGCTAGCCTGTGCTCTTTTCCTCCCCTGCCCAGGTAAATCATAAAATTGTAGAGTTGGAAGGGATCCATGACAGATGGCCATCCAACTTCTGCTTACAAACCCTAAATGAAGAAGAGTCTCCATCAACTTCCAAGAGAGTCCATCCCACTGTCAAACAGCTTTTCCTGTCAGAAAGTTCTTCCTGATGTCTAGTCAGAATCTCCTTTCCTATAACTTGAAGTCAGTGGTTTGGGTCCTACCCTCCAGAGCAGGAAAAAGCAAGCTTGTTCCCTTTTCTATATGACAGCCCTTTAGGTAACTGAAGGTGGCTATCATACGTCCATTCATTCTTCTCTTCTGCAGGCTAAACATACCCAACTCCCTCAACTGTTCCTCATAAGACTTGGTTTCTAGACCCTTGATCATCTTAGTTGCCTTCCTCTGCACATGTTCCAGCTTATCAATATCCTTCTTTAATTGTGGTGCCCAGAACTGGACACAGTATTCTAGGTGTGGTCTGATCAAGGCAGAATAGAGAAGTACTATTACTTCCCTTGATCTTGGCGCTAGACTTCGGTTGATGCAGCCTAGAATTGCATTAGCTTTTATTGCTGCTGCATCACACTGTTGACTCATGTTACGTGTTTGGCTTACTAAGACCCCTAGATCTTTTTCACATGTACTACCCCATCTTATATCTGTGCAGCTGGTTCTTCCTGCCTCAGTTTAGAACCTTACATTTGTCCCTATTGAAATTTATTTTCTTAGTTTGGGCCCAGTTCTCCAATCTCTTAAGGTCATTTTGACTCACAGAAAACAGGCTGAAATAGATTTATGACTGTACAGATGTGAAATGGACAATGACAGAAAATATACACATCCCTATATAATAATATAACCATAATAGCTGAATCCTTACAAACATCATTCATGTCTATATCACATTGGAGCAGGCTCATTCTTCTAAGCATGCAACTAAATCTGCAGGTGACGAACAAATGCATACATTCAAATTCACCATTGATCATATTCACCATTGATGATGAAGAAGAAGAGTTTGGATTTGATATCCCACTTTTCACTACCCGAAGGAGTCTCAAAGCGGCTAACATTCTCCTTTCCCTTCCTCCCCCACAACAAACACTCTGTGAGGTGAGTGGGACTGAGAGACTTCAGAGAAGTGTGACTAGCCCAAGGTCACCCAGCAGCTGCATGTGGAGGAGTGGAGACGCGAACCCGGTTCCCCAGATAACGAGTCTACCACTCTTAACCACTACATCACACTTGATCATATCTAATATTCAATACACTCTAAAATTGATGGTCAACCCATTGTTTAAGCTGATTTTTAAAATATCCAATAAAACATGAAGCCCTCAGCTTTCAAACGAGCATCAAGCATGGCACCCAATTCCTGATCAAGTTGCAAGATTGTCAGCCCTTCAAATGATACTGGAGCTTGATCATTCCTTCCACCTACACCCTTCAGGTCTGATTTGATTTTTTTAACAGCTGCTGTCGGAAGAGCTGCTAGAAATAGAATCACAAGAGGCACACTGCATGCAAAATTGCTTCCAAACCCACACCTTTGAAGATGCTAACCTCTGACTCTGGCAGCTGGCATCCTATGAACTGCAAAAAGATGTCATCTTAGCGGAAATGAGGGCGAAAGTGACTTTTTAAGTAAAAGAAAGGATGTGAGCTCCAGCTCTGATGGCTTATTCTTTAGCAAGTCTGTTTTTTTGGAAACCCAGGTCCTGTGGGGAAATATAGGCATGCTTAAATTGCCTTTTTTGTTGTTGTAAGCATTCTGCAAATTAATGTTGAACAGTAGGACAGTGACATTCTAGTGTACACGTGGCACAATGGTGCTGTTGAAGTCCTCCCCTAACACCACCCTAAAAAGTGTCCACCCCCCACATTCACTGCTCATTTTGTCATGAGGTGGTGAGGGTGGCTACTTTACCCTCCTTTAAAAAGTCCATAGAGCTGAAGGAGGAAGTTACAAGTGCGACTCTCTAGACCACTTCCTCTTTCAGCTCTATGTGCTGTTCAGGCTCAGATTAATCCCAGTGGGTCTGACTTTTACTCAGATCCATAAGAGCCTAGGAACATAAAAAGAGCCTGCTGGATCAGGCCAATGGCCCGTGTTGTCCAGAATCCTGGCCGACCAGATGCCTGTGGAAAACTGGCAAGCAGGATTCCAGCACAAGAGCGCTCTCCCTTCCTGTGGTTTCCAGCAACTGGGATTCAGAAGCATCACTGCCACATGAGTTCTCTGCCACAGTCACCCCAGTGGGCAAGGAGATACTGCAACCCCTTGGGGGTTGGAGTGGAATTTTGCATGGGCAAGACCAATTTGTTCTGCTGTAGGCATCTAGGGTCTGAACCTGCAAGATCAAAAGGGCTCACTAACATTTAACCAACAATAGTGTTGAACTGGAATAATGGGGTTTCCATCACATCCTATTGCCCCTCAGCCGGAGTAGAAGATTGCATCCAACACCACATTTAGTTTGGCTCTAGCATTGTTCTATTTTTCTGCTTGTTAATGTGTTGTAGCAACTCAATAAATATATTCAAGTGTGTCATAGGTGAAAAACAAACTAACAGCCAGGAATTTGCATCTCCACCCTGAAACTCTTCTTTCATCTCCCACTTTTGTTGTACTACCTGTGTTTAATGAGAAAAAAGGCATGTTTCTTACGTTGAAATCTTATATTAGTTGTACATGGGTGAATTCCAGTGATTTACACCTTTCTGGACAAGCCATTAGCCACTGAATTAAGCCAACTTTGCCCCACTTGTTTATGTTCTGCTGATGAAGAGTTCTGTTGGTGCAGGAGCCTGCAAGTGTTTGAATCACACCCAAAATTGACTGTTTTGTATTTCTTTTTCTCTGGGAACAAGATCTGCTACATTTGTTTTTATGGAATTAATTATATCTCCTTGCACCGCCAAAGGTCACAATGTGCTGTATAAACACCAATTAATTAAGTATCACAAAACACTTAGGCACTAGATGGATGATGCAATTAACCGATATTGCACTGGGAAAAACAGAGGCAGAGAGAACGAATGGGGTTAAATGTGTCACCAAGCAGGCATTAAAAGCCAGAAGCACTGGACTCTCATCTTCTGATCTACATGCTATACCAGATCTTGGGAAGCCCACAGAATGCTTTTGACATTAACTCTGGCAAATACACCAGCTAAGAAGATTTTAAACTATAATAAATGGAACACAACAAAGTGTTTTGCATCCAAGTTAAACTTCTCAATGTTTTTAAAAAAATAAGTCCTGACCAGGGAACATTCTGTTCCCCTGTGCAATTCATTTCTTCTTAATTCCCAAATTAATTGGATGATTTAATTATTCTCTGTGGGCACAGAGGGACTTCCCACCCCAATGGTTATCTCATTCACTGCAGTGGAGTGAACTGATCCACAAATGCACTAATTTACCTATGCAGATCAGGTGCCTGCACTGGGATGCGCAAGAGATTTGTGTGCATACCTGAGCAGCAGGGATGCTGATGTGAAGCAACAGGATGAGAGAGAGGACCAGTCTCCTGCTGACAACTTCGTTTAGAAAAGGGTTGTCACTTCTGAGACGAAAATTATGTGTGCCCCCATATGTGCATCATCATGTATAATGAACACATCCATGTGTACATACTGCGAGATCGTGGAGCCCAAAAATGCATGCTTTTTTAAAATTAGATTTCTATAGCACCCTTCATCACAACATCTCAAGGTGGATCCCGGGCTCCGTGATCTTGTGCGAGGTTGTGATCTCCTGCATTTTTGGGTGCCGTGCAGGGAGTACAGTGCTAAAAAATGGGATGTCCCAATTTAATTGGAGCAGTTAAGGGGTATGCTGCACTAATCTAGCCTCAGGGCCGACCAGCATGCCTGATACTAGTGGTTAGGCCATGCCTGAAGCCTCACTCTCCAGTACCAGCATGGCGGGGTTCCATAGTTCTAAGAACTTGTTATCTCTTTGCTTGTATCAATGCTGAAAAGGCTCTCCTGCCCAGCTCCCTGCTGTGATGCTCCCCCTTTCTTCTGGTAAGCTGCCTTTTCACTTAGCCTTCAGCAGTCCTATTATGGACACTGGGTTGTAGGCAATGCTCATCCTACTCAGAGTAGACCCATTGAAATTAATGGACATGACTAACTTGGGCCCATTTATTTCCATAGGTCTGCTCTGGGTAGCAGTACCTGGAAAATGTTTCTTGAAATTGAGATGAGCTTCAAAACTAGTTTTTATATAGTATTGTCTAAACCAAATCTCAAGGGGTTTTCATTGGACATGTCTTCCATTGGGATGGAAGACCCTTGGGCCAAGGTGTTCGTTAGAGGGTTTTGTTGGAGAGGCCCTTGCTGTCGGTTTTACGTATCTTTATTTTAGACCTTGTTTTTTATATGGAAATTGTTCAGTTTGGTTGCATTTTTGTAATGTTTTATTTATTGATTATTACTGCTTTTGTTATGTTGTAGTTATGCATTTTTCACATTGTAATTGTGCATTTTTCATGTTGTGAGCTGCCTTGAGCATGCTTTGAACTGTGGAAAGGTAGGATACAAATAAAACAATGTATGTATGTATGTATGTATGTATGTATGTATGTATGTATCGGACTAGCATTGGATACAATCCAAGAGAACTAATGCCATGGGGTTGTGTCGGGGTCCGCCATAGCTCTGCAAAAGGAAATCTGCCTTGTTCTTTTGGATGCTTTTAATTACAAGTGCTAGAAATAATAATAATAATAATAATAATAATAATAATAATAATAATAATAATAATAATTTTATTATTTGTACCCCGCCCATCTGGCCGGGTCCCCCCAGCCACTCTGGGCGGCCTCCAACAAATATTAAAATACATTAAAATATCACAGATTAAAAACTTACCTAAACAGGGCTGCCTTCAGGTATTTTCTGAATGTCAAGTAGTTGCTTATCTCTTTGACCTCTGATGGGAGGGCGTTCCACAGGGCGGGCGCCACTACCGAGAAGGCCCTCTGCCTGGTTCCCTGTAGCTTTGCTTCTCGCAGTGAGGGAACTGACAGAAGGCCCTCGGCCCTGGATCTCATGTGTCCGGGCTGAATGATGGTGGTAGAGACGCTTCTTCAGGTATACAGGACCAAGGCCGTTTAGGGCTTTAAAGGTCAGCACCAACCAAATGTGCCCTCTCCTTCATATTCTCTCTCTCTCACATCTCTTATGTTTTTTTTCTACCAAAACTCTCATTTTTTTGCGTGCCAAGTTCTACACCCTTGGACATCTGCAACTGCATTCTTATGAAACCAAACCACTCAGTGCTAATGACTGCAACAACAAAGCCATTGTTATAGGCCAGTGGTAAAGAACACACAACCCACACACAAATATTTGGGGAGTGGTGTGATTGCACCCAACATGTGCCTGCTACTGTCACCAAAAGGGCAGCTTGATCCTGGGAATCCCCACCAGACATAAATAGAGTTAGTCACCAGCACAGCAACTCCTATGGATAGCGCTAGTGCGGAAAGCCAATTATGTAAAGCAGGAGAGAGATGGAGAACATGCCACTACATATCGAGAGTTGTTACTGTAACAATGCAGACAGTACATTAAAAAAAGAAGTCTATTCCACTCTTCAGGCAACAGAGCACCTATAATAGATAATAGCAATAGCAATAGCATAATGCATAAAAATACAAAAGAAAATAGAAGCTGCAGAGAAATGATAAAAGCTGGATTGAAGACAATGTGCAGCATCTAAAACATTGGTAGGGAATTTGTGCCTGTTCCAGATGTTGTTGCACTTCAACTCCCAGCAATTCAAGCCAATAGTCAGGCATGATGGGAGATGTGGTTCAGCAATTTATGGAGTGCTGCAGTTTCCCCATCTAAAAGGCCTCGGCAAATAAAAAGGGTTTCACTCAGCACCAAAAAAGCATGAGGCTTAGCTTCCCGAGGCAGGTGACCATCGCTATAAAACTCTCCAGAGAGACCTCCTTCTGACCTTTCTGAAGGATAATAACAAATTTTCCCTGGTGAGAAGTTTCCTCTCTTCCTCTTTCATTTTCACTCCCCCTTTCTGACTCTCTTTCTCTGAAACTGATTTTATGGAAATGCTCCGATCTTAAAACGCAAACTTTTTATGCTGTCCAGGCCTTCCTATGGCTTTTATCCCAATCACTGCTAGTGTAGCTTTTGAATGCTACAGCTGACATTACTCAGAGTAGAACCCTTGAGATTAATTGACATAGTTAGCCACCTTCATTAATTTCAGGGGGTCTGTTCTGAGCAAAACTTAGTTGAATGTCACCCTACATATTTATTTTACCTTACTTATCTTTGCAAAACAAAACAAAACCCACCTGTGGGTTCTAGTGCCTTATAGTCTGATTTCTTGGTGTTGCTGGCATTCGGCTGTCTTGGGAGACAATGGAGGAGTGCTCCTTTGGGGGTGAAGTCAAACTGTTAGAAGGTTACAGCACCTGTTCTGGCTGTAGAGACCAACACAGGAGAAAATGAGTTAAGTGAAACACTTGAAGTGAGAGATCATAACATTTAAAGCAAGCCCCTCAGTAGATGAATCTAAGTGATGCACAGAACCCCAACTGAAGAACACTGATCCTAGAACCTACTTTCCCCATAATCATTCCTATCAGCCATATGGCTGGGTGAGGAAGCAGTGAAGACCTCAAAACACATGGGCTGCTGGAATCAGATGCTCTACGACAGAACTAAGCATCTAGCATATATGCTTTTGTGAAAATTTTCACGTTTCCCATAAGAGATAATGTGCCAAGGTGCATAAGACCCAGGAAAGGAGCTCAGTTTTTCAATTTTACTTTCCCTCATGAGCTGTGATCTTCTGAAGAAATCCATCTGCTCATTATACTTTATTCCATTCCATTAAGTTCTTATTAAAAGAGGATTAGACAAATTCATGGAGAATAAAGCAATGGCCACGAGGGCTATGTCCTATCTCCAGTGTCAGAGGAAGTGAATACCAATTGCTGGAAACCACAGGTAGAGAGAGTGCTGTTACTTTGAGGTGTTTCTTGCAAGCTACCCATGCACATCTGGTTGGCTATTGTGAGGACAAGATTCTGGACTAGGCAGGCTTTTGCAGCAGGGCACTTCTGCTTTAATATATGGTGCCATTCTTCACTATTTTATTTCCTCTAAATGATTCAGGAGTTGTTTTGGTTGGATGTTTCCACTTAGAGTCACACTTCATCATGGGTGTCTTAAGACTGTTGCTTGATGCAAGTAACAATTCTGAACATGCCTATGTGTCATTCGTCGTCCCACTACATCACAGATTGTGCAGGTAAACACCCTCAATGTTTTCATGACCGTGTGGTTTATTCACAGTCGCACTGCATCATTGGTTTTGTAGTCTTATCACTGAAAGAACACATATCTGGTGAACTAGGGCTAAAATATTGTTCACATGCCTGTTGCTTTGGTATGAAAAGATCCTATAACTCTGAATGTGTAACAGATTTTGTAGAAAACTGTATATTTTTATGTTTGCCAACTGCTTCAGAAAACTGAAAATTTCAGCTGTAAACAGATGACACCCTTCCTTAGCATGCCTATTTACAGGTTTCAGATAGCCATATTATACTGAATCAGACCATTGGTTCATCTCACTCAGTGTTGTCTACACTGGCTGGCAGCAATTCCCTAGTCTCACCTGGAGTTGATAGGGATTGAACACGAGACCTTTTCCTTGAAAACAATGTGTTCCACCATTGATCTTGTTTGCTGGAACAGAAAGACAGGTTCAGTGTGTGTCTTTGCATGCAAAATGGAGTGGTGGGGGGAAATAAATCAGAGGCCAAGGATGTGGATGACTTGAGAGCAAGATACTTAGAAGATCAGTTTCTCCCTCATATACCTTCCCTAGATATGCCTTCTCAGATCTTCAGGCCCTCTCCATGTACCCTTGCAAAATGAAATGTGGTGCGGTGGCTACTAGGTAAGGACCTTTTCAGTAGTGGCATCCTTCCTAGAGAAGCTCACCTTTTGATACCAGGTGAAAAGCATTTTAAGCAGTAGAAGCTGGTGAAACAGGTGGGGTGTTATTGTTTACTTGGCTTCCCAATGCTGTGTGCCACTGCCAGTTACCAGGAGGGAGACACGAGGGGGACATGGCAGTGAGGAGCTCGGTGCCTTATGGGCACAGCGGTGGAGCCAATCAAACACTCTCTCCACTATGCCCATGTGGTTTTGTTCAGCAAGATGAGCAGCGATCCTCTGCCCGTGCAGCCCTGCCAGATGATACTGTTTTTAATCCCCCAGATCTTTTAACTAACAGGCACTTAAAGAGAAAGAGGGAAAACGTATGGATTCTCAACTGTTCATAGTTTCTGTTGCAATTTAATTACTGGTTTTTTAATTTAAAAATTGTACTTTATACTTTGTGATGCCAACAGCTAGGCACTCAGAGATCGTATAGTGATGTGTAGACATATAAATTCATTAATATGCCTAACAATGGCAGAATGGAAGGATAGTGGATGAATGGAGTGTATATTTTTGTGTGTGAAAATGGATAGATGCATGGGGAGGCTCACTTTGGGCCCACTTTGGGCTCTGGTCATAACCAATATTTGGTTCCAGCCCCACCTACCACTGGCATGTAGTCCTCAACACAGATTCCCTCTCCAATGGGGATTTGGTCATTGGGGTGAAAAAAATCCCACTCCTTTCCACCCCTGGAATGTAGCATTTGTTTAACGAGGCTGGTGTAACACCAACCCAGCAAGGATTATTTTAATGACCTCACTTGTTTAGTCGCCGAACAGAACCAACCTAAGTGAAGGAATGTTAATGTCTGTGACCTAACTATTTTCATTGTTGCAAAACAAACAAGCTGCCGTTGAAGCAATTCCAGCAATATTTTTAGAGTTGGGTGGTGCTGTTACAAAATTGCTCTGGCTGGGCTCCTACCTTCCTCCAGATCCCTGGGAAAGCCAGAGTGCAGACCTCTGAATCTCCACCCAATGTCCAATTCCAGACGAGTGACACTTGTGTGCACAATAATAATAATTAAAATATAAAAAATAGGCCTTCGCCACCAGTGCACAAAGCATTACAGGGCTATACAAAATTCGTTTCTTTTGCAATAGTTGCGGGCTTTGACAATATTTTGCAGGAACCTGAGACAAGGCAGCCAGCTTCTGCCACTAGAGGTGACAATTGCCATCCTGCTCTGTTTATTAAGATAGCAAGATGATGGAGTATAGCAAATATAAAAGGCTAAAATGAAATCATTTTGAGGAAGGACAGTCCAGATAAAAAGTGCTCTTAGGTGCAAACTGATGTTTGACTGGCATGCAGTGAGGCCGAGGCACTGGGGAAGCAGGGTGTCCAATCCTAGGGTAGGCGTGGCCAATGTGGTACCCTCCAGATGTCGCTGGACTCCAATTCCCATCAGCCCCAGCCAACATGGCCAATAGTCAGGGATGATGGGAATTGAAGTTCAGCAACATCAGGGGGGGTTACCCCTCTACCACAGCCTGAAGGCTGGAAGTCCTCATCTGAGAATTATTGAACCTAATGTTGTGGCCCTGCAGTTAGCCATAAAATAACCTCCTGCATCATCATCATCCAAGAAGTGAATGGCCATCCCATAGGAACCGTGAGCATAATGGGTTGTACTTAATTTTATTTCTCTCAAACTATCATTCTTAAACTAAAAAATAAGACTCAGGAGAGAGATGATTGTGCATCCTGCTCAGTTGGGGTGGGTGGTGGTGGTGGAATCTATCAGAATGCAAATTGGAGTCATCTGTTGACAAATCGTTTCAGTTTGCATTTATGTTTGCCAGGGTTCATGGGTAATATGCCTAATTAGTACCAGCAAGAAAATCTGTTTCCTGGCTTTGGTTGTGACATGATTATTACAAAGAGGAAGGAATGTTCTTTGCACATACTCCAGCGTTTGTGATGTGTGGGGACACAGGAACGATACCTTCCGTGTGGAATGAGATCAAGTTGCTTTTCCAGAATCTGATAGCCATAAGTAGGTTTTTAAATAGGCCAAGGTGTTCGCCTGACAGCGATATCAACTTTAATTGCTCTTAGGCAGCTATTTTTTGCAATTAACCTGCAGGCTTGCAAAATCTAGTCCAGACGGGCATTAAATGAGCCTGTCTGCAGTTCCTTATTGGGGCTGAAGGGCAGATGCACAAAACCAATGCTGCATGCTTTACCCAGCTTGTCTCTGCCTTTTTCTTTTTCTAAATAAAGAAGATTTCTCTTTCTTTATTTCCTTGTGTAAGAAGTTATCACCACTCAGCCTAAAATGAACCAAGGCTGAGGAAATGGTAGTGTGAATTACACAACACTGCCAAGCCACAGAGCTTAATCCTAGTCTGCCGCACCATGTTCATCTAAGGCCAAGATGTCTCCTGAACAAAAACTTCAAAAAACTGTTTGGCAATTTTGCAAGCTGCTCACATTCCCAAAAGACACCATCCATTTCCTGGTGCTTGCAACATGCCTTAGGACTTCTCAACAAAAGAATGTGCGCTGGTGTACTTAAATTAGAGGAGGCCTTATTTCACTTATGTATCTGTTCTTATTTCATAGCAGGGGCTGCGGAAGGGGGTGTGGTGGGGGCAGATCGCCCTGGTTGAGGGGGGTGACATTTGGCGCGCCACCCACCCACAACTCCCAAGCCTACCCCGAGCCATCGGGGGAAGGGAAGGAGCTGTGCTGCTTTGCCGGCGGCATTCATTAGTTTCGAGTAAGGGTTACCATGGTTGTGCTTTGGGACAGGAGCCTGACAGCGTCCTTGGTCCTTGTTACCTCTAATGTCCACTGGATGTGTTGTTTTGATACAGTCACTTTCGCAAACCTCCACTGGTAGCCTCCTAACACTATATGTTTAAAGCAAGTCTCTTCATCATCAGTTCCAGCAAGTGTGGCCAGTGATCAGGGATGATGGGAGTTGCAATCCAACAATATCTGAAAAGCCATAAGTTCCCCATTCCTGCCACAAAAGCTTGCGAAATATGTTGGTTCTGGAAACAGTTCAAATCAAAGGGCCTGCATCAAGTTCTCCCTCTCACCATAGCATGCAGAAATCAATAGATACTGGTAAACTCCAAGTATTTGATACTAGAGGGATTTTTTTTAAAAAAAAGTTGATGCAAATGTTGGATTCAAATATGAACAGATCAATTGGAAAGTTTAGCCAAGTATTGAATAGTTTGCAAATACTCATTTCTGCTCTAGCCCAGATTTTTTTTTTAAGGACCTGGATCTAGAGTAAAATGCCAAGTACAATGTAAAGAGAGTTTTCAAAGCTGCATAAGTTCAGAAATGAGAGTGTCTGACCTGATGCATGCTGGGAAAGCTGCTCATTAGGTCACACAGGCTTGCACTGAAAGCATAATATCCCCCAATACATCTTGTCAAACAAAGAATTGTTTGTATCCAATATTTACCTTAGAAACCAATTGCCTGCCCCTTTGCAGCATTTTCCGCTGTCATTGGCACTTCAAGGTCACTGCTGAACTCATAGATAATATCGTACTAAGACTGTAAAGTGAGGAATGTGCTGGTTTTGTGCTTTGCTCTTGCCTTTGTTCAATGCTGTAATGCTTTTGAGCTGTGTTCAGCACTTGCCAGTAGAAATTTAGCCGATGCAGTAAACTCACAAACACAAATTAAGTTCCTTCCAAACAGAGGGGGACTTCTGCTGTTCCTAAATCTACAGTATTGTAACCAACTGGGCTGGAAAAAACCCCATCCCTGGCCATCAGCTATACTTCCTGAAGCTGATGGAAGTTGTAGTGCAACAACATCTGGAGTGCCACACGTTTGCCATAAGTAAATACAACCGTAACCCTATATATGCAGGATTGCAATGTAATTCAGTTTTGCTTCCTTACCTGCTGTGCTGGAACTAGGTAAGTTCTGGGCTGGCCAGAAAGCACTATTATTCCACTCATTTTCCTTCTGGGTGGCCCTGGAAGTAACTGAGGACACCTGCAGTAATAAAAGTTAACAGACTAGGACAGCACACCCCAGGGTCTATCATGTGATGCTAAAGCCCAGGCTAATGGAATTTGGCTTGTTACAACCAATTTTATTTGGTATGCATTAAGAAAAGAAGAAGAGAGCATCCTTAGCCAATGGCTTATTGTATGGTTGGCAATGTGCATCAAGGGAGGAGGAGGAGGAGGAGGAGGAAGAGGAGGAGGAGTTTGGATTTGATATCCCATTTTATCACTACCTGAAGGAGTCTCAAAGCGGCTAACATTCTCCCTTCCCTCTCCTCCCCCACAACAAACACTCTGTGAGGTGAGTGAGGCTGAGAGACTTCAGAGAAGTGAGACTAGCCCAAGGTCACCCAGCAGCTGCATGTGGAGGAGCGGAGACGCGAACCCGGTTTACCAGATTACGAGTCCACCACTATTAACCACTACACCACACTGGCTGGGGTGGGGGAAGGAAGTGCATCACTAGAAAAGAGGACAAAAGAAGATACAAATTTGTATTAAATTTGCATATGCTAAGTTATCTGCATAGATATGAATTTAGAAATGATAACAGTCATTTAAATTTAAATGCAGTCCATCTCACCACAGTGGAAAAGAGTGGCTGGGTGATCCATGTGCCTGACTTCAAGGGAAGTCATTTGTTGTTGTTCAGTCGTTCAGTCGTGTCCGACTCTTCGTGACCCCATGGACCAGAGCACGCCAGGCACGCCTATCCTTCACTGCCTCTCGCAGTTTGGCCAAACTCATGTTAGTAGCTTCGAGAACACTGTCCAACCATCTCATCCTCTGTCGTCCCCTTCTCCTTGTGCCCTCCATCTTTCCCAACATCAGGGTCTTTTCTAGGGAGTCTTCTGTTCTCATGAGGTGGCCAAAGTACTGGAGCCTCAACTTCAGGATCTGTCCTTCAAGTGAGCATTCAGGGCTGATTTCTTTGAGAATGGATAGGTTTGATCTTCTTGCAGTCCATGGGACTTTCAAGAGTCTCCTCCAGCACCATAATTCAAAAGCATCAATTCTTCGGCAATCAGCCTTCTTGATGGTCCAGCTCTCACTTCCGTACATTACTACTGGGAAGACCATAGCTTTAACTATACGGACCTTTGTCGGCAAGGTGATGTCTTTGCTTTTTAAGATGCTGCCTAGGTTTGTCATTGCTTTTCTCCCAAGAAGCAGGCGTCTTCTAATTTCGTGACTGCTGTCACCATCTGCAGTGATCATGGAACCCAAGAAAGTGAAATCTCTCACTGCCTCCATTTCTTCCCCTTCTATTTGCCAGGAGGTGATGGGACCAGTGGCCATGATCTTAGTTTTTTTGATGTTGAGCTTCAGACCATATCTTGCGCTTTCCTCTTTCACCCTCATTAAAAGGTTCTTTAATTCCTCCTCACTTTCTGCCATCAAGGTAGTATCATCAGCATATCTGAGGTTGTTGATATTTTTTCCGGCAATCTTAATTCCGGTTTGGGATTCATCCAGTCCAGCCTTTCGCATGATGAATTCTGCATATAAGTTAAATAAGCAGGGAGACAATATACAGCCTTGTCGTACTCCTTTCCCAATTTTGAACCAATCAGTTGTTCCATATCCAGTTCTACCTGTAGCTTCTTGTCCCCCATAGAGATTTCTCAGGAGACAAATGAGGTGATCCGGCACTCCCATTTCTCTAAGAACTTGCCATAGTTTGCTGTGGTCGACACAGTCAAATGCTTTTGTGTAGTCAATGAAGCAGAAGTAGATGTTTTTCTGGAACTCTCTAGCTTTCTCCATAATCCAGTGCATGTTTGCAATTTGGTCTCTGGTTCCTCTGCCCCTTCGAAATCCAGCTTGCACTTCTGGGAGTTCTCGGTCCACATACTGCTTAAGCCTGCCTTGTAGAATTTTAAGCATAACCTTGCTAGCATGTGAAATGAGTGCAATTGTGCGGTAGTTGGAGCATTCTTTGGCACTGCCCTTCTTTGGGATTGGGATGTAGACTGATCTTCTCCAATCCTCTGGCCACTGCTGAGTTTTCCAAACTTGTTGGCATATTGAGTGTAGCACCTTAACAGCATCATCTTTTAAAATTTTAAATAGTTCAGCTGGAATATCATCACTTCCACTGGCCTTGTTGTTAGCGAGGCTTTCTAAGGCCCATTTGACTTCACTCTCCAGGATGTCTGGCTCAAGGTCAGTACCACTCTATTCTGCCTTGGTCAGGCCACACCTGAAATAATGTGTCCAGTTTTGGCCACCACAATTTTAGAAGGATATTTATAAGCTGGAAGTTGTGTAGAGGATGGTAGCCAAGATGATAAAGGATCTGGAAACCATGCCTTATGAGAAACAGTTGAGGGAGCTTCAGGAAGAAATTTCTGACAGGAAGAGCTGTTTGACAGTGGAATGGACTCCCTTGGAAGGTGATGGACTCTTCTTTAGGGTTTGTAAGCAGAAGTTGGATGGCCATCTGTCATGGATGCTTTAGTTGAGATTTCTTTGTTGCAAGGGCTTGGACTAGATGACCCTTGGGGTCCCTTCCAACTCTACATTCTATGTTTCTATTATTCTAAGATCAGGTTGTTGTTCAGGGGCTAAATGTCCCTGCTGCCTCTTTTCATGGTTTTTTTGTGCAAATCAATGTCCCTCTAATATAATGCATTTTGAAATGTTATCTTCACTAATATATACATTTACATGCATGCATATGCATTTGGTACACATTATTTTTCTGGAGAACTGCACTGCAACGTTTTGATAATGCACCAGAAGAGCCAATTTTGCTCTTGCACTGCACCTCTGATCTCAGGTAAATGCTTCCATTTACCTCCCCATGTCATCCACTACTGTGCATTGGGGAGAAAGGTCCTGTGTGTGTGTGTGTGTGTGTAATCTGCAATTCTTAAAATAAAAAGGATATTGACTTATTTGCTTCATTTTCTACGTTCCCTTACTGATTTGGTTGTGGCTGGGAGGCAAAATTTGCAGAGAATGTAACAGAAACTTTGTCATCAGTGGGTGACAAGTTTCCTCTTTTTTGTGTGTGGCATTGAGACAGAATTAGTGGCGCGTGGAAGCAACACATGCAGGAAGAGGTATCACAACCACCTCCCTAAAGTGTACTGCAAATATAGGGCACCTGGATCCTTGAAACCATTGAGAGAGAATGCCAACAATGCAAATACTGTTAGTGGCTTGTTATCAGTCATCTTTGCAATTTCTTTTGAAGATAACATACCCTGGAGATTTCAGCGAGATGAGATTTTCCTTTGGAGAGTTTCAAGGAAGAAAGCACAACCATCTTCGTATGTGAAGTTAAACAAGCCAGAGCCTCTACCCCTTCCCCTCATTGCTCATATTGTAAAGATCTCTGGGGACTCCTGGAAGTAAAAATGAACACTTTTCAACACTTTCTACAAAAACAATCAGCTTATTCTCTCCTGCATTCTTAATAGGAGGAGGGTTTTCCCCCTAAGACTTACCTATATGTTTGTTCCGTTTTCACAAAATAGGAAGCATAAGCTAGCTGATGATAGAGAAAGGGCTATTATTAATATTCCTCTGCTTTAAACTTATTAATCACTTTTTTCTACAAACAAAACTCAAAGCAACTTTCAAAAATAAACATCTCACCCACTGAAGAAACATCTCACCCACTGAAGAAATCCAGAAGTTGGTGGTAGCTTTTATATGCAGAAGGTCTCTGGCTTAATGGAGAAACTCCCCTATGAGGAAAGACAGAAGCATTTGGGTCTTTTTAGTTTAAAGAAAATGATAGTGAAATGTGACATGAAAGAAGTCTATAAAATTAGGCCTGGCATCGTAACACTGACATCCAACAAAGCTGAATGTTGGAAGATTCAGGTCAGGACAGATAAAATACTTTTTCATGCAGCCCATAGTTAAATCGGGGAACTTGCTCCCATGGGAGGCTGTGATGGCCATCAGCCTGGATGGATTTAAAAGAGGAAGGGACATATTCTTAGATGATAAGACTATCTGTGCTACTATCCATTATGGTTATGTCCTGGCCCCACTGTAAGAGACATTATAGCTCTAAATACCAGTTGCTGGAAATCACAGGTGAGCTGAGTGCAGTTGTGTTCATGCCCAGCTCGCAGGTTCCCCACAGGCGTTTGGGTGGCTATTGGCTTGATCCAGCTTGTCTTAGGTTCTTGTGCTTTAAATCTCTTATATCTGCAAGTAGAGCTGGACAATACTCCTGCCCAATACCCTCAGAGCTGCTTCCAGTCATTGTTGGCTCTCGATGGACCCATGTTCTGACTTTGTTTAGACAGCTTCATGTGCATATCTATGTTCCTAGCACAGGGATGGGGACCTCTGGCTCTCCAGATGTTCTTAAGCTCCAACTCCCAACTCCATAATTCCCCACTCCTGATATACGTAGATGCTGTGACTGACCTATCACCTAATATGACAAGTTCCCACAGGTCATATGATGGCCTTTAAAATCTCTAGATCTGAAATGACAATACTTTTATAGTTCCTTTTCATTTGTTTTCTGCATACAAGGCCAATATTATTCTTCCCACTTAAAGGATAAGCCAAGCTAAGCAATTTTTATTTTATTTTATTTTATTTTATTTTTAGCAACCAACCATGGCTCAGTTTCAGTCCTCTGACCATTTTGTTTCATAGGAAGCCTTAATTCTGAGAACAAAATTTAAAAGTACAGGTGAAACTCAAAAAATTAGAATATCGTGGAAAGGTTCATTTCTTTCAGCAATTCAACTTAAAAGGTGAAACTAATATATGAGATAGACCAGTGTTTTTCAACCACTGTTCCGTGGCACACTAGTGTGCCGCGAGATGTTGCCTGGTGTGCCGTGGGAAAAATTGTGTTTATTTGATTCCTATTCAAGAGAATTACTTTATATATAGTCAATATAGGCACAGAGTTAATTTTTTTAACATTTTCTAATGGTGGTGTGCCTCGTGATTTTTTTCATGAAACAAGTGTGCCTTTGCCCAAAAAAGGTTGAAAAACACTGAGATAGACTCATGCCATGCAAAGCGAAATATGTCAAGCCTTTATTTGTTATAATTGTGATGATTATGGTATACAGCTTTGGGATTTTCATCAGTTGTACGCCATAATCATCACAATTATAACAAATAAAGGCTTGACATATCTCGCTTTGCATGTCTCATATATTAAACTCCAGTAGCTAATGAAAACAATTGCTTACATAAATGGACTTTTCCACGATATTCTAATTTTTTGAATTTCACCTGTATACTGCACTTTAAAAGATGCTGCATTAAAAGGAAAAATAAAATCTGGATGAGCTTAATAGTCTGGTTTGTGCTTGCTGTAGCTACGTGCAGCACAAAAAAACCTTTAGATAGAAATTTCACAAGTACATCGTTATCTAGAGCCTTTGCAGTTCAAGTGCCTTTTCAAAGCTGGTGCAATCACTTTTGCTGAATGGTAGGCGAATCTGTTGGTTTTGATTTCTTATTTTCCCAATCTTAAATTCATTTCTTCGCATTTTCACATCAGTGTGTGTGTGTGTGTGTGTGTGTTAAAGCTCTCATGAGATTTCATCAGAACTTTAGTGCAAACATTTCCTAATATATACATGCTTTCGTGGAATTTAGCCTTGTATACACATTCTTTGCAAGGCAATGCTCCCTAATATAAAGCATTTTATGTTATTTCCCCTAATATATGCATACTTTATCCTAGTATATGTGTATTTGTACATATTACTTGGATGAAGAATGGCATCGCAAAATTCAGAGAAGTGCAAATTTGGAAGGGTGGTTGTTTTCTGCTTTACATATTGGTTTGAGAAGTGCAAATTGGATAGTTTCTTCTTAAAATGAAAAGAAGAAGAAGAAGAATTTCTTCCCCATCTCTACCTTGGTGTAAGCTTCACTGAAAACAATGAGGTTTACTTCCAAGTAGTCGCGTATAAGATTGAGCTATAAGCTTCCCCACTCCTCTGTAAGTCATTGCTCTTATTTTAATCAAAATGCCACATAAGTCAGTGTTATTGCAGATTTGGCAAACATACTCTCTGGAACTATCAAGGCGAGGTGGAAAATCCTATTAGGTCATCATCTCTTCTATCTCTTTGACTACTAAACATTATCTTTTGTTGAATCTCTGGGCAGGAGATCAAGGGCTGGATTTTACAGCACTTAACAAGCTGTAGGAGCTGCTGAGTAATTGTTTGCGTTCTTCAGTTTCATCTTCAATAAATGAAGGCTAATCATAGATACCAATTCTGCCAAAGGGCCTGCAAGGCTTACCTTAATGGGCTCGTGCTTTCTTGGTAGAAGGCACTAATGTAATGTGAATGGTTGTTTGGATCAATACAGCTCAAATCAAATTCTTTTTTTAAAAAAACAACAAAATCCAACCAATTCACATTATCAAATGAACATGAAAAGCGTTTATGGGGAAAGACTTCTACACTGAACTTAAGATGGGGAAAGAACCAGCTATTTTCAGCTATATAGGAAAGCAAATGATTTACAAGTTCATCTATCTTTGATCGCCTTAGATATTGAGCCAGATATTGAACAGCTATTTAAAACACATTCTCTAGGCCAAGCTACATCAAAAAAAAAAATTTTTTTGTCCAAATGCTGCCATTTTGACTAAGGCATAATAGCTAGAAAAGAGAAATGGGAAAGTACCGCTATTTGCTGCTTAGTGGAGACTCACTGAGAGGATGAAGGTGGACATTAACTTTTCAGTTCAAAACAACCCCAGCACAGATATATTGAAGGACTACTGACTCCAATTTAAGCCTGCTGGACCACTGAGATTTTCTCATAGGCTCCTCCTGCTCAGCATGCATTTGGAATTAGATGTGGTGCCTTTGGAATTTGTTATTTTGCACCATGCAAAATAATAATAGTAATAATAATAATAATAATAATAATAATAATAATAATAATAATAATAATAGCATTTATATCCTGACCTTCCTCTTCAAGGCAGGATTTTAGATGGAGAATTTTAAAACAAAAACAAAGAGAAACCGTTCTAAAACAATCAAAACATTCTAAAAACAATTACAGATAAAAACATCTAAAAGCAGTTACAGTTAAAAGCATTCCCCCACCCAACAAACTCTGGGTTGCCAAGAACAGTATTGTTAAGCCACCAAATGCCTGGGTAAGCAGGGGTGTTTTCAAATTCCTCCTGAAGATTAATAAAGATGGAAACATCATGTTATTGATTTTATATGTAAATTGTTTTAACTATTTGCTTTCGGATAGGAAATTGTTGGGCTTTTTAAGAGATGAAATACTTTTTGATGTTTTTATTGTTGAAGTTTTTGACCATTCCAATATGTTTCATAGGAAGATATTCATAAATGAAACAAATATATAGAGCCATATTCAACATACGTAGAATGACGTGCCTCACATTTCGGGCAAGGTAGTCTGCCTTTAAAGACGGACTTACCTATTTCACATTTCAACACATGAACTGAAAGACAGCCTTCCTTCAAAATCCATGTTTCTCTGAATTTTGCCCACGTGTACAAAAATGCAAATGCTAGGGGTAAAGTGTGCATATTAATGCATATAATAATTTTTAATGGATTCTGTGTCTGTTAACGGCTGAAACAGAGGTGCAAAGGAAAATGGAAAACAAAAGCTGGGAAGAAGTGTCCATTTCTGGTGAGCGGTAAAGAAGCAGATTTGCTGAAAATATAGAGAGGAAGAAAGGAGATGAGCAGCACTAGGGCATCAGCATCTAGACACCCAGAAAGATGCACATCAATGATGGTTTTTATGCAGGAGCTGCTAGCTCCACTGCTGCTTATCAAGAAAAATGTGGGGACATGGAAGCAGCAAGGTTGGGGCAGCATGGCTGCAGTGGTGGACCTACATTTTGGGGACCCTGAAGCTTGTACTGTTATGGGGGCTCCTTCATAACCAGCAATGAGGCCTAGGTAACCACTGTTATCTATTTCAGTGGGGTTGTTCCATAACAGATCACCACTTCTTCTTTTTTTAATTAACTGCTACATTTCAGCTTTTTGGATTAAAATTGTCATACAGGGTTATCTAACGTTAAGATCAATAAAGTGAATTTTTTTAAAAAACCTATGCCTTAGAATTTTTGCGGTATGGGGGGATGCATCATGGAATGATGAAATTGGGTCTACTAGACCCATTTAGTACAAGCAATGTACAGTAAAGTTGCTTCTGGGGATCTCCGGAATTAGAGGCCCTGAAGCTTAAGCTTCCTTAGTTTCATAACAGATCCACCCCTGCATGGCCGCACTGGCAGAGCCAATCTGGCAAAGCCATCAATGCATCTGCACAACTCTGGCATCACCACAAAGCAGTTCTGTCCCCACAAAACTGCTAAGGGTGGTGAACCTGCAGGCCACAAGTGGTTTCCTAGGAGGGTTACTTTGAGGAAGGCATGAAGGGTTGTGGGCCAACAGAACTGACCTCAAAGTAGACAGCCAAGAGCAAATCCAAATGTCACAACCATTCCCTCCACGTACCTCCCAGTTCAGCTTGATAATAGAGCAGGGAAAGGCAGCTGGGACTCCTTAAGGGGGCAGATTTGGCCCTGATACAGGAAGTTGCTGATCCCTGATTTGGGCAGTTTTTCTGCTGACCAAATTCATCATCACCCTTTACTATTTCATGTGTATTCAATGAGGAGTTCAGGTTTTGGATAGATTTTTGCTAAATTCAGCAATTTATTTTCATGTAAGTAGAATGGACAGAGTGGAGGGAATGGTTCTTTAATTGCTGTTCTCGTTCAGTGATTTGACAAAACTTGCAAAACTACTGAAATTAGAAGCAACAAACCAGGTTTTCATTAATTGGATAGATCAGTTGTTCAGTGAACATTGCATTTCTTCAGCAACAGTTCAGCTAACCTCTTTTGCTGACCGCATCACAAAGACCCGCTCCCCCCCCCCATATACAAAGAAAGAGAGGCATATGCTGATTGCACTGACAATCTGCTTAGGAGAGTAATTCTGAAAACTTGTGGGCTGGTCTCATTTTCACCCTGCAGATGTCTAATATTATGGAATACTTGTCCAACACACTGCCTAAGAGCTTCATTTTTGAAAAGATATTGCAAAGATTTTAGTCAGTACATTAGGAACAAGCAATGCATCATTTTTAAGTATTTTTGTTTCAAAGATTGTATGATATTAGTCTAATAAAAATGTTACCATGAATGATACAACTTTTTATTGCATTACCACTGCTAGCTACTGTGATAATTCGCTAATACAGAAAGTGATATTTCATATTAGTCTAATGGAGAACTATTTGTTCTTGTAAAATCAATTGGGTACATGGTTCTGAAAAATAAAGTAAGAATAATAAACGAACATGGCTGAAAATGGTGTTTTGATGACCAACAACCCAAGTCACTGAGTAAATACTGTGGTTGAATTCAGTAGTGCCCATGTGTATTTGCACTTGTGCAACACACCTTCCACTCTCTCCCAATTCTCCTGCAGTCCCACATGCACCCAAAAACTGCTCCAGAGGCTTGCGGAAGAGAGGAAGGGGATATCTGCTTACACAATGCTGAATTTCACTCTGCGGTATATGATTACCCCTGTGTCCTAAAACAGCATCTACACAGAAGCATTGTCTGTGAGACACACCCTCAACTTTCAAAGTGGCAGATATCGACATAATTGCAAGTGTTATGAAACTGGCTCTAAATGGAATGTTTTATATTCTCCTTTGTAACTTGATACAGCAATTACACGCTCATTATGCCCCAGTTTTCTTTAGTTTTGCTCCGCCTTCATAATAATGGAATGCGAATTATTTCCGTTAATTCTATGCTTACATGTTGAAATTCAGAAGGAGCAAGGTGGTATTTGAATCAGTCATCCAGGTGCCTGAAAATTGAAGGCTTATTACAGCTACCTGCAGTAGGTTGACGGAGAGGTCCAAGTTGTTGTGAAACCTTCATTGTTGGATGGTCAGTATCTGCCACCCTTAAAGAGGCAATGCTGAGCCCACAACTTCAAGAGTCATACCAGGGACCAAGAACTGTGCAATAACTACTGTCTCATGGATAACACTCTTTTTCTTGGGAAAGTGATGGAGAGGATGATGGAGTGGCTTGCAGTACTCCTGGATCATACTGTTTCTCTGTTGTTGTTGGCGTTCATCTGTCTCAAGGGAGAATGGAGGGTGCCTCTGGGGATAAAGTTAAACCACTGCATTAGCAGCACCAAAGTGATCTCACTGGGGCACAAGCGGGGGCAGTGTGTATGGAGGTCCTGGGATGCTCAGACGACATCCCCCTGCCCATGGCCTCACTGATGTGGTCAAAAGGAAATCAGAGCGATACGTTTGGCACCAGCTTGGCTGCAGGAGTTGCCAGAAGGAGGTGTACAAGGTGCCATCCAACCATTTTAGGGACTCCACTCTGGATTTGACTAGGGTTTGCTCCCTAGCCTTTTCTTCTCCTGAAGACATCCCACAAGGCAGAAGAGGTTTATGACCAGAGTTTTCCTTTTCCTAGATGGGCTACCTTCCCAGGTTGACAAGCTCCTTCTGCTCCTCACTTCCCCCTACAGCACATGCAGAATCTGCCTTCTTGACCATTGGATAGGTGACTGAAAATAAAGGAGAAACCAAAATTGACACATCCATGCATTCCTCCTCAGCCACAGCTGACAGTGAAGCAAGGAGAGCGATGCCCCTGACAAGAATACATACATCACTCAGTAGCACAGCACTTGAGCTGCATTAACATGCTTGTTGAGGGGACGTTTCCCTGACTTTAAGAAATGTTCTACTCCCGGGGGATACACTTGAAGCAAACAATCTGCAGTAAATTATATCCACGCAATCAGCGTGGGGAGTGTGATGGCTTTGATGATTTGCAGGTGTTCAAGGTTTTGTGGGAAACTCAAACCCTTGCCAGGTTCAGGTTTAACGTCCTTCTGCCTCCCTCTGTTATTCTCTGTCTTGTTTATATAACACTTAAGGGAAGGTGAGGGAAGATAAGGGATTTATTGTCTGTCTGTCTGTCCGTCCATCCGTCCATCCATCCATCCATCCATCCATCCATCCACCCATGATTTATATATTTCACTTCCTCCCCAAAGGGTGCCCAGGACTGTTAACAACATAAAACAAAACAATATACAATAATTAAAATGGTGGCAATAATAACAAGATAATAATCTTTACTTTCTCCTCAGTGCAAACAGCAGTTGTGTATGGGCCAATTCAGAGCAGGGCAATGGCAGCATAAAATCCCTTCTTGCTCCACCCACCACAGTCTCTGCTCACAGCTACTATTTCTGTTAACATCCAACTATTAATTGCATGAGTATTGCCACGTTTGGAGAAGGTCTGGCAGCATTACTTGAGAGAAATAAAATGGGGAGGGAAGAAAGAAGAAGTGCTAATCAACCCCTCTCCCTCAAGAGAAACCAAGGCACAGTGCCAAGAGACTAAACAAATCTGGATTTGATTAGATTTTTGCATGGCTGCAGACAGAAAGACATTACTAGAAAATGCCAAAAAGTAGCTTTCACCAGTGGTTTAAACACAGGCAGTTTCCCAGTCTCATTTGCAATGCAAATGCGTGCAGATTTCCATACATTATAGGCTCTGGTACTGTTGAAAGAAAGAAAGAGCATTCAAATATTTAAATTATAATTTTACCCTATTCTATCATTGCTCTGCACCACAGATTACTGCTTGGATGAATTAAACTTGTTTTTGAAAAATCTGTACAACTATATGGGAAACAAACCAAGCATAAGTACAAATAGCCTGTTGTTATAGCTGTAACTGAATTAATTCTCCCTTGCAATTTATAGTTAACTCACTGAAGGAAAAAGAAAACAGCTAAAAACAAAGCAGAGGACGTGCAAAAGTGAGATGCCAATAAACTTAGTGTGGGAATAACAAAGGCAATAGATTTTATGCCAAGAGTCATTGGTGATCTGTGAATACTGGTTTTAAAACCCAATAGAGCAATGGACTCATGGATGGCCTCAAGCAAAGTCTCCCTACTCTCTTCCAGGTTCAGTTTTTCCATCTGTACAATAGGGATAATAGGGAACTAACCAACCCACTGGGTATTTGTGATTGAATGGGGGGGGGTGTATATCTCATTTTCAACAAATGAAGTCTACAGGCTAGATTTGTCCCCGAAGCATCCTTCCCCCCTGGTTAATGTGAAACTATTTCATACACAATTGCTATTTCTTGCAATTTCTGGAAAAACAAATCCCTGCAATAATCTGTTCTGAGATACTGTATAATCGAAGTTAAAACTGGGCAAGAACAGATGTAGCGGGATAATCATGTTTCTGTGTGTATTTCGCTGGCATTGTTGACCCACACCATATATTTAAAGCACATCCAACATACATATAAAGCATGTGAGGTTCTCCATAGAGTTCTGGGCCCTATAGTTGGTTAAGGATGCTGAGAACAATAACTCTGTGAGAGGGAGACTACAGTTCCTAGGATTCTTTGGGGAAAGTCAAGTGCTTTGGATGTGTGGTATGGATCTGTCCATAGTTAATAGAAGGAGAAGTGCCAATTCCCGGCCACAAGCCAGGACTCAATCACCAGCTCACCAACCCCTAGAACAACCTATGTGCATTTTGGTATGTGTGTTTATGAATGAGCCAGTGGTATGGCAGGGGCAGAAACAGTCAGGGGTGACATGCCACCACTGGTTTCACTGTAGGGAAAGTGGTGTCATCTATTTGTCCTTGTCAGGCTTCGGGGAGTCAGATCTCTTCCCTGGTGGCAGCAAAGAAGCAGATAAAATAAAAGAAGAGTTCTTACCAATTAGTTCATTCAATAACCACAGCCAGAGACAAAGGAATGTCTCTCTCTCTAGAAATGGCGTCGCTCCAAGTAAAGTCCCATCCCCTCTGTCTTTACTATTCTACATCACCCCTATGTTGGCTAATCTGAGCTTTCTGCCTCTGAGCCTTCTGTTCTAGAGCCCGCTCAGTCTTAGGAGAGTGGGTGGGGTCAGGAATGCTTTCCAAAGACACTAAGTCTGTCAGCTGTCTCTCCCCTGGTGTTTCCTCTTCCTGGTGTTCCTCTTCCAATATTTCCCAGCTTCTCTCCTCTGCAGCCTCTAAACTATGACCTTCTGCAAACCACTGTTCTAAATCTATGCTGTCCTCCTGTCCTCGGGAAGATTCAGGAGAAGGGAGGAAGCCCCCATCAGTCCAGTCCCTGACAGTCCTCTATTTCCTCTGTTTGAGATGATGCATCAGTGTTCACACTAGGTGGTAAGCTCTCCTCCCAATAACTACAACAAACACATTTGAAATACATTGTATTTTGCCTATTTCCTCTTGAACACCTCCAAGAGGAGGCCTTTGAGCTTTGCTGCAAATCTCCCCCTAGTCTATTGAAACCTGAAATGACGTCCAAAATGGGAAAGGAGTCAACAATTAGGTTTCATCGTTAAATTATTCTCAGTACTGCAGAATGTGAACCATCCTCAAACCTGAGTGACCCTAATCCTTTTCTTCTTCTTCTTCTTCTTCTTCTTCTTCTTCTTCTTCTTCTTCTTCTTCTTCTTCTTCTTCTTCTTCTTCTTCTCTCGCCTGCAAGTCTTAAGTTTCCCTGTGATCCACTTTGGCTATCGACAGCCGAGCGAAATGTTCCAGTCATCTTTAAAATCTCCTGCCACCGCCAAAACCACTACAGCGTTGTTCACAGTATGAATGCCCATCAGCGGCTGCTTCACCAAAAAAAGTTTGCTGTGGTCTGCTTCAAAGGGCCGGTGATGAATTGTGTCTCCTCTGCTGGCTGCATGGCTTAGGCAAGGGAAACAGAACATTCAAATAATAATGAAATTCTGCCTGGAAGCCTAGAGAGAATTCCCCTGCTCAGTTCCAAATTGGACAGTTTAGAGGATGCATACCAGAAACGGCAGGAACTTTATATAGCCCAAAAGGAGGATGGGGAAACATTACACTACGTGTGTGTGTGTGTGTGTGTGTGTCAAACATCATCGCCCCCCCCCAACATATGGAAGCATTCATTATGAATCCCATCTTATGCCAGAGTTTTATTTCCCCTCATACTGTAAAAAACATAACTGTGTGTTTTCTCCATTGCACAACTGAGGTACTAAAGGGCCAGTACTATTTCCTTTAAAATAAAAATAAAATAGATATGGCCATGGAAGTTAATGTAACAAAACAGATGTGGAAAAAGACTGTGCACCCAATAATGCTCCTTGAGTTTGTTTTCTCTTTATTATTATATCAATTTATCAGGCGATATGATAAAATGCCATTGCCTTTACCAACACAAATTGCGCCTTTCGTGAGTTTTAGGGGCTTGCATTCACACATCTAGCTGGCTATTCCATTCCAATCAATCTAGGACCCCTCATCTTTGCATCTACTGGAACCTTTTTTCAATAGTTCTCTCCTCTTCTCTCTCCTCTGGACCACTCTCCTTTCCAGACCCCAATCCTACAGTGGCCACACTTTCCTGCTGCCTTCTCTGGTTCCTGCATCTTCCTTTCATAGGCCACGGATTCTTCTATCCCTCCTTCAGACCCTTTCGTTTCCCCTATTCCCTTTCCAGGATCTGAGTATTTCAGCCAACAGCAGCTAAAAACAGCTCAGATGGTCAGTGCTTTGTTGTTGTTGTTGTTCAGTCGTGTCCGACTCTTCGTGACCCAATGGACCAGAGCACGCCAGGCACGCCTATCCTTCACTGCCTCCCGCAGTTTGGCCAAACTCATGTTAGTAGCTTCGAGAACACTGTCCAACCATCTCATCCTCTGTCGTCCCCTTCTTCTTGTGCCCTCCATCTTTCCCAACATCAGGGTCTTTTCTAGGGAGTCTTCTCTTCTCATGAGGTGGCCAAAGTACTGGAGCCTCAACTTCAGGATCTGTCCTTCTAGTGAGCACTCAGGGCCGATTTCTTTGAGAATGGATAGGTTTGATCTTCTTGCAGTCCATGGGACTCTCAAGAGTCTCCTCCAGCACCATAATTCAAAAGCATCAATTCTTCGGCGATCAGTCTTCTTGATGGTCCAGCTCTCACTTCCGTACATTACTACTGGGTGGTCAGTGCTAGGTAAATGCATTTTTGTGCATATGACTTGGCTGGAGAACTGCACTGCAATATTTGGAGGACTGTGAAATTTGAGTGTCGCGTTTCTGTTTGGGTTCACCTTTAAAAGGGAACTGAACCGAATTCCTCCCCCATCCTTTATCGGGTGGTGTTGGAAAGAAAAGTGGAACCACACACACAGAAGAAAGGCAGGTTTTATTTCTGCTCTGTTCTATTGCTGAGCTTTAGGGGAAGGCAGTTTTGTAAATGAGGTAGTTATTGTGAGCAACCCCAGGAGAAAAAGCCACAGCCTTCAGGTTGACCTTGCCAAAATATGTACTAAATTTGAGGCTAAAATATCCAGCTGTTCTGCTCCTCATAAAATTGAAAACAATTAATATTAACATGTATCAGAGGCTATATTTTCCACCTAATATATCTAACCCTTGCAGAGCTTAAGATGGTGGGTGTTGTTTTTTTTTTTTTAAAAAAAATATTAACATGCTTTCAAGTGTTCAAAGGGCTTCATGTGCATTATCCAGTTGTAATATTAACAACAACAACAACAACAACCCTTGCAAGGCAAGTCATTATCCCCCATATTGCAATGGGAATGTTGAAGCTGAGAGAGAGAGAGAATATGTAAGGCCATGTATAAGAAGACAGTCAAACTTAGGAGGTTTTGATTCATGGCTCAGACGCTTGTGGATCAATCCAGTCTCTCCCTCTTTTGTGTTGGGCAGTGGCGGAGGGTCTTGTTGGCCTGGTGAAGCTCTCCTTCTGCATGCCCTGTTCATCTCCATCAACCCCTGCCTGCGGAGTGACACCACCCTGGACTGAGGCTTATGAAAAAGACAAAGATTTCTGTACTTCATTGCACTTCAGTAAGTCCTTACAGCACAGGACTTACAGCAATGATCCTTCAGTAAATAAACAGTATCCAACCCAAATCCGATAACAAGTCAATTATCCTGACCCCCCTCAAATACTTGTTCACTTGTGTTAAAAGGAGGAGGGGAAGGAGGTGGTGCTTGAAATTTATTCCAGTCTTCACGTGTTTCAGAACAAATCCTTCCTTGGGGGACATAATAAATACACAAACAATATATGTTGGAAATGGGATCGTTAGTATAAAAGTGTAATATTCATCTCATACTGAAAGAAAATAGATTCAGGTAGGTAGCTGTGTTGGTCTGACGCAGTCGAAATATTTTTTTTAAAAAAATTGTCCAGTAGCACCTTAGAGACCAACTAAGTTTGTTCTTGGTATAAGCTTTCGTGTGCATGCACACTTCTTCAGATACACTGAAACAGAAGTCACCAGACCCTTATATATAGTGGGAGGGTGGGGTGGGGGTTTGCCTTTCTAGTTTTGTAGTTTGTTTTCAATAGTATTAAAATTCAAGCTATTGTAAAACTGTTTCACCACTAGCATGACAGGTGTGCTGGGGCAGGGACACCTGTTGCCTTTCAGATGTTGCTGGACTACAACTCCCATCAGCCCCAGGGAGCATGCTCAATGGTCAGGGATGATGGCAACTGTGGTCCCACACCTCTGGCATAGACAGAAGAAGAGGAGCTGGAGCTGGAGAGCCACAAGCCCAAGCTAGTCATTTGGCAGCAGGCAACAAGGCTGGGAAGCTCATTAACCAAACAGCTGGAAAGCAGTGGGGGAGAATTAATAAAGACTTTGCATGCATGCAAGGCAAGCAGCCATTTTCTGTAATATGTTAGGCTATATATTTCATTTTTTAACAAGAGGAGTTTAGTTTGCGTGGACAGGCAGAGTCCCCCAAACCCCAGGCGACCCCTGAGCGGAATAATGACACAAGACAACGTGCTATGGGATTAAAATTGGCCACAACTTTATTAAGATTCAGATGTAAGGAGACCTTGGCTCAGGCACTGGGCGTTTATCCTTCCCAGCCCCCAGCCGGGGATCTGGGAAACTGCAGGGTTATCCAGAATGTCTAGGGATTGGGCTAGCTCTGGAGAACATATGTTCAAGCAGATAGCCCGCCCCCCCCCCATTTTGCCACCACTGGTGGGGGAGAGCAATGACAACCTGTCGGCGTATGGACAATGCCTCCCCCCAATAACCCTTTAACAGGGAACCCTGTTATCGCCGCCGCACTGGGGGTGTGGAGTCACTGCCCCACGCCCCCCCCCATTTAGGAAGATGACTAAAGGATTCCGCCCAAGGCCTGAAACCGCCAAAGTTGTGACGAATTGCTACTGGAAAGGCGAAATCTGCCAATGCAGGGAAATTCCTTTCCAGCCCTTCAACAGCGGCCTTGGCATAGCAGCGCCTGAGTGCCTGTGGAAAAAAGATTAACCTGTAAAGTAAGCGTTAATTGAGGGAGTGGAGGGTGGGAGAAGCTCTGGAGCCCGACTGCTGCTTCCTGGTAAGCTACACTCTCGTATTGTGTGGGCTGGGTAGTCCCTCCTCTTACCTGGCCAATCCCTTGGCTACGCCTCCCCCAGGCAGGATTGGACAGTTAGCTGGGTAGGCGGAAACCCCAGATATCCCTTCTGGAGGAGGGTGCAGCCAGCCGAACTACCAGGTGTCGCCCAGGAATTCAGGGGGCTACGCGCGACCACACAAACATCCCCCCCCCATTTTAATGTAAGGAGCGGTCATTAGAGGACTTGCTGCCTTACTGAATACTTCCTGTGCCTATACCGCCCCTCAGTAAATGTCTAGTTAAGACCATTAAAGCTCACACAGGAGTTAAGACTATTTGAGGCGATCAGTCCTGAGAGACATCAGGTTTTAAGTCCATTTCCAAACAGTCTATATTGAAACCACTTGCAAATGGACTTCAAACGTGATCCCCTTTCAAGTTGTCACCTGGTGTCATCATAATGTCAGAAGATTGGTGGGTGGGAAGCCCCGTCCGCCAGCAAATTAGGCCTATGGGAGGAGAGGGTGGGGAAAGAATCCAATTCCTCACCCCTGTTCTATAACCTCCTCATCTCTTCTCTTATTTTTTTTTTATTAAAAGTCCATTCCATTTCAGATCATTTCATCAAACTCATAACAAAGCATATTTTAAAAGAAAAGGCTCTCCTGCCAATGTACTGTTTTGAAACTGGTTTCACTATAGTGGTTTTTTTTAATGAAAATAAGCCAGACCGATAGCAGCTTTCTGCCTCAGGGCTGAATGATCATCAAATCCAAACTCTATGCATGTATTAACAAAAATCACAATTTTTCAGCTTTAGTTCTTGCAAGTTTCTTGGTTATATAACTAAATAGTGGCAACCTGTAAATATCAGCTATTTCCAGATTCCCGTTCCTTAAATGACTTGTAGTCTGTCCATTCTCTAAATGAACATCTACTATGCAAGGAAGTACATCAGGGGTGTCCAAATGTTTTTCAAAGAGGGCCAGATTTGATGAAGTGAACATGCATGAGGGCCGACCATTGTGCCTGACATTCTCTGAACCATTAAAATTAAATGCAAATTAACTATTTTATGCAAAGTTTATTGCAAACGGCATATTTTCATTTCGTCACATGGATGACAAATCTAAACAGGTGTTAAATCATTCTGCTACCACGAGATGCAGTAATGCCTGACAACTTGGACAACTTTAAGAGTGGGGTTGGACCAATTCATGGAGGTTATCAATGGTTCCTAGCCATAATGGTTGGGAGTGTTATGCCTCTGAAAGCAAGATGAAGCTTTTGTGCTCATGTCTTCCTTGGAAACTTGCCATAGGCATCTGGTTGGCCACTTTGGGAGCTGGATGCTAGACTTGATGGGCCTTTTGTCTGATCCAACAAGATCTTCTTGTATTCTTATCTTCATGTAAATACATACATTCGTGGGACTAGTATAGAAGCTTTTGCAAGCAACCAGAGTACCCTCACCTATGATATCATAAGGAAATTGCATACCAAACTGTGGTGATTAATCACAGAAGATGTGACCAAAACAAAAACGAATTTGTGACTCAAGTAGATGGAATTTAAAAAATTAAAAATCCCACTTACAGAATTTTTTATAGTTGCATGATCAGAACTCTTTGCTCCATACTTCCACTTCATGAGTCCACTAACCAACACCCACAACACATGAATGTACAAGGAAGAATTACTCATGTTCTTTCTTTCCCCCCTCCATAAATTGTTAGCTCTGAAAATGTCAAAACATGCTTTTGTGCCAGAAGAAAGAAAATGCAATTTGCTCAGCTGTAAACAGCAAGCTGTCCTTCTGCAGTTCAACCATCCTTCATCAAGCAGACAATTATTACCCAGGAGGCAATAGAGATTCAAATTAATCTGAAGCACCAAATGAGAGAACACCTCACTTTTAGCAGCGATAAAAGAAGAGCAAATTAAATGATAAAAGAACAATTTAAATGATAAAGGAAGAATAATTCTGAGCACTTCAATAACACCCGAGTCTATGATTTGTTATGAAGACATCTATAATGATTACTATTATCTGTTTTAGGGTTGAGAGAAACTCTGGGCCACAGAGGTAAGAAAACAAGGGGTGGTACCCAATGCTGCAGGAGCAGTATTCCATTCATACAACAGGACTTTCCCTTCATCTCCTCTCTCTCTGTGCCCCCCAATCTGTTCCAGAGGTTCCCCAACACTCTGGAGCAGATTTTGAGCAGGAAGGGCTGCAGGGGAGAAAGGAGGAGGCAGAGGTTCTGTTGCGCAAGTGGATACAGCCCTATGCTTAAGAAGTGTGCGAGAGTGGTGATTCAGCTCCACTGACAAGACAGGACAGCTTCCTTTATTTACGATTCTCTTGCCAAGGGTGATTGTCCATAGGCATTGTGAAGGATGAGCGCAGAATCTCCTTTCTTATGAGCTTCCAGATGTGCAAGTGTTAGCAACTGCAGAGCATTCCTGCATCATTTTAATAGTGCATGTTTAGTTGCATTTATAGAATACAGTTCCTATGCATGGTTGATCTTTGCTCTCAGTTGCTGACAATAAGTTTGTACATGTAGATCTGATCACAATCGTTCACACAATTGCCACACTTGGCCAGTGGGTGCAGATGTTGTACATTTTCCTCTTAATAATTATAAACATGAATGCAACACTGACCATTCATTGTTGACAGCTTTACAATTTATATAATAGAAAATGAATTTTAATTTCATCTATTGAGTAGGTACCGTAGATAGCCTGTCAAGTAATTGTTTTCCCCGAAACCTGTGGCTCCTTGCACTTTATTTTCTATTTTGGAGTTTTTTGGATTTGCTTTTAGTTTGGATTGAGTTAGGCTAATAGGAAGACCTTTTGGTCTCTTCGGACACCAAGTCTAGGATCCAAAGAACCAAGTAGTTCAGCTGGGGTGGTGTGGTTGGGGCGGAATTCAATTTTGTTTACATTTAAATTTAAACATACCTAAATTCCAGCAACTACTATTCAGAAGCATCACTGTCTCTGACCAGTAGCTTTTAAAGAGGGAAAATTCAAAAGTGTTTTGGAATCTGATATGGGAAGGCTGCTATTCAGAAATAAAAATTTTAAAAGCCTCAACAAATCCCTCTAGGCACCCACAATGGAGCACTTTGGCTTCTAGCCCATAATTGTTCCCGAAAGTGTATATTTAAAAGGTCTGGACTCTGTAAGCAGATTCATTGAGACAAGTAACCACATTTTTTGTCTCAGAAACCCCTTTACTATCAACACAAATTGTTCTTCATTCAGCCAACTGATGTTCAATTGTAAAAAAGAATCAATCCTGCTGTTTTTTGGGAAATGGTTTTCAACAGAGTTTTTATTTGCATCGCTGTTTAATTAGCATTTGTGCCATTTCTCTCCCTCCACATCCTTGGGGGCAGGGGTGTTGTATCTTATTACCTTGTATTTTCTAATACATTTGTTTACCTCCTGTTTTTGTTGTCTGACAATGTTTTGTTGTCTCCTGAGAACTATGATTAGCAAAAGAGGTGATTTGCAAAAAACAAAAGGGGGGGGGGGAATCCAACCCAACCAAACAAACCTCGAGTGTTAATCAGAGTGGAAGCAGTTTTGTTGTGATATTTTGTAATCTCGAGCAAAATAGCTAATGTGGAATTTGAAATGAAGCAAGACAAGGGAAACAAAACACAATTATCCATGCATAATAATATGTTCTCACTACATGGCGCAGCTCACCACATGTCCCAGATTCAATCCCTAGCATCTCTAGAGCCACATTCACACAATACAGTGGTACCTCGGTTTTCAAACGTCTCCGTTGACGAACATTTCAGTTTTCGAATGCCGTAAACCTGGAAGTAAATGCTTCAGTTTTTCAACACGCCTCGGAAGTTGAACATGCCACACAGCTTCCGTATTGAGTTTTCCATATTGAGGCTTCCATATTGAGTTTTCAGTTTTGAAACGTTTCGGAACTCAAACGGTCTTCCGGAACAGATTACATTCGAAAACCGAGGTTGGTACCACTGTACATATAAAGTACTATGATATCACCTGAAAAAAACCATGGCTTTCCCCAAATAATTCCATTTGTTCAGGGTGCAGAAAAGGGTTAGAATACCCCTATTCCCCCCACAGAGCTGCAATTCTCAGAGTTCCCTGGGAAGAGGGATTGATTCTTAAACCACGCTGGGAGTTAAAATGAACTAGGGTAATGGAGTGCTTCAGTCCATTTTAAACATTTTTAAACTGCCACAAGGGCCTTGTGTTATTTCTGCCCCACCAAAAGTTCACTGCACAAAAGATTTATTGGACTGTTTGATATTGTGCAAGCCCCTCCTCCAGCCTGAGGAACTGAAGTCCTATCAGTCAGCCGTTGGGTCTGCGCCACCTGCTGCTGCTGCTGCATGCCAAGTTGGCTCTGAATAAGATCTTCTTCCATGATCTAGTTGTGCATGAGGAGGCTGATCTGTATCATGAGACCTGGGTGGGTGACCAGGGTGGAGTTGGTCTCACCAAGCTGTACCCATCTGGGTACTCAATGCAGCATCTGGACAGACTTGAGGGTCATGGATGGGGAGCTGCTGTGGTCTATAGATATTATCTTTCTCCAGGCTCACTGTTCAGTTTGTGGGGGGATCTGGAGTGTTTGTTCCTGGTGTAATCAGGATAGAATAGGGATTTTGCTGGTTTACTGCAAGTCCCAGGGCAGGTTACAACAATTTTAAAACCCAGAAATTAAAAACAGTTGAAACGGAGTACAGTCACAGGAATAGGGTGGTCCATGAAGACACACATGTCAAGCCCAGAGTAAAGAGGTGTGCCTTCATACAACGCACCTATGCTCTTTTATTTTATCATATTTTACTTGTAATATATATCCATTCATATGGTGCACACATGATAAGAAAGCAAGGGAATTAAGACTAACATCTTTGCTTGATCCACTCTGACTTCAACATATTGGTAATTACTGCAGTATTTTCTTTTTCAAACATGCAGAAGTATTTGTTAAACCTCAACAATATTCTGCTATACTCATGTTCTGCACCGATGCTTTTCTTTGTCTTTTTTCTAGTATTGTCTCTCTCTTCTTCCTTATTTTTCCTTATGTAATTTCTTTTCTGACAATTTAAAATCCATTGCAAATTATGGGGTCAGGGAGTGTGGTGCCTCTTCAGCCTTCACTGAAAGCTGTATAGCAAAAGTGCCAGACCCACCTCTGTGGGGAGGGAATGTCACAACTTAGCCTCCACACTTTCTGGGGTGGGTGCTTCTAAGAAAGTTTTGAACCCCCAAACCTTTCAGTTAAACATTTAGCACTGAAACCCACTTTTCTGTGGGTGGAGAAAATATCAACAGTCTGCAGCTGTTCAAATGTGTGTGTGCGTTTTGTGCTCGCTACGTAGATTTATGGTCTGCAAACAATCATGAATCATTTAGCATAACTTTTTCCCTCTCTTTATTGTCCCAAACCTTCCTGTTCCAATGGGTAGCTTCCGCTGGTGCTGGATGATCTCCAAGTTTCTGTTTAGAGAGAAAATATGCACGCTAAGCACCAATCTGCAGGAATGCTAATCTGTAGGTACCAAGGATCAGTGGCAGTTCAACGCTTAGCTCTCTTCTGCAGTGCGAGGCTGTCAAAATGTAAAAATGAAATGCTCAGCAGGGGGATGACATCGGCGCTGTATCCCCCATGAACACTGACCCCTCTCTCCCCTATTGTGTCTGAAACCACATGCACAAAAGCTAATGCAAATTGCAACATGGACAGTATTCATTCTGATAATTACATGCTGCAAATGAAAAACAGCAGAAAGCAGAAAGTATAAGAGAGATAGCCAAGCCCCAACTATATCAATATATCAAATGGCAAGCTTATCTTATATTTAGAGTGCACAAGAAGCATTTTAATTGAAAAGGAGCCTGCCATAGAACTTGGTTTCTCAGACGGAAAACAGGTAATAAATGTGAAGGATTGTGCAAAGGGATGGTGTGCAGGATTTCCCCCCTCCCTCATCTTTATCCTCACAGCAGTGTGGTGACTTTATGCCAGGTATGGGGAACCTGTGGGCCTTCATTTGTTTGCCTCCAAATGTCATCAACCTCAGCCAGCATGGCTCATGGTCAGGAACAATAATTGTTCAGAATGGGCTTCTCCAACATGAGCCTGCCCATACAGGGATATCATGGTCAGGTGACCCCATCAACTGAAACGACTTGGGTAATGTGTTAAGTATAATTGCTCAATTGCACATTGA
The DNA here is from genome assembly GCF_009819535.1 of Lacerta agilis. Taxonomy (NCBI): domain Eukaryota; kingdom Metazoa; phylum Chordata; class Lepidosauria; order Squamata; family Lacertidae; genus Lacerta; species Lacerta agilis. Next base: position 22,602,759 of record NC_046322.1, read on the forward strand.
AAATGGAAGGTGTCTGTATGTATATTACTGAAGGGTTTTGATACAGAAAAATTCAATTGGATTACACTAAGCTAGACGAGAGCTCCCTGGGCCTCTAGCTGAGTTGATAATTAACTGTTGATGTTGTCTGCTAGAATTCATGTGAGTGTTTAACCTTAGAACAAGTGATTAAGGTATCCATGTGCAAATCTCCATTTTGAAGCCAACCAGCTATAAATCCACCCAACAGTTACCTCACCCAGCCCACATTTTACCAGTTTCTCCGCAAGAATATCATGGGGGACTTTGTCAAAAGCTTTACTGAAATCAAGATGCACTACATCCACAGTCATTAGCGTCTTCTTGGTAGAAAGAAGAAGAAGAAGAAGAAGAGTTTGGATTTGATATCCCGCTTTTCACTACCCGAAGGAGTCTCAAAGCGGCTTTCCCTTCCTCCCCCACAACAAACACTCTGTGAGGTGAGTGGGGCTGAGAGACTTCAAAGAAGTGTGACTAGCCCAAGGTCACCCAGCAGCTGCATGTGGAGGAGTGGAGACACGAACCCGGTTCCCCAGATTACGAGTCTACCGCTCTTAACCACTACACCACACTGGCTCTCAGGGCAAGGAATTCTCCAACATACAGAAATCCTGCATCCAAAGATGGGTTGTACTTTTACTAAGGATGAAGACAAGATAGATGGAGCCCAGACTTTATGAAGTACAAGTCTTCGGCCAAAATTTTATTCAGTGGCTAAGCTCTAGCAAAGTAAGAGCAGGATATTGTGGAATACCCTTCCCTCTGCCATACGCGATGCAGCAACCATCAGTTGCTTTAGATGCCGTATAAAGTCTTGCCTTTTTGCCCAGACTTTCCCTGACCTGTAAGATTGGAACCTGATTTATGTTTATGAATCCCCTGAATTTTTGTTTTATTTGCTTTTATGTTTTCATACAGTTTTATTGGTTTGAGGTTGCATTTGCACTTTAATGGATATTGTTTGGATACTGTACATAGCGCACACTGCTTGGAGATTTTTGAAATGGTGAGCAGTTTAGAAAAGCTTTTAAAGAAAAAAAACACCATATTATTTCATTTATAGAAAACATTCGCAATTTGCTTTTTTAGTGCATGCTATGCAAAGCGGCTCATGGCACAAAGTAAAAATACAGAGACATTTTAAATATTCCACTGATAACAGCACAAACCATAACCGCCAGTGCAAAATAGATAATAAAACATTAACAATAGAAAGTCGGCAGACCCCAGCATGGTGGCACAATTTATAATAATGAGAGTAACCTCATAATCTCATCTCTTAATGTCACCCAAACATAGAAATACAACGGCAGTGCATAGTTTCACAGTGCTTGGAATATTTTGTGTGTGTGTGTGTGTGTGTGTGTGATGAATATTTGTTTTTACATTCGTATCCCCCCTTTCTTTCAAGGAGCTCAAGGTGGCATACGTGGTTCTTCCTCAGATTTTCCTCACAATGACCCTGTGAGGTAGGCTAGAGTAAGAGACAATGACTGGCCCAAGGTCCTCATGTGAGCTCCATGGCTTAATGGATATTTCAACCATCATCTCTCAGGTCTTAGTCAAACATTTTAATCACGACACCACATTAGCTCTGTATATTAACTTTTTCTGCTGCGAAGCCTCCCAGAGTGCCTTTTTCTCAGCCCGTCACAGCAATAACTACCTCGTTTCATGTAGTATGTTTGCCTGCTGAGTTAGCAGGGAACAAATTCTGCAGTCCTGGCTATATTAATTCTGTGACATTACCTCTAGACATTACATTAGTATAGCAATATTCTTTGCAGAGCATTGCAATCCAATTAGCATTGATCATGTCTGCTCACACAGGAAACACACAAATGGGGGAGTTTGCAGAGCTACTTCTCAAGGTTGACCTGATCTCAGGCAATGGGAAGGAAGCATCCCTGTTTTCTTTATTAAGTCCACCTCACTCGCTAGACAAAATTATTGTATGCAGACCAACACAGATAACATATAGATCATGGCACCATAGGTTCAATTTGTACCATGGGTTCCTTAGCAACTGGTCATATTCCAAGGCAAGAATGTGCTTGGGCATTTTTTTTCTAGTATTTTTTTTCCTAGCAAAGGATGAGAAGTCGGCTGTGTTTGTGAACGGATGTCTTCTCATATTTATGATAATGTAGCTTTGGCTGTTCAAGTGTCTCACATTAAACCTATTAGTATTCTTTATCCTTTGGACAGGCTTAATGCATCAAGCCTGCAAATTTCTTGCTTCACTAAACTCCAGCACTGAAAAATCAGGCAAGGTGGTAGGTACCCTCGGGTTTTAAATTTCTATTTTTTAAAAATAAAAAAAAATGTATGTGTTGCCATAGAAACAGCAGGCCCAGTTTTTAAAGGCAAATAAATTGGTTTCAAGCCAATCCCTGTGACAGATTCCATCACTCTGTTATACTTTGCAGTCCACTGCCATCTGGAAATCTCTTGTACCCATTGTCTAAAAACGAAGTTGAATACACCACAAAATACGCTGCAATGACCAGAGCGTGGAAGGAACAGACACTAGCAGACCCATCACCAGACCACTACTCTGAATAATGCTTTTTGTAGGGTACGGGCCACTGGATTATGAGTTTATGGAACCAAGGGCACAATGGCCCCCAAAAGTGTGGGAACCACTGGGCTAGAACATGCATTTAAAATGGCATTACAGACTTTCCCTACTTGTAGACTTGTTTTTATGAAAGAGCAAATTAATACACCGTTGGGGGATGGCAGCTATCTTAGAATTGGGGAAATGACACCTATATCTCTCCTGTTGCCTAAACCAAGACAGTCTTTTTCATTGTAAGCCTGTTGGTTTCCTTTTTCTTGTCTGCTGCCGGGAAACGTTCTATTGCTTTTTACACCGCTGTTATACAGGTGGCGAAGACACCTTTAGCCACTTCAAATGCTGGCATGATTTTCTTGGAGACACTGTTCAGTCATTTATTTAGTCTTCATTTCCTGCGTGTGAGAACTCTTCCTTCTCTTAAAGTGTTAGACACATTTCCTAGAATATACTGAGATATAGCACTGTTAAGCTCCAGCAGGTGCCCTCAGGAGCTCAGAGCTCAGTCCCAGGTAGTAAAAGACGTTTTAGTAAAACACTTACCCAAGACCAGTGTTTTTCAACCACTGTTCCGTGGCACACTAGTGTGCCGCGAGATGTTGCCTGGTGTGCCGTGGGAAAAATTGAAAAATTACTTTATATATAGTCAATATAGGCACAGAGTTAAATTTTTAAACATTTTCTAATGGTGGTGTGCCTCGTGATTTTTTTCATGAAACAAGTGTGCCTTTGCCCAAAAAAGGTTGAAAAACACTGCCCAAGACAACAGAGTTCAAGATGCAGCATAGCCTCCACAAGCCAAGGTCAAGCACAATGCACATTAATATTAATGTGTATTGTGAATGGAGATATAGCCATTGGCCATTGTTATCTTATGAAGCAATCGTTTCAAAGGAAATAGTGCATGGAAATAAAATTTGTATTACCCTTTATAGGCTACCTTGACTTTGTGTGTGCTCAGTTGCTGACAAGTGACTTCAAGGTCCCTGCTCTCCCTTCCCATGGTTCTTTATTGTCACACCAGGCTTGGATACCTTCCAACAGAGGGCTCTCCTCCGATTGCCCTTCAAATAGAGAATTGCCAGCCCAGCTCTAAAGTAAGGCACATGCCTATCCTCTTAGTAAACTGAGATGGTGGTGGTGGTGGTGGTCGTGGTGATGATTAAATAATTCAGTGGGCGGCTGAACACATTGCATGCCAGGAAGCGAAACTTTAAGCTTGCTGTCTCCTTAATTAACTATTAACCTATGGAAACCCAGCGATAAATATTTACTGTTCCCATGTAATGGTAACGGTTTGCATTTTTCCTTTGACCCAACAGAATTTCAACGAAACATTAAACAATCAAGGTGGGTCAGCTCAAGTCAGAACACTGTCTTCCGTTTGGTTAAAAATAAGTGTCTAAACCAGGGGTGGTCAAAGGGTGACTGGTGAGTCATATGCCAGTCTCTCCAGAGTTCAAGAAAACGAACAGCAGGCGGAATTAAACTGACGTACTTTGTATCATGGGTTGGCAATGGATCCCTGATAGATATATATGTCTGAGAAAGAGGGAAGCAAGAGCTTGTTCAGTGTGGCACCAAAAATGGGACATTCTGGGATGAAATCTGTAATTCTGGGGTGTCCCGCTCAAATCAGGATGGTTAAGCGGTAGGTCTCACACCACACTTGTCTGCTTCAGTTGGCAGAATTGGCACTAAAACAGGTGCCACAATAATACTCATTCTGCATTTGTAAGAATTCAGTTGTTTAGTGTGGCAGCGCCTACACTTTGGAACTCCCTGCCTATTGATATCAAGCAGGTCCCTTCCCTGTACTCATTTTGGAACCTGCTGGAAACATTCTTGTTTAGACAAGCCTATCCAGGTGCTTAGAAAAGCCGGTGTGAATTTTAATCTGTTTTTGTAATTTAACTTTTGCATGCTTTAAAGTAGGGTTGAGCATTTTACTTGATTCTCCTGTTTTATCTTTTTGTAAACATATTTGGGGGTTTCTTTTCTTTCTTTCTTTTACAATCAACACACCCAGGTCCTTAAGAGAGTACTCTGTACCTTGGCACCCCCTGGGGTACTCTAAGAAAACTAATTAAACTAGGCTAAGTTCCCCACTTTTATCACTAGGATTAAAACCATAATAAACTAGAGCAATGGATTGTTAGCTGCCACCGGTTTCTGAATATAGTGCATCAGGACTCCAGCAAAAGTTGGCATAAAGGCCCAAGGAAAGGATGTGAGGTGAGATGCCATTCATTGTTCAGAATCTCCTTGGGTAATGCCATCCCAATTGCACATTAACTAAACAAGTTGTTATATTGCAGCCAATTCTAAGAAACTATAGAAGATTGTTCTGAGATGGCTCTAACTACCAACACAGACAGGTTACCTCTTTTATGTACTGACGCAATAGTTGAGCCTCAAACCAGAAATCTCCCATTCTATCCTCCTGGCAGAAGAACAACATGGACTTCATAGAGCTTCACATATTTCGAACTGAAATATAGCTGAACACACAATTGCTGTATTTTTAAAAGAAATACAGCACATCTCACCATAGTGGGGAAGACTTGAATGGCTGCCCTGCGTGCCTGTTCTGTCTGTTGTGTCTGCCCAGGTGCCAATGGGCAACTTCAAGGTCGCTGCATTCCTTTCTTTATTATTAAACCAGATTAGGACCAGGTAGCACTTGAAATAGAAGACATACACCCTCAAAAATAGGAATGGTCTCCATAAAGTACGATATATGCCTGCCTGGCACCAAGACTAGAGAACTCTCTTCTGGGAGATGTTTAAATATAAGAACGTAGGAAGGACCTACTGGATCCGTTCAATGGACATCTAATTCTGCATCCTGTTCCCACAGTCACCAACCAGATGTCTATGGGAAACCCACAAACAAGACCTGGGCACAACAGCACTGTCCCCTCCAGCAGTTTCCAATAACTGTTTTTCAGAAACATACTGCTCTGCATCCTTGTTGCTGGTGTTCTGATGCCAGGCCAAAAGGATTCTCTTTAAGGACACTTGAGAGGCTCTGTGAATTTGAGTTGGTCATCCTTCTGCATATGTTGCCAAGTTCTGCTGAGTATTTTAAAATGTATTCTTCTCCTGCTAAGCTTGTTTCTGGTCTGGGTTTGGTATGCTATGGATTAATAGTTTTGTTTCGCTGTTGGCAATGTTTCCCCCCCCCAGCAGCCTGGTGGAGCTTTGGCTATAAATATTTGAATAGATTTGCATCTGTGCACATCACAGGTGGAACACTAGAAAGACAGGCCTTTCATGTCATCTCAGAAACAATGCTTTTCAGTGGAGTCAACTCACTCTTTCATAACAAGAGTTATCAAGAGGAGAAGGAGAAGGAGAAGGAGAAGGAGAAGGAGAAGGAGAAGGAGAAGGAGAAGGAGGAGGAGGAGGAGGAGGAGGAGGAGGAGGAGGAGGAGAAGAAGAAGAAGAAGAAGAAGAAGAAGAAGAAGAAGAAGAAGAAGAAGAAGAAGAAGCAGCAGCGGAGGAGGAGGAGTTGGGATTTGATATCCTGCTTTATCACTACCCAAAGGAGTCTCAAAGCAGCTAACATTCTCCTTTCCCTTCCTCCCCCACAACACTCTGTGAGGTGAGTGGGGCTGAGAAACTTCAAAGAAGTGTGACTAGCCCAAGGTCACCCAGCAGCTGCATGTGGAGGAGCAGAGACGCGAACCCAGTTCACCAGATTACAAGTCTACCGCTCTTAACCACTACACCGCACTGGCTCTCATTACGTGAGAGGAGGCATTACGTGAGTGATGTGCAAACATCGGTGAACGAGCCCTAAGTGTCAGTCCAACATTGTTTTGTCCCATTGTTCTTCCTTCCATCTGTGAAAATACTGTAAAAAGAAGAAGAGCCATAGCTCAATGGTAGACCTTTGCATGCAGAAGGTCCCAGGTTCTACCTCTGGTGTCTTTCAGTAGGGCAAGGAAAGATCCCTGCCTTCCACTTCTGGGGAGTGTAGACAATATTGAACTAGATGTTCCAATGGTCTGACTTGGTGCAAGGCAGCTTCCTGTGTTCCTATTTTAGATGTTGAAGGTTTCAGGTCCAATCCTTGCCATGTTAAAATAGAATCACACTGGACCATGACCACTGTCCATCTGAGTCATATTGGCAAATACTCTGACTGCATGTAAGACAGCTTCCATGCTCTTCTTTTGTTCCTATTTCTGTAACTTTTCTATCTTTATTGACTCACTGCTGTCTTTTGAGTTGATTCTTTATGTCTTCATTTCACTATTCACTTATAGTGACACCGGTGGCGTTGTGGTCTAAACCACTGAGCCTCTTGGGCTTGCCAATCAGAAAGTTGGTGGTTTGAATCCCCGTGACGAGGTGAGCTCCTGTTGCTCTGTCCCAGCTCCTGCCAACCTAGCAGTTCGAAAGCACAATGCAGAGGGAAGGTAAACAGTGCTTCCGTGCGCTCTAGTTTCCATCACGGTGTTCCGTTGCGCCAGAAGTGGTTTAGTCATGCTGGCCACATGACTCGGAAAGCTGTCTGTGGACAAACTCTGGCTCCCTCGGCCTGAAAACTGAGATGAGCGCTGCAACCCCATAGTCGCCTTTGACCATCCAGGGGTCCTTTACCTTTTTACCTTATTCACTTATCCTTCACATGGCATTTCCCCCCCTTGGCTAGCTCACCCCTAGCTGTGCCATCTTTGCCCCTCCAGCATCTTTAAATCTCTATGCAAGGGCACCACAGTTTGGCATATTTTATTTTTATTTTATTTTAAGAAGATTTAATATTTCTAAATCCTGTGTCGTCTCCCGAATATATTCTGTACAATTCCGAGTTCCCTTTTCATCTGTCACAGTTTGATATCAGGGCCCCAGAGAAACAAACGCATCTGCTGGCTCTGCTATTTCTCTTCCTATTATTCTCATCTTCTCTTTAACTAACTCAAGTGGAACGCCATCAAAAATGGTCCCTTTGCCTGCTAGTCAGCTAGAGAAAGATAGAGAGGAAGGGACCAGGCCAGGCACCAAACACCTTCAGAAAACTGTTAAGTTTCATTAAAATGCTCTGTACAAACAGCAGCCAGAAAGGCTGCTGCAATGAAGGGGCAGAATGTGGCCGTAGAGATTTTCCATTCCCTTGTGGCACATTCACTCCAAGTTGTCCACACATATGAACACATGAAGCTTGAGCCATTTATGTCGAACCATTCCAGCACTCTCTAATTCAGCCTTCCCCAACCTGGTGCAACCTGGTGCAACTGAGACTACAACCCTCATCAGTCCCAGTGTCTCAGCAAGAGATCAGCAAGAGATCTTACCAAGCACTTGTACCTACGAGCCTTCTAACTGGAAAAAACCCAGAAATGGAACCTGGGACTTTGGGTACACAAGGCATGTGTTTGGGTACACAAGGCATGTGTTTCAAATACTACATTCCCTCCCTGAAAATCTCCAACCCTAAAAAGTGAAGAATGCCATGTCAGTGGTTTTACCTTACATGAAGTGACATGAAGCAGTCTGCTTTGGGCAACAAACCCCTAGAGCCGGGACAACTAATGGGGCATCCTCCAGATGTTGTTGGACTCAAACTCCCATCAACCCCAACCAGCATGGCCAGTGGTCAGGAGCAATGGGAACTGTTGTCCTACTAGATATGAAGGGCATCACATAGGTCTCCTCAGTCCTAGGGATCCCTATTTTCCTCTTTCCATCAATAGCCCTACACAGCCACTCCAAGTTTGTAGAGTAAGCTCTCAAGAAAGGGGAATCGTATCATTATATGATGTATCATACCATATCATGTGGTTTGTATGTACAGTCGAATAACTTCCTTTTTGTAGCAATTCCAATTACACATGAACCACTTACAGTTTGTGCTTGCAGTTTGTACAATCTTAGAGAATTTCTGCACTCACAGGGAGCACACTGTTGGGGGCAGGACCCACTCTAGCCACTATGTGTGTTCATTCTGTGCATTTAGAATGTCTGTATAGAGCTTCTGCATATCATTTTTAAAAATAAAATCAATCCAATCCAGAGCATGGGTACCATTTTGAATATTCCTTTCTGCTGCAATCAGAACAAAGGACTGTTTTTTCGCTTAATTATTTTCCCCTATACCATGCAGTTCTATTGTGACATCCTGAACCATCATCCCCTGTCAAACTTGTCATTAGAACAGATAATATGCAAATTCATACCCACTTCTCAACCATCTCCCTTCCCTGTGCCTTTTGTGATGGATCTTACAGATTGTAAAGCTGAGGGCAGAGCCTGTGTTTATTTTTTACATTCAGTGCCCTTACTGTAGGTTCTCTAGAAACCAATCAGCCAACCAACTAAACAAAGAAATAAATGCTATACAAGGGGCCCATTTTGACTAACAAAACTGGTACCCCAGATATCTAGCATGAATATAGGGGGAACATCCCTGGGCATACCAATGGCCTGGAACGGAAATTGCATTATACATCTTCCCAGCATACTGGATTCAGTAGTGCAGAGGCACTGCAAGACTCCACTTTTATCAGAAATAATCCACCCTCCTCCATCCTTTGAATAAAAATAAACCAAACGTTTGAATTCTTGTAACACATCTAAACTGGTTTCCATAGCAATGGGGCTATTTGAGACACATATAAGCACGCGTGTAAGAGAGAGAGAGAGAAGAGGTAATGGAGGAAGATTGAGTAATGGAGAGCAGGCAGAGAGGAGGGAGGAAAGTCCCCACTTTGCTTGAAGCATGGCTTGAGTGTGAAATGAGATTTTATAAAATCTGTGCCTTCTTACTCAACTGTTTAGCTCCACAGGAAATTCCAGAATTAAAAAAAAAATGGTTTGGTTGTCGTTTTTTTGTTTGTTTTTTGCTTGAAAAACCAGTTAGGTTTGCTGAATGACAGCAACATACTTGCGTCTCACATAATATTCAAAAGCAAGTCACTTAATAATGAGGACATTGTGTGGCTCATTACTGTGGGCATCTCCTGTAGAGATTCAACCAGTCCCTTCTAGCATTTCAGCACAAAATCTTCCCAAAATTGGTAGCTACACTGCAAGTGATGCCAGTGCAGGGAATTTGATTACCCACCAGGTAAAATTTGATTACTCTGCATTGCAGGAGATTGAACTAGATGACCCCCGGAGGTCCCTTCCAACTCTACAATTCTGAGATTCTGTGAAAAGAGCACGCTACAATAAATCCAAAGCTACCACTAAATATGGCAGCCCTGTAACAAGCTTCTCTATCGCCACCCCTTGCATTCTGTTCACCTTGTTTCTTGTGATTATAAACTCTGCTGGGGCTCTCTCCTGCTGGAGAGTGTGTTTAGCCCCACACTTTGGATCTCGGGATCCAGCCAATTCTTTTACGAATTACCCCACATGGGTGATCTATATCTATTTTCCCCTCCCCGTACATGCAATGCTTAAAGGGCTGACCACAGATGTAGGAAAACCAGTTTAAAATCCTTATGCAACCAGGGTGGTACCCACCAGGTGTTGTGGGAGTCCAGCTTCCATCAGCCAGCACGGCCAATAGGGATGATGGGTGTTATAGTTCAACAAACTCTGGTAGGCCCCATGTTGACTACTCCTCCTGTGCAGCAATGAAGCCCACTTGGAGGGCCTGACAAACTTGTTGTAAGGCTACACTTACTGCTCAGAGAGAGAGAGATCCTTGGAGCCAGAGTGCCATGCAAATAAGCAATAAGAGACTTGTTTCAGTCTTCCGTCCCCCCTTCTCACATTACCATAAACTTGCCTGTTTGGCAATCCTGTACAGAGATATGAGGAAAGGCTGGGACTTTTTAGTTTAGAGAAAAGGCAAGTAGGAGGTAACATGATAGAAGTTTCTGAAATTGTACATGACATTGAGAAAGTGGATAGAGAAGAGGACTTCTCTCACAACATTAGAACTCATGGACACCAAATGATGCCTAATCTTGGAAGATGCGGGAAACTGAAAAGAAAGCACATCTTGAAACAATGCATTGTTAATCTGAAACTTGTCCCCACAGGAGGCAGTGATGGTGACTAACTCAGATGGCTTTAAACGAGGACTGGTCAGCTGTATGTAAGGAAAGAATTATGGTCAGCTGCGAGAATGGACTAACATCATGTGAAGGTTTAAATGGATATTAAAGAAGATATGAAGTGGCCACAAGAAGAAGTGATGGTCATATGTTTGCAACAGGAGCGGGAAACCTGATTTTATGAAATTGTATTAAATTAAAGTAATTGGGTCTGATTTGTAACAATTTGGAAAACCAATAAAAAATAAAATAAAATAAAAGAGGACTTGTCAAATTCATTTGCTCTGTCTCCACGGTCAGAGGCAGTAATGCTTCTGAATACCAGTTGCTAGAAACTGCAGAACAAGAGAGTGCTCTGGAGCCCAGGTCCTGCTTGTGGAATTCCTACAGGCATCTGGGTGGTCACCATGACAAGAGGATGCTAGACTAGATTTAGCAGGCTTTTCTTATGTTCTTATAGGTTTTCATAGTTTACCTCTTGACCTTTTTAAAAAAAAGTTGCATGCATTTTCTACAGATCTATGTTGAGTTAAATTTCTGGTGAAGCAATCAGGCAATTGCCCAACACAAAGTTCAACCCATATAGAGATGTCATATATATATGTCAAAAGTGGTTGAGCAAGGAAGACAGTAGAAGTTACATATCGTGTGGAGCAGATGAGTATCATGCTGACATCACTGTTTTGGTGATGCAACTAGGGTAGCACTTATTTCTGCAGGAAAAGATGGAGTGGCCTGCAACACAATTAGCAATGTATAGAAAGGTGTGTGTCTAGCTATGTCCAACTTTGGCAAGATTTTCAACATAAAGCATTAAGCGTGCACCCCAAAACCAAGAGCTCTTATAATGGAAAGAAATGCACGTATACTGTGAAGAGGGTAGGTTTTCCCAGCGAAACATCCTTGTAATGCCTTTTCAGGGTGCAAATCAAGTGCATGGTAGCATTGCACTAAATGAGCATTGCTGTGTCACAGGGGTGGGGAACCCAAGGTTCCCCAGATGTTGCAGGGCTCCAGCTCTCATATGTCTGAGCAAGGAGTAGTGTAGAAATTCTGTTTAATGCAAATCTACCTAATTTTCACAATGCAGGAACCAAAATATAGTTATCCTTTGAAATTTGAATTTCTCCCAATTTTGCGATGCAGTTCCCTAACCAAAATATGTGCACAAAAATGCATATATTAGTAAGGTGTGTGCATAAAAAATATTAGTAACAACAACATACAATGATGCATTCTAACAGGGGAATTGCTAGCAAAAAGTGTATATTTAGGCAAACTTGCATACAAAAATGTGTGTCTTAGGAGAGATGCACATTAAACTGCTGGTGAGTTTTCACATTGACTTTTTATTAAAAGAATTGCAAACTGATGTAGAAATATGGAGAAAAAAAACTTAAGAGTGGAAAAATAGGAAACTGAAAGAAACCAACATGCAGGAAACGGAAGATGAGGAGGTTAAATCAGTGATGATTAAATGGGCACAAGATTTTGGACATAATATACAATTTGAAGATTGGGAAAGGTTGTGGAAAGTAAATTTGAAGTTTACAGGCTGTTCTTTATTGAAGGAAAATTATATGAAAATGATGTATAGATGGTATATTACGCCAGTCAAAATGGCAAAAATGTATAAAACTGGGTCAAGAATATGTTGGAAGTGTAAAGAAAAAGAAGGGACTTTTTATCATATGTGGTGGGAATGTAGAGAAGTGAAAAGATATTGGGAAATGATATACAATGAATTGATTTTTTTTCAAAAATGACTTTTATCAAAAGACCAGAAGTATTCCTATTAGGGATTTTAGGACAAGATATTATTTATGTATGCCACAACTGTGACAAGAGTTTTGTTAGCACAAGGATGGAAGAAGGAAGAATTACCAACAAAAGAACATTGGCAAGAAAAGCTGATGAGTTATGCAGAACTGGCAAAATTAACAAACAAATTGCACGAAAAGGACAACCAGGATGTTAAAGAAGATTGGGAACTATTTACAAACTATTTGAAAAAACAACAAACAGACTTAGATTCGCTGGCAGGATTTGAATAAACATACACAAATTTTATTAACAATTAAGATTTGGAACAACATGGAACAAAATTTTAAATGGACAATATGCAGAAAGAATATTGAATTAACAAAACAGTTATGGAAGCTGGGGGAAGTCCTGGGGGAGGTAAGGGGAGGGGGGGAGGAAGAAAAAGGGGGGAATGTTTGGGATTGTATTTTTTTTACAATATGTGTGGAATTTAAAAGCCTTTTAATAAAAAATTATTTTTAAAAAGAAAAAAAGAAACCAACGTGCACAGATTTATCCATCCCTGTACAGTGCAATGTACAGTGGTGCCTCGGTTTTCGAACATAATCTGTTCCGGAAGACCGTTCGAGTTCGAAACGTTTGAAAACTGAAAAATCATTACGGAAGCCTCAAAACAAAAAAATCAGTATGGAAGACAAGTTTCCGGTTTGACATCTGAGGCACTTTCGAAAACCAAAGTATTTACTTCCAGGTTTACGGCGTTCGAAAACTGAAATGTTCGTCAACGGAGACATTCAAAAACCGAGGTACCACTGTAATAGCATATGTTGTAATATCAGTGAAGAGCTATTGAAAATTAAAACCATCCATTTCCTGCCAAGAGATTTTTAAGTCCAATTGTGAACTCATATAGAACTTTTAAAAAAAGCTTCATTAAAAAAAAAACCATTCTTGCTACAGGATAAAGTATAAATCAGGAAGAATCAGGAAACATTTGATATTTTGTAAGCTTAGTTTCAAAAGCGTCTTCCCACAGCACTTGTCAGAAATGTTATTTGGAGTTCATTAGTTTGAACCAGGAGTAAATTATTGGCATGGGCAAAAGAGTGAGCAGTGGTCACTGCTTGTGGAGCCTGATCTCCCGCCAGTTGGGCAATGAGTTGGCTAGGCCTTGCACTCAGAACAGCATAAAAAAAGCTGGAGAAGTAGGTCTCAGCGGTGCTTCTTCATTAAGGCTGGCTGTACTGACAATGGCAAATTTGTAGTGCTGAAGAACCAGCACATCCTCAAAAGCAGGATGGCCGCCGCTCTCCTCTGAAAATCTGCAACACCTCCCAGATGTTAGCGGGGATTCATTTAGCCTGGAGAACATTTATTTATCTGCCACAAGGTAGAAAAGAGAGAACGTTTTGACTCTTAAGAGCTCGGCTTGAGTGTGCGGAATTGCTGGTTTGCCTTGCAGCTGAGGACTATTAGAGCTTTATTTGCTGGCTCAATGGAACAATGTACAGCGAGTATCTCTCTAAAGGGTATTTGGAAACAGAGTTTTAAAGAACTGAACTAGCTGCCATTCCCTTCCAGGGTTCAGTCATAGTGGTACACAGTGTAAGGTTTTTTTTAAAAAAATGTAAGGGGCACACATACACATTCCCAAGAGAAAAAGAAAATGTATGCAGTCATGGGGCAGTTAGGAGAGGAGGAAGAGTATATGGGTAAGGTAAAGGTAAAGGGTAAGGAACCCCTGGACAGTTAAGAGTGCACGGAAACGCTGTTTACCTTCCCATCGCAGCAGTACCTATTTATCTACTTGCACTTGGATGCTTTCAAACTGCTAGGTTGGCAGGAGCTGAGGCAGAGCAATGGGAGTTCACTCCGTAACCGGGATTCAAATCGCCAACCTTCTGATCGGCAAGCCCAAGGGGCTCAGTGGTTTAGACCATAGCACCACCTGTGCTGTGCAACCCTCCCTTCTCATGTGGGGAGGCTTTCTCACTCCACACAGCCTCTTTGCCAGTGAAGGGGGGCCTTTGAAGGTGCAGACCAGGCTGGGTGACAACCAGCCCAATCTGTGATTTCAAAGGCTCCCCTCCCAGCATGCCTTGCACACAAGCAGCATTTTATTACAGGGCCTCCCATGTTCTCCTCTATGATATTTTTACATCCATCATCACTGCCCTGTGTCATGTCCTCCAGTGCTCTCCCACAATAGTTTTGTACTGACAAGCTTCTTTACTGAGTACTGTAAAGAGTGGACAGTTAATTATCTGAAAATCCATCGGCTTTGCAGCGAAACTCCCTTCGCTTCCTCACCTACCAAGGTGCACTTCAGAGAGATGAAGCAGACCATCTCTGTGCAACATGCTAGTAAAAAAGTTGTAAAAGAGAGAGGCCTACCAACAGCATCCAATGTGGCTTCTGTTCTGTGGCCCTTTGCTGAGTAATATGTGAAGCAACTCCACCAAGTTCCCTCTGCGTCATTCTTGAAGTCTGTTTCCTGATCACTTTGGCCTCTCTGCTGTAACTTAGCTAAGCTTTCATTTGTGCAGTTACTTGGGTCTCATAACCGCTTCCTCTCATCATTCACACTCACACTTTCACTTAACAAATGTGCTAAGGTGACCTCTGTTTTACCCCCTACAGAATGAACAAAAAATCTTGCACTTTCCCTCCGCCTAGTAACTTCATGAGCATAGATCCCCGCCTTTTTTGAGAAGTCAAAATGAACATTTCAAGTCAAAATAGAAGCTGACCAGCGTATGCAAGTCTTGGTCAAGTTACAGGGTGCAGCCAATTCATATTTCCATTTCTTCAATCCATCTCCTGCATAGTGGCGGCAGACTTTAAGCTTTCCAGCCTGGTCTCTACCATTGCACATGCACACGTTTGCACGAGGGCCCTTCTGAGCTACCCTAGCCATCCACTTGAATCTAAGAGAACGAGGAAGGCAGGGGAGCATTTATTTGACCTGCACCAGCACCAGAGGGGACCCTCAAAGCAGCTAGAGACAACTTGCCGTAGCTTTTAGCATCTCTGTGGGTGGTGAACGCAGCTGTTGTCAAACGAGCATCTGTTCAGGGCTGTCCCCAAGTTGCTCAGCAACTTACTGTAACAACTTTCTCTATTTTTCTAGAGAAAAAGCACTGAATCTAGCCATTTTAAAAAGAACTCAGACATGGGATGGGTCATCTCCAAATGCTGTTGGACTCCAATTCCCATGGGCCCTAGCTAGCATGAGCAATGATCAGGGGGCAGTGGGAACCGTAGTTCTGAAGCAGCTGGATGGGCTAACACATCCCTGACTCTGTGTGGGTTTTTTTAACTACCAGTACATTGCCACACACACACCCCTTCAGAGCTTCAATGCATGAATGTCTAGGAGTGTTGCCAGCAGAGTGGAGCAAGATGAAGGGAGAGTGCATATTCCCAGGAAAAAGAGATTTGCACTGGATTGAGAGCAAATGTGTGGATTGATGGTCAGGCATGTTTACAATATTTAGCAGCCTTTGGGTCCATTCCACAACTGATTGGTGAGCGTGTGTGTGTGTGTGTGTGTGTGTGTGTGTACATGTAGCCGTACTTCTGACCTTCTGTGCAATTACTATAGATAGATATTATATGGTAAGAGCAGTTAAACAGTGGAACGGACTCCCTCAGGAGGTGGTGGACTCTCCTTCCTTGGAGGTTTGGTTGGCCACCTGTCTTGGATGCTTTAGCTGAGATTCCTCCATTGCAGATGGTTGGACTAGATAATAGAATCATAGAATCATAGAGTTGGAAGAGACCACAAAGGCCATCCAGTCCAACCCCCTGCCAAGCAGGAAACACCATCAAAGCATTCCTGACAGATGGCTGTCAAGCCTCTGCTTAAATATCTCCAAAGAAGGAGACTCCACCACACTCCTTGGCAGCAAATTCCACTGTCGAACAGCTCTCACTGTCAGGAAGGTATTCCTAATGTTTAGGTGGAATCTTCTTTCTTGTAGTTTGAATCCATTGCCCCGTGTCCGCTTCTCTGGAGCAGCAGAAAACAACCTTTCTCCCTCCTCTATATGACATCCTTAACATGGCTATCGTATCACCCCTCAACCTTCTCTTCTCCAGACTAAACATACCCAGCTCCCTAAGCCGTTCCTCATAAGGCATCGTTTCCAGGCCTTTGACCATTTTGGTTGCCCTCCTCTGGACACCTTCCAGCTTGTCAGTATCCTTCTTGAACTGTGGTGCCCAGAACTGGACACAGTATTCCAGGTGAGGTCTGACCAGAGCGGAATGCAGTGGTACTATTACTTCCCTTGATCTAGATGCTATACTCCTATTGATGCAGTCCAGAATTCCATTGGCCTTTTTAGCTGCTGCATCACACTGTTGACTCATGTCAAGTTTATGGTCTACTAAGACTCCTAGATCCTTTTCACATGTCAGATGGCACCGGGGTCCCTTCCAGCTCTACAGTTCAATGATTCTATATGGATATAAATAATATTCTGTTCCCCAGATGATCCCACACAGCAAATAGTGTTGTAAAATTTATATAAACCCGTACTGTGGATAATTTCTTTCTCCTACTCCCCAGTTTGATTTCCAAGCTTGGCGTCTCATCTTGTCAAAAGCACTGAAGACCTGTACTGCTGAGAAGAATATTCACATCAAATTACACATGCAAGTTAATTTGTTTGTTTAGACTAATTACCTGTAAAGCTTTTGCTGGTATCTCTGCTGATTTCTTGCATTTGCTTAAACTATTTATTTGGAGACTCAGTGCTTTGCCTACAGCTGTTCTATCATGGAAGCTGCAATATCCTATTCTAGAGTCTCTTTTGTGCCATGTGATACTCGGTAGCAGGTTTATCATTCACTTAACAGACTGCCCCACCCAGGCAGTAAGTTTGATGCCTAGAGAAATAATAATAATAATAATAATAATAATAATAATAATAATAATCTGAACAGTATTTTTTTTAGGCTATGTCTAGCACCATAGTTCCTACTCCCTACCTCTAAACCATAGGTAGGCAAACTAAGGCCTGGGGGCTGGATCCAGCCCAATTGCCTTCTAAATCCGGCCCATGGACAGTTCGGGAATCAGTGTGTTTTTACATAAATAGAATGTGTCCTTTTATTTAAAATGCATCTCTGGGTTGTTTGTGGGCCCTGCCTGGTGTTTTTACATGAGTAGAATGTGTGCTTTTATTTAAAACACATCTCTGTGTTATTTGTGGGGCACAGGAATTCGTTTCTTAATTTTTGTCAAAATATAGTCCGGCCCCCCACAAGGTCTGAGGGATAGTGGACCGGCCCCCTGCTGAAAAAGTTTGCTGACCCCTGCTCTAAACAGTGCCATGACACCATCTCCCAGGTTCTAATAGGTTTGAAACAAAGTCTTTATTTCCTGTTTGCACATTTATAGTGGGGCTAATATCTTCCCAAGCTACTGTCTTCCTATTTGGTCCCATTGGAAAGGATTTTGATTTTGAGCAAGCCTGAGGAACCTGCATCCCTCCAGATGTTGTTGGACTCAACTCCCATCAGTCCCTTCCAACCACTGTGTCCAGTGGTCAGGGGTGATGGGAGTTGTAGTCTATCTGGTGGATCACAGGTTCCCTATTCATGATTAGCATAACAGTGTGAATACTAGGTTTCTCACCAGGACAAGACAGTTTGGGCATATTACACCGATCCTGGCCCAACTGCACTGGCTGCCAATCAGTTTCTGTGCCCAAGTACTGGTTTTGACCTATAATGCCTTAAACAGTCCAGAACTGCGTTAACTCAATGCCTCTCCCCATATGAACTGACCCAGACCCTGAGATCATCATCTGAGGCTCTTCTTCATGTGCCTCCTCCATGAGAGGTCCTAAGGGTGGCAACACAAGAATGGGCCTTTTCTGCGGTGGCTTTCACACTTCTAAAAACCATGTTTGGAACGGTCTCCCTTAGGAGGTTGTGGACTCTCCTTCCTTGGAGGTTTTTAAGCAGAGGTTGGATGGCCATCATATGATGGGACAACCTTCTGCTTATTTCCTTCTGGCATCTCAGATTGCATGTCTGCCGTTTCCATTCTGTTCTTGAAGCCAGCTTATGCTACTGATGAATCAAAAGCGTCTCCACACAGGCAGCACCTGGCCCAGTGGGAGGTGCATCGCCACTGTGATTGTGAACCTCGTCGTCACAGCAACCCATGTGGGCAGAAGTCTTCTGTTGCTGGTGTGGGAGCAAAGACTGAGAAGAACAGCAACTGCACTGATAATAGAATGTCTATAAAGAGGCTCTAAGATACTAAGCCAAATGCATCACGGAAAAAGCTGGTTTTTAATGCAGGATTTAAAGGAAGGCATCCACAACCTCCACCCCAATTTATCCCAGGGATGCAAAAATCCTTCCCCAATTGTACACTTTTGAGAGGCATTACTTACAGTGGTCCATTTGGCAGTGACACGGAGGGGAGGCTTCTCAGTGGTGGTGCCTCAAATTTGACTGGTGCAAAGGCTGTTGAGCTTTCTGCCCCAGTGAAAGATTTTGCTTCCCCCCCCCACACAGTCTTTGCTGTATGCTTTACAGGAATGCATGATGCTTTAGGAGAAGGAAAACTTTGACCCTAAACTTCCACTGCCTTGCGGCTATACACATTTGTGAGAAAGGCTTCTGGAGAAAAATCTGTATCCGCTGCCTTGCAGGACATCTTCAGGAGAAGGAATGGCTAAGGAGTAAACCCTACACAAATCTGGAGTCCCTGAGACAATTGTAGGTCTCCTTCTGGCAACTCCTGAAGGCAAGCTGGTGCCAAATGTATTGCTCTGCTTTCCGTTAGACCACATCAGCAAGGCTAAGAGGGGGGTCTTGTCATCTGGCCATTCCAGGACCTGCACATACACTGCTCAGGCTTATTCCCTGGAGAGGCCACTTCAGTGCTGCTAATGTAGCAAAAACAATGTGGGAGGCAGCAGTTGTAAGTTACCGGTCTCCGCAGCCACAGCAGGCGTTGTGATCCTCCAGCGGTTTGACTTCACCCCTGGAGGCGCACTCCATTGTCTCTCGAGACAGATGGATGCCAACAAGAAAAATATGTTTTAACTTTTAACCTGCCCTGAAATTGCTTAGAATGAAGAGCAGGATCTCAATGATCTAATAATGAAATAAAGAATTTCAAATTAATAGTCGGAACTTTGGAAGCTGCCTTACACTGGGTCAAGCCAACGGTTCATCTTGCTCAGTACTGTTTACACAGACTGGCAGCGATTTTCCAGGATTTCGGACAGCGGTCTCTCTCCCAGCCCTACCTGGAGTTGCCAGGGATTGAACCTGGGACCTTCTGCATGATGGTCAGCTGATGCTCTGCCACTCAGCTACAGTGAGCTACAGCCCTTCCCCAAAGTACCATGCCCACTTCAGTGTGTGCGGGCTTTTAAGGAGGGGTCCTCCTGCTTTACACCCAGCAGAACCTTGCTAGAAGCAGCACTGGGATCACATCCTGTTGATGCAAGAACCTTTTATCATAGCTAAGGGCAACAGGTTGATTCATAGGGTGGTGATTTGAGACAAGGTCTTAATATTGTACATAGTTCATTCAGTTGTCATAAACAGGGGTCGCTGATGAGAGGGGCTTTTTAAAATATCAGATTCCATCATTCCCCTTGACAGGGCAAATCCGGATTAAATGGGGGTGAGGGAGTGCTGGCATTGTGGTGCCAGTGATGTCAGGTAGTTGGTAGGAGACACTGTGGTCTAAACCACTGAGTGCCTTGGTCTTGCCAATCAGAAGGTTGGCAGTTTGAATCTGCACGAGGGGGTGATCTCCCATTGTTCTGTCCCAGCTCCTGCCAACCTAGCAATTCAAAATCATACCAGTGCAAGTAGATAAATAGGTACCGCTGCGGCGGGAAGGTAAATGGCGTTTCCATGAGCTCTGGTTTCCGTCACGGTGTTCCACTGCGCCAGAAGCAGTTTAGTCATGCTGGCCACATGACCCAGAAAGCTGTCTGTGGACAAACTCCAGCTCCTTCAGCGAGATGAGCGCCATAACCCCATAGTCGCCTTTGACTGGACTTAACCGTCCAGATGTCCTTTACCCTTTATGGCTTTCTTAGGTGGTTGGTGCAAAAGAATTACATGCACAAAAGCACCCATCCCCCAATAAACACCCACCTGGAAATGCCACCCCTTGGCGTGTTCAGGGCTCTCCTTATGTTAGTGTAGAAGGTTATTTTAAAAAAAATAAAAAATAAAAAGCCAAATCGATGTTTGATTTAACAAAGAGCCAAAATAGAAGCAAACTCTTTCATTTATGTGAGTTACACATTCCCGCCGCCCCCAAGAGGCGCATCTGCAGCTCTCTGCCAGCAACATCTGCCCAGACCCAGCATTGGGATGGCTAAGATTATTGTCTGCCTTCCTAACGGAATTCCTGCTTCTCTTCCTTTCACACACACAGATAGGAGGCTATTTATCAGGTCATCTAGCAGAACACAGAGATCTGTGCGGTTTGCGGGAGGGGAGAGGAAGAGGAGGGAAGCCTTGTCACTCGGTATATCCTTCAACCAGGGCAAAGAGGAAATTAGTTTCCATGCGCTTTGTAAAAAGCATTGAAACCAAACAATGGCTGTCACACAGCTGGCTTGTAGAAATCTGATGTCAACAAGACCAGAGGCGTGCACTTCATGGGTTTGTTTGTTTCTTTGGGGTAGTTTTTTTTTTATCTCAGGAGGGATTTGCAAAACAGAGTGTGCTTGATGAAACTGGCAAAAGGGGCAGAAGAAGCCAATAACTCAGAGAGGGTGAGAGGCGGCCGATGCCAGGTGTCGGGCTTTCTGTCAGGGTCACTCTAAGCAAGAGGGAGAGGCGACCACTTAGAGGTGTCAAAATCCCAGCAACGTCTGCTTCAGCTATCAGCAGATCCACACAACACATTTAAAGTATATCCAATGCATATTTAAAGCACACGGCCTCCCTCAAAGAGTCCCAGGAACTGTAGTTCCCCCACACACAAAGCAGCACCCTTAACAAACTACAGCTCCCAGGATTCTTGGGGGAGATCCGTATGCTTTAAATGTGTGTTGAATTTGCTATAAATGTATCATGTGGATCTTCCCTATGACAGCCTTCTGGAGAGTGAGTCACAGCTTGAACTTCCAGAGGAGGTACACAGAGAACACTCATCAGTGGGGAGGGGGGAATATCTCCTGCATTCCAAGAGATATGATCAAGAACGTCTTGCTCTCCATCAACCACCTTGGGCACAGATACACCAGCAGACACCACCAATGAAAATAAGAAAACACGTGGACATATGAAGCTACCATTTGACATCCCACCCACTGCTAGGCAGTGCTTCTCTGAGTCTCTGTAGGGATGTATGAACATGTCTTAGTCTGTTACGATATTGATTTGCACTTTCCTCTGGTATTTCCCATTCTGCTTCAACTAGTTTATTTTGCACAGGGGATCCGGGTAAAAGTCAGATGCAGCAGAATTAATCTGAGCCTTGAAAAGTACATACAGCTGAAAGAGAAAGTGGGGACGCATATTAAGACGCAATTTACCTTGGACAGCAAAACAGCAGGCATTGGTATAGTCTTCTTCCTTCCTACACTTCTTGTGTTTGTGTATAGCATCAGCTCATTAGCAAATAGCCAACACCTTGGCTGCATACACGCCATACATTTGGAGCACATGGCTTCCCTCAAAGAATCCTGGGAATTGTAGTTTAGCCCTTTCAGAACTCCAGTTCTCAGCACCCCTAAAAACTGCAGTTCCCAGGATTTTTTTGGAGGGAAGTCATGTGTTTTCAATGTGCTTTACATGCTTGGCGTGTGCATGCAGCCTTTGCATGCATTGTTAATGGCCTCTGGATTTGTCTCCTTTCAACTAGAATTGTGAGAGTAATGGATTTCCCCTGAAAGCTCTTTAATCTTGCTCTCAGGGTGTGCCTTTCTATTTATAGCTCAAACACCTCAAGACTCCATTCCTCTTAGCAATGTAAACAGTGATTCTTCCGCGCCTCCTCCTTTCGGGAATCAATCCGGATGCCTTTCTTAAACCACCCTAATGTTTTCTTAAGAAATGCATTGGCTTTCAGATGTGCTAAGCGTTGTTCAGAGGCACGTGTCAGAAACTTCCAAAGAAGAAGAAAGGAAGAGGAAAAGCCAGGCTTGCTTTGTAGCAATTAGCATCATGCAAGGGGATTTTCATTCTGCAGAGATGGGATCTTCCTGATTTCCTTAGCTCCCACACTGCATTTCCTCATCTGACGTAAGTTGTCCAGATGGTTGAAAGCAAGAGCTTCCCAGGTTGTTAATGTTCTAAATTTGAAGTCACAAATTTAAAGGAGATCAGAAGGATGCCTTCATTTAAAAAAAAAGTTAAGCGCTCCCCAGTTCTCCACACAGAGAGAGTTTCAGTGACAGTGTGGATTAGTTTACTTTTCCTTCAGATAAGACAGAATAAGAAGGGCTCATAGTGTCGTCATAATGACCGCTCCCCACATTAAATGGGGGATGCCCTTTGCATGGTCGTGTGCAGCCCCCTGGACCCTATGCAGTTCCCATTAGCACAGGCTTGGCTTTGCCTTCCCTGGGTGGGATACCTGGAGGTCTCCGGCTACCTCAGCCAGTTGCCCAATCCCACCTGGGGAAGCATTGCCAAGGTGATCAGGCCAGGTAGGGGAAGAACCACCCTGCCCACACAATAGGGGGAGGATCTTACCTGGGAATCCTCAGTTGGCTCCAGAGCTTCTCCCACCTACCCACCCTCAGTTAAGCCTTCTTTTGCAGGTTAACCTTTTCTCCACAGGTACGTGGGCACTGCTACGTCAAGGTCGCTGTTGAAGGGCTGGAAATGAATTTTCCTGCATTGGCAGGTTTTGCCTTTCCCGTAGCAAAACGTCACAACTTTGGCGGTTTCGGGCCTTGGGTGGAATCCTTTAGTCTATCTTCCCTAAATAGGGGTGGGCGTGTAGCGGTGACCCACGCCCCCCTCCCGTTAAAGGGGTCTTGAGGGGAGGCATTGGCCATACGCCGAGAGGTTGTCATTGTTCTCCCCTGCGACAGAGGCAAAACGGGGGGCGGGCTCTCTGCTTGAACATATGTTCTCCAGAGCCAGCCCATCCCCCCACACACACTCTGGATAACCCTGATGTTCCCCAGATCCCCAGCAGGGGACTGGGAGGGATAACGCCCACTGCCTGAGCCAAGGTCTACCTACATCTGAAACATAATAAAGTTGTGACCAATTTTAATCCCATAGCATGTTGTCTTGAGTAGTTATTCCACTCGGGGGCCTCCCAGGGTTTGGGGGACTCTGCCTGTCCACGCAATATCTGTTTTGATTATAAATATATAAGCAGAGCATGGCAGAAGCAATTAGACTCCTGAAGCAGGCAACACTTCCGCTAATCCCAGTATAGGTAAATGTGCACACAGTCTCCCTTCAACTGCTTCCAGTCTATCAGATACCAAACCCAGGCTTTCTATAAACTGTTTTTCTTCCTTCCTCCATATTTTAAATATATTTCAATGGTGTGCCTCTTTTGTCCCACTGGGCTCCTGATCAGAAGCAGCTCATCCAGCTTGAGCCGCAATGCTAGAATCATAGCAGTGGAGTCACACTGCCACTTACCTACAGGGAGCAGCCAATCCTGTGCTCCCACTGGTGGGTCCACACTGCGGTGCCCTCCCTTCCATGTTGCCTTTTGCCCTTCCATTAAAGTGCAGTGGCCCTGCTGCCAGGAAGCTACCATTGTGTCTCTCCACCCCAGGTTGTTTCAGGCAGAACCAGGCTTCAGCTGATCCAAACTGGATTTCTAGGTCAGGGCTTATCTGCAGTTCCACAATGGGTCACAGTGTGTGTGTATGCAGCCATAGTTGGGGAAAGCTGAATAGAAAGAGGAGGAGGCGTGGAAATATATTTTAAAATACTAACTTTTAAAGCTGCCTCGGCATTTCTCTAATGCAACTGTGTTAAAGAAAGCCAAGTTGGAAATCTTGCTGTGAGCCCTTAGTCTTTCTGAGCACTATCAGGAAACTGTACTTGTCCAACAGACTGAAGGTAAGTTGAAAGCAGCAGGATTTTAATCCAAGGGATAAAGTGAAAGTGAGAGAAAATGAGTAGCAATTAGGTTTCAGCTGATCGCCTTCCCTCTGGGAAATTAACAAAAAGTCCTTCCGCTGGGATCTTGTTGAAGTTCAATTCTCTAGCGATAAGCTTTTTACTTGTTCTTCAACACCGTAGCACAGAACATTTCATTCTGGCTCAAGACAAAGGATTTCCAAGCAAGCCCCTGCATGTTTAAGAGGATGCCCACAGTGTATTAATTCAATACCTCCAGCACGTTCAGTTTTCACTTGAAATGCAAAATGAATTCCTACCCCCAATTCCATTTGGATGTTGCAACTTGCTTTCAGTGCAAATGAACAATATTCCGCTTTCTGAGTCTGGTTATTCATTCACTGACCGTTAGCAAAAAACATTTTAAAAATAGACATAAACATGCCAAATGAAGTGATAAGATGTATGAGACCTTTCGCACCGTTGGTCAATGATTTTCAAGCGACAATGGGATGAACTGCAATACCGTCTGAAGTGAATCAGTAACCATTTGAAAGGTACAACCGAGAGGAAGTTTACAGATGCACATCCAGATAGCCTATCATCTCATGGAATATCAACAAACAGTATTTATTCAGCAGAGAAGCTCACGAGGACTGTTGCATTCCGGAGGCAATGTGATGATCTTATGATCTCATCATGTCAGTGCAGTTTAAGGATTACTTCACCATGACATTGCGCATTCCTATCTCCTAACATTTGGATGGAAGGTACCACATGGGTGACTATCCTCTGGCATTCACAGATGTCTAATTCAAGAAGAAACAAACTTTCCCATACAATAATCCACAGCAGATGCTCTGGCTTGCCCCCACAATTGAGGACAGCGGACAATATCCAACATGGCTCTTTGAAACTTTTCTACCTATATTGTGGGGCTGAGTAAAAATGGCCTCAGAAAATTATCCATCCTCTTTGTGGGCAGCGAAATGAGATTCTCCAGCTGTTAAGAAAGTTCTTGGAGATTTATTCTCAGAAAAATCTGTTCTGAGAGGGTTGGTTTGCCTAATGTTGACTGAAACACACTAGTTATGCAAGGATGCAAAGGGCTAAGAGAGCAAGACTGGAAGGAACAGGTGCCAAGGTCAACAAGATTAAACTATACTGGGTTGGGTATTTGAAATCCTCTATTACAGGCACATCCAACAGTTAGATCGTGATCTACCAGTAGATCTCTGGACGTCTCTGGTGGATCATTGGCTCCCCCAAAGAAGCTCAACAACTTTGGCTCCTCTAAAAAAAAAGCTCATGATTTTAGCCCTGCTTTCCTCCTCCCTAAAAAAAAGCTCAACAGCTTTGACCTGAACCCCCCAAACTGCCAGTTTTTAACTCTGTAAGTAGATCGCAGTGTCTTAGGAGTTGGCCACCCCTGTTCTATTAGATAGACAGGTTGAGAAAGTGGAAGGGTGCTGAATATTATCCAGTGGATACTAGAATTCTCCTACAGCAGTGGTTCCAAATTGGTGGTCTGCAGACCTCAGCAGATCCGAATAACCCACCCAGGAAGTCCGTGGCACCATTCACATAACACAAATACCAGAGAGATATCAAAATTTTCAAAAATAGGGGGTCCATGGCTTGGCTTTTGAAAAACAAAAACTTAGCTAATTGGGAACCACTATCCTACAGCATTGCAGGGAGGAGGGAGCCCCGATCAAGGGACTTCTCAAGAGAAGTTCTCAAAATATACTTTACTCAGCTCTAAACTCAGAATTCCTGAAATCTCCATCTCATGTGAATGGGCATGAGGTATTACGGTAGGTTCATGTTGAGAGTGAAGAATGCCATACTCCCCAGAATTCTCCTTCCTTCTGTCATGAGAACCACAATGAAACTAAAAAATGAGGGAAATGGCACCAAACACATTGAAATTTTCATAGAAAGTGAAGAGAATTCTGGCCAAAATTCCTGAAACCGCACATTTGGCTTCCACAACTAGGGAATGATTTGCCCCATCTTTGTATAAAAGATGCATTCTAGAAAATATTCCAGACCATCTTCTGTCACCTTTTACCTTGCAAAGTTTTGATCACACTGCCTCATATAACAAGCCTTCAATCCAGAAAACGCACTTTGTACTTTGTTATCACAGTGGGACTTTCCCGCCTGCAGCCTAAGCAGCAATGGCATCTCAAGGGCTGTCTGTTTATTGATTTTCTGAGATAGCACACATTATTTCAAAATGTACCAACAAATGCCTTCAACCATCAACATGCTAGAAAAGCCCCACTGTATAGATAAAAGCTTTCTTTGCGTCTTCTGCCATTTTTTCTAAATAATTGGTTTCCAGATGAAAGAAACAGAATATTGACAAATTCTGACACATCTATACAAATGCCTTAAAGGTAAAAATGGGTTTTATTTTGTTTCCTGTTTCAGAGGAGACTTCATGTAGCTAGCTCTGAGAGAAAATTAGCATAGCATTTTTTTCGTGCTGTGTTGAACATTTATCCTGCATTTTGCCTCGCCTTCCCCACCAATTAAGGAAAAAAGAAATTGCATTTAAAAATGGTTCAAGGGGAGCAAAAATTCTCGTGGAAGTCTCATGGGTGAGGTGCAGGTATTGTTGTTGAGCTTCGCTTACTTCCAAGGTAGCTGCAGGATGTTTTTGAGTACTCTTCCTTTCATTCTGTAAAACATCTCTTTGGTGGTTTGCACTCTGCGGCCTTCTGTTTGTGGGCACAATTCAAAGTGCTGGTTATGACCTATAAAGCCCTATACAGCTTAGGCCCAGGCTATTCTCTCATACAGGGGACACGGGTGGCACTGTGGTCTAAACCACAGAGCCTAGGGCTTGCCGTTCAGAAGGTAGGCAGTTCGAATCCCCACGACGGGGTGAGCTCCCGTTGCTCAGTCCCAGCTCCTGCTAACCTAGCAGTTCGAAAGCACGTCAAAGTGCAAGTAGATAAATAGGTACAGCTCCGGCGGGAAGGTAAACGATGTTTCCATGTGCTGCTCTGGTTTGCCAGAAGTGGCTTAGTCATCCTGGCCACATGACCCGGAAGCTGTCTGTGGACAAACGTCAGCTCCCTCGGCCTATAGAGCGAGATGAGCGCCGCAACCTCAGAGTCATCCATGACTGGACCTAACGGTCAGGGGTACCTTTACCTTTACCTTTATTCTCTCATACAAAGCTGCCTGGGTTTTTCAGACTCTCCCAAGTCTCCCTATTTTCCAGGGACAGTACTAGATTTTCAGAAGCTGTCCTGTTTTCTGACTTGAACCCAGAATGTCCTGCTTATTCTCAGGACGTCCCTATTTTCATCTGAGAAATGTTGGAGGGTATGGAGTTATGTGACTCCCCAAGCCAAGGAGATAGGCACAACCTTTAGAAGATATTTGAAGGCAGCCCTGGAAAGGGAAGATTTTCAAATGTTTAATGTTTTATTATGCTTTTATATACAGTGGTACCTCGATTTATGAATTTAATCTGTTCCGAATGCACATTCGTAGGTCAAAAAATTCGTGAGTCGGAAAAAGCGATTTCCCCATAGGAATGCATTGGAAACGAAAAATTCGGAAAAATCCGTAAGTCGAGTAAACTGCATCTAAAATTCCTAAGTCAAGTAAACCCCATCTAAAACCGCCAACGGATTTCCTTCGGATGCCGAAAAATTCATAGGCGTGTGGGCACTTTTTTCATTCGTAAGTCGAAAAATTCGCATGTCAAGTAATTCGTAAGTCGAGGTACCACTGTATGTTGGAAGCAGCCCAGAGTGGCTGAGGCACCCCAGTCAGATAGGTGGAGTATAAATAAGAATATTATTATTATTATTATTATTATTATTATTATTATTATTATTATGTAATAGGACATCCCTATTTTCATCAGAGAAATGTTGGAGGGTATGGTTTGAGATCTTTGGGGGAAGCCCTTTTCTCAGTCTCGCCACCCTCACAGACATGCTTGGTAGGGCGCAGGAGAGGGCCTTCTCAGTGCATCCTCCCAAATTTGGAGCTAGACTGGTTCCTTCCTTGTTGTCCTTTTACTGGCAGGTGAATAATCTTTTATTGCAACAGGCCTTTGGGAACTGACAGGTTGTTGTTGTTTTTAAACAACAGCAGCAGCAGCAGCAACAACAACAACAACAACAACAACAACAACAGCAACAACGGGGCTTTTAATAGTGCTGCACTGTTTTTATTACCTGTATTTTAATAGATTTGTTTTTCTACTGTTTACATCCTATTAAATTACTTTTTAATGATACATTATCTTATATACATTTTTAGCTTTTTGAATTTTATCTGTGTCTTTTTAATTTGTGTAAACCAACCTGAGTCCCAGCCTGGGGAAAAGGCAGGATATAAATAAATATTATTATTAGGTAAAAGGTAAAGGTAAAGTACCCCTGGACGGTTAAGTCCAGTCAAAGGCGACTGTGGGGTTGTGGCGCTCATCTCACTTTCAGGCTGAGGGAGCCGCCATTTGTCCACAGACAGCTTTCCGAATCATGTGGCCAGCATGACTAAAAACCGCTTCTGGCGCGACGGAACACTGTGACGGAAACTAGAATTCATGGAAATGCCGTTTACCTTCCTGCTGCAGCAGTACATATTTATCTACTTGCACTGGCATGCTTTTGAACTGCTAGGTTGGCAATATTACCGTATTATTATAACCATAATAATAATAATAATAATTCTTGAGTGCCTGAAGCTAACAGGCAAGCAGTACAAGCTGCTTCAGAGCATGGGTGGTATGCATCCATGCAGCCGTCTCCACAAGTAACCTTGCAGCTGCTTTCTGCGCCAGCTGCAGCTTCTGAACCATTTTCAAGGGCAGCCCCCTGTAAAACGCATTGCAATAGTCTATTTTGGAGTTGAACAGACCCTGGGACACACTTAAGGAGGGTGTGCACAGGACTAGTGAAGGATATGACTAGGCAGCCAGGTAGGCTATTGCCCTGGGCCTTGGAAGGCTAAGCCAGCCAATGGGAGGCTGCCAAGAGCCCCCCTGCCCTGCCCCGTCTAGCCTCAGACAAGCTCTGCATGGGACTAGATATGATCATAGGGCCGGTGACATGACCTAGGGAGAGATAATGGCATGGGGGGCAGGGCATCCTGACGGTTGGTGGGTCACATTCGGCATCTAGGCGTATGTCTTCTCCACCGCCAAAACTGAATCATAATCTGCAAAGTTATCTCTTGCCTTACAGGAAGTGACAACACGGGGCACAGGAATGGCTTGTGCTTCCTCTCTTCACACTTGTATGATAATTTGTAAAGGAGAACTGACACGTCTTTCCTGTGGCAGATAGGTTTTTGAGCTTCGAATGTGAAAATAAACTTGTATATCTACAGGGAGGGGGGTGCATAATGTCCACTCCTCCCTCAGCTGCTGTCCAGCTGTAGCAGTGGGAGAAAATGGACTGCAGGCCTTCTTTGGCTCAGCTGAGAGACCAGCACCTTTTGCCTACTTGAATTTTTACCATTCCGGCTGGTTCTTTGGGGAACTTCAAGAACTCCAAGCACTCCTGGGATTGCATTTTTCCTCCTCCTTCACAATACCTTTCCCCCTGCTTTTGTGTCATGTCTTTTAGATTGTAAGCCTTCAGGGCAGGGACTGTCTTAAAATTTGAGATATCTGTAAGGAACTCTGACAGTCTTTTTCCCCAGGGCAAAATGCCTTCAGTAAATAAATAATTTTTATTTTTTTTTATTTTTTTTGCACATTGCAACAGAATAACGGGAAGAGGAAGAAAAATTCGCCCCGGTACACTGCTCCAGTAGCATAAGGCTGAGCCTTGGCCCTCGAGATCAGAAGTGAACTCAGGAGACCTGCAGAGCCAGGGTCAAACAAGTTGACCCCCTTCCCTTGTGAAACAAGCTGACCCCTTTCTCTTGTAAAACAAGGAGACAAGATTATTTGAAAAAGAGAAACTCAACACCCTCTCTCTCAACAGACCTCTGGGGGCAAGATGGAGAGGAAACCTATTGATTTTTTACTTTCCATTTTCTCCCCTACTGTCCTTTTGTCCTTATTGATTTAGCCCTATATTGATCCAGCCCTCCCACTTCATGCTACCCTGGCAAATGACTAGGTTGTTGAAATCGGCCATTTACTACTGCAGCAGAATGTACCTTTCATAAATCTCGGTTTATTACTATTACTACTGGTTCTTCCTTTTAGAGAACTTCCTCGCTTCCAGGTAATCACATTCAGTCTAAATATAAACCCCTGGGCCTGTCCTACCAGTAATCTCCTCCAAACACTGTGATGCACCAGATACCATCTCTGCTGGATGGCACCGGTGCAACATCACTTCTACTAACACTGATTAAGTTTTTGGCATGCTGGCATAAAACTGCACTATGAGCTTCCTTTTCCTCATATCCTACCCTTCTTACATAGAGCAACAGATATGGGGATCTCAGTCCCCCACCCTGCAAAGGCCAGGTCTGTCTACTGTCAAATATCAGTTAACTGGCTGCCATTTGGTGAGCTTCTTTTCGTTGCTACATCGCAAACTATCCTGTCCATGCAACACTCACATATCTTACTGCAAGGGTGGGGAGCCGGGAGCCCTCTAGAAGAGGTTGGACTCCAGCCAGTGGTGTAGGAAGGGGGGGTGCGTTGTGTGCGGACCACCCTGTGTATCATCACTGAGGAGGGGGGGGTGACAAAATGGCAAAAATATGTTGTTGTTGTTTTAAAAAAATTGGGCTCACATTTTTTTTGAAAAAAATAACTCATACACTCCCCACAGGCCCTTCCTATGCCACTGGTAGCTAGGTGAGGTGGGGGCACTGGGTGCCACACTGCAAGGCCTGCAGCATGCATGAGCCATGCGTCTCTCCTGAGGGGGAGGCGGTGGGCAGACTTTCTGCAAGCTCCATGCTGCTTTTTCGAGCAGTGCAGGGCTTGCGTCTGCCCACCGCCTCAGCCGCCCTACAGCTGAGGGGGGAGGCTGCGGAGAGGCTCCATGCAGAGCCTTGGCTCACCCTGCCCCTATGGGTAGCTTGCCCTGCCAGGACGCATGCGCTGCACCGGGAACCTGAGCAGCTAGTTTTGCCGCTGTCTCCAGCTGCCAATAGCCCCAGCAAGGATGGCCAATGTCAGGGATAACGCAAGTGTAGTCAATGCTATTTTTCTAGAAAAAGAGGTGCTGGAACTCACCATGAACACCTCTCTTGTTCTCTTATAATGGCAATGGCATCCACCTGGGAGGTGTTGGAATTGAGTTCCGGGGAGTTCCAGCTGAAAAAAGCCTTGAGTGCAGCACAATAATACACTAGCCCAGATAATGGTGAGATCCATTCCCAAGAAACACTTGGAGATGTTCTACTCCTTCTGAAATTGATTTCTCCAGTTTCCCTGCTAACAAATAAGATGGAGAGTTTTGAGAGGCTGATTGCACAAAGCTCTGTGTGGCACTACTGACTGACTGACTGCAAATCCTATATAGGGACAAAGTCCCGGACTGCTCCGCCACCTCTTCCCTTTTGTTTGAGGTCCAAAACGCATGTGTTCTGTTTCTGTTATCCTCCAGTAATAGGGATATTGTATTCTCTGAGACTGGCATACAATAGATTTTTTTTTCTGCCAAAGCTCCACAGATACAAAAAAGGCATGAATTTGGATTCTGTGTCTGCTAGAGTGTTTCTGAATAAATGGAAAGCGCTGCTTCAAACGCGAGCAGATCCCATTAGCCCTGTGATCACTAACCCTAGAGGTTTCTAGTCTTGCCCCCTCTTCTAGAATGAGAAATGCAGCTTCGCCACGTGTCACATTGAGGCAGCAGTCAGACCAGCCTATATCTCAGATGCCCCCAAATCAGTTCTTTATAGGTTACGAGAGAGAGCATATTGACTTGTCCTTACTGTGTTCTGCAAATGATGCAACCGGACAGTAGATTTGCAGAGCAATGAAGTACAGTGTATACTTACAAGTATACTTATCAAGATTAATTGTGCCTATGAATACAGGATGCACTGGGTTTAAATGCAATTACCATTTTGAGTGGTACCTCAGCTGTCGAACGTAATCCGTTCCAGAAGACCATTCGACTTCCAAAACGTTTGACAACTGAGGTGCAAAGGGCTGTCTCCAAAGTCAGTGGAGAAAATTGGGGACGACAACAAACAATGCAGCAGAAGCCATTCGACTTCCAAGGCGCATTTGAAAATGGAAGCAATTACTTCTGGGTTTTTGGCGTTCGAAAACCGAAACGTTCGGCTTCCGAGGTACCGCTGTATATTGCTTTGCACTTGACATAGGGATAAATAGAGCAGAAGGGCCTGTATGGGCAACTGATGGGTCACTTTGCTGGGTGTGCAATAGTTGCGCTCAGTGCATGGCTATTTAAAAGAAGGTGCACACTAAGGATATATTACTAAGAACTTTCGAGTGATAAGAGGAAGATTAATTGCTTCTTCTATTTACAACTGTTGTTTGTGAAGACATCCAAGATATTTAATGCTGAATTCACAAATGCACACATAAAATGTTAAAAAGCATTTTAAGCTGAGCCCACAACTCCAGACCACTTCAAACCGAGCTCGTGATGGTTTGATGACTAACCAGTTCTTAGAAGCATAGAACTGTAGAGTTGGAAGGGACTCTGGGGGTCATCTAGTCCAACCCCCTGCAATGCAGGAATCTTTCCCCCCAATGTAGGGCTCAAACTCACAACCCTGATATTAAGAGTCAAGTGCTCTACTGACTGAGCTATCCTTTCTCCAGTTCTTGAAGTGGATGTCCTTGCACTGCACTAAATGTGTGACACTGTTGCTGTTTTAAACTGCTTTTTATCATTATACTTCTATTAAAAATGTTTTATTTGTGCATTTGTTTTAACTGTTTTTATACATTGTAGCTGTTTTATATATGTTATTATATTAGGAATGGCTTTGGGATCCCTCACAGGAAACTATTCATAAATGAAATAAATAAAGATGGTGGTGATGATATTTCTATTGGCAATTGGCAATCTAAGATGGGGTGAAGAATCTGTGAACTCCAGATGTTGCTGGACTGCAACTCCTATCAACACCAGCCAGCATGGCAAAGGGTCAAGCATGATGGGAGTTGGAGTCCAACAACATCTGGAGGGAAACAGGATCCCTATCTCTGCTGTAGGACTTTAAGGCTGGAATTTGAGACCCACTTACCCGGGAGAAAGCCTCACAGACATCAATGGGATTTACTTCTGAGTAGACAGGTGTAGGATTATGCTGTGAGACTCCTGTCCTCCTTACTGTGTTTCACTCTGGCATGCTTTAATGAAGAGGAGGAGGAAAAGAGGGCAGAGATGTGCAATTTATATGTGCAATTTGATTTTTAATTATTTCTAAATTTGCATTTATACATGTAAATTGGTGCACACAAATCTATATCCCTTTTTGTAAAATTGAACTGAAATACAGCTCGTCATAGTGGAGAAGATTATGATCTCGTGACCTGTGTGCCTGATCAGCCCAAGTGCCCTTCATGGGCAGCATCAAGACCCCCTGCCCTCCCTCCTTATAGCTCTTTATCATAGGCCACACAGCCCACCAAACAGAGGAGCCCTTCAAATAGAGGACTGTCCTCTTCAAGTAGGACACATGGCAACCCTATATGGACACCTGGCAGTATGATAAAACCCCACAATGTTTTCATTGGAGAGATCTTTTAGAACAATGCAATGTGCTGATTTTATCTTTTGCAATGCCTCCTTAGAGCATCTTTCCATGAAAAGCTCTTGCAATATAACAGATGGCTAAGCACCAAGGAAGCAGGGTTATTATTAGTCAAGCAGTCATCACATAATTGCTAACTGCATTCCTGTGAATTTCCAAAATGTGAAGAACATCACTTGCTGTATCCCCAAGCAAGGTCTGCCACTCAGGCACAGCTTCCATTTCTCAAGCTGAAAAACTGCTGGGATCCAATGGGAAGGTTTGTCTTCCTTTGGGGTAGAGC
This sequence comes from Lacerta agilis, assembly GCF_009819535.1. Lineage (NCBI taxonomy): Eukaryota > Metazoa > Chordata > Lepidosauria > Squamata > Lacertidae > Lacerta > Lacerta agilis. The sequence continues at coordinate 22,637,140 of NC_046322.1, forward strand.
CATGGGAAAGGAATGCCTTTTGCTGTGTGGCTGAAATTGCAGGTGAGCAATTATGCTCAGGAATGCAGGTGCATTTGGCTTTCTGCACCTGGATATGTAAGGATTCAGCCTAAAATCACCCGTCCTTTGGGAACGTCAGCTATCAGCTACTGTAATGGGTTGGGAGCAGGACGGTGGGATGTCCTTGAGAGCTTATTAACTTCATTTTTGTGCAGAATGCGGTGGCTCATTTAGTGCCAAAAGCAGGCCAGCACAACACATAGGCACTGTGTTATTGCAATTGCACTGGCAAGTTTGTCAGCTTCCAGGCACAGTGTGCTAGGGTTGAGTTCTAGCTATTAGCCATGATAGGTAAATGGGAGTTGGTGGTGCTGTGGTCTAAACCAGTGTTCCCCAACCTTGGGCCTCCAGCTGTTTTTGGACTACAGCTCCCATCATCCCTAGCTAGCAAGGCCAGTGGTCAGGGATGATGGGAGTTGTAGGCCAAAAACAGCTGGAGGCCCAAGGTTGGGGAACACTGGTCTAAACCACTGAGCCTCTTGGGCTTGCTGATCAGAAGGTAAGCGGTTCGAATCTGCACAATGGGGTGAGCTCTTGTTGCTCTATCCCAACTTCTGCCAACCTAGCAGTTCGAAAGCACACCAGTGTAAGTAGATAAATAGGTACCACTGTGGCAGGTAGGTAAACGGCATCTCTGTGTGCTCTGGCACTCGTCACGGTGTTCCGTTGAGCCACAAGCGGTTTAGTCATGCTGGCCACATGACCTGGAAAGTTGTCTGTGGACAAACACCAGCTCCCTCGGCCAGAAAGCGAGATGAGTGCCACACCCCATAGTCACCTTTGACTGGACCTAACCATCCAGGGGTCCTTTACCTTACCTTACCTTACCTTACCTTACCTTACCTTACCTTACCTTACCTATTAGCCATGATGGCTATGCTCTTCCTCCACTGCCAGAGGCAGTAATGCTTCTGAATATCATTAGCTGGAAACTGCAACAGGAGAGGGTGCTTTGTGCTCAAATAGTAGTTAGCCATCATCTTGGTTGATGTAGAAAAAAGGCACAGGAGAGAGCAGTAGCTGGAGATGAATTCAATTTCCCCAGCAACCTCAAATTGTGGTTTGAATGCTAGGGAAAGTTTGTAACTTTTCTCCAAGGAGCTCAGCATAGTGGAGTTTTATCTTCATATCAAAAAGTCACAGCCTCATACAGGTGATTCAGATGTAATGATCTCCACATAGTAAACCATTCCCAACTGAGAATGAGAGTTGTGCCATGTGCTTCCCCCTTAATATCCACATCCCTGTTCTACTCACGCACCAACTTCAGTGATCTATCATGTTTTGTTTAACCCACAGCTTCCTTCTGCATACAAACCAGGAAACTGTAGCTTAATCCCAGTTTACTAACCAGGAAATGAAACCAGGATCAGATACGTTTCTTTTAGCAGGAAAACCCTGAAGTCTGCAAGCATGCCACAATGCACTTGCTCTCCACCCCTGTTCCACAGCAGGCTAGGATGCTTCCTCTTGCATGAGACTAGATCAGGAGTGGCACTGCTTCCTTCTCCTAGGTGATTTTCCCAGTTCTGTCTTTGGGGGCTGACACAGGAAGTCCTTTGCAGAAGAGTAAAGAGCTTCATTAGGTGTTGTCAGGGCTCAGTCAGGGCCCTGTGGCGAACCAGGAACTGGGGACCAGAAGCTGTGGGTAAGGAACAAAGCAGAATGAAAACACAAAGCTGGAGGCTTTTCTCTAGGAGAAAACTTGAAAAGATACAGGAACACACCAGAGCTTAAAAGCACCTTGTTGCTCAAGCAAGTTGTTGCTCAACTGGCACAGGAAGCCCTCTTATTTCTAGAAGGTTCCAAGGACTGGCCAGGGTGGGTGGAGTCAATTCAAGGTCTGAGTTTGAGTAGATTTATTTTATCTCATAAAAATTATGTACTGCTTGCTTGTTGAAAAAGCCTTGACCCGGTTTACAAAAATGAGAAATCGGATCCTCCCTTAAAGAGGGCACGTATTGCAGTGAAACCTAGAAAACCAACACCCCGTGTTGTGGGTGGGTACGATTGGTCAGCCACAACACCCAACTGGAAGGTCCCTCGGTGCTGGGTTCAATCTGGCCAGTGGGGCGCAGTCTAAATGTATCGAGGGACCTGTAAATACCCATGCACGTGTCCCAGAGCTTCCTCTTTCGGTGCGTGCATTTGGAACACCCGCCCACCTCTCCCTACATTTAGGGCTTTTGTGCTTGACCTTGCTATGCCGTTGTGTGTCGCCTGTCGTTGGGACAAGGGCACGGCAGGAATTTTTCCCACTTGGCTGAATGGCTGTTGCCATTTGGGTTTCGCCTGCCGCTTAGCAAATCTTCACAACTTGTAAGGTTGCGGAAGGCTCCGGTTCAGGTGATAGGGATGGGAGAACGCTCTCGCCATCCCTATGTGAAGGGTATTCCGTTAAAGGAATCCAGGGACCCGGTGGTTTGGTCAGCCCCTGAGAGGGGGTTGTACCCATGCCTGAGTCCAGGGGGACATTTGGGTGGCGAAGATAGCCTGTTCCCGGCTTTCCGCTTATCCAGGTGTTCACCCTTGGCTGACCTATGCTGGAACCCTGGGTCAGCGCTACCTGCATGGCAGGGAGCTAGTCGAACCAGAGCCTATGCAACCATTCACTTGCTGTAATCAATAAAGTTGTGGCCTAAATTCTGCCAAAATCCAAACTAAAATTTGAGTCAAGTGTGAATTTATTTAGGGGGGAGGTTTCTGGGTCTGAACATGCAAAACAAAAAAATTGTCACTAAAATTTTTTACAACCATAATTTAAAATATACAGAAGATTAAAACCACAATAGAATAGACTAAAACAAATGAAAACCCATACAAACTTCTAAACAACTGAGTAGGCTTGTCTACATAAGAATCCTAAGAGCCATGTTGCTTTGACAGATGGACAGGCTGCCCCTTATGAAGTCTGGCCCATGAAAATCCCAACCACCAATAAAAAACCTTGTGTTATACACTGTCCAGTCCTTTACCTTTTACCTATTATGTAATGCACTCTCTGCTGAAATACAAGAGATGCCATCTATATTGGCATTTCGTCAGCTTTTGAAGACATATCTGTTTATTCTCATGATCTCTCAACCTGAGTCACCTGTTTTAATTATTTTACTGTTTCAATGGTTTTATTGTGTATTTTGATTGTGCATTTTAATTATGGAGGTTTATATTTTCATGCTTGTATAATTGGTTTTTGTACCTGTGAACTGCTTAGAAAGCCTATTTTGACACTTAATAGCCACAATGACTGTAGTAGTAGTAGTAGTAGTAAAAATACTGACTTTTCTTTTTCATCTTGCCGGTCCAGTCAATGAAAACTTCAAGCTTGTCATCCGTGCAAATATTCTTCCAAACAACCAAAAATCCAACACACACATAGGGGAGCACAAATTTTGCTACATAGTTCCCCTGTCATCTGAGTCACTGCAAGGAATAAAATTTTTGTACAACCCAACACATGACAGTTTGTTTTGACTATTTTCCATTTCCTGCTCCGATAGCTGAATGTTTCTGAGTAGTTTCAGTTTGGTTTTACAGTCAGGTCACAGATTCATAACAGCTCATGTACTCAGTCTCATATCATCTGCATATTAAGCACTGGCTGCTCTGTATCTAAAGAAAACAAGCTAGTAGCCATAATTTATGACCTTCAGATGCTTCTTTCTTCTTCCTTGAATGAAGTAATGACATTACTATTTTGGTATGTTTCTTTTCCTGATACAAATTATCTAGAAAGGTAAACAATACAAATCCAAAAAGCCTGCAATATCAAGGAATGTGTGACATAATTGAGGTCACATGTTCTTACTCTGCAATGTTTCACAAGCGAAAATCTGGCCTAGTTCTTACAAACAGAAAACGAGTGGCAAACCTATAGCTGGACTAAACTACTCCAGATTGCAGGGGTTCCCCCATTTTAAAAATCCTTAGAGAAAGAGTCAGGAATAGGTAAAAGGTAAAGGACCCCTGGGTGGCTAAGTCCAGTCAAAGGCAACTTTGGGGTGTGGCACTCATCTCGCTTTAGTCCACAGACAGCTTTCCAGGTCATGTGGCCAGCATGACTAAACCGCTTCTGGAGCAACAGGACACCGTGACGAGTGCCACAGTGCACAGAAATGCTGTTTATCTTCTCGTTGCAGTGGTACCTGTTTATCTACCTGCACTGGTGTGCTTTCGAACTGCTAGGATGGCAGGAGCTGGGACAGAGCAACGGGAGCCCACCCTGTCGTGTGCATTTGAACTGCCGACCTTCTAATCAGCAAGCCCAAGAGACTCAGTGGTTTAGACCACAATGCCACCCGCTCCTTAAAAATTATTAGGAAAAAGAGTTAGAAATAACTAGAAATGGAGGGGGTTCATCTTTGCTTATTTAATACTCAATTTAGGAGATGGGTGTTTATGAAATATGAATGATTTAATATTTATTGAGTTTTATCAGTGACTATTTATATGCATATTGGTTGTGAATTCATGTATGAAATAGTCACGTTTTTGTAAGATGAATTTTTACTCTATGAAATTAATGGATTTGATTTTTAAAAATAATAATAATAGAGAATTACATTTAGACAATTCTATTTTAAAAGAATCATTGTACATAAAATATTAGATATTACGGCAAAGGGTTTTAGCATAGCATTTTCACTTATGCATGGATGTCTGCAGGTGGGAGAAAGGATAAGGTATAATCTGCAGATTCCACTTAAAAAAAACCAAACAAATAAATAAAAAACCCAAATATTCTATAGTTTGAAGAGCCTATGAAATTCCTACGCACACACACGCCCTGTGGTGCTTGTTCTCTAGCTTAGATCTCAAGTGATCCCTGTTTCACCAACCAGTTTGGGGGTTGGTAAACAGGGTGGCCATTTGTCTGAAGACTTGAATGTGTTCTATTAGCGAAAGAACATTCTAACCATAGACTTACAGTATTCTGCAAAACTGGCTTGGCTACAGTGGACTGAAACTCTAATTAAGACATGTTTGTTTGTTTGTTTGTTTGTTTGTTTGTTCGTTTAGAATTATGTTTTTTGTTTGTCTGACAGTTCGTTTATTGATCTATTCATCATCCCTGTGACCAAAATGTCTCTGCTTGTTCTAGCCCTCATCTGCTCAATGGCAGTAATTGTACAAGAATTTGGAATTCATGAGGAGGGAATTAAGGAGATTGATGGGGATTAGCCCAATTCTGAGGGAACAGGTCAACTGTGTTTGCTATGTCCATTGAGTCTGTGCTATGGAGGTTGTCACAGAAGATTAAGTACATTTTGTGATTAAGGGCTTTATTAATAGTGCACATAAAATATAAAAACAGTCAGTGGGAAAAACAACTCAAATACATTTGGGGCTTCTTGTTTCAGAAAAGGTAGACCTATTTATTTCATACATGGCACCGTTGTTACTGTAGCATAGTTCAAGACAGTTTTTCATTTCATACCTTCTACATTCTGAGGCTCATCCAGCAGTTTTCCCATGTCCTATTGCAGTTCCCACATCCAGTGTTTTTTTCCCTTCACAGGACCAACTTAACACCCCAATAGACCATGATCCTCCAATGAATCTTGTACGTTTAAGCGGTCAGTTCCCCAGCACTCTCAACATGCACCTTATACAGTTGAGGTTTGTTTCTACATGAGCTACTAGAACCTTCTGTAAAAGCAGATACAGTAGCTTGAATAAAGCCAACTGGGCATTTCTGTCTCCATGTTCATTTTTGGTCCACCTTGTGGACTTTCCAGAGGGGAAGAAGCACAGTGTCTGTGCACCTGTCTTCTTTCTAGAAGAGGCTTCCTTGGACCAAGCTATGTATTATCATAAGAACATAAAATGTATGCTTAGACATAGCAACTTTTTTTAAAAAAAGAAAAAGCGGTTTCACAGGTCCACAATCCAGACTGGAAATCTATGGTTCTTGAATTCATTTATAAAATAAGCCCCAGAACAACAACAACACATTCAAACTTGGAAGGCCTGGTTATTTCAGGTGGCCTATGCAAGTGTGACTACTTCCTTGGCTGGGATGTTGTTCTTTTAAACTGATGGTTTTAAGGAAGTTCGGTTTTATATTATGGTCTGCAGATTAGGTATGAATGCATTAAAATGAACAAGTGTTTCCTTCAACCCTATTGGAAAGTGGTGGCATGTACCCAATGCCTTTTTTCTTTAAAAAAATGTTTAGGAGTACTCTCATTTTGACTCAAGAAAATCACCATTTTATAGTTCAAATCAGGGGAAATAAATACAGTAATTGGACAAAAGTACAAAGATTCACAAAATATTTAGGGGTGTACATACCCCCAGAAAAAAGCACTGCATTTACCACAATGTGGTGTTATGCAAAGCCTACTTGGCTAATTGCAAGGACACAAGGGTAAAAGTGTGTACGTGAAGGATACATAATAAATGCACACATGTATACAGGTCCCACGGACCCCCTACATGCATTATTATACAATTTTATTGAAAACAATAGCCTCACATTCCTTACCAACCAAAAGCTATAGAAGGAAGGAATCCATTCAGGCTAGGGAAAACATGCATCGGGAATTTCCCAAACAGTACTTTGACGGCACAAGAACATGCTGCTGCAGGAACATGTTGCTACTATTTTCAAGGGGAACTGGCACAAACATCCCCTAAAATGCTGGGTGGTTCAAGTCAGGTGCCTTTGTTTGCAGAGAAGCAAAATAAAGATCTGGGCACACTTCAGATCTTTCAAATAGGACTTCAGTTAACAAAATCTAAAAGTAATCAAAGGAAGAAAGCGGCAGCATCATATAGATAACGAACCTTTAATCTACAGTTTGTCAGTAAGACCACACATATTTTCCCATTTATAGGCATGGAGAAATAGAGATATGCATTGGTTTAAACAGAAGGATTAATTATGATGTTAAAGCACTTTGGGATTCCCTGTGGCCCAGCCAACAGGACCAGCCTAAGACATTTTGCTCCCCCCAATTCAAAATGCATAGTGCCTAAGGACAGCCAAATTATGCTGGCATCTGGAACAGAAAACCCCTTCCCCTCTGTGGGGATTCGGTGCTGGAGCTTCCCGTGCGTGAGTCTAAGCCACCCACGCACGAGATACCAGTTGCTGGGGATTAGCGGCCAGTGTTCCGCATGCGTATGGGCACGGGCGCCGGCCAAGCCTCAATATCTGAAGGTTCGTGAGTAAGTCGGAAATGATTCTGAAGGTGCGTGAGTAAATGGATGCCTCGAAAATGAATGGATGCCTCGAATCTGAATGGATGCCTCGAAACTGAACTTGAAACCACTTGTGACCTCCTGCACTATTACTAAAGTAAAGGAAACTAAACCAAGGGCAAAGTTAAAAGCATTAAGTGAAAACCCCTGTCGTTTTTTGAAATTAAATAAAAACCTTTTCCCCAATAAAGACAGACACCGATGTTTCTTTTACGGCTTTGGCTGACCCGCATAGGCTCTTACACTTTGCTGTTCCTAGCCCTATACTAAGCTTTCCCTAAACTTTCAGTCCCTACACCGCCAAATCTTCCGCAATGCTAGAGCTAAATAAAACTACACCGCCAAATCTTCCGCGATCTAAACCTATGCTAGGTCTAAAGGCTATCTAACCTTTACCGCCAAGTCTTCCGCGATCTAAGCCCTGACTACCACCTGCACGTGCTTCCAACCCATCCAACCCAGCCAACCCTCAGCCCAAAAAACCCTTACTAACTAAAGTTAACCCAACTGAAAGAACTAAAGAATAACAGAATGAATGCCTAAAGCGGGGAGCCTCAGCCTTTTATTGATAACCAAGTGTGACATCATAACCAATATATTTACCAATAGGAACGCTGTTGCTGCCCCCCAAAAAGGCGGGAAGCAGATTAAACGACCATTGATAACTTTGAAAACCTCTGGAACTACAACTTTAGGCGGAGTAATCCCAGTGGCAAAGTGCCCACTGACTCTTACTTTTACTTTCACTTTTAAACGGAAGGATACAAAAAGTAGTGCATAATAATGATTAAAATAAACAAATAACCGCGGATCTTAACGGATCCACGAAGTGTATTCCCACACCCCTCTCCACCCTTCCCACAACAGCATAAAATGCAACAAGAATGAATTTAATAACTAAGCATTTGCTTCGCTTTCATGATCCCCCAGATCATGCCACAGGTGGCCACCTCACCTTGCCTAATGGCAGGACCAACCCATCTGCACAAGGACGTGGTGATGAACTTGATAAATTCATGGCAGATACTGCAAAGTCCACCAGTGGCTATTAGCAATGCTCAGGGCCGCCTTTACCTGGGGGTGCAGGGGTGCGGTGCACCCAGGTGCTGAATTCTGGGGGGTGCCAAATGTTTACCTGAGCCCAAGAGCACTTTCCACTCCTGTGGTTTCCAGCGACTTGTATTCAGAAGCATTGCAGCAGTGGCAAGGAGAATGTAGCCATCGTGGTGAGCAGCCATTGTCCTCCATGAATTTCTCTGTTCCCCTTTTAAAGCCACCTGAGATGGTGTACATTACTGCCTTTTGGGTGAGAAGATTCCATAGGTCAACTAAGTGGATGTCCCTTTCTACTGTGAATTCCCACCCCCCTCTATCCACTTTCTCCATACCATTAATAAACAGAAATTTAGCAAACTTCCACATTCAGAGGTGGTATGCCTCCAATTAGCAGATCCTAAGGACAAACACAAAGCTCTGCCTGTGTATCTTCATCACCCATGACTTGCTCAGAAAAAAAATGCTGAGCTAGAGAGACCTTGTTGAAAATCAACAAGGGAATTCAGAAGCTCTTCTGTAACAAATAAAGCAGACTTTCCCAGCCTGGTGCCCTCTGGATGTTTGGGGCTACAAATCCCATCAGCTCTGCTTGCTGGAGCTGGGGAAGGATGTGCAATAATGCCTTCTCCACCCCTCCATCTGCTGCAGGGAAGGACAGCAGATTGAGGAGGATAGAAATCTTACAGCGGCTGGGTGGTATTCGCCTTCTGTGTGGATTTTACAACAACAAAAGAACGCCTGGCGTAATGTAATTCAGGAGAGAAAGGGGGCAAGAATAGGGGTGGAGGAATAGAAGAAAACTCTCCTTTAAGCCTTGGGCATAAGGTCTATCTGACAAGGAGGATTGAACTGTTTCCAGAGATGGGTGGATGCCATTAAAAGCAGGGAAATCCCCTCATCCTCCCTTCAAATGGTGGAGGAATTTTAATAAACGGTTTCTCCGTCTTTCCACACTCCCCAGTGCAGCTCTCCTTTCCCCCTCAACATAACACGCAGGTCACTCTGGATTGCAAAACATGTTTCTCAGTCTCTAGGGCTTCTCTGAGATCTGTTAGCTGTTAGTCTTTTCTGGCTCTTTAGGAACAGATGCCCTCCCAGTCAGGCAATGGGCCTACCATCCAGCTCAGTGCTTCAAAATGCCAGAGACTGAACTCAATACTTTTTGCATGCTAAACTGCAGCTCTTCCTTTTCAGGTTACATATAATGGTTGGAAGAGTTCTTGTTATTTTCAAGGGCACTAATGGGGCTGTTTTGAACTTCCATGGACCTGCTGGTGAATTTCTGCCCCAATAAAATTCCCCTTAAGAGAACTCTGGGCTTATTCTCACTTCCTCTTGTCTTGCTGCTTTCCCCCAGGGAAAACCGTTCTTTAGCACTCAATTAGAGGAAATAGCAAAAGGGTTTTTTACAGATTGCCATTTGTTCTGATTCAGAGCTAAAGAGTGTTTTTTCACTGGGAAAGGAGTGAGGGAAGGGGTAAACTGTTTGGACCTGTGTTTTCTAGGTAGGGGACTAGTGGACATGTGGCCAAGCCCTCTGTGGGTGGATTTTTGCTTATGCTCAGAGTTTGATTGTCATATGGAGGTTGGGAAAGAATTCCTCGTTTAAGTCCAGCTGACCCTGGCACTTTGCCTTCCCTTTAGTTCATGGCATGACTCACTTGCTTGAGCCACATGGAGTTCTTTCTTCTGCAGAAAACTTAATGCAGTTCACTTTCTTCGCTCTCATGGTCTCTGCTTGTGACTGTAATTGTGTAAGCTGTTCTGCAGGGAAGGACTGTAGGAGGAGGGGAGGGAGACTTGCAGCAAAGGATTGGGTGCTGTGACCTCCTCTTTGACCTTCTCCAACCCCATGACACAATGAGATGATAACAATCTAGGTGAAACATCTTAACCTTAAGAGCTTCAGAAGAGGCAGCTAATTGAAACTGCATGTGATGTAATGTCTGTTTGGCACTAAGGGTAAGCCTGTATTGTTGCTCGTTCATGAGCCTTTCTATAAGCCAGGGATAAGGAACCTGTGTCTTCCCAGATGTTGCTGAACTCCAACACCCATCAATCCCAGCCAGCAGGGATAGTGGTCAGAGATAATGGGAGCTATAGTCAGCAACATCTGGATGACCACAGGTGCCCCTGCTATAAAGTAACAGAAAAGATTCCCCCATGAGAATAAGATGCATGAATTATAGCCCATAGCTCAGTTGGTAGAGCGTGAGATTCTTAATCTCAGGGTCGTGGGTTCGAACCTTACGTTGGGTAAAAGATTCTTAGAATGCCAGGGGGTTGGACTACATGACCCTCATGGTCCCTTCCAACTCTACACTTGTATGATTCTATGGGGTTGTCAAAAAGAAATAAACACATTTACCTGAGAGATATATCCCATTCAGTTGAGTGGCACTAACTTCTGAGTGGGCATATGTGCAGAAATGGACTGTTAGTGTTCTACAGTTTTACAGCTGAAACTTCTTTAAAATGAATTATAGTAGGTGAAAACAGATTTATGTATTCATTTGTGGCCAAAGAGTGTCGTCAAACAGAATAAATAATTCTGGTAATGAGGTCACAAACTGAAAATGCCAAATACCTGAGTTCCTGGCACAGGTAACGGGTTGGTATGCTCTTAAGTAATGCATGCTTAGAAGTCTTTCCTAATTTCTCCTACTGATTTTATCACTTTTCAATTGGCAAAAGATTTATTTCCCCTGGATTTCAAAAGCAGTGGCAAAGAGTGCAGCAACCTGGGATTCGGCAAAACAGGCACAACTGTGAAACCTCTCCCAGAGCAATACTTTTGAGTCCTGAATCCATAGTCATAGTTTTACAGAGCAATCACATATGTGTCTACTCAGCGAGGCTAACTCCCAGGCATAGAAAACGTGCCTGCAAGCCTATACTCACTTAATAAGTCTCATTGAGCTCAATGGATTACTTCTGAGTAGACATGCACAGGATTGCACTGTTCTTCACTAGCGGAGGTGCCCTGACTGGGAGTTCACATCGGTGCTGCAAGAGGAACTCAGAAACAAAATGGAGCAGGTAATAGTAGCATTTCTTGTACTCCACATGTTTTCATAACTTCAACTACACCATTTATGAAGTTAATCTAGAGCAGGGGTGGACCACAACTCCCATCAGCCCCTGTAAACATGGCCAGTTGATTTCAACAAGACTTCCTCCTAGCCTTAGTCACTTAGGCTGCAAACCTATACAGTGGTACCTCTGGTTAAGAACTTAATTCGTTCCGGAGGTCCGTTCTTAACATGAAACTGTTCTTAACCTGAGGTACCACTTCAGCTAATGGGGCCTCCTGCTGCCGCTGCTGCCGCCACGCAATTTCTGTTCTCATCCTGAAGCAAAGTTCTTCACCCGAGGTACTATTTCTGGGTTACCGGAGTCTGTAACCTGAAGTGTCTGTAACCCGAGGTACCACTGTACTCACTTGCCTGGAGGAATGATTGGAGTTACAGTGGATGTTGATCCACTGCAGTAAATAGGGCACTACCTCAATCTGTCTTCAGTCAGCCCCCATCTGCCTGCCTTCTGACTCAGTCCAGGGCATGGGGCAGGCCAGCACCTTCCTCATCTTTAATCTCTGTAGAAGTGAACAGGGAGGAGACTAGAATGATTTGAATCTGCCTGCCATTGGCTCTGGCTCCACTTACAGTTGCCTCTCTGCCTTCTTCCCTACTAGTTCGAATGGGAACAAGCCACCACTGGGGAATCCGGCTGTCCCATATGGGGATCGAACTTGTGACACTGGCATTATTAGCAGCACACTCTATCTCCACAATATCATTGGCTAGCTGGAAGAGCTTTTTGTGTGTGTGTGTATCCTGCCTGCTGGCCACAAATAAAGCCCGATAGTGGACATCCTAGCAGGATGGGCACCCTCTGCCTGTATTCACACAGCAGCGATCTATAAATTAACTGTTTGCAGTTACGTTCATGTTTAACAGCAGCAAGGTTTGTGAAGGCTCCCCACTCAGAGGTTCAAGGTATGAAGAAGTACTTCTGGAACAAAACTGTATACTTGTTTAATCGCAGTCTATGGGGGCTGAAAGAAGTGCTATTGGTTCCTGTTAACTGGAATACAATGCTTAGAAATACTCAGTAGTGTCAATCAATCAATCAATCAATCAATCAATTCCTGGTGCTAGCCCTGCTTTTTGTAAGTAACTGCTAATAACTCCAATCCATTCTTTAACAAGAAATTATTGCAAAGAGGCATTGTCTTTGAGGTTCACTTAGACGTGTTCAATTAGTTTTCCCTTTGAGATCAACCATCACACAAAAGGCAGCTCATTTCAGTCTTCCAAGCAAAGTAATAGTCCGCATAGCATTCTAACCTTACTTAACCTGGCCTCCGCGTGGGTTTTTTTAAATATATAAATGTTATCAAACATTGTGGCATTGTTATTACCTTACATAAATCAATGTAATAGTTTAAAAGGACTATTTAGGGTGGTGTTTTTTCTCCTTAACAACATGAAAAGAAACCCAAAGAGGGCAAATTATTTCAAACATGCTCCTTACCTTTGAACTTCTGAAAGCTAAAGCAGTTGTAGCAGACAAAACTTTGAAGCTGCCTTTCAGCAGTGACAGCCCGAAGCCACAACTTTCCTCTTTCTGGCGGAATTGTTTGAAGGGGAATTTCAGCTTTGTTGACAACAATAATAATAAAAAAGAAAGGCTGGCTATTCACGCCTTTGGAAAAGCAGACTTGAAATCAATAGCAGTTGGTAGGCTTGGAAGACGACTCTGTTTCTAGTTCATTCACAAGGCCTAGAGTGTGAAGCATTTGTGCAAAATGCTTTAAGAAGATTGGTTCATCTCGTCCAGCATTCTGTTCTTACAGTGGTCAAGCAGATGCCTGTGGGAAACCCACAAGCAAGAGTTGAGCACAAGAACACTCTCCCCTCCTGAAGATTCCAGAATTCAGAAGGGTATTTTCTCCACCCATGGAGGCAGAGCATAGCCTTTGTGGCTAGAAGCCATTGGTAGTTTTTTGCTTCATGAATTTGTCTAATTCTCTTTTAAAGCCATCCAAGTTGGTGGTCATCCCTGCCTCCTGTGGGAGAAAGTTGCATTGTTTAATTCCATGCTGCATGAAAAAGTACTTTCCTCTATCTGTCCTGAATCTTCCCACATTTCCACTCCATTGGGAGTTCTAGTCATACACGCACACACACACACACACACACACTAGAGCAAGGTGTAGCATTTAGGGGGGCCACAGGGTCATTTGCCCCGGGTGCAAAATTGTTAGGGCCGCAAAATTCCAACACTCAGTGTTGCCTCAGTAAAGCTGTGTGCTTCCATCACTAGCCTTGTTGAAAATGGTTCCTCCATGCGAACCAGGAAGTGACCTCTCCAGACAACGGAATGACTCTTCTTTTCTTATTTTTGCAGCTGTGATCTCCTGGGTGACTTGGATGCCGTTAGGCAGTTGAATGCACATGCGTACTCCATCCGTTTCTCTCCTGGGTGCTAGCAACCCACGGTACGCCACTGTACTTGAGTGATGCATCTGCTCCAGTAACTTTTGAAGGAAGTGGATGGATGATATGGGCTGGGCCGACCAGTTCGATCCTCCTGCCCTCCATGTATTGATTGAATATACAGAGGAAAGGTGAGGGGGCAGCTAGTAACTAAGGTATTTGCTAGAGCACTAGTGTATAAATAATAACTCCATTTGACCTTCAGGCCGAGCCATTTGGCTCCTAACAAAGGGTACTCATCCCCATCCTATGCTTGGAGCCTGCACAGGCCAGTGGAATGCTTACATCCCTCATCCACATCACTCCTCCTTGGAGACCATTGTATTCAAAGCCTAAAACCACCCAAAAAGAGAGAGGATAGAATCCCAATTTCACACAACATGCATAGCTTCGTACTAGAAGCTGCTATTCTGGATTGTTGCAATGCTCAACTCCAGATTTCTGTGAAAGTTCACTTCTCTAAGCTGTGCTTTATTTTTAGCAGAGCAGATAATAGATAATAATGAAGTATTTTGTAAATAGCACCAGAAGTATGCCTTTACCCAGAGGCTTTCTTTGTACTCTGAGGCAGGTGGGATTTTTTCCCCCACTTAACACCATCAAATCTATGACTGAAAGGAAGTACAGACAACCTTTTCTTCTGAAATGAAAGAGCTTCCTTTCTCAACGTATAGCATTGGTCTTTAGTTCTTACACTGGGTGATCATACTAATGTTGTTGTTGTTGTTGTTGTTATTGTTATTATTATTTTGTATTCCCCACCTCCCCAAATACACAAAAAGGAAGGAAAATTGTGGGGAGCAGAGCAGGAAGGCTTTCCTTCAGCAACTGCACCTGTTGGATATTTGCTTATTACAATGCTTTCCAAAGCAATGGTGGCTCAGCTATGCGGTGTGTGTGTGTGTGTGTGTGTGTGTGTGTGTGTGTTTTGCTGGGGGGGTGATAATTATTGGATTGAAGAATTTGGGGAAAGGAAATCTAACTCTTGGTGAAAGCCACTCTTCTGAAGCTGCTGCTTACATTCAGAAAAAAACAACCCCATTGATTTCAATGGAGTAATTTCGTTGTAATACAACAGCTTCAAAGAAGCTATTTTCAACAGGGCCACAGCAGGATAGTAAAGGTTAATCTGCCCCAAAGGCATCTGCTACAATCCACTAAGTATCCGCATTGATTATGAACACATTTAACATTGCGTCTTGTTTGGCCTTAAGAGTTTCTTTTCCTCTGTCAGATCACCAAATGAAGAGTAAACAATAAATATAGAATTTCAATCTAGGATCTCATCTTGTTTTAGTAACGGTTTTAAAGCTGAGACACTTGTAAGCAGTCTAGCTTCACAGCAGCTGCAAGACAGCCAAATCATTCCCAATCTTGAAACATATCAATGTGATCCATATATATATATGCCATTTTTAACATGGATCTTCTTGTCTTACGAAAGGCACTGGAAATAGGAACGAAAACTCACCCCAGAATGTTGTACTCTATATTTCCCTGCTCCAATCAGGCAGAGGCGGGGCAAGCCTGCCTTCAGAATACTAGCATCTTTGTCTATGTTAACATCTGTATAGAATCTCCATTAAGCTGAAAGACAAAAAGACTTTTGTGGCCGACTGTGAAAATAGGCCTTTTAGGGTTGTTCTTACTTTGCCTTAAGGCTTCTGCTACACTAACAGAAAATAAAAAAATAAAATAAAAGCTAGAAATCAAAGGATTCCTTTGTTCCTCTTGAAGAGGTAGCATAATTTAAGTTGTGTCTATACAATTGAGAAAAGTTCCAATGTTACCATGAAAAGATACTAGCAATTGCCAGAGAAGGGATGATGGCCAAGCAATATGGGAGCTGTCTTCGAATATTTGAAGGGCTGTCACATAGACGATGAAGCAAATTTGTTTTCTGTTGTTCCAGATGTCGGGATTTGAACCTAATTACAAGTAAAAGGATTTAGACTACTAAACAACAGCAAGACAGACAAGCTGTGCAGCAATGAAACAGACTGCCTTCAAGTGGCAAACACTCCTTTCTTTGATGTTTTTAAGCAGAAGCCGGCTAGTCACCTATCAGGGATACTGTAACAGTGGATTTCCCGCACCGAGGGGGGGGCAGACTAGATGACCCTCGAGAACCTCCCCAACTCCACGATACTGTGAAATCCTCTATCCCGGGAATAGCTTGTGTGCTGCCATCCAGATGGGACTATAACGCCCTTCATCCCTGCCTGTGCCTGATGGGAAATTGTAATCTAACAAGATCTGAAGGGCCAAACATGGACTGTGCCTGCTGAATCTCCTGAAATCATGGCTTTGTCCCCAGCAATTGAGAAATGCTGCCGCAGAACTGGAGTGAAGAATTTTCCTTGCAGTGGGGACGGGAAATAGTCACTAAAGAATTAACTCCAACTCTGAACTGTGATTATTGGCTCCTGTGACACCTGGATATATAGAGCAGTCCAGATACATGGATCTGCTGTTGTACCCCTACCTGGAGGGATGTTCTTGAGGACCAACAGTAGCAAGATTCCTGCTGGCTGCGCTTCTGGGGCTGACGTAGTGTGGTGGGATCTTCATGCATGTTCTGGGAAGGCAGGGAGTGTGCTGGGGTCATGTACCTTCACTGTGAGTCCTCTGAGTACGGGTGCCAATTGAGTGTTGTCACCGCCACAATCCCTGACTTGTGGGTAGGGTTGGTGTTTCCAGGGAAACTGTGAAGTGATTGTCATTTTCTGTTGTGTGTTTTCATCCTCCAGGAGTTGGACTGAGCATCCATTGGTTCTGGTGCTGCTTCCTCTAGCATGGTGGTGTCATGGGCTTTGAAGACAACCAAACTCAGGACGTGCTAAGAGGGAGGCACACTTGGCAAATCCACACCATGATCAACTCCCGCCCGGGAACCAATGTCCCCACTGTGAAAGGACGTGTGGATCCAGAATTGGCCTCCGCAGTCACTTATGGACTCATTGTTAAAACCGTGCTTATGGAAGACAATCTTACTCGGCTACGAGTGATCGCCAGAGAAGAAGAAGGTAGTGCTTCTCTAGTCTTGGTGTGATGTAGCTATAGTATTGCTCTTTCATGCTTGCTTACAGTAGGGTACAAAGACTGGGGTATGTTTCCCCCCTCCCCTCCCAAAGGCTTGATGGAAAAGAGGAAGGATTAGAACTAGGTAAGAGATGTGGCCTTACAAAAGGCACCTCCAGGCAGAAAGGAGCAACAAGAGAGGATGCAGATGAAGAAAGGCTGAGGGAACTTAATCCCTTTAAGAAAGCATTTGTGCTTGTTTTGAGCTCTCCCAGGCTTTCTTCATACAATTTGCCTTCCAAATCTTTCATCAACCCCCAAAGCTACTTTTTCTTTCCATAACAGTCCCAGCAGCATGCTAGTGAAAACAAGCAAGCATGAACTCGGCAGAGAGGAAAGCATCTGGAAGAAGAATTCGGAGTAAAAGAAACGCAGTCAACCAGTAAAGGGTTAAGTACATGCTCCCCTGCTGCTTCTCCACTCAAAATCTCAGCACCCCAAAGCTGCTTTTCTTAACCATAAATAGAAACACAGGGCATGTATAATATGTAATTTGCTCATTAAGTTCTTTTGGAAATATATGCACGTAAAGTTTAAGAGGTTGGGTTTTTTATTTTAAAAAGTAATAATAATATAGAGGAGGGTATTATACACCATTAGGAATTATCTAAATTATTTCCAACCATGATGGAGATATTAAAAAAGCTTGAGGCACTTTTGTCACATACTCTGGGATTTCTGTTTAATAGAAGACTATTGAGAAAAAGTTAATCAAATAACTGCAGAAATTTTGGGATTTGAATTACAAATGAATACTGTCTCTGTGCTCTTGGGCTATGCAAAATAGCAGATATGGATATTTCTGAAAAGTTTGGTTTCACAGGTGTTAATAGGGGCCCAAATTAAGATAGCTGAGATGTAACAGTGTGAGAAGACATCAACCAGTGATTAAAAAAATATGTGAGATCATAGTGATGAATAAAATTACTAGATCCTAGCAGTTATGAGAGAGAAAAGTCAACTGAGATATGTCAACAGAACTGGGCATTTTTGTGTCAATGTAATAACGATTATCAACTATACATGGATTGCTGAGCTGGCTGGGACTAATGGGAGTTGTAGTCCCAAACATTGGAAGGGCATCAGGTTCTGAGATGCCTTGGAAGGATACCATGTGGTGTGTGACGCAATACAATTGAATTCCATGCAATTCAAATACGTTGGGAGGGGGGGAACCTGAGGAGAGTGGACAATGGCTTGAAAATATTTCAAAAATTAAGCTACTCTGCCTCAACCTTGGTATTTTATCTGGGCCATCTGAACCGGCACATGCCGGTCGTGATAATATGCTGCACAAGAACAACCGCCAGGAATGTTGAAGAGCAGTCTGTTAAGAAGAAGAAATATTAAGAGTAATAATAACAGGTAAGAAAGGAAGGGAGCCACATGCCGGGAAAACAACCAGACAACCCACTCAACACAAAAGCCTGAAGCCTGCTGTTTTTGCCATTAAGGGTCATTCTGTGGAAAACGTAATTACAACGCACTGAGAGAGGAATGGAACCAACTGAAACCAGGGGGGTGTAAGGTAACATCTTAGGCAGAAAGGAAAGCGTCACTGTGTTGGATAGATAAAGCATACCTTGCGCTGACTCTCTGCCTATTTGTCTACAGGGGAATGTCAAATGAGCTCAGAGACTGGAGATTCCAGAAAGATATCCTTATGCTGTGACTCAGATGCCTTCTCTTGTGTGGCTTTTTTATTATGGGGAATGCATCTTCTATGGGTTTTCCTTAAAAAGGTTTGATGTTAACCAAGGGGATAATAATACTACATTTTATAGTATTTATGTAATGGTGGAGAAGCCCCTGCACAGAAATTTGGCTTTGAGGAGAAGTTACCATGAAAGGTGGGTGGAATTTTCAGAAGAAGTTGCAACCCATTGGAAGGGGATGGCTGATTCTTGCCTCTCTGTTAGGGATGGTCAAATCTGTTAAATTTCAGTTTCTCTCAGTTTTTTTAATTTTAATTCCCATTCTTATGTTCAGTTTCCTACTTTTTATACCAGTTTGCGAATTTTTCTTTATAAAATCGTCATGAAATTTCAGCAATGATTTCCCCCCTAACATACCCATTTGTGCCAAATGTGTCAATTTTTTTGCAAACCAATTTCCCCAAATATAATGCAGGTTCCAGTGTTATTTTCACTGGCTTCAATGTCTTTCCCACTATTTTCGTGAACACTTTATCCTGCTGTGTCCAAATGCACATTACTTGATTGGAGAAATGCATTGCAAAATTCGGAGAAGTGTGAATCTCGAAAGATAGTGATGGTTCGGTTATTGCAGGCATAGGGAACCTTCGGCTCTCCAGATGTTTTGGCCTACAACTCCCATGATCCCTAGCTAACAGGACCAGTGGTCAGGGATGATGGGAATTGTAGTCCAAAACATCTGGAGAGCCGAAGGTTCCCTATGCCTGGGTTATTGTCTTGCTTAAGAAAGTCTGAATAAGGGAGGTTCCCCTTTAAATGTGAGCTAATCCCCCCCCCATCTCCAACAAGGATCCCCATGTAGATTGCCTGCTTTTGGAAAAAGCTCCACAAAAAGAGAGAGAAACTCTGTGTGCGTGAAATTAATGAATGACACTGGAGGTATCATGTGTGAGAATGGACATGTCTGTTTTGTGGCAAGTTATGTAGATGTGCATGTCTGTGTGTGTGTGTCAGAAAGTTAGCCACAAAGAAAAGTGATCATTGAGCTGTAAAAAGAAAAACTTAAACACTGGAATTTCTGTTCACAGATCACCTGCATCACTGTCTTCTTTAGCCTTGCTTCCTCTGACTTGTTGGACCTTGACTATCCCTGGAAAATTTGTCTGAAGCCTTTTTATTGTGCATTCATTATGGGATCAGAGCAGTTTGTATGTGATCCTGACCATAGGAGCCAACTCCTAGGGCTGACAGGTCTTTGCCCTCCCCATAAAATATTCGAGGGGGCCAGGCCCCCCAAAGTCAATGGGTTTTGCCATTCAAATGCTGTGCATGCACCATGTCATGTGATCAATTATGCGGGGCAGGGCTTATCTAGCCCCCCTCCCAATATTTTATTCAAGTTGCCACTGTCTTCAATACTGCTTCATTTGCAATCAGTGCATGTCCTTTAGTTTCCTGCTGAAATCTTGTAACTTGTACTACCACAAATGCTCCACATTTGTTTGTTTTTTGGTCATGCCATAGTGCAAGAGTTCCCCTCCCAATGGCAATAATGCAACAAGATTGCAGAAGCATCATAGAACAATGAATAATGTGGAATGATATGTGGATGGTCCAATAGGACTCCAGCACCAATGCACTATTTTTTCATTAGTGGCATGTTGCAGAATACAGCCGCAAAAAAGAAAACACCAGTCCTGAGGGGTCCTTGGCGGTTTGCTTGTCTATCACTTTCCCCCTGATCCAGCTCCATTGCCCAAATCTCAGCAGTTCTACACCAGGGAATGCTTTTTATTGATGCCATGTTTGAAATGGCAATCAGTGCTACAGAAACTACCTTTAAAAAATAGGTTTCTCTCCTTCCCCCCCCCCATCCCTTACAGGCAGGCATAAAGCATTTCGGATTTTAACTCCTATGTTATGCACATAATGGAATCCTATCAGTTGCTATTTGACCTGCATTAATAGCAGCTCGTTATTCAAGCCAGTTTGCTGCTGGTGGTTTTACAGACTGTATTATTTGAAGGGGGAGCTGCTCAGCCAGAAGGAGACAGATATACCCATGATTTGGAGAAGAAATCAGCACAAAACACAAACACAGTCACTATGGTGAATGAGGTTTGGCATGAGCTGTTGGACCTCTCTTCAGCAAGGGTGGTTTGTTTGGCAAGTAGTACATAAAAACTCAGATGTTGGAAGCTTAGATTTCATTTCATTAGGAGGCAGCTGCAAATTGCTATCTTTCTTTCAAAATATGTCCACCACCCCTCAGCAAAAGGGACTAAACTGCTTCCAGCCTGGGTGACGAGTAAATTGGAAATAAATGAGCACTCCAGAAAAGGGGGGGGGGAGCATGTGATTGCAGAGCGAAATTTAGGGTAGTATACCAGTATACAGTTGTTGTTCTTTTGACTCAGTATAAAGCAGATCCCTTTGTTGCCATCTCTCTCCCTTTTAGAGATTCATCATGACCCTTGTTCTGACCTGGTAAAGTCTTGCTGGTAAAGTCTGCCATGCCCAGTTGCACCCTAGAGTGCCCAGCAAGCTTCCTGCGTGAGCAGAGATTTGAACCCAGCACCAAATCAAGACCTTCCTCCACTCCAAGGCATTTGATGGGATAGGAGAGCTGCGTCCATGCCTTAAGAAAACACTGATTAGCCTTGACGGTTTGTCTGCTGGGGTGAAGTGTTTGTGTTATTGCTTATACTTATGTATTACTGTTTTTACTTTTCAATCTGCTGTAATATGCCTTGAGTCATCTTCTTCTTTTTTAGAAATAAGAAGCGTAAGCAGCTAACAAACTAACTGTAACTGTCTTCTTCCGCGTCCAACATCAACCCTCTAGCCACTACTCCACACTGCCCTCCCTTGCAGAGCTTTGCCATTCCAACCTCAGAATCCTAAGATCTGTGAGGCAAGTGACACTGAGTGCACTTGGCCCAACA
This sequence comes from Lacerta agilis, assembly GCF_009819535.1. Classification (NCBI taxonomy): domain Eukaryota; kingdom Metazoa; phylum Chordata; class Lepidosauria; order Squamata; family Lacertidae; genus Lacerta; species Lacerta agilis. The sequence goes on from NC_046322.1 coordinate 22,658,644, forward strand.
GCATTACAGTGGTGCCCCGCTAGACGAAAATAATTCGTTCTGCGAATTTATTCGTCTAGCGGTTTTTTCGTCTAGCGAAGCGGCAATGACAGCCGCGCTCCGCTAAACGAAGAAAAAAAAAGACAATTTTTCGTCTTGCGAAGCAGCCCCATTGACTTTTTCGTCTTGCGGGGCAGCTTCCGCTAGATGAATGCCGTTCGTCTAGCGAGTTTTTCGTCTAGCGAGGCATTCGTCTAGCGGGGCACCATTGTACAGTGGTACCTCTAGATGCGAACAGGATCCGTTCTGGAGCCCCATTTGCATCCTGAGCAACCCACAACCCACAGCGCCGCTTCTGCGCACATGCGGGTCACGATCTGGCACGTCTGCGTATGCCTGTGGCGTCATTTGACGCGTCTGCACATGCGCTACCCGCTGAACCCGGAAGTAATCCATTCCATTATTTCCGGATTTGGCATGTTCGTAACCCGTGCCGTTCACAACCCGCAGCGAACGCAACACGAGGTACGACTGTACTGCGTTTACAGTTACAATGCACTTAGAGCAACTCACCAGCATTCTTGCCACACAATAGAAAGCCTTCAGATCTGGGAGGCCACATAAAGACGTGCAAAGACCTCTGTTGATTGAACTGCTTAGTAAAAAGCTGGCACAGTTCGAATATTTTAATTTGTGTCTGGACTTGCCTCGGAGGGAGAATAATATCTAAGCAATGTCGCCCTTAATTGAGGCATGTGGGTGCAGATTTCCCTCTGTGCTTATGAATGCTCCATGTTGTGCATTGCATACTTCGGCTGGCTCTCACCCTGACCTGAACTTTTAAGTACAGCTGGGGGGGGGGCAACCATTTCTAGATCAGCGTAATAGAATCCCTAGCATATGCATTTCTACACGAAGGGCTGTAGAACAAGGGCAGCGATAAATATGGTCCTTGATCCTTTGGGGAACTTCTCAGAATAGTTCCATTGATAGATTAATCTACTGCTCCAAGTCTCCATTGATCTAGCTGCAGCTTCGCGAACAGAGAGTTATTCACAATGCCCAGATAATGGCTCCATGTGTGTACAACATGCTGTCAAGCAACTGGGGGGGACGGTGACACACAAACCAATCGGGAAAGAGAGTTCAGGTTCCATTTAGAGCTTAACATGAGAAAATTGTGGCTATGTCTTGGGCATACACCACGTTCTAGGGTGTCCTCTGCTTAGCATTCATGAAAGCACCCCATTGTTCCCGGGGAGGGGGACACACACACACTAATTCTTTAAGAAGGGATTTTTGCACAGCACTGTGACTGAACACCACTTCCCTGCTACGGCCTTCGTTTCGAAGCATTCTTTCCTGCGGCTCTTCCTTCTAAGCCCTGCTGGGTTTGCTATGCCAAGGTATCAAAAGGGGAGAGGAGGAAGGCAGTGCTACCAGGTTTGATGGGGCGAATGAAGATTGTGGGCAGGGATGGAGCCTTGGCAAACAGTAGGTTCAACCACCTAAGGCTGCAGGTGCACCTACAGTTTACCCCTCCTGGCACCCCCAACAAATTACTGTTCCCAGGAGGGTGAGGAAATGTGCTTGAACTGCATGGTGCGTATGCAGCTTTTATGTTAAAAGAGAAATAAGGGGAAGGAACGCTGTGTGGTCTGACAAGCATTGCAGTGTGAAAGGAACATTAGAAAATGGATTTTCCAACTGCAATTGGGAAAACCAATGCAATATTCCCCATGTCTGAATGCAGCCTTGGTATCAATAAGGCAGTTTCCTGTGTTCCTTTGTTCCTAATTCAACTACTAGGGGAACTGGAGTAGGTAAGGCATAGAATCATAGAAATGTAGAGTTGGAAGGGGTCATCTAGTCCAACCCCCACACACGGATGCATTGCACAAATGCTGCCAGGGAAAGGGTTATGCACAGCCTTCACTTGTTCAAAACCCAACAGCAGTTATTTTTGTTAGAGGCATGCACATGTCACATTAACAGGAACTGCTGTGTGACAGGAGTTCTCCTTCCCTCCTTTAAATTTCCTTCAGTTCCACTGACCTCTAGGTTTGAAGGAGCTTTGTAGGTGAAACACCAGCCTGCCAGCAGTAAATGTTGGAGATAACACAGAATATAAGGTGTCAGTGGATATGTCGTACCCAGGTTGGATCTGAGACTAAGTAATTGCCTCAGGATCAAAGTTCATCTGGTGGTGCATTCCTGGAATAGAGGGTTTAGGAATAACTTGTGAAATTAAGTTATGCAGGCTGACAACTGGGTAAGATAGAAACAGCCCACTTCACTGGTGAGCTAATGTCAAATATTCTAGCGAGTCTGCTTCAAATCCAGTCATTCTTGCTTGCTCTCATCTTGTGCCCTTTTAAAGCACACTTTGCTCGAATCAATGCAATTCAACAATCACTCAGTGTTAGGAAGACTCATCTTCTGTCCCTTATAATTTTTATTTTATTTATACCTCCCAGCTTAAAAGATGATGCAATTGAGAAAGCACACAAATGTCGGCAATAAAAATTTCAAATACCGAAAAGGTTATCTGTGGTTATTAAATCTGTAAATACCGTTACCAAGGTTTTCAAATTTAACTAGACTTTTTAAAGGAAAGAGCTATCAGTCTTTATCGGTTGTTCACTTACATCATGCATATGGAATCTCTGGGCCTTCAGATCTTGTCGGACCACAACTCCCACCGTTGATCACTGGCCATGCTGGCTGAGGCTGATGGGAGCCAGAAACACCTGGAGTTTCCTGCCCTTATTATCTCCATCTTATTCTCAGGTGTCTCCAAATGGTAAAATATTGGGCCTAGTTCTTTGAAAGGCAGGATTACCAACTCTTCTCCTTTTATTCATCACGATAAACACTGTGGTGGTTTTTCCTCAGAAACCTGAGCATTGAGACTCAGAGGTTCCTAGTCCTTGCTATTGATACAGACTTGGGGAGGGACAAACATTTTAGACAAGAGAGGAGCATTCCAATATGTGCCTCAACTTTTTCCCCTTTTTAAGGGAAATTCCCTTATTCCAAATAGGATTCCTCGCAAGAAAAGGGCAAAGTTGACAGCTATGGCCTCAACCACCTGCAGTCTCAGGTGGGACAATTCAGCAAGGACTATTATACTGCATATATTTTTTGCACATTCAAATCAACTACAGTATAATTGTTGCCTGTGCATACCTTTCCTTGTCAGAAGAGGAGACATGCACCAGAGGACAACTATAAACAAAGCATCAATATGACCACTGTCAGAGGCAAAATGCTAGGCTTGATGGACCTTTAGATGAATGGGACATTTCTCATGGTTCTAAGATGGCAGCTTGGAGTAGGTGCTCTTTGGCCTCATAAGAACAGCCCTTCTGGATGAGCCTAAGAGTCCCTCTGGTCCAGCCAGCCAAATATTTCCAGATAGTCCATAAGAAGGGCATAGTCCCCCATCGTTTGTCCACAGCATATGGTAATGTTTAAAGGCATATAGAGGTTCTGTTGCCTTCCCTAACCTTATGCCTTCCAGATGTTGTTGGACTATCACTCCCATGATCCCTGGCCACTGGTCATGCTGGGTGGGGGCTGGTGCAGTTGGAGTCTGACACCATCTGGGAGGCACCAGGTTCAGGAAAGTACCATGGCTAACAGCTGTTGATAGCTAACCCCACTCTGAAGCCATCTAAGTGAGTGACAGTGAATCCCATATGTTAATTTTGAATTATATGTAGAAGAACTTGGGGGAAGAGGGCTATTGCAAATGTTGTGCTGTACATTTTGTGTGTGCCAATGCTGGTCTTGGAATAACTAAGCAAGGAGGCCTGAATTCCAACCCAGTATCTTACTGTCTCGTGTCAAGTGAAGCCAAGCAAAATGATTTCAGCAATGGATCCTGCAACATGACCTCCTATTTTAGATGTACCGGTATTTGCTGTGCCTCTACTTCACTCCCTGTTAACTTTAACTGCAGTGTGCTGTGCAGCATCTCAAAGTTTATCTAATCTAGGGTATTGTCATATAAACCAGTGGAACAAGTTGACTGAAAAGGTTTGTCTCTGTTTATTTTTAGCATCGCTAAGAAAAAGGCTGGGGTTTGTGTGCATTGTCATTAAAAGGAGAGGGAGAGAGAGGGAGAGAGCAAAATATCCTACAATTATGTTGATCTAGGAACTATCGTTAGTCTTTGGGGTCAAATGACTGAGCTTGTCCCAAAAAATGTTACAAGCAAAATCTGGGCCATAGCTTCAATCCATTAACTTTATGTCTCTTTTCTTTGCTACTAATACTTTTGGGGGGCTGTTTTCTTGCTGGAATCAAGTAGTAGAGATAACTATAACTCTGGTATAATGTGGAACATTATCAAGGCATTTGCACCAACCCCCCACAGAAATTGGTCCCATGACACGATCACAATTATCTGCAGCTAACAAGTCCTGCCAGAGAAACACTTTGGATAAGGAATTCTTCTAGAGTATTCTAGGATAAGCAAAGAGCATGTCAGAGCACGACAGGAACAATCCAAACTACCCTTTGCTAGATGAGAAAGCACACCTGTTTGTGTTGTCCTGGTGGCCAATATTCACACCCATGTCTGCCACCCACTCCTCTATCTCCTCCACATTGGAACCTACCTATAATGTTTCTGGGTGCCATGCATGCATTGTAGTATCTCTAAGGTCATCATTCTCACGCAGCCTCACTTCTGGTCCAGGCACCCCCATGTCCTGTCAGACTGGCTGGGGTGTCACAAGGAAGCAGCCTGCACCCACCACACTTCCCTCGCAGCATCCTTCTCCTGCCTGGATAGCTCAGTTGGTTAGAGCGTGGTGCTGATAATGCCAAGGTTGCAGGTTTGATCCCAGCATGGGACAGCTTCATATTCCTGCACGGCAGGGTGTTGGACTTGGTGATCCTCAGGGTCCCTTCCAACTCTACAATTCTATGATTCCTGAACAGGCTAGTAGAGGCTGGTGGGAGCTGTGGGCCAAAGCATTTGGAGGGCAGCAGGTTGGGGAAGGCTGAGTTACAGCATTTGTTGTGAGAGTGTAGGAAGATAAAACAGACAAGTTCGCACTTATATTTCTAGCAACCCATTATGGGTGGGAAAGAAAACAGGAAGACAGTGGCACTGGAATTAGCCCAAGGCTTTGCTATCTTAAACAGCTATAATCCACAGAAAGGATGAGGCTCCTCCATTATATTCTATCTCTGACAGCGTTTTCAAGTTGGCCAGCTCTTGCTTTTGCTGTCATTGGGCTTCTTAAGAAAACATTCATTTAGTGATTTTATATCCTGCCTTTCAATTCAAGTAGGAAACCCATAATGGCATATAATATATCAAGCAGAGTCCGTACAAAATAATATAAATATACAAACAGAAAACCAGAATAAGGCACCAACTATCAAAACAATGCTTCCCCTGCTGTTCCACAAATTATATCCTTAGCCTAATCCACAACCATCAAAAGCAAACTAAATCACAGATACATGCCTTATGCAAGTTCATTTGCTCATGTTTATCTCATTACACTTGGGCTGAGTTGTTGAAAAGCCTCTCTTTGCATGTTTACTTCTTGAAAACTCTGGATTAGGAACGTTGTATCCACGGGATTTCTTCAGCTACAATTCCTCCAGCACAGCTCTTTAAAACAGAAGCTAAATTTCAAATCTTGAGATAAATTTGGTGACACCCAAGTTAGCCTCAGAGCTCAACATTTACAACGATTTTCTGCAAGCTGGGTGTCAACTCATTTTCAAAAGGCATGGGAAATTAAGTTAAGGGATGCTTCCAGCTGAATGGCGTTAATTATGATGGGCTGTTCTTTAAGGAAAAAATAGAAGGAAGTTTTCTGAGCTGAGGGCAGCAGAGCCTTCTAAATCTATTTTTGATGACAGGAAAGCTCTTAAGATGATATCTCATTCTATGCTTTAAACACTGAAAAGTGTCTTTTCAACATGCCTTCAGTTTAATAGCTTGGTAAATAAAAAATAAATAAAAAGGGTTTGGCACAGCACCCTGTTATATAGCACTTGGCACAACTTGTAAGAAGAATAAAGTATAGCTCAGGTGTGTGAATTTGGCACCATTTTCTCTCCTAAGGAAGATAGGTGTCTGGTGGCATGTCAGAGCCTATCACTCTTAAAAGTCACTAAGGGAAGAAACTCCAACACTTAACACTTTGTGGAATATAATTCCATGGGTTACAATAAGGTCAAAGTCATTGTACAGTAAATGCACACTGATCTAGACCTCTGCAATCAAGACCTGTGTAACAGGGCTAGGAATCTAGATGGGAATCACCAGTTCGGATCTTGCCTCTTACACAAATTCACTGGGTAGAATTAGTCAAGCTACTTACCACCAGCCTGACTTCAATGTGGAGATACAACAGGGACTTACCTTACAGTGCTGGTGTAAGAATTACAGTCTAGGTTTGTGTTATCATTGTGTTATCATTATTATTTGACACAGATTGACTATGGGCATATGAAGCTATCTCTTAACTCAGGCAGACTACTGGTTCATCTAGTAGCCTAGTATTGTCTGTTTTGAGTGCCAGAAATTTCCCATGGCTTCAAACTGAGGCCTTTCCTAAAACTTGCTACCTGACCATTTAAATGGAGATTGAATTGATGCATCTGTTCAACTACTGAGCTGTGGTTTTTCTCTTAATACTCTCTGTGTGTAGACTGGGCTTAAATTTCTCAGAATATATATTTATTTTATTTTCTTTACTTTACTTCACAGTAAAAGCTGGCCACTTTACAGAATTATCTTTGAATATTCTCCACCATTTTTTGTGTGTGTGGTGGCCACCAATTTCACATATCCTCCATAATGCCCTTAAACAACATATTATGGAGAATGCAAAATGGCGGCCAGGCTGCCAGCACAGTTGCTGATAATATCACACAACGTCTTAGGGGTGGGGGAAAGAATAAGTGAAGCCATGCTAGGGCCACAGCTAACAGTGAGCCCCACAGCCAAATAACTATTGTAGAATTTCTCTTCCCTCTGGAGAAATGTGGTGAAATTCCCCCCCCCCCCTAATTTCTCTGACCACTAATAGGGTGGACAATTTCCAGACACCATTTGCGTGCATCTCTAAATTCTATAAATATCAATGCGGCATCTTGGGGGGGAAACAAACACATTTATTGTGGGAGAAGCTTTCATGAGCCAGAGCTTGCTTCGTCAGATGGCTCACAAAAGTTTCTGGCGTAATAAAGTTGATTGTTGAGAAAGGTGCCGCTAGCTTTCTTGCTATTTTTATACACTAAAATGTTTTATTTTTGTCCACTGATATTAGCATATAAGTAGATATGCATACAGAAAGCTATGTGAAACTGTGGTCTACTGCTGAAGCAAGGCAGATCTGGCCCTGTGGAAAACCACCTTGATAGGAGATTTACCGGCAGCCATACATCAGCCCCTTTGAGTTTTTTGGAGAGAGCATAATAGATTCCCCAGTTCAGACGAAGTTAGGCTGCATGCAAAGAAATGGAATATGCTAGCCATTACTACCTCAAGCATGCAGTCCTATTCTCAGTTCCATTCAGGGGAACTTCTGAAATGGGCACCTTATGTCACCAACTGCTTTCACCAACCACATTGCAAATTGCATTATGGGTAGTCTGTTCTACATAGTGAATCAGCAGTGCTTTGCTAACCTACACTGGACTGGCTGCTGCAATTGGATTTAAATGCACAGAAAACACTACAAACCAGATATATGGGAATAGGAAATGGATAAGAACACAAGATGAGATCTGCTGGATCAGGCCAAAGGCCCATCTAGCCTAGCACCCCATTTCCCACAGCAGGCAACCAGATGCATAGCTGTCAACTTTTCCCCTTTTTTAAGGGAAATTCCCTTATTCTGAATAGGATTCCTCACAAGAAAAGGGAAAAGTTGCCAGCTATGACCAGATGGTTGATTATAGGAAGACCACAAACAAGACATAAGACACAGCCCTCTTCTGTTGAAGAAATTGGTATTCAGAGGTAGTGCTGATACCAGTAGTAGTATATAGACCTCGTGATTACTAGAAGCAGTTGTTGGCCTTACCCTCTATGAATTGTCTAATTCCAGCTTAAAGCTATCTAAGTTGATGTTCATGATTACATTGAGTGGCAGCCAATTTAGCAGTTCAAAGTTAAAACAGCCTGCAATGAAACTGCAATGTGTTGTGTAACTGAACATGCTGAGTTGCCTTATTAAACTTCAAAGCTCACCTAAATTCAGGGTTAAGATATATGAGGTGGGACACACCCCTTCAAATGATTGTGCCTGGATATGAAGTGATGCAAGTCATAGACGTCAAAGCTGTAGTATGAAGTTCGAGAGACACAAAGCCCAGGATAATAATAGGCTGGTACTTGGGCGGCTATAGTCAATATACAAGCAGAGTTCATTCCAGGCCACGGTCTGGATCTGAGTAACAGTCTAAACAAGATGACAAACATAAACTGGGGATCTCAAGGTGAGAATGAAAACAACCAAGAACCAGAATACCAAGGTGTCTGGCCAAGCACTGGGTATCTTAATACATCTGACAATTCAGTAGCCAAAGCTAAGCAGGTATGGCCTTGTAAGGTGTCTGGATGGGAGATGCCCATGTTTGGCATCAGCACACAGCATCTCTGGGAAGCTACAGGATCACTGCTGATGCCTGCTTTGAAATCCCTCCTTTTTAAAATCGTACTACCAACACTTCAAAGAACATGAGCAGCGCCATTTTCATTTCCCGCAATTGCTTTAGGCAGCATTGCTTCAAAACAAGATGCACATGTCATGATGGTTTAGTACCAGGTTCAGGGAAACAACCTTTAAAATAAAAAAGGGGGGCAGAGAAGGAGGAAAAAGAAATTCAGCAATGCTTCTGCAAGACATTTTCATTTCAGCCACATAGGAGATTTTTAGTTGTGCAGCAGCAACCATTTACAGGTTACACTAGAGAAGCTCAGTGATTTTGTTTGGCCTGTATTTTTAAGCAAGCCCTCCAGTTTGGACACCCCATTCTAATATTTGACCTGGAGCACAGTTATCCTTCAGCTTTTGTGTGACTCACTACAATGCAGGTGCAAATTGTTGTGTATTAATTAAGATATTCTGTCAGCCGGGTGGAGTAATGTCATTGGTCAATTTAAAGAGTACAAGCACAATCCACAGCCTGATTGGGTCCCGCCAGAGAGTTTGAATATTATTGGTTCCCGCTTAAATGTATCTTTCCCTTCTGTACCAGTGTGTCTATAAATAGAGATTCCCCTGCCCCCTATTCCCCAGTCTTGTCCTATCCTTACAATAAAGAGCTGTTCACGAAGAAGTGTCTCTGGATTTATTACTCCATGAACCCAAGACACAACACAAATGATCATTTTAGGTTAAAATGGGTACAAAAATATGTATTTTAGGGTAACCTGCATACAGAATAAAATGCATAGGAAAATGTGTTTTCTGGGGGGAAATACATTCACAAAATGATGCAAAGACATTTAAAAAAAGGTAGATGTAGCAACAGGATGGAACAGAATTATGTGTGAGCACGTGAAACTGACAGACCAGAAATACCTGTAGACTGATATATCCCTAGTTTCTTTTGTCTGACACATGACACATGGATGAGCTCTTCCACTCAGTTCTTTAAAAATGGGCTTTCTGGAGCATAATTAGTTCTGCAGCTCCAGGTTTATTTATTTTAAATTTTTGCATCTATCAGACCAGTTCCTAAGGTATTACCTGGAGGAGGAAAGGAAACCACTGGAGTCTTCAGGCATAATGAGTTGCTGACTCTCTAGCATGGCTGTTGCCAGTGCAGCTTTCTCAGCAGAGCAGCTGGATTTGGGATATGAGCACAGCTTTACAACACTGACGGATTTTGATTTGCATTTTGCTGTGCAGAACAAGCTCCTAGTTATGTAGGTCATCATATTTTGCAAGGTGAACACCGATGCTCGGTAAATGACGGAAAGGAAACCACATCATTTGTATGAAATTGGAGATTGCTGGAAAGAAAAGAAAGGGCAAAGAGAACAGTATTGGCATTCGAAGGTGCTGTTGGGTCATGCTTCCCTTGCCAGCCAAGGATATGGTTTTACGTCACTGAACCCTGATGGAAAGGTTAGATCCTCTGTTCACAAGTTGCCACCTTGGGCTGCGGTTTCATAACAATGCGTGCAGGCATGCCTAAACATCCGTTGTATTATTCAGCTGCATGTATCAGCCAACATAATCTCTATCCATGCTTGAGTGAATAGAACGTGTAAACCTGAACAGTTTAATGCACAGCAGAACATCTTGACACCCAAGCAGGGAACCTGTGCAAATTGCACAAGGGGAATGGCCACAAAGAACACCTTTCTCTGTGAATTGGCCTCAATTGCTCTGTCTCTTTGCCTTTCCATGCCCCAAATACACTCTCTCTCTCTCTCTCTCTCTCTCTCTCTCTCTCTCACACACACACACACACACAGAGAGAGAGAGAGAGAGAGAAATAGCCACTTGCGCATTGACAAAAAGGTTAAATGCATCCTGATATAAAGAGGACCACAGATTATAAAGATTTGCAGAAAGTTAGCACATCCTCATTTATAAGTATATAAATGTCATATCCTCCAACATATTGAGTCCCAAAGTTGGGATGCTCATCTTCCTGTCAGTGCTTCTGCTCAAGTCACATGACCCACGCAAGATCACAGAGCCCAAAAACGCAAAATTTTGAGGCACAGGGGGGGGGAGCTCTTTGGGGAGGGGGCATGATCTCACCATGGGGGAAAAATGCTTTGTGTGTCCACGTTTAATCTTGCCCCTTTCTAAAATTTATTTATTTGTGCATGTTTTTATTTTTGCAAATCTACCAAAGAATAAAATAAAATGGGGATTAAGAGTTTTTCTCAGTGAAGGGTGTGTGTGCTGGGTCCTGTTGGTGCAGTGGGGGGTGGAAATGCTTGGGGTGAGGAATGTGAAAAATGTCCCTATTTTCATCTGAGGAATGTTGGAGGGTATGAGGTTGTTCTAACTTCACAGCATTTTTCTGCAAGCAAAGACCCTGCCTGATTTCGGCTCCAAACACATCTATACATGGCATACTGACCTTTCTACTATACCAAGAGCATATATTGAGTTACAGAGGGACAGCCATGTTGGGGCACGTTCTACATGTTATTCAATCAGATCCATGTTCAGATGGCTCAATTTTAATTAAATAAAAGACCTAGAAGTATTAATTGGGTACACAATATGCCTTCCCCTCCAGTATCTTTGGACGCAATTTTGAGTGGGGAAGTGACGGGGGAAGGAATTAAACCCCAGCACCACATCGCTGATCCAACTGGCACCCCTCCACCAAGTAGCTGCTTTTCTGTTATTATAAGAAGTGTCTGGAGACCCATTCATGAATGCTCCATATAATGTGAAGTGCAGGCTTCCTCAAACTTGGCCCTCCAGATGTTTTTGGCCTACAACTCTCACAATCCCTAGCTAGCAGGACCAGTGGTCAGGGATGATGGGAACTGTTGTCTCAAAACATCTGGAGGGCCGATGTTGAGGAAGCCTGGTGTAGTGTGTCCTTTAGTTTGTTTCCACAAACCAATGAAGTGGGGGGGGGGAGGTGGAGGAAGTATTTACTCACAATATTTGCATACTACTTTTCAGTCAGAATGCTTTCCATTATAATTGCAAAGATGACTTGATCTTTTAAGGCAGGCATGGCCAAACGTGGCCCTCCAGCTGTTTTGGTACTACAATTCCCACCATCCCTGACCACTGGTCCTGTCAGCTAGGGATGATGGGAGTTGTGGTCCCAAAACAGCTGGAGGGCCAAGTTTGGCCATGCCTGTTTTAAGGTGCCTGCAAAAACTCCTTGCCCTTATCATGGAACCAGGACTTCAGCTGTAATATTTCCACAGCTGTCACAGCTCCCAGAGATTGTACCCAGGTCAGGATTTCAATCCTCCCCTTCCCTTTGGCTGCTGTTCTTCTAGCATTGTTTTATTAGATGGGCTGCCAGGCTTCTATTGTAAATCACTGTTTTCATTGCCTGACCAGCCTGCCATAATAACACACTGCAATCTGAAATTTGGCAGCGCCCAGGCACGCACAAATCTCTCACACATACACCTGCAAAATTCTATTTCTCAAGCTTTTTAATGCAAAAGGGAAATAAATCTGTCTGGCCTCCTGATTTCTGTGAACTAAGATTAAACTAGATATCCACCCACTGCCACAAAATCAGCTGGCAGATGTTTAGCTCTCTCTCCCCCTCCTCTTCCTCAATGCCTCACAGAACTTGTTTCTGTCATTCTGAGATAATATTCTGCATTTTCCCTTCCAGCAGCAGCTGACAATGGTAAGGTGAAAAACACAGAATATTATGACACTGATAAAGCACTTGGAGACTACCGTACAAGGGATTTTGACAGGCAGATGGGACAACCCTGCTGTCAATCATCTGGTCTCATAATCCTGTTGCGTGACTGACAGTTGAGTTGGCTGAACAGACTTGTCAAAGTTTAGCCGCTTTGCCCAAAAAGGTTTCCCACGTCTGTTCCACAAGACCTTTTCTTTTAGCAAGTGGGGAGATGTTCAAAGAACAATCTTTTTCAGTGTTTAGCTTCACCCACAGATGTCAGCTACAAACTCCAGGGTCATGAGTAGGTACGACATTTTTCAAATGGCACAGCCACAAATAGACACTTTGCCCCAGCACATTTGCACAAGGAGCATGGCGAAATCGCTCTGTGAAGTGGAACTCTGAAAACTTTCTCACAGCAAGGTCCATTTTGGCTCTGTCTTGTTGACACAGCCGAGCCGAGCCTCTCCAGGAATCCAGGCAGGGGTCTTTCCCAGTCCTGCTTGGAAATGTCAGAAACTGAACCTTGGATCATTTTCATGCAAAACATATGCTTGATCACTGAACTACTACTTGTGTCTTTTCCTGTTAGTCATGTGGACCTAACAATGCAAGTTGAAGAAGGCACATACCTGGGCTGTAGGGAATGGGACCAGGCATACTGAAATTTTACCCGAGCAACTGAAAATTACAGCTGTTTCAACATGCCAAGATGGGCAAAGCCTTCTACTCCTCACTTTTCCCTTTTGTGTTACTCATTTTTAAATGGTTATGTCTGCAGACAGGGACTGTATTGCTTTTACCAATCTTACACAAGCTGCCCAGGAAGCCTTTTTAGCTGCAGAGTAGAATACAGGTAGAACTATTTTAAATGATTGCACAAATAACAAATAAATGAAAACTATAGAACTGATATCTCTTGCTGAGCCTAGTCAAACTTTTGAGTGTCCAAACTTTTCTTTAATAAAACACCCACAGACACCCACACAGATAATTTGCTGGATTTTAAGTACCATTATTTAGGAACGAAACAGGAAATGAAGCCAGCTCTCTCCAGTCTACTTGTAAATTATACGCAGGTAAACCAAACACATAAATTGTGCCAATAAAAGGAGTAAAGGAAAGAGGTCACGTGGGAAGAACTGGTGGTGTGACATTAATGCTAAAAAAAACTTTCTGAAGTTAAAGGGAGAGCATTTGTTCCAGGAGTGGGTGTGGATGGGTGTGCTGCTGTGGTGTCGCCATGTTGCCCTCCCAACAGTGGCATCACTGGAATAGCATGGTGTGGCTTGGCAGCAGTGAGATTGGGGCTGCATGGGCGCACCAGTTGAATTGCTTGATCGCTTCTGCCCACACAGCTCTGCACCAATAAAAAGGAGCAACTGTACGATTGGAAGTGTGGCAACACAGGACCCCCTCTCCCTACCAGCTACTTGCAATTTGTTCAAAAAGGGCCCATTCACCCTTCTAAGAAATACTGAATAATAGCCACACACAAGAAGAACAAAGAGAGAGTTTGAAGGCTTCTCCTGTAGGACTGTAAATTATTTGATGTGTTAATGCGAATGGAAGTCGTTAAAACTGCAGCTGCGATATAAGGGTTTGTTATTCTGACTGGTGTGTAATTGGAATTTATAAGTTTTTGGAATGCAGAGAAAGTAAATTACCCAGTCATCAATTCTAGCACGCAGGGGGCCAACAAAGTAATATAATTTGGCATCTGAACAATTGGCATTATTAATTGTATTAAAATTTGGTATTATAATTTGGTATTGACAATGAGGCTTTTATTGGGTTATTGCAGGGGTGGCCAACTCCCAAGAGACTGCGATCTACTCACAGAGTTAAAAACTGGCAGTGATCTACTCCCCTTTGGGGGGTTCAGGTCGAAGTTGTTGAGCTCCTTTTTTTAGGAAGGAGGAAGACCCATTTTTAGGGGGTTCGGGTCAAAGTTGTTGAGTTTTTTCAGGGAGGAGGTAAAATGTTGAGCTTTTTTTAGGGGAGCCACAGTTGTTCAGCTTCTTTGGGGGGAGCCAATGATGTACCAGTGATCTACTGCAGACGTCCAGTGATCTACCAGTAGATCACGATCTACCTGTTGGACGTGCCTGGGTTATTGTAATTGAAAACTAATAAAAATTACTATACATAAATAGAAATGCTGTGCTTTACAAACAGACAGGATGCTATTAATCATCCAACTGTTTATATCAGGCTGGGGTGGGGTAGTTTCTTCATGCAGCATATTGTTGAACTATGGAACTCACTCCCACAGGAGGCAGCAGTGACTTAGATGGCTTTAAAAGAAAACTAGACAAATTTATGGAGGATAAAGCTATTGTTCGCTGCTAACCATGATGGCTATGCAATGCTCTACTTTCACAGCTGGAGACAAATGTTTCTGAATACCACTTGCTGGAAACCACAGGACAGGAGAGTGCTCTTGTGGCTTCACACAGGCATCTACTTGGCCCCTGGCCATTGGCCTGATCCTGTAGGCTGCTCTTCTGATCTTAAGTTCAATGGTGTAAGACCGCTTTGCCCCACAAAAAGCTTCGATATATCTATAGCTTCTTTACTGAGTGGGTCACAAAGACCTTAACGTTGTAGCTTACATGTTAATGTTGGTTGCATAAAATGCTGATTCCCTTTCCTTCTTCTGCCCAATTTCCATTTGACTTTCCTATCCTATTGCATGAGGTCACCCTTGAAACTATTACTTCATTGCAACCCAAACACAATGGAGGAAAGAAGAGAGGAGTGGCTGGTGTCTGTGAACAGAAGAGACAACTTCCTGTTTTCCTGGAGGTGGCCCATGGTGTCTGATGTCACTCCTTCCTATATGAGGAACTGGGCCTGGAAATAATGCATTCAAGCATTTTGTGCCTACAGGGTATGCCCCTGGAATGGGAGGGTGTTGAATTCATTTCCACAACATGACCTTATAGAAGAATTCATTGAGTCATTTCCTCTGCACTGCTTTCTTGGCGCTTTATGCTGATCTTGTAAGTAACACTGTGACATCTGGATAGATGGAAGGAACTCTAGAAATAAGCACAGGAACCATGTACGACACCCAAAGCCAGAAGGAGCCCTCTGGGTTGGGTAGACCTGCTACGGCAGCTTCCCAGCAGGTGGGTCCCTGTTGAGGCAGCACACTAACAGGAGCACCTGATTGGCTCTGTTGATGTGTTTGCACCATGATGACCTCACTACCACCTCCACCTCCACCTTCTTCCCAGTTAGCAACACTGATTTCTTGCATGGAAGCTAGTGTAGAGCTCTACCTCTGCCCTTAATGATCATTTGATCCCAGGACCAAACTAGACATGATGGCACCTGCATGTTTATACATTGATCAGTCACAACAGATAGTTTTCATTTGTATGTGACTTGCACTGGGGCTTAGGAATGGGGCCACTCATTTCCCCCCTTCTGGTGCTACCTGTGGCCTCACCCCATATACCTCTTTTGCTTTTAAAACTGTATTTCTGTTTCAATTTTTTGCAGCTGCTCTGATACACCTTAATGCCATCGCATCTAGCTTGGCATTCAGTATAATGCTGGCAAAAAGCAAATCAATACCAGAATTGTTTGATTTCTCCCGGCTGATTTCTTGTCTTGGGCTATTTCTTAATATCCTAATGTTATGGCTCTTTGAAGTGGATATATACACAAAACACTGGAGATATATATAGTTTAGAATTGGTGTGCCAAAGCTGCCCATTTTTCATCATGCTTGCATTGCTAACAACCGTTGCTTAGTTAACTAGACCCTCAAGAGGTAATTTCTGACGTGGGGTTGTTTGAATATCCTCCATTATTGACCTTATTCATTCAAACCAAATTGGTCTAATACAGCATTGGATTGGGGTTTTTATGCCCAGAATGCTAGGTGAGATATAATAATAAAATCAAAGCAGTTTCCCCTTCAAACGTTATAATGAGAGCTGCAAGTAAGACATTTCTTGAGGGCTCTGTGCCAAAAGGAGCAGCTTCCCCAGATAAAAATGATTATGTAACAAAAATTTACATTTAATTGTAAATGAATGCAACTGTGGCAGCCTCAGGGTGTGAAGTAATTAAACTAATTGTTTCAGGGTTGTTGTTTTTTCAAAAGGTATGTCCTTATATGCAGAGTCTGCTGAGGAGGAGTAATGACAGGACAGGGGAGCTGCCTCTGTGTTATGTTCCTGCCATAGGGAATTAACATATTGCACTCAGCCCACTTATCTGGATCGCAAAGAAGTTCCAGGGGCACAGTGCTTAACCTGCGTTTAGCTCCCTTTGGAAGGAGGTCACTGGAGACTTATTAGTGTTTTGTAATGTTTGCATTAAAGCTATGGTTTTCCCAGTAGTAATGTACGGAAGTGAGAGCTGGACCATCAAGAAGGCTGATCGCCGAAGAATTGATGCTTTTGAATTATGGTGCTGGAGGAGACTCTTGAGAGTCCCATGGACTGCAAGAAGATCAAACCTATCCATTCTCAAAGAAATCAGCCCTGAGTGCTCACTAGAAGGACAGATCCTGAAGTTGAGGCTCCAGTACTTTGGCCACCTCATGAGAAGAGAAGACTCCCTAGAAAAGACACTGATGTTGGGAAAGATGGAGGGCACAAGGAGAAGGGGACGACAGAGGATGAGATGGTTGGACAGTGTTCTCGAAGCTACTAACATGAGTTTGGCCAAACTGCGAGAGGCAGTGAAGGATAGGCGTGCCTGGCGTGCTCTGGTCCATGGGGACACGAAGAGTCGGACACGACTGAACGACTGAACAACAACAACAAAGTTTGCATTTATTTGTGAATATACAGGTTGAGAGTAGCCTAGGTGGAGGCACAGCCTAAACATTTGAACAAAGTCCACTTCTCCCACATCAGATCTCCTAAGGCCAGTTACAGAGCAGCTCTCTGGGATCCTGTTCAGGTGTTATGTGGACTGTGTTGAAATGGTGGTAGAGGAGTACACAAGTTCACACACACACACACACACACACACACAGCCAGCATCCCCATCAGCTTAACACCCAGTCCCACGAAGGTCTGAAGGGGACGTCTAAGCATGCTCAGATCAGTGTGATGAGCAGCATTCCTGTGATCTGAGACCCCATGTGACGCTAGAAGGGACTGAGACTTGGAGGGCTGGCAAGGTGTGTGAAACCCCTCGCCCCACCCCTACATGGGTTGATTTTAACAGAGATAACAAAATACCTTCATATTTATTTTATCTATTTGTTTAGATTTATGCTGCCCAAGCAGTGTATGCAATAAAACACACAGATTAAAATCAATGAAAACAAGTATACCTAAAATAATACTAAATAAAACAGATACAATCAATAAAACTTTTACAAAAGAAATATTGATAGCTAAAATATATATTTCTAGGTAGGTATGATAGGAAACCCATAACACTATAAGCTTATATTGCTCAAGGCTAATGCTCCCAAAAGAGCAGGAGAAGAGGTGAATTTTATGGTGGGCTGCTTCTTTCTGCCACGATTGAATGTTCCTCCATAGAATATTTCCTTGCACACAGGAAAGAGGTATTCAAGGAGAAGGCCAGCCTAGAGGAGACATTTTTCTATGTATAGGGAATTATTTTGCATAAAGCAGCAGCATCCTCATCCATTAATGCAAGCTTCTGCCTCTACAGGTAAGGCCCTCAAACAGGTTTGCTTCCTCATCAGTTCTTTATGAGAACTAGGTCTATAATGATCACATTAACTGGATTAAGTAAGTGGTACAGGAGGCCAGTGTTTCTAGCACAGTGTTACAGTGTACTCTTATGAGGTAATTTTTTTAAAAAAAAAAGCTAGGTATGCGCTGGTGTAAGTACACGAGTCTTTTGATGTGTAAATGAAATGCCGATGAGCATGAACGGGAAATAGTTTTTTTTGCATTGGAAGCAGAATCTGTATGGGAATCAACCCCTATCATAAGGTCACATTTTAATAAGGAAAATTTAAAGTAGTAATTACATTGCATTGAACAGCTCCTAATGCTGCTTTGAAAATTCAGGAAAACCTTCCCACCACCAAATAGGTCTCTTCCTGTTTTCCTCTCTCCTTGGGAAGGACATTTATCTCTGTTGACATAAGCACATATCTCTCCCCCCCCTTTTTTCCAGCTTGCAACTTGAGTTGTACAAACATGTCCATACGATCACTATTCCTTTCAATATGGGTTACATTCACAACACACATGTTTATTACTTGAATGGTCATGGCTTTCCCCACAGATTCATGAGAATTGGAACTTAACCCTCACAGTTCCCAGGATTTTTTTGGGGGGGGGGGGAGTAATGTGTTTTGATGTGCTTTAAATGTCTGGTGTGAATGTAGCTGGAGCTTGCGTGGAAATCCAACATCCACCCACACACCCACACACACACTACACTGGTCGGCACAGTGTATTTCTGTGTCAAGGATCGTGCTGAAGAAGGCTGCACAGAGGAAGAATGGTGGGAGCAATCCCCTCCTCCTCCTCCTGATCCTGAATCTTCTCAGGAGCTTCTCAGGAGTATAGATTTGGAACAGTGGTTTACAGAGGGGCATAGTTCAGGAGGCAGAAGCTGGGAAATACTGGATGGGGAACAGCTAGCAGAAGAAACACTAGAAGAGAGAGAGTTAACAGATTCCCAGGGTCTGGATAGTATCCACTCCCTCCCCCAAAGTCCTGAAAACCTCAGAATATGTCAGAACAGAAAACACAGAAGCTCCAGACTCAGATTACAAATTGTAGGAGTGACATAGATTAATAGGGACAGAGTGGGGGGGACTCTTTAATTGGGAGCACCGCCATTTCTAGGAGACATGCTCTTTGTTCTCTCGCTGTGATTATTTAAGTTTCTAACTGGTAAGAAGACTCCTTTTCCTTTTCCTATCTACTGCCAAAGGGGGGAGGAAGCTGATTCCCTGAAGTCTGACATTCTGACTCTTTTCATTATAGAGAGGACTGGACCTTTTTTGTAAACCACTTTGAGGGGTTTTTCTACAATCAAGAAGTATCTAAATTTTACAAAATAAACAGACAAACATCTATTGAAAACTTGGCACCCTTTTTAAACAGCCTGTGTGAGCAATTGTACGTTTGCTCACTTAGTTACCCAGAGCTTCATCATCAGATCTGGAGCTCTGCCAAGAGGGGATCTTTTGCCATTTAAGGTGGTGTATGAACAAGCCCCAAGTGGACTGAGCTTGGACTCTCTAGGTGTGTTAATTCCATACTGCAGCTCTGCAAAAGAGGAGAAGGATTATTTTTGTGCTACTGCCATTCCTTCCCCATTTCTTGAGTGAGTGCCCATTCTCACGACCATTTTAAACACATGGTGGCCAGACAGGAAAATACAAACCCTCTGCCCATAATGATTCCCAGCCACATTGGCCTAAATCAAAGGTGTGTCTGCCCGGAAGTTTGGAATTTTGCTTTTGGTGCCCTGGTCCAAATGTGGGTTCAATGGAGATGGGCCAAAAGCTGGGAGACAATGCAGTGTAGTGAACAGAACGTTGGGAGTTGGAGTGGAAACACACTGATTCATATTGCACAAGTATATAGAAAACACAAAAGCACCACCTGGATGAAGAACACGCAGCAGTACTGCCAGGATGAAGAGTTGCAGATTTTGCTAAATTTCTCAGCTGCTTCAGAAATCGATCCCTGTTCAATGACAAGCAACCGCTGTGCTGAACTCCATTTGAAGCACAGCTCTGCTATGCGGTAGCTTTCAACACTGGAGCAAGCAATTAAGTAACTTTCCTTTGTATGGGAAGACAGAAGCCATAGATATTCAAAGGAAGCGGTTGCTGGAGCATTAAGTGTCATCTGCATTGCACTTTGTTTTGGAATCAGATGCAGCAAGAAGCAGTTAGGACTCTCGGTCTGTCCCGACCAAAGAAGATTGGCAAGCCAAGTTAATGGACTGTGCTGAAATGGATAAATTAACTGGAAAGCTCAGAAATGAAGATCACAAGAATATTTTTAAAAAGAATGAGAAATGTTTATTATGCACTTACAAAAGTATTGTAAACAGGTTAGTACATTGGCAGGATTTTAAGAACACTAGTAATTTTAGAAATAATGTAAAAAATTTGAGGTAGAAAAATAATTTGGAGTGGGGAGGGGAGTCACGGGATTCGGAGAATCCCATTTTATGGATTTGATATTGCTTTTGTGTATATATTTTCTTTCCTTGTTGTTGTTGTGTTTGTTGTTGTTTGTTTTTTATTTTTTGTTATATTTGTTGAAAAATTAATTTTTAAAAATATTATAAAAAGGACTCACACAGTCTGTGAAGGTAGTGTGGGGAGAGGCTTCATACCAAAGGGCTGTGATGTGTCCCAGTTCCATACAACGTGGAATTCACTGATGGATTTTAGATTCTGCTTGATCAGTCACAAGAACCTGCCATAGAGAATATGCCTACAATATGCCCACAATTTAGTGGTTTCTACAGAGGCTGAGCAAAAGTGCCAGGGAACTCAGAAACAGGCATTCTGCTTAAAGATTTATTTTAATATTAAGCAATACATAAATTTTACAGATACATGAAATTTATAAATACATACTCAGTTGGTAGAGCATGAGACTCTTAATCTCAGGGTCAGGGGTTCGAACCCCATGATGGGCAAAAGATTTCTGCATTGCAGGGGGTTGGACTAGATGATCCTTGTAGTCACTCCCAACTCTACAATTCTATGATTCTATGATCTGCAATTCCAAAGGGAGAAGAAATCTGGATAGGACCCAAACCAATGGGTTCAAATTACAACAAAGGGGATTTAGAACCAATTGCCTCAGGAGGTTGTAGGGTCTCCTTCAAGGGAGGTAAGAATGTGCTTCAATTCATTCTGACATTCATTCACACATTTATCTGGTATTTTCTGTTCTACAGCAAGTCATTCATTTTACGCAAGTCTTTCTTATTTTTCATTGTCCGCTGTTGTGGAAATATACATATTGTGTATATATATATATATATATATATATATATATATATATATATATATATATATATATATATTTTACAGCGCACAGCAGATCTGCATAGTTCTTCTGACTCTGTGGTTGCTGCTTCTACATATAGCATCAATAGCAGCCTTCCCCAGCTGGATGCCTCCAGTTGCTTTGTGCTCCAGCCTCCACCAGCCCCAGCCAACATGGGCAATCGTCAGGGATGATGGGATCTGTGATACAAAGCATCTGAAAGCCACCAGGTTGAGGAAGCCTGTTCTGGGCTACGGATATAAGAACCTTATGACCTGAGCACAGATGAGCTTTGCATTTCAAATCATCATCAGTGGGCAGTTATAATGACAGCATGATAAAACATGTTCTGAAAGCATCTGAGTCATAATAGGCTGGTTGTTGTAAAATTGGAGTTCATTTCTGAAGATCGAAGGCTATAAATTTCAATCTGTTTCAGCAGGTTTCTTGATGTTGTATAGAGCTCTGGTGTTACCAGAGATACCCTTTTGCTAAGTGCAAAAACAACTTAAGAGAGGGTGCCCATGTCTTCCCTTTCCAAATCCACAGGCGGTATCAGCATTGAGAATTTATAATTAATGCAAGATATGCTCACCTTACAGCCTTCAAAGAAATGTTTCCAACTTTGGAAACTCTCCGATATATGAACTGGAACATGATCGCATGGCTGACCTAGAAACAGATGGAGTCCTCTTGCTGGAAGCCACAAAAACTATCTCAGTGCTGACTGAGTACTGAAAATTCACAATAGTCGGCTAGGAGCTAAGTGAATTGATGTAAGAAGTGGACATGTCACTTATTGTTGACCAGTCAGTCACAATGCAACCCATCCCTATTCCCTTTCGCATTGATCTCTCTAATCTGAATAGAAGGCGAGCAGATAGGACAACATATTCCAGGTGGCTTTCTAAAAGACACAGCATTATACAGTGTCACGGCCGGCCCCTCTGTTAGGCAAGGTGAGGCAGCCACTTTAGCAAGCACAGAGCTGGATGGTGGAGAGCAGCAGTAAGGGGCCAGACAGTACATAGGTCAAGAAGCCTACCTCCACCCATTAAAATAGGCTGCTGCCCTTAAGAGGATGTGGTCCAGGTGGTAAAATAAGTCTCAGCTGCTAGTCTTGTCAGGTTCTGTACATGAAACAGGGGGTGGCACCTTCTACTTCACTATGGGTAGCATTATGTCTTAGGACAGCCATGCCCAGGTACTTCTATTTGGGGGGTTTTTCCAGGTTACACAGGCCTCTGTCCTTCCCCAAATCCAGTAGTGGAGGCTGCTATTTGGAATGGGATAGTTATTTATTTTTAAGGAGTAGGATGGAAGGTGTCAACCTTCCATACCAGCATCTACTTCCTCCCCCCATATCATTTCTTCTTTTCTTCAAAGTGTAAACATTCCATGCAGTGCCCATGAATGCATAAAGGAATGGGGGCGTGGGCAGAGAGAGATGAAACTTAGAAAAAAGATTCCATTTCCGCTCTTATGGTTCTTTTTTAACGATCAGGCAATACATACGTTTTATGAAATAAATAAAGTGCTCAGCAATGAAATGTTCAATTTCAGAGCATGCAATGCTGGAGAAACAACAGTGTCTCACAACCTCCCCAATCACACTAGAAATCATGCCTTCAAACCTGATGCAAACATCATGAGGCTGTTCATAATTTTAAAAGCAAGAACCTGGGGGAAAGACTGCAATGCAACCTTTTCAGATGAATGTCTTCAGAAATTCATTTCTGGCTATTTGGGTCTGAACAGGGACAATAGCTTCCTGTCCCACCACCGCTACTGGTGTTCATTAACTCAGCATTCTCAAGTTGATTGTTCCTTACCTACCACTGTTGTTGTAAAGGGTCACTGGGCTGCTTTGCATACAATCTAACTCTAATTGAATTGGAACTTCCAGTACTTGTTGTAGTCAATTTTCCTCTAACCTCACTGCTTACAAACCCACTGCCCCTGTGTGCAAGCCCACCGTGTACAGAGGAGGGGACCCAAGATGATCAAGGGTCTGGAAACCCAGCCTCATGAGGAATGGTTGAAGGAGCTGGGTATGTTTTGCCTGGGTGAAAAAGGAGACCGAGAGGAGATATGAAAGCCATCTTCAAATATGGGCTGTCACATGGAAGATGGAGCAATCTTGTTTTCGCCTGCTCTGGAGGTAGGACCCAAACCAATGGAGTCAAGTTACAAGAAAGGAGATTCCAACTAAACATCAGGAACAACTTTTTGACAGTGAGAGCAATTCAACAGTGGAATGGAGTCCCTCAGGAGATTGTGAACTCTCCTTTCCTGGAGGTTTTTAAGTAGAAGTTAGATGGCCATCTGCCATGGATGCAGAGGGCTGCAGGGGTCTCTTCCATCTCTACAATTTTATGATTCTATAGATTCTATGAAACCATCTATTTCAAGAGTTAGCTAGCAGTTTGGAATGATTGGGTTCAAAGATCCTACCCTGAAAGTAGAGTGAAGATGTTTTCACATGCCTTGGGTGTATGTTGTTGATTCATCGCATCTAGAACTCTCCATAGCCCAGAAAATGTCTCTCTTGAAATCTGAAGACAGTGTGTATGAATCAATGGACCTCTCACTCACTTGTATACACAAGCAGAACTGATGTCTGCTCAGATGGGATGGAGCTTCGGATCCAAAGCATTTACTTGAATATCAGAAATTGGGCACAGTTTTAAACAAAGAACAGGGAGCACTTTGGGCAGGCAAGGAAATAAACAGCCCAGCGACTGAGTTACCTAGCTGAATTTCTAATGGGCAGTATCAGTTCTGTGCACTGCTAAATTAGAAAAGTTGGGGGGGGAGTATGATCTCCTCACATTAGATATGCACACTGCATCGGCCCCCGGTGCTCAGCAATGAAATGTTCAATTACTTGTGGCGAGAACAAAGAACGTATTAGCATATATATCATTATACTTTAAAACAAGACTCAGGACTCATTAGCCAGGAATAAATGAATGCAAATGAAACGAAATACTCACCAGCAATTTTCCTAAAGTGAGACTCTGCCACTTCAACCAAAACCTTTCGCCATGGCGCTCAGTGGAAATAAAACATGTGTGCAATTTGGTGCTTTAAAAGTGCCTATGTAAAAATCCTGAAATAAATATAATTAAGAACTCTGGCCAGAAGTTTCAACCAAAAAGATGTGTTTACTCGTAAGTAAATACAAATATAGTATCAATCCTGTTAAGAATTACAGTCTTAAATGAAGAAATAGTTTCACAGATTTCATTTCCAACTGGTAAATGTTTTACAGCAGCTCAGTTTTGTCCCAGGCTGCTGCTTCCCTGCTATTGAATAGATCACATCACATCTCCCCCCCCCCCACACACACAACTATCTGGGCTAAATTTAGCTTCATAAACAGATATGGTAGTAATGAAACATATTGTACTATAATAAAACTAATGTAGGTGGATTTTTCTTTAAAAAAAGAAAAAAAAAGAACAGGACTTCTTGCGGTTTGAAAAGTGATGGGGAAATGTACCGAAACATGTGCCAGTTATAATCTAGTCTCTGTGTAAACTTTGTGGAAGCAAATCAGAGGGAATGCTTAGAATAAAAATATTCTGGAGGAGCCTGGATAGACCTTGGGTCTGATCCAGCAGGGTCCTTATCATGTTCTTAGTAAACAGTGCATTACACTTTTAACAAGATAAGAACTGCTGCTCTGTGTTTCTTGGGATTTACAATCAGTGTGGTATTAACAGGACCTGCAAATAAAAGTTGGATGCTCCTAAAACCTAAAAGATGAAATTCTGTATATAAACCCAGAGGTATTCTGGGGTATGTTACATTCACATTGAGAAGCCTAGCACAAGTTGTGTCTGATGTACTGACTGTTTTCTGATGCACGCCATGTTCAGTTCAGTTCCAGCTTACTATAAAGAACTTTTTGGAGAAATATCTGTGTCGTCTGTTATGTCCACCCACTACTTAATAAAAAGAATGGCCATTGGTGAAAATGGGATCTTAGCTTACGCTGCTGTTCGGCATACCTGAGATTGCCTTGCTGCTTTGCTTTCTCTATCCCTTCCAGATTTCCAAACACAGCCTCCCCATCTCTTCTTTCATCTTTAGTATGGTCTATAGAAATAATGGAGCAGAAATAAACAGACCCAAAAGAAATGCATTGCTAAGCAACTTCTTCCTCAGGACTAAGGGGCAGGGCAAGTCTAATATGTACTGAAACTTTTCTTTGTTCCCATCAGGGCTGAGACATATGGTGGGTCCTCACAGTTTGCCTGGTGCTCAGACCAGCTTTTTTAAATTACAGACCAGCCTGACCTCTAAAATCCAAACCACAGGTAAATGATTCTGATATATAAAGAGGGGGTCATGTTCTGGCCTATGGTGGCTAAGAGATTTCTTTGTTTATCTGGCCTCACTTTTGCTCAGAGCTGGTTCACAGGCTGAATTCCAACCTCATATCCATCAGGAATCAAGGTCAAGATGCTCTGTAGACTTGAGGTTTAACAGAAATGCTTTCACACGAGAACTGTTTACTGTCAATGTACTATTTTTACCTTTTAATGCGCCTTCTCTTAGGTGTGTTTCAGTTTGTGCAGGCACATGAAATGTTGACCGTTTTCAGTTAGTGTGTGAATAGTGTCATTATGTCCATTAGGTAGCACTGGACTTATTCATATCACATTGTAGTCAGAAGTTTCTTCCTGTTCTGCTCTTGCCAGGGAGAGACATTTAAGTTGTCATCGAGTTCCCAGACTGATGTCTTTAAGCTGACTATGACACATCAAGGAAGAAGTGTGGAAAGCTGGTGTGTACCCTCCACGCAACAGCATTCATGCCAGATCACAAGAACTTTTCCCTTCCCCAAAGCATGAAATATTAAACAGTGCCTCTGTGCGTGACACATATTGCCTGCTTGACTGTGGTCCATGATTATAGCACAACACAGGAGGGTAGCAATGATATATGGGTCAGGAGAGGTAGGAGAAAGAATCTTGATTGCAATGGAGAGGATTACCTCAGTGAGATCCACTACATTATTCATGCTGTCATTAACTTGACACAGTGGGACTGTCAAATGTGTTATCTGTTCAAAAAACCTGTGGCATAACATAAGGCTTTTTGCATCTCCTTAATATTCCTTCACTGAAACACACACACAAACTGTTACTTGTGTGCAATGTGCAAAATATGCTAATATATGTAGGGAAGTTACAGAAACAATTCTATCTCTGATTTTCCAAGCTTGGATTCCCTTGGAAAGTCTGCCCAGTTGAGGTTTGCCAAACTACTCTGTTCTGACCTTTGTACGGTATTGTCCATTGCCTGCTTCAATTTAAGGTCACAGATGATCTGAGGGTCTGATCAGGGGTGGGGGTGGAGTGAGGAGGTTTGAGTGTGATTACATGCTCAGAGGAACATGTTGGGATGGGACCTGCCTCCACTCAAGGTGGGTTACAAAAGTGCTATACAGAACTTGGGTAAATGAAATCCCAGATGTTATTAACTTGTGTTACATAACGAAGCACAAGAGGAAACTACTGACACTTTTCAGGAGCTGTGGGCAGCCACATTTAAATTCTGACCTAAAGAGCTTCTCTCCAGCTCATGGTCCCCAAGGACAGTAGCCTTAGCTGGGAGTGCAGAATGCAAAACAAACTGCTCTGTTGACCTGGGCCAAAACAGGTTGTGGCCCTACCATTAGGCAGAATGAGGTGGCTACATCAGGGAGCAGCATACCCTCCAACATTCCTCAGATGACAATAAGGACATTTCTCACTCACTCCCCCAACTGATGCTCCTTGACCACCCATTTTTGTCCCACCCCCAAGCATTTCGTATCAGAAGAAGGGCAAGTGCTGCTACAGCAAATACACCCTCCACTGTCCTGAGAAAACCCCTTAATCCCAATTTTATTTTATTCTTAGGTAGATTTACAAAAAGAAAAATATACAACAATAATTTTTTTTTTAGAAAGGGGTAAGATTAGACGCTGATACAAAAAATCAAGACTCCTTGGGCTCCACCCCACCCACCCCCTTTCTTCCTGCCCAGGGTGGCTCTGCCCTCTTCCTGCACCTCAGGGCTGGTGTGTCATGTGAGGCCGGGCCTCAGCAATGGCACCCTCTCGTCTTCCTCACCCGCTCTCCAGCAGCTATTACAAGCTACCCAAGGAAGGAGGCTGGCAGCGACGACCATAGAGAGGCCACAGGATGCTCCCTCGCAGCAGCCACTGCTGCCACTGCTCAGGGCAAGTACTGGCTCATCTCCTCCACAAGCTCGCTGGCAATGGCGCTAGCAGGGGAAATAAGAAAATGGGGACACTTGCAGTAGATGCTGGGAAGTGGCAGTGAGTTGGAAAAGTAGCTGTTCATGCCACATGGCCTGCCCTGCAACTCCCAAGCGAGCCTGTTACCCTCAGCTTAGTGCAGGACACTGTCGTGTCACCTGCCGTAAGATTAAAGTGCCTAGGGCAGCAGTAGAGAACATTTGGTCCTCCAGATGTTGATGAACTGCAATTCCTCTCATCCCTGACAGTTGGCCGTGCTGGGGAGCTGCAGTCCAACAATGTTGGAAGGGGCACAAGTCTCCCAGCCAGGGATGACATAATTATATTTCACCTTCCTTGGATTTCTTGCGTTAATTCCAAACAGTTGTTAACGATAAAAGGAGACGCAATAATACGGAACAAGTAACGCATAAAAAGACATTTAACTTTGCAGAAACAGGGCTTTTAAAAAACAAAAAGGCATAGCAAGGTTCTAAAGAGGGAACAGATCGTTGCTAAATATATTTTGAGTGTTTTGTCACTGTCACTACCAGATTATAATTATTATGTCCTCCCTGCTTTTTCTCTCTGGCCATATAATCTATGTTTATAAGCATTCTTGAAACGATGAGATTTAGAAGATTTAGCTGCTTGAAGGATTATTTTACATCTGTTCACTTTGAGCTAATACTGGATAGGCTGGCTCTTTCCATTCTCTATTGGGCTTATCCATACAGCTCAGGCACATCAAGGTCAATCCTTGGACATGTGTCATGCGCACAAGGTCAGGGGTGGGGAACCTCAGGCCCTGGTGATGAATGTGGCCCTCAATACCTCTCTTGAGACTCCTCCCATCAATGCATATACCCAGTTTATCTTGTGCACAGGGGCGTCTTAACCATAGAGGCTAGTGGCATGGGGAACCACGGCGCCACATTCTGGAGGGCGCCAGGGAAGAGATGGAGGCTGGACATGGCGCCTCCCAGCATCAGCTCGCCGCCCTCGTCTGCCTCCGCCATGCCGCGCTGCGCCCGGAGCCTCCTCCCTGCTGGAGGAGACCCCCTCCAGCCCCACTGGCAGTGCCGCCCTTGCCCACCTGCGTCAGCAGCCCTCTCTAGCCAAAGCAGAATACCTGGCTGCAAAGTTTGCGCTGAGCCCTGCGGCCCTCCTCGTGTTTGCTGTGGAGTGAAGCACCGCATAAACACGCCGAGCCCACACACCTCGGAGGAGCAGGCTGCATGGCTGAAAGTGCAGCCATGAACTTACTCATGAGGAAGCATGCCCGCCACCCCTGTCTCCCAAACGCAACGGGGGAATTTGTGCCCTTGGCAACTCCAGACCCCCTTACTTCGGCAGGGGGCTCGTGAGCTGCTGCTGCCTAACTTGCTAGTCTTATCAACCCAGAGCCTCCATTCCACCGGAGGAGCCGCCTTCCAGCTGCTGCCCACCCAGAGGGAAACGTGGGGATGGGGGTGAAGGAGGGATCCTTGCACCACAGCACCAGATAAGCTTAAGACGGCCCTGCTTGTACACTTGGAGTTCATGATTCCTATCTAGGAGTGGGGGGAAGCACCTCCAGTCTTTTCACGTACTCCCTAGCTATTGAGTCAGTCATTTCCCAAACAAAAAAACCAAAAAAGGGGTTTGGGGGCAACTCTGCCAGGACTCCTTAAGAGAGTTTCCACCAGAACTTGACATTCTTCTATACAGACTCCGAGCCTCACAACAATATGTGTAAAATTGATGTAAATATAAACACTGAGGCACTGCAACTGCTGACAGCTTCCCATCCAGCACATGCAACTGCTGAATGTGGAGATTAAGTCACACAATGTGAAACCCAGTGGCACAGCAACATCCCAGAGTAAGGAACAATCAGGAACGTTAATCACCACTGTATATATTTATAGCATTTTGTATCTGTTCACTGACAGATTGTATCTTTTTTGTACAGAAAATTTCTTATGTGTGAATTATCCCTGGCACCTATGCAGGCAGAGATAGAAACAAAAATCAGAGGTCTCCTTGAAGTCCACGGACTATTGTCTGGGGTGGACATAATCTGTAGGTAAATAAATATACAGTATGATTGCCTCCAGGTCTGAAGAACACCACCATTATGTTTCATACTGAGGGTATGGTAGCTGTCAAATGCAGGACATGTGTGTTTACATTTGGAGCAAATCTCCTTTTCCTTATAATCTCCAGGCAACCTTCTCTGATAATAAGTGTGATCAACACATAAGACAACATGGATTTCACTATGTTTAAATTGCAAAATCTCAAACACCAAGAAAATGCTTGAAGCCGAGATGAATGACCCTTAACCATAACTTGCTGTCACTTGATTAATTCATGTAACAAGTTTCCCACCTGACTCTGTTGCAAAGATATTGCATGATGCAAAGTCAACAAATGAATTGGACAAATGAAAGTTGGACATTTCCTTTTCTGGCCCGCTCCTATTTCCTTATTGCAAACAAATGGCATTGCAGGAATGTTTCCTCATTGATTGTCACATGTTGCTATCAAAACTGAAAAAAAGGAAACACAGAAAGAATCACCTAAATCCATAGAAAGGCTTCCTTCTCCCTTTTTTTGCAGCCTCTGAGTTTAGAAAACACCATTAGCAAATGATTTTGTTGGACAGATTTAGAAGGAACAAGAGAGTTCAATGTGACTGAAATGGGATTTACAAAAATTGAAAAGAATGAAATGTTATAAATTGGCTTAGCAGCCATTGATTCTCTCCCTGCATTGTTAAGTGATTACATTAGGACTGTGCACATAAGAATGGGACCAAGAATAGAATTACAAGAAACATTGCTGAGCTTGAAGGAACCTGAAAGTCATTTTGGCCAATAGCTTGTGCAAAGGCAAGGTCCTTCCTATCTAACAATTACTACATCATGGTGTGCAATGCCAAGGCCTTGAGGCCTCAACATGGCTGACATCTCCCTCCACTGGCATACCTTCCAACATACCTCCGTTGAAAATTGATACACACGTCTTTTGGTGCTGCGCTCTTGTGGGGGCCAGCTGACTCGTGCGAGAGCACAGCACCATTGCACCAAAACTTTTCAAGTAAACATGGCAACCAGATTAAGAATGGTCGAAGCCCCAAAACTTGATTTTTGTAGCATCGGGTAGTGATTTGCATATAGGAACATAGAAACTCACTTTATACTGGGCCAGGCATAGGTCTATGTAGCTGAAATTTGCCTACACTGATTGACTTTCCAGGTTTTCAGACAGGAGTTTCTCTCAGTCCTAACTGGAGATGGTGGGGATTGAGCCTGAAACATTCTGAAGTGCTCTGCAACTGAGCTGTGACTTTTTATGAAAGATCTAACACCACAGGCAAAACTTTCATGTTATCTGATATCCCCTAATATCACCTAATGCTTCATTTCAACAGACCTTCTTCAGCCTTGGTAGCTCAGTTGGTAGAGCAGGAGACTCTTAATCTCAGGATCATGGGTTCAAGCTCCACATTCGGCAAAAGATTCATGTATTGCAGGGGGTTGGACTAGATGAACCTTGTGGTCCCTTCCAATTCTACAATTCTTTGATTCTCTGATATGGCCATACGGGAGTTATTACGTGTACAGGATGCCTTGTGCAATTCACCATTATTGGTGGTTATAGTGGCATGAAGATCTTTTCCAATGCTTGTTTAAGCCACTTTGTGGTGTGGCTAAGCTCTGGTCTGTATGAAGTTTAGATTGTGGTGTCTGAGTCAGAAAGCATTAATTCCAGACACAGCATCCTCCTCAACCTGCACAAAAACTGCAGTAGACGCTACAAAGAGCAGGCACCCTGGGTCTTGGAAGATTTCTCCTCAAGGAAGCAAGTCATAGCAGCAGAACACAGGCTAGCACTAGAGCAGGTGTGGAAAGTAATTAGTGTCCTCCTTAATCTTCTGTTAATTTAGAGACTGCCTTATGCTATGTTTTTATGGATTGTTAATAACTGGCCCTTTAAGAGAAATGAAGTGGAACCCTGGGGAAAGGAAGGGGAAACTAGGCTCCAGTCCTGTTTGAGCGACTCAAGTTTAAATATCTGACGGGCTGTTGAAGTGGCTCTTGGTCGATAATGTTTTGGTTGGTGTGCATCCCCCGGTCTGTCCTGCCCCACAGGACCCACAAAACATTCTTAAACACCCAGGGAAGATGACAGAGGCATTACTCCAGCAGTTCTGTGTGGAACACTTTCTTTATGACTGTAGCACAATCCTGCATAACTAGTGACCCACTAAATCCAACTCAGGGAAGGGACGTGAGTGGCACTGTGGTTTAAACCACTGAGCCTCTTGGGCTTGCTGATCAGAAGGTCGGTGGTTCGAATCCCCATGGTGGGGTGAGCTCCCATTGCTCTGTCCCAGCTCCTGCCAACCAAGCAGTTTGAAAGCATGCCAGTGCAAGTAGATAAATAGGTACCACTGCAGCAGGAAGGTAAACAGTGTTTCCGTGCGCTCTGGTTTCTGTCTTGGTGTTCCGTTGCACCAGAAGCAATTTAGTCATGCTGGTCACATGACCCGGAAAGCTGTCTGTGGACAAACACCGGCTCCCTCAGCCTGAAAGCAAGATGAGTGCCACAGCTCCATAGTCACCTTTGACTGGACTTAAGAAGGTAAAGGACCCCTTGATGGTTTTTTTAAAAAAAAATCCAACCCAGTCCATCAACCAAATAAATTGTTTCTGCTGGACAATGCAACACAGCCAGATGGGCGAGGTGTTGTTGTTTGTTGTTGTTGTTGTTTCTATTATTATTGCAGGAAATAGTCATTTAGAACTAGTGTGGAGGGGGTGGGTTACATATTGTGTAAGCTTGGTCCAAGGTTCTAGAGTTGGGACCAGGAACCTGTGGCTCTCCAGATGTTTTTGGACTCCCAACTCCCATCAGCCTCAGCCAGCATTGCCAACAACAAGGGGTGATGCAAGTTGTGGTTGAGCAACATCTGGAGGGACCGCAGATTCCTCATCCCAACTCTAGTGGAAAGCGAGGTACGCCACAGCTAGACTAAGTTTTCAGGGAGCTTGATTCATTATCTGCTCAGGGCTGCCTGGCATTCTTCCCAGCAGGAAGGGTGGATCTGCTGACATCATCCTTGTACACCAAACCTTAATAGGCTCCCTGTGTTCTCTCTTGAACCTTGCTGATTGAATTCAGGCTCTGCACAACAGGCTTTAGTTACTTAACTGATTTTATTTATAAGGTTATATGCAGCTCTCTAGCAGAGCTCCGGGATGGAGGGTCCATACTATGTGGTGCTAGAAG
The DNA here is from genome assembly GCF_009819535.1 of Lacerta agilis. Classification (NCBI taxonomy): domain Eukaryota; kingdom Metazoa; phylum Chordata; class Lepidosauria; order Squamata; family Lacertidae; genus Lacerta; species Lacerta agilis. Next base: position 22,691,488 of record NC_046322.1, read on the forward strand.
GGATGGCCAATGGGGTCCAATGCCTCTCTAACAAATAACTGACACTTCCCACTCTCTTCCCAATTCCTGGACCCCCTTGAAAGAAAGGCGCTTTTCACATACTTGGAGTGTCTTTATTATCTGCCTGCCTGTGTATCAGCTCACCTATGTTTGTTGTTAATAGAGAACTTTGATGTTTGCATCAAAATCAATAGAAATCAGAAAACAACTAGGTTTTGCATGGGAACTTGTTAATGTGAAATGTGCCATACTTCTCTGTTGTAAATGTGCTTGTTTTTAAGATTTCCTCGTGAAAATTCAGGAGCATTTTAGAACAATTTTATCCTAATACTGTATTGTGTGCAATTTTGCTTAATACGTACACAATTTTGCAAATCAGTGTTATCTATACAATGCATTTTTGTATTTTTTCCAATAATGTGCACATTTTACCCAAACACATTCATTTTTCACACATTACTTTGCTATAGAACTGCACTGTACAGTTCAGAGAAGTGAATGCTATGGAGGACAGTGGTGTTTTGGTTTGCATGTTGTTTCAGAAAGTGCACTTGTGACAGGTTCACATTTAAATGCAAACTGAATCTAATGTGTCCTCCTTTCCCTAATCTGTGGGGGCAGAGATTCTCCTGACATAGGACCTTGTTCAATCAGATCCCTCAGAGGAAGACAGACCTTGAGTGCCAATGCCTCTCTTTTCTAAAAATTAATCTGTGGTGGTAAGAGGAACCAGCGCCAAAAATTCCTAGGAAGGCTGCCAGTTTGTACAAATGCTTTGCAATTTTCAAAGGTGGCGGCTGTTACTCACAGAAAAGGCACGAACCAATTTTGCATCATAGCCACACGGAGGAGGGAAATGGGTTATTTCTCATGGTGAAAATATTTCAGATGTCTCCCTGATTCATTCCAACAAATTACATTTACTTCCATATTAAGGTGTGCTATATTCTTCTGAAATCCTTTATAAAATTGAATAAATATGAGCCCTTCAGGGAGCCAAAAACATGGCTGCTTGCATCAATGTATAAAATTCATGCTACGGCATCACAGCTCCCAGTTGATGTCCCCCCTTCTCCTGTCACCTTAGCTCTGGGTTTTCTTCCCACGTAGCATTCTGATTTTCCAGCTCTTCTCCTGCCACATCCACAACCCATATTCCACTCTGGGGGTCAGTGTAAAGCTTTGCCACATAACATCTTTCTCCTCAGTTCCTCCCTCTCCTCTTCCCTACCAGGGCAACCAGGATCTAGCAGGAGAAGGACAGGATTTGTATGATGGCGCAATATCCAGTTGGGAAGGGGGGACCCCAGACCAGTGTGCCAGGAATGGGTTGAAGACCTACATGCCAAGCACATAGCTGGCATCAGTGCTGTTGTTAAACACACTCAGGCAGGGGTGGCAATCACGGTGCCCTCTGATGCTGTTGGCTCCAACTCCCATCAGCCTCTGCAAACACGGCCAATGACCAGGAATGATGGGAGCTGTAGTTCAACAATACAGTATGTGAAAGGGGACCACAGTGGCTGCAATCTTTCAACAATCTTTGACAACCAAGATTTGTTGTGAACTCAAGGATTATTAAGGGTGGTAGATAATCTACCCCTGAACTGATCTATAAAGGTAAAGGGACCCCTGACCGTTAGGTCCAGTCGCGGATGACTCTGGGGTTGTGGCGCTCATCTCGCTTTATTGGCCGAGGGAGCCGGCATACAGCTTCCAGGTCATGTGGTCAGCATGGCTAAGCCACTTCTGGCGAACCAGAGCAGCGCATGGAAACACCGCTTACCTTCCTGCCGGAGCGGTACCTATTTATCTACTTGCACTTTTTGGCGTGCTTTCGAACTGCTAGGTTGGCGGGAGCGAATTGATCTATAGATGCCTCCTTATCATTAGAAATACCTCTTTCTCTACATAAGCAATTGCAAGGTGTACACGGGAAGGAACCCCAACAATTTATAGCTCCATTTGTTTCCTCTTTCTCTGTTTGTGTTATTGTCAACACTGCTTTGTGCATGGACACTGTGCCTCATTTGCATACATTTATGCTTTTAGCATAACAATCAGAGTCTGATTATTTATTTATTTATTGCTCATCTCATTTCCCCTTGACCCCACTGCTTACATTTTCTCCCTCTCTGTCTACACTCATGCATCTCTACAGCTTCCAACTCAGGGTAACACTTCATGCATCTCTGGCCCACAACCCCCCCCCCAATAACAAATGTATTAGGCTTCAAGGTCCCATGAGACCCTTTGTTGTTTTCAGCTTCATGGCAACCCTAGCCAGCAAGACTAAGACCTTTTACTTCATTTCCATAACTGCTAAGCACCGAGGGTGCTTCACTGCTTTCAGTGGGATTTGAAAGTCTCCCAAGGGGAAAAATTGGGCAGAGTCTTGCTCTCTCAGTGACACAACCTGCGCTAACCACAGGCTCCCACCACCATGTTGGAAACCCTGCAAGGTTCTGTTGGATGGGCAGTGGGAGTACGGGGAACAGAGAATGGAAGTGGTCTGGATTATATCAGTATATTGTTTTTTTTTTTTTTAAGTCAGATGCCTGCCCCTCTCTCTGCCAAGCGGTGGCAAGAGACCATGGCACTCACACAGGGTCTGTGCTCCTTTGGAGAATTTAAGACACAGTGGAGACTGTCGGGGCTTTAAGAAATATGGTTTATTCACCTATTTATACCTTCAGTCTGCATGGAGGGAGTCCAGATGTTATGGCATGGTCATTTCAAGACGCAGCAGCATAGGCTACAGACAGCCTTCTCTAAACATGGATCTCCGCTCTTTCCCCTCCTTCCTCTCAGCAACCCTTACTCCCCCCAGAGAGCAGTTACCCTGGCAACCTTCCAAATCCCCAGTCTCTGTCACCTGGGGCAAGGGAGAAGGAGTTTGCTCCTATTGTTAATGTCCCTCAATTTTTCTGGCCATAGCTCAGCCAGATTGTTCTGCATAAACTAGCCCAAGAATTCCTTTGCAGCTTGCATTCCCCCTTCATATCACAGATAACCAAACATTTATTCATTTCTAAGTCTATAACACTGCGTAGACATGAAGCAGATTGTGTGTGTGATTTCATATAGGGAAAGGGAGGCAAGGGTTAAGCACAGGGTCTGGTGCAATGTATGTGGCCTAGGGCCCCTGCCTCTCCCTGCCGCCACCCACCAATCTCTTGGCAAGAATGGCTGCTTATGAACATAGCCTATCTCACAGCGTTGTTGCAAAGATAAAAACCCTGGAGGAGAGGAAAATATACACAACCTTGAGCTCCTGGGAGGAAAATCAGGATGCAAATATATAATGTCATTCACAGATCATGTAAATAAAAACAAAAACGCAGAATGTCGTGAAAGCAGACCCACCTCGCTGTAATGGCAATGCTTCATAGTCCAAAAACAACAGCAAAGGGATTGCCAACCCTGATAATTAACAAGAAAAGAATATTCTACGTAAGTACAATTTGGTGTCAGCCAAGCCTCCATCAACTGAATGGCAAGCATGGTTGCTTATGTACATATATGAACTTAGCCTAGCCTACCTCACATGGAAAGATTCCTATATCATATCATAAAGACATAAGAAAAGCCTGCTGGGTCAAGCCAATGGGCCCTCTAGTCCAGTATCCTATTCTCACCGTGGGAAACTTGCAAGCACCAGCGCCCTCGCCACTTCTCCGACCACAGATGCAGAGCAGCGCCATCACGGCTGGCAGCTGCTGAAAGACTTGTTTCAAAAGTGTGTGAGCTTTGCTTGTATGGAGGCAGCCCTCTTCGCTTCTTAGACACGAGAATGAATAATATCTAGCAGTAGAACTCAACCTGAAAGTAGCAGCAAGCAAGCGGTTGACCTTGTCATTCACAAAGCAGGCTGTCTGCTTGCTTACAGCTTGGTTCTTTAGCTTCTTCCAGTCACATTCCTCCCCACAGAATAGACAACCTGTCAAACAACATGGTCACCTGCTCCTTCTCCTGGTAGAAAACTAATTTCCATCCATCAAATGTCAAAGATTTCACATTTGTGTCTGTCTATATCTGGTTTTAAAAGGGACAGCAAATGTTAAAGCTGATTTGTACCACTGCAGTGAGGGGGGGCCCGAATTCCTCACCTGTGTTGCTTTATAATGCTTTGTAACACTGAGGAAGAGGGAGGCAAGTCCACTACTAGAGAATCAGTTGGTTCAAAGGGGAATGCTTAACTCTCTTCACCTACCTGCTGAGTCTCCCTTGCAAGGCCCTTCCCCAATATGATTTTGCATCCCCACCCCCAAGTTGGGCTATTTGGAGAATACCTGCCTCAAGAGGAACAGCTAGGGGAATATGTAGGTGCAGATCAGTAGGCAGGGAGAGGGTTAAGCACCCCTATGTCTCCCGTTGATTCTCTCCTTCAAGTATGTATCCTGCCTTGGCAGTATTCATGTTATGGGGGGGGGATATAGGCTTGGGAGCATGTATTTGCTGAGGTTCTCACCTAAGGAGCAGGGTATAGCACACTTTTTACTGGGCATGGATCACTGGAGGGAGCAGAGATGGGGATATTAAATGACCCTTGGGGTCCCTTCCAACTTCTATGATTCTATGATTCTGTGTCATTAGACTCCAACTCCCATCAGCTTCTGCCAGCATGGCCAATGGCCAGGAATGATGGGAGTTGTGGTCCAACAGCACTCGGAGGGCTGCATCTAGGGCAAGATGGCAGAGTTCCCATATATAGTCCTGAGCCCTAGCATGCCTGCTTAAAAAGCAGACACTGCACTTGCTTCCCTTGAATGCAGACAACACTGAATAAATTTTGGAGGGGGGAAGCATTTAAGCTTACAGCTTACGCTGGTACTCTCATATCACCACCACTGGACTCCTTGAGGAGGAAAGGGCAGAATATGAATGGAATAAATAAATAAACTGGCCTCCGCTCCTGCCATGATCACTCACTTTCAACACTGCCAACATACATTATCCCAACAGGCTGCAGTTATGGACCCTCGCTATAATCCCCGAGGGAGGCTTTTCATCTGCCGTTTAGATTTAACGCTCCGATGACAAAGGTTTATGTTATTAACATTGGGTGCACACTTATATAGGTTTATGGGCACTTGGGCGACACAGTTAATCATTCCAGATGTGAACCGATGAAGCAGACCGTTCTTGAGTTTTTCATGCGGGCCAGCAGAGTGACTGTCACACCTCCAGCGTACGGCAACATATCTTCAGTGACACTGAAATATCACCAGTGCTAGTTATTCTTAAATGGGTCGTGTAAACAGCTTCAAAGGTGATGATACAATCAGGGCAACATGCTGAAGTTATTAACACCAAGAATACCGGTCACGCTAAAGATGTTGGTATCCACTGCAGGCGCTGCCACTTACCGGCAATAAAGCATGCCCGGGGCAATTCCATTTCTTTTGCTCTCTTTTGGCTCCAAGCCACAGAAAATGGACAAAAGGAATAGGGTGGGTTTGGATGCGGCATTGCAAGTCAAAACAATGCATGCATTGCCATTTGATCATGTAAATATTAAAGAGGTGTTGAAGTATTACCATAATAAAATAAAATAAAATTCCTTCCAGTAGACGCTGTGCTGCTGTTCGCGCGTTGCAGCCTTTAAAAAGTTGCCGCGCCGACGGTGTTGATCGCGGGGGTGGGGCCTGCCCCCAGATTGTCACCCTCCCCAGGGCGGTACTGGGGCGGACCGCCCCCCCCGCCCCCTTGCTCCGCCCCTGCTGTAACCTGAAGCGTCTGTAACCTGAGGTACCACTGTATAACATCAGGTGCATGGCAACTGGCATAACTTGGCCAAAGTGGGCCAAACACAAAGGCCTGTTGTGTTTAATTAAGCCTGTGGGAGAGAGGCTGCCCAACCCAGCCAAAGGGAATGGTTTCAACTCAGCTTCTCTGTAGTTCAGGTTATTTTCTCAACCATACATAGTGCTATCAAATATCCGTCCCCCTCTCCCCTAATTCATTGCACAATGCACATGCTCTTCAGATGAAAGTAAAGTCTCCCAATACTATGTTTTCAGCACTATTTTCTGCCCCACCCTCCTACCCTTGGTTCCCCTGGGAAAACTGATCTGGTATAACTGAAGCAGCAGTGAAGAAGAAGCTGTCTCGAGCAAGCCGCAGAACAGTGACCCAAAAATACTGTGGAATATTTAAAGCATGAGGAAAGTTGAAATCTTCTTCAAGGGAAAGCCTTTGAGGCTTTGGGAACACAATGACAAGGCTGGATTGATAAGATGGCGAAGCTAAATGCTTGGCACGTCATGGATTTACATTTAATTTGGCCTAGCGCTGATTGGCTGCATCCTGTTTACACAACTGAACCATCACGACTTGGAATAATAAAAGTATTCTCAAACGAAACTCAGCCCAGGTTTTCCATACTTCCTCTCTACCCCTTTCAAAGTGCCTTTCAGCATTATCTAGCTAGTTAAGCAGAGAGCAGCAGTCTGACTTGGCAGCTGAGGCATATTATCAAAAGAGTCTGCCAGAGCTTGGTATAATACCACATTCCACAGGTATCAACGAGGAAGTGCTTTCAGCGATCACATGATGGGTCCAGCGAATATGTGGGCTGAGCAAGAGGGTAGCTAATCTGGACTGCTCATTTATATTCTGAAAGATATTGTGCCTCCCAGTATCTACTTCAGGCCTATATCATACCCTCCAACATTTCTCCTATGAAAATAGGGACATTCTATTCCATCATCATCATCAATCATCATCATCACTTTATTATTTATATCCCAGCCATCTGACTGGGTTGCCCCAGCCACTCTGAGCGGCTTCCAATATATATAAAAACACAATAAAATATTAAACATTTCAAAACTTCCCTAGACATGGCTGCCTTCAGATGTCTTCTAAAGGTTGTGTAGTTACTTATCTCCTTGGCTTGGGGGTCACATAACACCATACCCTCCAATATTTCTCTGAAGAAAATAGGGACATCCTACCATACCCTCTAACATTTCTCTGATGAAAATAGGGGCATCCTAAAGCAAAGCGGGACATTCTGGGATTAAATCAGAAACTGGGACGACTTCTGTAAATCCAGGACTGTCCCTGGAAAATAGGGAGGGTTTGCTATATGACCAAACTGAACTGTAACACAGTCATTAGATAAGAGGTGGTTGCTGTGTTGCTCAGTATACTGTCCACTTAATATTACACCTAATTCACTGTCCTATTTGCACAGGCAAATTGAGCAATCGGCAAAGAGGAATAGCCCTCAGTAATTACTGACACGAGCCAGGTTTGAACCAGTGACCCAGAACTCAAGAAGTATTCACCATGACTCAGTCCTTATCCTCAGACTGCTTGCTCAGAATTCCTCCATGAGCTATAGCCTATCACATTCTTCCTTTCTTTGCATTTAGTTCCGTTCCATAACACAATCCAGGAAGTGATCCTACAAAGCAGTTCTGTTCTACAGAAGCTCATTCCCCACCCGCCCCCTGACCTCCCGCCAAGCCTGACACTATATATTTGCTGTGTTGAACATGGTCCCATCTTAAATGCTCGTGTTTGATATGCCTGAATTCATCAAAGCCGTTGCAGGGTGGGGGGACAGTTTCACACTGAAAACAAAATTAAAAAGAATAAATCCCACAGGCCAAATCCTTATGTTCTATTAAAGTAAATTCCAAACATTGATGAACCATGATATTAGATTTCAACACCATATATTTAAATGGCATTTAACATCTTAATTTGAATGTATCGGTCTAATTAAGCAGTAGCAATTCAATCAGAGGGATGTTTGCCACCACAGAACTTAATAAGGCATAAAAAGCATGAAAGCACACAGGAAGCTGCAGATTACGAGCACAAGATTACATCTGTAGCAAGCCGGAGAAGTTAGAATTGGATTTTATAAGCAGCCATTTAGCTCAAAGCTCCCTCTGGGATGCAGGCATTTACTGTACAATTGTTGATGGTTGCTGCATCCTGTCCGAGACTCACTCTCTGCTAATAAAAGTTGTTTGTCATTTACCATGTTTCCTTAAAACTAAATGATTAATGAACCAATTAAAATATAGTATTATCTCACTAGACAAGATATATTGAGGATCATTAGTGGAGACCGTAGAACTTCCCAGCTGAAATAATACACATCTCTTTCTCTCTCTCTTTTGTTAAAACAATTGTTTTTAATTTACCAAATGAATCAACAGATTTCAGAGACTTATATTTGGAATATAGATTCATAGTATTGTGAAGTATTGTAAACTGTGGTACAGTTCATCCTTTGATAGGTTTAGTCTTTGATAAAAATCAGATTAAGGACAGACACTTTTGAAACTGAAATGAATAGCACTGAGTACACTATCGAGGGGTTCTTGCCAAGGAGAAAGTACACAAATCCCATCTTTTCTTCCATATTATGGCAGTGCATTTACAATGGCTGACATCCAGTAGTTTCGGACCAAGCGTGGAATGGGACTTTCCCTTTCTCCCCCTACAGCTCCCCAGCATTCTCCAGTCTGGTCTGTGGGGTTGGGAAGCCCATTGGAGTAGATTTGGGATGAGTGGGAGAGACTGCAGTGAGGAAGAAAGGAAACAGAAGAACAGAAGTCCCACTGCATGAGTGTTGGATGGCACCCAGTAGAAATCATTGTTTTTCAGTATCCAGGGGGGAACAAATTATCACTGAGTCAGATTAAATATGTAGTGTTCTTTGAATGTCAATCATAAGGCCTAACCTTCAACCATGCACAGTAATGGATCCTTTGCAAGCACCACCAGAGAATCTCAAACTCTCTACAAGTAAGATAGTTTTTACATAAAATAATAATGTCTGAAATGAATGTTAAATAATGTTGCAAAGAAGCTTTTTTTTTGAAATTACAGATGTTTTGGTAGTTAGGCAATGATTGGCAGATAGTGTTCCAGATAAAAGTCATTTGGTACAGTTGTTCCAATCCCATCATTTGGAATGCTTCCCCCACCCACCCACCCCATTTTCGGGGGGAATAAGTGTTGTGCTAAGGAAATTGTTCCATCCATGCAAGCACTGCCATATAATCTCCCCTCTCCTCCCACAATCCACTATTCTGGGGTTTCTCCCAACCCTCCAAGCCAATTTGGGGGGCATGGGTGTCGGGGGGCAGACCCATTGTACTAGCTGAGGTTGCTGTATTTTGCTTTGGTTTTTTGCTAATGGGACTCATTAGTTGAATCTGGCCCTATATGTTCTTTTCTGCACACGTCTTAAAGCTCTCTCCCCGCACCCGGACTAAGGACCCATCCACACTTTGAGGGAAATGTAGGGGCAAGAACGTGTTTGACTGATGTATGGCAACCCATGCTGGAAGTCTATTCCTTTAAAATAGCTGGAAAATTTTTCATTTGAGACTTTAGAAGAAGAAAAATGCTGATCAACTTTGGGCAACCCTGCACAAAAGTCTGGTTGAGCCCTTGGAGAACTTTGTTTGCTTTACTGATTAAAACAAGCTGTTAAAAGCAGCCTTTGCCATCTCGCTTCTCTGCATATATTCTTGCCAGTGTAGAATGAACTGGGTAGCCATGACACAACAAAATTTGCAGGGAGTAGCAGCTTCCCCAGTATAAGAGGCAAAAAAGGTGCTCCAAACTGACAATATTTGGCAGGAGGGATGCAAGTGCACACCGGAACATTAGGAACAAATCCACTTTTTTTTTTTAAGCACCATCATCATCATTGTGGTTTGAAAACTGATGGGAAAATGCCTTCAAAAGTGTTGGATGGATGGATGATTGATTAATTAATTAATTGATTGATTCAATATGTAGATGTGCAAACACCCTGCAAGCAAATCAGGATGAATTTGCTCATTGTCATAAGTGCCTCAATAAACAAATCAGAACGAATGCTCAACTGGACAAGAAAACCAGGACAAATGCCAAATAGCTGGGTCTGTAGGAGCCCAAAGAATGACAGTTGTCAGATTCTGTTGGCAAAGGGCAACACTATGCCAGCATGGCAGTGATAGGATGAGGGAGAGAATGCCCAAGGTCCTAACCCTCCCACCCTCAGGTCCAAAATAAAGCTTCTTTGCAGACTTAAAGAGTAAACCAACCTATCTAACTTGACTCCAAGGCAACCAAACCATCAACCCCTTCCCCAAGCCTTCCCCTCTTCTGTTGGCACATTATCACGGGCTAATCTCGATGCCTTAGAGGAGCACAGGAATGATGGCCACTTTGGGGAGGGAGAGGCAGAATTTCCATCTGCAGGTTTAGCTGTTTTAAAGGAGCCATTTTTGTTCAGCCCTGGCACTGCCAGGAAGAGCCCAAGATCCTCTTATTCCAAGCTTGCTCAGTCAGATGGACTTTGGAGGCCTCAGAGGGCCCAACTAGATGCAGTGTTTCTTCTCATGGCGCTTGTTCTTTAACAGCCTGGTTCCCCCTACCCCCACAAAAATAAATAACAAACATGGAGCACAGGAGCCAAATTAGGACTGTGGGATGAAATACTATAAGTCTTTGTTTTTGCAACGCCCCCACTGAGGTCCTGTTTGGAATGGGATTCCCTCATACAGAAATCAGGCAGACCTTGTGTTTGTTTGCACATACGTACACCAGTTGGGTGGGTGGGTGGAGGCAGAGGAGAGAAAATGGAGCTTATGAAAGGGGGCTGGGAGGTGGAGACATTTATTAGGGTCTTCCTCTTGAGGGAAAGAGCCAGTGGTTGGTACTTTACTGCCACACAACTAATAAACTGGAACAGAGAGGAGGGTGATAAAAACAGAGTGGTGCTTTGACAGAAGGAAGCAGCAAATGTATATAGAAAGAGCTGGGATGGAAAATAGTAGAATAGAGGAAAGGAAAATGGGAGGCAATGGAATGAGAATGCTGAGAGGCATATGGGGAGGATTGCAAATAAAAAGCCATCTCCACTTGCGAGCTTCCAGCAGATTCTACCCTAAAAGAGACTTATGATACTCTGATATCCATAACGTTTTCAGGTTAACTGTGGAACTACTCCCTGACATAAGAAAATCACTGAGATGAAGAATTTAGCAATTTCCAAGAGGGATTAGATTCAGTTGCCAGCCATTTATGTCAAACCATCTCCATTTGCTGTCATTTTGTGACTGGTGGGCTTTGTAACTTCCAGCCTTCTCAAGTAGCCCCTGGGAAGTAGAACGTTTGAGGGGCACACACATCCCAATTAAGGTTAGTCCAGTGACCTAATTTTGGTTGCATCCTGTTAGGCAGTTGAACGCTCCCTCTGAGAAACATGATATGTCTCCATCTTTTGTGTGTCACTACTTTGTGAATCTAGGTAAGCAACGAACATTGTGCCTTCAATAAGACAATGCTCAGCTTCTCCATCAGCATTAAAAGGATGCAGATTCCACAAAACACAGATTTTATGAAGTTACCCCCCCCCCTTCAAGTACCGATTCATAGCTATTGGAAGTATACAAAAAGAGGGAGGTTTTAGTGCTTATCATGGATCTATACAAACAGAATCCAAGTGTCACCACTTTCGATGTGCCTGCTTCAGAAACTACTAAAACTGAGTAGCCTTCCCTTTAGCAGAAGTCTGGCTAAACCCTGTCTGCCATCTTGGCATTTTCAGGAAGCAAGGTGAATTCAAGGTTTTGACATATGGCTAATTTTCATGCTGACCAAAGTTTACCTAGAGATCAGCTGACATCAGCCCCCCCCCCTCCGCAAAAGGCTGAATAGAACCATTACAAAACACCCAACACCCTATGCTTGTTGGGAGGCTGATGGGAGCACCACACTTGCTTGAGTACTATGTTCTTGGAGTTGCACAATGGTCAGATGTCTGCAAGAGTTTACAAGCAAGAGATTCTCCTTTAAGCCAAAGTAGTAGGAAGAAGAGAGGTTTTTGTGCTGCAGGGACCAAGGTAGACATGGATACCATAAGAAACAAAATTTAGAGGACCTCAACCTGGTGTATTTAAAAAAGCCAATTTAAACTCTCTAAGGCAGACATTTAAATAATATTCAATGCAATCCTATTCATATCTACTCAGAAATTGACCCTACTGAGTACAATGGACCCACTTCCATGTAAACAAGTATTAGGATTGCAGCCATGATTTGTGGTGAACAGCATCAGTTTTTAAAAGTGTCAGGCTAATCTATGAGCCACATCCACCATGGTTTGTATAAATTGTGCAAAAGCTGGGCTGTTATCCAAGCAGATTGCAGACTCCTGCAGGTAGAAAATAAACCACTGTAAACGCTGGTGGAGGCCCATTCCACCTCATCAGAATTAGAAATCAACTATATTCCCTTTGGAACCAAATATTGACCTTGAACCTATTCTATCTTGCATGTTACATTTACCAGTTAGAATTAAATCCAGAGCTCAGAGGGAAAAAAGGCATATACTGAAACCAGCGCTTCAGGTTTTTCCCACTCTTTATTGCCAACAAATGTATATTTAAAATCACGGTTGCAAAAAAATGTATGTAATAAATACTTCACTTTGGGCTGTAATAAATAAAAAAAAATATTAACAAGGAATGCACTTTGCCAGCCACAAGTGTGATCAGTTCTTGGAAGAAATAAGAAAAAAATGTATGGCCATAGTTCACAGTTAAGCAGCCACAAGCTGCCCCAAATAGTTATTCGACAACAATGAGATTTCCCTCCCTCCCAATTCCTCAAGTGTTATTCACAGTTTTAAGTCCTCCATCAGAACTGTTCTCTGCAGAGCTTCAAGTCCAACTCATATCTTTCAAAAGGGAGTGAACCAAGGAAAGCTACACTCCAAGAGAATTCCTTGACACACCATTAATCCAACAAAGACGGCTGCAGTAGGCTCCATGTCTGGTACCAGCCCAGCACATAAGATATTCGTTCGTACCAGTCCCTACTCCTCACTCATTCATCAACATACTAGCTTTTTCCAACTGCCTCCGCTGTAGACTTCAGTGAGAGAAGTCCTTTTGGTTTTAGAAGAGTTCTTTTTAATTTAATTGCATCTTTGCAACAGCATATTCAACGCATATTCCATTCGCTGTTTTAGATCCAGGGAACAGCCAGACATCAGAAGGGTCGTCAAGCGAAACGTTGTCGATAACCTATCTTCATTGATATAAGTAAGCAAATATTCCTCATTTTGGTTGCATATGATGATTTTTGTGTGGTCATGGTAGAAGTTCACCTGCCAAGGAATTAAGAGTTGCTGTTTAATGCAATTGTTCCAACCTCTCAATGCACATTTCAAGGCACTGCTTTCAGTTTTTGGCAGTGTTCTGCAAGTATTTCGTGGACAGAGCCTTCCTTTACAGCCTAGATTAGAAGCATAATAAAAAATCCCTTTGCTCATGTGCTGCAGAATATTAAATCCCTAAAAGACAAAGCATCTCTTTGACTCTAAGCTCAATAGGGTCTTAATCAATCAAGATCACCTGCTTGAAGACAAAGATTGCAAGCCTTAATTTATGAAACGGCAACGCAATTTGGAAGCAAGTCTCCTTGAAGCAGAATTTACTTCTGCATAACACATTTAAAGGATGAAGCTGTTATGTATCCAAAAACACCCCTTAAGGAATAAAGGTATTTTGTTCATTTTTAGTTGGTAAGGCTTGTGTCCAGAATTTGAGAACTAAAATCACTGCAGACCTCAGGTAGCTTGAAAGCAGAGGAACACAGAAGGTTCTGGTGATGTATGGGAAGATCTCTTAGACCACAGGCTGTTAACCTGTGGCCATCCAGGTGTGTTTGACTAAAATGCCCGTCAGCCCCAGCTAAGATGGTCCATAGTAAAGGATGGCTGCTATAGTCTAGCTGCATCTGGAGGCCCACAGATTCACCATCCTCTTACTGGATCCTAGTGCAGGCATAGGCAAACTTGGCCCTCCAGATGTTTTGGGACTACAACTCCCATCATCCCTAGCTAACAGGACCAGTGGTCAGGGATGTTGGGAGTTGTAGTCCCAAAAATTTGCATATGCCTGTCCTAGTGCCTATGATGTCTTGTTACTCCAAACCCAACAGCCCCCTCCCATAATATAACAAACTAGGTATTACAGATGATACAATATCATGCAAGATGGGCTTTCTACAAGTTACATCTGTGTACACTTCACTTTTGGCCTTGGGATTTGTGAAAGTAGTACGTTTGGCCCTTCAAGCCATTGGCTCCTCATCTTTCACGGAGTCAGCTGAACAATAGCTTATTAACGCTATTTATGGTAAGTTACTATTGTCATCAAGTTGCGACAAGCTCCTTAGGTAGATAACACACTGTAAAAATAGTACACTCGCCATCTTAAGATCTAATCCCCACTGATTCCAGATAACAAGCCCCTACATGTTTTGAGCAAGCTGCATGTGTGGGTGGGCAGAGGGAGAAGAAAATGCCTACCTGGAAGGTGCCATCATTGAAGAGCATCATCAATGCCTTGTCAGATTTCAACCACTGTAAGAGGTAAAGTCTGGGCCTACGGACATCTGTTATACTGGGCAGATCACCTCCCTGAAAAGGAGAACACATAGTCTTGGTTAGAGCAGAGTTCATCAACACACAGGCTTTTAACAGCAAAGGATCCCAAGCCTTTTTATCCACATCACTTACATCCATGAGATTCTCCTCCATGTAGTGAGAGAAGTACTTCAAAACAGTTACTTGACTGATGAACTGTTCAGGGGCATCAGGAGCGGAAAACACTGAGCACTGACCAAGCTCTGCATAGTAATGGACTGTTCTGAAGGTAGAAAGAAAAAGAAGATTATTAAGTTCAAGTAGACACAGGAGAGGAAAGCGTCAAGTGACAACTTCGTTGTACATTGGTCCAGCCACTTACTTTTTGTCTGGAAGAAGACTCATGTGAGCACCATTGTTGAAGAGAACGCCCACTGTGTGGTCTGACAGCTGGTAACCGAAGCCGTATTTATTTGAGTAATCCACCCATTTCGTGACCCACTGGAAAGACGCAGCCAGTTGTTCTTTGGGAATGTGGTCAGATTCTGGCATGTTCTCCAGACAGCCGCGCAACACTCTAGCCACAGTGTCAGCCACGCTCCCCATAGTACTATCTTCAAGGCCTGGGTGAGGGCAAAGAAGAGGGAATGTTACAGAAATCACATGCAGAGTTGTCAACAAGCCTACCTCCTGTACGTTATTCATTGGCTTTCATCTCAGATTATGCCCCTAAAAGGCGGTTTGGCAATTTCTGCTACAAATTTGTACTGAAGTTCTCAGAGTTCCCAACAGAAAGAGAAGCTGTAAAAACTAGGTTTTAAAAGGGCTTTGGGGATTTATCTGCACTCCCACCAATTCTTGCAGTTCTTTGTGGGGAGGGAAGACATGACAGTCCCACAGACTCACTAACCAAATTTGTAGGTTTTTACTCTAGATTATTTGCTTGGCCATTTTGACAGGGGAGGAAGGATGTCTCTTTCCAGGCCCTAAATCTTACATTCTTGCTTGAAGTACAGACTAAACACATAACTGTCTACTTAACACCATGTGCATCATACTTACATTCGCTGCTGCTGCTACAGCTTCCCAATGTCCCCCGAACTATCATCCGGATAGCATCTCCGATTTGTTTGGTTTCTGCTAGCATGCCAGGTTTGGCTACAGTGGTGCTGGGAGGCTGGATCTCCTGAAAAGGCAGAAGATACCATGTTGTTAAGGACCATCAAGGACAGATTCTTGCACAATTCACAATCATGCTTCAGATTCCGTTTTGCAGGTACCCTGGTTGCTAGGCCTCACTAGGCAAGGTGCTTATCACTGATGAACAGGATACATGGAGGGCTATTGCCCGCAATGATGCAGTGTGCATTGTACATGCCACACAAACTCCCTTTGAGTTCCCTTTTAGGGAAGGCAAGGTCACCTAGCATCAGGAGGTGGAAGGCAGATGCTTGGCTTCAAGCCAAGCATCTCCAAGGACCTGAATTTTGATTTCCCTTCACTTATGTATCTAGGAAGAGGCTGTGATAAACCACTGGGGAAGATTTCAAACTTGTTCTGTCCTTTTGGCAACTTGAACTACCAAAAATCAAAATTCTTCTTGGTTGCAAACTGGGTCCCATTTCTTGAACAATGGAAATATGTTTTCTAGACAAGGCTTGGAAGAGCTTCTTGTGCTGTTTGTTCTACATTTTTATTTAGTTATGTTTCATTACTCTGCCTGTGTCTGCACACACACCAGGCCTGCTTCAGCTCCCAAACATGCTGGAGATTGCAAATGCAACTGAAGTTTCAGAACCGCTGGCTTATCCTGAGCTAAAAGTCTTCTTAAGGAAGAGGAGGGGCAGCTGACAGCATCTCAGGATTATGTAGTACGGAGACACACAGATGCAGGATGATTTGCACTAATGAGTTCTGGAGTCACAGAGATCCTGCGCAGATGTCAAAGGCTATGACAGCCGTGTCACAAGATTACGCCTAAGCTTCCTGAGCTCTCAAGGATTTCGCTAGCCGCTCGTTTTTACTTGTGTTCAGCAATACAAGCTACCCTGTTACAAAAAAAAGCCTAGCCAACCGATATACATACCTCCTCTGGTCTGTGTTTCAGGGGTTGATGGGTTATTGAGGTCTTTTTCAAGTCATGTCTAAGCTTGTATATTTCTTCATCTTCTTTAGCAAGCCGATCTGGAAGGGAGAAGAAAGCCACAGAAAATTTAGAGGGGGTTTTTCCCATCCAAGTGCACATGACTGTCTGGTACACAACACTACCTGCAGTTTCCCTTGACAAGACATGCAGTCTCTTCCTGGAGTGTTGCTTCCTTTGTATGTGCCTGATCTCACAGAGCTGAACGTGGCTCTTAAATTATAGAAAGAGTCGGCAGGCCAGGAACTGCAGCCAATAACAGGCTGGCTTCAAAAACCAACAATGATGCTTTAGCAGCTCTGCATTAAAAAGTTTAGCAGTGTGTATACACAAGATGCCAAGCCTTTAGAGGTGGCAAGAGATCAGCAGTTAAGTATTTGTTACAGATGGGCAGAGGATGGATTGGGATCTACTCGTAGAAATCTGGGTGATTCGTAAGATAGATGAGCAAGTTTTTGGACTCTGGATTACTTAATGATACAGCAACAACAAAAAGGGCTTCCCTCTCAGAAAAGATGTGTTCTTTTGCACTGATGGCTTAGTAAGAAACTAAATTGATCCTTCCAGCCTGAAGTCTGCCTACTGTAGTGCATAGATAGTAGCCAGGTATGAATATATCTGCTTACTGTGTGTGTCAAAATATCTTGCTTTTTCCTTCTTGCCCCCAAAGAGAGCTGCAGCTGCCTTCTTGAAGAAATTCTTAGCCGGGCTTGACAAATTGAAGTCAGGAACTGTATGACAACAACTAGCTGGAAGCCTCTCTGGAGTGAAGCCCTGAGGAAACAAGATGTACAAAAACGGGCTGTCAGCGGGCTGTCAGCTGTAGCTCTGAACAGAAGCGAAACAAACCAAGAGCAAGAATGCTACAAACCAGCAAGAAGAAGTCGTGTTGAACGATGTCATCTAAGCTGGGGCGGTCTTCCGGGTTTTTCGACAACATGCTTGCAATCAAGTGCTTTGCAGGAGGCAACAAAGATGATGGCAAGGAATATCTCGCTTCCCTTATACACCTGTAAGTTTCCTTCAGATTGGTTGTTTCAAATGGAGGCCTTCCGAGTAACATTGTATACCTGTTGGAAAAGGAAGTATACAATTCATTATTTGAATCACTGCCAAGGAATTTTTTTTAAAAAAATGTTTATAAGAAGGGTCTTAATTTAATTAGTCTTTAAGCGAAGAGCATCCATCATCACCACCATTACTAGTACTGGAAAAGGTTATATATGTCAGCTAAGTTTTGTAAGACGGGGCTGAACTGGGATCAAGAACATGCCACAGGTCTGTGCAAGGCCCAAGAATGTGTGGGTTTGGTAACCAATGCAGATTTAGCATCCTAATACTATGGGGCTGCAAGGAGTGGGAAGTGGTGCTGGAAAGGTCTATAGCTCATCAGTGGAACTGTTAAAGACTCTGCATGCAGAAGGTCTCTGGGAAAGGCATCCCATCCAAAGCCTTTGAGAAGCCTGCCAACTAGATGGGCATGACATCACCAGGCTGGAGGTGGACCTTAGACTGGTTTGACTCATTCTAAGAAGACTGCCCGCGCATGCAATAATATCTCCTGGTGAGATTGCTGGAGTGTGTGTTTAATGTGATTTCAAAGGGGGAGATGAGGTCAGGAGGTGAGGCTTCACAATACTTTGCATTGTTTTTTGCCCCCATATACAACTAGCACAAACAAAGCTTATTGTGCAAAGTAAGTCAAATCTTCAGAGTTCTGCGCAATCTGAATAGTTACAGGTCACAGGAGCGCAACTTGGGTAAGGTCCTTGTAGGTTACATAGACCAACCTCCTGCTCAGTGCAACTGCTCAAAGAGATGTGTTGAATGTCTGCTTGAAGACCTCAAGAAAGGCAAAGCCCACCCACTAGTTACACAGTTGTAGACAGGACCAAACACCAGCTATATACTCACATGACGCAGCCCAAGGCCCAAATGTCAGATTCACAGCCATGCCCTTGTTTGTTCAGAACTTCTGGGGAGAGGTAATTTGGTGTGCCACAGATGGTTCTGAAAAAGACAATTGAATGAGGAGTTAAAACAATTAGCTATCAGTTCAACAACAGTTAAGACTCTCACAAAAATTCAATGTTTGTCATACACTTTAGTGAAACCAATGCAATCCAATCCCAAATCAGTGCATTAGTTTGGCCCCCAAAGCTGTATGTTTTGGTTAAATACTATACAGGTCCCACCTTAATTCTTTGCTATATGCAAACAGCCTGTATCTGCCTTGCATACAGAAGGCTCCAAGTTTAATCCCTGGCATCTCCAGGTGAGGCTGTGTGAAACCTCTGCATGAACCCCTGGACAGCTGCTGCCAGCCAGTACAGACAACAGGGAATTACTTAGACCAATGGTCTGATTCAGTATAAGGAAGCTTCTTATGTCCCATGGTGGCAACTCACCATTAGCTATATAAGACTCCCTCCCCAAAAAATGCATATGGGCCTGAAAATAATGGGGGTTATCCACAAGCAGAAGAAGCTGACCCACTAAACTGTTACAAAAAAGGCCATTAAGAACATTGATCAGCTGTCAGATATCCTGCCTTGCAAGCCAATGATTTGAATGCATTATGAGAGCCAGTATCTCTCACTGCTATACATAACTAGAGATTGCAAATCCCAAGGCAGTTCTGCTGTATTTAGGTTGCTGCCCTCTTTCCTTCTCAGGTCCTTACCTTCGCCTGTGCTCCAGCGGTTCCAGCCTTGCTGCCAACCCAAAGTCACCCACTTTCAAGTCCATGGAATCGTTAATGAAAAAATTACCTGCAGACGCAAGGCGGAGAGGAAGAGGAAACCTGGTGAGTCCAATTCAATGTCATGACGTGTTAGACAAGTGCTGACTCGCGTCTAAAGAAGGCCAGCACATAGTTGGTGCTTTTGTTTTTTATGAATGAATACTTAGCGCTATTACTCAAGCACTCCAAGGCTCCACTGCCAGACAAGCTGATCCTATTCATTAATCCCCATGAACTGCAGTTTTTAAATAGCAGTTCAGTCTATGGGAAAGGAAACTGCTCTTTCAACATCTTATAAGCCCCGTGTCTTGGGAGATCAACATACCTAGCTTCAGGTCTCTGTGTAAGATCTCCTGTTCGTGAAGGTATTTTAATCCCGACACAATCTGCCTGAGGTAGTATCGCACTTCTGGTGCCGTCAACACCTTCCTTGCTTTCAATATGTGAGCCATAGACTGGTGAGAGGAAGAAAAGAGAAACCCACAGACAAGGTCACTCAGCTGAAACCACACAATAAGCATTAGCATTATGAAAAAGGCTGGGGAGGGGTGGGGATGAAAGGCAAGGAATTAAGGGCTGCCTCAAGAAACTATGGACAATACCTTTTACACATTAAACATTTTTACACTATCTGCCGATTCCATGTAAGTGAATATCGGATTTCTCCCCATGGATGCTCACCCTTCGGCTGCAATACTCCAACAGAATGTAAATGTTCTCTTTGTCCTCAAAGTAGTGGTAGAACTGCACAATGTGCCTGTGATTGAGCATCTTGTGCAACTCAATCTCTTTATCAATCTGGAAGAGGAGAAAAGGGCACACACAAACAAGAAGCAGGTTATTACTGGCACCTCAATGTCCACATGCCACCGCCGTGGGAAGAGGCAGGGCTTGTATGTGAGCAAACCACTGCAGAGGGAGAAAGGGAAGGGCCACCCAAGCACATAAAGAGATTCCTGAAAGGAGCGTCACAACACATACACACCTTTTCCCTTTGATGAGGTTTGGCTACTCGGCTGTGAGGAATGATCTTTGCAGCATAGACTTTGTTCGTGGTCAGATCCGTCATCTCGTAGCATTTTGCAAAGCCGCCCTGAAGAGACAAGGCAGAGGAGAAGAAGCACATTAGACGAGACAGCTGAGAAACTCCCCTCTGCCTCCCTCTTCAGGGAGCCCAAGTCAAGCAGGAAAAAATCGGAACTACCAAGGGACCATAACTGCAAAATAAAAAACCGGTGACAGTCTGCAGCCGAAGGACAGTCTGCAGTGTGCTCTCAATTCTCATTCTTTGCTAATCAAATTAATGCAGAGCCCTGGATGCTAAAGAGAGCCCCCCAGGCAAGCTCTCTCAACCAGTGATCAAAAATATGCAACAAAGGTACAGACAAATGCCTGTAAAAGGCTTGAGGACTAGCAACATAAACCTGTAAGGAGATGTTCTATGCCAATAAAGATATTGTATTATTATTATTATTGGAGATGTCAAAACCCTCCCCAACCGCCTCATGTGTGAAGCAGGCAAATCTCCTACAGATTCTTATTTTCTGACAAATGCACACACATTTATCCATTTTTGCCATAAGCGCTCAAGATGAAAGGCACAGCAACCGACAGTTTTCTGCTGCATGTAATTGGGAGAAGAACAGCTGACAGACATGTACATTCATCACACACACGATAGCTGCCCTCCCTCTCCATGCAGCTATCCGTGTGGAGCCTTCTCCTCTTTTGTTTAGCAGCCCTTTAAGGTTGGCAGCTTATGCATGCACCAGCCTCCACAGGTAACAGCCTACTTCGACAGGTGCCGTAAGTGATCCGCAAACGTGAGAAAACACAACCGATAAAAACACAGGGGGCTGCAAATCAAGCCAGCAGGACATAAGGACTCAAGATAGTGCAGCACAGCCCCGATGAATGGAACACTGGATGTAAAATGCCCTCTTTCTGAGAAGCAAATTTATTTGGAATTTTGCAAAGGAAGGGAAATGAAAAGGAGGGGGTGCTATTAATTATTATTATTATTGTTAATATTTTATTTATACCCCACCCATCTGGCTGGGTTGCCCCAGGTACAGAATGGGGAGGGGCAGATCAGAACTAGAGGCTCAGATTAGGGAGGGC
The DNA here is from genome assembly GCF_009819535.1 of Lacerta agilis. Taxonomy (NCBI): domain Eukaryota; kingdom Metazoa; phylum Chordata; class Lepidosauria; order Squamata; family Lacertidae; genus Lacerta; species Lacerta agilis. The sequence goes on from NC_046322.1 coordinate 22,712,893, forward strand.
GCGCCTGCGTGCCAGAAATGCCAAAACGCACTAGCAAAAACACACACAATCAAAATAAATCGATGTTGGGAGGGAATCTATGCGACCCCCGACCCCACCCCGACGTTACAACCAGCTTTGCGCACCAGTGACAGATCCACGAGACGAGTCCCTAAAACTGCCGCCGCCGCCGCCGGACATTTACCTTTCCCAGCACTTTGCCGCGGCAGTATCGCCTTCCCGTGGTGGGGTCGGTAATAATCCGAGAGATCTCGGTGGCCGAGTGCGGGTGGTGGTGATGCTGCTCGGCCGCCGACTCCGCCGCTTTCTTCCTTCGCGATTCCCCATTGCAGGACTTTCCCAGCGCCTGCTCGCCCATCTTGCCGCTGCTGCTGCCGCTGCCACCGCCGGCTGCTGTACTGCCCGGCTGGTAAGCGATAGTCCTCAATAAATCCATAGTCCCGTCGGCAGGCTTGTCCCAGCGAAACAAACCCCGCTCCAGCTTCCAACCCGCACCCAAGCTGCTGCTCCGCCGCCGCTGCGCCGAACGCTCGCTCTGCGAAACTGCGGCCGCCTCCACGGCCTTTTATAGCGCGGGCAGGCGCTCCGCCCCGCGAGCCTCGACGTCACAATGCACCGCCTTCCGGAGCGCAGCGGCGACCTATGGCGGGCAGCGCGTTGTCCGGCCGGCAGCGCGGGAGACCCGATGGAACGCTGACGGCGACGCGCGTTAAGCAGCACTTGGGAACGCGCGCCCGCCGGAGCCTTCAAAGAAGCGACACGCCCCTGGGGAAAAGAGGCAACCGCCGGCCCGAACGCCCCTTCCCAGTCAACGCGCGCTTCCTTAGGAGTAAGCCACGCCGCCGGACCTCTTTCTGAGGAAACACTCCAGGTTTTCACTGCGGTGGGTGATCCACAGTACAACCCAGCCGCGCCAAGGCCAGTCAGCTCCTGTATAACCCTTTAATGTTGGCCCGGCAATTGACAACGCGACGACCGGATAGAGAAATAGGGACCCCCAGCCACAACGGCCCCTGGTCCCTTTGTTCCTTTGAAAAGCTGCATAGCAAAAGTCCAAGCTGGCACCTTGCCTGCCATGGCCCCTGCAAGCCGCCTCAAGGCCAGTGGGGAGAATTCATCAGCTCCCTATAAGGAACAATGACATAGGTAGGTTTGAGTGACGATTCAATAGGGGGAGGGGAGGCATTACCCTGAGCCCCGCCCCTCAGTTTCCCCCTCTCAGATTAGCTTTCCTTGCAGTTCCTCCCTTCACTTGTTTTTAGAATACAGTACAACTCCCAAAGCAACACAAGAATAGCCCTGGTAGCAGCTATATAACCCAGCTACATGTCCTCACTGTGGCCAACCAGACACCTGTGGGAAACCAGCAAGTGGGACCTGAATGCAGCAGTGGCTGGGGCTCATGGGAATTGTAGTCCAAATCAAGTGGAGGGTACCAGGTTGGGGAATGTGTTAACCCAGTCCTGCTCTCCCCTTCTTCCTCATCTCTACTGAATGGGACTCGTGGCCCTGATAGCGCCATTGACCTTACATATATACCGGGTATGCCATTCCTTCCTTCGAATGATACCTGTCCGTGAGTCAGCCCATTAAAATGGGCCTCCGTGCATACACTTTTAATGGGAGGGGGGGCACACATGGTGTCCCAAGGCTTCAATGGACAGTGTGGATGTTAAGCCAAGATACACTCTGTGCAGGCCAGGAGCTTGTTTGTGTACTGAAGGTGCCCTTCACCACCCCAAGGAAGGGCAACAGCTGCAACACGAAGGGATAAACTCCAGGATTAACATCCCAGGTGCCAAGAGAGAGAGAGAGATGAGATGCCTTCATTCGCTTCCCTCGTTTTCTCTCCATCTGGCTTTCTGATGAACAGCCCATGTGGTGAACACATGCCAGGCTTATGAGGCCCAAATGAACGTGCCTGAGCCTTGCAGCACTGATTGCGATTTGGGATACGGAGAGGAGCGGCGTGGTATCCATGTACTACACGCTAATCAAGCCAAGGTCATTCAAGGACAAAACCCAGCCTGGTGGTACTTCTTCTTGGACCAGGCACTGCCTCTGTCTTCTACAATGACATGGAAGGACATTGGCAGTGGCACTGAAAAGGCAGTTTTTTTAAAAAAAAAAAAAATCAAAAGTGGAATATTCACATTTCCCTTCAAGCATGAAAATGGGGATGGCGGGTAGAAATGCCACATGCTAAGAGAGATGTAACCCCCCCCCCCCGGCACACCCAGCAAATTCAGTCCTTTCCTTAAAAAAAGGATCCCTTTTCTCATTGGAATCAGACAGATCACAGTTCTTCTATTAAAATTGCCCCATGCAAAACCAGCCACCTCCTCGGGACTCTCGATAATAAAACTGGATGTCCCGGGGGGGGGGGGCTAAAACTGCAGGTTTTTTGTTTTGTTTTCTTGAAACAATAGCAGGGGTTCAGCCTGGCAAAACAGCGGCTTAATAGAGACCAAGTGCAGTAGAATCATCTTCTGTGCTCTGTCTTGTGTCTTACTGACAGATCTCCTGGACTCAGTATCTTGGCTGCAGAAGCTCTGCCAATCAGCAGTCCCTGAGCTTAAAGATCTAGCTGTTGCTAAGTGGGTTACCTGCTGCAGATCTGGGATGAAGCCAGTGCTTCTTTCACCATGGTGAGTTTTGAAGAAACCAGCAGTGACCTCTAGCGGCATATGCTGTTTAGTGCACATGCTAGTCAGGGCAGCAGCGTCCTGGGAAACTGGATGATATGATCTAATGGCCTGGCAAAGCCAAGAGGCCAAATTACCAACTGTGGCATGATAATTGCTACTTATTTGGCCTCGATCTTGCAAGGATCTATGTGTGAAAACAAATAAAACCAAACCCTTGCCCTTGCTTCCCAGCCACCGACTGTAGGTTGGATGACTAGGCAACATGGAAGTTTGTTTTTAATCTTTTGTCCAAGCAGGTGGAAACCCAGCTTGCACACCTGAATTATGTAAATCAGCGTTGCTCAATTAACAAAGTACTCAAATTGGGAGTTCTCACTTCTCATGGGCACTTGGCAGCAGAATGTGGCCACCATGCACCAGGGTATCTGTTGCGAGTATACATATGTGCTGAGATAAGGAGCGATAGCTGTCAGGACTTTTGGACAAAGAGACGGTGGTTATGGGAGGAGGAAGGAAGAGGCAGAAGCTCAGCTAGGACTGTGCACTTGTGGTCCCTTCCAAACTCTACAATTCTAGGATTCTTTGACTTGATGAAGTTCCAAATCTGGCTTAGACATGAATTTCAGTGGCTGATCTTGGCCCCTTCACGTGTTGTGGAAGGAACTGCTGGCCCTGATATTGTATCCTTAGGCTAGCCCTGCTCATGCATAGGGCTTCCATTGCAGACACACCTCCATGCTTAGCACGTGAAAGGGCTAGTTCAGGGACACAACATTGGTTGGAGGCATGGCCAGTGGTGTGGATGCAGTGCATGAGAGGGCCCTGCACACAAGTAACACATGCATATGGCTGGTCTCTTAGCTTAAACTACATTGATGGGGATCTGCTTGCACTAAAAAAAATGTAAGCAGTATCATGCTACTTTAAATAGGCATGACTTCCCTAAAAGAATCCTGGGTGCTGTGGCTGGTTAAGGTTGCTGAGAGTTGTTTGGAGACCCCTGCTTCCCTTCCAGAGCTACAGTTCTCAGACTGGTTTAACAATCAATCCCTTTTCCTCTGTGAATTCTACACCCATGAGGGAAACCCTGGATTTTCAGAGTTACAAGATGAGAATCATGTACTAGAGGCTTGAACTCCATTCAAAATTCCAGAATTGGGCCATCACGAATGATGATGACATTACTAATACCTCTGTCTTTGTGATGTCAACAGAGATGTATGTGATCCTTCTTGCCAAATATACAGTGATCCCTGTAAGTTCCAGAGCTGAACTAGCAGATCAAAAAGGTAAGTGTGGTTTGCCTAATCTTGGCCCCATGTCAAGTTCCCTACAAGCAGGACTGGGATGAGAGCAATGACGCTTATTCCCTCTGCATCATGCAAATTAGCTCCAAGGCGCAGCAGGAAACTTAGTATGGCTGTTCTACTAAGATTTCCTTAGAAACATGTTCAGTGTGATCAGTTTGGCTTATCCTCACGTGTGTTGAAGATTCAAGTGCTACATATAAGTTTTTTTTAATGAAGAGAGGTACGGTAACTCGCAACTTACACACATTTAACGTGTGTCTTCAGCTTTACGTCAGCGTCAAAAATATTTTTAAAATTGTTTAAAGGGAGGGAGCGCCCAGGAAAAAAATGATTTTGGAAACCCCACCCATCACTGAACCCAATTTGTTTTAGCTATGAATGATTTTGCCTGTATGTGCTACTCCTGGAACATAACCATCATGTAAGGTGTGTTGCCTGCACATTTTAAACACAGGAAGTGTTAAATGTGTTTTCACTGATATCAGCCAAACATTGCATAGTATCTCCCTCTTACCATAATATCCTCTAATAGTGCACTGAGCCAGTGAGTGCTGATGGCTAATTTGTTTGTTTGGGGAAACCCTGGATTTTCAGAAGTACAAAAATCTTTTTTCTTTTTTTTTAAATAAAGCCTAAAGATGCAACCTCCTCCTTGCTTACACAACTAAACAGCCAGTGAGGACATGAGATGTTGAGTCTCAGTTGGTTAAAAGGGGTGGGGCAGAGAAAAGGAGGAAGTGTAATGGAGTGTTCTGGGAGAGGGCATGGCTGGCTGGAAGTTTGCAACCCTGAACGGAAACATGTTAGCTAGGAGATACAGATATGCTGTTGTGCCATGTATTTTTAATCACACTGGAAAGCATTTTTGCATATGTCCTTAGATTGATGTACTGAGGCATATAAGGCACATGGGTGAATTTCCAGAATGTACAGTGGTGTGTTGGAAGTTACATACCCATCCATTCCAATGGGCCCATTCACCCACTGCAGCAGTTTACAAGAAGATCTCTATTTTTGGCTAATGCCACCATAGAGGGGAAATCATTAAGTGCAACGAGAATGCAGAATGCTGAAGTTAAGAAAGCACAATCCTCATTCATCGAGTATTTTAAAATCCTAAGCAAATAAGTAACAAATCATATGCCCCACAATGTTCAAACTAGAATAAAAGAAAAAGAAAGGACTAAAATCAGGGGGACATAAGAAAAGTCTGCTGGATCAGGCCAGTGGCTTATCTAGACAAGTATTCTGTTACCAAATTGGCCAGACAGATACCTATGGGCAGTCTCCTCTCCTGTGTTTTCTAGCAAAGGATATTCAGTGGCATTTCTGCCTCTGACATGGAGGTAGAACAGAGCCTGCTGCCCAGCTTGGAGATGCAGGAAGGTGCTTAATGCATATTAAGGAGTAACTAATCCATGCTAAGTGATATTGACCAAGTTCCCCAATGTTCTGTTCTTGGCTCTGGCACCAAAGCTTCTTACCATGTTTTCTGTGCCACCTGAACCTGTGTGTTCTGTTCCTTTGCTTTTGAGGCCTCTGTATTCAGTTCTTGTGCAGGTAGACACAGCTTCGGCTGGTTTTCTCTCTGAGCACATCTTTCTGGAGCTGGGAAGTCACTCCTTGGGGAAAGAATTTTCCGACACTTTTTCTGAAAAGTTTCTTTTTTTCTTTTGAAGCTCAGATAAATAATAATAATAATTTATTATTTATACCCCGCCCATCGGGCTGGGTTTCCCCAGCCACCCTGGGCGGCTTCCAACAGAATGTTAAAATACAATAATCTATTAAACATTAAAAGCTTCCCTAAACAGGGCTGCTTTCAGATGTCTCCTAAAAGTCTGGTAGTTGGTTTTCTCTTTGACATCTGGTGGGAGTGTGTTCCATAGGGCAGGTGCCACTACCGAGAAGGCCCTCTGCCTGGTTCCCTGTAACTTGGCTTCTCGCAACGAGGGAACCGCCAGAAGGCCCTCGGCGCTGGACCTCAGTGTCCAGGCAGAATGATGGGGGTGGAAACGCTCCTTCAGGTATACTGGACCGAGGCCGTTTAGGGCTTTAAAGGTTAACACCAACACTTTGAATTGTGCTCGGAAATGTACTGGGAGCCAATGTAGGTCTTTCAAGACCGGTGTTATGTGTTCTCAGCGGCCACTCCCAGTCACCAGTCTAGCTGCCGCATTCTGGATTAGTTGTAGTTTCCCGGTCACCTTCAAAGGTAGCCCCACATAGAGCGCATTGCAGTAATCCAAGCGAGAGATAACTAGAGCATGCACCACTCTGGCAAGACAGTCCGCAGGCAGGTAGGGTCTCAGCCACCGTACCAGATGGAGCTGGTAGACAGCTGCCTTGGACACAGAATTAACCTGCGCCTCCATGGACAGCTGTGAGTCCAAAATGACTCCCAGGCTGTGCACCTGGTTCTTCAGGGGCACAGTTACCCCATTCAGGACCAGGGAGTCCTCCACACCTGCCCACCTCCTGTCCCCCAAGAACAGTACTTCTGTCTTGTCAGGATTCAACCTCAATCTGTTAGCCGCCACCCATCCTCCAACTTCCTCCAGGCACTCACACAGGACCTTCACCGCCTTCACTGGTTCTGATTTAAAAGAGAGGTAGAGCTGGGTATCATCCGCATACTGATGAACACCCAGCCCAAACCCCCTGATGATCTCTCCCAGTGGCTGCATATAGATGTTGAAAAGCATGGGGTAGAGGACAGAACCCTGAGGCACCCCAAAAGTGAGAGCCCAGGGGTCTGAACGCTCATCCCCCACCACCACTTTCTGAACATGGCCCAGGAGGAAGGAGTGGAACCACTGTATAACAGTGCCCCCAGCTCCCAACCCCTCTAGATGGTCCAGAAGCATGTTATGGTCGATGGTGTCAAAAGCCGCTGAGGGATCCAGCAGAACTAGGAAACAGCTCTTACCTTTGTCCCTAGCCCGCCGGAGATCATCGACCAGCGCGACCAAGGCAGTTTCAGTCCCATGAATAAAGGCTTTCCTAGCCTCATGTAGGTCAGATATGTTAGCGTTGTCTCTTTGCCCCTGTTTTTTGAGAAGAGGGTGCCTATACAGTGAAAAGTTGGAAATAAACGGAGAATGAAATGACACCCTTTGTTAGACAAGGAGGAAATCGCTCGGACTCATGCCTAGAAAATGTGGCTAAGCGGAAAACCACTCGTACCCATGCTTTCTAGGCACAGGAGAAGCAAAGTGTGGAGGAGCCCTTATTCAAGGCTTTCCTTGTTCAGAACTTTCAGGTACATTTATCAATAAGCTGTCTTGTAGCTCCCCCTGGCGTCCGACTCACATAATGCTATCTCTTCAGCCTGCTGTACTATACTGTATTAAATTAAACTGTTTCATCTGTGTTGTTGTTGTTGTTTAGTCTCGTCCGACTCTTCGTGACCCAATGGACCAGAGCATGCCAGGCACTCCTGTCTTCCACTGCCTCCTGCAGTTTGGTCAAACTCATGTTAGTAGCTTCAAGAACACTGTCCAATTATCTCGTCCTCTGTTGTCCCCTTCTCCTTGTGCCTTCAATCTTTCCCAACATCAGGGAAAGGGATGTCTTCTCTTCTCATGAGGTGGCCAAAGTATTGGAGCCTCAGCTTCAGGATCTGTCCTTTCAGTGAGCACTCAGGGCTGATTTCCTTAAGAACGGATAGGTTTGATCTTCTTGCAGTCCGTACCTCACTCCAAATATATTGCCATTTGATTTTTAAAATGTTCACATGCCTGAAATTTTGAAATTGCATTTATGCAGTTTTGTAATTACTTTTTAATACAAAACATTCCTGAGCACGCTGCAACTTTCTTTCCCCCTCAAAAGAAGGCATCAGAAGTTAAGAGCTGTACATCTGGCCTGAGCCAAATCCTTGATCCTGAACCAAATCAGGTCAATTTGGAGTTTGTCCAGAGTATGTTGAAGCAGCCCCAGATCACCTCAGGTTGGGTCCACCCTGTGCAATCCAGGGCTGTCAAATGGAGGGGCAGTAAGGGAGAGGAGGAGGAGACTATGCAGGCAGAGATTCTCACCTGTATAATCTACTTCTTTCCTGCCTCTCCACACCACTCTTGTAATGTTTAACTAGGCTTTAAATTCCTAATTAAACATTAGGGCTGTGCAAGGTCCCCAATTTAGTTCAGGAGCCAGGTTCGGATAGATTCGTCTGGCCTTGATCAAAGCCCAGCCTGCATTGCCAAACTGGGAGTTGCTTGCACCGCTCTAGCAGAAATGGCTACACTCATTTACGGTACTTAATTTTATTTATTTTTATCGCAATTATATTTCATCTTTCTTTCCTCCAAGGAGCGCTATTCACTTGGCAGTAGATTTTACCACCTGCACATTAGTTTACATTCCCAAGAATGCTGCAAAGTTGATCCCTAATATTCCAATTTGTCAGATGGTAGTGATAATGTATAATGGCTTACTCAAGTCAGACTTCTTCCACACACTGCAGATATTTGGATGTGGGAGTTCAGTGCTTAATTTCCCTGTTAATTGCTTCTGGGGGTGGGGAGTGGGGAATCAATCTGCAACCCTGTTAAACCTAGAAAACCATGCAACCAAAAGGAAATATCTGTGTGCCAGAATAGTGCCCCACATTTTGTTGCTTGGGGGGAACATTTAAGCTCTCCCTTTTTAGTTTTTGTTAACATAATCCGTGTTGTTCAAAACACTGCAGTGAGAATGAAAAACACTAGAAGGGATAAGCCTCAGCGAATGAACTGCAAAGGCTTCAGGGAAGACACATGAGTGGCAGATGTCATAGCATGAGACCCAGCAAGGAGCTCAGGAACTTGCCTCGGTTCCAAAGCTGGACCATTGTGTCTGCACATCATTACGTTCCTTTGAGAACATTTATAAAGTAGTCAAGTGCACAGCAAGGAGATGGTGTCGGGGCACTTTGGAAAGATGCCTGAATAGCCAATTAAATGAAAAGACTTTATCTGCTGCAACAGATGCTCTGCTGCCTTGGCCTTGCTTGCAACTTGGCTGGGCTGGGGAGGGTTAAAGAAACAGCCATCTGCTAGTTTGCCATGTCTGTGAAAAATGAGAGATAATTTCCTTATCGCATTGAACATTAAGAATCGAGGCAAGTGAAAATGAAGAGAACGACAGAACCTGCATTGAAGGTATTCTCCCCCCCCCCCAGGACAAGGCCCATTAAAGTAGAACGGAGCCTATAAAGAAAGTAGAGGGGCTTATCAATTATTTCTTTACTTTTGAAAATAATCAGTAATGACTTCATTTTTTTTGCCATCCCAGGCAAATGCAGTGGACAACAGAAGCAAAAGCTGGTTTCTTCCACAAGCCTCCTATTTTCATATCAGTTGAGTAAGCAGTGAGGATTTTACAACCATACACCTGCAGTCCACTCCTGTGTTTACTTAGAAACAACCTCAATTTCGATAAATATACTTTTACTCAGTGTGATTAGAATTCCAGACTAAAGTAAGATGCCATTAATGGCAGCTCCTACTGAATCAGAAAAGGTGGGATCGTTTTAGAGGTACAGATAAAAATCAGTATCTGGCTGAGTTAGGCAGAGGGCCATAGCTCATTGGCCAAGCAGCTGGATTGCTTGCAGAAGGTTCAATCCCTGGCAACTCCAGGTAGGGCTGGGAGAGATGTCCCTCTAAAATCCTGGAGAGCTGCTGCCAGTCAGTGTAAACAATACTGAGCTAGATGGACCAACAGTCTGACTCAAGTAAGACAGCTTCCTGGGTTCCTAATCCAGCAAAAAGCAGCTTAATATGTGCCCTCTTTCAACTATTGTTGTATAGCATCACAGCCTTCAGTGCTTGGCCAAGACTGTTTGTCACCTGCCTCCTTCCATTCCAGCTGTTGGCTATTTTCCCTGAGTCATGCAGCGCTTTCGCCCTCAAAACCCTAGGGAAGAAGTAGACTCCACACACAAGACTTTGAAGATGACTCTTTACTTTCAGAATGCCAACTATTACAAGCAGTATTATACATATATACCGAGTCCAACGCAATGCTTTTCATTCTCTTGAGCCCAAGAGAGGGTCTTCTTGCTTCTTGCTGCTAAAATTCACTTGAAGCAGTCCCTAAATTATAGCTTGTCTGTCCTCACCAACTCCTCCAGACACAGCGTCTTCACACACTCGGTGAAACAACCAGCCAACCTCCAGCTCCCACCCCCTCCTATCGCTACCTAAGACACACACATGCTCACTTTTAAAGGGAGTTAACAATTGACGAGACAATGATTCAGCATTTCTGTGACCTTAACTGGAGTCACAAGATTTTGCAGATGTTGCATTCCATTACATAGGGTTTTTTTTGGGGGGGGGAGGCAATACAATTTATCCTTTGTAAAATACTTGTTCTAACAAATACTGTACAAATCCCAACACCAGCTACTTGTTGGGACATCTTGATTGCTTCTATACAGTTCTAAATGTCTTGTTTCGCTCTTGAACTCCTGAATGGCGACTCGTGAGCACAGAGTCTGCTTCTAAATCTGTACCTCTTTGTTACTTACAAGTAAGAGCCTCTGTCTGCATCTGTTGGAAGAAGCCAGGTCACATACATACCTTGCCAGGTTCTTAAAAGGATTGTAGAGATGATATAGGTGAAACAATTTTTTAAAGCATGAACAGTTCTAAGTGCTAAAAGTATATACACGCCAAGCACTATAATCACACTGGTTATGTCTTGTTAAAATTAGACCATTTAAAGAGACATCCAAGAAATCTTCTGATACATTCTCAGCTGAAATAATTCTCATCCCGACTTGTAAACGGCAGGGCTCTCCAAAGTTCAGACGGTTGGATTTCTACACAACAGCTGTGCAGCTGTTAATCATTTGTTTCTGCAGAATCTAGATGTCCTCCCAAAGTGAAGGAGTCTATCTATCCCAGGGCTATCACATTCTCCCAAACACTCTGAATGCAATATTTCACCCTTGGGAAAATGTGGGATCCATTATCTAACCCTTTAATAATAATAAAAAAGCAACAAAACAGTAACAAGACCTCCAGCTATATCAGTTTATTAACCTTTTGCTTTAAAAATAAAATAAAATAAAATACTTCATTGAAGCCTGTCCAACCAACTGAAGAATGCACATTTGTTGTGCTTTGTTTTAAAGCAGGGAATGCAGACTTCTGCACTCCCTGCAACAATGCAACTCCCCATGCATTATATGGCTGTGAATTTGGGTGGGGGATAGGCTATAAGCCTGAGCCCCCTTCTAATTCCTGGATCCAGCACAGACTCAGTTCCTGGAACAGCCAGGCTAGCTTCCTGGTGAGGTAATGGCCCTTTAAGCACGGGTCATTAAGGTAACAAAGGAAGTGGCTCTGAGACAGATTTCAAATGGGTAGGGGCTCCTCCCTCAACTCACTGGTGGTTAGAAAGGCAAAAAGGCCAGAGTAGAGATATGTGAGAGCTAGTAGCCACAGGCTGCAGGCTGGGCAGCTGAGGGACAGAGCCATGCCTGACTTCTGCTGGAATCCAAGCCTGTGGCTATGGGACAAGCAAGACCCTCTTGGGGTGTTAATCCTGTGAGCCCCTCCATCGTATTTCCTGGTAGTGCAGGACCAGAGCACCTATGAAGATATAGTGCTAGGCAAACCACCTATTGATCTCTTTTAAGCCAAGCAGGGTTAATCACTTTTAAGTCCCTTTTGTATTGATGTGAGTAAATTAAGCACATGCTTAATGCTCCCATTGAAATCATTCAGACAGCACTTAACTTTGGCCCTTTTAAAAAAAAATCACTTGGAGATTTCCCATGAGTCAGGGACAGGCAGTGATATATTTGCACTCCCCCCCCCAACCTTCTGTTTAATGCCCCTAGTTGAAATCCTGGGGTGTTTTTCCCCCCTTCCCTCTGCTGTGATAGGCTCCAGTTTTATATCACCCACTGAAAAGGATGGGGTTCTCTTTCTATCTTTCACTCCGGATTCTTCAGCAGTGTAGCTTGGGATATGCCTTTTATTAAAGTGAGTTTTTTAGGGCAGGGAAAATCTCTGGAGCTTGAAGGAACTCAATTGATTTTTCCACTCCTCAAAAGAGTAATCGTCAAAGCCTTTAAAAGGGGGTGGGGGCTTGGAAGAGTAATGCAAACTGAAACACCAGCAAAATCATAAAACCAGGAGGCCTATACATCTTCCTGAGCCTATTTGAAAGACTGAGCAGCCCTTAATGAAAGATGCAGACTGGCTATTATAGATCAGCCTTCCACCGCATTCTGAAATGCAGACAGTGTTGTCCCCTAATTGTGTTTAATAGTTAAGACACAGGTGGAAACATGAGAAATAATGCGTAGGAAGCAGCTGCATTTGAATTGTTCAGAAGCAGAGAACAAAGAAGAGTGGAATGTCTGATAAGAAAAGAGCTGCCGTTATTATTTTGCAGCTTTATAAACCACAGCCGAAAGCTACCAAAGTGGTATGCAGTAATATTATTGTTTTATTATTTATTCAATTTATATATACCCCCTTTGTCCAAAGATCTCAGGGCAGTGTACAACATTAAGTACAAAATTCCTGCAGCATCATAGTAAAAACATAATAAGGCAACTCCCAGTTTATCCCTTGGATTATGTTCCAAGGCACCACGTGTTTAAGCGAAATCACATATATTTGAAACACCAATGAAAAATCCTGCAAACACCGTGTTCTGGCCCTGTCCCATTCCACCACTTTTTGTGGTGTTTTTGTCACATTTTCAGGTCACTTCCAGGGTTGGCGCGGTCACACACATATTGAATGCACATAAGTGTGTGTGGGGCGGCGGCGTTTTGCCTGTACACAGCGTAATAATACACGGCATAGTAACAAAATATCATAATAACCCCCCCCCCCCACACACACACACATTTAACAGGCCATAGATTACTTAATGGCCAAAGACCTAGGTAAAAAGGAATGTTTTCACCTGGGGCCTAAAGACATGTAATGATGGTGCTAGGGGAGCCTCTCTGAGGAGGGCATTCGACAGATGGGGAGCCACCACAGAAAATACAACAGGTAACAGACTCATAAGACATTTATAATGTTCTGAGTATCGAGGAGTTAACACTCTGTGCCAAGTGGAAATGGACCTTGGCTAAAGGTCACAGAACCTTCCCACCATGCCTGAAACAGCTTAGGACCCCGAAACCTCAAGCAGTCTCTCCCCTGTGCTCATCATCTGCAGCCTTTCTTTGTGTGCCTCCTCCACTTAAGGTCTGGAGGGTGGCAATATGATAATGGGCCTTTTCTGCGGTGGCTTCCTGCCTATTGAATGCTCTCCCCAGGGAATCTCACCTGGCACCTTCATTGCATATCTTTAGGCGCCAAGTGAAGACATTTCTCTTCGCCCAGGCCTTCAGCTGATTAACGTTCTATGGCTTTTTAAAATGTGTGTATGGAGTGGGGAGGGTTATTGCTTTGTTTTTGTTTTATTATGTATTTTATATTCTCATTTTGTATTTTTCTGTTGTGAACTGCCCTGGGACCTGTGGATGAAGGGTGGTCTGCAATTTTAATAAACAATAATAATAACAAAAATAATAATAATGCGGCATCATGGTGAAAGGAGCCTCTCCTTCTCATCTTGTAGCCTGGAAACACAGCGAGCCCTTTGCTGAGCTATAATCTCTCCTTCCTGTGATGCCTTGTTCTCTATACTGCTGAGCTGATCAGAGAGTACAGCTCAGCAGTGGGCAAACTGTTACCTCTGATCAGCTGGGTAGCATAGAGAATAGAGTTTGCTCCCCATGCTGATGGGAAGTTACAAGTCAGCAGCTGGGAAAATAGGGTAGAGGGCAGATTGAAAGGGGAGGTCCTGTGGGGTTCATCTGGCTCATGAGCCAGGGATTCCCTGGTTTAGAGAATATGCATAAATATAGGTGTAGATAAGCCCTGGCTCAGTGGTTTAGACCACAGCGCCACCCGCGTCCCACTGAGCCTCTTGGGCTTGCCGATCGGAAGGTCGGCGGTTCAAATCCCGGCAACAGAGTGAGCTCCCGTTGCTCTGTCCCAGCTCCTGCCAACCTAACAGTTCAAAAGCACGCCAGTGCAAGTAGATAAATAGGTACTGCTGTGGCAGGAAGGTAAACGGTGTTTCTGTGCAGTCTGGTTTCTGTCATGGTGTTCCGTTGAGCCAGAAGTGGTTTAGTCATGCTGGCCACATGACCCGGAAAGCTGTCTGTGGAGAAACACCGGCTCCCTCAGTCTGAAAGTGAGGTGAGCGTTGCAACCCCATAGTCACCTTTGACTGGACTTAAGCATCCAGGGGTCCTTTACCTTTACCTTTACCTAGATAAGACCTGTTCCATGTATAGTATCTTCTCCCCATGAGGAAAACACTCCTGTGGTCGCATTGTCTCCTTCATCAAATCTCACATTTATAGAGCAATAATATTGCCTCTCCGAGAAAATATCATTCAAAGCTATGACCACCTTGGTTTTAAAAGATAGAGAGCTCTGTGCTGTCTGAAATTACAGAAACAGAACTTCGGGGAAGGTGGTGAAATTGGATGATAGATCATTATATTCTGTCACCCTAAAACGCCCTTTCCTCATTTCATTTGACTCTGAGCTTTGGCAGCAGTAATTGGACATATAAAGCTTTCTACCTGGGAGGTGTCAGATCAAATCCAAGCCAAGTTGTTTAATGTCCAGAAGTTGTCATCTTCACAGCTGCTTACTGACCTGTGAGAAATGGATGTATGGCCTCAAACTAGCACTTAATTGGACACCAGGAGTGCTGATGCAAAAACTGGGGAAAGCAGCAACAATTCTTACTTGGTAATTAATTTGGGATGGCCACTGAGCCTTTGATGTATTTTTGGGGTGGGAAGAAGACAGATGAAGTGTTTAAGGAGAAACTGCAGCACGTTCTTCACCTCTGGTGTAAACCCAGCCCTGCCATTTGTAATCTCTGAAAGCCCATCTTTGCAAGTTTGCAATACGGTTCAGCTGAACTGGGCCCGTTGGACGTGGAAGGCCTCAACTGACCAGTGCCAATAATGACATTATTAACACCTCTCCTTCAATCCCCTCAAATGTTTTGTGGCCATTTTAATTTATTTATTTTTCAATGTTTTCAGTGTTTTAAAAAAGAAACCCTGGAGGATGAATGTTTAAATGATCAATAAGTGCACATGTGCCACTTTTAAAGCAAAATGGTGCATGATCCATAAATCGTGTGGCCAGACTCAACCAATGTTCAGCTTGCTAGCAGTGGTGGCTGGTGTCTATTGAGACTGATGGTCAGACCACACCTAGAACGGTTGAGGGAGCTGGGTATGTTTAGCCAGGAAGACTAAGAAGAGATATGATAGCCATCTTCAATTATTTGAAGGCCTGTCACATGGAAGATGGAGGGAGCTTGTTTTCTTCTGCTCTGGAGGGTAGGACTCGACCAATGGCTTCAAGTTACAAGAAAGGAGATTCCGTCTAAGCATCAGGAATAACTTTCTGACAGGAAGAGCTGTTTGACAGTGGGACAGTCTCCCTCAGGAGGTTGTAAAGCAGAGGTTGAATGGTCATCTGTCATGGGTGCTTTAGAAGAAGAAGAAGAAGAAGAAGAAGAAGAAGAAGAAGAAGAAGAAGAAGAAGAAGAAGAGGAGTTTGGATTTGATATCCCGCTTTATCACTACCATAAGGAGTCTCAAAGCGGCCAACATTCTCCTTTCCCTTCCTCCCCCACAACAAACACTCTGTGAGGTGAGTGGGGCTGAGAGACTTCAAAGAAGTGTGACTAGCCCAAGGTCACCCAGCAGCTGCATGTGGAGGAGCGGAGACGCGAACCCGGTTCCCCAGATTACGAGTCTACCACTCTTAACCACTACACCACACTGGCTCTTCCAACTCTACAATTCTGTGATTCTATGAAGGGGTGGAAGGCAAGGAGCTCGACACCAGGTGGAGCCAGAAGCAGGCACAGCCAACTAATTCTAGTTTTGCTCTCATCCTCAGACCTGCTGTGTTCTATGACAACGCAAAGATTAAGGAGCAGGAAGCTGTCGGGCAGGCAGTGCTAACCCCTGGTTTTAAGTAAGAAAGCAAGCAAGTTGTAGCTTGCTGAGGTTGGTGGGGCAGTGCCTCCTTCACAGTAATGGCCCAGTCCCCGCTACTTGCTGGTATGCGTGTCTCCTTGCTCTTGCGGTTAAGCCACCCACCACATGAGCACTAGAGTTCAACACAGAGAACACAATTGCCTAGCAAATATATTCTAAAGGTTGCCATTTGGCATAGCTTTTTTAATTATACAAATGATGCAACACATAGAAGAGTGGTTTATAATGCAGCTTGGCATTTGGAAGCAAGTAACCCCTCTTTTCTGTCCCCTTTCTCTTTTTCTGTATCTTTTTCCCCCCTTTGTTGTGCAAAATATAAGTGGCTTGCAACTAATGGGCATGACTCAAGGGTGCACAAACGCAACTAAGTTATTGGTGGAAATCTAAATCAAAACTGTTTACCTGGTCCAGCTTGTCTGTCATATTATTCTGTACTGGTGAAACAGGTTATTTGTATTATAGTCTCCCAAGAATCCGTTTTTCTTTTAAAGCTTTGTATTTTGTTTAAAGTCAAGAAAATATTTTGCAATTGATTCTGCAATAGAAATACAATAAAATAGTATTAGAATACACACAAAAAGGGGGAAGTTGTTTACCTCAGAACAAGCTTCCCCATAAATTGTTTTTTTAAATAAAATAAAATAAAAATATCTGCTTTACAGATTTCCTTTTTCGCAAAACCTTAAAATGTAAGGGACCGGTTTTGTTTTGTTTTGTTTTTTAAAAAAATTAGTTTAATTCCAAACCCTTTAGGAGTCTATGCAAGTGAAATGTGATTCTGTGTGGGAAAGGAAGGAAGACAGAGGCTTTATTTACACACTTCCTACCTGCATCTCCAGGGAAGTTGCTAAGCTAGATGAAAGCAACAGAGATCATCACTCTTATCTGTCATCCCCTGATCTTCCAGATTGTTTAATAGGTTTTTTTAAAAAAATAAATAAATGGGGTAATCAATCACTTTTATATACACTTTTCTTGGGTTGTTTTTCCTTTCTTCTCAAACGCTTTGAAATCTAGAGTGAGTAAAAATAGTTTGCTGAACGACAAACATTTTGCATGTGAGAGTGTTTAATCTTCCTGGATAATGTAGGAGTGAAATTGAGTGGCCCATTAACGATTATAGTTAATGAGCAATTGAGAATGAATTGAAGGGCAAAATACCTAATGATCAACAGTACCTGCCAAGTAAATGGGGTCATGTTTGCAGTTGCCTAGAAACAAAATGGGCAGAAGAAAGAGAAATTGTTTGTGATTTTCAAAAGCACCAGATTGCTTTTGCTGTTACCCCTGGGTGCAAGTAACCAGGAAAAGTACCGGTACCTGTATTCTGTGCATCTTCTGCTCATTTCAATGCAAGAACCTCACACGGTCTGTATTAAAATGAATGGAAGAATACAATCCACAACTGGATCTTTAAAAAAAAAAATAGGTAGAATACATAGCAACCCATGTTAATATCAAAATCCTTATATTTTTGTTCTGCCAGAATAGGAAATGTGTAACTTTCCAGCTGCTCTACACTGACTTGAAATAGATATGTTTGGCTACAGCACAACCCTAAGCCATGTCTATTCAAGTATGTCTTATTCAATTCAGTGGGGCTACTTCCAAGTAAGCAGAGTTAGGATTGCAGCCTTAGTACTTGGAAATGGAAGAGAGATGTTTGCTGTGACTGAGGATGCAATTAGAAACTGATGTTCTGAAGAGATTTGCTCAGGTTCTGCATGTTGGTTATTACTTACCTGATAGGTAGTTCTATCCCAGAGGGCCCTATTAAATGGTGGGGTTTTCTCCCCAGCGACACACGAAAAGAAAACCTGTGATTAGTAAGGTATAGAAGATACAGCCATCTGCTGAGGGTGGGACTGCCACACAGTGTAACTAGGTCTATGGACAGCTGCCTTCATTAACACTGAATACCTTTGAGAAAACAATCCACAATGAAATATTCATTTATTTAGATGATGATGATAATGATGATATATCATCACTTTATAATTCTTTTTGAGAGGGGAGAGAATCTCTCAGCAGTTTATAGCAAACCTAAACATATAATGTGTGAAGGGGCCCAGAAAAAATTAGCTGTGCATCAGATTCCTTTCTCCAGTTTTTCCATTCCGTTTTGCAGTTGCTTGTGATAGAGTTTGTCTCTTCTAGAGACTTGGGACTGGAATTGCTGCTGATTTAGTTGTCAAGAGCCAGAGAGATTAGTGTGGAGGGAAAGAAGGTGACGCCAAGCAGCTATTTCTCAAGTGCTGGTTGTGCTGCTTTATTGCTCTAGATAGGAACACAAAGGTGAGAGACTTAAATGCCACCGAACTTTTTTTCCAGGAGATCAAAAGTGCAGAGAGAAATGTCCACAAGGAAAGAGCCAATTTAGTAGGAACTGAAGAGTTGGTCATAGAGTCAATGTCACAGAGAAAGATGTTGCAATGTGCAGTCCTGAACTAGCCCATACATTGGATAGAAACAGACAATCCCTCCCAGCTAGCTACCCATTTTCTTAAAAGTACTGACTTGCTGCTGAACTGGTTGTTTAGAGCAGGGGTCAGCAACCTTTTTCAGCCATGGGCCGGTCCACCGTCCCTCAGACCATGTAATGGGCCAGACTATTTTTGGGGTTGTGGTGTGGTGGGGGGAATGAATGAATTCCTATGCCCTACAAATAACCCAGAGATGCATTTTAAATAAAAGGACACATCCCACTCATGTAAAAACACGCTGATTCCTGGACCGTCCACAGGCTGGATTGAGAAGGTGATTGGGCCACATCTGGCCCACGGGCCTTAGGTTGCCTACCCCTGGTTTAGACAGGGTTTGATTGTGCTCAGATGGTCAGCAGTTCTTGTCTTCTGAAGGGAGGGCCCATAGTTCAGTGGTACATGCTTTGCATTAATAAGGTCGTCTCTAGCATCACCAGTAAAAGGAACTCAGGTTACTAGTCTGAGAAAAACCTTGACTCGAGACAAAAGATGCTGCCATTTGGAACAGACATTGTTGGGCTAGTCAAATCAAGTTTTATTTATATACCCTTTTCCTGCAGTAACTGCTCTGTTGTAAGAATTTATGATTATATACATATGTATATATGTATATAATCATAAATTCTTACAATGTATATGTATATATATGTATATATGTATATATAATATTATTAATTCACCAAGCAAACACATGAAAAACAAGCCTCACACCATTTTTCACTCCAGTACTGACAAACTGCTTCTCTGCAGGGAGGGAGGAGGTGGGGAAATCCTTTCCATTATCTCAGAAATTAAAAGTGATAATCCCTGGCATCCTGTTGCCTGAGTGGCAGACTGGGTGGCCATTCCAAAGATGGCAGGGTCAGATGGAGACGAAGGGGTGTGATTGCCTTGGCTGGGAAACAGGGAAATGTAAATATCTCTTTTGTTTTACTTGATGGGTTTTGGTGGAGGGCAAGAGGAGACATGGGGGCAGGGTCCAGGATGCTCAGATCACTGCTACCAGACCCTCCCAATTTGTGATGTAATTCTGATGTATGGAGGGGTGGTCTTGAGCTGGAGGGGGGCAATTTCAAAAGTCTATATAGGAGCTTGCGCGCCTTTGTTCGAGGTCTTTTGCTTGCAAAACACCCTGCTGCAGCAGTTTCTAATAAACAAGGCCTTGCTTTGGGAAACTCGGTATTGTCTTTGTCTTTGTGCTGCATTATCGGGAAGGGGTTCTTAAAATATAGCGCTCTTCCCGGGGTTATGGACTCCCTTCTGGAGACGGACCCAGTTACAGAATTTTTATAACAGCTCTCAGAGTGGGCTCATGCTAATAAATATGCAACAATGACCCATAACTATCAAGTTCCTCAACAAAGGTTTGAACTGTTTCCATTCCAGTTGGTCGTTGTGTGAGGTAAGAATAACTAGCATTTGCGCTTGCCTTTTCCTTTTGTGTCATGTCTTTTGTGTTGTAATCCTGAGGGTAGGGGCTGCCCTCCAAGAGTCCTCTTCAGATAAAGAGCAGGGTGAAAATGTTTCTAAAACCAAAACATAATGCTTAAACCAAATATTGCAAAATTAAGACATATCTCTCCACTAAAAACAATCTCTTTCCCAAAGGGAAATCAAAAGTCCGATAAACACCACATCTGGAACATCTTACCAATCAAGGAATTGCAGAGCATTTAACAAAATTTTCTTTGTGGGCTACCAAAAATGTGGCAATGGTATATGACTGTCAGTATTAGGCTGTGGTCTATGTATCAGCAGTGGGGAAAGGTTCAGATTATTAATGTATCTAGATTTACAGATGATATATTGGCAGTGGGTGAGTGGCAATTAATTATGCTTTCTTCTTAAATTGAGTTTGGAATGGATTTCTGGAATCTGCCCTTAAGAGAATGCATTTTCTAATTAATTAAAATGGGGTCGAAAAATACATTCGCATAGGTAATCCTCAAAATGCTTACTGGGAAGTAAGTCCCCCCTGAACGCAGCAAGACTTACTTCTGAGTAAACATGCATAGACTTGCACTGGAAAGAGGTTTGGGGGGAGATTAGGCTTTTGCTTTGACATGTGATTCCTTTTCACAGAATAAACAAGTTAGATAATGAGCTTTGAGGCTGAGTCTACCAGCCTTCCAAACACAGAATGTTGTTCCCCCCACCTCTTCCTTTTGATGCATGCAGGGATCTCTGTGCAGCCCTTGTGCTAAGCCACTGCAGGAGGTATATGGGTACAGCAAATCCCTTGTGAAACCTCTTGCAAGAGCTTCAAAGGACAATGTAAACAAGAGGGACTGATAGGGCTGATTCACAGGAGAGATTGCACAATGCTTCACAGAAGAAGGGGAGGGGGGACTATGCATCTTCATCAGGAAAGCAACTGAAGACAGTGTCTGTATTCACATGAACATAAGCAAAACATTACCTGGGACTTTTATTGAGATTATTTCAGAGCGGAGCCTTTACTTCTGTACAGAAGTACTTCGTTGTCAGAGCCTGAGGCAAACTAGATGCACATCCCTAGCCATAGGCCATTTTGGCTGGGGAGAGTTTGAGGCCAACATCTGTAGGGCCACAGGTTCCCCACCCCTGTCTTAGTGGGAGCTTTTGTTCTGTGGTAGTTCATTACAGTGACAGAAAAGGATGAGGAGGCTGCCACACCCATTTCCCTGCTCCTTTTTCCTTTTAAAGGAGGCTTCAGCCAAAGACAGCAGGAAAGTTCTTGCAACTTTAGCTTTGCAGAAAGAGCCAGTTTTACAAAAGAAGTGAGTAAATTATAGTTTAGGGCCTATCTTCACTATCATAATAATAATAATTTAATAATAATTTATTATTTATACCCCGCCCATCTGGCCGAGTCTCCCCAGCCACTCTGAATACCAGTTGCTGGAAACCATGGGAGGGGAGAGCGCTCTTGTGCTCATGCAGACGCGGAGGAAGCCTCCTCGCCACCTGGGGCAGCGAATGGAGGCACCCCCCTGGGGGTGGGGCATCGTGACATTGCGTCGTGATGGAGTACACGCACCCGAAATGTCGCGCGGGTGCACTCCGTTGCTGGGCCACCACCGCCGCTTCCGCGGCAGCCCCAAAAGCCGCCTTTTCACTCGGCGGGCTCGCAACGTCGCCACGAAAGTGGCAGCGCTGGCCCAGACGGAGTGCGCACGTGCGACATTTTGCGCATGCGCACTCTGTCTGGGCCAGCGCTGCCGCTTTTGCGGCAGCTCGAGCAGCAGGGGCGGGGCAGCCCCGCAGCCCCATAGTGGTGCCGGCGGGCGGGCCCCGCATGGACTGCGGGGGGGGGAACGGCCTCACTCCGCGGCTTGCTCGCAGGCTGCGGGGCGAGGCTACCTCACTCCACGGCTTGTTTGGGGCCCACCGGCAGGGTGGGGCGGGCCCAAGTGTCACCCCCCTCCTCTGGAACCCAGGGCGGCACGCCCCACCCCCCCTTGCGGCGCCACTGTGCTCATGTCCTGTTTGCTGGTTTCCCTCAGGTATTGTCAGGATGCTGTCAGCGACTCCCGGCTGGTTGCCCAGGAAACTATAGAGAAAAAGAAAAGTTTCCTACCGTCCATTTCTATTTCAGTCTTTACAGAGAGAGGCCATAGAACCCAGCCTTTTGGATAATGGCGTTGTCCTGAGTGAATCTCCACTTCCCGTCTCTCCCACTTCCTCATTCGTCATTCTCATCATCTCCTCTATGGGTGCTGCTACGTACCCTCTCTCTTTGCTCTCCTACTTTTAAGGCTCGCCAGGTTCTGGGAGATGGAGGGTCTGGAATGCTTTCTAATTACAACATGTCAGCTGGGTGTTGTTCCTGCTGTCCCATGATTTCCCAGCTTTCCCCCTCATCTGCCTCTGAGCTGCTCCTCAAACCCCTATTGTAAATCTATACTGTCTTCCTCTTGCTCCTCTGCCCAGTCTGTGACATGTATATGGTTGGCCACTGTGAGAACAGGATGTTGGAATAGATGGGCCACTGGCCTGATCCAGCAGTTTTTTTTTACGTTCTTATGTAGACACTGTGTTTAGAAAGAACATTGGGCAGAAGACAGCAGGGAAGACCTCAGTCAGAGCCCAGCCAAGTTGAATAGACAATACTTGGAGCACTAGACAAATAGTCTGAAACTACTCTAAGGCAGCTTCTAGTGTCTTCCAAGATAGGGCAGAAAGCGGTGGCAGACTTGGGTACTATGGTGACCTGTGCGAGGCCAATATTTGGTGCCTCACCCAAAGGCAGGTAAGGAGGCACGCAACTTTGAGAAGGAGGCACAAGGGCCCTGGGAAAGCACTAACTCGGCTTTGAGACTGTGCCCCCTCAGCTCAGTGCATGCGCACTGCTGCACAGCCATAAATCCACCACTGGCAGACATTCTCAAGTGAAGAGCAATTCCTGACATTCATGCAATTTGATGGAATTACTCTTGGCTGCCATAAGGAGGGACGTGTACCATGAGAACAAGGTTTACCCTGTTTGTGTGATTTCAACAGCAGCTTGATCTGCTGAGATCAGCAGGTAATAACACTGATCTCCATGCAGCAAAACAAAAAAGCCCCCAAGCTTTACTTGCTCATTTCTACAGATCCAGCTGCTCTTGGAGGCTCAGGTGCAGACTAGGCCATTTCTGCTGGCCAGTTGGCAAACCGCACCTAAGAAGCTCAAAAATGGGCATCATTTACGGTAGCTTTAAAGAAATCCACCACAGTGGCAAAGTAAAAGACAATATCTAACATCCACCATCACCACCACACTGGGCGGTCATGGCAGATCATTACATATGGTTAGACCGGGGTGAATGTCTAGCGTGGTGACCTAGTAGCCATGGCAACCACAGTGCTGTGATGATAAGTTATTTGAATGCTTTTCCCAGTCAGAAACAGGATGCTGATAATTTACTTCATTCTGCTGTGTCCCTGTTCACAGAGATATGGAATCCAAGGGAAAAGCTACAGCACACTGCAGGTGGCAGGTAGAATAGCTTGACTGACAGAGAGACACACAGGTGCATCTTCCGTGCAAAGCAGCTGCTTGCCTAGCGCTGGGGATGGGGAGAGGACGGCCTCAAGTATTGATGGGTTTGAAATATTTTATACCATCCTTCTGCTAAAAGAGAGACAGGGAACCTTTCCAGCCCAAGAGCCACATTTCTTTGGGGCAACCTTCCAGGGGCCACATAGGTACAATGGTGGGTGTTGCCATGGGTGAGAGTGCGCAGAGTTCAGAGGACCAGGGAGAGAATGGTCCAGAGAGCCACATTTGTTGATGTTTATGGTCTTTCATAGGGACGCGGGTGGCACTGTGGTCTAAACCACAGAGCCTAGGGCTTGCCGATCAGAAGGTCGGTGGTTCGAATCCCCGCAACGGGGTGAGCTCCTGTTGTTCGGTCCCTGCTCCTGCCAACCTAGCAGTTCGAAAGCACATCAAAGTGCAAGTAGATAAATAGGTACCGCTCCAGCGGGAAGGTAAACGGCGTTTCCATGCACTGCTCTGGTTCGCCAGAAGCGGCTTAGTCATGCTAGCCACATGACCCTGAAGCTGTCTGCAGACAAACACCGGCTCCCTCGGCCTATAGAGCGAGATGAGTGCCGCAACCCCAGAGTCGTCTGCGACTGGACCTAATGGTCAGGGGTACCTTTACCTTTACCTTATGGTCTTTCATGCCCAGGTGACTTTGAGTGACAGGCCCAGGCAATCACAGGATGGGCCCCGTACTTTAAGGAAGGGATCTTGACACCTTGAAGAAATTGGGAGATGAGCCTATCAAGGTGTGGACTACCTCCAGAGCTTCCTCACCTCCCCTACAACATGGCAAATCTTCCCTCAGCTTGTGCAGTAGGGAAGGGGGCTTAGCTGATCTATGTTGGCTGTCTGCCTCTAGGGAATGAAGGCTGAGAGAGGCTGCCTGTCACAGCTTACAGGAACAAATAGAAAATGAAATTCAATTGTAGAAAGTGTTTCATAATAAATTCAATATTCTCTCCAGTAATCTGACTGTGTTTTTTTTTTAAAAAAACTTAAAGCTAGGACCATTGTCAGAGAGGAAATTCCTTGCAATGATTTTGTCAGTTTCACATCCCCATGGAAATTTACCTGGAAAATAATTTTGACAGGGTACAATCAATCTTTCTTCCATCCGGCTTCTTTTGTGAACAAATATAGAATAGAGATTGTGATCAGAACAAACTGTCTTACAGGTCATTTGTGTTTGAACGAAATCAACACAGACGTTAAGTAATGGCTTCTATCTAACCATCCTTTGATATAACAATATGGGTTTTCCGTATCGTTGGAAACTTGTTCTCAATTTGTATCGCTGCCTATTGCAGGAATTATAGATGGCATTTGCTCTCTTTTTGCATTAAATGGCTGAAAGACAAAGTGGCTCATTCAAAAAGAGGCATAAATCAGATGCGCAAAAATAGACGACTGCTCTTGATATAACACTTCACCCCAATTTACATATTAATACACTGCAAGGTCTCTGGCTGGCTAAAAGATCATTTCAACACAACCATAGGGCCTTTGTATGAAATTTTCCCTAATTAGCCTGTTTGGAAGCCTCAACCCACCCTAGTCAAACCATTTATCTAGGTACATTTGGGCCTAAATGAAGAAATAGCATTTGGTGCACTTTTTGTACAGGTGAGGCGGGAGGCATTCAGGTATGTGACTGCATCATTTATAAGCCTAGGCTGCACCACTTCAGAGTCCAGGTGGGGATTGCATTCTAGCCTACTCTTCTGTCTCATGTACTCAGGGGGTGGTACATCACATTTCGCCATCAGAAGTAAAATGGGGGAGGTACTGCCTTGCCGCTGAAGCAGCCCCTGCCCCCCAAAGCCTCTTTTACCTGGGTCGTGTGGTTGCGCCTACAGAGTGCACAAGATCTCGTGGGATTTCAGCAAGATCTCATGATATATTGCTGGAAGCCATTGCCGCCACCACTTTTCTGCCAGCAGTGGAGGCAGCAGGGTGGGTGGGTTGCCTGTAGGGGTTCCTCCTCTTGGGGGGGTTCTACCCCTCGAGGCCCTGCATGCTCTAGTTTTGTAAGTGCAGGGATTTTTTTCTCCCCAGTGGGGAAGAATTTCCCCATGTGACCATCCACCTATATTCTAAAGTGGTACAGCTAGTTGCAGAACAGAGTTGCCACCTTACCTCCTGCTTCAGTGAGCCAGGATTATAAGGGACACCTGCTAGGATTCATGTGGTGATCATAAGAGAGAATAGATGGCCAGATAAGAATGAAGCTTACGTGTTGATGTGATGTGAACAGTGGGTTAAATTACACAATGCT
Organism: Lacerta agilis; assembly: GCF_009819535.1. Classification (NCBI taxonomy): domain Eukaryota; kingdom Metazoa; phylum Chordata; class Lepidosauria; order Squamata; family Lacertidae; genus Lacerta; species Lacerta agilis. The sequence continues at coordinate 22,738,669 of NC_046322.1, forward strand.
TGGTCTATCAAAATGAAGATTTATGCCCTCAGTACCTTTCCATACTTTCCCCCAGCCCCATGCCCCTTAAACAGTCCCCAAATTTCAGTTCTTTGAACAATATGAAGGCAAGACATTTCAGCATGGTGCTAGAAGAAAACATTTCGCTTGCTCCCAAAGCCTCGCGCTCTAGGCTCATATTCTTGGTCTCTAGCAAATCCCAGCTGTCATCTTTCAAGCTATTTTCCATGTCATTGCAGCAGATAATAACACACTGATAGAGTGTCATCTGAACGGGGGTAAAAAAAGAAGAAGCCGTATGATGGTCTTGTCAACAACTAAAACCTTTTAGTTTTGTTCCCTGAGGGAAATGCAATTTAAGCTAGGGAGTAAAAGGGGAGGGGAATTGCAGTGAGGCTGTCACAAGTAACACACTGGTTTCTGTGCGCGGAAGAACACAAGGCGAACATCACAACATCTATCTATTTTTGACATTTGCAGCCTATTCTGGCACCCTTTCCCAGGGCAGTGGACTGGAAGTAGCTGCTCTGGTAGAGCCTGGAGTGATTCCAGAATTAACATCTGGTACTTGTGGGGTGACTTTTCATCCTGTGAAAAATATATTCCTTGCAAAAAAAAAATTTTTTTGCCTCGGAGTGGGTTAGCTATCCCACATAGCTCTTCGAAGGTGAGCCCATGAGCAGAATGGAAGTGGCACGTGGAAGCTATGACAAAATGCTGAAGTCTGGATCAGACCAAAGGCCCGCCTAATGCAGTATCTTCTTCTCACATGGCCAACCAGTTGCCAGCGGGAAGCCTGCAAGCACAACAACACTCTCCCCATGTTATTCACTAACAGCCTCATCCTCCATGATTTTAGCTAAGCTGCTTTTAAAGCTATCCCATTTGGTGGCTATCACTACGTCTTGTGCAAACAAATCCCAGAGTTTAACTGTGTTCTGTGTGAGGAAGTCCTTCCTTTAATCTCTCCCCAATCTTCCACCACTAGGCTTTGTTGCACGACCCTGGGTTCCATTTTCTCCATGCTCTGCATGATTCCTACCACCAACAGTCCGATTTGGGTTTAAACCTCTCCATGCAGACCAGCAGCATGGGGATGCCAGTTTCTACCTCCCTGCTCATCAGATTGATCATTTGATGAGCCAGGGTAGGGACAATAACTCAATGTGCATGGATCAGCTGAGTAGGGGGGGCATGAGAGCCAGACACTCATCCCTGGCATGTGGACCCTGAAGAGTTAAAAGCCCACCCCCCAAAAAAACAAAGCTAGCAACCTGTTCCAAAGCAGATTGGCACAGAGCAACTTGAGTTTGTCATTAGAAGAAATGGCTGTCACACCACTGGTCCATTTCATCTGCTAGCACCAATCCCGGTTGGTAAAGGTTCTCCAGAATTTCTTAGGCAGATGGTTCTCCCCTCCTCTTTTGTGCTGCGTGGCTGGCTCATAACTATCAGAAATCAATGATATCACAGTTTTGAGAGCACCAGCTTTAGAAATGACAAAGCAAAGCCTCGTCAAATAACTCATTTTTTAAAAAATGCAGCACACACACCCATGATGGGAAAGGAAGATGGCCTAGTGCCAGGTGACATTCCTGTTCCAGCTTTGGTTTCTCTTATCTTGCAGCATAGCTTGCATGCGTACAAGAAGAATTGTTGCCTATTTTACACAGAACTTGTTTTTTCTATGCCATTGTTGACCAGTATATATACCTGTGCCCCTGCCTGTATCTTTCATTCACACACTTTTCTCTATGCCATCTCTACCCAAACACATTGAGTGAGTGGCAGGTGAGCATCCTTCAACAAACAGTGAACATACGCTAGGGATCTGAAGTCAAGCAAGTCTAAACAGGTGCATTGTTATTATTGTTATTATTAAATGTATCAAAGGAAGGTTGAAGAAAAATGATGGGGACAATAAAATAAAAATATATCTTAATAATACTAATAATAACAAAATACCCACTATCAGTTCATATTACAGATACAGTAACCATCAATGCATACCTCTTAAATTAACCAGATAAAGAAATATAAGCCCTCCAGCTGTCTTGATAGGTATTCACCACGAAAATGTTTTCAACATAGAATATAGAAAAATAGAATCGCAGGGTTGGAAGGTGGTCCCCCAAGGGTCATCTAGTCCATCCCCCACACAATGTAGGAATACAAATGCCTTAAGTCTTCCTACTGCTTGTCTAACGGGTCACAGAAACACCCACCCAGGAGACTGACTTCCAAGCCTGCTTTGCAACCTGATCAGCCAGAGACGGGCTTAATTAATTCTCCAGCCTCTTCTCTGCTGCACTGCTTTGTTTTGCTAGGCATTTTATGTAACTTGGTTGCTTCTGCCACACACACACACCCCTCCTCCCTCGGCTTCCTTCACCTGCTGTTCTTCTGGATCAGAGTTAATTAATGCAAAATTTCAAAAAGTGCCCAAAGGGAGGCTCAGGCGGATCGCGCGCGTGTTAATAGCGCTGCTAAGTAACTCAGCTCTACGTTTGGCATCGCTTAATAACGCCGAAGCGCGGCTTCCTCCACCTGCCGGGCTGTGGGGCGGGGGAAGAAGGCAAAGCAAGTGCGCTCTCTGCCTGGCCTCCCGACGCCACCAGCCGTCTCAGGGGCCGTCGCTTCCCCCACGAGGGTCTCTCTCTCCCTCTGCCGCTCTCTCTGTGTGGACGTGTCTCTTTCTCCAGTTGGCACTACGTCGCCTGGGCGAGATCTCGATGGAAATCTACGGCAAGGTAAGAGCGTTGTGCGCTCCTCCACCCCCCTCTTTTCAAATACTTCTTTGAAAGCAGCTGACAACCTTCTCCACCGCTAACGAAAAGGACTCGCCAGTATGGAGTCCAAAGCAAAACACCCAACCGGCCTGATCTCTCGCTCTCTGCCGTCCTAGCAAATGAATTCCAACCGCGACGCCAGGAAATATATATATATAGCAAACATCTTGGAAGCTGTCCCTTTTCTTTGAGAAACAGTAGTTAAAACAAGGAAAAGGTGGCTTTAAATGGGCGAGGCTGGCTTTGCATTTTCTCCTCCCTCTTTCTGTTTGGGGGCAGGAGCGTAGAATCTGCTTCGAAGTAGAAACAAATAGGGGTGGGGTGGGAGTTGCATTTCTTGCCTATTTGCCTTCTCCGGGTTCTCCTAGTATCGCCTGGAGAAAGCGCAGAAACTTTCGCCCAACAGCGCGCAAACTCCCCCCGCGCCCTGTTTCCATGGAGCCGCCGCCTCGAGGGAGGGGGGGTGGAGCTCCGGGGGGCGGTGGCGGAAGCGAGAGTCCCTGGGACTTGTAGTCCTGGCTCCCTCCGCTTTCTATTGGACCCGGGCCTGGGACGCGCGGCTGCTCGCACTACACCTCCCACCGGCCGCCGCGAGGGGCGCTGGGCCAAGAAGCGGCAGGGGAGGCCGGGTGGACAGCTCCGCGGTGCTGAATTGTCTGCTGGGCTGCGAGGCGAGCGTGTTGCTGCTGCTGCTGCTGCTGCTGACGCGCCGAGCGCGTGTCTCTCTCTGTGCCTGTGTGCGTGGCGTACAGCCGGGGTTGGCCACGACTGCTGCTGCTGCTGCTTCGTCTGCTGCTACTGCTCCCGCTTGCCAGTGAGACCCCAGCGGCCGAGGGGAAAGGACAGGCGCGCGGCTGAACCATGAGGCACGAAGCTCCTGTGCAGGTGAGTGACAGCAGACCGAAGGGGAGCCGCGAGCAAGCCTGGCGGAACTCTGCGCGCGCGCTCAGGGAAAGGGTAGTGGCTACCAGGGGGCGAGATAGCGGGTACGCGCACGAGAGACAGGCAGAGCGCGCGCCCCTCTCCTAAAGTCGCTCGGTTGTTGTGCGATTGCTGCTGGTCATCTATAGATGGGTTGCTGTTTCTATCGAAGAGGGAGGGGTGCTGCACTAGGCACAGATTGTCATGTGTTGTTATTTAACACACACACACACACACACACACACACACACAATAAATCTCTGGCCACACGAATCTTGGTTGTTCCTTCACTGGGCAGGGAGGAAAGGCGAGGCGTCAACTCAAGCATCGCTTTCTGAGCGAATCCAAGCCAGCTAGCAAACGCCTTTCCCCTGACAACACCATTTCCTCTTCCAAGAGGGTGAGTGTTAAAGATCCAGGGCGACAGCAGAGCACACAGAGCATGTTAAGGATTGCAGCCTTAATGTTGGAGGTTTCGTGTGCACCGAAAAGAAAAGAAGCAGCAACCCAACAGAAGCCCATTCCCCCCTGGTATTAGCATAATAAGACCAGGGGGAAATGGGTTTCTGTTGTTGCAGTTTTGTATGACGGGGTTATTTTTTAAGAGCGCACTAAATCTCCAGCATTAGGGATGCAATCCTAAACACATTTACTAGGGAGTAATCCTTCCTCTCCCCACACACTGAGCATAGCAGGACTTACTCATGAGTAAAGATACACAGGTTTGCTCTGCGTGCTAGCAAACAGTGCAATCCTGTGCAGGTTTACTCAAAAGTTAAAGTGACTGAGTTAAATGCATCTTACTCCCAGTTAGGTATCTGATTGAAGCCTTAATGTTAGATCTTCTGTTAAGTTGCTTTTGATGATGTGATATATATTTTGCCTGAGGGATCATGTAAACTTGTGATCACTAAACTCTTTTGCATAGTGTAAGTTTTGAAAGCAATGAGTCTCTGATCATAGGTACATCAAGGTAAGAAAATAGTAGTAATAACCATAAGTTAATATGTACTGTAATGAGTCTTAGAAGGGGGGAAATAGCAGTTAAGGAGATATTGTCATTCTGGAACAAAGAATGATATGTAGCTCAGAAGAAACTGAGAGTATCACGCTTGAAAATGCTTTTATGTGGAAGCTCTTACTATCCAGACTGAAGAAATAAAATAAAGTTCAGGTGTTTGTAATGTACAAAGGTATGCATTTTTGATTGAGCCACAATAATTTACTCCCATTTGTTGAGTTATACTAAATGACCATTATTATGACTGTCATTTGAATGGCAACTCTACAATACTCACACTGATAAACATCCATCATCTTGGTGTTAGAAATTTGGCCACCAAATCTTTACACTTTCATTCTGAGCTGTTGGGTTTTTGCGACACGTTGATTTAGCAAGTGTGTTTTCCCTTTCTGTAATGCAGGTTTTAACATTTATTCTTTCCAATTGCAAAATAAAGTGAAATCTTAAAAAATAAAATAAAAATCTCAGTGTTCCCTTATACAGCACCTCTGTAAATGGTTGGGTGTGCTTGATTATGAAAGGTGAATAACCACCTCGTCCAAATCACTAGCCCATATTATGTTACATGCTGACATTCTGTTATCTCTGCTATATCATTGTATTTTAAACATTTCATCCAGTGTCCTGACAAAACTAGAAACCTTGCTTATTTGTTGAAAGAATAAGTATGTTTTTAAATTAGAATGAAAGGTGAGTTTGCTGCTGGATTAGTTATGCAGGTTTTGTCTGTTGAGAAAACTTACTTAGGAATAAGACTTGATGAACTCAGTTGGACATATTTTGGGAACCATGCATAGGATAGGGCAGCAGGACTGCAGCCATACACTGTTATATTGAGCTCAACTGAACTTACTTCTGAGTAAACAAGTATAAGATTGGGCTGCGCAGGTTTGTACAAACAGAACTGTGGTTGTAAGGTAGCACAGATTAAAAAAAAACTGGGCTGAAATATTTTATTTTGCATTGCCTTAGCATATATTCTGTTTGGATATTCTGTATGGATGTTATAATCTTAATCTTGACATTTCAAGATGGAAAGATCTGCTTTGCCCCCCCCCCTTACGAAGCAGCAAAAGAGCGCTCTCTCTCTCTCTATATATATATAGAAAGGTAGCAGCAAAGCTGTCAAAAACAAAGCTGTGAGGGGGGGAGCATTGAGGTGGACTAATAATGTATTTTTTCCATGTCTCCTCCATAATTATAATTACAGAGCATCAAGGATTCTCTGAGATATGAAAATGCAATCAAGCAGAGTACTTCAGATTAGCATTTAAAGTCCACAAATAAAAATGCTTCCTCCTCCCCCTCCCTTCTGCTGAATATGTCTAGAACAATTCTGAATAAACCCTTTAAGCAATTCCAGGTTCCAGTCTTTTGTTCTCTAGTGGTTTGGAAGTTTCTGATGGGTTTTCTTTTCTGACTGAGTGTTGCAGTCTTCGCAGAAGAGGTTGTAGGGTTAGTTAAAACTAGTTATCTCCTTAGACTCATTTTAATTTGTTAGTGAAAAGAAGCTTTGACTGTGGAATCCTATGCGTGTTTACTCAGATATAAGCACAATTTATTTCACTGGAGCTTATTCCCAGGTAAGTGAGTATAAGACTGTAATCTTAGTTGCCTACTATCCCCACCCACCCAAAAAAAGCTTTTTGTTACAGAGACAATCAATTCTCTGTTCCATAGATGTATATGGCTTGTGTAATTAAATTGAAAATACCTGTTTATATCATTTATACCCCACCTTTCCTCCAAGAAGCTCAGAGCGGCATCTTTCCTCTCCTGCATTTTATACTCTCAGGAATCCTGTGGTGTAAGAGACTGAGAGTGAGTGACTGGCCCAAGGTCACCCAGTAAGCTTTGTGGCTCAGTGGGGGTTTGAACCCAGGCCTTTCAATTCCTAGCCTAACACTCTAACCACTACACTACAGTGGATTTCACAGCCAATGTGCATGCTAGTGGATTTGAGGTAGTTCCACACATTACATTCACCACGAACAGCGATTGCACAGTTAATGTTACACACCTGCCAAAGCAGTGCAGTCAGATGGGAAAGCCAATGTCAGGAAGTGCCCAAATCCCAGAGATTGGCTGGGTTCTATTTTCCATCGTTTCAGATTCCTGCACTTCTGGCCTTATTAGCTGACTCAGACTGCACCGATCCTTTGCCTGCCCTTGTTTTTTCTGGAAGCAGCATTTCCTTTCTTTTCCTCAGCAGAAGAAATTTTACCCCATCCTTCAATTTCACGCACTTCACTCAGGGTGGCTTGCGACAATTAAATTTGCAATAAAACAACCGCGTCAAACAAAATTCTATAAAGGTAGGCATAACAGATGAACACAGTATTCTGCCCAGCAAGGCAAATGCCTGCCAGAATAATAATAAAAAGCCTATTTGCTATTTGGCAGAAGGCAACAAACTACTTTAGCTTCATGGGGCAAGTATGCCACAATTTAGGTGTAGCCACTGAGAAAGCCCTTCCGCTTGTCTCGGCAGTGTGTCACCATAGGTAGGACACAACATGGGCTGTTCAAAGCACCTGGGAATCTTAGAGATAGAAAACAACCTGTCTTAGGTCACAACCATACCATACATTTAATACACTGTTATACCACTTTAACAGTCATGGTTTCCCCCAAAGAATCCCAGGGGAACCAAGGATGCTGAGAGTTGTTAGACGATCCCTCTTCTCACTGAGTTGCAGTTCGCAGAGTGGTTTAACAGTCAACATTTCTTTTCAGGGAACTCAGGGAATTGTAGCTCTGCAAGGGGAATCTCTTAAACTACAGTTCCCAGGATGCTTTGGGGGAAGCCGTAACTGATAAAGTGATATCATTGTGCTTTAAATGAAAAGTGAGGATATGATCTTATTTTCCCAGGACATTTATTCATTGGTTGATGACAGGCCTATTTACACATACATGTGTTTACTGGGCTTGACAACTTTCAGATGAACATGTGAGTTTCCTTCATTGTGTGTGGGACAGAGCTTCTCCTTCTGTAGTGTTTGATGTGTGACAGTCCATTTGCACATGCAGGCCATCGATGGTAAGTTGAGTTTAGGATTTCTACCCCACCCCCTTGTGTCCATCCCATGCCCAGAAAAGGGGCACGGTGAGTCATCATTCAGAAATAGATTGCTCATTTACTGGGAGCTGAAATGTGGTGGCTGGCATCCAAGTGATGGTGGTTGGTGGAAAGAGCCATCTGTGATGTCATAAAAGAATCCCTGGAATCAGAAAAGATTCCCTCATCTTAACTGCTCTCACATAACCAAGTTTACCTAGAGGATAGTTCTTTGTTTGGAGATGAAAGATCTGACATGGACCCTGCACACATTAAAATCCAGAGGAGGGGGGGAAACTGAATCCAACAGAGCCATCACTAATGGTGCGATACAGGGCATATACTCTTTCTTATTTGTGGCATCCAAAAGACTGAGACAACATTTCCATCCAGCTATCCACCGTGATCCCAAGATGACTTTCCCGGTCAGTCACTACCAATTCAGACCTGATTAGTGCAAATGTGATTAGGATTCCTCACCCCAAAGTGCATCCCTTTCAACTTGCTGACATTGAATCATGTTTTCCATTTTAATGCCCATTCACCAGGCTGGGAGAGTTCTATTTGGAGCTTTTCACAATCCCTTTTTGTTTTAATCACCCTGAACAAGTTGGTATCATCAGCAAACTTGGCCGCCACATTGCTCACTCCTAGCTCCAGGCCATTTGAGAACAAGTTAAAAAGTGCTTGTCCCAATGCAGATCCTTGGCAAACCTCTTTAATACATCCCGGCATTGCTAGAACTATCCATTTCTTCCTACTGTGCTTCCTGTTCTTTACCTGGTTACTGACCTTGTTTTCTTATCTCATGACTGCTAAGCTTATGAGTGTTTGGTGACAGGCTTTTTCAAAAGCTTTCTGAAAATCTAAGTACACAATATTTACTTGATCGGCTTATCCACATACTTAATGACATTGTTAAAGGACTCTTAAAAGGTTATTAGCTATGACTTACCTTTGCAGCTATGATTCCTCTTCAGCAAAGTCTTGTTCTTCAGTATCAGGGACGGGAACAACTCAAACTTGGCACACCAGGCTGTTTTGAGGAAGCCACACCCACCCCACCCCACACTTTACACCAAACATGATGTCAGGTGTGGTGGGGCAGGTAAGAGTGGGGCTTCAAAGGAAAAAATAGTGGCTTAAAGCAGGCTCTTGGTCATTCCTTTTATGGAGCAAGGAAAACCAATGTGTCCAGTGTTCAGCATAATTCAGAATGTTCTGACTTTTTTGTCATAGAATCATGGAATGGTAGACTTGGAAAAGACCCCAAGTGTCAACTAGTCCAACTCCCTGCAATGCAGGAATCCCAGCTAAAGAATCTCTGAGAGATGGCCATCCAGCCTCTCTTTTAAAACCTCCAGTGAAGGGGATTTCATCACCTTCCAAGGTAGTCATTCCACTGTCAAACAGCTCTTACTGCCGGAAATTTATATATGATGTTCAGTCGGCATCTCCCTTCTTTTAACTTGAATCTATTGGTTGCTCCATCTTCCATGTGACAGCTCTTTAGATATTTGAAGATGGCTATCATATCTCCTCTCAGTCTCCTTTTATCCAGGCTAAACATACCCAACTCCCTCATAAGGCTTGGTGTCCTGACTCTTGACCATCATAGTCATCCTCCTCTGCACACGCTCCAACTTGTCAATACCCTTCTTAAACTGTGGTACCCAGAACTGGACATCATTTTGTTCACATGTACATCTCACACAGGACGTGGGCAGCGCTGTTGTCTAAACCACAGAGCCTAGCGCTTGCTGATTAGAAGGTCGGCGGTTCGAATCCCCGTGACGGGGTGAGCTCCCGTTGCTCGATCCCTGCTCCTGCCCTCCTAGCAGTTTGAAGGCACAACAGTGCAACTAGATAAATAGGTACTGCTCTGGTGGGAAGGTAAACGGCATTTCCGTGCGCTGCTCTGGTTCACCAGAAGAGACTTGGTCATGCTGGCCACATGACCAGAAGCTGTACGCCAGCTCCCTCGGCCAATAAAGAGAGATGAGCATCGCAACCCCAGAGTCATCCGCGACTGGCTTAATGGTCAGGGGTACCTTTACATCTCACGCACAATAGGGGTGCCTTCTTAAGATTGAGCTCAAGGCCCTCTCTTTGATTGGTTCCATGACCAACTGTTCTTGGGCACAGTCATTTAGGGTATCTAGAAATTTCACCCTTTTGTAGTGACCAGAATATTTACCCAGTCGATGTGAGGGTAATTGAAGCTACCCTTTGCCACAAAATGCTCTGCTCTGGAAGCAGCTCCCCCCCTTCATTCTCTACCTCAAGATCACCCTGGGCATTTTGTTCAGGAGAGCTGGGGATAGTATGTCCCCAGTACTAAATTACTTTTGGATCCCAGGATGATTCTGTGGAGGAGTCTGCCTGTCCCATTCAGGATTGCAGGCTTGTTTGGCTCTATGTTCTCACTCACTTGCTGAGTAATACTGCATCTAGTACATCCCTCCCAGTCCTTCTTATAGAATTTACACTCAGAGATAACCACATTCCACTCATTCTCTACATTCCACCCTCTATTTTTGTGCTGTCCTATAAAACCACGCCTTCCACCATCTCATCCACTCATTGGGGCTACTCAGTTCTGCCTCTCCAGCTGACCCAAATGTGCAGAGGACTTTAGTGAGAAGAATAGCACAAGGAAACGAAATTGGCAGTTACTGCCGAGTGACGGGACTAGGATGCCTTTATGATGCCTCTGAACACACCAGGCTCTTCATAATTGAGGAAAAGTAAAAGGAAGCATAGCAAGCCTTCAGATGGGAGTGGTTATGTTTAATCAAAGAGATGAGTGGGAGTCTGCTTCCATGTAGTGATAGCAGCAGGAATTCCTGAATCAGAGACTGTCATGAATAATTTTTTATATACACACACACTGCAACTCCATTCTTTGAAGTGCTCTTCAGTTCATTTGTCTCGTAACACCAGCCAGTGATCCAAAGTCCCCACCCTCAGTATGAAATATTATCAGACAAGCTGTACTTTTAAAAGGAGGATAAGACCCATTATGCATTCAAGCAGAATTGAAGGGCTGGAGAGAACACTTGAAAAAAACATCCAACCCCAACATCTCCGCAAGTGCCCTCCACACCACTTGGTACCTGTTGTAGCTAGCTTAGCCTGTATAATTTGTATTTTAGTGTAATGCAAGAAAAGACAGCGTGTGCTGTGGTGAAATACATTCTCAGCTTTGATTGTTTCCATTGTAATAGATGGAACATGTTAAATCTTGATGTAACTTAAGCCTCCGGTAAGTGGGGTTAGGATTGCAGCCTAAGTGCAACTAACTTAGTCTGGGTTCGGCCCATAGAACCAAGTTTAATTTCCTGCTGACAGCATTAGGACTAATGTTGTGTTGTTGTGACTGAAATAATTAGTTTTAAATTAGACAGAAAAGTCTCCCGTGTCCAAATCCATCACTCCAGCCACTATACTGGCTCCAGAGGATGAGACAAGAAGATGCCAAACAGCATGAGACCAGGTCAAGAATTTTTCTGGTAGCTTGACCTTGTACACATCTACTTGAAAGTCAGCTTCAATGAGTTCAATGTGACTCCCCCCCCCCAAAAAAAGTAATTGTGTGCAGGACTGTAGCCGCCATGCAGCCTGAGCCTTTGCAATGTTCATTCTACATAGAGCTGCAGATATACAATTTGGTAATAAAAAGGATACCAGCAAATCATTTGAAATAATTGTGTTATGGTGTAGTGGTTGGAATGTAGTAGTCTAACTTTCTAACCATCAGAATGTTTGACTAGGACTGGGGAAATCTTGGGTTCAAATTCTCTTTCACCCACAAAGTCCACTAGGTGAGCTTCAGCTACTCATAACCTCTCAGACTAACCTACTTCACAGCGGTCATGGAGGAAAACCGTTGTAAGCTGTCCCCAGGATCCTTGGAGGAAGGACAGGATACAAACGTTGTAGAACACTGTGATATTAAAAAGCAGCGCTGTTTGTAAGCAAGGCCAGTACTTAACCCATAGACTTGAAACTGGATTAGCTTTGCAACACAAAGCTAATGAGAAAAATCAACTGCTTTGCTTCCTACCTTCCACCCTACCTATTTTTTTTAACCCCTGAAGTGCTTTTCCATTTCATCCTCCCCTGACTTGAATTACGAGGGGCTGTACTGCTTTCCACAGCTATTAATTTTGACTGCAGTGCTGCTACTTGAGGAAGGTTCTTTAACATTTCTGCAAATGGGGATTTAGTTTCATACTGTACTAAGTGAGTCGTGATGGTGCTCTTTTGGAGATGTTTTCAGCACTGGTCAGCACTTAAGTTTATGGCTGGATTACCAGGAGGGTTGGGGAATAGTTTAGGACCTCATTAAATTTGTCCTCTAATATTATGGTATGCAACACTGAGGAGCTCAGTTAAATGCAAGCACTTTGGACTTACATGATGTTGAACCTAAAAGATAAATCACAAAAAATAACCCCCTCTCTTCCCCTTCCCCCACACCATCTTTCTGGAAATTATTACAGATGGCCTCTACGCAAGATGCCAGGTTTGGCCAGAAGGACACATCAGACCAGAACTTTGATTACATGTTCAAACTGCTCATCATTGGAAACAGCAGCGTTGGGAAAACCTCTTTTTTGTTCCGTTATGCCGACGATTCTTTTACCTCGGCTTTTGTCAGCACCGTTGGGATCGATTTCAAAGTCAAGACGGTTTTCAAAAATGAAAAAAGAATTAAGCTGCAGATTTGGGTAAGAAAAACAGGGGGGGGGGGAACACAAATCTTTTTCTTCTTCAGAAACTTGTGTAGTGACCATCAAAGACAGGTCTCCATATTTGCACTCTTAAAAATACTGGTTTGTGGTTTATTGTTAAATCTGAAGTGGGTACCTTGGCTTAATCATAGCGTGTTGCCCTTCTCCTGCTGCTGCTCTTCTTTCTTTCTTTCTTTATTTCTTTCTTTCTTTCTCTCTCTCTCTCTCTCTCTCTCCCCCCACCCACCCCCGCTGGCAACAGGTTCCTTGACCTGCACATTTCCCTCTGCAGCTGAGCTGCCTAGCTCTTCAAGCAGCAGCTGCCAAACATTTTGGTACAGCGGCCAGAGATTCAGATGGGTGACAAGAGGACAAAAAGACAGCATTAAGCCAAGCAAAGCCAAACTCGCTTTATCATCTGCTGTGTGTGGGCCCGTGGCCACTGTGGGAAACTGGAGGCTGGACTAGGTAGAACTTTGATCTGATCCAGCAGGGTGCTTCTTACATTCTAAGGGCTCCCTAAAATTGGCTGCCTCGCCTCATCTAATGGGAGGAGTGGCCCTTGAAAGGCCCCAGACCCAGGAAAAGGGAGGGCTTATACTTTGCACCCACCAAAGTGCTGTTATGCAATTTTGTGCACTTGCAAGCTAAGGCACCAGTAGTAAACCACTCTTGCAAGATGTTGTTTACTTCCCAAGGGAAACATGCAAGCCACCAGAAAAGAGCCATAACTGGCCATTGGGAGCAAGTGAGAGAGAGGGAGGGAGGGAGGTAAGAGACTTTTCACACAGCAGATGAATCTTAGCACAACTAGTGAGGGTCACCTTTGCACTAGTGGTGAGTGAAGGTCAACTGATCCCCCGTGTCCTGCTATACATGCTAAACCTCACTGTCTTTGGGGACAAGGCTTGGTGAATGCTTTCATGACTGTCTCCCCAAGAAGTCTTGCCATTGCAAAATGAATTTCCCTTCTGACTGTTGCATTTGATTTAGTGTTTTCGCATTCCGTACTTTGTGCTGCACTTAAGGCTAAAGTAAAATGATATGACTGCAGTACCCCCAGGGCTGCTAATGAAATAAGATATGAATCTTGTGAAAGTTGCTCTGTGAATTGATTTTAAATAAATTGAACGTGTTCCCCTCATTGCATAACTTGCAGTGACAGCTGCATTATTATAAGTGTGTAGACCCCATGTCTGCAAGTTCATAGTATCCTTCCATTGTATTGCTTTCATCCAACTGCTTTGGATGTTTGATGATGATGATTTTGTAACTGTGTTCTAAGTGTGGACTAGTGAGTGAAAGGAGACTGTATCCAATGTTTTGTCCTACCCAGAGTAGATCCACTGAAATTAATGGACATGACTAACAAATTCATTCCTTTTGGTGGGTTTATTCTGAGTAGCACTGGATACAATTCAGGGATTTGTATACAAATCTGGATACAATCCTTGGCATATCATGCAAGTGTGTTTATTCAAAGTACAGTATATGTTCCCGTTCCCCACTATTTGTACTAGTTGCTGTTGAAATTAAGATTTGCAGAATTGTTGGATGTGATCCTGTGATAGCCCACTATGAGCAGGGACATACCTTCTTTTCATTCATTCATTCATTCATCACTGCTGTATAGTAGAAGAGCCATAATACGGTGAGAGAGCATGTGCTTTGTATCCTAAAGGTCCCAGGTTCAATCCCTGGCATCTCCAGATAGGGCTACGAGAGACCCCTGCCTTGTACCTCAGAGAACCACTGCAAGAGTGTATACTGAGATGGTTGCACCAGTGGTCTGACTTAGAGGAAGACAGCTTTCCCCATTCTTCTGTGTTCCTATGTTTAAAGAATTGCAAGCACACAGGGGGTGTAGAGATGTTTTAGGATGTACAGTGGAACCTCTGTTTTCGAGCATCTTGGAAGCTGAACGATTCAGAACCCGAACGCCAAAAACCCGGAAGTGAATGCTTCCGTTTTCGAACGCGCCTTGGAAATTGAACGGCTTCTGAGGCGTGTTTCTTCTTTTTCTCGATTGAAATTGCCAACCGCCCATTGCACCTCAGTTGTCAAATGTTTCGGAAGTCAAACAGTCTTCCAGAATGGATTATGTTTGACAACCGAGGTTCCACTGTATTTGTGGGCAGAGGTGAAGTTGGAACAGAGACAGCTTTGGTGGCCATCCGTTCTACTATTCAGGCTCTTTGAAAGGCTATCAGGCATCCTCTGTTGTAAGGTGTCCTCTGCTGGGAGGACTATCTAGTTCAGTGTAAAGATAAAGAAGCATAGGAGGGGGAGAACAAGGATTTTTAGCATTGACCGTCAACAGCACCTGAGCAGCAAGCTGTAGCTGGCACACAGCTCAGCTGGACACAATTTTCCCTGCTACGGTGAGATGTGTTGCTTTTCTGTTTAAATTACAGTCATTATTTCTAAATCTGAAGCTTTTATGCAAACCCATAGCCTCTGTTTTGACAATGCATTCATTTCCCTTTTTGTGGCGATGCGTAAGTGGCCAACTTAGAGGCAAGTGTGGCCTGAACTGCCAGATGCTAGGAGCAAACCAACAGGGAAGACTCTCTCTCTGATTTTCTGGTTGTGAGCTTTTGGCTGGCATATCTGGCGGACTCAGGGCCAGCCCTACCATTGGGCAGGCAACCACCTCTGGCCGCAGAAGCTGAAGGGACAGCAGCAGTTTACCTACCAAGCAGTTCCACTTAACCCCCCTTTCCTTTCCTGTCTGTTAGGAGACCTGTGAACTCCTGGGCTCCTTAAACTAGCCTGCCACCATCGCTGGTGTAGATTCAACTGCCATTCTTATTAGCATTTGGCTGTTGGCTGCAAAAGATGCACCAGTTTGTCCTTTGCCTCAGGCAGAAAAATGTCTCAGGCTGGCCCTGGCCAGAACTACTGCAGATCTGATCCAATACATCGGTTGTTAACCCTCTTAAGTCCTAGCCTAGGGACACATCCATGAACTCTACCTGAGCAGAGGCTTCCCTGTTACCTTCTTTATCAGAAATGATGTCACATTCACAGTGAAATTTCATCTCTTAGCTCTCCTAGCTCTGAAGAGCAAGGCCTACCAGCTACATAGTGAGGTGGCCATCTCAAGGATTCTAAATGCCATGAAAGGGCAGCAAACTGTTTCGTTATTATTATTATTTATTGTTGTGTTTTTACTGCCAGCAAGGAAGAGAGGATCTGGTGTTGTTTTTCTGCCCCAGGTGCCAAATAACTGAGTTGGCCTAAGGTACTTATTTACCTTGATGCACAGCAGGTGCGGGGGGGGGGGAGAGATTTGGCACTTTTTGAAATAGACACCTTTTCCCTCACCCTGCATGGTGACAGGAAAATGCACACAGTTTTAAAAGCGCTGTATTCAAGCTGGAAATGAAGGGTTGGGAATGTAATGAGAGGGTGTTCCTTTGCAGCTGCGGCTTGAATTCAAACCAGGGCTGCAAAGGAGGAAAGGGTGGTAGTTCGGGCATGGAGTGTCTGCTGTGCATGCAAAAGGTTCCAGATTCAACCCTGGCCAGGTAGGGCTGGAAAAGTTCCCTGTCTCGAATTCTGGAGAGCTGCTGCTAATGTCAGGATGCTGTCAGCGGCTGGTTGCCAGGAAAGAATAAAGATAAGGAGAAGTTTCTTACCATCTTTTTTATTTAAATCTTTACAGAGAGAGGCTATAGAACCCAGCCTTTTGGATAATGATGTTGTCCTGAGTGAATCTCCACTTCCCGTCTCTCCCACTTCCTCATTTGTCATTCTCATCATCTCCTCTATGGGTGCTGCTACATACCCTCTGTCTTTGAGCTCTTTCCTCTCCTACTTTTAAAGCTCACCGGGTTCTGGGAGATGGAGGGTCTGGAATGCTTTCTAATGACATCATGTCAGCTGGGAGTTGTTCCTGCTGTCCCATGATTTCCCAGCTTTCCCCCTCATCTGCCTCTGAGATAGATGGATCAGTGGTCTGTATTGGTGTGGGACAGCTCTCTGTGAAAGGATGAACTGGAAGTACACTTAGCATGCAGCCCTGTTTAGGGAAGTTTTTAATGTTTGATGTTCCATTGTGCTTTTAATTCTGTTCGGAGCCGCCCAGAGTGGCTGGGGAAACCCAGCCAGATGGGCGGGGTGTAAATATTATTATTATTATTATTATTATTATTATTTCATGCCCAAGTCTTCCTTTTCAAGCACATGGCTTGCAATCTAAATAACCTGATTACCTATGACATTAGGTGATTGGCAGGTGGTCCACTTGCAGAGGGTTTTGGGTCTAGTTATTTGGCTGCATCCTGTCCCCCACCCCTGGTACAAATGCATTGTTAAGCAACTCCACCAGAAAACACCATACAATGTTTTGTAACTCCTGCAGACGTCCTTACTCACTTTCCATTGCAGTGGAAAACATGTTACAATTGCCTCTGTTCCTTGATTTGCATTGGCCCCTCTAATCCCTGGCATAAAAACTCATCAACTTCTCAGGAGGGAGTTTAAAGAAATGATCAAAGGCTCTGGAGTGGACTCTCTTTGATCACTTGGGTGAGCCATTTTGGAATGAGTTAACCCAGGAATTGAGTTGACACACAGCTCTCAGTTTCTGGGTCTTAATTTGAAGATATGGAATACTCTTTTGCAAGCAGTGCTATGCTTGCTGCTTTGAAATAACTCTGTGGAGACTCTCAGCTTTGATAATTGAGCATTCCTATTTAAGCCAGTAATGACATTTAAATATCAGCCTGGCTCTTTGCATGCCTTATAATAGAGAGAAATGGAAAATAAAGCACCAATACAAAAAAAAAAAAAAAGGAGGAGACTAGCAGCGGAGAAAGTCCAGTTGCAACTGGAATCCTTTCTCAACATCCTTTGGCAGACGATTCCTCAGCTTTTGATTTGGTTAAAAAAGCCCAAACTTTTTTGAGGAGGGAAGAAAGAATTCCTTCACACAGTGCGGGCAGAGATGAATGTCACACTTGACAATCTTTGCACTCTGGAAAGCATAGACATTATTTCTTTACAGCATGTATAACAATATTCTTTCCCATTCCCCGCCCCAAGAGTAAATCAACATTCTGAGCTCACGGAGCTGCGTTGGGGCTCTTTTAGACTGGAGGTTTTTTGGGGGGGGGGGTGTATTCTGCAACTTTTCATTGATGCAATAATAGTGTGTTGGTGGTGGATTTATATTTCACTGTCCACATAGCTTCCTGCTTTATTAGTTGTTCTACAGTGTTCCCCCAATGTTACGGCATTATCGCTGTCTGGAGGGGTACTACTACTGTATAGTGTAACAAGAGTGCCCCCTGTAAATGTTACCTAAACAGCTGGGAACAAATGCTCAGTAAATAGCTATCACCATCTTAAACCGCTCTGCAAACAAAATGCTCAATAAACAGGTCATCTGGAAGCAACCAGAGTTGCTCTTCCACTTTCAGCTTTAAGCAGGACAGCACTGTTTGAGTGCTGCTAAATCATCTGGAAGCCCCAGAGTTGGTGCCTGGCTGTGCTTATTTCCTTCTTCTTGTCTCAAACTCATTCCTCCCCCTCCACATTTGTATCATGGCCTTGATGACAAGCCATTACCTTAAACTGCCTTGAGTTCTTTGGCAAAAAGGTGGCATCGAAGGGTAGTGAGTAAATACATAATGTAAAGGGGCGTTTTATTTCCCACTTGGGGTCTCGCCTACAGACAAGTGATGCTTGCCCCCCCCAAAACCCCCTGAGCTAGCAAGTGGCCATGTGCAAAGCTAAGGTCCAAACCAGGGTGGTTTGTTCTCTCTCTCTCTCTCTTGTAGGGAAAGTGGAAGAAATTCGATTCAGTTTGCATTTGAAGGCAAAACTGCCCAAATAGCACTTCTGAAAGCGTGTGAACCGAAGCACTAATATCAATAAAAACTTGCACGCTTCCAAATTGTGTAACACAATTCTCCAGCCAGGCAGTCTGTACAAAGGTTGTGCACTAAATTGCATATATTAATGAAAACAACATTTTAAGAATGCATTATAGAAGAGGAAATTGCTTTATGTAGAACTGCATAAAATGTGTGGATTGGAGAAATTAGGTTGTGGGAAAAGTGGGAAACTGAACCTATGATGGGAAAAATGAGAAGCTGTGGCAAACTGCAATGGACAAAACTGCCCATCCATAACCCATAGGTATTGCTTTGGTAACCTGCAGCCTTGTGGGACTGCTTTGATGACGAAGGGGGTGCTCTGGATGAGGGTGTTTAACTCTTTCATCATATCTCTTTTCTCCAGTGTAACCCCCCCCCCCATGCTATTAGCATTGGCAGAGTGTGTGGGTGAAAAGATAGGTACTGTGTTTCTGACACCCTTCCTCCCCCACTCAAATACTGCAGAATTACCGTAGTAGCTTGGGAGTGGAAGGAAAGGGTTAATCCCCACCATTTCTTGGTCTTCAAGCAACCCAGAAGGCCTTCTAATTAGCAAAACAAAAACAGCAGGAGATCCCAATCACAGATCTCCTGCACCATCACAACTGGTTTGGTTGTGAGTTAATTATATTTCAGCATTATATTGAGTTAAATTTAATTGTATTTAGGGTTGTTGTTGTTGTTTTTAAAAAAAAGATAACTGCTATAGCAGGGGTGTCCTTTAAACTTTTTGGGTTCTTCATTAATGTGTTCCTTATCCCCTCACCTGGTCATGAAGCATTGGATCTACTTAAATCTTAACTGCTAGATAGGTACCCTGAATCAATTACTAGGGGAATTAAACTGGAAAAAAAGAACTGACAGTATCTTCCTATTTTTCCTCTCTCCTTTTTCTCCACAAGGAAAGCACAAACCCAAAAAGATCTTTCATAACTGCAGCTTAAGAGAAAAAGGGTCTGGTAGTTAATTTTCCCTGTGGTGAATTCTCTTTCCTGGTCTTCTCTGGTTTCCTTTCTGTCCAATTTGTGTTAATTTTCAAAGTACCTTGTGCAATACCTGCTGTTGTTTTTCTCTTGTTAATTATCTGAGGCGTCATCCAATTGCCATTTTTCCCACAAGTCTTCACAGAGGGCCAAATGACTCAACACAAATTCAGTATCTACAGGATATTCTCGGAACAAATTTTCTTCGGTCTTTTATCACATTCTTATCAGTCCTGGAGAGAGTCACCACAAAAGCAGCAGCAGCAGCAGAATTGGTACATCTAATGCATGGCTGGTGCTGGACTTCAGGGGGCTCTTGGTATAGTGGCACTGATGCCCACCCAACACCCATCCCCTACTTGCAACCACACAGCATGGGTAAAAGGCAACCCCCTCTCACCCCCATAATCACCTGCCATCCAGGTAGGGTAGTGCCACTTCTGTATAGGAGCCAGACTTGGCAGGGCTGGATTAAGACCTTTGGAGGCCCCAAGCAGTTAAAAGATTTTGATGCCCCCATATATATATCTACTTCAACATATAAACAATAATAAGCCGTAAGTTAAAATTATATTTTTTGAAATGAAACGAAACCTACAGTAAGATGGAAAAGAACGTTTCTTTTTGTAAACTTCCACTTTATTTATATTTGAAAAAAGTTCTACTTTTTTCTAATTGCAGTGCCTTTGATCAGATCCTTGAAACTAATCTTGCATGACACATCTGCTTCTATACTTAGTAGAGATAAGGCAATCCAGCCTGCCTTGTTGCATAGTTGTTCTCTTGAGATTTTTAATATACTTCAACTGAGAAAATGAATGCTCAGCTTGAGCAGTTTGCGACCATTAATGTTAAAAATCCAGTAGTGGGAAATTTCTGTGGTGCCCCCCTTCCCTTGATGCCCTAAGCATATGCTTACTTTGCTTAATGGTTAATCCAGCCCTGAGCCTTGGCTCCCAGCATCTTAGTTTACCGATCTGTGGAATCTATAGATTTCTATAGATCTATATAGGAGAGCTTTAGGGCCCATTCAAAGCATCAGGGGCACCCACCCATTGCCAAGATGCCACTGGGATGTTCAGCAGAGGGGTGGGTGAATAGTGGCCGCACAGCCGGGTCAAGCTAGTGAGGCGCCCTTCTAAGTCCCAGAGGCCCCTGACCAGTGCCTGGCCTGGCTTATAGCTGGTTCTTGGCCGGATTTCACATGGTAGCAATTTCATGTTGTAGAAACTCTGCAGTACGAGAATCATAGAATCATAGAGTTGTAAGAGACCACAAGGGCCATCCAGTCCAACCCCCTGCCAAGCAGGAAACACCATCAAAGCATTCCTGACAGGTGGCTGTCAAGCCTCTGCTTAAAGACCTCCAAAGAAGGAGACTCCAAGAGCAAGTCAGCCTTGCTGGTTAGCTCAGTTGGTTAGAATGTGGTGCCGACAATGCCAATGTCACGGGTTTGATCCCTGCATTGATGCATATTCCTGCATTTCAAGAGGTTGGACTAGAATGATTCATGGGTTCCCTTTCCAACTCTATGATACTTTCCCCCCAGTTTTACAATTTTCATTTGTATTCAAATCGTAATCATAACCATACACATATAGGACTCCCTGAATCCACCCCTCCATGGCTTCCGTTATTAATCTATTTTCAACTGCATCTTATAATATTCTCCATTCTTTCTTAAAATTTCCTTTTTTAACCATAGTTCCTGTTACATAACAAGTGTTATTACATTCCTGCCAAAGTTTTCAGTTGTTTACAGCGTTCTCCAAGGTAACTTATAATCTCTCCCCCCCCTTCCTCATTGAAGTTTCTATCATCTTGGTTTCTAATCTTCCCAGTCATTTTCGCCATTTCGGCGTAGTCAATCATCCATTGTCAACCACTCTTCTCTGGTTGGGACTTTATCTCCTTTCCATCTCTGGGCCAAAAGTATCCATGCTGCTGTTGCCAACTCTATGATTCTATCAAGTCTCTTGAGAAGGACAATGCAAGCTGCAATGCTACACTCACTTATGTGGGAGTAAGTTCTTCTTGTCAGCTGGGAAGAAGCAGTGGGGACGACTGCCGGGCTCCTGTACACAACCATAAATCTTCCCTGTGTTAGAAGCATTCCCCAGTCACCAGATTGCTCTCCAATTACCTTCTCTGCCAGCTGTGGTTTTGAGCTGCCTAATGAACAGTGATATGTAGAACCGGCTAGGAACTGTTTCCACTCACCTCTGAAGGCTCCTGAGAGTAGGCCTCTGAGGGCGTTTCGTGCCACAGACTAATTATACTGGGAACAACAGTTCTGGAGGTGACGTCCGTATCAGGTAATTATCATCATCTTCATGAAACTACACTTCCCATGCTTTGGAAGAAGCCATCACCACTGGACTGATGTAAAACAGATGTGTCTATGGTGTGTGTGTGTGTGTGTGTGTGTGTGTACACACCCACAACGCGCACAGTTAGTAAGCAACTGGAAAAAAGCTCTTGTAGTAGGATCAAGCCATGGGGAAGCCTGGAGTTAATCTTCCATGCTCCATCCTTAAAGGTCTTTCAGTCTCTTAACGTTTCTTCTGATGGCATTGCAGCCAACAGCTAACTAACTGTATGTATTGCAGGGCAAACCTATCTCCAAAGTCAAAACAAAATAAAAAATAAAAAAAATTCCTTCCAGTAGCACCTTAGAGACCAACTAAGTTTGTTGATCTTTTTGTAAATTTTAACGTAAACCGGCCTAATTCACAACTCCTGAATGAACCAAAAAGCAGCTTTCCTTCGAAATTCAGACCTGTCCAAATTTTGGGATATAGTTCTCCAAGCAAAATAAATAAGTATATTAGGTAGGGTTGCCATATTTCAACAGAAAAGTGGTTGAGAGTTGTTGTTTTTTTAGTTCTGCCCAAAGTTGTTGAACTTTTTTCCCCCTTCAAAATATATATGCCATTTTTGAGCTATTTTTATGGCAAATTGGCAAAAACAACACTGCCAACATGGGCTGCCATCCATGCTGACTGCAGTGTTACAGATAGCGTATGGCAACCCTAATATTAGGAACGTGTCTATGCAAATTTGCGTATTGGTGGAAATTGTGTACCGAAATGCATTCTAGAAGAGGAAATTGCCTTCATAGATCTGTATGTTAGGAGTATACAGAAATAGGACTGAATTTTTTCATGGACACACACACACACACACGTGTGTTCACGAACTGATGCAGAAATGGGGTGAACTCAGCTTAATGTTGGAAAAACGAGAACCTCGAAAACCTAGAAATTGACAGATTTATCCATCCTTCCACCTAGTGTAAGTGGTAACAACACAGTTCAAATCATGTTCGGGAATGTGATTAAGCCTGCGATGACTGACATTCATATTCTGATAGTATTGTTTATTGTCTACCATAACAAAGGGTTTTATGTCTGTTGGGTGACTTAAAAAACTTTACCACGTGCTGCCTTTAGGCTGGAAGTATTAAGCAACCTAAAAATAGATGGTCAACATTTTTAGTTTAACCATGAGTTGTCTGTTCAGAGGAGCTGAGACTTGTTGTCTCTTGTCTGCCTGCTGTGTGCATAACTCTGCCTGCTCCATTGTGCTGCATCCCAGGATGCCTTTGGGTCTTTCAGAAGATGCATATGAACCTGGCAGAGTCCCATGGAGAATCCATTGATGCAAGTCATGAGCAGGCAGGTTAATATTGGAAGTGCTGCCTGTCGCCGACTTGCCAGTATCCTAACACTCCTAGTGCGTGCTGACTCATTAAGATCTGCCGCATTCATTAGGAAATTTCAAATGAGCCTCGGAGAGCCTGGCCTTTGGAAACTGTGATTGTCTGGAGCCGCAGTGACTCATTATGAGATTCAGAAGTTGGTTTCCATGGCAGGGTGGGGGTGCAGAGACGGAGGGACAAATACACATCAGTCAACAAAACGTTCAGAACCGGACCTTGCCCACTACAAACTGTGGGTGGCATTCACATTGGCCGTTTCCTAGGACGGGGAAAGGGGGGGAAATTATACCATGTCAAGTCTGTTCGTACAGTTAGGAAAGAGATAATAACACTGTTGTGTTAATATTGACAGGAGTTTTGCCAGTTGTTTCTGGTGTAGTATGATTACACGGTCTAGAGTGCAAATGGGCAAGGCTTGGTTGAGTCTAGAAATGCTGCCAGCAGTCTTTCATAGGGCAGTCTTTGTTCTGTGAACCCCTGGCTCTCTAGCTTCAGAACAATCATGGATCTGAAGTGGAACGATTCCAGTCTGCCTCCAACAGAAATGCTGGAGGAAAGGGCCTGACCTCGCCTTGTAAGCCAATCTCCTAAGGTGCGGGGTGAAGGAGTGAAAGAGAGTGGTTTAGGAAAGGACCACTCTGGTCATCTAGTCCAATCCTCTCCAATTTTTTGCCCACCATGGGTCTCGAACCCATGACCCTGAGATTAAGAGACTCGTGCTCTACCGACAGATCTATCCCAGCATTTGTATAATAATACCTTTATTCGGGGCTTTATACCAGGGGTCAGCAACCTTTTTCAGCCGTGGGCCGGTCCACCGTCCCTCAGACCATGTGGTGGGCCGGACTATATTTTGGAAAAAAGTATGAACGAATTCCTATGCCCCACAAATAACCCAGAGATGCATTTTAAATAAAAGGACACATTCTACTCATGTAAAAACAGGCTAATTCCCAGACCGTCCGTGGGCCGGATTGAGAAGGCAATTGGGCCGCATCCAGCCCCCGGGCCTTAGGTTGCCTACCCCTGCTTTATACAAAGATAAGTTTTAAATTGCAGAAAAACAAAACAAAAAACACATGATAATGCCGCCAACCATACAATAAAATTAAGAGCAATAAAACCAATCTAAAACACCTGGACAAACGTAGACTTGTAGAGTCGGAAGGGTCCCCCAAGGGTCATGTAGTCCAACCCCCTGCAATGCAGTGCAATAAAAAGGGTTGAGGCTGAAAAGAATACAGTGATTAAAACTTGCTGCTCTACTTATTATGGTTGATATCCAGTGTTAGTTATACTCACAGCAGACCCCCTGAAATCAAGGGATTTGTTACTTAAGGCCACAGATTTCAGTGGGTGTATGCACGATGAGTATGGCTTAGTTGGAGATCATCCTACATGCAGTTCCCCAGAAGTCTGCCTTTTGAACAAAGATGGGATGGTGAAACCTGTGGCCCTGCAGGTATTGCTGGGTTGCAAATCTCTGATTGGGTCTTATGGAAACGGAAGTCCCCATACCTTTAAGCAAAGAGTAAGAGAGGAGCCTGACATTTCTTTCTTTTTAATTTTACTGTGGGGGGGGGGGTATTTTCCCGCCAGGTGCGTATCTGGCAGCAAAGGCCTTCACCTGGTTCAAGGCAATGTTCCACGTTCCCTTCTGTGACAGGAGTCTAGATCGCAATGCATCCATGCTGTGTTCCGGCAGTCATAAATCTTCCCTATAGCAAGTACATCCATCTTGGCTTAGCAATGTGTAAAGGTTTCAAATTAACCACTTTAGATATAAATATTGTGGAAGAAAAATAAAACCAACAGTTAAGTCACTGTCAGCAGTTTGGAGAGCTAATTAAGATCTATTGCAGATGCCAAAGAATTGCAGGAGCTCAAAAGGATGTTTTATGGAGACTTTGTAAAAAGGCAAGTGAGAAAGCCTCACGATCTTGGCAGGGTTTTTTTTGTTTGTTTGTTTGTTTTTGGAAACAGGAACTAGCCTTCTCACCTCATTAAAAAAAAGTTTCAAGTCAGTTTTTTCTCCATTTTTCCAATACTGTAGTGTTATAAGCTTCTTATGCCCCCACCCCTTAGGGTTTTGCATATTAGAAAAGAGAACTAGGTGTAGGGGAAATGATCCAGTTCCCAAAATTAGTGTCAACCACCTGTATGTTTCCAGCTCTACAACAGCCTTTCTGAGAAGTAGGGCTGGGTGATATATCAAAACTGGTTTGAGGTTCATTTGTGATATTGGTTTCATAATTTTTGACCTGGCAATGTATTATGAATCATGATGTGTGTGTATGTGTGTGCTATGCAAAAATCACAATGTGGGGGAAACCATGAAGCCAGCCAATGCCTCTACATAGCTCCATCCTTATTTCAGACATTTTTTGTGATATATCAGTATATTGCGATGTTTAGCTGGTGATAAATCACAATGTTGAAAACCAGATACAGTGGTGCCTCGCTAGGTGAAAATAATTCGTTCTGCGAGTGTCTTCGTCTAGCGATTTTTTCGTCTAGCGAAGCACCAAGGCAGAAAGCGGTTTTCGCGGTGAATTTTTTTTTCCTCGTCTTGCGAGGCAGCCCCATTTACCTTTTCGTCTTGCGGGGCAGCCTTCCACTAGCGAATGATTTTCGTCTAGCGAGTTTGTCGTCTAGCGAGGCATTCATCTAGCGGGGCACCACTGTATTGCCCAGCTCTACTGAGAAGAGATGGTCATAACTGAACAGAGCATTCTAAACGTGGCTGCCCCATAAGACTGTTGAGGCTGCAATCCTGTACACACTTAACCTGAGAGTAGCTCTCGTTGAACTCAATTGGGCTTGCTTTTGAGTAGACATGCATAGACCTGCATTGTCAATGACAACGCAATACATTCCATGTATGTTATTTGCAGTCTGTTTTGCAATAACTCCCCAACGCTTCAGCTCAGTTTTGATCACTCAAGCCATTATGAGATGTTTCACACTGAGGCCCCAATCCACCTCAGAATTAAGCATACCTGTTGCAGTTTTTTTTCAGGAAGCTTTGCAAACTTGCTCTGTTCTGGACTGGAGCCTGAGAACCTAAGGCTGTGTACATGCAACATTTTATTCTAGAAAAATGGAAGCCTCTTTCTGAGGGAGAGAAAGCTTCATGAAATTGGAGGGCAGATTTTGGTGCAACACTATCTCTGCTGCACCTGAGGGCAGCAGCCTGACTAATAATAAATTATCATTATTTATTATTATTATTATTATTATTATTATTATTTATTATTTGTACCCCACCCATCTGGCTGGGTCACCCCAGCCACTCTGGGCAGCTTCCAACAAATATTAAAATACATTAAAATACTTAGGAGGTGCAGGGCAGCCTACATGACACCCACAACTCTGTTCTTAACCTCACTACTCTGCCAGGCACCTGCTCATGCCACCCACTCAAAAAGTCCTGCAATGCTGGCGTTGACAGTGCCAGCATGCATCACATGACCAAGACATCCACAGGTATGGCGCCCACTGCAGTGCATGGCTTGAGCTGGCTGCCTCTTTGCCTGCTTGCTCTATCAGGGGCTTTTCCTAATGGCACTGTTTGCTATGTGTTGGGAGAAGGTGCCTTGGTGAGACAGTAAGCCAAGCCAGACCAGCGACAAGCAAGCATTACTGTTCATGTGCCAGCTCAGGAGGTTGGGAATAGCTGGGACAGCTAAAGTGAACAACAAGAGAGGCGCAGGGAGGCTCACACTCCCCAGAATCAGCTGCCTCACTCTGCCTTATGTTAGGGCCGGCCCTAGCCAGAATCACTAGGGCAGTTATCCTTCCAGTATTCACTTAGTCACTCCTCACACAAGTGCATTTGAGAAAGATGACAATGCACGGATATGACTCAGGCCTTTAGCTGGCAGCTTCCAATATCCGCTGTTCTCTCTTTGTTCTGCCCACTTGCTGCAGTGGGAATAATTACTTTTATTCTCTTGATGGAGCATGGCTGCTAGGCTTATCATCCACAGCAAGTGATTAACTCTGCTAAAAGTTGGTAATCTCTTTTTTTCTTTTTAATTTTTTTAAATTATTCTTTATTGATTAAAATTACACATTTACCAAACAAAAACATACAAACACTTCAACACAAAAAAACCAAACAATTATACACAACTAAAACTTCCAATCTTTCTCATTATACCTTTTGTCATATCATTGTTTTTTCCACAGGTTTGTCTTTTAGCATATCTTGTCCCTAAACAATTCTTTTATTCTTTTCTTTCACAAATATCATTCGATTTCTGCTAACATGGAATTGTTAAGTTGGTAATCTCTCTCCATTTGAGAGGAAGTGATGAAACCCTATTCTAGTGAGGAGCAACTGTTCCCAAAATGTTGGGTGCCGACTTTGGATGTGTGTGTGTTTTTACATGCATAAATTGCACCCTTTGATTCTGGAGGAGAAATAAAACTGCCTGAAGCCATTGAAAATAAGATGTTGAGTATAGGCCTCTAACCAACTTATCTCATTTCCTGCGGCTATAATAAAGCTAGGAACATAGTCAAGCAGAGGATAGTTGATATCGAGAGGCAAAACGAACTAAATAACGTCCCCCTTTTTCCGACCTCAGAAGAACGGAGATACCTGTCGCTTTCAGCTGAGTATTTAACCCAACTAGAGACACCATCCCACAGAAGGGTGTTCACCCTGGCCCGGTACCACATTTTACAATCAGCTGTATTATATAAGCCAATGAAATATTTCCCACATTCAGGGGCGGCCCATCCTGTTTTGCTGCCCGAGGCAAAATGTGAAAGTGTCGCTTTTCACCCTCAGGCCAAAGCCTCACTTACAAGGGTAATGTGATCATAGCAGCTCCCACTTTGCCAGAAGCCATTGTCATTGTGTGACTGAGGTGGCAGCAGGGACAGGCGGGGGCCGCATGGCAGCACCTCCTGGTGGGATTCTGCCGCCACTTCAGTCCACCTCAGGGGCAGGCCAGCCCTGCTCATGTCTGGATGCACCTCAGGTTGGGAAACGCTGATGTAATATGTATCAAGGACATTTGACTCTTGCATTGGAAATCTGTGGGTTCCCCCTTCCCCTATTTAAAAATTGGGAAAATCAATAAAAGGGCCAGAGAGTGTTGTATCCTCAGCCAGCTATGTTTTCAATCAGCCGTGTTGTTTTTCTCCATTTGAATTGGCAGCTAGCATGCTGTGCTAGTTTGCCCTATCAGTAATGCACTCTGCAATGCTGCTGCTTAGTTAGCATTAGGAAATCCCTGCTGTCTCTAAGGGGTGGATTTTGGAAATCAAAGGAAGCTAAAAGAACTACAAACGGAACAAGCTGAAACTGGAGCAAGTCTGCAGGAGAAACCCCATTTCAGATTAAACACTGATAAATTATGCAGGTCTTCTCTGGATCATTTCCTTCCAAGCTTTCCCCCCGATCTGGGTAGCACGCCAGTGGGAGATGTCAGCCCATCACAACATCACAGTTTTAGGGCTTGTTCTTTTTAGTGAACAGGATAGATATCGTAAGTTGCTACATGCTTGCCTTTTATAGCTTCAAGACTTGGATCCTTTCCACCTTGAGCCTTTGAAACCTCTGCTGTGCAAATAATGACATACGCGTCGGCAGCTAACTGTGCAGTCCTAGGCATGCTTACTCAGAAGTAAGTCCCATTGCGTTCAGCATTTCTTGATGATCAGGGCACATAAGTAGACAGAACAGATTCAGCGCTCAAGGGCCCTAGAAGCCTAAGGAACAATTCCTGCTTTTAATACCGTAGCTTTGACTCTCACATTGCATTGGTTGGTCGGTGATTCAGAGTTTCTTTCTTTCTAATTAAGAGTTATTGCAAACATGCTGGATTTGGATAGATCTGCAAGTGTTCAATAGTGAGTATCTAGGACACAGTTTCCGCTCTACCCGTGGAAAGCATGAAACTACTTACTGTGTCACACCATTGTGAAATCAATTGTTTACTCTGCTTACCCTTGAAAATAATTGTTGCAGCTGGTCCCAAGCAGTGCAGTGTCCTACAAACAATGCCATCAGTTAATTGACCATATACAAAGGTAGCTTTACAAAGGGGAAATATTCATGCTGACATTTTATTGAATTTTAGTATTGCTTATGACAATAGTTGCAGCCTTCTTGCTCCCTGCCTGTCCTCTCAGACACTCCCACTATTTTGTACATGAGAACAGAAGAGGAAGCTGGCTTATACAGAGTCAGACCAGCGTTGGCCCGTCCAGCTGAGAATTGTCGACATTGACTGCCAGCAGCTCGCCAGGCCAGGCACTCTCCTAGCCCTACCTGCAGATTGCTAAATTTCCTTGGTGGCTAAATCTAGTAGTAATCCCATCCGTATCACATTTTGTGGCGAGGCTTCCCATCCCGAGCAATGATGTGTGCTTCTTTTTGAAGACAGCTTTGGAAAGGGATTTTTGACAGATTAATTCCTGAGCGTTTAAAGATAGCATCAATAAATAATAGCAATGTTTTCATCTTAAGTTAAATGTGAATACTTCCCAAGACTAAATGATGATGAAGACTGACACATTCCCAGTTTAGAACACAACTAGGTCATTCTATTTCTAATCTTGGATCGAAGCTGATTTAGGGGGAAACGCAGCATGTCATAAGAAATGACAGGCTAGATGTGGATTGTGGCAAATGCAATGTGCACACCCCAACCGTCCATGGGAACACACTGGATGCAGAATAAATGGGAGTGTGTAGAGTTCATGCTTGGCACAGAGAAGATCAAAGTGTGGCTGGGCATCTCCACTTAAAATGATCTAAGATAGAAGGACCCCTAAACCATTCTTAGAAACCTGCAGGAGTATGAGTGGGTTTAGAACAGAGAAACTTCCTGCTTCCCCCATAAGCCCTCTGTACATCTCGAGAGAAAAGATAACTCCACCCTCAAGACTACGTGTGCCTTGGAAGAATAATGAAAACCAGAAAAAGACCTCAATGGAGCCACTGAGACCATGGGCACCACATTGGTGACTCCTGCTTTTGACAGTCCTGAGCTAGTTGAACCAGTGGTCTGATGTGGAACAAGCAGCTTCCTAAATATTCCTAAATATTGCTTTTTAGAGGAATTGGAGCTCTGAAGTGGGGGTTGTTCTTCCCCAACTTCCAGCAACAATTCAGGGGGAAACTTCGTAAATTTTCCAAAGGTTCCAAAGCTGTAGATCTTTTGATTGTCTTTTCAGACCCAGATACACACATTATGACAGGGAGAAACACAGGGGAAAGAATCATCTTGTTCTGAGAGTTTCTCTCCCAATATTTCTTCCACATTCCAAGGGCCTTAAAAAGCTGGATCAGTTGTGTGAATGGAATGGTAAAATCCAGGTCGCATATGAGTTAGCTTTCTAGCTTATTGTCATCAACTGGAAATTTCCCCACTGGAAAATACCTCAAGAAAGATTGTTTTGGGATGAGGTGGAGCTTGGCAGTTTTGCATTTCTTTCAAAGTTTGGTTCAAATATTTTCTTAAAAGATTTTCATCCGATCTGGCAAACAAGCAGAACTCTCATCAAAATAGTATGGGAAGAAAGCCAAGTGTTCACGACAGGGGAGTATTTCACCAGGGAATTACCCTCGCTAATTTACTTTACAATCCAAGAGCATTGAAATGACTAGATCATCAAAAAAAAAAGGCAGCATGATCACTCTGAACCAACATCTGGAATATTTTGAGCAGCACTCTCTGAATTTTGCAGTCCTGACATTCTCCGCAGCAAATGACAACATTAGTCTGTACTTAAACAAGGTCAAAGGAAAGTCCCCAGTTCAATTACTCATTCTGGGTTTTGTGGATTATACTGAAAGTCTTTTAGTGTTCTTGATCAATACGCTGCTTATTTTTAAGGCTTTGATTGATTGAGTCGTTTTCACATCTATGAGTTTTTGAATTAGGTGCAAAAAATGCAGCAACAAATTGGATGCAATGTTTTGAACTAAAGAGGAAAGCAGCTATTTAAGCTTGGCCAAATTAGGGGGGGCATGGGGAGTGACATTTCTCAAGCCTTCTTGCTTTAAGAAAAGCAAGTGGAAGAGGAATAGTTTGCAGACAGCAGTGTTTCTTTTCCCCAGGGCTACAGACAGGTGAACTAAAATGGAAGAAACAAGAACATAAGAACATAAGATGAGGCTGCTGGATCAGGTCAGTGGCCCATCCAGTTCAGCATCCTGTTCTCACAGTGGCCAGCTGGATCCGGCAGTGGGAAGCCTGTAAACCAGGCCTGAGTGCAACAGCATTCTCCCTTCCTGTGGTTGCCAACAACTGGTGTTCAGAAGCATGCTTCCTCCAACTGTGGCCATCATAGCCATCAGGGTTAGCCACATGAGGCAGCAGTTGCATCTCCATCCATCTTATCTGGAGCTAGATGCCCCTGACAACACTACACAGCCCACTTGCGTGGTTTTATTAAGAGCACACAGGTAGGATATATGCTTTACATGACTCAGATCCTTAATCTTAAGGTAGCCTTGATCAACTGGGTGGATAGGAAATCAAATAGTAATAGTAATAGTAATAATATATGTATTTTTTGCAAGAAATGTTTTCTAATGTAGTTTTGTACGTTATTTTCACTGCATCACAAAAAATTGTACTTCGGTTTGTTCCAGTTAAGTGTGAAATCGATACTTTTGCATTAAAACGTGAAGTCAACAAATTTCTCCCCATCCCTAATCATAAGTCTCTTGCCATAGAGCAAAAGTGTAAATTCCGTTTTCACACAACATCCCCAAGTGCCCCAGCAGTGGGGATGTGAGCGACTCAGGCATCTGCTTGCTGGCCCTTTCTGCAAGTGCAAACAGGCCCTCAGGGTCCAACATCTGCCAAAGATCTCAGCAAGCTGCTGTTAGTCAGGGTTGACTGAACGGGGCTGGCTACATCATGGACTGAATCTAAATGGTCTGAATCTAAATAGAATGCAGCTTCTTATCAGTGCCATTTAAATGACCTCCATACTAATGTGATTTGCAAGGTGGATCCTGGAGGTGTTTTGCAAAGGCTGGAGGAAGCCATGGGCTTCTTCCATTAGAATTTGTCACCAAAACATCATTTATGTGCTGCTCAACCTAGAGTGTAAACAGCACTGAAATGGAGGAGGTGACCTCTTGTTGCCACTAAGATCCTGATTGATGCAGATATGGCAGGCACACCAACATCTTGAGTCCCAAATCCGGGATATGTGTCTTCCTGCCCATGCTTCTGTGTGAGTCACATGACCTGCGCAAGATCACGGAGCCCAAAAGATGCGCTTTTGGGGAGGTTGCGACCTCCCCACAATTGCTTCCCCCCGAGGTGAGATCTCAGTGAAAAACTGTGCAAAACTAACTGTGCAACATGACACCCAAAAGGGCCACTGTGCTCTTGTACAAGAAAACGGGGTGCCCCTTTTTCTGGCATACTTGTGGGGTATGGATACAGGCGACTCTCAACTTACATCGGGTTTTCGTTCCAGGGTGTGTAAAGCCAAAATCACATATAGTCTAAACACATTGGATTCAATGGCGGGTGGGATTCCCAAAGTCTTTTTTCTTGGATTACTGCTCCCTTCCCACTCCCTTTTCATTTTTATAAAAATTGCTAGGCATGTAAAGCTGAATTTGGAAACGTTAAATGCACGTAGGTTGCGAGTTACCCATACTTTCTTATACTTCATTATGGGTGCATCAAAGGAACAGGGGAGGCTGCCTTAGACCATTCATTCTTTTAGCCCAGTCTGCAGTCTACTAACTTGGCAGCAGGTCTCCAGAGTTTCAGATAGAAGTGTTTTCCCAAGTCCCTACCTGCAGATGTTACTTATTTATTTTAATTAATTATTTCATGAAATGTACGCACTGATTTATTGTGAAAATGAAACCAACATGCTTTAAAACATACAAAAGTTAAAATACTAAAACAGATTAAAACTATCTCGTTTTTATAAGCACCTGGATAGGCTTGTCTAAACAAGAATGTTTTTAACAGGTGCCAAAAAGAGTACAGTGAAGGGACCTGCTTGGTCTCAATAGGCAGGGAGTTCCAAAGGGCAAGCGCTGCCGCACTAAACAATTGAGTTCTTACAAGTGTTGATGAGCGGGGTATTATGTGGCACCTGTAGATGTTAGGGATTTAAGCTGGGGATTTTTGTATACAAAGCATGTACTCTGCCACTACACTCTTCCACTAAAAATTTGATTGTTGCCCTTATCCACCTGTCTGGGGAAGCGCCTGAGAGCTTAGGTATCTTTGAAATGGATTTTATTGAATGGTAGCTTTCTAGTGGAATTAATTTGAAAAAAATATATGTAAATTTAAAAAGACTGAATGCAAGAAGAGAGAAAACAATTGTCTTCATCATCACTGAAACGCACTATTGAATTGATTACTGTTCTTAACTCCAGATAAATTCTTTTTGATGGCAGTGAAAGTGTTGCCGCGATAAAGACAGTAGCTAGAATAATTTTCTGTTCTATTTTATCAGAAGGCGAAATTGCCTGCATACATTAAAAGGACCTTGAAGGGAAAGAGCTGTTTATTATATTCATTTGCAAAGCATAAAACAATCCATTAATAATTTGCCTATATTTTGCGAGGGCATGTTTTCACTCACTGGCTGCATATGATCCATCATTGTGAGTCTCCCTTGCTGATGGTGCCATATAAAATGATAGCAAATGTTGATGGGCAATTGGTAGCTTAGGTTTAATGGCTGTGGGTGTCATTATTTCCCTTTCTTATCTACCCTTCGCTAAGTTGTCCCATAATGTTCCTTGTATTCTGGATTTGGGAAGCCTCCTGGTTAGTAGTGGGAGAGAAATCCAATTCAGTATGCACTTAAAGCCAAATCTTTCAAATCCGCACTTTCTGAAATGATATGAGAATCAAAGCACAGCCACCCTTTGAAATTTGCAATTAGCTGAATTTTGTGATGCGCTTCTCTAACTAAATGCTCTCCCCCCAAAAAAGCATCTATCAAGTGAAAGTTTACATAAACATTAATGTACTTGTAAAAACAAACATACAAAAATGTATTCTATTTGGAGAAATTGTGTGCAAAAGTATGCACCTTAGTGAAAAATTGCATAGAAAAACTTGTTTATCAGGGGAAATTCGCACTAAAATGCTGCTGAATTTCCATGAGGATCTTTTTTTAAAAAAAAATCTCAAATTGCATTGGAAATGTGGGGAGCTGAATTTAAGATTGGAAAAATGAGGAACTGATGGAATAAAAAATGGACAGTTGCTTTCATCCTGGCTTCTAATCACAATCAAGAGAATCATGTAACCAGCTCCACCAGTTGGGAGAAGATGTTGCCCATTCCTTAATGGACTTGAGCCTTCATTAGGTCATAAAGAGAAAACCCTGTGGGATTTCAAATGGGGATTCTGCTCCTGAACTGCCACCCAGCCCTGGCCAAAGAAGGGAGCTACCAGGAGTCCAGACACCTCATCAGTAAAGCTTCGTTGTACTAGAGTTGGTGAGAAACAGCTTATTTGGCAAACAGTTCTTGAAACACACCCAGTAATTTGAGGGAGATATCTTTTCATAAAATTGTTCCTCACTTCCCTTTTTTGCTGAATCATCACCAAGTTTACTTAAGATGAAGTCCCATTAGACTCAGGAGTTCTTTCTCCTGATTACAGGATTCCACGTTTAACATCTGATTCCCTCCTCCACCACCACCGATAAAGATGCCATGGCCCGCCTTTTAAACCTTCGAGCCTGCTTTCAAATAAAGCATCTCCTTTAAGTTTTTGCAAGACATTCTCATTTTAAAAAGAAAGGAAATCCAAATGTGAAAAGGAATCTTACCTAGTTCACCAGATTTAAAAATAGTGTTGCCTACAATGTCCTGCTGTGACTGCATTTCAGAAACCCGTTTCAATCACTGCCCTTTATTTGGAGGAAGGATTTAATTCTTCACCAATAAAATGAGCTACTTGATAAATATTGTTCACACTCTTTATATATTCAACTGCCATCCAGTATAATGGCAGCCCCTGGTGAATGGCAAAGAGGCAGCCCCCCCTTTTTAATTGAATTTCCCAAAATTCAAAAGGCAGCTCAGAACAGGGCTAAGAAAAACAAAATGGTGGTCATTCCATTACCCTTTCCCTATAAGAATTTCACCTAAGCCCTGAAATATAGCTGAAACAGAACACTTGATTCTGAAGTAGGTGAAAAGGCTGACAAATGGTCAATTTGGTTGAGCCCTGTATTGCACCAATAGGTCTGAGGAGCTAGTACGTGATACTTGTAAAGGCTTCTACCTGTATGTTAGACC
This sequence comes from Lacerta agilis, assembly GCF_009819535.1. Classification (NCBI taxonomy): domain Eukaryota; kingdom Metazoa; phylum Chordata; class Lepidosauria; order Squamata; family Lacertidae; genus Lacerta; species Lacerta agilis. The sequence continues at coordinate 22,774,057 of NC_046322.1, forward strand.
TCTACACTGGTCTGAAAAACTAGGAGAATCAGCTCTTGCTGTCCCTTGCTAGCTACCGATCACTCTCCATCTGCCTTTGTTTTAAGTCATCTCTTCTCACCTTAATAGCAATCATGTGCTGACAAACACTCCCCCCCCCAATCCATCATACATGTTCCTTAAATATGAGGAACTTTTGGAAATGGGCTGCAGGAGGGAGAGGGAAGGAGAGATGAAAGTTCAGCTGCTTGCATGCAAAGCCCTCCATCTGAGTTTCCTCACATGCACAGCATTCCCACTGCCAGTCATGTGTCTGAACATTCTGTGAACACAGGACTTTGTCCTGTAACTCACCCTTAAACTAAATCAAAGAGATAAGCTGAATAACCAAGTGACCTACCTCATAAATCTGACTAGTAGGTCCATAATTCACATTAATTTCCTGAGCAAGAGAACATATGCCATAATCAGATCATGAACAAAATGATCCTTCCTTAAAAACACACACACACACAATAAAAAATAAAACCCTAAGATCAAAGGGGTGATAATGCAATTTTACATCAATGTGTTTCTAGATAACGCATTATATCCAAAGAAACAACATCTGGACAGCCTTGTAGGAAACAGAAGCACAGTTAGGGGGTGAAGCTGTAGCAGAACACACAAGCATATGCTTAAGGCTAACCTTAGATAGATGAATTTCACCCACAAGATGACTGCAGACAAATGTTCAACTCATCAAGGCCTAGTAGCTTCGAAAATGGCTGTGAGAAGAGCTTCAGCTCTGAATTCCAAGCTCCATTTCTAAACATATGTCCTTGTAGAACCATCTCCATGTTTCTCTTTCTGGTATATCCTACTCATACTTCATGCAGTTTTCACCTCATGCCATTTCCAGCGCCATTCCCCGCAAACCAGATGTTCAGCAGAGACTGGTGTCTGGGAACCCAAGTCTCCACTGTCATGTTTTTGAGAGCAATGAAGACAGGAAAAGGTTTTTAATCCTCCTCTGCCCACTGCTTCTCCTTACCCATTCTTCTTCCAGCTGCTGCAAACATGGTTAAGAAAAGGGAATTAATTAAGAAGCGGCAGGTGAGAAAGAGCTAAGCTCTCCTAGCCTGTTCACTTACCTTTTAAAGCAGGGGTGACTCTACCCTGTGGCCCTCCAGATGTTGCTGAACTACAGTGGATGGGGGCAAAATTAATTCAGTTGACATTTAAAAGAGAGGCTACTTCAACTGCACTTTTAAAAACTCTTATCTGAGCTAACATATACCCGCCCTTCAAGATTTCACATTTTCCAAATTTTGTGATACCGTTCTCCAGCTAAGCAATGTGTACAAAAATGCACATACTAGTGACAATTGCATTAAGCTAGAGGAAATTGCTTTGCAAAATGGCCATTTGCAAAAAGCTGTATACATTAGAAGGAATGTGAACTAAAATGCTGATATTTTTTAATTATGTTTTGTTGTGTGTGTGCTTTTTAAATCACAGTCTGATGTGGAGAATTGGATTTAAGATTGTAAAAATGAGAAACGGAGAGAATGTGAGGTTAACCCATCCTTAACTATGTCCCTTCTGCCCTTGCTGGCATGGCCAATGGTCAGAGTGATGTAAGTTGTCATCCAACAACATCTAGGGTCACAGATTAGCCAGCCCTGCTCTAAATCACACCCTCTCCTCACCACTTTTCAGAATTTCATTTGTGATCTAGACCTCAGGGGCGTAGCAAGGTAAATTGGTACCTGGGGGCAAAAAAAAATTGTCACACTCCCCCGAGGTGTAGGAAGGTCAGGTGGTACCCAGTGCGGGAAATTTCTTGTCAACCCCCCCCCATTGATTCCCCCCCCCCACAAAAAATGGTTTTACGTTATTTCATATTTTCTTACAAAGGAATAATAACAAGTAATAATAATAATAAACTTTTATTTATATCCCGCCCTCCCCAGCCGAAGTCGGGCTCAGGGTGGCCAACATCAGATACATAACATTGGTATAAAATCAAACAATAATTAAATTACCTCCTAAAAACATCTCAAAATCAAATTAAAGTCTAATCAGATGGCTTTCCACAGGGTTAGGGTTGGGAACAGTAAGTACTCCACTGAACTGAAATTTCAGCCTTCACAACATAGGAAAACAGCCAAGTAAACAGCTATTTTGGTGGAGGAGGGTCAAGATATTAACCAATATGCATGGAATTTCATATATAGCTATATAATCCCTAGTATAGTAAGATAAGACCTTTGGAGCAGGCATTTTCCCATAAAGTTTTTTTTATGAACCGCCCTAGTAGGGCAGTAATTGTTCCTTGATAATTTGTCACCCCCTCCAGTATGGAACATGGGGCGGTCCGCCCCCTACGCCCCCCTTGCTACGCCCCTGCTAGACCTTCCATTCCATCAAATGCTTAGCTTGGTCTTTAATATCAGTACCAAATGTAAGCACAAAGTCCTCCAATATTAGTCCCCCCCCCCACCTTGCCCTCTTTCTTCCCTTGTTTTGCATATCTCTGTCTATTTTTCAGTCCCATGCACAATTTCCTTTACACATTTCAGAATTAACTACTGCACAAACTATATCTGTCTCATAATTCACAATGGGGAGACAATCCAGAGAACTCATTTCTGTGCAAAAAAAAAAAAAGTCGGAAGGGACAGGTTCAGTTATAATGCAATTACCTGAGCAAGAGAACCATAAAACACCCCTTTAACAGGTTTCTGCTTCATTTTTTAAAAATAGCAAACTTATAATTCATATCCCACAACCCATTGGTGCACCTGCTGCTTTAGACTGATAAGAAGAACATCAGTACTGTAAATGCACAACCTTTTCTCTTATCAGAGAAAACTAGGCTTGAGAAGTATGCCTGCTTGCTGTCAAAAGAGGCATGTTTGTAGTCAGACAAGGGGAAATGTTATCAACGTATTTCAATAAAACACATCGGTTTGATGTCATGCCAATTTGGCAGACCCGTGTACCAACTCGGCACACCTGAATTCCTGAGAGAAAATTTGTCACCTTGCCAGTTACGGTGTCCTCTGAAAGGAAATATTTGGGCCTTGGAGAAGTCTGCTACTCATTCATGAAATGGTGGTTTCTGTCAGTTCCACATTCATTCATATGGAAGTGTCAATGCCGAGATTTCAGTGAGCAAATGAACATGAGAAAATGGCGGGGGGAGACATCCTCCTACTTGAGCAGGAAAGGCCATTGACACATTGGAGGTTTCTCCCCTTGCTATGTGTGCCAAAACCCACATTCAGTTGTGATATTTAGGGAGGGTGGAATGGGATCTGTGATCTCGATCCGCATGTGACTATTGTTCTGGGGTTGGTAGCAGCCTATGGTTTTGTTATTAAGCCGTACAAACTACCTGTTGGTAATTCTACCACCCTTACTTTGGGAGGGGGGAGTGGCAGCCCGGGAGAAGGAATTATCTCTGGCAGCCTCTGAGTAGCAGGATTCCCTCCCCATGGAGATGCTTCTGGCATCTTCATTGTATGGCTTTATGCTGAAGACATGTCTCTTTACCCTGGCCTTTGACATCTAAAATACAGTGGTACCTCTGGTTACGAACACTTCAGGTTAATGAACTCCGCTAACCCAGAAGTAGCTGCTCCTGGTTGCAAACTTTGCCCCAGGATGCGAACGGGAATTGCACGCAGCGGGAGGCCCCATTAGCAAAAAGCACACCTCAGAATAAGAACGGTTTCAGCTTAAGAACAGACCTCCGGAATGAATTAAGTTCGTAACCAGAGATACCACTGTACATATTTTTAGGACCCACCATAATCTTGCAACTGGTTTATTTTAAACTGTGAATATTGAAACTTTAAATGGTTTTAACCTGCCCTGGGACCTTATGATGAAGGGTAAGAAAGAAATTGGAATATTATTATTATTATATGTAACCACAACAGATGCTTTTAAAATACATCATCTTTTGCTGGATGATGAAGATTTAGCTTTGCATAATCTAAAAGTAGATTTCTGAGTTGTGTGGTGAATTTAGCTGCTTCCTCCCTCCTGAAAATTGTAACGCTACTTCCTCCAGGGAGGAGGATCTTTATTTTAGTTAGTTCATTATTTAACAGCATTTATTATGCTGTCTGATCACAGTGTTGTCTGGGAGACTTATAAACAATAAAGCATCACAATACTGTATAATACAATAATTGCTGCAAAGCAAAATAAAAATCAGTAAACAAAGTTCAGCATTACATTTCAGCATAAAAATTTCAGTAGCAGGGAGTAAAAAGGAACAGAGAAATATATATTTCAGAAATTACATTTATTTTAAATATGCAGCAGGAATAAAATGATGCCACAAATCTAAAACTTCAGTGGATTTGATCATTCATAATTCAAAAGCCTGGATTTTATTTTTAATTTTTTAAAAAATGCTACCCAAAAGACCACAAATCAGGTGACTACAAGTCAGGTGAACCTGTCTGAAGATGATTTTCCATAACTGAGAACAACCACTAAGAAAGAAGATAGCCACCCATTGTACCTCCTTTGGTGGGAGCTCCCAGATAAAAACCTCTGACAATGTTTTCTTGGTCTAGACCAGGCTTCCTCAAACTCGGCCCTCCAGATGTTTTTGGCCTACAACTCCCATGATCCCTAGCTAGCAGGACCAGCGGTCAGGGATGATGAGAATTGTAGACAGGTACTTTGGGTGGAGGAGATTACCTGTATTCAGTTTAGGATTATAAATGACCTGAGTCTAGCATTTTCAGTTGGGCCTGGAAACAGATTGGAAGTGATAGTTTACTGAAGACAACAGCAGGTAACAGTGGGTTAGAAGCAGATAAAGGAGACCCATCTTTGAATGCTGCTTTGATCTGACACCCTGCCTGCACCTCCTTCCATATCCATTCTCAGACATAAATGGAGCCTCCAGCGACTTGTGTTCCATCCTGTTCTTGTGTTTGAGTATAAGGACAGAACTTGCTGCTATACATGGAGAGCATTTCTGTTTTTTCTGCACCACAAGAGTGTTCCTATGTTACAAGCCAAAACCACAACTGCAGTCTATCTGGCCGTTAATGATGGCACACATCTTCATTGATCCTGAAGGTGACATAGTGTGAAATATTTGAGGCCAGGATTTCATCAAAATTCAAATTATACTAGCAATTACCTGAAAAAATATAATCAAAAATTTGTATCATTTCTGGCTTGGATAAAAATACTTTCAGAGCTTGTATCAGGGAGGGGGGTTAAATTGGAAGATTTCTTGAAGATTATCTAGTTGAAACCAGTGCAGGATTCAAACTCAGCATCCCTGACAGATGGCCACTCAGATTCTGGTTAAGTTCCTCCTGAGAAGGACAGCCAACCACCTTCTCTCTTGGGATAGATGAATCTATCAATTTCAGTTTCTCTCCATTTCCTCATTTATCTATTCTTAAATTCAGTTTACCCCATTTCCTCCTTCATCTGCAGCTTAAAAGAAATAGATCAGTAGACATTTTGTGCTCATGTTACCATGTACAGTTTTGAAGTGTGAATTAAGGAAGTTCATATTAAAAAGAAAACTGAGCTATTTTCTTCCCCCATCCTGTATTCTGAGGCAGTTTGCTCAATACAGTGTTTCTCAAACTTGGGTCTCTAGCTGCTGTTGGACTACAACTCCCATCATTCCTAGCTAGCAGGACTAGCGGTCAGGGAGGATGGGAGTTGTAGTCCAACAACAGCTGGAGACCTGAGTTTGAGAAACAATGATTTAATCACTCTTACCATGTTGATTAGTTCTTACTACTAGGAAGCGTTTCAAAATGATTAGCCCAAAGTGCCTCCATTGGAATTTCTGCCCATTTCATTTTAGTCCTGGCCTCTGTATCAACAGAGAACAAGTCTGATCCATCTTCTCCATGACAGTCCTTCAGATATTTCAGGACTGCTATCATGGCCACACATCCCGTTCAGTATTCGGTTGAGTCACATTATGAATTTTCATCCTTTCTCAATTTTCACACACTCCGAATGCCAGTTCTTTAGAAATTAACAGAAGCTGTGACATTGACTTCTGGGCCTTTTTCCTAATTGAATTTTGTTCTCATATTGATATCAAAATAGTCTCTTAGGGCCTTCTGGGCCTTCTCCACAATCTGTTGGTTCCTAAACAAAGCATCATTCATTCTCCATCTAAATGTTCCCTGCAGAGCTGTTTTTAAGTCCACTGTAACTGAGTTATGATCTGAACAAGTTTTAGGAAGGATATCCACTTTATTTACTCTTGGGGCAAGCTCTTTGGATATCCAGATGTAATCCAGATGGCTCAAGACAACATTCTGGATTGGCTGTATCATTAGGCAGAGGGAGAGACGGTAACAGTAGCAGCACCCTTGACCATTGTGCCTGAGCACCCCTGGCCATCCTCATTATATTGCTTCCTGGTGCCCCCATGCAATTATATCATTAACTATGCCCATCCTCTTTTATTTTTTTAACACAAAGTCTGGAGCAGCTGCTAAAATTGCCTCACGGAAGGGAAGCTGAGCCCCTGCCAGACTTACTTTGAGGAGAAGGTGAGAGATCAGGCGAGAAAACCAAAGGCATTCAGCACATCTGTGAAGGAAAATAAACCCCCAGCCCTCCTGTATGGCAGGAACACATCTATTTTTGGGTTATCAAGTGTTCTGCGGGCGGAAGAGCCAATATTAGAAACTCCATCAAATTGCAAGAACCTTTTGAGGTCACCAAAGCCAAACAACAAGAGCGGTGTGCTCATTGGATGCTGGCTCTCTTATAGGACATAATAACCTTTGCGGGGAGGAGGTAAAAAAGAAGGGGAGGAAGGGAGAGAGAGAGAGAGAATTCTACAGTTAAAACTGAGCAAAGCAACATTTTAAACATGAACTTCCAGCACCAAACTTCACATTTCACAGATGACGACATTTTTATTCTCAAGACTAGGGTGTGTGTATTCATCAAGACAAATAAAGACTTCAGGGTTGTGGGTTCAATCTCCATGGTGGACAAAAAGATTCCTGCATTGCAAGGGGGTTGGACTAGATGATCCCTTCCAACTCTACAATTCTATGATTCTGTGATCGTAAAGATTAATATATTTATTGTGGAATGAGCCGCAGGGTATATACTTTGTGAAACTATGAGTTCTTATTCCAATCTGGAATAAACTCCTTCGTCTTTAAAATGCCATGAAACTTTTAAAATATTTTTTTTCCTACAATAGGGTCACACATCCACATTATGCTTTATAAAGCACTCTTATGCCACTTGAGCGGCCCTGGCTTCCCACAAAGAATCCTGGGAACTAGTTTGCGAAAGGTGCTGAGGCCTGTTAGGAGACCCCATCACAGAGCTATAATTCCCAGCACCCTTAGCTACAGTTCCCAGGATGCTTTGTGGGGGGCATGACAGTTAATCGTCTAAGAGTGCACCTTATCCACGGTGTGAATATGACCTACCATAGTTATCATTCTGGAGATTATTGAGAATATCTGAGTTGAGATGCAGCTATTGTCCTTCTAGAGTTTTTAAATACACTGCTAGTTAAAATACAAAGGGTTATGAATTCCTGCATGAAAGCTTGGGTTTTTTTATGGCAAAAGCTTTCATGGACTAGAGTGCACTTCACAAGATGCTTGAAAGACTATCCCCAGTTGGCAGCTTTATATATTATTTGGTATAGAGGAAAAAATTACAAGTGTTATAAAGAGTGGGATTAAATGGCATTGGAATGCAAAAAGGACAGGCAATACTAGTCAAGTATGCAAAATAATCGCAACCTCCCCTTCCTACCCATGGCACTGAGACTTAAAACAGCATAGTCCCAAGAGTAGACATCACTGAAGCAAGGTGAACCAATGACTTGAAGCCATTATATATTGGGGGATGGGAGCTAAACCCTAGAAATTAATAAACAGTAGGATTTTGATTATTTACAGTATTGAAGGGAAGATTGCAGGCCCATGGCAAAGTACAAGCTATGCTTCCTTTCCAAGCCAGGGCCTCACCTGGGATGATAGGTGCTGGTACGGAGGCCCCTGGGTGCTCCAGCCCCCACAACATTCCCCATGGAGGGGCCAGGCACCCCCCCAAAAATTGTGCTGGGGCCGTGTGCACACACTGCCACGGCTCTCCTCCTCTCCCCCTCCCAGGTCAGACCTGATCCAGGAGTGGAGCTGGCAGCTCCCTTGCACACACAGCCCTGTACAGGAGTGAGGCGGCGCTATGGCAACGCAGCTGCCTCTGTCTCTCCTCCTCCTCCTCTCTGCCCAGTGTAGGAGACGGGTGCCAACATGATGCTGCTGCTGCCACGACTCTCCTCTCTGACTGAGCAGAGCTGGGGCTGGGTGTGAGGGAGCTGGCTGCTCCCTTGGGTGTGCAGCCCAGTGCAGGAGAGGGGTGGCAACCCTGCTGCTGACGCCTCTCCTCCACTCCGACCCCAGGTCAGACCTGATCCGAGAGCGCAGCTGCTGCTGGAACGAGGAGCCAGGCTCCAATGAGGGAGCCTGTGCGAGGGAGGCACCTGGCCATGCCCCCTCTCAAAAATGTGCCCTGGGCCACTGCACACCCACTGACAAGCGCATGTGATATCAGGCATGCATGCCAGCAAACACAGCCTTGGACACCCACGGTCCTGGGGGCAAACCGGAGGGCCTGTCTAGGTAGGTCCAGGATAGAGGCATTAACATGACAAAAGGTGTTGATGGCCCACCTGAGAGGAATCTTGGGCCTAGGGCTAAGCAGGCAGAAGATTGCCATGGTAACTGTGTGTGAAGTGGCAGGAAAAGAGAGTCTTTAGCAAGGTGTACAGGGAAGAAGAAGGGAGTTAAAAAAAAAAGAGAGAGATGCCTTGGACAGGCTGGCTGAAGGCTGGTTGGGAGAGATGCCTTGGACTCCAGTGCTGCACTGCTATGGGGAACAAACCCAACTTGAGGTGACCATGCTGTAAGATTTGGACTCCCCTCATGCAGACTGAAGTTGTAAATAGGTGAATAAAGCATATTTGTTAAAGCTACGACAGTCTCCACTGCAACTTCAGTTCTCCAAAGGAACACAGACTCTGGGTGTGTGCCTGGAACCCCCTGGAATATTGCTACTGCTTGGCAGAGAGTGGGACTGGCACCCAACTCCTGCAACAACATAAAATACAGAACTGTCAGTTCTAGTGTTTACTAATCTTGTTTCCTTTATTAAACCCATTTTTTTCCCTTAAGCTTTTCACTTCAAAACATGCTGTGTGTTGAAATATCAGGATTTTGTGGCCTTTGGTTTTGTTTTTTTGCTGGATTTGTGCTGTTGCTGGCATTATCGGAGGAGCAGAGAAGAAAGACTACTCATTTATTTTCATTTTGCAGGCACTTCATCGAGCAGATGCCCCGTGGTGCTAAAAGCTAGTACAGCAAATGAATCTGTATTTTACATGTACTACTACTGACTGCTGGGGGTTCACGGGAATGGTTATTCCTCCATACAAAACAGGTGAAAGTACTTTATCCAGGAGAAGGGATTTAGAATGCCCTTCTTATGGACAAGCTAGTTCTCTGTGGATCTTTCTTCTAGCATGTAAGAACGTTGGCAGATGAATCCCTATCCGTACTTTGGGGATTGGCACACAAATCCCCATCTGTACACCCCCCTTCACTCTGCACCCAGTGCGTTCCCGCCATTAGCATGTACACACAACATTAGCCACAGTACACATCTATCCTCTTGTTTCTTGAGAAATCTTTTTATGTCACATGATCACTCAAATACAATATGGAAATCAATGGGGAAATGTCAGGGAAACAGAATAAACTGCCATGTGAATGCAGTCCCCTCCAGCTCTGATTTTAGGACAATGTCATGAGAAAACATGGAAATTGCAGGCTGATTCAGATCTGGCAACCTGTGCAAATCAGGTGGATTCACAGTCCCACCAAGGCAATAGTCCTGTGCACATTTCATAGAATCATAGAGTTCGAAGGTACCCAATGGTCATCTAGTTTACTCTTTATTTTTTTAAAAAAAGTATTTTTTATTAAAGATTTCTTGGTTTACAGAAGTACCGGGTATGTGCAATGTCTCTTTTTTCAAGTTACATTTTCTACAGGTCAGTTTCATTTGTTGAGACATAAGTGTTACATCAGGAAGAAAAGGGGGAAAGAGGTGGAGGGGGGTCATGGTGGGTGGTGATGTTTCTATTTTACTTAATGTATGTGTGGGGTTTTGTGTCAGCGTTGTTTGTGCAGGTTCTCTTTGCTATTCGCTTGTGTTCCTTTGGTGATGAGAGAGGTTGGGGTTGGCGTAGGGTTTGGTTGCTTGTTTGTGATTGGCTGTGGTGAATTTTGTTTTCATGTGTGAGTAGGGTGTGTGTGTGTTTTGAATCAGGTTAGCCACATTGATTCGTATGCTGTTGGTGGATTCTTGTCATTCTCTTGTTGGACTGTGTGTGTGATAAAGAGGAACCATACCGAGGTGAAGGCATCATCTTCTACTTGTCCCTGTGTGACTTTCAGTTTATTGGTTAATTTTTCTAGTAAGGCTGCTTCCCATACTATTTGGTGCCATTGGTCCATGCTTACTCCTGACAGGTCTCTCCAGTGTCTGGTTATGGTGTTTCTGGTTGCTGAAAGTAGTGGGTTATAAATTCTACTTGATAATATTGTTTATTAAACTTGAACAGCTTGCTCCTAAGTAAGCATTCATGGGATCGGCTTTCCATACCGTAATCCAATGCATATATAGAAGGAAGTTACTGTATCACCACTGAACACAGTGGGACTTGCTTTTGATTAAACACTATTATGTCTGACTATAAATATGTGTTTGTTACTACCCTGGATATGCATGGATTATTACTGAAGGATATCTGTCAAACAGCCACCATAGTGCAAGCATATTTGAAACTATTGCATATATTTCTAGCTGGTACTAGAGCGAATGAAAAGGCTCCATCGAAAAACTTTTTTTTTTTTTTTTTTTTTTTTTTAACAGAATTTATTGGCATTTTCACAAAACAACATAAACCCAACCCCCACACCTACAAATATCAAAACAAACACAAATACAAATACACATACACATAATGTCAGGATTCTTCTTCTTATCTGTATATCTTACTATAGAAAAAAAAAAAAAAAAAAAAAAAAATTCTAGTTCCGAATCTTGACACTTGACTTCCCCCGCCTATACACCTTCGGTTTTAATACAATACACTTTCTCCTTAACATCTTTTCTCCATAGAAGTTTAACTTATCTTGATATAGAAAGAAAAAACACCTTTGTCTTATCTTTTGCATTATAACCTAAAACTTAACCAAATATTCTTAGAGCTAAACTTATTTCTTCTATCATTTAGCATGCTGCTTTTAACTTAAATTCAATATCTCCTTACTTATTTAAAATAAACTTATTTAACAAACTTCACACTCCGATTTCGGATACCATGGCAGACCATCTATGTTATACAATGATTAATTCAACCCACTCCCCTTTTGTCCATTGTCTTCTCCTGTCTTTCACCAGAACCGAATCCCCTATTGTATGCTTCTGAATGTCCACAGATCCAGGTTACAACCACAACAAACCCTGCATCGAGCTCCAAGATGTTCATCCTCTGCATTCTGAGCTTCTCCGTAGCTTTGTACCAAAATTCTTCTTCTTGTAGAAATCTTAATTCTCTGTCCCTCGACCCCGAGCTGCCACCTCGGAATCTAGATATTAAAAAACTTTCCGTTTCAGGGTTTCTGCCACCCCCTGAAAACAGTCCCTGTTCCAATCGGATTTGCTCTGCCATCTCAGACCATCCTTCCAGCACATCTTCCAGCTCTTTGCAAAAGTCTGTTTCCATTGAGTAGATTTTTTGGAAAGCCTCCTCTGTGGAATACAGATTATTTCCATTTATAATCCCACACAAGACTCTTAATTTTCGATTAGCCAGCTCCAATTGAAAGACAGTGAGCTTTTCCTCTACCTCCCAGTCCTTCTGTGCCAGCATGAGCGCAAAGTCCAACATCTTCGGGGAAGGGAGGTGGGTATCAAATTACATTTCCTGTCTTTTTCCTCCTTTGTCTCAATTTTCTCCTGCGCAATTCCAAATCGCCGCCATTTCTTCCGAAGCCAGAGTATAAAGACCAAAACTTCAAATGGAGATATTTTTCCTCAATTAACCCCTGAGAGGGAATCTCTACAGAGTCAGTTTTCAAATTCCAAGCACTTTCAAGTGATTAGTGTAGCAGCAGTCACTTAAAGAGTTAATTCCTTCCAACCCCCGAAGGGAGAGAGGCGGGCTGCCTTTTCTTTTGATCCCAGAGCTTTTCCCGAAGTACAAAGAGTCAGTCAATTACTCACAGCTTCTGGTTTCTTAGCAACTTCTTAATGACAGGTAGAACAGAGACGCTCCTCACGGACTTTGCCGCCGCATGTAAACATCCCGGTTGGGGCATGTCCCCTGAAGCCCGACTCCGTGGTCCCTTCACCCCCATTCCCCCCTTACAGGGGGCGCGGGGGAAGGGTTCGGAGCACAACGGGCATAGCCGGGGAGCCCAGGGCGCGGGACGCTCTTCCCGCTCCCCAACCAGAGCCCTGCATGCGGCTGCAGGGCTCCTAACCCCCGGGATGAACTGGGTGCCTCGCCACCGAAGCAACCCAGGACCATCCGCAATGGCGCCAGCCGCCGGAAGTCGGCTCCATCGAAAATCTTTATGTATTTTCCCCTGTTCATCCAGGAAGAAGATGGATTGCCATGGTAACACCATCATGGAACAATAGGTCAAGTTTTTATCAATATTCGCCAGGCTTGTTCTGTTAGATTTTGCTTAGAAAGTGACTCTGGGCTAAAAGGCAGACCATTACATTTTGGATTTAAAGTTAATCTGATCAGTGGGTAAATTAGAACCAGTGAGCAAGCAAGATTGAATTGATAAACGAACTGGTTTTTACATAGAGGCTCAAATTGCAGTTTAATGAGGAACGCTAGCATTGTTTTACAGCAAGAAATGTAAATGAAATATGGAAATGGATTATCCCATGCTTTTCATTTGCATAAAAGTCAGGCATAATGAAAGCAACAGAAGGGATAAAAACTGTGCAGAAAGATGGTTCAGGGAAATATTAGCACATTATTAACTGAAGTCATTTTTAGCGATATTAAATACTTTAGAGAGTCTTGTGACACCATAAAGACTAAAGCCACAATAGCGCTTGCTTATAAAACTTGTGCTTAAATTAGTCTTTAAGCTGCCACAAGACTGTGGTATTTGCAGCGACAGACTAACACGGCAATCCTTCTTGAAACAAAATATTATAGAGTTTGAATGTGTTTGGAAACAATCCAAAGAGAACTGAAGTTTATTTAACAACTGTCACAATAAATGAAGCTTAAGCACCCTGTTAACATTCTCTGGATCAGTGTATATGGGTACAATCCACCAGGAAGATTTCCTGTGCCAACAACCGGCTGAAATGAAAGAACATTTTCTTTTTGATGTGAGCTGCAGAACTATGGGTACTGCTGAAAATTTCCTTCCTTCATTATACCCATGTAACAATTTTTGAGAGTGAACACAAGTAATGGAGGGAGGGGTGGAGAATGGGTTTGATATCAAGGCATATGGTTCACAAAGCTGTTTGTTCCCAGTATATGTAAACTAACATGAGGTGGAGAGACCTTGAACGTGTGGGCCAAACCTTCTCATTTGCCCAGGGAGGCCATTTTGGGGGAGCCACACCCACTGCCCTACAGCTGACGTCATACCGGTACATGGGGCACGTAAGTGGGGCTTCAAGAGAACATTTGGAAGCTTAAAGTGAGTTCCCACTTGCTCAATGAGCGGGTTTCCATTCAGTGAAAACCATGTCTCCTTCCCATTGTGGCTCTTTGAACTGCTGAAAACCAGAAGTTCAAACAGCACTGGTGGGGCTGTTTGAAGGCCCTTTTTAAACAGGCCCACACCACTCTTTGAATCTCCAATTTTCACTGTCATTATGAAATCAGGTGCCTGGTTTATATAAAATATAATTTCTGTACTGCTTACTTGCCAAAATGGTGCTTCTAAGCGAGAAGTACGATTGCTGTTGTTGTTGTTTTTTTAAAAAAAACCAAGACTTTTGACAATTTGTAGCCACAACTGTCTATATTTAATTGTTTTAGGACACAGCCGGTCAAGAGAGATATAGGACAATTACGACAGCCTACTATCGGGGTGCAATGGGCTTCATTTTAATGTATGACATCACCAATGAGGAATCCTTCAATGCTGTGCAAGACTGGTAAGTCCAATTTGGGATAGAAACAAATGGGAAATATGGATAGTGAATTTGGCAACCAGATTCCTGTTGTGATTATGAAATATCTCAGAGACTTGGTCTGTAGGAACACATGCAACTTTCCTAAACAAATTCTGTCTAGCAATCATGAATTTGAGTTTGAGAATATTTTGCATTTTTCTGTTGACGTCAGTGTCAAGTTTCTAGTTCTCACATTAAAAGCTCCAACCCCACACACTACAGTCCAACTTGAGTGACCGTCTCTGTTCTGTGATCACATAATGAATCCATTATAAATTGCCGGGTTTGATGTGATTAAGCTTAAGAATGTTTGGGAATGTGTCAGTATATTACTTTGTAATTCCTGTGGGTTACAAATGAAGTTGGTAAGAAGTACCGGAACTTGACTTCAGAAGATATTTGAGATAACTAGGCATTGAATGTTGTGTGATTCTAAGGTTGGTTTACTGAGATACCTTGATGGTGTAATTCGTATTAAGAACAGAGACTGTGCTAAGAATATTTTGGTAGCAGCAAAAAATAATCAGTGTTTGAATCGTATTTTTTAGGTTTTAATAATTTTATTGTTCTATACTGTATTTTAATTGCTGCCTTTCTTCTGCGTGTCACACATAAAACTTGTGTCCTTGTTATTATTTATTTAGAGGGCACCACCTATGCACTTGATGTTTTACAAAGAGCAGGTAGAAAGCAACACCAAGGGACTTGAAATCTAAAATAGAAATTCAGAAACAACAGAAGAAGGAGTGAAATGGAGACCTGGGTAGCCAAGGGAAGACCATGTGATGGCTTCAATCACAGTGCTTCTGCTTAGTACAACAGGTACTAGGGAGATGATTGAAAGGCTTCCTGGAAAAGTTGAATTTTGAGAAGGGACCTTTGTACCTTCCCCAATCTCCTCTCTGGTCCGATGGTTCTGCTTCTTCCTATCTCTGGAGTGGCCACTGGTTTTATACAAATTGGAGAAACCCCCTGTCAGGGTGCTGCCCTCACCTCACGGCAAAGGGTTGCCAGAGCTTTCTCACTATCACGAGCCCCCTCCCCACCTGCTCAGCTATTCCTCTTCCTCCAGTGAGGGAGGGAGTGATCCCTCTAGTGGGGAGGGAGAGACGGGAAGGGGAAGTAGGAGTCAGGGCTCTGACAGGGAAGGAGAGCCCTCGCATCAAGCAGGGACTGGAGGTGAGGCGCCTCTTCTGTCTCCCCACTTGCGCAGGGGGGGAGGATGCAGAGGGGGGAGGCGGGGGTTCCGCACCCCGCGGCTTTTATGCTGGGCAAAGAACCGGAAAGAGTAATTCCCGGACTCTGCCGAAGGATGAGCTAGACGTACTTTTGTTGCTGCACTGCACATATCTGCACAATAAAGAAACTTGGTTTTAGAAACCTCGGCGTCAGGCTGGTTACTCATGAGTAATCACTGAAAACCCTTACACCCCCCTTTCTGCTTCACTGACCTTCCCAAAATTGATTTCTTCAGCAAAGTTTTGATCTCAACCTCTCTTGTCTCCCCTTGCTTGCTGATGCTCCCCTGCTATCTGATTCTCCCTAATCTCTTCCTCTCTTTTCATCCCTGTCTGATGCTAGCTTATAAGTCTTCTGGATAGGGATGGAACAATTTTATGTTCTGTACAGGACATTGCACTCTGGGTAATGCAACATTCCTAAATGAGGATAGTTGCCACAATCTTGCATTTCTGAAATTAGCATAAAAAAGTGTGAAACAAGGAATGATGGTTGATTTTACTCTTCAGTGATGCAGTTGTCACACTCAATCAACACAGGGCAAAATACCAGCAGTCAGAAGCAGAGATCACAGAGCATATTTATTCTAGAAAGTGCTGTTTTAAAGCCCAACACTTTTCAAGCAAAATTTGACTCTTCATCAGGGGAAATTTCCATTGCACTCTGATTTAAGAAGGCTCTTCAGTACATGTTCTCAATTCTTGCAATGCCATTGTGTGACAAAGCAGTATGATTTAATATCCCTCTTGTGCAGATTTTTCTTTATCTTTTTATTTTCTGTATTTCTCTCATGCACTTCAGACAGTTACGGTCTCCCTAAGTGACTCACATTAATTAGAGAGAGAGAGACAGGCCCTAGCACCAGACTTACAAGCTAAAATGAAATGACACAAAAGGGAATGAAGGATCAAGTCTTCAGGGCCAAAACAAAGTGATGAGCTACAAACAATTTAATCAAGTTCAGGGCAGGCTGGTCTTCCCTTGTTGGTGTTCTTGCTTAAATTGCAATTGGTGGCTCTTGGCTGATGGATGGGGCCAGAGGGTCCCCTTTCCCCTTGCTTCTGCAGTTGCAGGGCAACTGGAAATTGAAGTTGAGTACTCTTTCTGGTAGGAAAGGGCAAAACAAGCTCCCAGTAGACGCATCTTCTTTGACCAATGGATGGGGTTTGTTTGGACCTGTACACATCTGAACACTGTCTCTTCTCCATCTTCAGGGGATAAGGCCTTCTGAAACACAAAGGAGATTGGAGAATTTTGCTCAAATGTGCTAGATGTGAGGACCATTTCCCAATGTAGTCTTAGCTCTATTCTGTTAGTTGGCAGCACAGGACAGACTGCTGTCTGTCTAGTAGAGGTTGCCCGTTAAAAAAGCATGTTTTCCAAATACAAAACAGAATGACACGATTAACTTCAGATTGTTTAATTTAGGTAGCCGAGTGCTCTTATAGTGTGTTCTTGGAGCAACAAAGACACAGCCAGAGCTTTCCCAGAAATTTATATTTCTTAAGAAAATATAACAAATGAAAAATTAGTGGATAATTGCAAAGGCAGCTCTAGAGACGAGGGAGAGACTTCGGACTCTGAGAAGGGCAGAGGTGTGGGAATTGTAGGTGTAATTAAAAAGGGGGGGGAGAGAGAGAGAAGACAGAATGAAGATTTATACATCCTTCTTTATGCTTTGTCCAAATATCAGAGGTAGGCATGGAGATCCTTACTGTCAATATAAATCCAACCAAAAAAAAAAAAAGATAAATAGAAAGGAAGGCTTTATTAAGGTGGAGTCCGGTGAGAGTCAGAATGAAGAAAAAGAGTGCTCAAAGCAAGGATTCCAGTCTAAGGCTGTATTCTCATGGCAGTTTGTTGCATTTTCCTGATGTTTCTCTGTTAATTTGTAAAAGTAGAAGTCGATTCCAGAAACATAGCTGGGTATTGCGGAGCATCCCTTTCCATGTTATTTGCAAACAGATACCTTTCCAGAAGCAAACAACGCGGAAAAGAATGCTAAACATGGACTATATTCTGCTGTATTTCTGTATGCGGGTTTTACATCATGTGAAAGCTTGAATATAATGTGTAAATTAACAGTTAGAGAAACACTGGGAGAACAGAATAAACGCAGCCTATGTCAGAATTAAGTTTATCACGGCAAAACCATTTCCTGGAATTCCCTAGAACTAGGGATTGTGAGTGGGCAAGAAAATAAATCAAGTCAAGAATCTCAAAACTTAGTTAAACAGATGCTCGAATGATTATGGAGAGGGGGTGTCTCTCGAGCCATCTTCAGACATTAAGTTTCATCACGGGAGGATTAGATTCGTGTGTAGACAGCCCATTGTGTATTCTGCCACAACACTTCCTGTGTGCCAGCTATGTCCTCCCCCCCCCCAGACCTTCACTAGTTTAGTCTGAAGGTCTGAAGAGTCCTTCTACTTATGATCAGCTGAAGAAGAAGAAGAAGAAGAAGAAGAAGAAGAAGAAGAAGAGGAGTTTGGATTTGATATCCCGCTTTATCACTACCCGAAGGAGTCTCAAAGTGGCTAACATTCTCCTTTCCCTTCCTCCCCCACAACAAACACTCTGTGAGGTGAGTGAGGCTGAGAGACTTCAAAGAAGTGTAACTAGCCCAAGGTCACCCAGCAGCTGCATGTGGAGGAGTGGAGACGCGAACCCGGTTCCCCAGATTACGAGACTACCGCTCTTAACCTCTGCGTGATCAGGAACCCTGCATTATCAGACTTTGGTGCATGTTTTGCATGCACTTCTTATCCATGCCATATAACGTAATAAGTGCTAGGCTCCTTAATCTGTACTTTCATTCAATATGAATGACTTGCATTATTTGCTGAGTAGAAAAACCTGTGACAGGTGACCCCTTGTGCGGGGCATCGCAGGTGGTCACCAGGATCACCTATAAATGGCTTAACAGTTGCCATTCAGAGAGCTTGTGGCAAAGGCAGAATTTGAACCAGGAACCTCTTCTGTCACAGCTCACTCTTGCCCGCTTGGCTACCCAAGCAACCTTGGTTAATTGTAGGCGAGGTGCGCTGGGTGTATTGTGCCTTGATACGATGAAGGCTTCTCCTCCCATTTTATCAAATCCTTCTGTGTCCCCAGTGGCATCATTCCAATGCTGGGAAAAGATGTGCTTTTCAGCTCTGCTACCTATTATTCATTGGGCACTCTGTCTCATTAATGTTTCAACGTTTGCACTTTTGCTTCCCATCGATTATTTATAGAATTAAATCCAGTGCTCTGCTAGCACAGAGCAAAGGCTGAGAGGAGCTACACCAGGGGTCAGCAAACTTTTTCAGCAGGGGGCCGGTCCACTGTCCCTCAGACCTTGTGGGGGGCCAGACTATATTTTTTTGGGGGGGGAATAAACGAATTCCTATGCCCCACAAAAAACCCAGAGATGCATTTTGAATAAAAGCGCACATTCTACCCATGTAAAAACACCAGGCAGCCCCCACGAAAAACACAGAGATGCATTTTAAATAAAAGGACACATTCTACTCATGTAAAAACACACTGATTCCCAGACCGCCCGCGGACCAGATTTAGAAGGCGATTGGGCTGGATCCGGCCCCCAGGCAATAGTTTGCCTACCTATGAGCTACACCAAAGCTTGTTGCGATGTGGAAGCTCTGATTAAAACTATCCTGCCCATTCTGAACGTGGGATTCTTTCTCAGTTTTGCATATTTCGCACAATCACACATCACGTAAGGGTTGGAGGGAGCCTTGTAGGTTATCTAGCCCAACGCTCTAGTCAATGCTGGAGTTCCATAGCTAGAGCAACAGGTGGCTTTTCAGTGTCCACTTCCTGAAGACTTTCAGCGAGCTTGTTCTGACAGTACGAGCCTGGCTGAAAAAGGAGATATTTCCACTTCACCTTCGTTAAACTATAGTTAAGTTATGGAATTCACTCCCGTGAGAGGTAGCGATGGACACCGACATGAATGAATTTAAAATAAGATTATACAAATTTATGGAGGCTACTAACCATGATAGCTGTACTCTGCATCACGGCCGAAGGCAGTGTGCCTCTGAATACCAGTTTCTAGAAATGACAGCAGGGGCAGAGTGCTGATGTGCTCAGGTCCTGCTGGTGGGATTCTCACAGGCATCTGGTTAACTGCTGTGAGGACAGCATGCTAGACAAGATGGGCCATTGGCCTGATCCAGCAGGCTCTTCTTATGTCTCTTATATTAATTCTGGCCTGAACCAGCTCTGACTTCAGATGGGTGATGGCCAAAAACAAAACACTCTCCCCCATAACAGTGATAGAAAATATTAACTGCACATAAACAACAAGCAGAGGAGTACTTCCACCCACTAACTAGCCATTAAAAATAAAAACTCAACACCAACACAAAGATTCAGTGCAGGGACGTAATTATAAGGTCAAAGACCTTTTTTATATTTCTTTGTAGGAAAATGTCTGGTGCGTACCTGGATATTTGAACATTTACAAAGCAATGCATACGCAATGAATTGCCCATGTTTATAAAATGGAAGTGGTAATTCTCTGTCCCCAAGGGTGGTATCAGATTCAAGCCATTTCCCATTCTGCAGTGCTCAACTTCTTTGCACGAAAGGCATTTTAACAGTTAGGTGCAAAACTATAACAATATTATTGTTTTATTGTTTATGCTTCCTTGCCCAATTGCTTTTCCCTGGTACGTTTGTCAGTTTTGCATGCCCCACTTAACAATATCTGTGCTACCTGCTGCGAGAGAGAACTTTGCAAAGTAAAGATGAGAAATACATAATTTGCAAAACATTGATAACCCGTTACAATACACTTTTCCTGTTGTTTTGAGAGCCCAGTTGTATTAGTTTGTGGGATATCTTTAGCCACTTTTTCCCTGTAGATATGGAAACCTGTGAAAGCATTTCAGCAAAATACATCATATAGTTTCATGGGCATTTCAGCAGAGTACATCATGTGTGTAGTTTGCTCAAAAGCTGTCCTGCAGAATGGATTTTGCAGCCATTTTACAAATTGGTCACATGGTAGACTCAGGTGGTAGAAGGTACTTCTTCAGGCAGTTGAACTATGGAACTTGCTCCCATAGGAAGCAGTGATGGCCACCAACTTGAATGAATTAAAAAGAGGATTGGACAAATACACAGAGAATAAGGCTATCAGTGGCTAATAACCACCCATGGTGGCTATGCTCTTCTTCCATGGTCGAGGCAGTAATACCTCTGAATATCAGTTGCTGTAATGTAAACCATAGGAGAGGAGAGTGCTCTTTCGCATGCGGTGGTTTTAAACAACGCAAAAGTTCGAATTAAGCAGGAATGAAGAAACACTGAGAGGAAATGGCAGTGTAAATAGTTGCAGAAGTTTGAACAGAGCAAGCAGAGGAGCACTGAGGGAAAGTGGTGGTTTAAAGCAAGGTTTGAGTACAACAGGAAGGGGGTTGGGAAGAGCTCTGTTGTGTTAACTTTCTGGTATTAGCTTTTTTGTTGCAGCTGTCTCTGCTATTTCTCATTGTTAAAACCGGAGTTTGTTTGCTTGTTTGCTTGTTTGCTTGCTTGCTTGTTTAAAACCCTCAGTGTCCTTCCGCTCCTGCTTTCTGCAAACCTCTCTCATTGTTTAAAATTGGCATCTTCCTCTCAGTATCTTTCCATTCCTGCTTTACTAAACTTTTTCTGCTTGTTTTAAACCACCACCTTTTCCCCTCTCAGAAGAGTAACGTATCACACGTAGAGAGGCTCCGCTTCTCATTTGTGAGTGTCAATAAGCATGTGGCTATGGTAGATCCATTTCATGCTGTGCACTTAGGTTTTTAAAAGCTGTCAGTATCATAATATCAAAGTGCAGAAATCTGTGGTTCAAGCACACTTAGGATATTGTGCTCAGCTCTTGTTGCTGCACCTCAAAACGAATGTTGTAAAACCAGGTCAAGCAAGCAAAATAATAATTGGGATTGGATTTCATAACTTAATTTGGATTTCTTAATTTAGAAAAAAGATAAATAAGGGGCATACAAGATAGAGGTGCAAGGTGTGGAGAAAGTAGAGGTTTTTCTCCCTCTGTCATATTACTAGAACCAGTGCTTTAAAAAAATGTTTAGGGGATACTCTCATTTTCCTACTCATATTGAAATACTGCCCCTCAATGAGGCCAAACTTAGATCCACAAAATGTTTAGGGGTATGCGTACTCCGGTGTCCCCCCAGAAAAAGCACTGACTAGAACCAAGGGTTATCTGAATGCTGGAAGATTCAAGAGAGGCAAAAGGAAGTACTTCTTCTAATTTGCTACACATGCAAGAACCATTAAAAATATGATCACCATCATCCCACCCCCAGCTGCAGTCTGCACCATTTTAAATGGTGCAGCCCAGAATTCATAACAGGAATATCACTGTAAGCTTAGTTGGTTACATCAGAACTGGCCATTACTGCCATGTCTGGGCTCACTTTTAGAAATGATAGAGGACGGTTTAGTGGACACATGGGGCAAATATGGAACTGATCAATACTCTGAGTGATAGCGTAGCTGGCTTGATGCCACATGTCAGGAGAAGTTAATTACACACACACACACACACACACACACACACACACTGCTTCTGTGCTTCTTCACTTTATTGCTTCCATTTCACTGCCAGTAATTGTTTTCAATGAGCCAAGGCTCCCACACTGGAAGACGTACAACTGCTGCTGATATCTGTGACAATCTTCAAAGTTAACGAACCCTCCCAATGGCAACGCTGCACTGTCAAAGTGCAGAAAGTGCAAATAAATCTCTGCCAGAGCTTCAAAATGCATTCACCCAAAGCGCAGGGGGATTATTTTGCCAGTTCCTCTGTGTACCCGGTGGATCACATCCAACATGTGCACCGCACATGCCTGTTCACCCTGTGCTGCTATGTGCAGGAAGAAGAAAATGGGGATGATCTGCCCAGAGTTAAGCTCTTTTGTAAATTTGGTGGGACTTACTGGCTTTGGCTGGATTATGTCTGCCGATTGTTGCAATTACCATATGTACCCTGTTTCTCCTAAAATAAGACATAGCCATAAAATAAGCCATAGCAGGATTTCTATGCATTTGCGAAATATAAGCCGTTCCCCAAAAATAAGCCATACCCCGAAAATAAGCCATAGTGACGTGGTACCTCCCATTAAAACAGCCTGGAGAGGCGTGGCTATGCAGTGTACCAATGCGACACGGTTAAAATAAGACATCCCCTGAAAATAAGCCATACTGTGTTTTGTTGAGCGAAAAAAATATATAAGACGGTGTCTTATTTTAGGAGAAACACGGTAGCTATTTGTGAAAAATGCTCTGTTTAAAGTTGGGGAGGCCAGTTTAGAGCCCTCAATTTATCAGTTAGGCTGATGAAACAAAGAAAAGACTTGTGCAAGATAAACCAGTCACAGAGGAAAAGAAAATACCAGATGACAGTGCAAATGAATGTCGGACTGGTTTGAGAGAGGTTCATATATTCCTAGGTCATACTTTGGGCAGCCATGTCGGAAAGCCACATAGGCTTTAATATCAACAAATACAAGCCAAATATTGTATTTTCCCATGTATTGGATGAGGTTTTTTGACTCAAAAATGATGTAAAAAAACTGGGGTCATCCAATACACGGATAGTGTCACACGGGGGGGGGGGACATAAGCAGTGTGGCGCCAGCCATTCGGGTGGCGGGAACGTGGTTTTCCCCGATGCCGCAATGAGTGGGGAGCGATCGGGGGGGTGTTTCCTGTCCGCAGCTGCATGGGGAGGAGAAGCTCCACGCCGCGAGCCAGCTCATTGGCAGGAGCACAACTTCCCAGTTTGAAGAGAGCCAGTTTGGTGTAGTGGTTAAGAGCGGCAGACTCGTAATCTGGGGAACCGGGTTCGTGTCTGCACTCCTCCACATGCAGCTGCTGGGTGACCTTGGGCTAGTCACACTTCTTTGAAGTCTCTCAGCCCCACTCATCTCACAGAGTGTTTGTTGTGGGGGAGGAAGGGAAAGGAGAATGTTAGCCGCTTTGAGACTCCTTTGGGTAGTGAAAAGCAGGGTATCTCCTCCTCCTCTTCTTCTTCTTCCCCTGAACTGATCAATACTCAGCCACGTAATACCGGGTAGTTACCGTATTTTTCGCTCCATAAGACGCACTTTTTTCCTCCTTAAAAGTAAGGGGAAATACCTGTGCGTCTTATGGAGCGAATGGTGGTCCCTGGAGCTGAATTGCCCAGGGGCCAAAAGCAGATTGTGCTTTTTATTTTACAAAGAGAAAAGGGAGTGTTGAAAGGACCCCGCTCAGCAGCTGATCAGCAAGAGATCGGGAGAGAGATAAGAGTCCCGGCTCCCTTTCAGCCCCGCCCTCCTTTGTTGAATGTGCTGCAGAGGGAGGTTGTTTGTTTCCCCAGGACATGTGACTGGCTGATTAGATTATCTGTCTACAAACAGTAGAAATGGCTCCCTTTCCTTAAGATTTTTTCAGAAATGTGAGTTAAGCCCCATAAAAATGGGGCTTTTCCTCTTTCCTTTTCCCCCTTTGCAAAAGGAGCTTTGCTTTCCCCCTTTGAAAAAAAAGCTGCAAAACCTTTAGCTGATCCTCAAAAAAACCCAAAAACAAAACAAAACAGGGCTTTCCCTTTTGCAAAAAAGCTGCAAAACCTTTATCTGATCCTAAAAAATAAAAACCCAGGGCTTTTCCCTTTGCAAAAAAAGCTGCAAAACCTTTAGCTGATCCTCAAAAAAAAAACCCAAAACAAAACAGGGCTTTCCCTTTTGCAAAAAAGCTGCAAAACCTTTAGCTGATCCTTTAAAAAAGGCCTTTTGCCTTTGCAAAAACAGCTGCAAAACCTTTAGCTGATCCTAAAAAAAACAACCAGGGCTTTCCCCTTGGCAAAAAAGCTGCAAAACCTTTAGCTGATCCTTTAAAAAAAGGCCTTTTGCCTTTGCAAAAACAGCTGCAAAACTTTTAGCTGATCCTCAAAAAAAAAAAAAAAAAACCAGGGCTTTTAGAGGAAGAAAACCAGAAAAATATTTTTTTTTCTTGTTTCCTCCTCTAAGAATGAGGTGCGCCCTATGGTCCGGTGCGTCCTATGGAGCGAAAAAATACGGTACTTCATCAGGACAGGTATATAGGCGTAATAGGCGAAGAATAAGGCCTAGGAGTGTACAAGCTGAGGAGAGAAGAGGTAAATTGATTGGGAATAGAAAGGAAATGCAAAGAGATAATAATGGAGAAGGAACTGTGAGAATACCCGATACGCAAACAGATGTAAGGCAACCCAGCTTTGTGACCTCATATGGCAGGTGTGTGTATATATGTTATGACCTTGGTTTTAATATGTGTGTTTATTATTGTAATTTTGACTTTTCCTTAACTTCAGTGTAAAAGGGAGATGTGATATATGTGGAATCTCATTGTGTACACCTGAATCCTATTAGCTGGGATACAGGTATTTTAGCTGTAATCTGTTCCCCTCCCATTCATTCATTTTAGTTGTTTTCCTCCCTCCTCGGGGGAGATGTCGTCGCTGTGCATGATTCTTTAATAAACAATGGCTGCAGTTTAGTAAGGACTGTTTTTGGCAGCGTTGTTTCCTCATTGCAGGGTTTTCTCAGAGAGATCACATGGTGAGAAGCACTCCCTGGATCATTTCCCGTACGCGGTGGCATCAGGGGAGGTTGCGCTCCCTCAAACCGGATGGCTGGCGGGAGCGCAAATTCACCCGATGCCGCTGCACACCAGAAATGATCTAGGGAGTGTTTCCTGCCCACAACTGCGTGGGGGGGGGGAGAGGCTCAACAACTTTGGGCCACCTCCCCTCATTTTCTTAAAATTGAGCCCCCCCAAAATAGGGGTGTGTGTCTTATACAAGGCGGTGTCTTATAGACGGAAAAGTACGGTAGATGGGGAAATGATACAAGGCCAGATCCCTACTCCTACCAAGGTTATTTCAGTTCAGGAAAACAAACTACCGTACTTCTCCCCCTGCCCCAACCTCACTCTAAATGAAATCTCTCAAAAACTCTTCTTCTTAGCACAAGAGCTATAACCATTCTGCAAAAAATAAATGAATGAATGAAAACACAATTCCAAAGAGATCTAACTACGTTGCTTTACAGAGAGACTTCTCTTCACAGCTGATATGACTTCCAAAATCTTGTTTACCAAAGCACATGACAGCAATGCCCTCCAGTGCTTCAGCAGAGCTTATTGGAACTTGCCTGCTTTCAAACCTCGTAACATTGACAGAATTCAGGCAGAGCAGAACTCCTTGCAATGAAATATTTATTTCCCCATGTTCTTTTCCCAAGTGAAGTTAAACAGAGTCGATCTGAGAACAGTCACAGCAGAGCTTGCCATAATATAAATCACAACTAGGCTCCAAGGTTCCAGGAGAGATTTGCAGGGCTGATTATCGGATGTATCCCTTGAAGACACTGAACTTCTTCCCCCTTCTGCACTCATAGAGCATAGCTGCACTGCAGACTTACCTGTATATATCAGTTATGTAGCGGTTTAACAATCATGATTCCCAGGGTCGTCTTAAGCGTATCTGGTGCCGTGGTGCAAAGATCCCTCCGGCGCCCCCCCCCCATTTCCCAGAGTTGTCAATCTTTTCTAAGGAGGGGACCCAGGGGCGGAGCAAGGGGACATTGGGGGCAGTCCACCCCGGGTGCCACCCTGGAGGGGGTGACACTTGGCACACACCCCCGTGACTCCCAAGTTGCTCAGTGCAGCCCCGATCTTTCTGAGTGCCCCGCGTCGCCTGTTTTGCGCTCCCCCACAATGCTCTGTGGCACCTCATTTGCATGCAGGAGTTGCTCCGCCTCTGGCCCCAAGCAAGATCCCTTCAATGATTCCCTTCAAACACTTCATCCACAGAGACGCTCTAGGAATACCCCTTGCTGCTCCAAGGCAACCTGAATGGAAAGGACGTTCAGAAATCAGGAGCAAACGGGATCACTTTTTTTAACCCTGTAGGTTCCAGGGTTTGGGTCCTGAGTTGAGGGAGCTTTTGCTTCTCTCCTTCCCTTCCCCCCCCCCTCCACTTGTTTGCTCACCTGCCTCCTTCCTGTCCTCTCCCTGCCTGTGGCCAGCGCCAGACACTGCTCTGTGGGGCTTTCGGGGTGGCGACTCCTCCGAGGAGACCCGAGGAGACTCCTGAGTCGGCGGAGGGCGGCAGAAGCGGCAAGGCAGCCTCGGTGCCTGGCTGCATCCCGTGATGCAGGGGGCCATAACACACCCCCTGCAAGCACGACGGAGGAGAGGTGGCGGCAGAGCAAGGTCAGGCCAAGCGCCTGGAGCCGGCTGCCTCAGCGGTAGCGTGTCACTCACCGCCCCAACACAAGCAACGCACGGAACAGCTGTTCCTGGACTCCCGCTGCTGGGCGCCCCTGCTGGGTGAGTGCTGTGATGCAGGGCGCCCTCAGCCAAACGGAAAAGACAGCCCAGATGGTTCCCTCCAAAGAATCCCAAGGATTGTAATATGCTGGTGATCTGCGGAGTTCTTTTGGAGATCCCTGCTTTACATCAGGCCACATCCGCACCATATGTTCAAAGCACTGTGTTACCACTTTAGCAGTCACGACTTCCCCCAAAGAATCCTGGGAACTGTAGTTTGTTAAGGGTGCTGAGGGTTGTTAGGAGGCCCCTAGTCCTCTCACAGAGCTGCAATTCCCAGAGCTCCATTAGAAGAGGAATTAACTGGTGGCTAAACCACTCTGGGAATTGTAACCATCTCCTCCAACACTTTGAAGCCAAAATCTGACACACCACCTTCCTGGATGCCATCTTCCCATTTTTTACCATGAGAGCATGGTGGCCATTTTGGTTGCCATGGTCTCACATGAATTCACAACATGTTTTCCCCCTTCGAAAAAATTCTTTTGGGCATGGCACCCCAAAATGCATGTTTTGGAGCTCTAAAATAGTTACATATATAAAACAGTTTAAACTATTAGATATATAAAATCTATTTTTTTAAAAAAGCTGTAAATATAAGAACAGTTTAAAACAACATAGCACATATATGAAATCAATTCAAATCCAAGATGCATAGCAACTGAGATAAAGGTTTTGGAAGGCATGTTGAAAGAGGAATATTTTCCATCCATCCATTCATTCATTACTCCCTCCCTCCCTCCCTCCCTCCCTTTATTTATTTATTTATTTATTTGTCTCTCGAGTGACTGGAGAATGAGAATGGCTTAACAGACTTCTTGCAGACTGTGGCTTAGCTCACAATTCAAACTGCAGACTGTCATACCGATGAATCCTGCACGCAGCATCTATGAGAACCATATAATTGAGGCTGCCGGATTTAATTTATTGTAACTAATTACCTTTGCCAAATTCAAACGAGAAGTAAATGAATGCCAAGAGCCGTTTCATGCTGCTTTTGTGCATGTTATTGAATTAGTTCTGAAAAAGATTGCAGTGGCCGCCGTTAACTCATCTGTTATATGGCCCCAGTGCTGTGTGTATTTGCCTACCATTTGTGCTTTCTTGAAGAAAATCTAGCCTATGGATTTTATGAAAAAACAGGGCAACTCGGCATATTTGAACTAGCAACTCTTGAGTCATGGGCCTGCCCGAGGGCTTGGCCCAGTGGCGTTCCAAGCCGCTTGGCTGCCGGGAGCGGCAAGCTAAGCGGCACCCCCTGGGGGCGGGGCAGGGGCACGCGCCGTGATGTCATGACATATGCACTGTGATGTCACGGTGCATGCATGGCATCTGGTTGCACTGCGCATGCGCAGTCCACCCGGGATAGCGGCAGGCACCCATTCCGCAGCGGCTGCTCACGTGGCAACTTTTAAGGCTGCAGCACACAAGCAGCAGCACAGGTTTACAAGTTGCCGCGCGAGCACCCGCCGCGGAAGGGGTGCCAGGCGGCGGCTTTAGAGTCGTGGGAGGGGGGGTAGCACCGAGCGTCACCCCCCCCAGACTCAGCGCAGTGGCGGCCTGTCTGGCTTGCCCACTCGCTCGCACAGCACAGGGCTCAGCCTGTCACCCCACCTCCTGAATGGAAAGGGGTGGTAATGGCGGCACTCCACTCGCGCATGCCCGCTCCTTTCTTCCGAGCTGGCCCTGAAGGAAGAAGCGCGCCCGCAAGCCAGCCCCGCCGTCGCCGCGCTGAGGCGAGGCTGGCTGTGTGAGACTCGCTCGCTCGGCCAGCGATTTGTTATTCCTGAGGCAGGAATAACAAATCACCGGCCAAGCAAGCAAGCCTTGCACGGCCAGCCTCACCTCTGCGCGGCGGCGGCCGGGCTGGCTTGCCCACTCGTGCAGCATGCGCCAGGGCTCAGCCTGTCACCACACCTCCTGAATGGAAGGAGGTGGTAATGGGAGCGCTCCGCTCCCATCGCCCCCCCCCCCCGCGACGCCACTGGGTTGGCCTGAAGGCATATGAAGCCAGCACCTTGCTAAAGCAGGACAGGGTGTGGTCAGTTCCTGGATGGGTGATCACCTGTGTATGCTGCCTTGGGTTCTCTGATGGGATAAATGTGGAATATAAATATAAGGAAATAAGCGAATAAAAAATAAACCACTGAACATGTGATAGCTAAGGGGAGAAGTGCTTGAAAAATCTACCAGTGTTTGTTCTCAGCCTGTAACAACCCAGCTGTGTATTATTTATTGCAGTGTGCAGGATTCTGCTTTTAGGGTATTAATGCAAAATCTCCAAAAGGGAATTGTGAAGTGGCACATTGAAAGCTGGTTTCTGCAAATTATTATTATTATTATTATTATTATTATTATTATTATTAATTAAATTTATTGGTTGCCTTTTAAAAAAAAACAAAAAAACAAAGTAACTCAGAGAAACTTACAATATATAAAGAAACAAATGTGTACCTTAAAGCTAGCATAAAATAAAAAATTAAAAGACAATCCACTTTTTAAAAGGCCTACCCACTCAAGAAGGCCAGAGGTAATGAAGAGCCAAAGGCTGGGTCTTGAACCATTTTAAGGCTTTGTAGGTCAAAACCAGCACTTTAAATTGGGCCCAAAAACTATTTGCCCACCGGTGCAGTCAGTCCAGGATTGGCATTATATGTTCAAACCTTGCCCTGGTGAGCAACCTAGCCACCAAATTCTGTAGCAGTTGAAGTTTCTGAACCATCTCCAGAGGAAGCCCCACATACAACTTATTGCAGTAATCTAACCTAGAAGTTGCCAGTGCATAGACAACAAATGTTAGGCTACCTCTGTCCAGATAGGGATAGTACAAGCCTTTCACATCTTTGAGAATGCAACCCCAGACTTATACACTTCTCTATGACTTGCTGTTACTTATTATATTTATAGACTTCTTTCCCTCTTGATGAAGTCCAAGGCAGTATATATTAATAAGAACAGGAATTGTATTTACTAATTAATTATATTTTCAAAGAAGTACAGCTAAAATAATAGCAAAAATCATGTTCCATAAGCCCAGTCAAACGAAACCTGTTTTTTTAGTTGACAACTGAAATGCAGCAATAATGAGGATGATCCAATCGCTGAAAAGTACAGGAGGTGAGAGTGATCTTGTGCTTATGTCCTGCTTGAGTCTTTCCCACAGACATCTGGGTGGTCGCTGTGAAAACAGGATGCTGGACTATGTGGGCCATTGGTCTGATCCAGTAAGCTCGTCCTATTTCCTTATGATCCCACTTCACCTAAAAAGGATTTCCATTGCCAGGGTGCTGCCACTGAGAAGACTCTGTCTCAAGTCACCACACCCTTGGGCCATGTCTATTGGCATGATCACAAGCCATGACTCCCCAGCCAATCTCAGAGCATGGTACACTTGGCATTAGGAGAGGTCCTTCTTTAAGTGCTCGGGTCCTGATCCATTTAAGGTTTTGCACACTGCTACAGAGTTATTCGAAAGCCTGCTTATGTTCTAACCCTGAAAGCTCTCATCCATTTGCTTTCACCTCTAACTTAACTCTTACTGTTTCCCACAAAATGGCAGTTTATGGAAGTTCAACCATATGGAAGTACAACCACAACTATGCCAGAAGGGAAATTACCACTTTGCAGGAATGGCTGTGTGCTTTGACTCTTGGATAATCCGTATCTGTTCCAAGTTGTGGATATTGAATGTGATCCTTTTATTTGTCGAGCTGTTGTGCACAGCAGCATGTAGGCTTGATTTGTATGCTCGGCACAGTGCACTGAAAGCTTCTGTGGCTTGATATTTATGATTTCATATTAGGAAATATCACAGATCAATTGTAGAGGGAATTGACTGCAATATTGAGGAGCGTGAGTAGGAGGGGGGGGTTGTACCACTTGTACAGTTCCGTTCACAAACTAGAAGTACTGTATCCAGACCAGGGTTTGATTGTTGTTGTTTTTTTGCAATGCAGGGGGAAGGAAATGTATCTAAAGCCTTGTTGTTTCCGTTTCTGGATGGGGAAGCAATTCAGTTCATTTTCAGACCAGTCAGAGCTTAGTCAGTATGATACTAGGAAGCAGGGGTTATCCATAAGTTTTTCTTCCTTAAGGGCAAAAAAAGGTTTGTCACTGGAAGGCCAATCGGTAGTTTTCAGGGCCAGTCCAACTGTTAGACAGAGTGAGGCAACTGCCTTAGGCCTCTGAGGTTGGGGCAGCTGTACCAGCCCTTAGCTGTTCCACCCGAGCCATTCACCACTGTCCTAGGTCCCCTAATTCTGGTATATTGGAGGGTGCCATCCCATCATCAGTGTTGGAAGTAAGATTCAGCTGCCAGTTCAGTTAGCTTCCACATGTAGAATGTGAAATGGGTGGCACCTGGTTCATTACAGGCAGCAGCAAGTCTTAGGCTGGCACTGGCCATTTGCAGTACTGGTAGAAGCAGCCATTGTGCCAATGGAGGCAGCGGGAAGAATCCTCTTTTTAAAAAAACAAAAACATTAATCTCCCTAGAAACAAGACTGTGTCTGGACATAGCATCATTACCATTGGGGTTTTCTGTAGGATAGAAGGCTTAAGCAGTGGCTAATGTTTCTTGTGCGGTTGTCTAAAAGGAAGAATGCCTTAAGGAAACCATCTTGTATCATTATTGGTAAGCCCATTTGCCCAGTAGTGGCTGGTGCCCATTAAGCCTGGTGGGTTCAGAAAGCAGGGAAGCCATAAGCAGGTGGAGCCAGAGCCAATGACAGCCAAAGCCGACTAACTCTAGTTTTCTCCCCATCCTCCTTCCTGGTGGCAACATGGAGACTAAGGCGGAGGAAGCTGACAGGCAGTGTTTTAATCAAGGAGGCCAGTGGGTGAGGCCAGACTTAGCTTGGTGGGACGGTGCCCCCCTCCACCTTAAAGGAACTGCTCCCACTGCATTTGCCCCTGAAAAGTGCTGAATTTTCCCTCCCTCTCTCCAAAGTGGCAGAAGGTACACAGACACACAAAATGGTACAACAAAATTGGCAGTGATTGGGATTTTCAGCCCTACGCTAATGCTAACAGAAAAAAGCCTACATTCATCAGAGATGACCAGCTTTTGTATTCCCAGGAGATGCCATAATCTGGGCTGGAACAATCTGGTTTGTTTTCAGATGGTCACATCATAGCAACATTGGCATCTGTCAGTGAGTAAGGCTTTCACATGTATGGGGTATATACATGGGTGTAGCCAGGCTTTATGTTGTGTTGTGGGGACGAGGCAGGACTTTCTTTTGATCCCAAGTGCTCAGAAAAATCTTTCAAAATCTTTCTACAATTTCTACTTTTAGCTAAGTATTTTTTATTTATTTACTTTATTTAGGTGGGGGGCAACTGCCCCCGGCTATGCCTATGGGTAAACCCACTTGGATAGAATGCAGGTAGCGGCTAATGAATGAATGAGCTGTGCTCCCTGACTAGGGATGAGTACGAACTTTGATTCAGTCCACGTTTAAAGATGAACCTGCCACAGCCGCACTTTTGGAAACAATACACAAATCAGAACACAGCTGCTCTTTGAAAATTGCACTTCTTTGAATTTTGCAATAAAATTCTCCTGCATATGCCAGGACGACATGTGCATAAAATTGCATATAACTGTGAAAATAACCTACAGAAATGCATTTATATTACGAGAAATAATATTTCCAAAAATGTGTATATTAGGCAAAATTGCATTTAAGAATGTATATATTCTGAGAAATCAACACTAAAATGCTGGTGGATTTTCATGAGGAATATTTTCTTTTTTAAAAAAAAATTATCAAAAACTTGTTTGGAAATGTAGAAAAATCCGCTTACAATTGCACAGATAAGAAACTGAGAAAAACCAAAATCATTAGATTCACCCATCCCTATGTGATACCCATTCCTATTGCGCAAATGTACAAAATGTGTGGGTTTTAACTCTCCCTGTTATTTCTAATAGGGTACAGATAACGGGTGGCACTGTAGGTTAAACCACAGAGCCTAGGGCTTGCCGATCAGACGGTCGGCGGTTTGAATCCCCGCAACAGGGTGAACTCCCATTGCTCGGTCCCTGCTCTTGCCAACCTAGCAGTTCGAAAGCACGTCAAAGTGCAAGTAGATAAATAGGTACCACTCCGATGGGAAGGTAAATGGCATTTCCGTGTGCTGCTCTGGTTCGCCAGAAGTGGCTTAGTCATGCTGGCCACATGACCTGGAAGCTGTACGCCGGCTCCCTCAGCCAATAAAGCAAGATGAGCGCCGCAACCCCAGAGTCGTCCACGACTGGAACTAATGGTCAGAGGTCCCTTTACCTTTACAGATAATGGCTGGAGTATTCAAAGGTGTTATTTTATTGTTGTTGTTCAGTCGTTCAGTCGTGTCCGACTCTTCGTGACCCCATGGACCAGAGCACGCCAGGCACGCCTATCCTTCACTGCCTCTCGCAGTTTGGCCAAACTCATGTTAGTAGCTTCAAGAACACTGTCCAACCATCTCATCCTCTGTCGTCCCCTTCTCCTTGTGCCCTCCATCTTTCCCAACATCAGGGTCTTTTCTAGGGATTCTTCTCTTCTCATGAGGTGGCCAAAGTACTGGAGCCTCAACTTCAGGATCTGTCCTTCTAGTGAGTACTCAGGGCTGATTTCTTTGAGAATGGATAGGTTTGATCTTCTTGCAGTCCACGGGACTCTCAAGAGTCTCCTCCAGCACCATAATTCAAAAGCATCAATTCTACGGCGTATTCTGGGTATTTTATTGCTATTTTATTTTATTGCGTATTCTGGGTATTTTATTACCCAGCCACAAAACTTTGCTCTCGATAGCAATATTGCCAAATGACAAATTGGGGGGTGGTGGTGAGCGGTGGCCAAGGCATTCTCTTCATATTCTGCTGTCTTTGTGTGCTGACAAAGGTAACATTATCATTAGGCATTCCTGAATGAAACCTCCACCTTCAGGAAATTGAATGCAGCTTTGCTGCTGACTGAATTATATTAATAGCTAGGTACACTTAAATGATGGAAATGCTACGATAATGACTCGTAGGTCATTTTACAGCTAAAAAACACTTTTGCTCTTAGACTCTATAAATGTAGAAGAGGAAGCCTTTGCAGCACAGAAAATGAGTTAATATAACAGAGCACTGTAACGTATGATAATTGAATACATTGTTTTGAAATGAAAAGTTAATAATGCAGGAGATGTAATCTAGCTACCAGTGGTTGTTACTTGGATTCAAGGGTACGTCTTTATTTAAATCAGTTTGAAAGGGGTCTGAAATCAGTTTTAACCATACTGGATTTCCCCATGAACCACAGAATCGCATGTAACTCTTTACTAGTGGGCCTATTCTTTTCAGAGAACAGGGGTTACTTTTAATGAAATTATTTAAATTTTTTAGGGACGCGGGTGGTGCTGTGGTCTAAACCACAGAGCCTAGGGATTGCCGATCAGAAGGTTGGCGGTTCGAATACCTGTGACGGGGCTCCTGTTGTTCGGTTCCAGCTCCTGCCCACCTAGCAGTTCGAAAGCATGTCAAAGTGCAAGTAGATAAATAGGTACCGCTCTTATGGGAAGGTAAACGGCATTTCCGTGTGTTGCTCTGATTTGCCAGAAGCGGCTTAATCATGCTGGCCACATGACACGGAAAAACTGTCTGTGGACAAACGTCGGCTCCCTTGACCAGTAAAGCGAGATGAGCACCGCAACCCCAGAGTCGTCCATGACTGAACCTAATGGCCAGGGGTACCTTTACCTTTACCTTAAATTGTTTACACTTTTTCTTGCCTCTGTAAGGACATAAGAGCAAAAGACGAGCCCTGATAGATCAGGCCAAAGGGCCACCCAACATCCTGTTATCATAGATGTCGGGGACAGAGCAGAGGAGGAATGGTGGAGACGGCCTCCCCAGCCTGACCATTCCAGAGAAGAAGAAAGTTCAGAATTACAACAGGGGTTTGAGGGAAGTCACATTTCTGAGCAAGATGAGGGGGAAAGTTGGGAAATAATGGGAGAGGGGGAGGAGGCAGAGCTGGAGCAGCTGGCTGACACATTATCACTAGAAAGCATTCCAGACTCACCATCTCCCAGAACCCAGCGAGTCTTAAAAGTAGGAGAGCAAAGAGCTTGGAGGCAGGTGGCCCTAAGCAGCAACTGTAAGGGGGGTGCTGCTGCTGACAAATGAGGTAGTGGGGAAAAAGCAGGGTGGAGATTTACTCGGGACAACACCTTTATTCCAAGAGGCTGCATTCTCAAGCCTCTCTCTGTAAATACTGAATGAAAAGCAGATGGTAAGAACTTTTCCTTGTCTTATCCGTTCCTGGAAACCTGCTGTGCGGGTTGGTTCCTCTGCCACCTGACAATAGTGGCTAACTAGAGGCCTTTGGGAACCCGCCTGCAAACAGGACCTGAGTTCCATACTCCTATCCTCACTTGGAATGCACAGCAAAGAGTATTTGACATTGATAGCCTTATCCAGTGCTCTTTTTTTCTTTTAAAAAAATGTCTCATTTTCCTACTCACATTGAAATACTGCCCCTCAATGAGGCCAAACTTAGATTCACAAAATGTTTAGGGGTATGTGTACCCCTGCGTACCCACAGAAAAAGGCACTGGCCTTATCTCTGTGGACAGCTTTCAAAATCAAACCTGTTTGAAAGCCCTGTGGTTCACAGTGAAGTTCCAGCCATCAGGGCTTCAAAGGGAAACATTGCCTATCATAACTATGCCAAGTGACCTGGCAGGTAGACAGCCCTGCACACCAATCATCACCTTTGGCTGCATAGTTACCAGTAGTTAGAATCCCATGCCTCATCATGATTTTGCAAAGAAAGGAGGAAGTGGAGTCAGTAGGTTTTGGCTCTCTACTGACTTCTCCCCTAGCCTGACCCAGACTGTTTTCTACCCCCTGAGCCAAATGAATCCCTGGCAGTTAGCTGGTGTGGAGCCCTGGCAGAAGTTCACCTCCATAACCTGCCAATGCAGGGGATTTAATCAGAATCCTAAAGCTCCCCAGTTTGGCATAGCTGGAACACAGGAAAATCTTGTATCTTCTTTTAAACCCTGTATTTCAATGAAAAATAGGATAATTCCCCCGGGTTATATTTATCCTAATTATTCAGTGGCTGGTGTATAGTCTCGATTCATTAGTATAATGGAAGTGAGTAACGTACTATAATAAATATTAGCAAAGAATGAACACAGCATACACCTACAGCTTTTCGCACGGAACTGTACATTTTCAGGAGGCTGTCACTCAGAAATCCTTAAAATGGCTCTTCGGTCACCATGGAGACCCTTTCTGTCAGGTTGCCACTGCAGTTAGTCTAAATATAAACATGAGAGGTTGTGCAGTATATTTGGGTTGTGGAGTTTTGTTTAGGTGATCCCCTCGCCACACATTTCCTTTCCCCTCCGTACCACACATCTTTCTCGTTACAGCGTGCCTCCAGGGAACATTTCAACCGTATCATTTCACAATAAAATTACCATTTAAAAAAAAAAGTGGGAGTTTATCTCAAAATATATAAAAGAGGATAAGAATGTGCTTTATCTGCCTTCTACACATTCGGCTGCTGAATGTCTCAAGAGTAGGTAGGTACCCTGTGGGCTATAGCAGAGCTAAAGAGAACACGGGGGGGGGCAGCTTATTTTTATTAGTTTACAGTAATTCATTTAAGTCTCCTGCCTTTCCTCAAGGACCCTCTATGGCTTCCTAGCACTCAAAGGTCTAATGCTCAGGGCTTATCATATATCATAGAACTACTCAACACACTTTCCAGATATTGTAGACTGCAATTCCCAACAGCCACAGCCAGTATGATCAATAGGGACAATGGGAATTGTAGTCTTAACAACACCTGGAAGGAAGGACATTGGTTATCCCTGCTACACATAAACAATGGTCTCTGTTCTCTTGAGTGTCAGTCCTTGTGTAGCCACATGGCCAAGTGAGAGGTATTGGTTTGGCCTGTTTGTCCAATATAGAGAGCCAACAGTGCCCTTCAGCTCTCTATATTGGACAAACAGGCCAAACCCTACGCCAAAGGATAAATGGACATAAATCTGATATCAGGAATCACAAGACAGAGAAACCAGTAGGAGAACACTTCAATCTCCCAGGACATTCTATAAAAGATCTCAAAGTAGCTGTCTTAATACAAAGAAATTTCAGAAATAGACTGGAAAGAGAAGTGGCTGAATTGCAACTAATCACCAAACTTAAAACCATGGAGAAACCTGGTCTGAACAAAGACATTGGATTCTTACCTCATTATACATGACAAAGCTATCTTTAGCCATCTCACCCCTTGCCTTCCCAGCAAGACTAATTGCAGCCGTTAAGAGTCGTCAACTGGTTTTCCACACCTATCAGCTGATCACCCATTCCCACCACCCTCTGAGTAATACCCCTCCCCACTCCCTCACTATATTTAAGGATCTGGTGACTTCTGTTTCAGTGTATCGGAAAATGGCAGGTGTCTTTAAGGTTTTAACTTTAATATTCAACCTAACAAAGAGAAGGGAAGGCAGCAAATAGAGCAATGAAAAAGGATCAGACCTCAGAGGAAGAAGAAATTTAATATTAAACATTATTTAAGACCCCTGAAAGTTGGGTTGGCACAGATTGCCACCTGTTGCTCTCTAATTTTAAATATACTGTATATCCATTGACCTACAGAGCAGAAAACCTTTAGCTGGATTTCTTTTCAGGTCCAGTTATGACGCAAGTCTTATGACACTTTATATTATTTATATCAGGGATGGGGAACCTGTAGCATACCAGACGTTGTTAGACTATCCTCTCTGGCCATTGGCCACGTTGGCTGGGGCTGATCGGAGTTGGAGATAGCTTCTCTGTCCTGCTCCATATTGTGCTCTACCACTGAGTGTCTCGAATAAAGCTGCAGGGAACAAGCAGTTCGGCCCAGGCCTTTGGCTAGGTCGGTTGATGGTGCAGCATGTCAAGTAGGTGCTGTTAAAGCAATATGGTGATGTCCCAAGAACCATTAAAAGATTGGGGGCTGCAGTCATACATTAACATCACAAAAATGTTGCTCCTCCCTTTATTTGGTAAGGGCGGCAGGGGGACGGGACCTCAGACCCAGGAACCAAATGTGGCCCTCCAGTCCTCGCAAACTCCAATGCTGTGATGTTGGAGAACCCTGTAGGGAGTGGCCAAGCATGATTTTGAGATTAGTGCTAAGCCTGTGTTACGGAAGAGGTTTTTAAAATCAGAGCATTTTTTTTACATTCTTCCAAAATCGCTTCTGGAGATACCTTCCCAATAAAAGTGTTGCACTTCTGGAAACTGTTAGATGAAACGGGAGCTATGTTTTGAAATATTTCATGGGTCTCTGAGAAGATTTTCAGATCCACATAAAGCTGTCATCATAAACAGCAGTTGTGACCACAAGCATAAACGGCTGCTCAGAGCGATTTTTTTGCCCGACAGTCACGGTTAACCTGGGAACAGCGTTAAAAGACAAATTTAAATGGGGATTTTAAAGGACTGGTCTTCTGTAGTCAGAGTGCTTTGCTGAAAGGGATCGGGGCAGACCTGGAGAAAATGATTGTCTGCTTGCTAACTGAAACACATGACTGCACCTTAAAGACAAAGGAAAGGTATGAAGCCCATTTCACTGGTTTCATTTCTGGACGGACAAGGACATTGAATGTATAAGACTTTTGCTTTCTTTCCTTTTCTGATGAATATAGACTGAGACATTAAAGCTACAGTCTTTCACTTCAGAGTAAGCCCACTGAATTAAATGGAACTTACTTTTGAGCAGACATGCATTACTATTGTTTCTGATGTTATTGTCTTTGTTGATAACTGGAATTTCTAACGGCTGCCCAATAAAACAGAACTCTGGATTGCAGTTAGAATGTTTTTAGATATGAGCTTTAAACCACTTCCTCATCATCATTATTATCATCATTATTGTTCATTCCGTTATGGAAATGTAAACTCTGCATTGGCCAGGATACTTAGTTTTCCTGAGGGAACTTTAAAGTATAAATTCTGGTTTTGTGCCTGTAGCCCCTATGAGATGCAAACCATGCATCTATGGATGCAAAACCATGTTGAGTGTCTTGAATAAGTGTCTCGTAAAATATAGCTTTGATAGCTTTGACTTCCTCCTCCTCTTCTTTTTTTGGCTACATAATGGGTCGATGTTCATCATAGATGATTTCAGAAAATGGCTTCCAATTAAGCAGCTGAAAAAGCTCTACATGTTTTGGAGGAAGCTTATCGAGCATTTTCCAATTAGCAGCATTTTCTAACACGTTGCTGACGAGCATTTCCTGCTTTACAGCAGTGTTTAACTCTCATTTTTAAAAGAAAAAACAGTAAGGAAAGGTGAATAAAAAGGGAGAACTTTGGGGAATGAGGAATTATTTAGCTTTAGACAAGCAATAATTTGTAAGAGAGATGAAGGGGCTTGAAAGAACCATTGGCGTTGCCCATGGTGTGTGCGGACATTTCTCTTATTCCACAATCGTCTCTAATAAGACAGAGTTGGCAGGTTTTTGAAGCACTGCAAAACCATTTTGCGTGGAGATGACAGTGGGACAAAAATCATGTCAGTATATCATGGCTACTGATGGATATATCATCCGTCCCGCCTTCAACTCCAACTGTTCATCTCTAACTTAGATCTCATCAAATATCACTAAGCTGCCCTCCGGATGCTGCAAACCCAGTCACACAATCCGGGTGAGTCACTGCCAGGTCTGAAAGAATAGCCTGGCAAGAGCATTGTTACAAGGAGAAAACTGACTTCCCAAAGGAAAGGGGAGGGAAAACGTTGGCTTTTATATGGATGGGTCACATGCTTGTGTAAAAATAGGTATTCTCAACAGACCAAAATCAATTCTATTCATTTCTTGATTGTGGTATTCTTATTTCCCCGTGTATCTAAATGGAGTTTGTTGGTTTGTTAGGAATGCTTGATGGGTTAGAAAAAGATAAAAATACATACTGGTATCTCTGAGATTCATAGTCCTCATCCACCTTAAGACTCAAGACCTTTAGACTTTAGCTTAGAGTATGGGACACATCTCTCTCTTTAATCACATGTCCTCCTCCTGTCAGGAGCCCAGGCTGCCATCTTGACAACACAGCACAGAAGTCATAATTAGCTTGAAGATTTATTGCAAAACAATCAGCCTCGGACGCTCTATCAGAGCTTCCATACCTTACGATTCAGTTGACCCTTCTGGGGAGTTCTTCCTGCTTCTGCAGAAAATCCTGAACCTATGACCCTGGTATCTGAAGAAGTGTGCATGCACACGAAAGCTCATACCAAGAACAAACTTAGTTGGTCTCTAAGGTACTACTGGAATGAATTTTTTTTATTTTTTATTTTGTTTTGGCTATGGCAGACCAACAGGGCTACCTACCTGTGACTATGACCCTTACGTTTCTGGTTTTGTTTCCTGTCTAATACCTTTCCCATACATCTACTCCTTGGGCTCACAGGATGAAACGCCTCCTCTTCTCTCCATCCCGCCCTCTGCTAGTGTCTTTCTGCATGCCTTTTAGTGTCCGGGGGAGGGGAAGTAGACAGCCGACTGCTCCCAGCTGTCTGAGAGAAATGCAAGCTTTCCTGCTGCTGGCTGCTTCCTAACTCATGCTGTGCCTCTCTACTTGGGGCAGATGACACCTCCTTTGCATGGACACTTTCTCTTTCTTTGGGTTATTTCCTGTTTCCTACTCTCCCTTCAGTCTCTCTCCTTCTTTTAAGCAAATATGAATGGGCCCAGGTCATAAAGATTCAACCAGAATCTAAAATAAAAAAGAAAGAAGATGGTGCTGGTGCAGGGAACCAATCAGATCTGCACATACCCCAGTTTCAGGTCATGATCCAGTCCTGCTCTTGAAGAGAGATATCCATGCAAAACTTCATCTTAGGATGTTTCCAGCCTGAGCTCCGAAATGGAGCTGCCCAGGATGCCTCTGGTTCCTGAAATTTTTCTTTACCTTGACCTCACCCTACTTTGTCGCATAATACTGTACCTCACTTTGTTTGCCCAAACCTGAACTCCTACCTTGGGTGAGAACCCTGTATTGCTGAGGCCATTGCTCAGGGCAGTTGGCCTGGGGTTCAGGGTCTCCTCAGTCCGCACCACTGTCTGCTTACCCTCTGGATCTGGATCTAGGTTATTTCTGGGACTCAGGGTCTTGGGTCTTTAATATTTGCATATTTGTAACTGCTTATTTGGGTGTCACTGTGGGTTAAACCACGGAGCCTAGGGCTTGCCCATCAGAAGGTCGGTGGGTCGAATCCCCGGGACAGGGTGAGCTCCTGTTGCTCGGTCCCTGCTCCTGCCAACCTAGCAGTTCGAAAGAAGAAGAAGAAGAGGAGTTTGGATTTGATATCCCGCTTTTCACTACCCGAAGGAGTCTCAAAGCGGCTAACATTCTCCTTTCCCTTCCTCCCCCACAACAAACACTCTGTGAGGTGAGTGGGGCTGAGAGACTTCAGAGAAGTGTGACTAGCCCAAGGTCACCCAGCAGCTGCATGTGGAGGAGTGTAGACGCGAACCCGGTTCCCCAGATTACGAGTCTACCACTCTTAACCACTACACCACACGTCAAAGTGGTACCGCTCCGGCGGGAAGGTAAATGGCATTTTTGTGCACTGCTCTGGTTCACCAGAAGCAGTTTAGTCATGCTGGCCACATGACCCGGAAGCTGTATGCCGGCTCCCTTGGCCAATAAAGCGAGATGAGTGCCGCAACCCCAGAGTCGTTCGCAACTGGACCTAATGGTCAGGGGTCCCTTTACCTTTAACTTAACTGCTTATTTACAGAGAACAAGATAGCAAACTTCCACACTTTTGTCTGCATGCATTTCTCACTTCAAAGCAATCTGAGTAATTAAGACAGTAAGGGGAAGGAAGGAAAAATAAATGAAAAAGCCCCGCGAAAGTGCCACCTTAAATCTTTGTAAGTCTGCAGCATGCGTGTGGGGGTTTGAAATAGGCCAACATCCTGCATATCGTTATTTGATGAAAGATTCCAAGCCTGTTTCCAAGGTAACCAATCTCATCTTTTAGAAACCCCTGCCTTGGTTCCACCTGTTTTCACTTAAGGCCTCCTTTCCCAACCTCTTGGAAACGTTTCACCTTTAAAAAAGAGAAATAAATAGAACAATTTACATTTCTAACTTTGCTTGTCCTGTTCCAAGAGAAAAGTAAACATGAGGTAGTTAATATTTAAACCGTTAAATGCAGCTGCCACAGTGCAGCGTTCTCACAGGCCATTGTTGGCGATGATGACTAGCACTTAAACAAATTGCTCTTCTAGGAAAGGTAGATTAATGCTGGCTGTATTCCTGTCTACTCTCTGGCTTACAATGGCTTCCTTTGTTCTACTTTTCTGTGGCTGGAGGAGAAAGCAGTAGCATTTCAGGAGGAATAATGAGGTTATATCAATAAAGGATGAATGGTATTCAATACCACAGGTTAGTGGTACATGTTTAAGCTTCCTCCCCACCCCAAACATTGAAGTTAGTTTTCTGTGACTCCACTAACAGATGGAGAATCTGTGGACCTCCAGACATTGACCTCCAACAGCCCCACCCAGCATGACCAGTCATCAGGGATAATGGGTGTTCATTAATTTATTATTACATTTATACACCTCTTTTCCTCCAAGAAGCTCAATGTGGCATCTATTATTCTTCCTATCCCCATTTGTTTGACAATGGAATGGTCTCCCTCAGGAGGCTATGGATTCTCCTTCCTTGGAGGTTTTTAAAGCAGAAGTTGGATGGCCATCGGTTCATGGATGCTTTGGCTGAGATTCCTGCATTGCAGGCTGTTGGACTAGAGGACTCTTGAGAATCCCTTTCCAACTCTATGATTTTATCCTCACAACAGCTCTGTGAGGTAGGTTAGTCTGAGAGGTAGTGACTGGCCCAAGGTCACCCAGGAAGCTTCACGGCTGAGTGGGGATTTGGACGTGGGTCTCCCAGGTCCTAGTCCAGTACTCTAACCACTACACCACACTGGCTCTCTTTGTAGGCCAGCAACATCTGGA
This sequence comes from Lacerta agilis, assembly GCF_009819535.1. Taxonomy (NCBI): domain Eukaryota; kingdom Metazoa; phylum Chordata; class Lepidosauria; order Squamata; family Lacertidae; genus Lacerta; species Lacerta agilis. Next base: position 22,816,930 of record NC_046322.1, read on the forward strand.
AGGCCACAGGTTCCCCATCCCAGCTTTAAAGTAAGGTGAGGCAATATGTGGTCCACCAGTCGGGTCCCACCCACCAAGGGTTTTCTCCCCACCTCCAAAAAGGTTGGAGCCTGGGACCATATCAGCTGTGGATAGGGAAGTCTTGGCAAACTGGTAGGGCCCATGGACCCCTGTTTTTGATGTAAATAAGGTGTTTGGTATTCTTATTATTTTCCTCTCTTCTAATCATTATTTCTATGGTGTCATTAGGTATTGTGGTCATGAGCCACTTAAGGCTTTCTAGGTCAAAGCCAGCACCTGAATTTGGCCAGGGCAAGATTGGCACTATAGCTCAAATCACCGTGCCCCTATGAACAACCTGGCCACTGAATTCTGCACCAGCTGAAGTTTCCCAAACTGTCTTCTGAGGCAGCCCTTCTGAGGTATAACACGTTGTTGTAATCCAACACAGAACTTTGAGGTGTTTTCTTTTATAAATTGTGTATAAATTCTATGAGATAGAAGATAATCAGTGAATGAAATGGCATCTGAAGGAAGTGTAGTGACCCCTTTGAAAGGATTGGCCCCAGGATGGTGTTGAAGGGGAGCACCACATGGAATTCCCTTGTCTTTTGTCATTACAGCAATACCTTTCACCTGCTGCACTTTGTATATTAGGTGACCTCTAGGACCCAGAGCTGGGGAAGCATGGCCACCCCAATCCTGACATATACAGCTCAGTTTATGAGATAAGAACAAGTCAGTTCACACTCCTGACAGTGATCTGCACCACTGGGAACATTTATTGCCTTAATTCATTACTGCCTAGCAACTGAAAATATTGATGGGGTTTTGCTACATTTGGCATCTTCCTGTGACACTTTGCCTCTCACCTCATAACAGCATAGGTTTTTTAAATATATAAAACACCCTTTAATTACTGCTTCTTAAAGGCCTGTGTGAATTATGTTACCCATCTGATTTTTTTAGAAATGGAAAGTAAACTTGACTTTATCAAGGTTGCGTTTTTCAGGAAACAATCTAATCTGAGATCTCTGCTCTTGTTGTTATTTTACGCAGAGTGTTTTTGTCTCCCCCCTTGAAGATGTAGCATAATGCCGACTGCTTTAGAACATAGCAAGCGTGAACATAAAAGACCAAGATTAACCATCCTTTCTTTCATTTCGTGTTTCCTTTTCAAAACCAAGGACATTAAGCCTTTCATCTCCTTGGGAGTCTGGCTCTCGTGGTTTTATTTTGCCTCAAACATGTCATGAACTCCTAAGGCATAATCTGTCTCATTATTCCAAACAAGAATATATTTTTTTGCACATAAATATTAACTAATGTAGATGCAACTATATCCAGACCCCTAGTGGGGCATTGCTAACCCAATTTGGTTTGAGAAGGGAAAATAATGCTCAAATAGTATGTGTACATTCAGTGTAAGCACAATTAAAAAAAAAAAAACCCAACCATCCCAGCCTGCTCTGACCCATCCTTAACTATGTATTTATTTGTACTGTGTGCTTTCAATCACTGCCATGCCTCCCTGTCAGGGACTAGCTGGCTGGATGATGAGAACCAGCCAGGGAACCCCCAAGGGCAGGCATAGGCAAACTCAGCCCTCCAGATGTTTTGAGACTACAATTCCAATCATCCCTGACCACTGGTCCTGTTAGCTAGGGAGTTGTAGTCCCAAAATATCTGGAGGGCCAAGTTTGCCTATGCCTGCCCAAGGGAGATCCCAGTGGTAGAAGGTTTAAGGCCCAGGGATTGGTGGTAGGACACTAAGGAGCATCAGAGGGGGAAGCTTGGGAAGGTATGCTAGATGCTGAAGGGACAAGAGGGTTTAGTGAGCAGGAGGAACCTGTGGCAGGGAGCAGTTCAGACTCCCAAGGATGAAGCAAAGGAAGGGAGTCAAGAGACTGTTGAAGAATCCAGGGAGTCTCCCTCTCCTGCTGCAACAAGCTCCTCTCCTCCCCGCCCCCTGATCTACAAGAATGCACAGAATAAGAGAGCAGAACAGAGAACAGAGGTGTGCAGACACAGTTGGAGCCTGCTTGAGAAACATATAGAGGAGGAGGAGCCTTAGAAGGGGTGAAAGGCAGGCACCTTCAGTCCTGGCAACTGTTTTATAGGGGCAAGACCTACTGGGAAGTGTTGTTGAGTTGCATGCCATTTCCTAGAACAAAGAGTTAGTTTCACTGACAACTGCCTCTGCCTCTTTGAGCTGACCTGCATCTGACTCCCACCTTGACAGTACCGCATTTGCTGGTTTTGCAAGCTGGGCAATGTGGTTGCCCCAGAGCAACAAGTGCAGTGTTTGGGAGTCAGAAACAGCCACCATTACCAGCCATACGAATGGTTTATAGAGAAATTAAGCAGAGGTTGAGGCTCCTGGGGATCATTTGAAAAGGGCAGAGGTGTGTGTGTGGGGGGAATATCTCTGTGTATGGCAAAAATAATTCCAAACATTGTAAACAACAGAGGTTGCTCCCAAACACACTCTTTTCTCTAGAACTGCCACCCTTTGTTCACTCTCTGTTTACAGAAAATCCAAACATCCTTGGTAAGAAATAGTCTTTATCCAGTGTTTTCTGGGGTGTCTTCCTGTGTTTTTTTCAGACCTGATTTTTGCCCCCCCCCCCAGCAATATAATGCAAATAAAATAAAATGCAGCCTACCAAGTGTCAAAGGGCAAAATCTGTTAAAGCTATTCAGGGCTCCTATGCCTTTAATTAAAAGTTTCCTGCTAGCAGTTCCTTACTGTTTTATTGCTTCTGGTTGATTGAGGTTGGGTATTATTGCCTTAATGGCAGTTTCCGCTATTTAATTTACAGTTTCCTTCTAATTTTTATTTTTATTTCCCTTTTCACCTTTTAATAGTGAAGCAGTACTATTTCACAATAAAGATTAAAAGAAAGGGAAACAGATGGTGAAGCAATTGAGAGAACTAATTCAAGGGACAGTTAAGGAGCCATTCATCCGTCTAGAGGGTTGCCAAAATTAGGAAGACCCAGATTCCTCACTGAGCCTTGAATCATCTTTCTGGGTGATTTTTGGGCTCTTGGCATGTTTGTTTGAACTCCTTCCAGGAAAAGCAGGATATAAATGTAATAAATAAATTCACCACCAGGATATACAGACAGAAAACATTTAACATTGAGAAGACTGTTGTTGAATGAGGTCAATTTATGGCTAAACATTATAGAAGGGCACTGTTGAGGAAAACAGTGCTCAGAGTATCAATCCCCATAGGTCAGGGCATCAGGCACCCCAAAAGTCTGAATAATATCTAAAGAGGCTTCCTGTGGTTATATAGCAGTGGTTGGGAACTTCAGGTCCAGGGACAGCTCTCCAGACCTCTCTGTCCAATCCTCAGGAGCTCCCCTCATTGACCATGCTCCACAAGCTCCTTGACTGCTTTTGCCTGGCTGAAATGTGTCCTTGAAAGGCAGTAATGCCCCCTTGCTTGCCTGGATAGAGAAAGGCAGAGTAGTGTGTGTGATGGGCTTGAATGTAGCCTACAGACTACCGCATGGCTGCAATGTAGCCCACTCTAAAAAAAATAAAAAAACCAGAAATCATATCTGTTGCCCCACCCACTTTTGCCTCTGGCCCCGCCCACCACTGCCATGTGGTCTCCAGGTCTCCAGAAGGTTCCCCATAGGGGAATGCATCCATTGGCATGAAAAAAGTCCCACATCCCTGTAATACAGTCATACCTCGTGTTGCGTCCACTTCATGTTGCGTCTTTTCGCGTTAAGTCCCGCGGCAACCCAGAAGTACCAGAACAGGTTGCTTCCAGGTTTTGCCGCTTGCGCATGTGCAGAAATGCTAAAACGCGCTTTGCGCATGCACAGAAGCACCAAATCACACCGTGCTCATGCTCAGACCCAGCACTTCGAGTTACGGGCATTTCACGTTATGGACGGGCCTCTGGAATGGATCCCGTCTGTAACACGAGGTACCACTGTATAGCAAAGGTTTAGAACTGACCATATCACAAGGCTAATGTATTTTTACACATGTTTGGGAGCGGACAACCTGCTTTCCAAGGGGATGAATATAAAAGGGGAGCTGATTAGTGGTTATGTGCTAAATTTTCTCTCTGATGCTTTATGTTAGCAAGCCTTGCCTTGCTGTATTTTTTTGGCACTGAGCATCACTTCTTAAAAAGCAACAAGCCAACAGCAACACACAATGATGCCCTTAAACTGATTTTCCACATTGGTAGCATGTGCAGAGCAAAGTATAATATCGATTCCTCCTCTCTCTCTCTCTCTCTCTCTCTCTCTCTCTCTCAGCCATAACAAAAGAAGAGCAATGTGAATAAAAAGATTAATGTTATATTAAACACCATTTCCTTTCGCTGCATGACAGCTTTGTAGCGAAAGTCATTGTTTTATTTCCAGTAGTACCTGGTCTGTCCAGAGAGTAGGCGGCTGAGAGGCTTCGGACTTCACCGAGGTGCAAAAAACAAGCTGTTCGTTTTAATCTGCACACTTAATTCACCCTGCTTTGCATGCTGCTCCACGCTATCCTCTCCTTGCCATATAAGGATTCTGTGGCATCTTCCCGCAGCCTCCTCTGAAAACAGCCAAAGATGGCTTTGTTGCATATTCCATCTCTGTGCTGTAGGCCTCACTCCTCCCCGGCTTGCAGCATGCCAGCTGCTTCCCTTCATGTGCATCTCCCTTCAGGTAAGTTATATTCAGGTTCTCTCTGCATATCTCCGGAGGATTCTCTTTATTTAATGTGCCTGTGGTTACTGATGGAGGGGGTGGGGTGGGTTTTGCCTCCCTAGGTGAAGGAAGGAAGTGAATCAGCTGAGTTCTGCTTTGCTTGTATATTTTAAAATATAGATAGATATATAACAGGGACAAATGTCTTTTCCTTAAAAGTGTGTGTGAAAGAAAATGCTGCTTGAATTTCTGCTTCAGCGTGCATCGTAGGTGAATCCTAAGGCGAATTCTTGGTGTGGTTTTTCAGACGTCTACGATAACACTCAGGATTATGTGAATTCATGGGAATATAGAAACTATGCTATACCCGGCATCTGCAGTATAAAAGGAGATCTATACCTTTGTTGCAGTTTCCATGAGCATTTCTGCTGTGGAGGGCTCAGTGTGTGGGTTCATGCATGCTTGTGCATTGTGTGTAGGTAGACAGCATAACATGCAATCTTTCAATGGCACCTTTTGTGTTACTTTCACCCGAGTATGCTATTGCTCTGTTTTCATGCCTTTACCTTATCCTTTCAAAGTAGCCATGGACTAGGGCCACCCAGAGTGGCTGGGGAGACCCGGCCAGATGGGCGGGGTATAAATAAAAAATTATTATTATTATTATTATTATTATTATTATTATTATTATTATTATTATATGTATTTGTACGAATGGAAACAAATACAGCTACTGTAGATGCTTCAAGAAAGAAGCTGTGCTGTACTGCTCATGCTCATGTTAATAACAGGAGCACAGAATACTGCTTTCTCTCCCCACCACACCACCAGCTTATGCTAAATGATGTGGAGACAGCACAGGATTGCCTCATTGGCTCTGCTTTAAGGTTGCCAGGCCTGCTAAGTTTCAAACACCCAAATTTGGGGTGGGGTGGGGTGGGCAGGGCAGAGCCTGGGCGAGCAAGGGAGGAACAGGGGGCTGAGCTTCCTGGCCTCACCCATGCCTTTAAAAACAAGAGAGGAAGGAGATTGCAAGTCTCTCCTTATTGCAAAGTCCATTTGTTTTGCATATGTCTTGACAGGGGGAGGGGTGTATCTGCACTGTACATTTAAAGTGTAGTATCATACCACTTTAAACAGTCATGGCTTCTCCCAAAGACTATTGGGAACTGTAGTTTGTTTAGGGTGCTGAGAGTTCTTAGGAGACCCCTTCCCCCCCTCTCACAGAGCTACAATTCCCAGAATTCTTGACAAGAGGGATTTGATGATTAAACCACTATTAAACCCTGTTAGTTGGATACCATCCTAAATCTTTAACAATCTGGATGTGTTCCATGTGGACAGTTTATCTGCTTTCTTCCTGGGGCCTCTACTATTCATTTCTGGCCCTTGAGATTCCACCATTGCAGGAGGTTAGACTAAATGACCCTCAGGGTCTCTTCCAACTATACTCTACGCACAACCTTAAAACCTACCCAAATAATTGCATGCCCTTAATGGAAATGCCTTCTATTGTTTCTTCGCTTTTAAATTATAGGCCACCTTCTTGAGTCAAAGCCTTCCAAGGTAGCTTCCAACTTAGGAATCCACAGTGTAAAATCAATAACAAATTTAAAACCATAACATGCCATAATGTTGCCATTTGCTTCTTACACAGAAGTTCTCACACTCTAGTGGCTAAGCAAACTACATTCTGCTTGTGCTTACCAAACTGTGTGATATTACCCTTAAAGAAAGTAACTTGTAGTTCATTTGGGTCCTGGCAAGAATTATATGAACATTCAATACGAATCAAATTACTTGAGAGAAAAGCCTTCATAAAACCTAATATACTCTGTTTAGGGAAGTTTTTAATGTTTGATGTTTTATTGTGCTTTTAATTCTGTTGGGAACCGCCTAGAGTGGCTGGAGAAACCCAGCCAGATTGGCGGGTATAAATTACTACTACTACTACTACTACTACTACTACTACTACTACTCTGGTTGAAAACACTTTACTTTAGGTCAGGTAATTGCATTGAATTTCGAAAAATTATTTCCCTTATATGTTCATCTTGTGTTAGCAAGCTATATTAACAATACTAACTAAAGAAGCTTCCTTCCTCTTGAGCTCTGTAAAGATATTTCGTTTTTTTGATTGGTGTAGTGCAGGGGTCCCCAAACTAAGGCCCGGGGGCCGGATGCGGCCCAATCGCCTTTTCAGTCTGGCCCACGGATGGTCCAGGAATCAGCGTGTTTTTACATGAGTAGAATGTGTCCTTTTATTTAAAATGCATCTCTGGGTTATTTGTGTGGGCCTGCCTGGTGTTTTTACATGAGTAGAATGTGTGCTTTTATTTAAAATGTATCTCTGGGTTATTTGTGGGGCATAGGAATTTGTTCATTATTTTTTTTTCAAAATATAGCCCGGCCCCCCCACAAGGTCTGAGGGACAGTGGACCAGCCCCCTGCTGAAAAAGTTTGCTGACCCCTGGTGTAGTGCTTTGGTGATTGATGGCCTTTCCAAAGGGAGAGGGAAGGTATTGTCCAGCAGGGGAGGCTGCCCCCACCTCTTTATTTTTTTGTATGTTTTATACTGTACTCTGTTGCTGTTGTCAAAAGAGGGTGAGAGGCTTTTGCCGTGGATGCTTGTGGACAACGATTCACGCCTCACAGGGTAGAGCGTGCAGTTGAAAGGTGTAAAGTTGCTCATAAGCTGCAGAGCAAGAGCCTGCTGGCACAGAGTGGGACCCTCTTTGGCTTAGAGATGGGGAGGGAGTGGACTGCCGGGGCAACAGAGGGGCCCAGCTGAGCCCTCTACTGCTCTGGTAACCCACGAAACTCAAAGGCGGCATCTGATTGGCTGAGCTCCCTACCAGACTCTAGCCCTGGAAAAAAGGATTGAAATTTAAAAGGTAGGCACTTCACTGTTGCCTCGTATGTCAGCATAGCATTGCTCTTCTAGTGTGGGCCAGTGCTACTTGCTTCTGCCTTGGGGGGGTGGGGGCTGGGATTTAGGCCCCTAACCTGTGCCCTGCACTCTGCCCTAGATGCCACCACTAACTCCAAGACGTGTAGCAGAACAAAATATCTCAGGAAAAAAGGAATCCAATTGGAGGAAAGAGTATCTTTGAAGAGAGCTGAAGGGCTGAAACAGGAGTACGGCAACATTTAGTTGCAGCTCCTACTGATTTCTCCCCCCCACACACACACACACTTTACTAAACCGCTATGTGCCATTTACAAATAGGCCCTTGATGCAACTTCCTGCAGAGCAAATACATCGATTGATATGGAAATGCAATGGAACCATCTTGTTTCCTATTATTAATTATTAATCTGCCACCCCTGCTTTTGATGTTTGCCTATTCATGCAGTTATCAAAGCAAGATGGCCTTTGAGATCAAGCAAACACTTTTGGGGGTATTTTTAAAATTATTTTTTATTGTTTCGCTCCCACTGTCTTTTGAGTACCACACTGACTCATCGATATCACATGTGCAATTAATGTAATTACGGTTTGGCAAATCTCATTATGGGCTCCTGAAAAATAATGGCACAATGTGAGGGGTCAGTCATTCAGCCTTTTGGACTTCATTTGTCATTATCAGACTTCACAATCAGGACTGCCAATTAAGCATACAAGGCAGCATTTGGTGAGGGAGGGTGTCTCTTTAAAAAACGGCTGCCTGGTTCCCAGTGAAGCCTGGTACAGCAGTGTATATCTTTATACATATTGGGGGTCAATAAGGCTAAGAAGAAGAAATCCTCACAAACAAACAAGTGTTAAGCTTGAATCACGGAAAGGAAGTGCCCAATGCAACATTTCTGTCCTTGAATCAAATATCCTGTATTGTTTTTAGCTCTCTCGGGCTGCAGTCCTAAATACACTATGTATTTATTGCATTTATATTCCACTTTTCCACCAAGGAGCTCGTAGTGGCTTTCATGGGTCTCCCAAACCACAACCCTGTGAGGTAGGTTAGGCTGAGAGACAGTGATCGGCCCTAGGTCACCCAGTGAGTTTCATGGCTCAGCAGGGATTTGAACCCAGCTCTCTCCCAGGTCCAACTCCAGCACTCTTACCACTAAGTAGTGAGAGAGTCCGGTTGGATTTGGGGAAATTTACTTCTGAGTAAAAAATGCAGATAGGATTGTGCTGTAAATCAAATAATGCTGATCTACTCTTCTTGCACACATTGCATAGGCAATAGGTGTACCTTTCCCTCTTTATCTGTTTGTTTTGTAACACAAAAAACTTTAATAAAAACTATTATTATTATTATTTTACATTGCATAGTCACCAGTTGTCCCTGTTTACCAGAGATAGTTGTGATTTTCTGGTCCTCTTGGTGTATAGGTGTAATAAATACACCAGCATGTTCCTGTTCTAACCTGCCAAGTGTCAAAGAGCATAAAATCTAGTGTTCAAATCGAGGGTGGGGGGCGGCATAGGGCAGAACCCTTCTTTCACATTTTCAGGAGGCTGGAGGATGAATTTGAGGGATGGAATAACATGCACTGACTCTTCCTTGGACTGCATTCAGCTGGCACCTGTCATCTATGATTCCACTGTATTACCCCCCCATTTCGCAAAAAGAAAGTGATCTGGAATAATGCTGCACTGTGACGTGAAGTGTCATTCCAAGGGGCGTTTGGAAAAGTTGGACCTCCCAGCTCAGTGCCGACTGGAGGAGCATCAGCAAGTGTGTGCCCTACACTCCTTTCCCAATTGCCCCCCGTCACAGCATGTCAGTGGTGCTGTGAGATTGTGTTTTTACACAGTGCACCAGGAGAGCAACTGATGCCCAGGATAACGATAGCAAAGAAAGGAGCGTGGTGTAGTGGTTAGAGTAGGGAACTGGGTTTAGCTAGTGGTCCACATCCTTAGCTCCTCAGCCATGTGTGGGCCAACTTTGAGTGGTGGACAGGTTGAGGAAAGTTGCTTGGGAGTCAGTTGGAAAAGGGAAAAGACACCTGGGCAAATGATTAATGCATGTTTAATGTACACATGGGTCTTGATTTGGCCCCAAGAGAAGAAGACAGCAGTTCCTGAAGGAATACAGGAAATATCATAGGAACTTGGGAAGCTGCATTAAACTGAGTCAGACCATTGGTTCATTATAGTTCAGTAATGTTTGTACTAACTGGCAGCAGCTCTCCGGGATTCTCTACTTGCAGAGGTGGCAAATGAGTATTTTTACTTTATTATTTTTCAAAGTCGTTTCTCTGCTACCTTTTCACATCAAGGGTGCATCCAGATTTACTGAGCATTCACTCTGGTTTGTTTGTGGGGAGGTTAGATGATGTTGAGCCCAAAGTGAGTATTAACTCACACTTTCCCCTGCATTTTCCTGTCACTTCCCCAGTCACAAAAAAAGTTTGATCTTTTGGGGAAGTGAGTTCATTGCACAACCTGAATTTGCAGATCTGTGATTGAACAGCAGCTTTACAAATGCAGGGTTTCCAGTTGCACTAGGGAAGATGTTAGAGGGACAACCTACAACTCATTCTTTGCTTTTGGGAACACACCTGGAAATGTGAAATTAAAGGAGTTTTGTTTATACACAGATCAATAAAAACTGAACTGAAAGCATAAGAAACAAAGTAATCAAATAGCACAACAAGAAATTATTGTTTAGTTGCAAATGGTCCTTCATGAACATTATGGTAGGTTTCCCCTGCCCCCCAATACCTCTTTTCTCCTTTAAAACCCTAATCTTTGGTGATGGGTCATGCTGTGCATTTGTACTGGAAACCTTGAAGGCTCATAATTTAATGGCAGGTATCTCTACAGGGAGAAGATTAAAATGTACAGACTTCTTCTAACCACGAGCCATTAAATCACTTTTCACAGTTGGGCATAGCAAGCAGCATTGTGTGCGACATATGAACTCTCAATTAACATGCATTTTTGTTATACCCCATGGTGGCAAATGTGTTTAAATGAGGCTATTCATATGTCACCCTCCTTTGGCCCTTATGCTACCAGGCAGCATAACCTAAAGGTGTAAAGTTGCAATTAGTTACATGGTAGGAAAGTCCTATTGACTTCAATGGAGCTGGTGGGTGTGGAATAAAGAAGGGGGAGAAATTCAGTTCGCATTTAAAGGTGCAACTGCCTAATTCATCCTTTCTTGAACAATACATGAGCAAAAATCACAACCATCCTTTGAAATTTGCAATTGTCTGAATTTTGCAATGTGGTTCTCCAGCCAAGTGATGTGGACAGGAATTCATATAGCATGATAAAGGATGTATAAAATGCATATATTAGTGAAAATAACATTAACAGTGTGTTAGGTACGGGGAAACTGCTTTGCAAAAATATGTATATTAGATAAAATGCATACAGTTGTGCATATTGGGAGAAATTCAATGATAAATCTTCACAAGGACTTTTTCCTATTTAATGCAACCTAATGTGAAGAACTGAATTTAAGATTGGAAAAATGAGGAAACTCTCCCAAGAGAGAAAACATACATGCAAGCTTGGCAGCAAGAACAGGAGGCCCAGGGCACAACACTCTGTCCCCCCCCTCCTTGAGCTAAATAAAAACTTAAATTCTGAATAAAGTAACTTTAACTACAAAAACCACCATGCAGGTTGAATCCAGCAGGGACGTGAGGACTTTCTTGTTTTTTGTACAGTCTGTCACAATTATGGAACGAAGAAAGCGGATAAAGAAAAGTTTTTGTCTCATAACACTAGAACTTGCGTACATCTAATGAAGCTTAACGTTGGAAGATTCAGGACCGGTTTTTTAAGAAGTAATTCTTCATGCAGCATATAGTTAAACTGCGGGATTCGCACCCACAGGAGGCAGGGACGGCCATCAATTTGGATGGCTTTAAAAGAGGATCAGTAGAGGATAAGGCTATCAGTAGCTTCTAGCCATGATGCTCTGCCTCTATGGTTGGAGGCAATGATGCTTCTGAACTCCAGATGCTGGAAACCTCTGGAGAGGAGAGTGCTCTTGTGCTCAGGTCCTGCTTGCAGGTTTCCTACAGGCATCTGGTTGGCTACTGTGAGGCATTGGCCTGATCCAGCAGGCTCTTCTTATGTTCATAAAAGTGGGCAATGTTCTCTGGAAAGAGAGATTGATTGCTAAACCACCCTAGCCATAGTCCTTTAAATGTATAGTGCAGATGTGACTTTTATCTCCTGTAGGACTGCTGTTTAAAAGAAAACAAAAGGAAGCCTGCATTCAGTGGAATCACACACTTCATGCAATGTGTAGTTTGACTCACAATTACATGCCTATCAACCCCCCAAGGTAAACTAGTGAAGATATTCCATATGGTAAATGTGGGGCTTAGGCTAAGGATACATGGATACACACAACTGCATTTACAGGTTGATGAGAATGAGCTAGAAGAGGGAGGAAATGACTGTTACAAAGATTTTGAGGGTGCTTGATAACTATAACAACAGGATCTGTGTACTTAAAGCATAGTGCTGTGCCAATACCTGTTCTCAGTGTGCTACATTAATTGAACACTCCCAACAGTAATAGTCGGCTTTACCACACTAGCTTGAGCACACATTTTATTGTGATAATGGAGTGCAATTAACGCATAGAAGTGCGTTAATTTGTCACGAAACCTCCACGACGGTGACATCCTTTCCCTTTAAACTTTTAAAACTGCTTTTTGAGGCACTAAATTAAAATCTCTGTGAAATGAGAGGTTAGCAGCTAGGTTCACGTTCTCATGATAATGTGTTCTTGAAACCAAGAAATGGGAGCTTAGTCAGCTAGCTGACTGCCATCCCACGATGAGGAAATTTTTACCTCCATTTCACCCCAGATTTTTCAGGCTCAAAGCAGTCGTGACACACAGTCACTTGCATTCCCCCACCCAATTATTCTTTCCACCCAGGTGTGGGGAATGTTTTGTAGCCCAGTGGCTGCCTCTCTCATGTGCATCCTTCCAGGGTCCAAATACCAGCTGTTGGTAGGGCCAGAGCAATGGATGTGAATTGTACCCACGTACAGTAGCTTACTGCAGGGACACGGGTGGTGCTGTGGTCTAAACCACAGAGCCTAGGGCTTGCCGATCTGAAGGTCGGTGGTTCGAATCCCTGTGACGGGGTGAGCTCCCGTTGTTCGGTCCCAGCTCCTGCCCACCTAGCAGTTTGAAACCATGTCAAAGTGCAAGTAGATAAATAGGTACCACTCCAGCGGGAAGGTAAACGGCATTTCCGTGCACTGCTCTGGTTCACCAGAAGCAGCTTAGTCATGCTGGCCACATGACCCGGAAGCTGTCTGCGGACAAACGCCGTCTTCCTTGGCCTATAGAGCGAGATGAGCGCCGCAACCCCAGATTCGTCCTCGACTGGACCTAATGGTCAGGGGTACCTTTACCTTTACCTTTACAGTAGCTTACATTCCAACCACATGACCTTTCTGCATACAAACACACACATGGACACACCCCTCCATCCTCCTTTCAGGGAAGCAGAAGGTGTTATTGGAGGTCAAGGCCACATTGCCGCCAGACCAAAAAAAAAAACACTAAAGGAGGGTTTCTAATTTATCTATTTCCAGAACAAGTATGCATGCTAACTGGTTGCTGCAACAGTTAAAACCGTTTTTTTCTATCTGGGAGCATAATCCAAAATTGGTGTGCCCACTTGTTTGTTGCATTTCAAGGTTTATACCTGCTTAAGGAGGCTACTGTGTGCGGCAAGGTTGTTTGTAGAGCTTGAAATTGCCTTTGCGGTGAAAAATGTTGATTGTCACAAATAAAAAAAGCCCTCCCTTGTTACTGATATTCCAGGTTAACCAGAGCAACTGGCATGCCCCCCCCCCCCAGTTAGCTCACTCAATAACGGCTGAAAACTGCCGGTCAAGTTTCAGTCCCTGGAGCAGCGGAAATCATGGGCCAGCGCCGTCTCATCCATTTGGGCTGGTGGCGCGGCGCACCAGGGCCGCTGGCATACCGGGCACCCCCTCCCCAACCCGACCCCACGGGCAGGCGGGTGCTCACGCGCCAGCGGCGCAGCCCCGTCTTCGAGTGCAGCGAGCGGGGGGGAGTAGCGCAGCCCCGCCGGCGGCCTCCCCCCCCACAGGCGGCCGGGTGCTTGCGCCGCCAGCGCTCTCCCCCGGATGCATGGGGGCGCCGGAAGGATCGAGCCCACCGGCATACCGGCCGCCCCCCTCCCCAACCCGCCCCCGCCCCCATGCCGGTCCCGGGCGGGCTGAGAGCTGGCCGCCCTCGCCTCCCGTCCCGGGAGCACTGGAAGGGTGCGCAGAGCCCCGCGCCGCTCCAGCGCCACGCCCCTCATCCCTTGCTTGCCCACCCCCCTCCCGAGGGGCAGCAAGCGCGAGAGGGAGGCAGCGGAGAGGCAGTACACCGGGGGCGCCGGAGGGATCACTGCACCACGGCGGCCGATCTCCTTAAGACGGCCCTGTCATGGGCATAGTCTACAGACAGCCAGGCACGCCTTCAGATTTCCTTAAGTAGCAGAAGTTGGCATAACGGAACAGAGGCTTGTATGAACGTTTTAAACAAGCATCTTTATTAAACAAAACAGCAGGACAAAACCTGAGGTAAAAGCATAGACGTTTTCAGAAGCACACACACCGGCAGTTAACTCCAACTGACAGCCTAAGTCACATACATGTCCAGCACTTAAGGTGGAATGGAAGAATTACAACATCCCCTTCTAACAACAACAACAAAAAAGGATGTACTTGGGTTTTCCAGGGGGAAAAAATTGTATTCTGTCCTTGCTAGCAGCTGCCTGCTCTTTTTTCATATCCCGTTCTTCTTCTTCTTCCCCACACCTGACTTTAAGGAAAGAGTGATCAGAAGGCTTACTACCTGCAAATTTGTAGCTGTTTCTGCAGCGTCCATCCTCACTCCACAGTTCACATGAGAAACGACTTGACATGTCTTCCATGATTCATGGGACTGGGAAGTGGCTTGAAATCCCACTTAAAGGATGGCATTTTAGAATGGAATGGGGTGAATCATTAGGAGTTAGCAGCAATGGCAGGAAACAGCACTCTAGTTAATTGCCTGGTCCTGCCTTGATCTAGCACACCGAGAGTACAGCATGTTCCCAGAAATGTGTGGAGTAAAAGAGGATGCATGAACTTGCCCCCACCCGCAAGAACGTGGTCTGTAGGGGGGACTTTACCTAAAGTGCATGTGATTTGCAAGACGTCCATCTCTTAAACAGCAACATCCAGATGCTTAAATGCATCCCTTTAGAATATATTGGCCTATAGATACTGTATATCTATATAAAAACGCACACATGCACGCACACAGATCTGTTCTCCATAAAATGTACTCTCAGACTCTCAACAGATCTGTTAATGGGGGAGTGTGTTCATCTGGCAAGAGTTCTGTATCTGACTTAGTATAAACATGACTAATCTGAAACAGGAGCAGCCTTGATTTAATTTCCTTGGAACATCATGCTGGGGGGGGGGGGGAAGCACAGACAGACAGAAATTGGCAGTTTCCAAAGGAAAAGAGAAAAGGGAAAGGCATGGGCTGAAGTTTACCGCAACAGCAATGGAGATTGATTTTGACTTTAGATGTTCTCCTCTTAGTGCAGAGCATTTGCACTTTAAGGAAGGCAGGGAGAAATAAACAGTTCAGAGGCTATAGAGGCACCAGGTATGAACACACCATACATTTACAGCACATGCTTCCCCTGCCCAATAATCTCAGTAACTGTGGTGTGTAAAGGGTGCTGGGAATATTTGCTCCGTGTGGGTAAACTCCCTGGATTTATTTTATTTATATTTTATTTATTGCATTTATATACCACCCTACACCCACAGTTCTCAGGGCGGTTCACAGAATAAAATCAAAATATAAAACCACAAAATGCGTAATCAAAATAAAAACAACAACAACCCAGTAAGCCACACACACACACACACCCTTTGGAGGAAGCGGTGTGCTTTTAATGCATGGTGTGTACACAGCCATTGCTGATACAGAGAGAACAGAAAGATATTGTGAGGTTAGTGTTGGGTTTATTTTTGCCATTATCTTGGAGTACGTTTGCAACTAGTCGAATCCTGAGATTTTGGTGCACTTTTTAAAATTACAATTTTAGAACTCAGGGTGGTTGAGTAAAAAGCTTAAGAGCATTGTAGTAATGGGTTTTGTGAGCTCATATGAATACAGCTTCCAGCAGCCAAAAGCTTCACTTCTGGGAATGCTCTCCCCCTTTTAGGATGACGTTCATAGATTCAGATGGAACTTTCTAGTCTTCTCTACTTGGCAAACCACCAGTTTTAATGTTAAGGAGATCCAGTTTGGGTTTGATGGGTTCCAGTGCACCACAGCATGCAGCTGTTCCAGTCCCGGTTTTACACAAAACTCATGGGACTAGGCCCTGAAGCAGCTGAGGACTGTAGATGTTCGGTGGGCTTTTGTCATGACTAATGTGTGTTTGTTCTAAATAGAGTGTTTTTTTGTCACCATTTTTCAGTAACTCTTGCACCATTCTTCTTGGCTACATCCTGGGAAAGCCAGCTGCATTTCTTTGGGGAAGGGCCACAGCTCCGTGGTAGAGCAACTGTTTTGGGGGCAAAAGGTCCCAGGTTCAAGCCCTGGCATCTCCAGGTAGGGCTGGTAATGTCCCGAGCCTGAAACCATGGAAAGCTGCTGCCAATCAGTGTAGACAGCACTGAGCTAGATGGACCAATGGGCTGTGATTTGAAAGAAGGCAGTTCCCTATGTTTTTCATTTAGAACCACCCCTTCTCTTTTAACATTTTCCTATTGAGGGTGAGGTGGAGATGAGAAATCCGAATCTTGTTGGTTTTTTCTTTAGTTGAAGCATTTCCCCCTCACACTCCAGCCCAACATGTTTTACAGGGTGACAAGAGACAGGGGTGGCGCTGTAGTCTAAACCACTGAGCCTCTTGAGCTTGCCAATTGGAAGGTCAGTGGTTCGAATCCCCACAACGGA
This sequence comes from Lacerta agilis, assembly GCF_009819535.1. Taxonomy (NCBI): domain Eukaryota; kingdom Metazoa; phylum Chordata; class Lepidosauria; order Squamata; family Lacertidae; genus Lacerta; species Lacerta agilis. The sequence continues at coordinate 22,833,519 of NC_046322.1, forward strand.
GTGAGCTCCCGTTGCTCTGTATCAACTTCTGCCAACCTAGCAGTTCGAAAGCACGCCAGTGCAAGTAGATAAATTGGTATCGCTGCAGCGGGAAGGTAAATGGCATTTCCATGCGCTCTGGTTTCCGTCACAGTGTCCCATTGTGCCACAAGCGGTTTAGTCATGCTGGCCACATGACCCGGAAAGATGTCTGTGGACAAACCCCGGCTCCCTCGGCCTGAAAGCGAGATGACTTTACCTTCCAGGGGTCCTTTACCTTTTTTTTTTTTAACAGGGTAACAAAGATCAATAGTAAGACAGTCCCTGCCCTCAGGTTTGTAATGTAGAAAAGGTGGCATGAGAAAGGGGGGGGGGGAGAGAATGGGAGTGAAGGCAGAAAAAAAGAAAACTCAGGCACTTAGTTACATAGTACATATTCCTTCTGCATGACCACCTGGAATAGAAACAGTTTAAGGAGAGGAGGAGACGAAAGTTGCTGGCGTCTCAGTTGATAGAGCAGCCCTTCTCTCCCTCTGCTGCCCTCTGATGGAATGGCTGCTGACTGGTAAGGGGGAGGAAAAGCCAACGAAGTAGCCCTGCTTCCCTTATTTATTTGTTTATGAAAGTATTTCATATCATATCATAGAAAATCAGGGCAGTGTACAATGTGAAAACACAGAGCGCCTTCTAAAAAAAAAATTAAAGATACAGATAAATCATTCAGGCTACTAATTGTAAAAATAAAAATTTAATGTTTAAAGTTTTAAAGTGGTATCTGTTTTTTTGAGAACGCAATCCCCTTTGGTCTAGCCCAGTGTTTCCCAAACTTGGGTCTCCAACTGTTTTCCAACTACAATTCCCATTATCCCTGACCGCTGGTCCTGCTAACGAGGGATGGTGGGAGTTGTAGGCCGGAAACAGCTGGACCCAAGTTTGGGAAACACTGGTCTAGTGTGATCTTTGGCAGATCAACAGCTGAATTATGAGCCTGTCTAGAATCATCTTCTCCCTTCCCATGGCAAGCCGAGAAGGGTAAAGGGCTTCACTTGCACCCTGTTGGTGGTCTGATTGTGTTCTGACATACATTTTTTAGACCGTTCCAGGTGGTCAAGCAGATAGACTGTGTAACTAAGAATTGGTGCCTGAGTTTTCTTTTTTTCCTGCAAGGGGGATCAACCTTAGAGAGACGAAAGCTGTGAAAAGGCAGAGCTGTTGTTCTCAGCAGATTGATGACAGCACTCTGCTTGACCTGTCCTGGGTCAATAGAATCCTGCCCTGTAAATCTTGCAGAAGATGGAAGCACAGAACAATGCAGGCTTCCATTTCCCTTCTCGGCAGACATCTTGGAGGGCTGTGGAACACCTTCTCTGCACCAACTAATGCAGTAATATTGTTCAGCTCCTGCATTCTACACTCCAGTTAGTACTGGCTATATCTGCAGCAATATAATCTTCAGACAGCCACAGCCTCCTGTTTAAGACTTTGTGGTTCAACTGTGCGGAAGCCAAATATGCCCTATCCAGGATAAAATGCTTTAATACTTTGCTTGAGATTCTCTCTTTCTCGCTGGCAGAGAGAAGGTAGGGAGGGCAATGGAATTTGAAACAAACAAACAACATTTCTTGGGAAAGAATTAGGGTGATTTGATCAATGGCATCTGCATCAAAACAACAGTGCCTCTTGCAAAGGAGGATATTTGAGAATTCCCAACTCATCCTCACTGACGACAATTGTCACATAAGGAATTTGAGCATCTCAGAGACTTGCCTGAAGACGTCATCAACCCACAGAGAAGTAAGCATTCCTGTGCTATATATTGCAAGCTAACTCAGATTTATCGAGTAAGCGAAACACATCTTTGTCATTGGGGAAACATCCGTGCAAATGCTCTTCCTCTGATTTACATGGGGAAAGTTGATCTGCATGCTTTTCTCTGAGAGCCAGTGTGGTGTAGTGGCTAATTGCAGTAGACTCGTAATCTGGGGAACCGGGTTCGCGTCTCCACTCCTCCACATGCAGCTGCTGGGTGACCTTGGGCTAGTCACTCTTCTTTGAAGTCTCTCAGCCCCACTCACCTCACAGAGTGTTTGTTGTGGGGGAGGAAGGGAAAGGAGAATGTTAGCCACTTTGAGACTCCTTCGGGTAGTGATAAAGCGGGATATCAAATCCAAACTCCTCCTCCTCCTCCTCCTCCTCTTCTTCTTCTTCTTCTTCTTCTTCGTCTTCTTCTTCTTCTTCTTCGTGTTAAGCCCTATTCATTTGTGTCCCTTGCCCCATGGTTTTAAGCTGAGAAGAAAAAACCCGTGTGAAAGCTGGCTATTACAGAGAAATTGCTGAAGTCTCAAGGGGGAGAAGCAGGCAAAGTCACCCACAGTTGTACTGAGAAGCCAACTCCCATCAGGTTTCTCTCCTACACCTGGTAGCAACCATTCCATCTGGCTATAGGAGAGGAAGAGAAGGGAAGCTTTCTTGATCCATCAACTTTTCCTGCTTGGCAGAGGGTTGGACTGGATGGCCTTTGTGGTCTCTTCCAACTCTATGATTCTATGATTCTATGAACTTCCCCCTCTTTCTGCAGTTCCTTAAAAAAATTTTTTAAATATCTTCTGCATATCCAAATTCATTTAATTTGCTCATTTAATTATCTACTTTAAATATATACTCTTATAAAACTGCAGGTTATTACAATAATCCTGCTAATGTTTTCAATTTATCTGTAAATATTCAATAAATGATTTCCATTCTTTTATAAAAAGTTTGTTATCTTGATTTCTTTTTCTTCTGGTAAGTTCTGCCATTTCTTCATATTCCATAAGTTTTTGTATCCATTCTTCCTTTACTGGGACTTCTGTTTCTTTCCACTTTGGGGCAAGTAGCATTCTTGCTGCTGTAATAGCATACATAAATAATTTTTTATACAATTTAGGTAGTTCTGCCCCTATAATTCCCAAAAGAAAAGCTTCGGGGGTTGTTGTTGTTTTTTATAAAAGCTATATCATTGTATATCATTTCTGGAGATGTTTGTTTGTTTGTTTGTTTGTTTTCTATACCAATTCTTCCAAGGATCACAAGGCAGTTTACAACTGAGAAGAGATTCATTGCGCCATCTCACTTTTTCTTTCCTGTTTTCTGCGTTAATCTGCAAATACCTTAATCTGCACCACAAATCTTACTGAAATACAAACGTTATTTCTCCTCAAAATATGTTTGTTAAAATGTATTTTGGTCATTTTTAAAATTATTTTCTCGCCAAGAACTGTGTCGGAACATTCAGGAAGAGCAAAAGCCATTGGATAACTAACAGAGCAGTTCTAGGCATGTTTACTTGGAAGAAAGTCCCATTGCATCCAGTGAGATTTATTCCCTAATGAGCGTGTATAGGATTGCGTCTTACATTTCAATCCACACATTAGTCCCGAAGATACAGATCAGGCCATTCCTACTGGAATTCGCAAAGATTTAATTTCTCAAGGATCCCTTCTTAAAAGTTGGGGATGAGAAGCAAGGATGTTTGATTTTGGCTACACATTGTAGTAATATAACTTTAATAAAATTGTAATTTTAAAAAAAAGTTGGGAAGGGGGAGGGGAATTAGAATGCATGCATCTCCCTAAAGCTATATGTGCACATGTGAGAGACAGAAGAACTTTGATAACAGAAGCATTTTTCTTATTGCAAAGTAACCATTCCCCATAAGGTAGAAAAATCATAATTCTTCCTCTAGTTTTTTACATTTTAAAACAGCTTCCATTTGTTAATGAAATATAGTTATGTCAATGGGCCCTGACTAACAGCTGATCAAAAAAGGAAATCTTTTTGAGACGCTAATGGGCTGGCATGGTAAGAAGTCTGAGTTACTGCCATTTGCAAGGTTGCCATGGTAACTGGCGCATCTTTTATGAAAGCCGTTTATCATATTCTGATAAACTACACATTCCTAAAGAACTCAGCATGCTTCCCTCTGCTTCCCCCCCAAAAAAAACCCACATCTCTGTGGCCCTGGACTTCAAAAGCACTGGTGCTTTCTTCCTTTCCCTATAATATTAATGAAATTCCAATCTCTGTGTCTTATCTTAGGGCTTAGCCACACTTACCTTTTGCTCTGCTTTTTCCAGGCAGAGGCCTGCACTTTAATGCTCCATGTCCAAGCACTTTTTATTTTTTTTTTATTTTGCCCTGAGCTTTCCCCGCTCTTTAAAGCTGAATCGGAGCAAATGTCAATTCGGGTTTCCCGTGGATTAGTGTTTGCTCTGATTGAGCTCTAAAGAGCAGGTTTTCATGGAGAAAGCTCCGGAGCAACAGACATGAAGCTTTAAATCTTGGAGCGTGCCTGGAAAGAGCAGAGGAAAGGTACGTGTGGATCAACCTTTAGTCATGCGACCATGCTGGAGGGCAACCTGCATGAAGCAGACATTTTAGCGGCTGCTTTTATAAAGAAGAAAAATGGGGAGTGCAATCTAATATCCGGTTGAATGTACAAATAGAAATGCGAAGCCAAAAATATTACTTCATGATCCACATTACTGTATAAATTGGTTGCTGTAATACAAATCCCTTGACTGAATTAAAAGAACAAACACCCAACCCAACACTGCTGTTTAATTATATGCAAAAACCTGCTCTCTTGAGGCAAGCCAGCTCATCCTGCCTACAGGTAGAGCCAGTCTAATTACCTTGTTCTTTTGACTGATCTCTCTTTCTTTCTTTCTTTCTTTCTTTCTTTCTTTCTTTCTCTCTCTCTCTCCTAAGGTCAACCCAAATAAAAACTTATTCCTGGGATAATGCCCAGGTTATTTTGGTCGGTAATAAATGCGACATGGAAGAAGAACGGGTAATCTCCACCGACAGAGGGAAACATTTAGCAGAACAACTTGGTAAGAAGAGAATTTATATATACCGGTATATATAAAAAGAACTTGGGCTCCATCTGCACCGTACTTTTAAAGCAGTTGTCTGACCACTTGAAACCGCCATGGCTTCCCCTAAAGAATCCAGGGAGCTGTGGTTTGTTAAGGATGCTGAGAGATCTTGAGAGACCACCATTTCTCTCACAGAGCTGCAGAGAGGGACTGATTATTAAGCCACTCTGGGAATTGCAGCTCTTTGAGGGAAGCAGGGGTTTCCTAACAAAGTGCACTTCCCAGAATTCTTTGGAGGAAGCTATGGCGGTTTAAAGTGGCCTGGCACTTATTTAAATGTAGAGTGCAGATGGGGCCTTTGTTATTTGTTGTGGTCCATTCCATCTGTTTGCATGCCACATTTGCCACAGGAACTTCTGACAGGGGATTGCGTATATTAACTGCCCGTCACACTCCCAGTTGCTCAGCACAAAAGGGAGTATAGTGTGAAATGAGAAACGTGCTCAACTGGCAAGGCAGATTCTCCTTTCTCAAGTGGTTTCTCCAGCAAATGTAGTTAGTGGTCAGTAGGGATGAGCGAATCTGTCAGTTTTGCTTTTTCTCAGTTTCTAATTTCTTTCCCCATTTTAAATTCAGTTTGCAACAATTCCGCATCTGTTTGGAAAGTTGTTGCTTCTGTCTTTTTTAAAGTTGTCTCATAAGAACAGAAGATGAGCCTGCTGGACCAGACTGATGGCCCATGTCGTCCAGCATCCTCTTCGTACAGAGACTAACCAGATGCCAGTAGGAAACCTGCAAGCAGGACCCAAACATATGAGCACTCTCCCAATTTACTGCCTCCAGCCGTGGAGACAGAGCATAGCTATTGTGGCTTAGTAGCCAATGATAGTCTTATCCTCCATGAATTTGCCCAATCCTCTCAGAAATTCATCAGCATCTTGGCACACAGTTCTCCTAATATAGTCATGTTTGAATGCAATTCCCCCTAATATAATGCATTTTGGGGGCTGTTATTTTCAGGAATATATGTATTTTTATGCACACTTTTGCCTAATGTACACATTTTTGAACACATGTTTTGGTTGGAGAACTGCATCGCAAAATTTGGAGGAGTGTCGGGGTTTTGTTTTGTTGTTTTTTTAAAAAAAAAGCCTGTTTGGATTCACATAGTGTTTCAGGAAGTGCAAATTAGGTAGAGTCACATAAAAATGCAAACCAAACTGAATTTCTTCCCCGATTCCTTGTAGCAGGCAGGGAGATTCCACCTTTATTTCTTAAACAACTTACAGTAGGAATTTACCTTCTGATAAACACAGGAAATAGGGACGCGGGTGGCGCTGTGGTCTAAACCACAGAGCCTAGGGCTTGCCGATCAGAAGGTCAGCAGTTCGAATCCCCGTGATGGGGTGAGCGCCCCTTGCTCAGTCCCTGCTCCTGCTAACCTAGCAGTTCGAAAGCACGTCAAAGTGCAAGTAGATAAATAGGTACCACTCTGGTGGGAAGGTAAACGGCGTTTCCGTGCGCTGCTCTGGTTCGCCAGAAGCAGCTTAGTCATGCTGGCCACATGACCCGGAAGCTGTATGCCGGCTCCGTCGGCCAGTAAAATGAGATGAGCGCCGTAACCCTAGAGTCGTCCATGACTGGACCTAACAATCAGGGGTCCCTTTACCTTTAAACACAGAAAATAAAACATAACTGGAGAGAAAGGCTAACTAGAGTTTCTACCTACTTTTCATGTCATCAGCTGCTGTCTCACACCCACTAATCTTAGTTTGATTGGGGAGTTTTATGATTCCGTGTTCTGCATCTCTTCCTCCACTTCACCTCTAAGAGCTTAATCTTAATTGCACATTGACTGGCTTATGACATACTGTTAAATGATGAGCCTTGGGATCACCCACCCACCCCCACACTCCCCTCTCCTCCTCCTTCATGGACCTAAAGAGGTGATAGAAAGGGCAGGTGAAGAAATGGTTAAGCACCCTTGAAAACTGCCCCTTTCCTGAAGCTGTGTTTCCTTATTAAAAGCAGCATTTTAATACACACACATATGCACATAGCATCTTGTTAAGCCCTAAAAGAACATTAGAAGTGACTGTTTCCTGAGTCTTTGCTATTTTTGTGAGCAGGACTAGGGGAGTGGGCATGGATGCAGAGCCCTTTTCTTCTCCAGTAAACCAAGGAAACAAGCATGAGCAGAGGATTAGAAAATGAGATGGCAAAATCTCTTGGGCAACCTGAAAAAAACACACCATGTAGCTGGGAAAGACAGCTCCGTGAAATAACTCATCAAAGAAGTTGGGTTGGAAATCTGTTTGGAGCATTTGCAGGTTCTGCTTTCTAGAAGTGGCTCTTTTTTTTTATCAGAGCTATCAACAGTACCTCAACAGCAAATTAAGAGGTGCCCCTGTTGCGAATCTAGCTCTCGCCAAATGGTAGTTATAGAATGGGGCAGGGAGAGTCTGTTCCATTCATCAAAAAGCCTGCAGCTTAAAGAAATCCTCTTGCATCTTGAGATTCACACTGCATTTTTCTTTTTTCTTTTTTGCATGCCCCTATGAATTTTTTTTAACAAATAGTAAATGTGTCTATGCAACAAAAATGTGTTTGAAAACTTATATGCAGGCACACTTGGATTGTCTGCATGCAGAGTTTTAATTTTTTGAGAACTGAATAGGCACACAGGTGTGTTTGGAGCCTTCCTCCCTGCCTATTAAAAATGTCCAGGTTGTTGTGTGTTTTAAAATTTACACTTACAGCTTTTGTAAGTCAATTGGAGTGGATCACAACCCACAAATACCATTTTCACATGTGAAATCAGTGCCTTTTAGCTTCTCTCTCTATCTCTCTTTCTCATCAGCTTTGTGCAAAACTGGGAATGCAGGACAAAATATGTCGGGGACCCATTTTAAAATAGAAGATTAATTTAAGCCAATAAAATATGCTGTGCGTTTGCATTATAGAATATACAAAAAGGCAGTTTAAGCCACAGGTGTAAAAATGCCCTGAGTTTGCATAGAAACATGGTACTCACCATTATCCGGACAGTTACTTCTTATGCCCAGATTGAATCAGTTGCAAATTTTGGCTGGTGTAGCTTCACAAACAGTAGCTGTTTACTCTGTGTCAAACAGAACCTCATATAATAATCTTCAAAGCTTGGAAAATCCATACTGGAATTATTATTTTTTACACCAAATGTTTGAGCCCCTTTCCCAGTAGAGCAACCATTCCCAAGCACCTGTGTTAATAGCCAGTATAATCACAGCCCCCAAAGGGTTCTGTTTCTAGCAGTTTAGATACATTCCCATTAGATACATTCTGGGGGAAATTGATGCATATAGACTTATCCAGGCTTCCTGTCTAGCCTTCAAAGCTATCCAGTAATATGGCTGGAAAGAAAATAGGCCAGAAGTCTGATGATTTTGTTATGATGATGATGATGATTGAAATATTTCTGTTTCCACTATGTAAAAACACCCCAAAAACCTTATTAAGGCAATACCTTTGTTAGGAAGACCAAAATGTCACAAACAACAGTGGGGTGCTGTTTTCATCATATTCAGCTTTTGAGTCTCCTTGGGCAGGAATGTCAGTTCTCTGTTCTCTATCAGTTCTCTAACAGTGTCATAAGAACATAATAAGTGCCTGTTAGATCAGGTCAATGGCCCAACTTGTCTTGTCAGAGGCCCCTAGCACTAGGATGGGGCACTGGTACCCTCCAGATGATGTTGGAGTCCAACTTTCATCACTGGCCAGTATGGCCCAGTGGTCAAGGATGATGGGAGCAGCAGTCCAGCAACATCTAAAGGGACTTCTGCATACCTGTCCTCTGCTGGCCACTATTAGAGACAGAATGAGGACCAGATGGGCTCTGTGGTCTGAGTTAGCATTTGCATTTGCATTTGCAAGTCTTCTGCTCTTAATAAGCAGACATCGGTCCTCTTGGCTACAATGCAAAAACACAGCACCTTGCCTCCAGCTTTCTTGTTTTGTTTTTGTTAAATTAAACTTTCTTATTGCATACACACAATACACAATCTATATGTCCAAAACAATACTAGTATATTGTTACATACTTCTGCACTTTTAGCTTTCCAGAACTCCCTCCTCTCCATTTCTTTCTCTGTCTTGCTCAAACAGCACAGAAACAGATTACACCTAGATTACATCATCATCCTTCGCGGGGAAGGGAAAAGATATGCTACCTATCCCTTCCCACCCCAGTTCTGGTGGGCTTCAAATTTCTGGGATATGCCTGCCATGTCATGGCTGTTGGCTCCTATTAAGGGACATTTGTCTGGCCTTGAGCCATTAGGCAGCAATCTGTTTTAACAAAAGGTACAGCCAGGCTAACGTCCCTAACAGATGGAGATAAATACCTTTGGCCATCTGGTTCATTGCAAAGGGCTGAGCCCTTGTAGTCTCCTAGAACAGTCACCCTTCTCTCTTTCCTGTGCATTGGTGGTGCAGAAGCATTTGCACTGCAGCCATGGAGGATCCGTGGTTAACCAAATCTTGTTAAACTGCAGCTCCCATCATGGGCTAGTGGGTGTTGGAATCATGAGAAAATAAGAAGCTGCCTTATACCAAGTCAGGCCATTGGTCCATCTTGCTCAGTACCATTGACACTGATTAGCTGCGGCTCTCCAGGGTTTCAGGCAAGAGTCTTTCCCAGTCCTACAAGAAGACACCTTTTTGTATGCTAAGCATGTACTCTGTCGCTGAGCTATCACTCTATTCCCTAAAGCAGGGCCAGCAGTCTACATGTTCTTGGACTCCCAACTCCCATTAGCCCCAGAAAGCATGGCCACTTGCCAAGGATGATGGGAGTTGGGGGGGGGGGGTCCAACAACATCTGAAGGGCTGAAGGTTCCTCACCCCTGTCCTACTGAGCCCAGTTGCTCCTTTGCTTGTCTTTGCATCTACCCCAAAGCGCTGTCTAGTCAGTACCTGAAGAAGGTAAATATAATGTTGAATGGTTGAAAGTGCTGTTTCTGAATGATTGCAAGTCTGTCTGTTTCTACCAGGTTTTGAATTCTTTGAAACAAGTGCCAAGGACAACGTCAACGTCAAGCAGACCTTTGAACGGCTTGTGGATATCATCTGCGACAAAATGTCAGAAAGTCTGGAGGCAGATCCTGCCATTGCTGCCGGTAAACAGAACACGAGACTAAAGGACAGCCCTCCTCCACAGCAACCCAACTGTGGCTGTTAATAGAGTCATTGTCGACAGAGGCGGCTCCAGCGTGTTCTTTTGCCAATAGAGTATTTACATAGGGTCTATATGCCTTTATTTATAACGTCTTACCGGTTCATTTTTGGGAAAATATGTCTTCTTTAACGCCCACTGCTGGTACAGTATGTGCATAGAGTTGCTTTGCGAAACAGATCGCAAATGTGTAAGGACAGGGCCCTCCGATTTCTCAGCATTTGGCCTCTGCACGTAGATGGCTGTTCGTCTGCGCTCTTTATGTTCACCTTTATGCCCGTTCCACCTTTAGCTGGTGCTGTGACTTCAGCTCCCCATTTTGCCTTGATTTTTCCTCATCCTTCATCCCATTTCCGGTTAATGCTATTTACTCTTCTAGGTTGATGATCCAGCAAGTCAGAAATAGGACTCCTGCTCCTTGGCACTCCAAATCAATACTAGCACTGCAGAAAGGTAGCAATCTAATCACGCAAGCACGCTGTACCTTCCAGGTAACTTGCTAGTCTGCATTCCCCAGAGAAGTCCATGTTTCAAGGTGGCTGGGGCCCATTAGCAAAACCACAGGTGTCCTGCTAAGCAGCAGCAGGGATGGAGAATTTAGATCTCCCAGATCAGAGCTACCTGCCTCTCAGACAGCCTTCATTGGGAAGGGTGTCCTACATTCAGAACCAAGACACAATAGTTCCCTGGCTTTCAGCCATAGGCCTTGCAGAGTCTGATTGTTTACCAAGTATTTCTGGGTTTTTGGTTTTCCTTCACTTGAGCATTGCTTATCTTGAGGGATACTTGTCCAAACTTCAGACCATATTCACGCAAACTTTAATTTCAGTTGAATAATAATAATAAAACCACTGTAAATTCTTAACACTTTCACTTTTGTATCGGTCACACTCAGTGGGCAGTTAAAAATGAAGAAGGGACTGGAGTATGGGGTGTTTTTTTTTTAAAGTGGAGTAACTCACTTCAGTTGTTTATGGTGTAAGCAGCCAAGGTGTAGGATTTGTCCTTCCCAGGATATCTCAGTGCACAACAGAGAATACAGTTACTTGCACTACAGAAAGTAGAGCCAAAAATAACTCCCACTACAACTAACACACTTATTTTCATATGGACACAGATGGAAGTTCCAAGGATTCAGAGCTTTGAATATAGATAGATATACTAGTGAAGTCATTGGAGGCCAATGGAAAGAAATTTATTCTTCTCTAATTGTCGAAAGCATGTACTGTACAGGAAATGAGTGAAGAAACGTTACAGAATGAAGAAGGACAAAGAGAGGCAACATGAAACAGTAAGAAATATAACAAGAATAATTGGGTTGCAGGCCTGTTCTCAGTTCTACATGCATGGGAACGCTGATCTCCAAAGTGCGTTACTCTTACTGTCCTTATTGGATGTACTTAGATCCTGATAGTAACGCCAGTGAAGATATATAATTTTTGCTCAAGTTATTCTTAGCCAAAATTTAGTGATACCCTGATCCTCAATATAGACAAGTTGGAAGAGACCTCAAAGGTCATCTGGCCCAACCCCCAGTGGTGCAGGAGTCCCACTACAGCACCCCCAAAAGGTTGACTTCCAGTGCTTCAGTTGCATATGCATAGCTCCATCTCCACGGGAGTTTCCTTCTCTTGGACAGAATGGGAACCCTGTAGGTGCTCAGCGAAGCTTCCCATTACATGTGCCAGGCATTCTACATATATACATGAAAAGGAAGCCCTTTGCACCCATGGGTGTCTGTATGATGCAGTGAAGGTCTGCATAGCTTTGTAGGCACCCTTTGCATGGAGCAGCAGCTCTCTGAAATCACTGAGGCTAGTTCACACTTGTGTACTATACACTGGCTGACAGCCGGACCAGATGATGACTTGCATAAATGAATGGGACATTGCAGATTTATCCCTTCATCAACTCAAGTAGAATATTTTTCAACAGAAGCAGCTTACACATGCAGATCAAGATCAAGAATAAGAAATCAACTGATCTGTATGCATATGTGAACCATAAACAACAAACCACCACACAATGGCTGAAAATGTAATGAAAGATTTACTGGAACACTCTTCTAAAATGCCAATGTTCCTTCAACTAAGCCACATGATAAACAGAGCCATGTGGCTTAGTTGAAGGAACATTGGCATTTTAGAAGAGTGTTCCAGTAAATCTTTCATTACATTTTCAGCCATTGTGTGGTGGTTTGTTGTTTATGGTCATATTATCACCACAGTGATACTTTATGTTGTTTGTGTCTGCATATATGAACCAGCCTTACCATTTTATGAAACGCATTTGGGTTTGTTTGTTTTTTTAAGTGCCAGGTTATTCTAGAAGCTCCGTTTTTGAAGAATTGAACCTCTGATTCCTACAAAGGATGATTAAGTGTGAATGTTATTATATACCTGGCATGGGCCACACGTGTTCTCATGTGGTCTTTTGGTGCAATTTCATACAACAACCCTTGACCTAAATTTCGTAAGTCTTCTTCGAGTGATCAGTTCCATCCTCTGGCAAGAGGAGCAATCTTTCCTCTTTCTAGACTGAGTGGGAGAGAGACAGAGAGAAGAGAGCGTCAGAAAGAGGGGGAAGAAAGAAAGAAAGAAAGAAAGAAAGAAAGAAAGAAAGAAAGAAAGAAAGGAAGAAAGAAAGAAAGAAGTGGTAGAAAATGTGTGGCTCCACCTATTTTAGCTCTGGCCCCACCCACTTCTAGCATGTGACCCTTAACAGATTCACCATGGCAGAAAGAAGGGTTCCCCAACCCTGTTATATACCATCAGAGAACTTTTTCTTCTTTCTTTGCTATGGAACTTTTATTTCTCCTCTCCAGTGCCACTCTCATTAATAACAGGGAGAATTGCCTGTGAGGACAGATCTGGGTCATTACTCCTGAAAGACATCTTGCCCCAGACTTGCTAGCTGATGATGACCTCCTTATATATAGCTTTTCACAAAAAAAAGTCAGAATTTGACGGTGTTTCTGGAAGTCCATATTAATTTTTAAATGAATAACTTCTATGGTTTCAGGAAACAAACCATGCAAATTGATTATAAACTCACAGAAAGACACTGAAAAATAAGCAAGCAGCATGACAAGTATTTTAGCCACTGTATTTCCCCACATGGAGATATTTGTTTCTCAGTAAATTCCTTCTCTGGTAATTAGAGGCAATTTCTCACCTCTTCACCCTGCCATATTCCATCTCTAGCTGGGTCACAGTGACAAAGTTCTTCTAATTATCGGAGAAGTATAAAATGTTCATATCTGTTATTTGCATTATCTTTTAATACCAGGTAGATGTTTTTCAGCAGGGTCGCAGCAGAAATAACAGAACCAAGGAAGGAGGGTGAAAGGTGGGTGTCTAGAGAATTGTTAAAAGGCACACCTGACCACAGGGTTACTGCATTTCACTGTAATTACCACATAGGGAAGCTAAGGCCTCGCTCCAACTGTGAGCCATAATTATTTTATTTTCTTCAACAAAATTTATATACCACTTGACTGGTAAAACCTCTAAGCAGTCTGAAAGAAATATTTAAATTATCAGTAAAAAGCAGTTTAAAACATTATAGAAACAATTAAAATTTATAGTGAAAGCGGCTAAAAGATAACACCTGCGTGTCTAGATAGGCTCACCTAAAGAAAAATGTTTTAAATAGGTGTTGAAATGTATTCCTAAGACACCTTTTCAGATGTGTGGGAGCTGAGGAGAGCAAAAATAAGCTAAAACCTACTCTTGGATACAATTGGGGTGCCAGAGCTCACCATGAACCAGTGGCGTAGCTAGCCTCTGCGCTGCTGGGGGTGGCGGCAGCGCAGAGGCACCCCCTGGGGGAGGGGCACGGGTGCGTCGTGACGTCATCATGACGTCACGACGCACGTGGATGCAGAAAGGGGGGATTTCCCCCTTTCCGAGGCTTTTTTTCTGCGGGGGGTGGTGACCAGCGGGGAGGGGGTGACAAGTTTGACACCCCCCTCGCGGGTCCGACCCCCCCGCCGAAAAAAAGCGGCGGAAAGGGGAAAAAGAAGCAGAGCAGGGCTTGAATGCGCCCTGCTCTGCTTCCTCCCCCCCTCCCAGCGGTTTTTTTCGGCGGGGGGTGGTGGCCAGTGGGGAGGGGGTGTCATGCCAGCGTGACACCCCCTCCTCGCTGCCCCCCCCCCCGAAAAATAGCTGCTGGAAGAGGGAAAAGGCGACATGCCCCCGTTCGGGTCCACCCGTCAGGGCGGGGTGGGAGGGGCCGGCCAAAGTGTCACCCCTCCTCCCCTGGAACTAAGGGCGGCCCCCCGCCCCCCCTTGCGATGCCCCTGCCATGAACGCCTCCCTTGTTCTCTTAGAATGGCAATGGCTCCCACCTGAGAGGTGCTGGAGCTGAGCTCTGGTGACCTCCGGCTGGGGAGGAAAAAAATGCCTGGTTATAATGCACAAAACGGAGCATATTTTAAGAGCTTTTGTGGCACTCATCTCCCCACACCCAATGCCTCACAATATAAATGAGCTAGCAACACACACACACACACACATTTAATTTTGTTCCTTAATTGCTGCTGAATTAACTCCCCTCCCAAATAAAACTTGCCAATTTGCAGAGGAGGATATGAGGCAGAAAACTAGATAGCAGTCAGTCTTTTCTTGCCACCTACCAAAAAACAGGGCAGAGGTGGGGAACAAATAAAAAAAGAAAAAGGTTGAAGTAAATGTATACCACCAGTAAAAGAGAATTTGATAGAAATCTAATCAAGGAAATTCTGGGTTGTATCTAACGACGTCCCATCAGCTCAAAGACTTCTGCTTGTGCAGTGGGACTCCCTGTTCTCTTGTCTTCCTGCTCCTCACCCATAAGAATATTTGGGGGGTTCCCCAACCCTCTAGAGCCGATGAGGGGGTACTGAGGTGCGCAGGGAGAGGGAAATGAATTCCCAGTGCTAACTTGACAACTTCATTGGATATAACTGCCCCTCTTGGGTGGGTGGGGGAGCATTTTGATGCAAAAAACACAGAGTGAAAAATACTGAAGAAATTCTAGCATCCCTGTAATGTGCAGGTTCAATTAATGCACATGTTCAAATAAGAGAGGTTTGTTTATTGTAGGGCTGCCATATATCTGGGTTTTCCCAGACACGTCCAGGAATTGGACTCTGCAAATGGCTTCCGGGTGGATTTTTACAGAATTGGCAAAATGTCCAGGAAAAGCCGGACGTATGGCGAGTAGGGTGTTAAAAAATGCTTTTAAAATCCTTTTAAAAGCCTAAAAACTAACCCCCCCCCCCCAAAAAAATTAGGCAATCCTAATTTATTGCAATGTTTTATTACTCTGGGTTATTGCTTGTTACCAATGTAAACTTTATTCTCTGCTGTTCTTGAATGAATAAAAATACTTTCTAGAGGCTAGCCTGATTCCTGAGAGCCCAGCTAAACTGTAACCACACAGGGATATTTTTGAATTTATTTTATTTATTCCCTTTATAGCCCACCTTCTGAAGGTGGGTCTCCCCATCCTCACTGATTCCCCGCGACAACCCTGTGAGGTAGGTTAGGCTGAGAGGCAGTGACAGACCCAAGGTCACTCGGTGAGCTTCATGGCCGCGTGGAGACTTGAACCCTGGTCTCCCAGGTCCTAATATGACACTCTAACCACTACATCACACCATACACATAAATAGCCAGACTGCTAGTTGAACAACTCCTTGCATGGGTGAATTGCTCAAGCAGTTCTTTCCTTTGCACAGCGCCGTCTTAAAGGGATCGGGCGCCCTGGCGCGACGATCCCTCGGCGCCCCCGGTGGGCCGCCTCTCCGCCCACGTCCCTCCCGCGCTGGCCGCCCCTCGGGAGGGGGGTGGCCGAGCGGGGGATGAGGGGCGTGGCGCTGCAAGCCGGCCGCCCTCCGGAGCCCCAGCTGGAGCGCTGGGAAGGGCGTGCAAAGCCCCGCGCCGCTCCAGCGCCACGCCCCTCATCCCCCGAGGGGCGGCCAGCGCGGGAGGGAGGTGGGCGAGCGGGGGATGAGGGGTGTGCGCTGGAGCGGCGCGGGGCTTTGCACGCCCTTCCCAGCGCTCCAGCTGGGGCTCCGGAGGGCAGCCGGCTTGTAGCTTGCCCGCCGGCGCGCGGGCGCGGGTTGGGGAGGGAGCGCCCGGCATGCCGGCGGGCTCGCGGGGGCGCCCCTGGGGGGCCTGGCGCCCTGGTGCACCGCGCCACCCAGCCCCTATTATGAGACGGCCCTGCCTTTGCACATGGGCAAAATATTTCTAATGAAGTTTTGCATATTGGCAACTGGAACGTAGAAGCATGAGCTGAGCTGAATGTTACAATGCCTGCAAGCGCATACAAGCAATGGAGCAGCAAGCTTGTGTTTCAATTCGTGTATAACAACTCGTTCTACAGTAAAGCAAATGTGCCTGTCCCTTTTACGCCATTAATTCAGAATGGCATTTCCCCACCCTCGCTTATTTTCAAATCTGGTTGTTTGGTGTCTGAGAATAGCTGGCCTGTCCTTTCTGTCAAAATGGCCTTTGTTCCTTCTCTCTCAGCTGCAAATATATGTGACTGTTACTGGAACCATTTGTTCCTTTGTGCTTATACTCAGGGCTTTTCCAAGCAATCAGCTGATAATGCAACAGAGGTACAGTTAGTTGTTCAATGTCTTGTGCAGGATGCAAACATTATTACTCATGAAAGCGTTTCAGATATCGTATTTTCCCAGTGCTCAGAGCAATATATTGTTGCTGGTGAAATAAAATATGCCTCCCCCAGCTAGAAAGACTGTTTCCTTTTGGAGTGCTTCTGTTTGAGTGTCACCAGCTCCAATTGGCTAGAGCAGGCATAGGCAAACTCGGCCCTCCAGATGTTTTGGGACTACAATTCGCATCATCCCTGACCACTGGTCCTGTTAGCTAGGGATGGTGGGAGTTGTAGTCTCAAAACATCTGGAGGGCCGAGTTTGCCTATGCCTGGGATAGAGCCTGTGACGCCACGAATGATAGCAACAGCATTGTCCTGCTGCCCCATATAGTCACCCTGATATGAATGCTCAACTTTGAGAGAGGAGCTATAGCTCAAACTCTCCCATTCAGAATTTGCTTTGAGACTCGTTGGGGGTCACTGACAAGCTTAATTGACTAGGGAATTCTTTGGACTTTGACAGTTGCAACAAATCAGTTTCATCTCTTCTTGCTAGACCCTCTTTGCAGTTTGAGCATTCCTCTCCAGTTTGTGCTGGAGAGTATATCATTCAGTCATTAAAAAACAACAACAACAACAACAACAACCCTTGACCGTCCATATTTATTCTCCTCCATTCTATATGTACTGGTCATTGCACTATTGCTGGTGAACTGGAATAAGCCCTTGGTATATTGCATAGAGAAACTACCTGAGCAGCTCAATCTGTGTGGCCTTTCCAGAGCTTGAGTCTGAAAGATTATAGAGTTTCTTCCCAGTCAGCTCAGCTCTGCTATGTCCAGCTGTACTGCCTGCACCTTATTTATTTTAAGAATGAAGTGCTATTTAATGGTGCACTATGTTCATTGGAGTTTGATCCTAATGTGTGGTATTGTCGGAATGTTGTGTTTTCTAGGAGACTTAACAGTGGTGCAAGATTTATGTCTGTTGATAACAGTTTTGTCAGTCACAGACAGTTGCTAGAGCTACTTTTCAATGAGCATGTTTTGTGATGGCACTGTGTAAATGGTTGTCTTGTTGAATATGGGGTCCTTTTTCCTGAGGGTACTGATGGACATCCACTATTCCTGAATCAAAACACTGTAAATGTTCCTTCCATGGCAAAGTTTGCATATATTCCACACAGATTATGTTGGAGAAATCTGCAGTTAATTCTGGATTGTCCTTCAGAGATCCATGCTGAACTGTAAGCGAAGATGTTCCTGAAGTAGTGAAGATGCTTGTGGGTTTTTTGGGGGGTTTTCCACAGAAGCCTGTGCCATCTGTGTTCATTTTATCAAACCAGTACAGTTATGAGTGACAGGAAACAAAGGGTCTTATTAAGGGATGTGTTTCCCTGAGATACGGGCAGATTGTCATACATGTTTTTTTATGTTAGAAAGTCCAAAAAGCATATCTCAGGTAGCTTTGAGGCATCATTCAAAGTATAGATTGTTTTATTTAATAGCTACCAGATGGTCTACATCAATACACTATTTAGAAAGTGGACCAAGTACCATTGAACTAACTCTTCTGGGAATCAGAAAAGTTATGACAGAGCTGGATTCATAGCAGAATCCCCATAACTACCGCAGACCAAACCTTCCTTATTTACGCCTGTCAGATAATTAGGTCAATTACAGGATTTTCTGTTTCTTTCATACCCAACTAGAACTTGGTTCTGTCGAGCATCCCACCAACAAATTCAAAATACAAGTCAGCTTTAATATTTATAAATTATTTTTCTTCACAGGTCAGGTATATAGTATGGAGGTGGTGGTGGTGTTTTTTTGTTTTTTAAAAAAAGGTCTCTGTTAACACTTATTGTATCAAACTGCTTAATAAGGCACTTGACCAAATCAATCAATCAATACTCTGGTTTCTCTTCAGATCATGTAAATCTTTCGCCTTACTTGACCAAATATCTCTTGCACGTCTCGTGCCAACTCATTCCATATTTAGCCACGACAAAATCTAAATCATTTACAATCCTTTTCCTTATATCTCTCCCCCCCCCATCCTCATACCCCCCTTTGTTGGATTTGCCAAGAAATTCACCTTATCGCTAGGAAGTGCCTGTGGTAATTTCACAAGCTATAGAGCTCATATTTACAGTTGCAGTGGAACAGATGGACACAGCCCCCTGGCATTTTAAGGGGGAGAGAACACGCCCAGACATCCCAGCTATCCTACATCCCTCCCTAAACATAGGAAAGAGATACTAGGACTTACCAGGATGAAATTGACAGAAATGGGTAATTCTGACATGTACCTTGCAAACTAGTGTTAAATGGAAACCGTGCTGTAATTCCCGTTCAATATATTGTTGGTAAATGTCCACTGTGTTGTGATTCAGTTGGAACTGTCAGAATGTGTATACTATTTAATAGTGTTTGTGGAACTGAAGTGTCTTAAATGTGGCATGAAAATGTTATTTTAAAAAAATAAATTTGTTTTCTATTTTTGAACACCTCTAACTGGAGGGATCATGGGCCAATAAGTGCAATATTTAACGACTTATTCAGTGTATATAAACTTGTGTGGAAGAGAGAAGTGTTGTGGATGTGTGAAATTCCTGCTGCTAGTTGAAGACTGTGTGGCTTATTTAAACAATTTCTAGTAGCTGTTTTAAGTGTCTGATAGTCACGTTTATATCGTATAAATGCTTTTAACAGTGTCGTACAAGAATATTCTATTCCTGATTCTGTTAAATTAATTATTTTTCCTATATGAGATGATTATAAAAAACATATCCATATGTTTCCTTGCAAGTGCATGTCAATTTTACTTCTAGAACTGTGTCTTTAAAAAAAACAAACACCAAAAGATTATGCTATAAATAAAAAAAATGAAGAAACTTATTTTCGGTCAAAAGATCTTAGGCGTTTCTCAGTTTGTGCACATTTCAGAGGCATGTTCTATAAAAATGCATCATGTAGTAGACTGACTCCCATTTCTTCTCAGTGGTCATTAGTTGTAGACTCTGCCAGGTTAGGTCACCATAATGGAATGTATGTTCTAGATATCTCTACATTCTAGAATACAGGCATCATAGCTCAGACCACAGTAATAACTTGAATGCTAAGGAGACACATGGCAATGTTTCCCTTGCTTCGACATTAGTGTGTGCTGGGGTGGGGGGGGGGACAGAGAAGGGTGCAACTTCCTGCCTTGGGGGCCTAAAGTAGTAGAAAGCTGGATCCCTTTGTAGCTATACAAGACCACTGCAGAAAAGAGGGCCTGTACATCTGATGGCTCTTTCATGAGACAGATAATTGTTTGTAAATATACAAGGATATGCAGTTGGGAACATAAGTCCTTGTGGGCTTCTGGCACATGCCTTGCACATGTGTGCAAATACATCTCCCCCCCCTCAAACATTACAACGTTCACAAGTGGATATAGGAAAGTATGTTGCATCCTCCTTTGGTTCTCTATTCTGGAGGGCTGTCCGAAAACAGTCTTCTGTTTGAAGCTGTCATCTATTAGAGGTCCAGATCTAGTTTAAAAATAAAGAACCACAGAGGAGGGAGAGCAGGAGCCATGAAGTGGCCCGTCAACTGCTAATACTGCAGCAAGCACACAACTCACAGGGTGTCTTCCCCACTATAGTGTAATGTACAGTACTGTATTTCTAAATTATAGTCATTATTTCTAAATTTACATCTATACATATACCACATGCAGTTTTTTTTAATGCAAAGGCCCCCTCTTTTTTATTTTCTTTTTCTTTTTTGGTGACACAAAACCTCATTTTTAGCAGTGCTTAACTATTGGAAGGGTGGTCTTGCACATGAAATGTGAGCCTCTGGAAAGCACACAAAGAGGTTTAGCAATGGGAGCCTAAGCATGCCTTTCTCAGAAATAAGTGGCACTGAGCTCCATAGGACTTACTCCCTAGTAAACCTGCAGTTTTATGAGAGCCCCACAGTGTGAGCCTATGCATGTTTCCTCATAAGTGACTCCCATGTTACTAAAGGGGACTTAGTCCCCAGTAAGTTTCCACACCTGAGGGTGGGGAAGTTGAGCAAGGCATATGACCCCATACCCCCCCCCACACACACACAATATTTGCTGCCTCACTGTGTCCTGCTAATGGCCATGATACCAACGTCTAAGCAACTGCAGGGAAGTATCTAAAAATGCAGTCATTTTCCAGTAGTTTGAGGTCTGGTTCATGTGTTACAAAAAAAAAAAAAAAAAACACCCATAGGAGATTGTTCACTGTGTAGCCTATGGGCAAGGGATTTCTTTGGATTCAGGTAGGCTATAGAACACTGATTAGAAGGATCTATGTAGAGGAATTTCACAGACTGGGGAACAAATCACTGATGTGTGGGAGGGTGGTTCTATTTAATTCATTTTAAAACAGATTTGGGGGGTCCTGAATTTGATCAGAAAATTCCACCCAGGGAAGAGGACGTTTAACACTTTCTCCACTGCTATTTCCCCTCTCTAAATTGCCCCTCCCTGCACAGCTGCTGTTAGTTCTAGGAGTGGGGAAAACATTGACCCAGCAGCTGTTGACAGTATTCTCTCTCCTGCAGGGTGAATAGAGTTAGTTAGGAAAGCTATTCAGATTGGGGAAATTGCACAGGGTGAAAACAATTCAACACCTCCCTGCCTTGCCCCGCCCCACTCCAGCACATCCATGCTGCATACAAACATGCAACCGCCTGCACCTATTTTAAATGTGGGGGTTTGTCTCCCCCCCCCCAAGAACAGAAAACATCAGCCAACTCAGTCATGGACCTCCCACTTAACATCTAGTTTGACTCAGAGACTTAGCAACCCTGTTTCTGGACTTTTAGATGGCAGTTGGGTTTTTTATGATGGAATATACCTACACACACATGCAAATTCCCTGCAAATAGAAAAGTAGATTGTCAAGGAGTCTAAACAAGACTTCCCCCAAATAACCCTGGGACCTGTAGTTCGATATGGTTATTAGGAATTGTAAGTCTCTGTGGAGGAAATCCAGTTCCCAGGATACTTTGGGGGAAGTCATGTGCTTTAAATGCTGTGGAACTCCCCTTATAAACCCTGCTTTACTAAAGAGATATGAATTTTTTGTTGACTCTCAAGTGTTCCCTTCTACACGATCGCAGTCATGTGGTGGTGGGGAGCAGGGCTGTGCCAGCAGGCGCTGGTGAAAAATGGGGTCCAAAACATCGAGGGGAGGAGTACTGAGTGAGGAACCCTTTTAAATCAAGGTTGTACAAATCCATAAAACAAATACCCAAATATGGCTAACATCAAAATAATCCAAGGGATGGATATATATATATCCCCATGCCATGCTACAGTTACTTTGGACATGAGTCCCATTGAAACCAATGAAAAAGTTGTGCATAATTTAAGGCTGCAGTCCTTCAACACTTACAGAGAGGCACATAAAATGTTAGTCAAATACCAAAAACAGATAAACTGAACAGTAGGTATGTCGCTCAGTGGCAGAGCTCATGCTTTGCGGGCAAAAGGAGATCCCTGGCAACTCCATAGCTCAGTCGGTAAAGCAACAGACTCTTAATCTCAGGGTTGTGAGTTCAAGCCCCATGTTGGGCTTGCAGGGGGTTGGACTAAATGACCCCCGTGGTCCCTTCCAACTCTACAATTCTATGATTCCAGAAAAAGACACCTGCCTGAAACCCTGGAGAATAGCTGCCAGTTAGTGTAGACATTATTGAAATAGATGGGCTGATCCTGGATAAGGCAGTTTTCTACGAACTTATCTAACATCCAGGGAAACTGCTCACCCTGTACTGATTGCACTTCTTAAAAAAAAGTTTCTTGTGCTGCTGGGTGATCAGTGTTGTGGCGAATATCCTTTATTATGCCCGCAGGACTTCGTGTTCAGGTGTGTGTGATGTGCCAGTATTACCCATGTGCAGGCTTCTTAATTCTATGTGGAAATAAACCCTACATGTCAGTCATTGGACATTTTCGTTGATGCGTGTTCTGTATAACAAGTGCACTTGTCTTATTTTGTCAGATCTGTAAACATAATAATAAATATTTCAGAGACTATACTCATGAATTAAAGACGTGTTGAGGTAATTTTCTACTAATCCCTGCAAGCAATGAAACACTGCAAGCAAAAATGTTGCAAAGGCCGAAATGGCCTATCTTCTGAGTTAGGTCAATAAAACTCAAAGACAAAAGGAGCTAGGATTCCATTATTGTTTATTGCAAAAGCAATAGGTTACAGTGGAATCTTTTCACAAAACTGCAACCCTGCCCAAAGGTCCAGGCAGGGGTATTTATAACAT
The DNA here is from genome assembly GCF_009819535.1 of Lacerta agilis. Classification (NCBI taxonomy): domain Eukaryota; kingdom Metazoa; phylum Chordata; class Lepidosauria; order Squamata; family Lacertidae; genus Lacerta; species Lacerta agilis. The sequence goes on from NC_046322.1 coordinate 22,856,486, forward strand.
TTCAAACAAAGGATTTCAAGTTAACCAATCAAAACTACGCATGCGCAATAAGCATTGCTAACTAAACCTTGATTCTCAGAGATCTGTTACATTTTGTTAGTGTGTGTGTGCTGGGAACCTGTGTTACATGTAGCCATTTTCACCATGTATCAACTTACAGGTATGTTCTAGTTTATGAGCTGCTGGCGATTGATGTATTTGCTTGTTCTTCTATCCCAGTGGGGGATGGCATCTTCCCAAATCATCAGTTTCCTAAAGCAACATAAGTTTTCTATAGAAGCATATTCCAGGATTTATAGGAGTTCACGTTATCACATTCATTATGGCCCTTTGGGCCACTGCCACAAACTGACACACTGCAACCCAATGAGGAGGGGAAAGAGTGTGCAGACTGATGCATGCCAGTGTGTCCTGAGGTTCTCCTCCAATCCTGGGACAGCCAGGTCAGCAAAGAGCATTGAGGTCAGCAAAGAGCATTGCTGGTGCATGCTTTACATATTTTTCTTAACACATCTGAAGTTCACCTGGACCATCATGTCACCCTGTGGGTCAAGGGAACAGCTGGCCTGATTGTGGCTATGCCATGCAACTCCCGCAGCAAATAGGAAAGTGCTGCTGCTGCCCTCAAGTCGAAGCGAGCAGTTAACAGCTTCTTCTTTTAAGATGCCTTTCCTCCCTGCAAACAGGTTACATTCTCAAAAGATATCAACTGATCAGACATTCAAAAATAAAGAGCACACAACTGAGGTTGTAAAACAGACGGCAACATTTTCTGTCAAGCTGTGATGTTGTGAATGCACGCAAGATCCTACAAATCATAACTTCCTCCAGAGCTATTTTTCTAGAAGAAGAGGTGCTGGAACTCACCATAAACACCTCCCTCGCTCTCTTAGAGTAGCATTGGCGCACACCTGAGAGGTGATGGAACTGAGTTCCGGAAATTTCTGCCTGGGGGGGGGGAGCCATGGCTTCCTTACATTCCGCTATATTTTGGAAAGTTCCATGTCTTTCCTTGCAGGCTGCATGTCAACATGTAAAACATCCCCTGTCCTTCCTAAGCTTCATTTCTGATGATTCCAGGGGTGACCAATGTGCCGCCCTCAGGCACGCAGGTTCCCTCAGAGGTCTTCCCTGTTGCTCACAGGGTCCCTTCCCACTGAAATTACTCTTGAAAGAAACATTAAGTTGTAGGCAATGGAGTAGGTTGTGGTGTGTGCTTGGCTGCACAACTGTTTCTCGGGAAATTTAGCAGGCATGCATGTTTACTGTTAGGGGCAGATACACCTGCTGCATTTCTGCCCACCATGAAACTGGTAAATGCAGGGCTTTTTCTGCCAGAACACACTGGAACTCAGTTCTGGGAACCTCTCAGGTGGGTGCAATTGCCATTATGAGGCATTCATGGTGAGTTCTGACACCTCTTTTTCTAGAAAAATTGCACCGGTTAAATGCTTATGAAAACTACCCACCACCACCAAAGTGTCAGTCCTTATGATTTTTGCTTCCTATCCACTCTGGCTAAAGCAGCCTTCCCCCAACCTGGTACCCTCCAGGTGTTTTGGACTATAATTCCATCAGACACAGCCAGCATGACCAAAGTTTAGGGATGATGGTAATTATAGTCTTAAAAAGCTGGAGGGCATGAGATTGGGGAGGGCTGGGCAAAAGAAACAAACCTTTATTTTCTTCATTCTGACAAGGGGAGTTGGTTTGGTATTTATGAGGTTTTTTTTAAAAAAAAATATCATTGGGGCTTTAATATTGCTAAATGGAAATCTTAATCAACATTACTCGCTGGAATGCTCACCTAAGTTTTTAATGTAAAAAAAAAAAAGGAAAGGGGGAAAAGCGCAATAAAGGCTTATGATATATGCACGCACACCCAATAAAATCTGCATTTACTCAAAGCCTGTTTACTTCTGTTACATAAAACTGCCCATCTGCAACCAATCCACCCCCACCATAGATCCCCAGTGGAATTTAAAGATCAGGCATCCATTCGACTGCCTCTCCATCGCAAAAAAGTTTCATCTGGTTCTATTAACGTGTCTGTTCTTTGTTAAAGGCAAGAAGTGTTTTTTTTTCCCTACTTCAGAAAGGGGCCAACAGGCCCGTCTTAGAGGGATCGGCCGCCCTGGCGCAACGATCCCTCGGCGCCCCCAGCCTGCCGCCTCTCCGCCCGCCTCCCTCCCGCGCTGGCCGCCCCTCGGGAGGGGGGGTGGGCGAGCGGGGGATGAGAGGCGTGGCGTTGGAGCGGGCGCTCGCGCGCCGGCGGGCGGAGGATGAGGGGGGGTGGGCGGGCGCTCACGCACCGGCGGGAGGGCGGGCTGCAAGCCGGCGGGCGGGCGGGCTGCAAGCCGGCCGCCCTCGCTTCCCAGAGCCCCAGCTGGAGTGCTGGAAGGTCGCGCAAAGCCCCGCGCCGCTTCAGCGCTCCAGCTGGGGCTCCGGGAGGCGAGGGCGGGCGGCTTACAGCCCGCCCGCCCGCCGGCGCGCGAGTGCCCGCCTGCCCATGGGGGCGGGGGCTGGTTGGGGAGGGGGAGCCCGATATGCCGGCGGGCTCACGGGGGCGCCCTGGGGTGTCCTGCGCCCTGGCGCGCCGCGCCACCGGCCTCTATGGATGAGACGGCTCTGGGGGCCAATCACCTTCAGTCACTCCCCACCCTCTTCCATAATCCTTGTGTTTTCAAGTCTCTAAAAAACAAAACAAAGCACTTAAATGTTTTCCAGGTTCATTTAGGTTGCTTAAAAGCTTGCTGCTCATTTTTAGCATTGTTCAGCATAACTGCTACACTAAGGGGTACCATTTTTTTTTTGAACCAGCGGGCACATTTCAAATTCTGAGAAAGCGCTGGGGGGGTGCCAGGCACAAAATGGCTGCCACAGGGCTTGGTATAACATAAAATGGCTGCCATGAGGAGTGCCACAGGACATATAATTAAAGGGACAACAAGCCCTGACAACTTTATTGTTACCATGGGAAGTCAATGATATTCCTGCTGCTCCAAATTGAGGAGATTACGCCACGTTTATCACACACACACACACAGAGAGAGAGAGAGAGAGAGAGAGAGAGAGAGAGAGAGAGAGAGAGAGAGAGAGAGATATGCTGTTGCTGTCTAAGAACAACACTACCAGGAAACAAGGTGGGCACATCACATTTACTCCTAATTTCACAGAAGTTGCTTAGAAGGCACCGACACATTTTGCCCCATAACTTCCTTTCTAGGAGGGCCATAGACTTCCTTAAAAAGAAGGTATGAGTCTGAGGCAGTTGCCCAAAGGCACCAATGAAAGCCTTCACAGGCACAATGCTGCCCAGGGGCACCAGGTTGGCAACCTATATGCTACACCATTACAAATCTGCTGGAATTCCCTTTTCTACACAGCTATTTTAAAAAAGTACAATAGCCCTGTCCTCTTTTGCATCTGGCCATCCTAGCCTGATGTGGAGAACCCCTTTCAAAGCAAGGGCCGCATTCCCTTCTGTGCAGCCACTCTGAGGGCCACATGCCAGCAATGGGCAGGGCCAGAGGCAGAAGTTGGCCATGATGAATGTTACTTTTACCTTTGTATTTATTAGTTTTTAAAGACATATATATTAGATTTATATACCACCTTTTTCTTCCAAGGAGCTCAAGGTGGTACACGTGGTTCTCTTCCTCCCCAGTAACCCATCCGCTTAGATGGGGGTTTGGTTTCAAGGGTTACTTCTTATACGTGAAAATATTGTCTAGTCAAACGCTTTGAGCAGCCCCATGGTTAGAAGGGGGTAGAGGGAGCGTCCTCAGAGCTTCCAGAGCCTCTGCACTGAGCAGTCTTTGCCCCCACAAGCAAGGCGCAGAGCTTCAAAGCTCTTTTCGTGCTGGTTCCGCTTGGGTTACCTGGGATAAAAGGAGCTGTTAAGTTCTCTGCCTTGCTTGGGACTTGCACACTTTCAAGCAGTCCGCCTTCAATCATGTATGGCTGAAATCCTGCACGTCAAATGCACATACGATGGATTACTATAGTGCCCTGGAAGGCACAGAATTCAGTGACCACCCAGCTGCAGTTGACAGCAGGCTCTGTAATAGCAAAGATCTACAAAGAGGCACCTGCCCTGTGCAATGAACGTGCATGCTCCTAATCCAGCAATAATAATAAGAGGATGTTCCCATATATGAAAATAAAATAAAATAAGACTGCAAAAAGCCATGACACTTAATGAGCAGGTCCTAACTCATGGGTTGGTAAATAAGGTCTGCGGGCCGTATCAGGCCCAATTGCCTTCTAGATCCGGTCCACAGATGGTCCGGGAATCCAGGCAGCTGGCATAGTGTGAGTGCACGATGGTTTTTGCAACTCTGCCAGGCTTGGGGGTCAAAAGTGAGGCGGGCAGCTGCTGGAGACAAGCCCCTTCTCCGTCTGTCGTGCGCGCACAGCAATATTTTCTTTTAGGGTGGGGGGCGGGGAAGAGGGAAAAGGAGCCACAGTTTGGATTTCCACCATGGAGCTGCCGGCGATTGACCTCAGGAAGGGCAGTTGCTGTGGCAGGGGCTCAGAGGCACCTCGGAAGCAATGCCCACCGGTGTCTGTGGCGGCGGCGCTCCCCGCCAGAGGAAGTGGGGAGCGTCTGGGTAGCTGCACTCCGAAGCAATTCTACGCTCTGCTGGGGAGTCCGCTCATTAGCTACACGTTGCGAACCATGGAAAGGGTAAGTAGCCACTGCCGCCTCCTCTTTCCTCACATGGGGAAAATAATGTTTTTGCTTGAGCGGCGCCGGCCTGACTTAGTGTGGCCAACGGCTTTTCCCTTCACCCACACATGCTCACACGCTCTCCAGGGCTGACAGGGATGGTGTGCTTACCTCAGCCCCCCACCCCCTACCCCATCTTACGAGAGAAATAATAACTGTTAGTGTGTAAAACGCAAAGGAAGCAGCATGGGTGTAAGAGGGAACACCCTCCCTGCCCCCCCCAAAAAAAATCACATTTGGGCAACGTTGGGGTTGGTACCAATAAGGGCTTTTGCCAAAAATGCGGGTCATAATCATGGCAACATATAGTCTAGCCCCCCACAAGGTCCGAGGGACAGTGGACCAGCCCCCTGCTGAAAGAGTTTGCTGACCCCTGTCCTAACTCGTATTTTGATTTTCCTGCTGGTATAAGGGGCATTCAATATACAATTCAGACCCATTTATAGGTTCCTGTGCAAAAAGGGCATTGATGTTTTGTACACACCTCCATGCAAGTCAAGTTGTTTCCCTGTTGCTCCTTTTGTAGAGAGTTGAAAATGAAGTGTGTTGGCAGATTAACATTCATATTCATTCATCTGGTATTGGGCAAAATTACACTGTCTTTCCCTATGCCATCCTGAGCCATTTAACTCTCCCAATCGTCTCCATTGCACTTTTCTTAAATGCAGAAAACTGCACAACTTTTCTTGGAAACCCTGTCTTGATTTGGGATTGTTCAGCAAGGGGAGATGGGCTTCTGCATCACCCTTCATTTAAGCTACTAAGTGGAATAGCAAAATAAGCTGCGTGTTTTCAGTAAAGTACAGTAGTGGACTTTCTGTATTTGCAGTAGGCTGCCCTCTAATGCACATCCATAGCAAATGCAGCTTATTTCAATACGGCACAGTATTTTGCACCAGCATAACTGCCAGAGTTTATGCCCATGAAGTCTAATCCTGCAACCACCTTCTCCCCACAAACACTTCTGCTAAAATCGGGATGTTTACAAATAATCTGTCCATCTTGATTCGGAGACAAGTATTAGCGGTGTTGCTGGGGCTTGTAGAGTCAACTTTCCCAACCTAATTCCAGAATCGGCTTTGCTAGCTCTCTCTTTCTCCATTTTATTGTAAGTACTAAATGCTATGGAAAGTACAGTCAACTCCCCACTTACGTGGGGGTTACGTTCTGGGCTCCTGCACGCATAAGTTAAATTGTGTAAAGTGCAGGGCACCCTCTGAAAAGCTTATAAACACCCGGTTTTTCTTTTCTTTTATACAGTAAAAACCTTTGTTTCCAGATTGCGAGAAAGGGCAGGGAACAGCTTGTCCAAGCCAACGGCAATGCAGCTTCCTGCCCAACAACTATTGAGTGGGGGACGATAGCTCCTGTGTGCCATTTTGGAGTCCATAAGTTCTTTTTTAAAAGCATTTAAAACCTCTTTGGGGTCTGTGGAGGGTCTTCTCATGAGCCAGAAGGACTTTCCAGCTCTCTCCCACCATTTCCAAGTTTGAATTGATCTACTGGCACCACACATATACGCAGTCACTCGTGAGTCAATCATATGTACAGTAAGTGGGAGGATGCCTATACACATTATTCCCAGGTATCATTAAATCCTTAATTGCACAGAAAGGTACAATCACCCAGCACCTTCCTTTTCATTGAAGAAGAACTCCGCTATCCCAATGGCCCTTCTTCTCATCAGTGCTAAGGCTGAAATGTTCGCTCAGCCTCTAGTCCTCTTATAAAACCCCACGTCTCTCCATGTGGTTTGGGTTACAATTCTCATCTTCCATGACCATTGGGCATACTGTCTGTGGCTGACGGGAACTGCAGTCTGAAACATCCAACAGGCACCAGGTTGGGGAAGGCTGCTGTATAGTATTCTAAGCCTTCGATGCCCAAACAATGTGGACAACACAATAGCTGTGCATGAAAAAAAAGTCTCAAGAAAGGCAGCCGAATGGATAGGCTGAAGACAGTACTGTTAAAGCACAACTCTAAATATCATCATAAACAAGGAGCAGCACATGTCAGAAAATATTTTAGAAGCAAGCCCTATTGTTCAGGGTATACCGTATACTTTTATTTGGCAAGTTGTTTGATGGTAATTGCTTTAAGTGAACGCCAGAGGGTGCCTTCGGGTAATACTTCAGGACTGCTGCTTCAGTTTAGAGACACACACAAGCAAAGCGGAATTCAATCAACGAAGTACGTAGCTGATGAGTTAATCCAGGGGTCTGCAACCTTTGAGACGAAAAGAGCCACTTGGACCCGTTTCCAAAGGAAAAAACAACAACTGGGAGCCGCAAAACCATTGCGACATTTAAAACAAATATAACGCTGCATATATTGTTTCTTACCTTAATGCAATAATAATAAATAACGTATAGGAGCCAATGCAAAGTATAATCAGTAAAAACAACAAGAATAAGTTCTTACTTTTTTGCATTGACTCAGGGGCGTACCCAGGATCAAAACTGGGGGGGGGGGGCGCAAGCCATGGTCGTTCAGGTTGTGACATTTCAGCACGGAAAGGCGAATGAAACCAAAATTTAAGGGAAATTATATATAATTATAGCAGTGCTTTATTACAATTATTTGCTTGGTTTTTTAAAATTTTTATTCTAGTTACAGACCGGGGTGGCCAACTCCCAAGAAACTGTGATCTACTTTCAGCAGTGATCTACCCCCGTTTTTTGGGGGTTCAACTCAAAGTTGTTTTTGGGGGTGGGGTGGGAGAGAGGGCTTCCCCCTCTAAGATAGGTTGACAAGCGAACTAAGAAAGAAAGAAAAAGGGGGGGAATTTGGTTTAGAAAGGGAGAGGGAGGGACACAAAGGGAAAGAGAGAAAGGAAGAGACGGGGTAGAAAACAGATGGGGGTGAGAATGGAAAAGTGGGGTGGAAAAAATATAAATTGGGGGTGGGGTGGGGAGAATATCTATTAAAAATATGTAGTAGTTTAAAAAATAAAAATAAAGGGGGAAAATCTTTTTCTTTTTCCTTTTTTTGAAAACAAAAACAAAAGGGGAAGAGAAAAGAAAAAGGGGGGATAGAGGGAGAAAAGGGTAATAATAAAAATTCAAATAGAGTGGCTGCAGCAGCTGTGGGGGGTATTTGTTTGTTTTTCGTTTGTTTGTTTGTTTGTTTTAAAAATGGGATTTCCCCCCTTGGATTAAAAAAGGAGGGGAGGAAGAAAAAGAGAGGGGGGGATGTGGGAGAGCAAGGCAAAAAGCCACAAAGCAAAAAACAGGTTTGGGGGGGAAGGAAAAAAAGAAAAGATATTGGGGGGGTAATTAGTAATAAAAAATATTTTAAAAAATAGTTTTTTTTAAAAAAAAGAAAAGAAATAAAGTAGGGGGGGTCGGGGTCTCCCTTTCCACGGGGGTGGCGCCCCGCTGCCATCCCTTCGGCCACCAAGCGGCCCGATCCCCGGGGGCTCCCGCAGCCTGCCAGGCCCAGCGGGAAGCCCCCCAGCAGCAGCAGCAGCGGCAGCGCATCGCGCCCGCCGCCCTCCTTTCGGCCGCCATGGGGCCCGATCCCCGGGGGCTCCCGCCGGCAACCAGGCCCAGCGGGAAGCCCCCCAGCAGCAGCAGCGGCGGCAGCGCATCGCGCCCGCCGCCCTCCTTTCGGCCGCCATGCGGCCCGATCCCCGGGGGCTCCCGCCGGCAACCAGGCCCAGCGGGAAGCCCCCCAGCAGCAAAAGCGGCGGCGGCAGCGCATCGCGCCCCGCCGCCATCCCTTCGGCCACCAAGCGGCCCGATCCCCGGGGGCTCCCGCAGCCTGCCAGGCCCAGCGGGAAGCCCCCCAGCAGCAGCAGCGGCGGCAGCGCATCGCGCCCGCCGCCCTCCTTTCGGCCGCCATGCGGCCCGATCCCCGGGGGCTCCCGCCGGCAGCCAGGCCCAGCAGGAAGCCCCCCAGCAACAGCAGGCCCGATCCAGGACTACATACCTGCAATGTGGAGCTCCTGGATCCTGGACGTTCCTGAACCTGCGGGAGAGAAACAAAAAGGGGGGAAATCTGGCGGCTCTGCCGCTTTTACCTGGGCCTTGACCCCGCCCCCGGCCTCTGTCCTTTGTCCCATCCTGGCCGGAGGCAGGTCAAAGCCCATCGCCCTCCCGCGTCGCCGCCTCCTGGCTCCATCCCCTCCTTTCTCAGCCTCGCCGGGGAGTCACCATTTTGCGACCGCGGGGAGCCGCAGCAGAGGTCCCGGGGAGCCGCATGCGGCTCCGGGGCCGCAGGTTCCCGACCCCCGAGTTAATCCATCATCGCTGTCTTATGTACCCAGGGGGAGTTTTATGCCAACAGTCCTTGTAGGTGTAGTTAGTTTCCAGGCCGTTCTGTCATTCTAGTGTCTCGTGTTGGACTATCTTCCTAAGTCCACTTACCTTTAACAGTCAGGAGGTGTTGCGGCCTGGCCATGGCCTTGTCCACAATCTGGGGAGGATTGGCCAGTTGGGCCTGCCCCTGGCCGTAGCTTGGGTTAGCTCCCAGGGGAATTAATTGCTGCCTGCCTAGCCCTCCTCCCCAGCTCATCGTGGACCTCCCACCCTGCCTCGCTTTTTCCTGTGTTTTACTTTCATACTAGGACTTTGTTCTGCAGTTTGTTGGCTGCCGTATTTTCATATAGCAAATTGGCACCAGCCATTTGGTTTTCACCTACCTCGCAGCAATCGTCACAACTTTGTTTGGTTAGGCATAGGGTAAGCCTTAGTCTTGGCTGGAGGGGAGGTTGTAGCTCAAGGGTCAGCAACCTTTTTCAGCAAGGGGCTGGTCCACTGTCCCTCAAACCTTGTGGGGGGCCAGACTATATTTTGAAAAAAAATATATGAACGAATTCCTATGCCCCACAAATAACCCAGAGATGCATTTTAAATAAAAGGACACATTCTACTTATGTAAAAATATGCTGATTCCCAGACCATCCGCGGGCCAGATTTAGAAGGCGATTGGGCCGCATCCGGCCCCTGGGCCTTCGTTTGGGGACCCCTGTCGTAGCTCCTGCCTGCCCCTCCTTGATAAGGGTATCCCGTTAAAGGGATCCACAAGGAGCTGCTTCTGTCCAGATGCCCAGGCAGGGGCTAGGGCTAGGGCCACAGCACTTCTCCAACGGGGACCCCTTGGGAGGTACCCCTATTTGATGAAAGTCATTGGGACCCCCTTGTGGTTTACCCTTATATACACTCCCAAGCAGACAGGCTGGATTGGAATAAATGGCTTTACCTGATTCCTATGCCAAACCATCACATCTGTAACCAATAAAGTTGTGGCCCCCTTGAACCCAACTTATATGTTTCTTTGTGGTTTGGTTATTCATCTCTTAGGGAGCAACAGGGTCACAGGGCCTTGGCATGCAACAACTGAGTAATTGACTGCATGAAGGGGAAATTACTGGACAAGCACAAACTGGAAACAAAGCAGTATGTCCAACATTTCAGGGGCAAACAGCATAGATAGCGGGATTGCGTATAGCCACCCCAATACCATCATGAGCAAAATTATCATGATGCACAATAAAAAGGATATATGAAGGGACTCTCTAGTTAAATAACCCTGCGCCCGCCCCCCACATTTTCAAGGGGGTGTTACAGGATATCCTGAACCCCAGTGTACCCGGAGCTATGTCCTGGCCATGCACACAGTCCCAAGAGAGCAGTCAGAAAGTCCAAATGGTCCAATACAACAAGCAAGGTCCAAAGTCAACAAGCAAGGTCAGGTTTCTGCCTTTGCAGAAGATCCAGGGTTGAAACACATAGGGTCAGCCCCAAAGTCATAGTCCAGTGGCATTCCCAAAACAGCCAAGCCATAGTCTATCAACAGAGAAAGCTGAGCAGACACAGAGTTTTTGCCTTGCTTCCCTTCTATCCTTCACAATCTTGATTCCTGCACCTGAGTTTGCTCCAGTTGAGCAACTGTCCTCTCCACTTAATGAGGCAGATGACCCTCACCTGCCCTGAGCCTAATCCAGCTGCATGACCACAGCCTCCTCCCAGATCTAATGAGTCCCATGATCTCCACCTGGACAACTAGTAAGCTGGGCTGTGTTTCCTTGCCTACCTCAGTCTCCTGGAGTGCACTTCCTGCTGTTCCCGATGCCTCACAGCCTACCATGTCTGCAGAGATGGGGGCACCTCTGGTTCTGTGTCTCCTTCCCCTGGCACCTGTGAACTGTCTGCTACCGTCCTCCAATACCCTGTAAGTACCTTCTAAGTGCCCAACCTCCCCTTCCCCATTTTCAGCTTGCCCCAGTGCGTATCAGTCATGGGCACACCCCTCACTGGGATCCTCCTCCCCTTCCTCGTTGTCCTGCCAGTTTGTGACACATGACCCCCTGAGCAAGCCCTACTGCCACGACATCAACTAGCTATGTCCCTGCCACCTGCACATTCACTTTGGAAAAAGCTACCTAGAATGACACACACACCCCACTCACCATCATAGGAAGCAGCCATATACTAAGACCCTTGGTTCACCTCACTAAGTATTGTCTAATTTTGGCAATGCTGTGGGTTTTTTTGGGGGGGAGGTTGCTGACGCAGGATGTAAATATATTCTTTTTGGGGGGCGGGGGGTTATTTTAACATACTTGCTAAGAAACATCTGTTGTGCAAAAATGTTGCTGGTGGTTTGTTTCCAGGGAAAGAAACAAATTTGGCTTTTATACATCTTACTGAGATTTGTCAGGAATAGATTTACCCTTTCGCTGAAGACAATGCAGTTGGCTGATACAGCTGCCAGCACAAGCTAACTAGGTCAAGACTATCTTTGCATCTGGAAACGTGTATGTTTGACCATGTTTCAGTATGGGGAAGGGGGAATTCCTATGTGACTGGCTACCGCATCCTGTTGAATGTACACTTTCTCCTTGTTTCACATTTAACTCTAAATGGAACCATTGGCTTAGTGCAAATGAGTGGGCTTCTGGGGAGGAGATCATGGCTGCTTTGATCCTCACCAGTCATTCTGCTGTTGCACTGAGCTGAGCCTATGCCTTGTCTGCACCTGGTGGTTTAGCCTTTGGTTTGGCTCTTCCAGACAATAGCTGTGTACTGCATCCAGTATGTTCCCACTGCTGATTTCGGAAGCAGTATACCCATGACACTAGCCACAGATCTATCCTGTATCTACCCTGTCTTTCCTAATGGTATGCTTTGTTTTGATGCATTTCCCCCCCTCCCCAACCAGTTTGTCTGAATTGAGAAAAATAGTGGTGTTTTCAGCTGATAGCGTGTACACGGCCCAAGAACAAACTGTAAACTATGGACAAACCATGCTGAGTGGTAGTTTGGCTAAGTGTTGCAGGCAAGCCCACCTTCGGTGGCAAACCTGGTTTAGCCTTTATGTATAATATGTGAAATTGCCCATCAAGCGTAAAAAGTTTGCTGGATGAAGGGTGGGAAAAATGGTCAATAGCTATGGTGTTGGGCTGGGAGTTTCACATTCTTTGTTCAGCAAAGGAAGGGGTGGATGTGAGCAAAACTGTCGTTGCCATTTTTCATTTTATAAAAATAAAAGGTGTAAGTATTTGAAACAGTTGATCACACAAGAAATATAAAAATAAACGAAAGCGTCATTGCATCAAATTATAAAAGTACACATATTTTAAAAGTACAGTCAGATTTTAAAAGTACAAAAAAGTCAATTGGCAACACCAGAAATAAAACCCCACAATACTGTTCACCAGGGCCCAGATTCAACTAACCAGTCCCACTAATGGAAGTCTATGAAAAGACTTCTGTGAATGCAAAGGGGCTTCCCCCTCCTTCCTTCTATGGCCCCCCTCATTGGCTGGGGGTGGAGAAGTACCTCCAGAACAGCATGTGGAGGGGGGAGATATTTCCAAACAGAGCAATTCCCAATGTGTGTTTATGGTGGAATCGGTGAGATTGGTGCTTCTGATCCAAAATCACAGTCCATATCCCCCCCCCGCACCATCTGGAATCCAGATTTACACTGGAGGAAAATCTGAAAAGCTGTTTTAAAAACAAACAAACAAACAAACCTGTTCCCAATGACTCACCTGTGATATCTCAACGACCTGCTTGCAAATTAAGGCCAAGACTTACAAGCACCTTACATTTGCAGAGCAAAGAGATGGGGTATATATCTCCTTTACTGGTGTTATGCTGTTGTACGGTTCTAGGCTGCACTTTGTGAGTTCTGTGTTCCTGTTGCTTTTGTAAGTTGCCTGGGTTTTTTTTTTTGGTACTGTTGTTTGTATTTGAACTTCATTGATTTACAATTGTGAACTGCTCAGTGCAGTGGACAGTTTCCTGGGTTGTATTAAAAAAAATTGCCTAGATAAATAAATAATAAATAAAGTGTGATAATCTCCAGGTGTTGCCAGAGTCCAGCTCCTCCCAGCTCTGACCATTTGCCCTGCTCACTGGGGTTGATGGGCACTGGAGTCCAACACATTCTGGAGGGCACCATATTATCTACCCCTTCTGAAACTGTTGCTCCGCTTGCCCAGAATGTAGCTTACAAAAGACATCCACTCGTGAAATGCAGTACATACAGCCTCACTTTTCATCTGGATCTCTCTACATTTTTCTTTAAATGGAAATGTATTATATATATATATATATTTACAGTGGTTTGTATATATGTTTTTGTTTTGCTTAAAATATTGCTAGTTGCTTTGAGTTGCTGTAGCAAAAAAGCAACTAATAAATTTAATAACTTTTAATAAAATAATAATAATTGCAGAATTAATTGAATAAGTTAGTGATCAGAATCATAGCAGAATTTCTCTTCAAACTCTAAAAAACTAGTGTTCAGTTTTGTTCCTAAAAGCAGCGCTCCAATGGGAATCGAACTGCTGCAATTTAGTTTCCCTACATCCCAGGAATCGGGCTCCTATTTTTGTAGATGACCTTGCTCTGTGCTATTTGCTGGAGTACATTGTGTGTCCATTAAAGCAAACCATAGAGAGACCCTGAGTCAGATCACAGCAGGAGATGAAAAACTGAGCCAGCCAGCAGAAGCAGCAGCAACCAAAATAAATCCCTTCCATCGCTTTCTGCACTACCTGGCTAATAACTATATCACACATTAGTACAAAAGAAGCTTAATTTACATCTTCCTGTTGACTTGACATTGTACAGGCAGCATAGTCTAAATGCTTATAAAGAGGCATCATGAATATGATTGCCTTCTTTAAAAAACCTATCCTTTTTCATTGAGAGAAACATATACTAAGCATTGGCTAAGGATCACCGCCAGATGGCTCCCTGGGGGAAATAAAATCTAATCTGTTGACGCAGGAGTTTATTTTGTCCCTTTCTAACCTCCCTCCCCCGCCCCCAAAGTGTAAAAGTATTTCTCAGAAATGATATACGCATGGTAGAAGACTCACTGTTGTTTAAATTAAAAGATCTCATTTTTAAAGGCTAATATGTTGCAGAATGACTGAATTTATGCTATTCCAGACTTGCTAGAACAACATGTGATTCCACCTCCCCCAGGGCTTTTAAGCAGAGAAGGGCTCCAGTGTACGTAATCATCCCACCTTGCTTAGTGGCAAGCACTCATACAGAGCATTTATATTTCCTGGGTGAAGGAGGCCACACAGGCAACTAATATTCCTTACCATTTGTAGGATAACCACCAGCCTCATATAACCAACGTGCTTAAGTCTAATTTAAAACCATAGAGCAAGCTGCCCTGCCAGGCTTAGCTATGTCACTTGTCCTTACCTTGAGAGGAAATTGGCAACCAGGCCAATTGTTTCCCCTCAATGAAGAGGTTTGAGCTAGTTGCTCCAGCTCAACCACATGGCTCTCACCAGCCACACTTGAGTACAGATCAGGGGAGCCAACTTGGGCCCCAGGTTATGGATGCCCAGTGCATGTGACGTCACATGTGGCATGATGTCATGATGTCACACACCTCCTCCCCCACCTCGGAACCTACTTTCGGTGGCACCTGAAGTCAGGTTCCGAGGCCTCCGGAGACCTCAGGACATGTCTCCGAGGGAAAGGAGGAAGCTGCTGATAGTGCTTTTTTCTGTTGGTACTCACCAGTACATACTGAGTCTATAGTACTCTTCTATTCTGCCTTGCTCAGAACACACATGGAGTACTGTGTCCACTTCTGGGCGCCACAATTTAAGAAAGATATTGACAAGCTGGGAGATGTGCAGATGGAGGACAACTAAGATGATCAAAGGTCTGGAAACCAAGCCTTATGAGGAACAGTTGAGGGAATTGGGTATGTTTAGCCTGGTAAAGGGGAGACTGAGAGGAGATAGGATAGCCATAGACAAAGGGCTGTCACATGGAAGATGGAGCAAGCTTGTTTTCTGCTGCTCCAGCGGGTAGGACCCAAACCAATGGATTCCAGTAGGTAGCCGTGTTGGTCTGCCATAGTCAAAACAAAATAAAAAATAAAAACATCCTTAAACTTAGTTGGTCCCTAAGGTGCTACTGGAAGGATTTTTTATTTTTTATTTTGTTTTGACAATGGATTCCAATTACAAGAAAGGAGATTTCAGCTTAACATCAGAAAGAGTTCTCTGGCAGTAAGAGCTGTTCAACAGTGGAACGGACTACTTCTGAAGGTGGTAGATTCTCCTTCATTGGAGAGGTTGGGTGGCCATCTGCCAGGAATGATTTAGCTGTGATTCCTGCATTGCAGGGGCTTCGACTAAATGCCCTTGGGAACCTTTCCAAGTTTAGAATTCTGTGATTCCAGAGGCAATCCTTTGCCTGTCCAGTGGATGTCAGGATTTGGGGGGCAAGAACACTCAGACTGAGAGGCCTTACTCAGAGAAAACCCCGACCTTCACTGAAGTGCCCAAAGGGAGTAGTCAGCAGACAGCATCGCTTACCCAGCACTCCTGGTGAGGGAGAGGTGTGTGAGAAGCAGAAAGTGTCAGGTACAGAGCAGGATGTGAAAGTTTGCAGCCACTCGGTTCTAAGTGTCAAAAAAAGGAGGAAAAGCTGAAGTGGATAATTGTACACAGTTTCCAGGGCCCATCCAATTTCTTTTGCTCAGAGCCTGACCTCTCCTAGAGATGCTACTTGTCACGATTATGCTACACATACCGCCAATAAAGTGTAATTGAGAAACGATGAGAGAGAAATTGGAGAACATTGTTCTTCCAGAGCTGTCAAGAATGCTCCCTTGTTCCTCGTAGAAGTATTATTTCAGAAAATGCGAGGTGTTGTTTGGGAAATTGGAACTATTTCCTGCTAAAAGCTTAGGAGCTGTGGAGCTCTTCATCTCGTAGAAGCCAAAAATAAGCCCCGTCATCAGTGCCAGGCTGTGAGGGGCCTGGAGCTATGCTGCATCTAACTCTGAGCTATTATAGATGAATTTGGGAGACGGGTTGGGCCTTAAGAGTAACTCAGAAGGTACAGTGCTGTGGATTAGGAGACTGCAGAAGCAGAATGTATTCATTTTATTTTTGTTTATTTGATTTATATCCTGTCCTTCCTCCTGGAGGAGCCCACGGCAGCAGACACAAAAATGGTAAAAGAGCAGCAACAACTAAAAACAGTTTTTAGACATCCTTTAAAAATAATGGTTAAAAAAATTCTCAACCAGTGAACTCAGGTTTGCCAGGAACAGTGTTGAAATGCCTGGGTAAACAGGAATATTTTAAAATTTCCTAGAAAATTCTTTCCAGTAGCACCTTAGAGACCAACTGAGTTTGTTCTTGGTATGAGCTTTCGTGTGCATGCACACGAAAGCTCATACCAAGAACAAACTCAATTGGTCTCTAAGGTGCTACTGGAAAGAATTTTCTATTTTGTTTCGACTATGGCAGACCAACACGGCTACCCACCTGTAATTAAAATTTCCTAAAGAGACAGGAAGCACGAGGGGGTGAAGCCAACTCAAGCATGTAAGTTCTTATTTACAAAGTTCTTATAATTAACCCCTGGAATAGAAATGGTTAAAAAAGAGGGGGAGCCAAAAGTTTCAGGTCTTTCATTTGAGCCAATAGAGTAGAACTCCTCCCCTCCCTCTACAGCAACTGATTCAATGGCTTCTTCTAGGTCACAGTTGTTGGGGACAGAAAGGAATTCTGGGCTTGATGGGCAAATATTATGACCTGGTATAAGGAAGCCCCCTAGGATTGCTATGATTCACTGCTCAGCCCCTGGTCCCGTCCCGTCCCCGTCCCCGTCCCCGCTCATTGTAGGACTTCACAGCTGCAGGTTCTGAAACTCAGTCTGGCATGTTGAACTCCTGACATGACATTGGCATGCTGAACTCATGCAACATGCTCATAACATTTTATAAAAACCTTACAATAGCATTCTTCTAACTTTAGATTCTATAAGAGCACAATCTTGTACCCAGGGCATTCTTAAGGATATCTGGTGCCGTGGTTCAAAGATCCCTCCGCTCCCCCCTCCCCCGTTTCACCTTTTTACAGCACTGCTGGCAGCTTTGCGGGGCTGGAGGAGGCGGGCAGCGGCTGGAGGGCGGCTCCTCCAGTGAGGAAGAGGCGGAGGCTCAGGGTGCAACGCTGCTTCAGCGAGGCAGGCGAAGGCGGTGGGCTGGTGCCGGGAGGCGCTGCGTCCAGCCTCCGCCTCTTCCCAGGTGTCCTTGAGAACTTGGCACAAACTTGGAGCCCTGGTGCCCCGCGCCACTTGCCTCTATGGGCAAGATGCCCCTGCTTGTACCTCCACATTTGGAAGTAAGCCCCATTGAATTACATGAGGCTTAAATGTGTCTGTGGAAGCTCATCTCTTGGAAGTTAGCCCCATTGAAAACAACTTACTTCCAAGTAGACAGGTATATGTCTTCTTAGGATATTTGCTTGTAGATGTGTATAGGATTGCACTGTAAATCTAGTAAATTCCCAATATTTTTTAAAAGAGTTTTAGAATGACATTTCCATTGAAATGTTCCTGTTAATAAATAATGATTATTTATTGACAAAAGAAAGGAAAGAGAAAAAACTTACAGAACGCCAACATGGTTTGTACTTTTTATTTTTTAATGCAGCTATTGTTTTGCCCTTTTTTAAAAGCAGAAATGAACCGAAGGAACAATGCAGAATATTATTAGCTCCTGTAAGATGTTGGGCAGATAAAGGCAAAGGATCCGAAGCAGGGAAAAGAATATGATGTGTATAAATAGAGGTGTAGAGAACAAGCTGTTGGGAGCTATTTAGCACAAGATGAGAAAAGGATGAGCTCATCCAGGAAGCAGTAAGTCAGATCCCTCATGAATCATGTCGTCGTCCTTCCCCATATGCCCATGGTTTGCCCATATGTCTTAGGAGCATAGAAAAGGTCAGGCCACCAATGGCTACCAGCCACATTGGTCATATTCTGTCTCCACTGTTGGAGGCAGTATGCCTTTGAATGCCTTTTGCTGGGAATCGCAGGTGGGGAGAGTGGTGTTGCACCCAGGTCCTGCCTGCAGGCCTCTTGTAGGCATCTGGTCGACCACTCCAGGCTTTTGCCTTGTTCCAGCAGGGCTCCTCTTATGTTCTCAAAGCTGCAATATACCAGGTCAGACTGTTTGCCGCTGGTCCGCCTCCCCCTTTTAACAGGTAGCACCACACCAGAATTTCCTCTACCACATGCTACCAGACCTTTCAGCTAAAGCTCCGAGGCATTGAACCTGGTAGTAGCAGATGGTGTGGTAGAACTGTGATGCTCACCTGACTTCGGGTTGGTCACATGCCTCTCCAGGGTTTCAGACTGGGATCTCTTCCAAGTCTATCTGGAGAGGACTGGTATTGAATCTGGGACCTTCTGTCTGCAAAGCAGATGCTCTGCCCCTGAGCCACAGCCCTTGCACCTGTATGCAGGCCATTGGCTGCCCAACTACCAGCTTTGGGAATTTTAGGGACACTTCTGAATACTATTGCATTCCACCCCAATCTCTTGAGTAGTGCAAGATTCCAGAATTCCAGGCTGTTACCTAGAGTTCGTGTTTCCTGTTGGAATGAGACACAGCAGAGACTGGTATCTTCATGATACATGGTTTATTTACACATACAACCTGAGCCTATGATGGAGGGGTTCACAGCATTAACACCCCAAAAGGGTCTTGTTTCTCTCATAGCCGCAGCCTTTGATTCAAACAGAAATGAAACATAGCTCTGTCTCTCTCCAGCTTGCTGCTTTTCTTCTGAACCACATCACTGCAATTCAACTCTGGCTTTTCCTTCTAACCAACCGTAAGTTGAGGGAGGACCACCAGCCATTTGTCGCCTTACACAGAGCCCGTTTCCTTCATTCTCTTAATGACCCATCACCTAGGCGACCACCTCATCAGGAAACTAGCCTGGCTAATATGTTAACACTTGCTGGATCCAGGGGTTAGATCTTGCATACAGACTACTTCCCCAAACTCCGAACAATATTGAGCTCTTGAAGCATTTCCCTCCAAGCCCCCTTTTCTCTTGCTCGCTCGCTCTGCTCCAACAAGTCATCTGTTGTTTTTTCAAGAGTGTTGATCCCTCCATCTCTCCTTGCTGTTCCCTTCCTCTCACCTCTTAATTCACACTTTCTCATTTATATGTAACAGGCTAGCAAGAACTTACATTTAAAACAGGCACTTATGATTCACCTGCTGCTCAGCAAAGCACTTTCCATGGCATGTAAAAAACAACAACAACAAAAACCCTTGACAAGGTCCCAAAGAAACCTTCTGAATCATTTCTCCCTGGATTCTATTCCTGCAAGTTGGAACCGCTGAGGATTCTTAGAACCCCAAACTGTGACTTGGATTCAATCAAAACATTTTACCAACGCCGTGTTTCTTGGAATGATAACTCAGCCCACTATTGCCAGAGCCACAATTGAGCAATTATTGATAAAAACACGATTTCTTTCATTTTACACCCCCCAACCCCTCCTTTTCTTTTTGTATCATTTTTATGAGGTAAAATTCGCATGTCGCAAAGTGTGCAGTCACATTTTTCGCAGGCTTCCCCTACCCCAGGTTTTTTGTTTTTAACACATAGGGGTATTTGACTGCACAAGCTTTTGATTCCTTTGCAGGGCTCCATTGTTTTGCTGATTAGCTGGACTGATGCATCCACAATGTGGTGCTTGCCAGATGTTGTGGATTGTAAGTTCACACAGCACATAGTTAAACTATGGAACTCGCTCCCACAAGAGGCAGCAACGGCCACCAGATTAGATGGCTTGAAAAGGGGATTGAACCAATTCATGGAGGATAAGTTTTATCAATGGCTGCTAGCCGTGATGGCTGTGCTCTGCCTTCTATGGTCAGAAGCAATAATGGTTCTGAATACCAGTTGCTGGAAACCATAGGAAGTGAGCAGTGGCGGAGCTAGGCTCCGCGGCACCCGGGGCGGCAAAGGAAACGCCCCGGGGGTGGGGCGTTGTGACGTCACATTGTGACGTCACGATGCCCCGCCCCGGGGGCGTTTCCGGGAGTGCCGCCGCTGCTTCTGCAGCCTCCTTTTAAGCCGAAGAGCCCGCTTTTAAGCTCTGCGGCTCAAAAGGAGGCTGTGGAAGCGGCGGTCCGACGCTGCTGCTCCCGGGGCGACTGAGCGAGCGGCGGCGCGTGGGGGTGACAAGCGCCGGCCCCTCCTGCCACTCCCCACGCTGCCGGTCACCCCGGGAGCAGCAGCGCTGCACGGACGGGGTGCTCCCTCGGCCGTGCGCTGTTGCTCCTGGGGTGACGGAGGGAGCGGCAGCGCTTGGGAATGGCGGGAGGGGCTGCCGCTTGTCACCCCCACCCGCCGCTTGTCACACCTGCCACTCGGGGCGTACCACCCCCACCGCACCCCCCTAGCGACGCCCCTGGAAGTGAGAATGATATTGTGCTCAAATCCTGCTTGCAGGTCGTCCACAGGCATCTGTCTGTCCACTGTGAGAACAGGATGCCAAACTAGGTGCACGATCAGATCCACCAGGCTCTTACGATGATCTCATGTTGTGTCTTTGGCATTTGTTTCTTTACTAGTAATGAATGAAATAAATCGTCTCCGTTTCTTTCAATACTTTATCAGTTACAATATGAATGCAAACCCCACAAGATATGGGGAAAGATGAAAAACCACTATGGTGGCCTCAAAACCAATAAAGGAGATCAGGCCTACATACATATATCTGGTTGACTCAGTACTTACACTTCTCATAAGTACTGTGTCAGCCAGAAGTTTGCTGAATTTTGACGAGCTGTGCAAGCAGAGAACTGTCACAGCTCACAAATTTCAATCCGTGACCAAATAAGTCCTTAAGGGATTGTAGCGTTCAGCAGAAGAACAAAATTTGTTTTTACAGTTCTGTGGAAACCAGGGATCTTCCTCATTATCTCTTCAAAGGTCACCTGTGCAGCTCACCTAGAGAGGAGCTATTGGCTCTGCTCCTTGTTAGAATTGCACCTGAACAGAAAACACAGAGGGTGGCAATGAGAATGTCACCAGAAAGGTGATTGCATTAGGAGTGATGGCAGCTGATGTTTGCAATATTTTGGGTAGAAAGCAACCTGGCACAGTTCTTCTTTTTATTCAGCCTCTGTGAAAGGGTTCTGATAGTGTATCAGTTTATTGAGCACTCTTGTCTTTTGCTGTATGGATTGTGTGTGTGTGCTTTTGTGCATGTGGACACATGCATTGGGTGCAACCAGGGGCACCCATTCTCACCCATCTGGGGCCGATCAATCTAGCTTTGATTAATATACCACTTGAGCTTGCCCCTGTCTCAGGCTCTGGTTCAGTGGTTCAGTTACGAAAAACAAAGGGTATTTCCGCCTTTGTTGCTGGAAAACCTCTGAATGAGTTATTTTGACAGAGGTGCTTGAAAACTGCGGTGAGGAGAATGTGACCTGCCATTCTGTATCGGGGTGGCTTTTCTCCAAGTCTGTCTCTGGGATTCTGCATTCCTAGGACATCCCAAAGACAGGTGCAAAGGTGGATATAGTTTCTAGTGTGTTTCAAGGGAACTCTTCACTTAGGCACTTGGCCACTAGAATTTGTTATTAGTATATGCCAGGGATTGGCAACCTGGTGCCCATGGGCACAAATGTGTGCAGAGAGGCCTTCCCTGGCCCTACTTGGGTCTCTCCCTTGCTGGAATCAGGCTCAGAATAAGCATTCTATTGTAGTCAATAGAATAGGTTGTGGTGTGTGCTTGGCTGTGAAGTATGCGGTGCCCACAAGAAATATGCCCAGCGGCTGAAAAAGGTTGGCAACCCCTAGTATATATAATGTTGAAGCTGCGATACCGTATTATGGATGCATTTGCAGTTGAGTGAAATAGCATGAAGTAGAGAGTGCACCACAAGGACAACACAATCTCAAGTACTGTGGGGTGGAATTATATGCATGACATAAGTCCTATGGTGTTCAACAGGGCTTGCTCCTGTAGAGGTGTGCACAGGATTGCAGTCTTGTATTCCATGCACATTAAGTCCTAGCATCTGGCAAGTTGTTCTCCGGCAGCCTCATTTTACCTTTGGACAAGTTATTTCCCAGATTTGTCTTTAATTAGTCACTTTATTCATGTAACAGAATGTTCTGGGTTTTGTTCAGCCAGTCACTGATGCTAGGTATCAGGAGGGACTGATTTCCAATTTCTTGGCAAAGTTATACTGATAGCAATCAACACAATTCCAGCTTATTTTGTGGGCCTGTAGGCGGCCCCATGGCAGCTGAAACTGTATGCAGGATCAACCTTGAGGTATAGCTCAGTTTAACAGGTTGTAAACTTCCAGAAATGGTGGGAAAGTGGGGTTATACATGTATTAGGCTGCGGTCAAGTTAGAAGTAGCATTATACCTGGCCCAGATTGGGGGTGAATGTGGTTCAGCACAGTGGTCTTTGGAAAGTCCATGGTGACTGGCACCAGTGGGGCAGCTCAGATAACTTGCTTCCTGATCCCTTAATCCTCATCCTTGTTTAATGAAGATGCCTGTCCTCTAGCCCTGAATTTTAGGGCAAAAAGCCCCCTCTCCATTTCACCTTGATGCTTGGCATGCTCTGCCTAGTTTAGCTGTTCCAAATAATCATTTAAGGGGGGGGGAGGAAGGAGGGGCTCTCCTCCTCCTCCTCTTAAATTTTAATTTCCTCTCCCCAAAGATCTCATCTCCTTTTCAAGAATCCCCAGTGCAGCGTAGGTTGCAAAGATCTAAAAAGCATCCTTTGCTCTGCCTTTGTCACCAAAGACAAAGCTGGAAGATCACACAATCTCTCTCCCCCCCCCCGACATAAATTATTAATGAATTCCAATAAAGTGCATTTCAGCTTGAAGATGTGCATGAAGGAGATCCAGGGAGCGGGGGTGGGGTGGGGTGAATGATTCACCACCACTATTGTGCAGGCATTGCAACAGGCAGTTCACACTTTCAGATTGATTGTCTATATTTACAATGACCCCCCCCCCCAATCCTTCTTTAAAACCAGTGATTTGTTTGAAGTAGGCATGAGGCCCTGCCCTGTACTTAGGGGATTTAGAAATATAACGATTTGCATGTGGAGTGGCAAGAATCTGAAGGGCAATCGAAGCAGGCTCATTTGTGCGAGGGATGGACGAACTGGGTGCAGTTCTGATGAAGTGGGTTTGGGGGCTCTTAAATCAGTGCCTGTGTTTCCTCCCCTCCCCTCTCCAATTCCTTGATTCCCTTTAATTTGTAAACCTTCAGTGCCAAAGGGCTTGGGGTGTGTGATGTATTTTAAGAGTACAACAACACAATAGCCTGTGACATAGTAGCAAACTCAAAGTGACTGAGGTCCCTTTGTGCCCCCCATAAAATATTTGAGGGGCTGCCCTCCCCCAAAGTTGATGGGCATTGCCATTCAAATGGGGTGTGTATGCCACATCTTGTGAGTGATTATGTATGGCAGGGCTTACCTGGGTGCCCCCAATTCAAGTTGGCATCCCTGGCCAGTGCGGTTATTGTAGTTGGGAGTGTTGGACTAGCAACTGGATTTCACACAAGTTATCCTCTCGGGACGTCAGACGTTCCTTTCAGTGGTGTTGTCAAGGGGCAAGTTTGGGGCAGAAACCTGAGGCCGCATTCAGGACAAGGTCCAAAGGTACGCCCAGATGCAACAGGGTTGGCCTCCCATGTTGAAGCAACACACAAGGCCATCTAAGGAGCCCCCACCCTCGCCTCCTTCAGACCAGAGCCTTAAATTACTTAACTACACCACAGATGCCTTTTAACCAGCAGAATTTGTTAAGGAAGAAAACATACCAGCAGGGTGAAAGGAGGCGGCAGGGAGACAGATTTCAGTTCGCAAACACTGCTAGAAAATGGAGGTGTTTTCAGCCCAAAAAAATAAGGTTTGGCCACATTATGGTTTGGCCTTGAGTTCCATGACCTAATATGGTTAGCATATAGATCTGAAACAGCACTTGCATCTGAGCATGTTGAGAATGCATTTGTTGCATCTTCTTTGGAATTTTGACCATACGCAAGTGAAGAATGCTATGCATGATCCTGTGCCATTATTAAAGATGCAGGATTCTTCACCCCTTTTGCATTTGATCACTGTAGTCAAGGCTACAGCACTTCTCCCATCAGAACATTACGTTCATGCTATTATATTGGGAAGGAAAATTCATTGCAGGCTGCAGCCCTATGCACGTTTGCTTAAATGGGAGTGAACTTGGTGAGACAATGGGCTCCTTCAGACAGCCTGTTTATTGAGCATTCGTCTTGATTTGCTTGCACAAAGCTTACGCAGAGTTTAGATCATCTCCAGCCTTTATTGAGCATTCATTCTGATTTGTTTGCAACATATCAATGAATTTCTTGTGGGATGTTTATATGTCTTCCCATTAATCCCACACTTTTCAATGCATTTCTCTTTTACTTCCCTAACTGCAAAAATCCATGCTTTTATCTTTTTTTTTCAAGTGGATTTGTTGCACTAGGAGTGCCATATTCTGCTTGAATTGCACGAACCTAAATTTCTGGCATGTGCTTGCAATCATTCCTGCAAAACAGTGGCAGTCCAGAACTCACCTTACTTTCAAACAAACCGGCATAGGGTCAGGTTGGAGGGGTCTGTCTTGGTCATAACGAGCTTGTATTTTTAACCAGCTGGCGAAGCATGACGCACCTGGGAGAAACCCAGGCTTAGACACCTGCTATAGGAACCTCTGCCAGCAGCCCATCTGGACAGAATGACGATTGGGAAACCTACCAGCAGTTGTCCCACAGGGAAACTGCTCAGTGACCCAGCAGCTCCAAGTACAAGGCTGGCAGAAGCCCAAGAACGGAAACAGGGGGAGAAAAAGTAGTTCCACACAGTCAGACTCTTGGGGTTTAAGGCCAACTGAGACAAGAGACAAGAAGCCAGTAATTTAACAGAAACTGCTACAAATGATGGGTGAGGGGACGAATGCTCCCTATTATCTTGCAGAAGGCAGTATTCGCTTTTGGCATTTGTGTACCAACATGAGCACCTGCCATTATTACCTTTGATCAAACTGACCTTTTCAAAGTCAGGCGCATAATGCAGATTTTATGGAAAGTGTGAGAGAAGAAGAAATAGATTTCTGGACTACATAGCAAGGTCAAGCAAAGCTCTGCTGGCTGTTTCAGCTGTGCACACACCATACATTTAAAGGGCATATAAAGCACACACATACTGGGAACTCTAGTTTGTGGAGGGTGCTGGGAGTTGTAGCTCTGTGGGGGGTAAACTACAGTCTCCATGCATCTTGGGGGGCACATGTGTGCTGTAAATGTGATAGAAAGAAGGAAAGAAACACACCCTGGTTGCTCTCACTCAGCTGCATTTTGCAGTTTTCTCCGTTCCATTTTTCATGTAAATGGTTTTATTCAGGGTGTG
Source organism: Lacerta agilis (assembly GCF_009819535.1). Lineage (NCBI taxonomy): Eukaryota > Metazoa > Chordata > Lepidosauria > Squamata > Lacertidae > Lacerta > Lacerta agilis. The sequence continues at coordinate 22,881,949 of NC_046322.1, forward strand.
CCTTTTGCCATAAACAACTTCTTGCAGAACATCTGCAACTCTGCAGCTTTTCTTATATAACTTAGCACCATCCCATTTCAGTTGCGGCTCCCCATTTGTGGAATGCTCTCCCTAGAGATGGCAGGAACTGTTCAACAGCGGAGGAGACTCTCCTTCTTTGGAGGCTTTTTAAACAGAGGTCGGTTGGCCATCTGTCAGGGATTCTTTAGCCATGATTCCTGCATTGCAGGGGGCTGGACCAGATGGCCCTTGTGGTCCCTTCCAACTCTAATTCTATGAGTTATGGACTATGTTGACGCTTGATGGGCTGCAATGATATTGTCTGTTGTTGGTGCGCTGCTGAAGTTTAGTATTCTGCTGCTTGGGTGTGCATGTGTTTTTCATGAACTGCATGCATGACTTTTTGTGAGATGGTGCTTGTATAACATAATGCATTTTAAAATTTATTTTCAAGTTTCAAATAGGTTGTAAGATGTCCGGGGATCTTTTGGGTAGCAAGCAACTTACAAGTTTAAATCATAATCTAGTAAAACACAGCAACAAAGAAGTCAGGAGAGCTGGGGATGGAGATGCAGTGCCTGTTTTGGCCCTGACCGTGGCTGAAAACTAAATTGTAGCATTTGCCAGCACTGGTCACATCCATGCCATACATTTCAAGCTCATGGCTTCCCAGAAAGAATTTTGGAAACTGTAGTTTGCCCCCAGAACGGCAATTTCCAGCACCTGTAAAAAACTACAGCTCCCAGGATTATTGAGGAAGCCATCTGCTTGAAATGTATAGTGTCTTAAGAAGAGCTGTGCTGGATTAGGCCAAAGGCCCATCTCGTGTAGCCTCCTCTTCTCACATTCCTTGAAGAAGGGCTGGTGCCTGTCTTCAGTAGAGAGCTCACAGCGCTCATCGCAGCAGGGATGTGCAATTTTATCATGTACCTGTATAATAAGCCCACTAAAGACTCAAATCTGTGAGGGTGACTTTGTAGCTTCAAAGCTTTGGTGCCGATGGGCAACTACAGTAACGTGCAATGGCTGTAAGCTCTTCCATGCTACAAATGGGTATCTTAATGGCAGGATTCTAAAGCCACAGCTGCTCTCTCTGTTAGGTTAGCAATAGCCGATCCCCGTTCCACTGGGCCTTTTATGCAGTTAAGAAAAAGCTGGAGAAATGCTGCCTTTTGCTCTGCCAGTGGGGCAATTATGCCACGAAAACTGCTGCCGGTAGCATCCCTTCATTACTATTATTAGATCTCTTTCAGTTTCATGTTTATGTATGAATTAAAAGGCAGTCACAAAAGCCCCAACCCTTTCATTATCAGAATGTTTGAAACTAGAGGTTAGCAGTGATTCACTTGTTCCTGTGCCGCTTACATCTGATCAGCCCAGCCCAGCGGTCTGGTTTCCTTTCCCCCTGCATGGCACAAATGCGCAAAGCATTCTGCCTCCATCCCAGCCTCCCACTTTTTAATGTGGTGGTGCAGGCTGACGATTCTTATGCCCATTCCTCTCCACCCACACAACATGTGTGCAACCCACTCAATTCCTTCTAGCTCCTAAGCCTGATCCCCCAAGCAAAGCTCTCTTTGCTGTCCTTCAATCTTCCACTGATGGGGGAGATCTGTGAAAGCCCCTCCAAGTGCCTCTGTGCAAAGTATTATTATTATTATTATTATTATTATTAGTGTTCAAAAGGTGAGTTACCACAGTTTTAAAGTTCAGAATTAAAAACAGTTCAAGCATATTACCGGCGCATTCACAGGAATAGCGAGTGCTTTGAGAAAACCCACAAATGCAGCATGGACTATTCCAGACTTTACTGTGGATGGACATTGCTTCCCTAAGACATGAACTAAGTTTTGTTGTAGGAAGTTATGAGTTTCCAGCAAAACCATGCATCGCAAACATGAGTCCTGAAATCCTGAGAGGATTTAGCAGCCTTTACAGACATCCATGGCAGATCTTCAGACAAACATTGGCAAGTCACTCAAAGTCAGTTCCGTTAGCCAATGTATCAGAAGGAAGGGAATATCCTTCTGTTTATTCATAAAATTGACTTGCTCTTCACAGTTCATGGACAAAAGAGAATATGCCCATGGATGCATTTGAGACGATCCTAGACTTCCATTCATAAACACCCACAAATCCAGAGCAGCTCTTTCATAAAAATTGGCACGTGTTTAATCCCTTATAAAATGCAGAGAGCCTTGCTAACCCATTGAGAATTATGCCATTCACGTAAACGGGAGGGCAGCATGCTGGAAAAGAGGCAGGAGGCAGAATTCCTGGGCTCATTCAGCTTGCACATCACATTGTTCCACTTTTGTGAAAGGTCGAATGGTGCTTCATTCATATATGGCCAAGGCACGTGGATCAAGTGCACTTCTATCAACTCTGTTTTAAGCCGAGAATAAAAAACCTGCTAGATATGACGCTAATGCAGAGTGACACAGAATTAGCGGTGCCTGCACATCACAATACAATGATAAACACTGCGCTGACTCCTTGCTGTCATGCCAAATGGTTCCTAAGTCCCTTCGGGGGGGTGGGGGGTAAACAGGATGATGTTGTAGAAGGAAAGCTTTGCACGTGTCTGCCAAGGTGAGCTTTTTAACCTAACAACATTCTTTGCTTCCCTGCTGACCCCCCCCCCCCCGTGCCAGCACATGGGAAAGTAATAGGACAGACAATGTGCTCTGTTTGAGCTTTGTCTTAAAATAGATCCGTTCATAAATATAAAGCCCTCAGAGTCCTTTGGCTAGAAAATGCTTTGGTATTTCTCAATAACTCCCCCCCCCCCTCTCTTACTAACATTTCAGAGGAAGGGGAAAGAAAATTAACCTTTAAACGACACATATTCCAGGGGGCTGCCAAGGCATCAGACTGAGCTCTCAACTCATCTGAGGGGAAATGAAGTCATTACAGAACCACCTCTCCCCCAATGTACGAAAAAGTAAGGTGTCTGCAGTAAACGTCTTGTGGTTTTGCCAGGCAATCAAAGCAGAATAGGAACCTCTCTATATGGCAAGTAAATGCCAAATGGCACAAGACAAGAAGGGTCTGCAGTGAGAAATGTGGGCAGTTTATTTTTTCACCTTAAAGCAGCCACTGGGTGCTGATTTTGATCGCATGACAATACTTGTAGAACTCCTTTCCTTGGCATCATTTCCCAAATCTAAAATGCACCCCACCTTTCCCATGGCTGGAAAAGTCTAAGTCCTTCGTCTTGTGGCAAAATGCATTGTTTATTTGCGAACAGCCCTTGGGAGAAAAAAGGTGGATATAAATAATGAGGTGGGATAGTTTTATGTTGCTGAAAAAAGAGGATTAACACCCCCTGCCCCAAAGAGAGGAGGACACTGCTTAGAATAAAATTTGCATACGGTAATATGTATAGATGGGGATTTTGAAGTAATCATTTGTACATTAAATAGAAATCCAATCCACCTCACCATAGTGCAGGTGATAGCAGATGATGTGTGTGCCTGAGGAGCAGATTCAGAGCTCCTTCCTTCCCCTTTTATGCTTCTCTTTAAACCACAGACATGTACTAGGCAGCCTTCAAAATAGAGGAATGTCCTCTGTATAATAGGGCACACGGCCATCCTCATTTAAACCTAGGTGCTTGCGGAGGTTTGTGTGTGGAGTGAAATATTGCACCTCTCAGCTGAGTGGCAGACTACTTGTTTGAAAAACCTCCTTCATCAAGCAGGTGCCATTTTCTTTTGCATCCTTCTGGATAAGATGAAATGAGGGATTCTGGCACAGGAGCTGGAAGACTTTATGCCAGGGACGTTCAGGGAAAAAACCCCACCCAGCAGGGATTGAGAGGGGAGTAGCACGGTGCTTGGTGACCACACTTCACCCTGCCCCATGCCTTTGTGGAGACCTCAACCCCCCACCAGCTACACCGTCAGTAAGATGGAGAAGGGAGCCTGGTGCATGCTGGTGTGCACAGATGTTCTCCCCCCCCAATGGTGGCTCCTGGGCCAGTCAGGCCTGCAAAGAGCGCTGCTGGCGCATGTGCCACATGCTCTTTTAACACATGGCCACCCTGGAGAATGCGATTCAGTAAACGATTTGGCAGTTTAGTATTGGGGCCAAATAGGAGGCTGAGAGACCTGGTCTGCAATCAAGAAGGATGCCGCATGGGCTCTGTTCACTTGATCCAGGGTGTTCTTTAATAGGATGCAAATAGAGGATGTTGTCGCAGGCACAGAGAGCACCTTCAGAAGAGCTACACAAATCCAGTGCTTTTCTCTCCTAGTCACATGCTGCTGCCTGCATGGCGCTGACCCTGCCAGCCAGAGGATGGTCAGGTGTCCACTTCAGAGACAACATCATCTATTGGGATGGAGCAATGCCGGGATTCAGCACACATACGCAAAATAAGTGTTGGGTATTATCAGTGCTGGCACTGCTTGCTAATCTGGTCAGAGATATTCCCTATGTTTTTCTCAAGGGCTTTTCCGCAGCAGTTCCACGGTCACCTTGGCAACATGTGCTTTGCCCAAGTGCCGTGCAGAAGTGTCCCAAGCCATATGGCCGTATGGCATTGCCACTGGGAAGCTCAGAGGGATGGCAGCTTTATCAGGTTCATTGTGTTCTCCTTTGGGAGCTTGCATCCCACACAATCCTCCCTCTGGTTCTGTTGCGCTGCTCAGCCTTCGGAGTTCAGCATCCTTGAAAGCGTGGTTGATGCTCATGTCATTGTACTCACACACCCATTCTGAGGAGCCTGGAAAACTGCTTATCAAACCAGACTGTTTGTCTCTCTAGGCCAGTATTGGCTTCCCTCAGTTGCAGCTGCTGTACAGGGTCTCGGGCAGAGAGGATTCTTTTCCATTTCCTACCACCTGATCATTTTTTGTTTGTTTTTAATGGAGATGTCGAAGATTCTCTGAAGTTTTTATTTTTATTGAATTTATATACCTCCCTATACCCACAGGTCTCAGTTCAGAGCCACACCTATAGGATTTTGTATAGAGTCTCCCATCCTTGGGGAGTGGGGTGGGAGACAATGACGTTCTGTGTGTTAGCTCTACACCATGTTGCCCTGTCCATCATCCTCCATGAGTTGGGTAACTTCTGAAGCAGAGAGCCTTTTCTGCTCTTGAAGGCTGTCTGTGAATTTTGGAGCTGTTTTTTTCAGGGTTCTAGATTGCATAAAGACCTCAAGTTAGATCTCAAGTGCTCCATGTCAACAGCATACAGAATTTTTTGTTTGTTTGTTTTAAGTGTGCACACCATATGCTCCTACCTGGTAAAGTTCACAAGTTCACTGTTTGGTAATTTTGCATAAAACTTGGGCGACATGATTCAGCCAAAGTCAGGCACTCTTAAGGTCTGTTGGTTTCAATGGGGGAAATTTAAGCACATACACTGGATTTTTATTAGCTATGGCAGCGAACCTGAACTTGGTGCCCTCCAAATGTTTTTGACTGCAATTCTCATCAGTCCAGCCAGCATGGACATGGGAATTGCAGTTTAAAACATCTGCATTCAGTTGAAGCCAGAACTTTTCCTGCTGGGAATAATGGATATACAATTAGAAAAGGAACATTATTTCAATACATGATCACAGCAGGAAGACTTTTATATGCACAAAGGTTGAAAGTTTTAATCATTGCCTACCAGGGAGGAATGGCTGTTAAAATTATTGAACTCAGCTGAGATGGCAAAGTTGTTATGTTTAATCAGAGAAATATCATTGTCAATATTTACTAATGACTGGGAACTCCTTACAGGCAACCACCGATTTAAGCGTGTCCAATTGACATGTGATCGTGCACGGTGCCAAATCTGGAAGTGACCTAAAAAGTCACCAAAGGGGCAGAATAGGGACAGGGCAGAATGTTTTATGAAGGTCTTGCCAATGCACACGGAATGTAACCCCTATGGCCTGTGATTTTTTTTATGAAGAAGAAAATGAACTTATGATACCTGGGGTTGAGGATCAAAGGAAATGTTGGTTTATAGAAAGTGGAATTGTGTGTTATATTGGAGTGATGTTTTGATTAATTTTCTATAGATAGCTGAATTGTAAATTTTCTTTTTTGTTTTCCTTTTGGTTTTTTAAAAATTAGTTTTTTTATCTTTGATAATAAGATGCCAGATATTTATCAACCTTTGCCTATTTTCTTTCAAACTTTAATAAAATTTATTGGGGGGGATTAAAAAACACCTGGAGGCTGAGCTATAGAAAGAGCCCTGGGGAAAACGATGAGGAAATATTGTAGACAAGGATCCTGGTTCAAGTCTATGCATGCAAACAAGCAACACTTGATTGCATAAAACTCAACAAAGAAACCTAGAACCTCTGGTCATATGCCATCCAGCACATCACTCTTACTATTAAACATACTTGATGTTGTTCAACATAACTTAGTGGTGCTAGTCAAAGCAGAGGCTGGGCATGGATCACAGGTGGGCAATTGCCACATTCCAGCAATAATTTGTATGCATGATTCTTCATCCAATGAAGGATATATATGTAAAAGTCTGCTCCCACCCATGTGTGGTCTCTAGCTGGATCAGGGAGACTGTTATGTTCAATTGTGGTAGGCAGGATAATGGACCCCAGATGTTCCTTTCTTTCTGATGTCTTCACCCAAAAGGAGGGTAGGCAGTTGCTTTCTGCAACTTTTTGCTACAGATGAGATAGTTGTGAAGCTGTATTAGACACATGTAGTATCCTTTTGGGTTGGGCGGGCAAACATTAAAAAATAGATCTTATTACAGATGAGCAGTCAACAGTGTAAGATAAATTTATTTGCAAAAAGATGGTCAAGTACAGTATCTAGGCAGAATCAACCCATGCTTTTATTTCCATTGCATATAAAAATTTCATATGAAGGTATTTGACATACAGTACTATCCCATAGGCTGTAAGAGCGGCTAAGAAACCATTGAATTAATTGCAATGTTCACACAATGTGCCACTCTAAAGACATACCCAAAGGAAACAAACCAAATTGAAAACAACAAAAATATTGTTCAGTAATTCTGTTGTTATAGTGTCCCTTTTATACTGTTTAAAACAAAAGCAATCTTATTCCTTTGGGCCAGGGCTGCTAAAATCTACAGTTTGTGTCAAAAAGGAGGCTATTTTTTTTCCTTGAAAAAGAATTTCTCCTTTCACTGAACAGTCACATGCTACAAGGGCTGGGCATTATTGGAATGGTGACGAGGTATCAGATACTACAAAATTACATGATCAAGAACAGCAGCAAGACAACACCTTCAAGACACGGCAAACTCTGCAAAAATAAAAGTAGAAATGATAAGTGTTTCAACCGTCTAAAAGGCTACAGTCATTCTTTACACCTATGCTATACATGCGCCCACAGAGCCATTTATACGGGATTGAGCTCTGGCTGCTTGCAGTGCTTGCTAGTAGTGTGTTGGGGGGGAGTTCAGGGTCAGTGTTGCATTTTTACTACGCAGTATAAAATTAGGTATAATTGTGAGAGTTGTTGTGTTGGTAACAAAAGGCCACATCCCAGACTTGAGACATTTCTTCCTTGAAATGCATAGGAGGCAACTTCCACGTTTCAGTGGGGCTGTTGATGAACGGTGCCCCAGCCCAGTTGATTAAAGGGAGGTTGTGTTTTTTGGTTTGCTTGTTGTTGCTTTTTTTTTTTAAAAAAAGGGCAAGACACAGCAGCCTTCACCAACCTAGTGTCCTTCAGACATTTTGGACCCCAACTCCCATCGTCCCAGCCCAGTACAACCATGCTACCCAGGACTGATGGGAGTGGTCATCACAACACAGATGGATTTTGATAAAGGCTGGGATAAAGTGATGCCCTTAAGATACATTTTGAAAAGGGGAAAGCACTTATCAGGCAGGTGGGATTTATGCCCAAGGTTAGCATTTGGGCTTCCAACAGGAAACTAGATAAAACCCCGTTGGAATGCAGAGCATCCCAGAGAGGCCAGGACCAGTGTCCCTTTTTGGGGGGGGGGGAGGGAGGAAGGGCGGTGGAGATATGCCCAGCCGATGTTCCACAACGACCTTTCTTTCAAATGCAGCAAAACAGAAGAAAATGTTGTTTAAAGTTAAGGCACAGCCCTGGGACCAAAGACCTGCAGCTTTTTAATTTATATAACTATGTACTTTATAATTTTTCTCAACTCTTCCATAAACAAGCTCTAAGGTGATATAGGATATATATTACAAAATGTACAAGGGGGTGGGGGGAGGGGGAGTATGTATACACAATATTAATTCTCTCACCAAGAGTTTCCAAATATAGCAATACCACCCTGGCAAGGATGATGTTATAATAAGAACTTATAATTTACAATTAACATTACAATATATACATTACAATAAATACATGGTTGTAAACAGAGACAAACAAGACTTATTACAAGTAAGGTCATTTGGTGAGAAAAAAAATATGCATGGCACGAATAAAAAATAAATAAATGGGTTTTAAAAGAATTGTCAAAGCGGCCTGTAAAATTCATTTCATCCTCAAGTTTTTTTTTAATATAAAAAACCCCAACCTTTTGAATGTGATTTGTTCTACCTATTTTGCCTGATCTTTTTAAAAGTTTTGTTTTGTTTTTAGAACTATGGTGTAAAACCAGAAATTAAAAAGGAACAGACGCAGTATTACTGAGAAAAGCAACTTGCAAGCTAAAGTATAGATGCAAATTCAGGTTCCTCTTTCTGTCTCCCCCCCACCCCACCCGCCGCCACAACCCTCAACCGACTTCATTGCATTTCTCTTATGGCAAAAAAACAAACAAAACAGAAACACAGAGAAAACATGTAAAAACACTTTTTCAATAGTATTGTGTTGTTGTTTTTAAAGTAGTGTGCTGGCACTAAAGCACACTTTGGCAAAGTAAAACAAACAAACAAACAAAGATTATACAGTGCATTCGATCCCTGCCTCTAAACATTATTATGTTTCCTGCCACTTGATTGTCCATGTATATGGGTGTGTATTTTACACAATATGGTGGTTTTTTCATTACCTCTCCTTTTCTTTGACAGTTTAATCTTACAGGGTATACACTAACCAGAACTATCAACAAGACATGAACCTCCTCAAAACTGAGCATCTCGGAATAACCATTTAGAAAATGTTATTCAAGAGGCCAGACATGCCCCTTGCCCTGCTCAGCATTAGATGCTGGCCTTTCCCCGATACTTAAGTCTCTGGCTGGCTCCAGCTAGAGGTTACCCCTGTTCGTAGGATTAAACCTTTAGTGCAGATAAAATACCCTTCCCGATATATATTGATTTTTGGAATTGATATTGCTTTATTCGTTAAGATTCCAGGCACTCTTGGGGACTAACAAATGTTGACGTAGTGAGGGGAGAGGAGAGGAGCCTAGGCTGACAACAACATGGTGAAATTCTTTCATCAACTTCTCGTTTTTCCTTCTTCAGTAAAAGCCATTAAGAGCTAAAAGGTAGACGAGACACATTAAAATGCACTTTTAAAAAATCCCCGTCAGTCAGTGCTTTCACTTAAAATCTGATATTTAGCCGTGTCCCAAACTTTCCTTGGTTTAGTCAACCAAGTATAATCTATGGGTTGTATCAAGACCTACAAGGTTGATCCATTGAAATCAACGGGACTCAAGAGTTAGTTGTGACCTTAGCTGGTCTACCTCCAATCCAGTTTTCATTGGGTCAAAACAGCCTTGTCGTTCAAGCCAATTTTGCAATCTATGCAGTTGGTACTCTGCATAGAAGTGCTGGTCTATGCTGGGTATGGAGGGACAGTTGCAGGCAATTGAATGCTCCATGTTGATAAGGCAGCAGATGTCATCATGCATAGTCACGAACATGACTCTAGTCATATTTATGCCCCCAACACACACTGCAACACAGTCGCAGCACAGGTCAGAGGCAGATGTGAATTCACACCCACCATCTCCGCCACCCTGCATGGGTTTTCATCACATATTGGTTGCAGGCTAAGGGCACAATCTGAGACAAGGGTTAAATGTACACAAACCCATTAAAATCTATAGCTTTGATGACATTTAGTTCTGTGGTGCATTGCAGAACTTCACTCCGCAAATGCTTTTCCTGCTCTGTTATTTTATAGGGTCATGCATTTTCCAGCCCCTAACATAACCTTTATGAGTCCATCATAGACATTTATTCGTTCAACGTGACCTCTCAGTATGACAGCAAAAGGGGCAAAACAAAAGTCACTGAGTGGAGATCCTTTCTGCAGATTTTTTTTAAAAAATCTATGATATATTTCTTGCCATATTCAAGGTCAAAAGCTGGTTTTGTCCAATTTGTAAAGGGGCTGATTTATCGGTGACATTTACATTATATTCCCAGCCCAGCCTTTGCAAAAAGCTACTAAGGGGGAATAATAGGGTGGGGACAGCAGAGTGCCTCAGTCCGTTTCTGAAGCAGCAAAGATTCCACTACAAATTGTTTGTAAGTACTCTTTGCACAGGCATAGTCTGTAGCACTGTGTTGTCACAGCTTTCCATATGTCCTCACCCTAAGTATTGGTATTTGCTGGTACAGCAACTCTTTGTAGCAGACCACTCACAATTTTGCATACACAACTAGGAGCAGCCTTGTGGGAATGATGTAATTAGCAAAAGAAAAGGTTTGTATTTATAGCAAGAGTCACATTCATGCTAGCCATAGACTTGCAAATCCCAACTCTAATAGGAGTGTCCCCCCAACTTTTCTTTCTTAGGAGCTGCTAATGGAGTTTCATCTTTGTTTTGGAGCTTCCTCAGGATCTCTCCTGCTAACCCTATTCTTCATTGGAGTCATCCACCCTCTGGACCCCATGTCATCTGCGGTAAGGAGTTTGGTGCTCAATACTCAGGGCTGCTGCCATCCAGCACTGAGTTGCAATCCAAATTTTGGGGAACTGCTACTGCAACGGTCCATTAGATTTTAGAAATTTTATAGTAAGCCCACAGCAATAAAAGCTGGGTCTGCAGCAACCAAGCCATCTTTGAGGACATTTTGTGGATGAAATATTGCTGCTTTGGGGAAATTACAGTAAGAAAAGCCAGAAATTAATGCCAACAAACATGTTTTCTGCAACACGGGAGGGGGGGAAATGAGCATTTGATAGCTGTCATTGGTCTAGAACACAGAGTTGTTTTACAACAGCTGAATGAATTGGTATGAAAATCTTAAGTGCAAACAAATATAAAATTTGATTTATCCAGTGTAGCTCATATTTGTACTGAAAACTTGCAAGTTACTCTTTTTTGGGGGGGAGGAGAAAGAATCAGTGGCAGATGAAGTTCTGAGAGTGTTGCATTCTTTTAAATATAATACCTCAATACATTTAATAATAAAAGTAAACTCTACAAAAAGATTTCCATTTTACATATAATACAAAATGCAGACGTCAGTGCAACCCACTGAGTTACACTTTTTTTTTTCAGTCATGTGTTAGGAAGACTTGAAATTAGAAAATTATGTGACTTCCAGCTTCATCTTCCTACTGGTAACAGATTCATGTTGTGTCCCCATTATTTGAGCTCGATCGCTTTCTGCTAATAACCTTTTGTTCACTCGCTGGTCGCCTTCTGTATATTCTGGTGATGTATGCTACTAATGCCTCTTCTCAAGAAACTAAAAACCAATACAAAACACACACGCACACACAAGCTTTGGACCAGCCGTTACTCCTTTTGAAAACAGCTTGGAGTAGACACTCTCTCTGATAGTATCTGCCAAGTTGAATTCTCGTTAAACTGTTCTTTTTGCAGGTGTTTCCCTTCCTTTGCTCTCTTGATGCCATGAACAATGAACATTTCTGGTTACAATATTCCTGAGTGCCAAACAGGGTAATCAAAGGTCAGTTTTTGATCAGCGAACATCTCTTGCAGATGACAGTGAGGCGTGACCATGGCTGTGCCGAGTGACATGCACTTTGGAAACCATTTTTGATTCTTGAAAAGAGAGTAGGAGAGAGAGAAAGCAGAGGGAGTGGCAGAGCCGTCGCACCGTTACGTGTCAGGAGAACGTTCTTCTAGCACACAAGTTTCTGTCTGGCTCTCCTCCTCCACCACTTCCTCTCCAACTTGTTCGTCAAGTGGGATTTCAGTGGACTCTGAGTCTTGGGTGCAAAGAGTCTTGGAGTCACTGCAGCTGGTGTCTTCTTCTACTTGACTCCCACTGTCCTTCTCTGTGTCTGATTCACCATCTTCCTCCAGTGTTAGCTCAAACTGGAATTTATCTGTTTGGCCCTGTCTCCCTTCCTCTTGGTCATCTGGGGCAGGAGACGGACTCTGAGGGATTGTGCTCTGGTACCATTCGCGATTGTCTTCCAGCGTGTCCAAGATGTCTTGGGCGTCTGGGTGTACAAGGTCTGCCCAGGTCTCCCAGAGAGGATGAACAATGTAGTCTATAAAACCCACCTGTTGTAATGCAAAATTAAGGGGGAGAGGTTATTTCCAAAGGAGGAGGAACTACCTTGACCAATTTCCTCTACTAAACAAGCCTAACAGAAAGATTCTGCAATTCTCCCTTCTGTCTCCTGCACCCTACCTTGCAGAGGATCCTTGTCATGGATCTACTTTGTAGCCTGCCATAATTTCATTCTCCATGGGGAGGGATCATTAGGGTCTTCCGATACTACACTGAGCTTGAGACCAGCACAACTATTGGGAGTTATAAGCTCCAGCCCATAGCCGAGGAGATAAATGGGAGCTTACTCCCCCCCCCCCCCCCGCACACTAAACCTTGTAACTATTTAAAAGCAGAAAATATTTTCATGGTACTCTGAGCCTCAGTGCAGCATCAGAAGTCGTCCCAGGTTGTCCTCACTCTTCTCCATAATTCTGTGCTCTGACAAAGAGCAAGCACTGTACTTACTAAGGGTAAAGTGCCTCAAATTCTAGTTGGTAGATTTTTGTGGATATATCTGAATATCACACACAGAGCTGTAGCTCCTTTAGTTTAAAAAATCCTGTGTATACTTATTTCGTAGAAACTCCAGCAAGCCCAGTGGGCATAACTCTGAATAAAGTGGGCAGAGAGGATTGGGGATTATAATCTGAGGAAGCCATGGTGAAAACTGAAGCAGAATGTTTTTAATTCCAGATCATTGTTAATATTATTTATTAAATTTGTATACCACCATTCATCTGAAGATCCCATGGGCAGTTCACAACAGAGGAATATAAAATGAGAAAACAAAAACAAAGCAATAACCACCCCCCCCAAAAAAACATGTTTTAAAAGCCATAGAACATTAATCAGCCAAACGGCTGGTTGAAGAGAAACTTTTTGCCTGGCACCTAAAGATATTTAATGAAGGTGCCAGGCAGGCTGCCAGATCAGTTTATCCAAAACAATTTTGTCTCTGGCTCCACTAATCACCGGCTTTGGCTGGCATGTGACCCCTAAGGGAAAAAGCCCCCATTTTAAATCATGATTTTTTTTATTTTTTAAAAAATGCAAACTTACACAAGCGTTAACATTTTCCCAACTAAAAGTTATATAACGTTCTATCAACCACATTGCATTTTGCTCTCTTCTGACAGATTACCTGTGATTTTTCTACTGATGCATTGTGCTTATCACACATGGGGCTGATCTCCATCCCCCTCTCTCGTTCTCGATCTCCCTGCCGAAAGAACTCTTCCATTATTCTATCTGTCCACTGGCGATATAGCTGGAGTGGCTTTGTCGGGTTGCTCAAATCTGCACAGTGTACCATATTTTGCAGAACCTAAAGAGGACAGAAAACGTATTTCTCTAGAGAAACCTGTGGAGACAGAGCCCTTTTTCCATTTGCACATTTGACTGGCGTGAAAACAGAATCTCAAAAATACACCGAGTGCAAGGTTTATTCTGAACAGCAAAGGGGTGGTGGGCTGTGTGTTTTTCACACTGACATTAATAGCCTTCCAATTATCTCACATCTGCAGCTTCTGCCTGTATTAAAAGGCCAAAAATGCTGTAAGTGCAAGACTGATCAGATTCAAAGGAGAGTGGCCCCTTAGGCAAACTTAATCAAGCTATGCAATTTGGCTGCTCTCAACCATAGGGGAAGATTTCAGCGACTCACAGTGGTCTATGCAAAGCATATTTAATAGACGCAACCAATTTTTTTTTTTTTTGCAGGTAGGAATGACAACCAGTTAAGAAAGCAAGACATGTACGTCTACTGGAATACACACAATGGGAAGATGAGAGGTAATCCAGGTTTATATTGCACACAGCAGCATATCTCTCTTACCTGAATCCTGTCTGAATAGTTATCAAGCAGCAGAACTCCAGAGCTAGTCACTTTCTTAGTTTCAACCATCGTTTTGAGATCAGCCAAAAGATTCATATGCTTAGACATATCTGTTGCAAGCACCTTAGAGGAGAAGAGAAAGCAATGGATTACTAAAATTATCCACAAATTTATTCTAGGAGGATTCCTCCCCTGCTGAGTGCCTGAGAGCTCCTGTCCTGCCACTCACCACCTGGCCCTGGGCGGGACCTGGCAGGCTCCACAAAGGACTGCTGATGCTGCTGGGCAGAGAGGGCTCTGTTTTTGTTTTAGATTGCTGTTATTTTTTACCTATGTCATTTTAAACTGTGATATTAATGCTGTATTCTTAGTTTTAGATTTTGATTTACGTGGAAACTGTTTTCCACTTGGTTGTGTATTTTTTGACGTGGTTTATTTATTGGTTATGACTTTTGTAATTATGTAAATCTTGTCATGTTGTAAGCCGCCTTTGAGCATTGTTTTTAACTGGGAAGGCGGCATACAAATGATGACGATGATGTGGGGAATTTAATCTGGCATAGTGGCAGCATCTTATACTAAATACCTAGCTAGAATCTATAGCGGCACCAATTTGTAGAGGTTTTGTGGGTGCAGAATAAATGTTTTCTGAGTGTTCCCAAGAACAGCAAAACCCAGGGAGAACCACTTTGTGTGGAACAGTTCATAATCACTCATAACTCAGCAGCAGGGTGTTTTTTCAGAACAGGTGGGTAAATTCAAAATAATTCTGAGTAAGACTGAACAAGCTACTGAGAATCTGCTCTGTTAAAAGAAAGTTTAAAATGCTTTCAATTTTAGGTTTTAAATCCTACCAGAAACTAGTTTATTGGCAAGTTATATTTGAAAACTTGGGGTTCAAATGGTAACTCACTATGTCAATGACCATCTTCCTCAATGATTGCCTTTGCTTTTTTGTCAAGTTCTGGAAAATGTCGCAATTTTCTTCCTGCAGCAACTTGAAGCCCACAGCTAAATGATGGTTTTCCAGGACTGATGAATCGTTGTACATCAAGGCAAGTTCAGAGTCTGCAAGACAGTCACAAGGTGGAACGTTAAGAAAGCCTATATCCCTTTCCTACCTGTCCACAAGTTTTCTTTCTGACTTCTCATAGTTGTAAGGTATCCAAAAAGAACAATTTATAATTTACATCACATTGCTTCTCTTGAGCAGGCTCAGATATGTCTTCTTCTGCAGGGTTGACAGCTGTTATGTGTAGAATGCCAAACCAACAAAACAAAACCAGAACTAGGTTCAGAAGGCTTCAGGTAGCAATATTTGACAACAGACTCCACTGTTCTGGAGAACACTGAATGCTTGCATTATGCAGAGTATGTGTTTGCTGCAAGATCTGATCATGATCATTATGATTTCCTCCTGCTCTTGGAATTTTGAAAAACATCTTTCTTCTGAAGGCTTTGCAAAATTTCAGAAGCAAGAGGAAACCATAACAACCATGAAGCAAAGGCTTACTCTGAATTAATAAGCACTCAGTGAATATCAATGCGAATTATAAAATTTTGTCCCCAAAACTCTCCTTTGCATGTATTATCAGGTCAGATTGGGCATAGATTCCTCCTCCTGCCACTTCTGTCACTGAATATTTGAGGCATGTAGAATTTATGTCCCCTTCATGGATCACTGCCTTGTCGTGGCGAAGGGGCTTGAATTACTCAGGGAAGCTATGAGCTATGCCGTGCAGGGCCACCCAAGATGGACAGGTCATAGTGGAGAGTTTGGACCAAACGTGATCCACCTGGAGGAGGAACTGGCAACCCACTCCAGTATCCCTGCCAAGAAAACTCCATGGACAAAGACAACAGGCATATAAAAGATATGACGCTGGAAGATGAGCCCCTCAGGTCGGAAGGCGTCCAACATGCTACTGGGGAAGAGCGGAGGACAAGTACAAGTAGATTCAGAGCTGATGAAGCGGCTGGGCCAAAGCCGAAAGGACGCTCAGTTGTGGATATGCCTGGAAGCGAAAGGAAAGTCCAATGCTGTAAAGAAAAGTATTGCATAGGAACCTGGAATGTAAGAACCATGAACCTTGGTAAGCTGGATGTGGTCAAAAATGAGATGGCAAGAATAAACATTGACATCCTAGGCATCAGTGAACTGAAATGGACGGGAATGGGCGAATTCAGTTCAGATGACTATCATATCTACTACAGCGGGCAGGAATCCCGTAAAAGAAATGGAGTGGCCCTCATAGTCAACAAAAGAGTGGCGAAAGCTGTACTGGGATGCAATTTCAAAAATGATAGATTGATCTCGATACGAATCCAAGGCAGTCCTTTTAACATCACAGTAATCCAAGTTTATGCACCAACTTCCAGTGCTGAAGAAACTGAAATTGACCAATTCTATGAAGACTTACAACACCTTATAGAAATGACACCAAAGAAGGATGTTCTTCTCATTATAGGGGATTGGAATGCTAAAGTAGGGAGTCAAGAGATAAAAGGAACAACTGGCAAGTTTGGCCTTGGAGTTCAAAATGAAGCAGGGCAAAGGCTAATAGAGTTCTGTCAAGAGAACAAGCTGGTCATCACAAACACTCTTTTCCAACAACACAAGAGACGACTCTACACATGGACATCACCAGATGGGCAACATCGAAATCAGATTGACTATATTCTCTGCAGCCAAAGATGGAGAAGCTCTATACACTCAGCAAAAACAAGACCTGGAGCTGACTGTGGCTCTGATCATCAGCTTCTTATAGCAAAATTCCAGCTTAAACTGAAGAAAGTAGGAAAAACTACTGGGCCAGTAAGATACAATCTAAATCAAATTCCTTATGAATACACAGTTGAAGTGAAAAACAGGTTTAAGGACTTAGATTTGGTGGATAGAGTGCCTGAAGAACTGTGGATGGAGGCTCGTAACATTATACAGGAGGCAGCAACGAAAACCATCCCAATGAAAAAGAAATGCAAGAAAGCAAAGTGGCTGTCCAATGAGGCCTTAAAAATAGCGGGGGAGAGAAGGCAAGCAAAATGCGAGGGAGATAGTGAAAGATACAGGAAATTGAATGCAGATTTCCAAAGAATAGCAAGGAGAGACAAGAGGGCCTTTCTAAACGAGCAATGCCAAGAAATAGAGGAAAATAACAGAATGGGAAAAACCAGAGATCTGTTCAAGAAAATTGGAGATATGAAAGGAACATTTCGTACAAAGATTACCACAATTAAGGACAAAAGTGGAAAGGACCTAACAGAAGCAGAAGACATCAAGAAGAGGTGGCAAGAATACACAGAGGAACTATACCAGAAAGATATAGAGGTCTCATACACCCCAGGTAGTGTGGTTGCTGACCTTGAGCCAGACATCCTGGAGAGTGAAGTCAAATGGGCCTTAGAAAGCCTTGCTAACAACAAGGCCAGTGGAAGTGATGATATTCCAGCTGAACTATTTAAAATCCTAAAAGATGATGCTGTTAAGGTGCTACACTCAATATGCCAACAAGTTTGGAAAACTCAGCAGTGGCCAGAGGATTGGAGAAGATCAGTTTACATCCCAATCCCAAAGAAGGGCAGTGCCAAAGAATGCTCTAACTACCGCACAATTGCACTCATTTCACACGCTAGCAAGGTTATGCTTAAAATTCTACAAGGCAGGCTTAAGCAGTACGTGGACCGAGAACTCCCAGAAGTGCAAGCTGGATTTCGAAGGGGCAGAGGAACCAGAGACCAAATTGCAAACATGCGCTGGATTATGGAGAAAGCTAGAGAGTTCCAGAAAAACATCTACTTCTGCTTCATTGACTACGCAAAAGCATTTGACTGTGTCGACCACAGCAAACTATGGAAAGCTCTTAAAGAAATGGGAGTGCCTGATCACCTCATCCGTCTCCTGAGAAATCTGTATGTGGGACAAGAAGCTACAGTTAGAACTGGATATGGAATAACTGATTGGTTCAAAATTGGGAAAGGAGTACGACAAGGCTGTATATTGTCTCCCTGCTTATTTAACTTATATGCAGAATTCATCATGCGAAAGGCTGGGCTGGATGAATCCAAAACCGGAATTAAGATTGCCGGAAAAAATATCAACAACCTCAGATATGCTGATGATACAACCTTGATGGCAGAAAGTGAGGAGGAATTGAAGAACCTTTTAATGAGGGTGAAAGAGGAAAGCGCAAAATATGGTCTGAAGCTCAACATCAAAAAAACTAAGATCATGGCCACTGGTCCCATCACCTCCTGGCAAATAGAAGGGGAAGAAATGGAGGCAGTGAGAGATTTCACTTTCTTGGGTTCCATGATCACTGCAGATGGTGACAGCAGTCACGAAATTAGAAGACGCCTGCTTCTTGGGAGAAAAGCAATGACAAACCTAGACAGCATCTTAAAAAGCAAAGACATCACCTTGCCAACAAAGGTCCGTATAGTTAAAGCTATGGTTTTCCCAGTAGTAATGTACGGAAGTGAGAGCTGGACCATCAAGAAGGCTGATCGCCGAAGAATTGATGCTTTTGAATTATGGTGCTGGAGGAGACTCTTGAGAGTCCCATGGACTGCAAGAAGATCAAACCTATCCATTCTCAAGGAAATCGGCCCTGAGTGCTCACTAGAAAGACAGATCCTGAAGTTGAGGCTCCAGTACTTTGGCCACCTCATGAGAAGAGAAGACTCCCTGGAAAAGACCCTGATGTTGGGAAAGATGGAGGGCACAAGGAGAAGGGGACGACAAAGGATGAGATGGTTGGACAGTATTCTCGAAGCTACTGGCATGAGTTTGGCCAGACTGCGGGAGGCAGTGGAGGATAGGCGTGCCTGGCGTGCTCTGGTCCATGGGGTCACGAAGAGTCGGACACGACTGAACGACTGAACAACAGAATTTATGTCTTACTCCTTTAGAACGGTTTCAGGATTTAAACTGCACAGGAATTTGCTCCTTGTAAGCAGTTTTTCACTTTCACTGCTTTTGTCCCTTTCCCCCCGTGAACAGGCTATTCTTGTACCAAGTGCGCTTATATCCTTTCCTTGCATCGGTTTGAAATTCCTGGCTTCCTCCTGCTCACTGCTACCAAAAGCTGCAGAGAGATGTCCTATACTCTCCAAATGCAAATCTCTATCTCGGTCTATACATGATGACGAAATCAAGTGAAGTTCACGCACAAATATCTTGGAACATTTGTGGTAAGAAAAACAAAAACCAGTCAACTTGCATTTATTTACAACTCCCCTAACGAGGCACTCAGTTATAGATGTGTTTCGTTCCCTCTATTCAGCCTAGGTTCTTCTAGATACAAGACCCGTGAAACACACTGCTTGTCACTGGTTGACATTAATTTCTGCTTATTAGAGTTTCCATATCCTAAAGCTATCTGAACATCAGTCTGTTCTACGGACTGTCGCTTTGTTTAGGTTTTTGGGTTTGTTTGTTTTTTGTAAAGTTTGGGTGAAAAATCCCTGCAGCTCAACAGGACCTCATGCCGAAGCTCCAATTTATTTTCCTGCAGTCTCACTCAGCTGTACCAAACACGTGAGCCAAGGAATCTTTCCCCTCTCTCTTTTTCTCCCAGAGGCATGGAGGGAGACCTTGTTTTGCTAATGAACTCTCCATTTATCTCATAGTCACATCTGTAAGGTTTAAGAATCAAAACCAAAAAAAGTTGCACTTTGTAGAACAGTAACCTCCCACAGTGAATGACTAATTCATAAAATCCTCAAGCTTTTAGTGCTCTGCATTTAAAAAAATGTATTTTAAACGAGGGAAGCAAGAGGGTTTTTGGGAGTCTAATAATTATCCAGTTGTCGTGATGTGGCAAGATGCCTGTAATTCTCAGGAACAGTATGCAAAACAATTTTTGAACACATTAGCATTTTATAAGTGAGTGGCACGCACTGCTTTATAACCAAGATCACTCTGCATGGCAGGGAATAGCTTACTTGTTTATTAGTGGAAAACCATGTTTCTAAAAATTTCTAAAAAGAGCAACTCTCTGCACTGATAATGTAATTCAGTGTCTCTCACCTACCCACCCTTAAACTTAATACACTTTATGCGCCCCATTCAAGCGACCATCTTGTTTTGGTGGCCCAGCAGGGAAGTCCATGGCAATGCCTGGGTGAAAAAGTATACTGGGGTGACTTTCTAAAAGTCTGGCCATTGGTTCCCCTCACTCAGTGTTGTCTATGCTGCCAGCTGGGATAGCTCACTTGGAAGAGCATGAGACTCTTAATCTCAGATTCCTGCATTGTAGGAGTTGGTTTATTCCAACTCTAATTCTATGACTGGCAGTGGCTCTCCAGATTTTGGACAGGATCTCTCCCAGCCCTACCTGGAGATGGGAGGAATGAACCGTGGTCATTCCACCTGCAAGACTTGTGCTCTGCAAATGAGCCAGGGCCCTTCCCCATGGGATGATCAGTGGGTTGGAGGGATAAATTATTAGGTTCCTATTATTGAATGAGGGCCAGAGCATTCCCATCTCCACACCAACCAACTTAGCAACATCTGCCCTACAGATTTATAGCACTGTTTGTGAGGTTGGATCAGGCTGCCATAGCCATCATCAAAAGCTGTAAGACCAGAATCTGAAATTAACAAACTGCACCACTGTGGAAGAAGAGTTAAGGAAACAAACATCCCTTCCATTGCCCACCTTAGACTGCCGCCTCTGTGGCTTTTAGTAAGCACGGCAGCAGCAAAGAAGCAAGGGAGTGTTTTTGTGTGTGGTATTGTATTGTGTTTTTGCTTTGCTTTGGGGGGGGGGGGTTGGGAGCTGCCCAGATGGCTGGGACAACCCAGTCAGATGGGTGGCATATAAGTAATAAATTATTGTTAATTAACAGAAACAAGAAACAATATGCAATTGATAGTTTGGTAGGGGTCGGGGTGTTACCGGTACTCATTTCTGGAGGGGGTTTCATAATGTATTTTGCATTTTTATGTTGTGAAGCACCCCAAGATCTGCTGTATACAAATTTAATAAATAAGAAGAACTAGGTCACATACATTAATACTGCAAAAACACAATACTCCTACTTCCACATAAACAAGCAGGCATAAGTTGGCGCATGGTGCTCTTAAATACCTGTGGCACTCCTGATCCTGGACAAAATGAGCCACTCTGGCTTGTTATTTTATACAAACATAGGCTCTGGGTATGTTTCCTTCAAACAAACCACGAGTGGTAACTGAGGCTTGTTCTTGGCTTACCACTCGTGGTTGGTTTGGGGGAAACCACAAGCCTGGGTTTGGAGGACACAAACTATGGTTTGTTTTGCTTGAGATGGCACGGCCACAGGAGGGGCACCCCCAGGACCTTTCCAGCAGCGGTCCTCCGAGTGCTGCTCATTTACCTAAAACCACAGTTAAAAATAAAATAAAAAATCCTACAGCTTTAATGTGATGCATGAACTGAGCAAGTTTTACCAGAAATAGACCACACTTACTTGTGTTGATAAGAAACTGGTTTGAAACCCCAGGATGATCTACATCATGTATTGCACTGGCAAAAATAGCAGCCAGAATCTCCAGGTCCGTGAACACCGCCTGAGGGGGAAGGAAAAACAGAGTAAATGGAGAGAAACACTTTTTGATAAAAGACATGTATGGCTGGTGTGTGTGTGTGTGTGTGTGTGTGTGTGTGTGCGCACACACACACACACACGCAAGCAGTGCTGTTGGGATCCCCGCTGGTGACAGCAGCCAGCAAGTCATAAAAGCTGCACAACAGACATCAACTTGCACAATGGGACTTGCCTTTTCTCTTCCCTGCTCTGTAGCCTCCCATGTGCCCTGCCCCCCAAATCTGCTTCAGAAAGTTTGGGGCAGATGTGGGAGAGGGGTGCAAGTTGATGGCTGCTGATGCAATGCTGGGTTCGCCCATCAGAAAATAAACCAAGGCTGAACTGAAAAGCTGACGCTGAAATACACTTGGGACATTTCACAGCTTCTGTAAAACATGCCTTTTACACTTCAGTTCAGAGAAAAGCAAACAAAACAGGAACAAAGTCTGTGTCTCTCAAGCTGCCTAGAGAACTTTATGTTATGAGGCAGCATACAAATGGCGGATGTAAATAAATAACAAATAATAGAAGTATTTTTTGCTCCACTGAACTGACAAGAGCATCTTGCAAACAGATGCCGCAGGATTCCTGCAAAAGAGCAAGGGAAAGATTTGACGTCTGTGGATTCCATGACACAAAGCTTCTGTTTTTGTGAACTTACCTCCAAAGCTGGGGTGGACAACAGCACATGTGTAGACTGTACAACATCTGCAGCATGTATGTTGTTGTGATATGCCACATCTGCATGGTAATGGTCCTCCAGTGTCATCAAGTAAGTTATTAACATGTCTGGTTGAATTTTAAATGTTTTTAATAATTCCCGCTCCTGGAATGAAAGAGAAAAGATGGCTGCCTTTACAATACATGCAAAGGATGAAAATGGAAAATGGAAAAGTCTCCTTTTGTTACACATACCTGGAAAATAGTGTACATGATGACAGTCAAAGGTCGGTTTGCAGATAATTCAGCTATTTTAAACACCTGGAGGCCCCATTTGTTTACATCTTCTAGTTCCTAAAATGAAACCGAACAGAAAACAGAGTCTAATACCGGGTTTTTCAATGAGGTTTATGCAAAACTGCAATACTGGACTGCTGTTACCAATCCCAGTCATTCTTGGTGTGTCAGCTACCAGTTTTCTAGACTTAAAACAGGGAGGGAGTATCTTGTTTCAGAGAGAGAAACTGAATGGAATTGTTTCACTAGTACACTGATACCCAGTAATAAGAGGGATCAGTGGGGAAGCCTTCAGAGATGCTATACTCTTATTGCTATTCTCAGTGCTTTTAGATATTCTGAGTACCATAATGGTCAAAGGGGAGGAAAGCTTAGGAACGCCCAAGACTGTTGATCCATCTAGCTCAGTACTGTCAACACTGACTAGTAGCAGCTCTCCAGGGTTTCAGGCATTCCCATCCCTACCTGGAGGTGATGGGGAATGAACCTGGAGCCATCTGCATGTTACATCCCTTGCTTGAGGCTCTTTTGGTATAAGCATACCAACCAATTTTCTGTTGAAATGCTATAGATGCAGAAGTCTACCATAAATACTGCAGGTCTCATTTTTCCATTCCTTTTTTAATTTTACTTGTCCACTAATGTAGTTCCAATGACAACTCTCCTGATATGCAAATTGCCATGTCTAGAGTGGACATACAGTGAAGTGTAAATAAATACTAATGTGGGCAAACTTGTGAATGTGATTTACTGGCCTGTCACATTGCTCCACTATAAGTGAGAAAACCAGCTAGAGAGCAGCATTGCCCTTACCTTGGCCAGAATATCTTCTTGGTCAGTTTTGACTCCAAATTTTGGGATGCTCGAATTGGTTAGGCTGGAGCTGTGCATCAGTTTCTTCACTCCACTAATCTGAGACATTGGCAGTTTCTTCTTCTCTTTCTCTTTCTGTGTAGGAGATGGGATTTCCACTTCATGCTGTTTGTCTACGAAAGGAGGGAGGGTGAAAGAAAATTGTTAATCTGTTTGTATGTTAGAACTGTCTTGTAAAAGTTCAGCTCTGAACCAAAGTCAGCCTTTCGCAAAACATCCCCTACATTAGATTTATGACTCATAGATATTAAAAAATAAAACAGGAACAGCGAAATCAGCCAGTACAGTTGCCTTCATAAAAAAGATGGCTTCAAATCCAAGATTAGCAATGGAATTGCTATGGCTTTAAACAGATCATTTGTTCTCATCAGTCTAATTTTACAACAGCCTTTTAAATAAACTTGCAAAAGTTACTAGCCTGCTTACCACCACGCCAAAAATACTAGCCTGGTAGGGACTGGCATAGAAGAGAGGAATAATTCTGTTCTCTCCTAGCAGCTCACTTGGTTTATATGCTGAGCACACAGGAAGGATGGAATGTTACATCTTTCTTCCATCACTCACTCACTCGCATGAAACTCCATGTACTTGACCACATGCAATTTGTTGTTGCCTAATAGGTAAGTGCTTAAATGCAAGGTTGTGTTGCCATCTGTACAATAGGAGGAGCAGCAATGGCTACTCAAGAGTTGTGAGAAAAGCAATACTGAAAAAAAAGTATTCTGCATTGGATACAACTACCCAGTTCCATTAGTATAGAAGCCAGTGCAAGCACCCCAGCTAGCACAACCAGGCTCACAACAGCATTGTAATTAAGCTGTTTCAGTAAAATTATCACCTTTGTTTTGAGATTATCTTCACTGATCTCATCTTTCCCCCAAATAAAAACAAGAAAGAACAATGTGGGCGTCAAGAGCATTAAAGAAGCTCCACCTAACAACCAACATTAATGCAAAAGGATGCAATATGACCACGGCTACATTTGTGTTTTATTTAGCATGCTTGTTATCTCTGTCGCTCTCTTTTTCTGTAACCTTTCCGAGAAGACTAGCACTTACTGGAAACAGCAGAGAATCTCTGCAAACAAGTGAAAATGTCACCAACTTTTAGCCTTGGGCATCCATTCCTTCCCCCTGTACTGCTCCTCTCTTGATCACCAATTAAATAAAACACAGAGGAAAGGAAGAGCACTTGACTGGCACAAAACAACAGTAGCTGAAGAGCAGTGACTCGTGTGCCTGCCTTGATGTTTATGGCTTCAGTCATATGCACAAAGTTTAGGACCATCATGAGGGAGGATCGTAAAGCGAACTGTCAGATGAACTCAAGTGAAAGGAAGTGTCTGTCCGGAAGATTTTAGATGGGGCATGGAATTCCATGGGTTTTCCTAAGGTTTTGTTCAAAGTGAGCAAGCAGCTAACACTATCCATGCTGGGCTCCGTTCTGCAGCCCGGAAAATATTTCCCCCTCCCTGCACACCCCTTTCCCAAAGGAAGCAAAGCTCATTGCACTGAAAATTAGAAAATGACTGCAATGTGACCCAGAACCATGAAGAGAGAGAGTCACAGCATTAAGGATAATGCTGCACAAGTCTTTAAGGCTGGGATACAGAATGTGCAGCCCTCCAGATATGATTGTTTCCCAGCTCCCATCAGCTCTAGTTAGCAGGGCCAATCGTCAGCAATGATGAGAGCAGATGCTCAAGAACATACGGAACAGGCTTCCAACCCCAGCTATAAGGGCTCATTAAAAGCTGAAGAAATGAGAAATGTTCACCAGGCTCCAAAAGTCAGATACAAACTATTGGGGGGTGGGGAGGGAGAGATGATCGTGCATGATTGTGACACCTTAAGAGTGCACGCAACTGATTGATTCTTCAACCCTCTCCCCACAATCTGATTGCCAACCCCATATGCATAAAACAGGCCAGGAGAAGAGGCTACAATGGGAACACTTTGAAATAAGTGACTGCCCCCACTTGGGATTCTGAAATGATATACAGTGGTACCTCAACTTACGAGCGACTCGACTTCCGTATTTTTTGACTTCCGAATGACCTCCGGAAGCGAAAAAATGGCCGCCGCTTCTGAAATTTTCGACTTGCAAAGGGAAAGCGGTGGCACGATACCTCAACTTGCGAAAATCTGAATGTGCTTTTTTCGACTTCCGTAATTTCCCCCCCGTTCCGAGATGGCGCCTTCGACTTACGAAGATTTCGACTTACGAGCGCGCCTTCGGAACGGATTAACTTCGTAAGTCGAGGTACCACTGTAGGCACGAGATCCTTTGGATTAGATCTGAAACTTCAGGCCTGCTACCTGTTTATGAGTTCCAAAATCTATTTAAACAAGCTGGTCTATTATTGGGAAATGATATACAGTGGTGCCCCGCTAGACGAATGCCTCGCTAGACGAAAAACTCGCTAGACGAAGGCATTCGTCTAGCGGAAGGCTGCCCCGCAAGACGAAAAAGTCTATGGGGCTGCCTCGCAAGACGATTTTTTTCGTCTAGCGAAAACCGCGATTTGCATTGGTGCTTCGCTAGACGAAAAAATCGCTAGACGAAAATACTCGCAGAACGAATTATTTTCATCTAGCGAGGCGCTACTGTATAATGAATTGGAAAAAATGCTTCAAAAGACTTTTGTTAAGAAACCAGAAGCATTCCTCCTAGGAATTTTAGATAAATAATTTCCAATTTTCTTTTTTAAAATCTTTATGTATGCAACAACAGCAGCAAGAATTATATTAGCACAAGATTGGAAGACAGAAGAAATACCAACCAAAGAACAATGGCAAGGGAAACTTATGGGATATGCAGAACTGGCAAAATTAACAGATATATTACATGAAAAGGATAACAAAAGACTTTAAAAGAGAATGGGAACCATTTACAGCATATATGAAGAAACAACATAAAGAACTGGGCTCACTGGCAGGGTTTGAATAAACAAACACAATTGTATATAACAAAAAGTAAGATTATATGTATGGGGGAAATTTTGGGAAACAACACACAGGGTGAGTAATATGGAAATAAAACAAAATGGGAATATGAGGGAAGTCCAGGGAGGAGGGGGAAATATGGAAAATTGTTAGAGAAATATTGTTAGAGGGTGTATACATGGAAAAACCAATTAAAAATATTTTTTTAAAAATAAACAAGCTGGTCTAACAACGGATCTGTGTTGCTTAACGTAACACAGGATTGAGTCCTGCTTACAGGATAGTTCAATTTATAGGTCTGTGGTGGACACATTTCCTTAGGGTATGCATCTCCCTTGCTGCCACAGAAACGCAGGCAGACAGTAAGACTTGGGTTCTTCAGTGAGTCACAGCGAGAAAATCCTCCTATGTAGGTCATCTCCGCCAGCAATCTTGTTCCAGCTTTTTTTCAAAGTTTCTGAAACTAAACTTATCCCTTCATCGGGGGGGGGGGGCAGTTTGCATTTCTGAGTACAGAAAGTATTGATCTGATGTGTGAGCTTTCCTAATCTAATTAATTCAAGAGGGTTCTGGGATCTTTTCTGTGTGAAACAAGCAGAAGGTTCATGGCATTTGGGTTATTCCTTCAGAGAAGCCAAGCACAGCTGATTTAAACTGGTTGTGTTTTCTCTTTTAGTCAAGGTCATGCTGACTATAAAAGTAAGGTCAGAAGGAGCCTGAGTTTCCCTTTCCCTTTCTATCTCTTTCCCTTCTAGTGTGGTGTTCTGTATACTGTATAGTGCTAAGGTTTAGTCTTATTGTAAGTTACCTTATTTTAAGTTTAGGTTAAGTCTGCTGCAACTGGGTTTCTTATGGACAGTGCCAATCCTCAATGTATTGGATTTGTGACGATTATGCTCATTTGCCTTCAGTAGCAGTAAAACTCTGCTGGATGAAATATCAATTGCCTCTGGTCTATTTTGGGGGGAATCCTGGAAATGTTTAAGTTTTACTCTGCTAACTAACTATACACTGGATCAATATTCAGTAGAATTTCATGACACAGGGTTCCTTAAATTCAGTTTTAGAGATCATCTGCGTTTTTCAAAGGCTTAGAGCCGAGTTTTGTTTAATAAAGGATTAGCTTCGGGTGTATCTAAATAGGAAAAGGTATTTAGTTTTTAAGCCACAGCATCGAACAGAACCAAGTTCTGGTCTAGCAAATTTGGACGCAAAATGGTCTCCCTCTTCACGTTTCCCTAATAATCAACATAATTTTAAGTTGGCCAGCTGTGTCTTGGCAATGGTTTATATAAGCTGCAGGAAAGCACAGCAGTTAAGCCCATTAAGATGAGTGCAAGCCCTTATCTCTAGAGCACAAGAGTGCTGACCTCTTGCACCAGTGCTCTCCTCAGCCCCACCAATGGCCAGCTGTTTGCCATGCCACAAAAGTGAGTGATGTAGGAAGAGCAGGGCACTGTGCAGGCTTAATGGTCCTCAATAAGGTCCTGGAGCAACAATGCCTTCTTCTTTTGTTGGCACGAGTGTGAACTAGTATGACACAACCGTGATCACATGTACCCTGTGGGTGGATAGCTGTGTTCCATTTGCCAAGTGTGGAACGGTGATATTGGCTGCAGTGGTATTATTGCACATTAATATATGTTTATGGAAAATTAAATAAAGAAGAACTAATAACAAGCAATGGGTTGTAGCTACAGATGCATCCAACAATGGAAAGCACGTCCATTTGTGCAAGACAGGGCACCTGGTTTATGTATCTCTCCTCTACATATAATAACCTCCTTGTGTTCCCCCAAGCTGGTTCTCGGGTTGGGAATTCTATGGAACAGTATGAGATATAATGCAGAGGGCTGCAGTAGGGTGGGGAGATTCGTTTTGCTTTGCAAGACTGTAAGCAATTCTGCTCGTTCAAAGCAACCACTGGACACAACCCAAAGACTGAAGGGGGTATATCAATTTATACTTCTTTACCAAACCACGGAATGCAAGTAATACTTTAGAGAAAAACCACGACTGTGCCAGAAGATTTAGGCTGAAATCCCAAGAAGCAAGACAGTGGGGGGGGGGGGGCAGAATTGTGCACACACAGCTTTGCTCGATGCTGCAACTTCCCTCTGCTAAAATAGTAAGCCATTTAAAAAACTGAACAGCAGAATGTCTTTACAGCAGTGGGAACTGCAGCAGTATCAACATCAGTTGAAGGTATAAAGCACTATCAGAATTGGTCAGTTGCACCATGCTTACTCAGTAGTAAGTCCTACTTACTGTTCAATGGGATTTACACCATGGTAAGAGAGTTTAGGCTTGCAGCTGCTGTGTTTAATTTGTCTTTAGATGCTTGGATAGATAGATAGATAGGGAGTATTTAGCAAACAGGACTATATTAAACAAGTAGCACCTGCAAGAAAATGTTGGAGGGTTCCCCTCCATGATATTCCATTCCATTTCCACCTTACTCTCAAAACAGTCAGTCAGGATTCAGTGGCCAGTGAGTACAGTGAGTCCTCACTAGGGCTTTGTGGGCAGGGGGATGGAGACGTCTAAATATTTCTGTACTTCTGCAAACCTCGGGGTACCCAAGATTGCTGATGTGTGTGAGAGTGCCATTTGAGCTAGATAAGCAATGATGCTCGAGCCTGAATATAGAGGAAAAGGAGAATGGTTATCAAAATGGTCACTAGAAGCAAGGACAGGCTTTGAACACAGGTTGTCAAATAATACGTCACAATACTCTATTTTAGAGTGAAAGGGAACTCTATTTGAGAACTCTGTCCAATTGAACTTTCTGAACGCAACAGGGCCATATTCAATGTAAAGGAAAGAGTATGTGGAAAAATAAAACAGGGCACTGCGTTTTATTTAACCAATAGTGATTTATATGCATATGTTTGAAAAATACTGCAGTTAAACCAACAGCACAGGATATGAATTTTCATAAACTTTCCATCTGGATGTTAGTGGTGGGTGGTGGAGAGGAAGGAACAGCATAAAGAGTACTAGTGTCCATAGTCGTAAACTTACCTAAAAAGGTGCTGGATATATATTCAGAGACCTGATTGCCCGATCGGCTCATTTCAGATAAGTGGGTTAGCTCCCGGTTGAGCATTCTTTTAAACTGCAAAGAGAAGCAAAAACAGGACACGTCAATAGGCAAGAATTGTAGTCCTTGCAATGAGAAAATTCAGTGTTCTTTTAACATTAGGCATATTCAAACATTTAATTCAGCAAACCAGCTCACTTCAATGGGCATAATGCAGAGCCAAATGATATTTCCAGGAGAAATACATTATCCTATTTAATGTTATATAAACAGATGCTGAAAACAAACTGTGGGAACGATGGCAGACAGATTGCAAATTTACTAGATTTTAACATTGTGGGGAGGGGGGTTACTGCCATTCAAATGTTTATACACACCCACACCTACTTTTGTCCTACAGATGAAAGAAAACAATGTCCTTGGCTTCTCATATTCCTAGGCCATATTTTTGTATTTTGATATGAAGTGCACTTTTCAAAAAGCCATCTCATAAATTGAAAAATGACAACCCCGCACAATTTCAAGTATCCTTGTTGGAAAGAGTATGAAAAATATCAAAAGCTCTCATCCACTCACTAAAAATATGTATGTGCATCTAAAGCAGCCCCCCCCCCCATGCTATGGAAACTGGAGCACTCTTCATTTTTTGTTTGTGGATATAGCTTTTTCACAAAGAACAGAGTATCTCTGGCATTTTTAAAACAAGATCATGAAACTGGAGATACAACAGCCCACTCCAAGTATCAACTGACAAAGCCCTCCAATGGATATTCCTGTGCAATATTTAATTATTATTATCCTGAGCTGCAAAACTTTATTTTGTGCTTTGGTAACGGGTTTGCAATCGTATGTTTGTGTAATTTTGAAGACTACAGTATTTGGGAGCTAGGTTGATATAGCAGCTTGTGCTGCAACAGCTACCCTTACTGCAAGGGGGGAAATCCATTTCTGCAACCCCCTAGCTCAGCTTTCCCCAGGCTGAAGTTCTCCAGCAGCACAGTGCACTGGCATAGAGAGTTCCAAGCCTCCAGAATCTTAATATAGGCACAAGGGACCAGGGAGAGCTGACATGATTCATGCTCCAAGGAAGTTCCCTTCGGCAGTCCCTTCGGACTTGAAATGGCATTAATGTTAGCTGCTGGAGAGAGGGCAATGAGGCCAACTCCTAACAACTTTAACAAGGGCACAGGAATCCGTGGGTCCAATCCTATGATCTGGGGGGCATGAAAAGAAGAAGAGAGAAAGACTAGGGCAGGGGGTGAGGAGGGAAAAAAATCCAAATTGTGGTTTCTACGTGGACAAACATGTTTGCTAGGCCGTTAGGGAAATGCACACTGGCTTGGATAGCTCAGTCGGTAGAGAATGAGACTCTGAATCTCAGAGTTGTGGGTTCAAGCCCGACATCTGGCAAAAGATTCCTGCATTTCAGGGGGTTGGACTACATAACCCTTATGGTCCCAACTCTATGATTCTATGAATTAATAAATCACCAAACATTTCCATAGGCAGCAAAGACAGCCATCACACTTCATAGAAAGGGGTCATTTGTGCTTTTCCATTTCCACCTGGCAGCGAGGGGCTGCTCCCCCATGTGACATAAAACAGGGTGTGCGCCTTTCCCCTGTTCCTAGAGGTGTTTTCATACATGAGGCTTGGAAACAGCTCATCAGGTCATGAATGGAAAACCTGCACTGGCCAAAATGCACATTTGCATTGCCAATGCCCCTCCCACCAACGCTGTCTCCAAACTTAAGAACATGGAGCACGTTTTCTCAAACTCCTTATCTACCACTTTTCTCTGATATCCATTTTCCCATACAAACTGCATAACCTCAAAACAAAAAAATATGTGAGGGAAATGAGAGAAAATGGGCCAAGGTACATGCTTTGAAAGCAGTCCACACCCTTCCTTTCTTTTTGCTCAGCCACTCTCATTCGCTCTTTTAAATTTACATGGCTCTGCTTCTTTCATTTGTCATGTTTGCTTTAGACAGTTAAGCCTGCAAATGAGGAGCATATCTACCTGTTTACTGGGCAGCACTTATTTGATACAATATGTATGTCCCTCTTTGTGCAAATGCACAAGGTAGGAGAGGGTCCCTATCACTGGTTATTTCATGACAGCCAAGAGAACCTTCCCATTTTGGAGTGGAGGGAGGCAGCGGTTTGTTTCGATCCTTGGTGTTTTCCCGAAGGCACATCCATAAAGGACCTCAGAAATGTTCCAGGCGAGGACTGGCACATGCAAATTTCTCTCTGCAACTGGGGAACTATCCCCAGCAGCAGATGGCCACAAGGGGTCTTTAGCTCTGAGTAAGGTGGACATATGCATGTTACACTATCTTTGATTTCTCATTAAAGGGGGCACAGTGGGATATAAATATGGTTGGTCTCCTTCCATGGAGTGCTGAGCCAGGCGGGGAAATGATGACATGGGGCCCAAGGGCAAGCATCAGTAGTGGGCCTCTCAGGGTGCTGGGTGGTGGCACCTTAGAGCACTGGGAACTGTAGCTGTGAGAGGTAAACTATAGTTCCCAGGATTTTTTAAGAGAGAAAATTACTTGTGCTTTAAACGTATGGTACCTACTCAGCACAATACTGCAATCCTATAGAACCTCTCCTGGAAGTAATCCCTATTCAACTCAATGAAACTATTTCTCAAGTAGGCAAGTGTAGGATTGTGCTGTAAGGCTACAATCCTTTGCACATCTATCTAAGCCTCGTTGAATTCAGCAGGATGTACTTCCAAGTAACTGCTTAACTCCTACCTACTTCAATGGACTTTGCATCTATAGACATTGATTTCCTAGAAAAAGAAGTGCGACCAAAAAGGAGTCTAATTTACACCAAGCAATAGGATCCACAGCCATTTCATTTTCAGCTTTACAGAAACTAATAGTTCAGCTGCAAGCTTTTCAGGGGCAAAACAGCAAATTTTAAAAGTGATTCAATCCTTTTCTCTCCAGATGTAAAATGCATTTGTTGTCAAACACAATGATGCAAAACTGATCCATTGGAAAATCAACTGCTTACATTTTTTTAAATGATTCGGTAAAAAAGCCTGCACAGATAAAAAGATTCCCCCTACCCGCAAACCAGCAAAACTCATGCACTAAGCTTGGAAAAATAAAGCAGGAAAAAGTGTGTGTGTAGCAAAAAATCACTAACAAAACCAAACACCAGTACAACAGTATATCATTGAATACATATATTAAACTGTCTCATCACTTGAGGTTCTTACTCTGCTTGCTAAGATTTAATTAACAATAGTGCATGCACTTGAAAACTCAGTGCCACAATAAATGTCAGTGTGTATAGCTGCAAACTGCATGTGGGGTGACTGGCCAGAACAAACTTCAATATCACAACAAGGAGTGTTGAATACCCTCCCCTTTTTTGGTGGGGGTGGGGGGGTGGGTTGCTTGCAGCTGGTCACCCCACCCCCCGCTGGTTCTATCAAATCCGTATATCCACAGAGCACAGGGCAGCATACTTGCGGATTATCCCATTTTGGGGGCTTGCCCAAGCAGGTGAACTTCCCCAAGGCCACCCAGTGACCTTCAAAGAAGACTAGGGATTATGAGAACCCTGGCTTCCCTAGCAGAGTCTTCTCCAACCTGGTGCTCGCCTTCCTGATCGTTTATGACACCAAGCCTCATCAGCCTCAGCCAGTGTGGCCAATGGTCAGGGACAATGGGAGTGGTGGTTCAAAAGATCTGGAGGGCATCTGGTTGGAGAAGGCATTCCTAGTCCAAATCCAGCAGCCCGAACCACATAGGCTCTCTGTACTACTTGATACACAGGGCTAACCAACTATCTGTTGTCCGGCATTGAACGCAGAAGCACTGCATGCACACGACAGGTTGCTGGATGGGGATTTCTACACAGAGCAGCCTTTGGCTGGGAAATCCATGTGCGAAAGCCTGATTTCTTTTGCACACAGAATTCTCCTTGCTGACTTGGGATATTCGCCTGTACTTGACCAAGTGAGAACGGCATTGTTACTTGGGGGCAAAGTATTGCGAGTACTTGGAAGACAGAACCCTCAGGATCCTGAGCAAAGTAGAAGGCCCCTCTAATAATATAACATAAACAGAGCACTTGTAATATTTGAAAACAAGTTATCTGTCATATGGGAAAACCAGTTCTTGAAAAGAGAAATGCTCGAAATTCTGGAAACAAAAAATATTGGGTTGAGGTGAGTAGTCTGCTTTAGAATCAAAGTGCCTGGTGACCTAAATAGCTTATATCGAAGTTTAGCATTCTAAGACATCTTTGTTGGTCCTAAGCCAATACTGCAATTGATTTAACAATATGATGCATTTAACTGAAGTTCACTGATTTTATTTTACTGGACCATTATAGAACACACTGTATGAATATTAAGGAAAAGAGGATAATGTGGAAGTATTGCATGGGCATATAATTAAGGAACAACCCAGAGAAGATATACATGTCCCCCCCCCACCCTACCCCGTGATTTACTCTGGGAATCCAACACAGCATATTATGCTGCATGTGTTGAATAAATCAGTATACCCGCTAGTGTGAAAAGACAGAAAAGCCTATCGGGCTTTCTTTTATAGAAGCTTTGTAAACCAAGACTGATTTTCAGCATGTATAAATTGCAAGACAGGTCAACATTCAGGGAAGACAATTTTCAGCCTCCCATGATTTCAGATGAGATTTAATCAACAGAAGCTGTGTGTCGCATACAGGAAACCAGAATATGCTATTAAAACACATCCTTGGAAACAGAGATCTACGTTGTGATCAGAAAGCATTATGAATGCATGCATTCAGCCAGCCAGCCAATATTAGTCGCACGATCTATTTAACTAAGTTCCCCTTGGTTAATGGAATATGGCACAATAGTTCCAATCTGATATTTGCCAAAAAGCAGACTTCAACTTTATTATAGGCATAATCAGGCGTGACTGAAAAATGAAGGATCTCTTTCCACAGCTACCAGCTAGTTATTACAAGCTGTTCTAATATACCAATACAGTCTCAGTCTATAATGCAAATAAAAACAACCACAGCTTTCAAATGATTATTTCCACAATTTTGTTTTTTTCATAATTTATGCTTTCAATCAGACAAGTATGGTTAAAAAGTAAAGAAGAACACATTCCTACCTTTATGTAGCCCCAAGACACTGAGAGTAAATAGTTTGCTTCGGGCATTTTTGATTTTTTTTACTGTTACCAATTTAAAACAGAATTTTCCAGTCCTCTGCTGTTACTGAGATAACAGGGGGAAGTATGCTGAATTCTTTTAAATGGATTTTGCTTTTCAGTTTGTTAGTTTTGTTGATCTATTGATTCCCTGCTATTAGGTACACAAGAGAACATCTAACTGGCATTCCAGTTGTGAGATCTTCTGGCTATATGAGAGCCATTTGCAAAATTCCAAAGTGCAGTAAAATTCAAGGACTTGGTTGGAAAGACATATTTCACCAGCTGAAGAGAAATCTGAAGAGCGGAAAGAGATCTGCATATTTCCAGAACACCACGACTTAATGAATTATGTATGCCAAGATGCTCAGCTGCTGAAGGAGGCTTGTTCTATATCAACAGCCTACCAAATAAGAATCTGCAGGGAAGCTACAACCAGTGTCAAGTAATCCCTCCCATTAATCTCAGATAAGAGCCAATCACGTCCCTGCCGAAATATATAAAAGCAGAAGAGAAAGCCATGACATGTGTGTGCTAGTTTCTGATTGGGCAGCATAGGTGAATCTCTTGGGGAAAGGGTAGTTCTCTTCTTTTGCGCTAAATGCCATTTAATAATGGCTTCCCTGCAGCATTACCTCTGTGCAGACATGATTAATTAGCTGAACTTTTGTGTTTGTGTGTGTGTGTGTGTGTGTCAGTAGCATTGACTAGCTCAGTGAGAGGGGCTCATTGCACCCATTCAACGAGGCAGAAGTGACTGCTCAGCTCAGGCTAAATGTCATTGGCTTATTAGCTCACTGCATTTTTTTATTTCAAAAGCAGCACATTTTCTAGAGCACTTTATTTATTTTTAAACAGCTGAACATGATGAAAACCCTTGCAAAACTGTTTAGCTAAGTCTCCAGTGCAGCAATTCTACTGCATTTCAATCTGACAGCATCCATATTGCATTGCTAGGTGTGTACACACAGCCCCTGGTCAGCCTGGTAGCTCACATACAGAGTGTCCCAAAAAGAGGGGGAAATTAGATAGCAGCACTTACGAGTATCAACCCTGTACTACATTTCAAGCCAGGTGCAAGCATTTCGTGAAGCAATATGAACAAAGAAACCAGAGTCAACAAAAGAGTTGCCGTAGCACTGCAGCTTCCCCTCTTTGCGTCATCACAAACAGAATCAATTTACAGAGGGATGGCCGTTGTCAGTGTGCTGCAGGGAACACGAGACAGAATCCGGCAACACCTTAAAGACCAACTTCTTAGTTGCATGGTAAGATCTCAGAGACTGTATCCCTCTCCATCAGCTGAACGAAGCATTAACTTCGGTGTTACCAATTTATGAAACCATCCATAAGGGATTTTTATATGTGTGTTACTGAGTTCTCACTGGAAGGACAGAGCCTGAAGCTGAGGCTGCAATACTTTGGCCACCTCATGAGAAGAGAAGACTCCCTGGAAAAGACCCTGATGCTGGGAAAGATGGAGGGCACAAGGAGAAGGAGACGACAGAGGATGAGATGGTTGGACAGTGTTCTCAAAGCTACTAACATGGGTCTGACCAAACTGTGGGAGGCAGTGGAAGACAGGAGTGCCTGGCATGCTCTGGTCCATGGGGTCACAAAGAGTCGGACACGACTAAACAACAACAACAACAATGTCCACTGAAAATAGGCCAAAGAGCAAACGGCAATCTCTATCTGTGAAACATCTAGCCAGAATGCAACGTGCTGCAAGGGTTATATTTCTTTCGAAAACATGGAAGTACATTTTGCTCAATTAAACAGTAATATTTAGTATTTGTGTGCCACTTTCCCTAATTACTAAAATTACTAAATCAGTAAACCACCAAGTAAAGTAAGCCACTACTGTTCCCCCCAAATTACAGTTAGGACGTCAAGGATGAAAGATTGGGGCTGCTCAATTAAGTAAAGCTTTACGTGAATGTATGGCTACGCCCTAAACCACACCAGCTTTATTCTAAAGTGTTTCATTGAGTACCTTCATATAGTTGAATTACACCGCCATCCGGTATTCAAAAAAGGCCTACACAGGCACCCACCCACCCCACTTACACACGAGGACCATGCTTATGCATGTTGTTGCTAAATAAATAAATAAATTGGCCTTCTCTTGCTCAGGGCTGCTGCCCATGCAAGGGAAGGCGGCCTTCGATTGACCAGTGGTGTGGAGTGGGAGACACCTTTGCATCTACCTTGCTCTACGCCTCGCACCCACAACCCCATCCTGGCACCAATTCTGCTGGGCGCCCTTCTTGGCCCTCCATGACCAGCTGCTGCCACTGCCACATGCACTGGCTCCCCTCAGACAGGCAGGCAAAGGCCCCAATAAATTTTCAGGTTGAGTCTCTTCTCTCTCCGTCTCTATCTCTCTTTCTCTTCCCTTTGTGCGCCCTTCCTATTAAAGGGGGGTACTCCCCACTTTACGCGATTTCACTTATGCACGTGGAGCCTCAGAACGTAAACCCCACATAAGTGTGTGTGTGTGGGGGGGCATACTGTAATTCCAAAAAAGGAAAATGTTGCCATGCACAATCATATAGAAAGTTTGCATCTCCCCCAAGACAAATTTCAGTGTGCTGGTTAACACACAATGCCAGCCCATAACCTGTACATGCCCTGATTAAAAATTACTTCCTCTCTTTGGTGCAAACCATTGTTTTCTGTTATTCAAGAAAACAAACTATGGTTTGACCTTGGAAATTGGCTTCAAATCACAGTTTGCCGTATTTGGGCAAAAGCATCAAATTATGGTTTGTACTAAAGAGGAAGTAATTCATGTAAGGGTAAGAGGAGAGCTCAATATATACTTCCCTACCTTGGAATAAGTCCAAGATTGCATTGTAAAGTTTGTTCAAGCAATGTCAAACTGTGGTATAGCTGGACAGAGTACCTCTGAGGAAACCACAAATGGTTTTTGTTAGTTTGATGGGGAATTGCCTCTTCTGGGCAGTATTACTCAGTCCTGCTGCATGCTGATAACAATTCGGGGTACAGTGAGCGGGTGAAAAAGAGGTCAGGTCTCCTCCACCTTTAAGAGTGATTTATCTACAATGATATCCACAATTTTATTTGTATACCACTTAAGAGAACTTTTAAAGCAGTTGATAAATCTTCTAAATAAATAAAGATTAAAAAGAACAAGTTTATTTGTAATAGTGTGTCACCTTTACATTCAGAATGTGTGGATTAACCAACTCAATAAAAATATGGTTGTAAGAAAAGGTATTTCTGGAAATATTTGTCATTCACAACAAGGCGAATGGATATCTGCATTGACAATGCAAATTATATTCTCAATAACTATACTATATTTTAAACTCAAACAATAGTGAATTTTAAAACCAAAAATAATCAAAGACTCATTTAAAAGATGCCATATATTCTGGGATTTAAAGTACTGTGAAATTCCATCTTCAAGCTTCTCTATGCAATGAGCTGCACTTTAGACTGAGTCTACCTATACAGGGCTTGGTTGTCCCAAGCAGCACTTCTGCCTTGCAGTCTCCCCCCCCCCCCGCCCAGTCAAACCATGAATTCTGTTTTAAAACAAACAATGGTTAGCTGATAAACAAGCCAGCCTCAGACCATGGTTTATGAGGCTGGTTCGTTTAACCACTGTTCCTTTTAAACAGGGATTCAATGCTAAACGGAGATTCACTGTAATCGCAGCAGAAGTCCTCCTCCTGGTCATAAGGGATGAGAAGACAGGAGAATGGGTATGGTTTAGCATTCAAGTGTATCAGCTCTACGAAATCCTGAGCCCCAAAACTTACAACCCACTTCTATGCATGCTTACCGAGAAGTTAGTCCTACTGAATTTAATAGGACTTTTCCGCAGGGAATCAAAGATTTGTAGAGTTGGAAGGGACCATGAGTGTCATCTAGTCCAACCCCCTGCAATGCAGGAATGTTTTGCCCAACATGGAGCTCGAACCCATCACCCTGAGATTTGAGTGTCTCATGCTCTACCAACTCAGCTATCCCCAGCTTTCAAAATGAAAGCTGACTTTAAATTTCAAAAATCGAATGAAGTAAAGTCAAGTCTGCTTGGTCCATTTTACCTCTAATCCAGGCAACATAGCCTAGCACATGGCTTTACACCAAAGTGACATCTGGTTGGGTAGGACCTGCCCCACTCTCTGAAGTTGTGCACTGTAATGCAATTTCACATTAGAATTCCAGGTATACTATACTTTGGTGCTTTAACAAACCCCCGAAACATGTGAGGTTCAGGATTAAAATAATAAACCAGGGCTATGATCAGTGCGACACTGATGAACTAAACAGAAAAGGCCAGTAAACCGCAAAAAAACCTGAATATCTCTTAATGTGCATTTATGTATAATACGGGGAATAGGATGTTCAGAGATCATCGTCCTAAGGGACTCTTTCTTGAACAGAGTAGAGTAACCTAATTCCAGGGTTGCTATCACATTCAAAAGGTTTAAGCAAACCACAGCAACAACAGCCACTTTAGATTGTCTGCTAGCCTGACCTACTTGGGTAATTAATCGGTCTATTATTTTCACACTGATACATTTAACACCCAGACCAGGTAATTTAAATAACAGAAATTTTTATTATTTATGTGAGATGTAGTTTTCTATTAAGGAACATCTGGAAAACGACTGAAGAGCAGTCCTAGTCAAAGTGATTTTGTAGGTTCTGAAGCACTTGCAAAATACGGCAAAAATCTATTAATAGAAGTAACGGTGTGGTAAGTGCATATACTACTGGGGGGGGGCAACTGTCTGCTTTCAGTCTTAGAGGAGGAATATGACATGTCACTGAGGGTGCCTTGACTTATTAAAAGAAGCAGCTTTTCCAATTGCCACATTTTCCTTCTGCATGAATTTAAACATTATGGGATGTGAAAGACAAATAAAAGTCAGATTCCGATACCCAGCAAAACGCAGGCTTGTCATTTACAGGGATCTTGGTCACCATTAGTGATTAGAAATGGCGGAGATGGTGACTCAGAGCCCCTGATTTGCAGTACATTCACAGCAGCATGAACACAGCTCAGCCCTGATTGAACTCTCATCAGCTGCAGAACTGAGCCAGTGTTTTGGGGACCACAAGCCTCCTGAAAAGCTTCTTGCAAAGAATTTGAATTTCTTGTCTTAATCAAGAGCCAGTAAATTAAGAGAAGGGCTCAACCACAAGGCAGCATGTGCTCTGTTGCACTTGTGGAATTTATTCACCTTCCTTTGTGTAAAGACCAGGTCCTTGATCTCACAGACAGAGCATTTGTGCAAAATTCTTTATGCAAGCAGGCACTTTCCATAAGTTAGGTTAGCATAAGACACAGTTGTTCCCTGTGCACATTTCTCCCACTGTAGTGATAGGAAAGAAGGCAGAAGAGGATAGCTGATTTTGCTAATAGAGACAGAATTACAATGTATGCAGAGGAAAACTGAAATGAGCAGACAATGGGCAGCTAGAGGTGCACAGCTTTAATCTCCTCAGAAATGCTTTTCTGTGACTCTGACCTAGATACTACACACAACAGCATTTAGAGCGAAAGAAAATAATCCCAAGAGTACATTTATATTAAAAACATGAATTGGTTTTAGCTGAAGGAGGGGCTCAATCAGTGATTCAATTACACCAGCACCAACCCTCTGGGTGCACCTGGGAAGGCACCTACAAAAGGGTCATGTTGAAATTTATGTGTTACAAATATTTTTTCAGCTGATGTATCTTAACCATGACTTACACAATATGTTTGTCAACTTGGCAGATTTACTTCAGCACCCTTACAATGTCAACTTGTGCACCCATATGGCAGGGTGGCAATGAAACTGAGGCTGAATCTGTTGAATAGTGAAAGGCCAGAGAAACTGTTTGAAATAGGTTCTAAAATTCCATGTTTCAATTTCTTTTTGGATCCATCTGAAGCCTAAACTGATAGAGAAGCAAGAAAGCTAAAAATAGGATGGTCTGATCTACTAGATTTTGCGACAGCAAAGTTAGTAATAGAATGGGTTGGTTCTTTTCCAGGTCCTCACAGCCCATTAATTTGCATCATTTCAGCTATCATTACAGCCATTGTGCAAGATAAGTCACTATTACCCCAATATTATAGGAAATGGAATGAATCTGAGTGCCATTTCCAAGGCCACTCAGTAAAGTGACATCTGATGCAAGGTTTGTTCCAGGAACACCCTGGTTCACACCTCACTCTTAACTATAAAACTATAGTAACTAATGAAACACATGGCACTAATATAAAGCTAATGCTACTTCTGTTTCCTATTAAAATATTGCTAGAAATATAGTCCTCATCCTCATTCCAAAGCACACGCTCTTCGGGATTCTGTTCAGAGTAGGGTACGAATGAGACTTTTGAGTATAGGTCTGAAAAGAGGTTCAAAAAATAAAAATAAGTATTAACTACAAACAACCCCGAAGCTGCCCAGCCTGAAGACCTTATGGGAGCCCCTCAATCTGAACTACCCCAGACACCTCAAGCAACATGGCATGAATGTCAGCAGGACCACCTGTAGCCAACAGTCTGGGGAGGCCTGTGGACAGGGTTGATCTGTAGAATTAGAGGCGGAAGTCAAACTTGCTCCTAGCCCCAAGCTTCATGGGAGTAAGGGGCCTCTTTGGAAACAGAGAACCTGGAAGGCAGCTGGGCCCAAGCAGGGTCTGGGTTCAAGACTGCGAGTTGCTGGAACAGAACACACCCGTAGCTCTATGCAACCCAGCCTGTTGTTTCTACCCTGATGGACTTGGAGTTCCCTTGGTGTTCTGGTGTTTGGCCAACTTCCTGTCATTGGGATCTAGCTCTCCCACCTTGTACCTGTCTCAGGGACCAAGGCAGGACAGATGCTCTCCCAGAGCACTCAAGAGCAAAAGTGAGACGTGCCAAGCCAAGACTGCACCCTGCATGAAATGCCCACCCTAGAACACACACACACACACACACACGGGAATCCTTTGCATTTCCCAGGGGTTCTTCAGCTAACAACTCAATATGAAAATGGTTCCCAGAAGCAGAATGTTCAAAAACCACAGTTTTAGGACACCCTGTCAAAAAACACTGTTTGGTTGAATGATGGGGGTTTTAGGTAGAATGAAGCATCTCTTTGTGCACTAAACTTGTAATAATTACTTTTGCAATGTACTGTATAAAGTTTTGGCATTGCCGTGTGTACACTACACAGTTCTGTTCAATTCTGTTTGCATGTACTGCCCTCTACTGATAATAAACGGTATCTTAAAGCAGCTATTTTGTTTTTTCTAAGCGTTGTTGCACTGCAGACTACCTAGCAAAGTTTGCTCAGTCACTGCAATCAACTATTGCTTGTATGCCTGCAGCTGTGAATAAGGCTGCTTAAAAGTTTTGCAAACTAAGGTACAATTATTACTGCATTCCGAACATTAATAGGTAGAGTAAAATATTTCTGTTAACAATATTCTTGGGTTTGTGTGT
The DNA here is from genome assembly GCF_009819535.1 of Lacerta agilis. Taxonomy (NCBI): domain Eukaryota; kingdom Metazoa; phylum Chordata; class Lepidosauria; order Squamata; family Lacertidae; genus Lacerta; species Lacerta agilis. The sequence goes on from NC_046322.1 coordinate 22,924,170, forward strand.
TTATATATAGCAGACCTATGTACACAGCAGTTTGTAGAAATTGAAAATTGGAAATGACTTTTACTCATTGTACCAGCTAAAACTTTCACCCATCTGCTGCCCTCCAGATGTGGCTGGACTACAATTAATCCAACAACAACTGGAAGGTGCCAGGTTACTCTACTAAGGGAAAGGCTCGGGCCTTCAAAGTGTGGCTTTGCATGACTTCTTAAATGTTACCAAACCGGGGAAATAAATTTACCCGTATGTAAAGGAAGAGTGGCTCATCATTTCTTTGAAGACTTCTCTGATTTAAATCCAGTTTAAAGAACCATAGGCAGGTTACCTCATCCCAATCTCCCCCGCTATGTTGAGGAGTATTGTATTTATGTTTAAATTATAGTCATTATTTATACATTTCTTCATTCTGGACAATGTGTACACATAAATAAAGGTAAAGGACTCCTGACAGTTAAGTCCAGTCGCAAATGACTCTGGGGTTGCGGCGCTCATCTCGCTTTACTAGCCAAGAGAGCCGGCGTTTGTCTGCAGACAGTTTTTCTGAGTCATGTGGCCAACATGACTAAACCGCTTCTGGTGAAACCAGAGCAGCAAACAGAAGCACCATTTACCTTCCTGCCGGAGCGGTACCTATTTACCTACTTGCACTGGTGTGCTTTCAAACTGCTAGGTTGGCAGAAGCTGGGACTGAACAACGGTAGCTCACCCCGTCCTGAGGATTCGAATTGCTGCCCTTCCAATCGGCAAGCCCAAGGCTCAGTGGTTTACACCACAGCGCCACCTTCGTCCCTGTACACCTACCTACCAACAACCTATACAGGAGCTGTTCATATCATCACCCTAAGCAGTGTTGAGAATATTTATCTTATGAAGCTATGCCTAACTTATTTATATCACAATCAGCACTTAATTTTTATTCTGCTACACGACTGGGCCAATGAGATATGTAACTGAAATTGACATTAACTGCACGGCTGCTCTGCACCGTATTGTTGTATTTTGTACTGTTATAAAAACAAGTTATTAAAAGAATAAAGATTGGGTGAGTCGTTGTCAAGTTGCCTCCAATCCTGTCTGTCTTTCAGCAAGGCTGACTTGGAATCTCACTGCAAGAGGGACAAAAGAACTGTGTGTGTGTGTGTGTGTGAGGTGTGGGGGCAGGAAGTTCTCGACATGAATGTCATCACACCGTCAGCATAAACAAAAAATCTATATTGTTGGACACAGAGCCACGTTTCAGCACCACACATATGCAAAGTGTTGGGAAGGATGGTGCAGAGGAATTTTTTTTGCCAAGCAGAGTGTGCTTGTTTATTTAAGAAACTTCTATCCAGACTTTCCACTTAACAGTGGTGCCTCGCAAGACGAAATTAATTCGTTCTGCGAGTGCTGTCGTCTGGCGAAAATTTCGTCTTGCAAAGCACCAACGGGGGAAGAGCGGTTTGACGGGGGGGGGGAATCGCAAACTTTTTTCGTCTTGTGAGTCAGCCTTTCGTTAGCGAATGCCTTTCGTCTAGCGAGGCACTACTGTATATGTGGGTTACAGTAATAAAAAAGTAACAATAAAACACAATCAAATATTTAATCAAGCAAGGCTAGAACCAGCAAAATATATTTAGTATGTTCACTTCACAGCATTTCTAACACAGCTATCCTGTTTCAGGCTAAGATTTCAAAACAAGGCCAGAAAGGCAAAACTACAAATGGCACCACCAGAGGGCCACCCTCCACAACACTATTCTTGTCTGCCTACTGCTTTCAGGGTGGGTTTTAAGGCTTATGGGCTGCACAACACTTGCCAGGGTGAAGTTATTACACAGTGAGTGAGAAAGTGTGTGTGTGTGTGTGTGTGTGTGTGTGTGTGTGTGTGAGTGAGAGAGAGAGATTATGTTTCTGCTTTATTGCCTATAAATGCTCTTTTAATCTTAATCAAGTCAGCTTCTGACAACAAACAGGCTTTTCGCTGCAGAACAACTACAGTCATGCCTTGGGTTATGTGTGCTTCAGGGTGCTTTTTGGGGGGGGTTCCGAACGTGGGCGAGCATGCACAGAAGCGGTCTGCGCAGTTTGCGCATGCGCAGAAGTGCGATATTGCCGCTCGGGTTACAAACTTTTCAGGGTGCGAACGGCACCCCGGAACAGATTGGGTCCATAACCCGAGGTACCACTGTAGGCTCTTTTAGGTTTTAGATTGTAAGCAGCAATAGAAATACCTGTACTGATACTCTGTTTAGAAAAAACTAATTGCACAGAAAATATTACATAGTGAAAGGATGCAGCTCCAATATGTGCTTCTCTGCTTCTTATGGTGAAGGAAGTGGTGATAAATACTACTAGGTAATGCCCTGCCTCCAAGGAACCCAAACTCCCAGCAGCCCCAGCTAAAACAGTCAAACCTGGAAAAATCATTATCGCCTGTGTGGGGCCTGAGTTTGGATGCAATGCTAAGCCCAACAGTAGCTTCACCCCAGGATGTGTAGCAGCAAGTCCAGGAAGGGAGCGCAGTAGTTGCTGTCTTTGCTCCAGAACCTGTATACAGTCATACCTTGGTTCTTGAACTTAATCCATTCCGGAAGTCCGTTTGACTCCCAAAACTGTTCGAAAACCAAGGCACAGCTTCCGATTGGCTGCAGGAACTTCCTGCACTCAAGCAGAAGCCGCATCAGATGTCCAGGTTCCAAAAAAACATTCGAAAACAGGAACACTTACTTCCGGGTTTTCGGCGTTCGGGAGCCGATTTGTTTGTCAACTAAGCCGTTCAAGAACCAAGGCATGACGTGTACGTTTGCTCACTCATGCAAAGCCATAGTTTGGCTTCGTATGCTACATCTGAACTGCGTCAATGCCTCTCATTAAAAGAAGCGAGAAAGAGATAAAAGGCAGCTACACATCTTATTTTTCTAACAGAATCTGTTTCATCCAGCCTCTTTCAGAGGTGTTCCCCCCCCCCCATAAGTAACTTTTATCAATGAGCTGATGCGTCACAGTTAGGAAAAGATACTGCCGGTCGCCACAAAAATTCAGATATCGGTGAAGCATCATGCAAGCCCGCTTTTATCAGAGGAAGTGAAATGAACATGGGAGAAGCTGACACATAGGATAAAGTCAGCAAGCTAAAAACTCAGGAAACCAGAAATGTGAGGAGCAACTTCCTAAGGCGAGGGGAGGGGGGGCATTTAGGGTCAAGACTGTGAAGTGCTGATGATGTTTGTCCCAAAGCAGCATGTAGAAGCATGTGAACACAAACAGATGATGAAGTAGCCTGTGTGGAATTGAGTGACGGCAGACCTTGACGGGAGAAGGCCAGCACCCTCAAATGAGATTTGTAACCCACGTAGAATGATAAAACAGCAGTACCAGTAGGAAAGCAAGGGAAGAAATGAGGTGGAAGTAAGCATCAAAGTCCAATTACTTGGGAATATTTAAAAATATCTCAGTGACAACAAAAACTAATAGGTGAATATTTAGGAAACATTTGTTCTTCTCACCTGCTGTGGGTAGCAGTGAAGTTACCACTGTTCTAACTAATCCACAGTTCTTTGTGTACTCGGATGCATAAAAGGTTGTATCCCAAACAGCAAAAGATCCAGCAAAAGTTCTGCCCATTTCAATGGGTGACACTTGAGTATGTGCTTACTTACCGGTAACTAACGCCTCTATTTTGGTTATATTGTGCCCCCAAACTCTTAATGTCTGAGGAAATCAGGAGTTGTCATCCTGTCAAATCAAATCAAACCTTGACACAGGCCCATAACCCAACACACAGTCATAAATGGAATCATTGTAGAGTTGGAAGGGACTCTGGGGAACATCTTGCAATGCAGGAATATGCAGCTGTCCCATATGGGGATCGAACCTGCAACCCTGGCATTATCAGCACCATGCTCTAACCAACTGAGCTATCCAGGCGTACATATCTTTCTAGAAATACTAGCACAGCCTTGGCATGGTGGAAAGGAATATGATAATCAAAAAGTTAGCTGCTGGTTTCCATTTTATGTTATGTTTATGTTGCATTATGTTGCTCATCAAAGAGCAAACAAATTACGCAAAAGCAAGCTGGTTGGCTATTTTTCTATCCAAGTATTGGCTCACAGGGAGATCTGCAGGAAGCCCTGAAACCACCGTTCAAGGCTCCAAGGACCCATGCAGTTTGTAGACCAAGGACCAAGTTCAGGAACTTAAGTGAACAAAAATCTGGGTAGCCTCCAGTGGCAAAACCAAGGTTTCTTAGATGGAGAGGTGAGAGGGGGAATATACCCAGAGACAAGACGTAACTACGGTAAGTGCAATCCTAGGCATGTTTTCTCTGCTGTAAGCACCAGTGTTCAATACTCCCAGGTAAGTGTGTGCAAGACTGCAGCTTAAATGCCACTGAATGCAATGGGCTTACCTCTGGGTAAGCATGCAATGAAATTGCCTGCACAAAGTTGAATCTTGTGATTTCAACCTGAAAACATTTTATAACGGACAATTAGGAAATGATTGAAAGTACTTCTGAGCAGTTTGAGTACATCTTAGTCTTTGTCTAAAAGTGGACTCTCTTAAATGCACACAAAGAGACAAACAAAAATGTCACATTTTGGGAGACTACGACATTCCTGACAGAACCATTAGCAGGGACTGCTGCAGGCGAACTGCTCAGATACATTTCCAAGTATCAGTTCAACACAAAAACACCTTTTGTTTCATTTGCTCTTAAGCCAGAGCTTGTTTTAGAAAGCTTTATGGGGAAAACCAGAGGGTGGAGTATGGAGAAGAGATTAAAAAGCTGTAAAGCTGTCCATCAAGTTGATATTCTCTCTCCTGTTCTTACCCCTGAGCCCGAAGCACGATCACACAGCCTAGGCACCAGAAGCTCATGCTACTGCTGAGTCTGAGGACAGTGAAAAATGATTGTGGTGTTGGCATTCTGAGTTAGATGCTGGAATTGAATGGGATAGCACCGTTCAGACTCCTCTGGTTGAACCACTAAGAGTCTCCCATCATATTGCTCCCTCCATTTCCTATGTTCAGAGGTTGGTGCCACTGCATTAAGTAGCTAAAACGGCATCACCCATGTACATGACGGGCATTTCAGTAAGTTCAGGGAAACACCGAACTTTGCAGACATTCTAAAATTCTAAGGGTAGGTGGGGTGGGACGGGACCCACAAACAGCCCAATGAATCCTGGTTGGACTGAATGGGAAAGAAAACCAGGCGGGGGTGGAACAGAAAACACAAGCTTTTCACACAAGTATCACAGCAGAGCTTTCCAGCGTGGTTTAAACACAACAGCTGGAAGAAGCCTAGCGGTAAGTGCAAAATTACAGGGCTTTGCACGGATTGTTTCTTATTTACAAGCACACACCTGAGATCTGTGTGGAGTCTGGGAAAATGGTTGTTTCTGAGATGAATACCTCAGCAGTACCACAGACAAGGCAAACTCATCCCTGTCTCCCCCCCCACCTACCCCCCCCCCAAATAAAACAGCAACTAAGGAAGACAGGTGTGGGTAGGAGCTGTGTAATTCTTCTTTCTTCTCCTACCTGCTTCTAAGATTTATCCCCAAGGAAGGATAATGCTTTGAGAATTCTGAAGGGCAAATGGGGCACAAGTTCTCCTTGCCTTGGACAAAAGCCAGAGGAAAGTCCTCCTGGCACAATCCTCAGTACAAGAAGTGGTTGCAGCTCAAGAGCACGGACAACGCTCTTGTGGAAATTCCATTCATATCACTGATATCTGTGGCTGAAGAACCTATTGCAGGAATGTGTCCTTTATAATATGCCATTTATATGGGTTTCTCAAAAGAAAGTCATGCCAAACAAATCTCATTTCTTTCCTTTTTCCTTTTGATAAGAGTTGCAAACCTGGTGGATCAGGGGAATGCTGCAGACATAGCCCCGATTTTCTTACGAGGAAACTGCTAAAATGTGGGCTGAATGAAGTAACTGTTAGGTGGGTTTGTAGCTGGTTGACTGATCAAACCCAAAGAGTACTTATTAATGGTTCCTTGTCATCCTGGAAAAAAGTGACAAGTGGGGTGCCACAGGCTTCTGTCCTGCCCATAGTTGTTCAAAGTCTTTATAAATGACTTGGACGAAGGAATTGTGGGGATGCTCATCAAATTTGCAGATGACACCAAACTGGGAGGGGTAGCTAATGATGCAGAAGACTGAATTAGGATTCAAGATAACCTTAACAGATTGAAGAACTGGTTCCAAACTAACAATTCAATAGGGACAAATGTGAGGTTCTACACTTAGGCTGAAAGAACCGGCTGCACAAATATAAGATGGGGGGGGGCACCTGGCTTGGCAGTAGTGGTGTATGTGAAAAGGATCTGGGGTCTTAATAGACCACAAGCTTATCAACTTATGAGTCAACTGTGTGAAGAAGCAGCAAAAAATGCTAATGAGATTCTAGGCTGCATCAACAGAATTCTAGTGTCCAGATCAAGGTAAGTAACAGTACTGCTTTCTTCTGCCTTGGTCAGACCACACCTGGTGTACCGTGTCCAGTTCTGGGCACCACAATTTAAGGAGGATATTGATAAGCTGTAATGTGTACAGAGGAGGACAACCAATACGATCAAGGGTCTGGAAACCAAGCCTTATGAGGAATGGTTGAGGGAACTGGTTCTGTTTAGCCTGGATAAGAGGAGATATGATAGTCGTCTTCAAATATCTATAAGGGCTGTCACATGGAAGATGGAGCAAACTTGTTTTCTGCTGCCTCAGAGGGTGGGATTTGAACTAATAGCATAAAGAAGATTCTGACTAAACACAATGAAAAACTTTCTCGTGGCAAGAGCTGTTTGACAGTGTAACAGACTCCCTCGGGAGGGTGTGCACTCTCCTTCATTGGAGGTTTTTAAGCAGAGGTTAAATGACCATCTTTGGTTGTGATTCCTGCACTGCAGGGGGCTGGGGTCATCTCTAAAATTCTATGTTTCTAAAAATCAGCTTGAAATAAAAGGAAGACTGATCTACTGATCCTTTCAATACTAATAGTTAAAGTTAACACTTCCATAGATCTTCATAGGCACAATTTATTTCCTTATTACATTTCCAACACATGTTCCGTCCATCATGGAGTGCAAAGCACCATGCACAGGGTTCCTCCTGTCTAAGCACCAACCAGCCCAAGCTTCTGCAAGGTTGCTGCATCACGTATCTTCAAAGCCATGCTCCAGGCCCAAATATCGCCCTTTGCTGGTTTCCTATGAACATTACTTGTATAGCTCGTCATAAATGAGATGAAGAAACTAAAATGCATGTTAACCCCAAACACAAAATGTTTCCATGCAGGAGGGAATTTAAAATAAAAGCTTGGAGAGAAACTGAAGGATTACTCTCTCTCTCTCTCCCACCCCACCCCCTTCCTGTCCCCAGCTGCCTGCCACCTTACCCCTTCGCTCTGAAGAAGTATTCGTGCTAAATTCTTTGTGTGTCACTTAAAAAAAGAAAAAAAGGAAAGAGCCACCACTTCGTGGAGTGCTAGGTAACCGAGCTAACACAAAAACAAACAAGCCCAGTAGGGCCCCAGCATGTACATGCCAGAGCAAGAGCCTATAAATCACCCTGACTAGATAGCAGAATTTCAAAGGCACATTGCAAGCTGCTCCACACAGACTTGTTGACTCAGGCGTCAGTTGCTACCAAAGCACTGCTATCATCCCCCTTCTTGAAAAGGGTAGCAGGGCAATATTACTATTTCAGCAGAGAACTGATTCAGCACTCTCTTAGCCCAAAAGATTTGTTCTGCTTTGGACGCAGATATTTTATATTTTCTCAATATAAAAAGGCTTGTAATATAAGATTCCTGCACTGCAGGGGGTTGGACTAGATGACCCTCGTGGTCCCTTCCAACTCTTAAATTCTGTCTGATTCTAAGCTCCCAAACTGATTAAAGCTGTTTGTGTGCCATCTACACATACAAAGAGCGATCCAAATGTAAATGTGTTCCTTTACACAGGAAAAGTCAACCACTCTGTTTCTATAACCTAACAAATGATTCTGTTTCCTAGAAAAGGTGTCTTTTATAAAATCCATCATTAGGTTTTGGAGCAAGAATTTATTGTTACGCTTGTGTAGTTTTTTGTTAGCCTTTGTGTCAGGAAGCTGCTGGTGTTAACATGGAGCTGAATTCCTGCTTGTATTTGAACAAAACGTTGTTCATTCATACTGGACAGAAGTGGGGAACACTGCCACAGTCTTCCTTTGCAGACAATTCATTGGCCACTGATGTGCACAGTTCCTTGGGATTCACAGCCAAAGCAGCCAAAATGATATGCAATGGGTCTATGTACCAGTAACTGGAATGCTCTTTTTCCAGGGACTAGGCAAGTGTTTGTAAGAAATTTTGTTTGGGGCTGATAGGGTTGGGTAGCACTTTAATTTAATGTAAATACTGTAATTCATATTTTGTTTTCTTTTGTCATGGAACTTAAGGCAGCATACACTAGGTCTCCAAGTAGCCTTCCACCTAGACCCTTCCCTTTGGCAGACTCAGATCTGCTTAAGGCTCAGCTAGGTGGCTGCATCATATAAGCCTTCAGACCACAAAGACTTGAGAGCTACCATTTGATGGTGAGTGCTTTGTTGGCCACCAAATGATTGGATTTGACACAGGGAACTTGGTTTGCTGGCCACTGCTTAAAGACAAGGGGTTATGGTTTCAGGTACAGGACAGCACAATTACCCAAGTCCACCAAGCAAGTTAATGGCAGAAGTGCAATTAAAACCAGTGTCTTCCAGATTCACAACAAAATTACACAGAGATGCCTCAATTGAGTTCGAAGTACTCACAGATAAGTGCGTAGAGACAATTGCAGCCTTAGCCAATAAGTTAAACCAACTCTACTTTGTGACGTGATATTTGCTGAAATTTTAACATAGGAGAAAACAAATCAAATTGATTAAAACACGCCCAACACTCTGTGCCTTCTTCCATTACTGAACTTTCTATCTCTGTTTAAAATACAACCCTAAACGTGACAGACTGTTGTGGCAGAAAAACCAATGAAATCTCATGGCACTTTAAAGGTTAATAAAGTAGGTGCATTGTGGCAGAAGCATTTGTGGGCCTCAAGCCATTTGTCATATTTATGCCACGCACAATTTTTTTTTCTGGGGGAGGGGGAGGGGCATAAAGCCAGGAAATACAAGAGAATCAAAAGGCCTAGGACATTTTAAAGTGAAGTTCAAATGCAGTATGGCCACTCACAAGCAGCAGTAAGTAGCTTAATACAACAGTCCTACCTTTACTATGCTAATTTTGTATCAAGAGTTGGGGGAGGAATCCATAAACTCACTTAATAACCAAATTAATAGTCAAATGCCCTGATAAATTCTATTTCTCAATGGAGTATTCCTTTGAAGTTTTTGTTGTTGAAGTGTGGCGACTTTCGAGTCAGCAGGACATGTCCTGGGAGGCTGAAAATCTTCCAGCTCTGTTTCTGAACATTGCCTCTTTTGGTTTTGTTTTGGGGGTTTTTTAAGTGAGATTTGGGCCCATTTATTCTTTTACATCACAAATGACCTGTTATCCTATGCAGACATCAAAAGAAGAAATGTTGGCAGGTGATAAGAGTGCACAAATGAGCCTGCAGTACTATAATGGCAGAAGAGAAATGCAGTATGACATGTACTGCTCCCCACTGAACTCCTCCATTATTATCAAAGATATACAGCCCATCCTGGACAATGCACCTCCATTCATAATCTGCCCTTACTTACTCATTGTCCTTTAATCTGAAGGACTACCCACTAGCACAAAGAACTGTCAAATTTAGGCAGGAATCCCGGATCTACACCAAACTTAGATGCACTGTTCTCTCTAGAGTCATTCAGGATACTTTACTACAGGACCTAAGCCATACCATCAAAGGCTTGTAGATCTATCAATCTTCCAGTGTCATACATGACATCACTTGCTGTCTGAGTAGGAAAAAATGGTGAGTGAAAAGAACAGGTGGGCACAAATTTAATATTAAAAAAAATGGCAATGTTCAAAAACTAGGGCAAGAACATACCAGTCTCCCAGGACATTTTGCAGCTGTCCTGAAAGTCACCATTTTGCAATAGGCCTACAGAAATGTCAGAGATAAGAGTCTAGTGTGGAACTGCAGAAATGGGAGACTTCTTAGGTCTTCATGGAGCCTATGGGTTCTTTCCCTGCTACAGGCATTAAATTAGCTACCCAAAACTAGAACAGCTGTGTTATCACCAAAAGCGAGCATAGTGCTTATCTACCTAGTTTGAGCTTTGCCCAGAAATGTCCCGGACCTATTGACCCTCTTGCATTCCATGATCAGCGTTCAAAACTCCCATTGTTCTAGGCGCATTCTGCGACAGGGAATTTAATTAACAAGAGCAGTTTCTGAGCTCTGGGCACAGTACTGCGCCTAAGATTTCATATTAAAATTGCAGAGTGGAAGGAAAGGAGGACCTGTTTCTGCCTCCCCACTTCCAGCTACTCTCTGAAGACTGGAGAAGAGATTCTCTTAATAATATTAGGGGGGTGGGCAGGGGAAGGACTAGACCATGTGAAAAATGAACATAATATTTTAGATGCAGTTCATTCATTTTCAGGTTATTATTCTTGTTATTAAAAAAGTGCACCTAAACATTCTGTTCTTGCGCCCATAACCTAGGTTTAAGATGACATTTAGCTCCTAGCTCTCATATCTCCTTTTCTAACACTGTTCATGACCCTTGGGCTTACATTTGTTTCCCTCTCTGTATATCACCCAAGATATGCACATATATCTGTAAAATGAAAACACTCCGTATCTGACAAAATGGGCTCTGAACTTAAGATGTACGCAAAAATAAATCCATTAGTCCCCAAAGCTTTACAATTCTTTGTCCTGAACATGCTATACCAGCCTTTGCTAATCTGCTGCTCCTCCAGATGTTTGCCCCTACGAGTACCATCATGACTGTCCTGGTCACAGATGGTGGGACTTGTAATCCAAAGCAACCATCAGTAGCTTCAAATTTTGTACGTTTTTCCCCACTTTCCCTGACCCATAAGATTGGACTCTGATGTACGTGTATGAATCCACTGAATACCTTTATATGCTTTTATGTTTTGATACCATTGTATTGATTTTAGGCTGCATTTTTACTTGGGTCAATGGATATTGTTTTCATACTGTACACTGCTTAGAGATTTTTAAAATACCAAGCATTTTAGACCATTTTTTAAACAAACAAATGTGTAAAAAAATCTTTATGTAACCTTTTATTATCTCCAAAATCTGCAGGTCAGAGGAAAATGAAACTTGTATGCTGGGTGTGGGTGTGTGTGTGTGTGTGTCCCCACTTCCATTAGGTATATATTTGGCCAGAACCCATCATTCTCGGGCTTCATATACACGGTAATTTTAAAGTACATGGGGGGGGGAGGTCTTAAAATGTGCTTTAAAAGTGTGTAGTGTACACAGCCTCTTTGTCTTCTGTTGAATGCAAAATATAGAGCACCACAGGATCTGTTCTATTACAGCCAGATCTTAAAGGCATTTAAATAGTAGGTGATCTAGAAAGGTTTTCATATTATATACGGTATATATACACACACACATACATACATACCGGTACGTATGTATGTGTTCAGGGCTCCCCCCTGCAGCAGCTCATAGCTTTATGGGTGGGGGGATAAGATGGATGAAATCACCACTACTCAAAAATATACCCATACTGGCTTGATAAAGATATAAAAAGAGTAGACGAATGCTCAGCCCAAACTCATTTCAATGACTAAGAGCAGGGTCCTCATTGGCAAGACCTAAGTCATAATTGAATTCAAACAATGAGTCATGTTAAAATGAGTTGTATGGGGTGGGTGGGTGGGAGAATCAAACAAAAAACCAGGAGGTTCAACTGGTTTCCTACTCCGGAAGGACAATCCTAGATTAAAGCATGGGACTGAACAGATATTTGATTGAGACAATATATCACAGTATTACCTAAACAACAGGCGCCTGTTATTCAGAGCAAATTCCTCTAGCTCCATCAATATAAGAGCTCATGTTGGATAATGCCACCAAGGCACTGGTAACGGCTACATCTGCATACATTCAGCACTGGAGAAAGATGGGAGGAGCCCTGTGGATTGCTTTGAGTATTTGCATCACATGGAAAAAGAATCATGATAAAACGTCCCAAAGTTCCAAATGAGGCTCTACAACCAAATTACTGATAGCTGGAAAGACCTGCAAAACTCTCAGAAACGTGCAAGTGTTAAATGTGGCAGTAAGGTTTCAAGAACAAACTGAAAATAAACCACAGAAATGAACATTCATGAAACATCCTCCTTTTCCTCTTGCCTAGTGGCTGTTTGACCACTCCAGAGTAGATAAATCTGGAGCAGGCTAATATTTTAACACAGGACTAATTCTTTCACAACCAGAGTGTTCCACCTCCTCCATCCAATCTTCTGGAGTACTGAGAGTAACAAGAGCGAAGGATAGCGGCATTTCAGTTTTTAGTACCAAAGAGGCTATCAACCAGCAAGTCCTCCCACTGCAGTATCGCTTTTTACCAGCACTTGAACTGCTGAACCCTAGCTGCTTGTGAACTACAATTCTGTCTACAGGAAGTGCAACTATAATGGGTGTTTTCCTGTGACAGGTGGTCCTTGTGTCCAGCTACCTACCATTGCATGAGAACCTCACTGGATTGAGAGAATACTAGCATAGTGTTGGCAACAGCTGTGTTATCGCCGGAGGAAAGAATCTTCATCTGGAAAAGTACTCAAAGACACATTTCAGTCCCTGCCTTTCCCCACTTGCCATTGCAAATCCCTTCTTCTTCCCTTTCTCCCTTCTGTAGCAATTTGCCTGGCCTGAAAGTCAGCGCAGGTCAGGAGTTCCAACCTTGGAAACATTTCTCCCAACTTTTCAATTCCTTTTCTAACTGGGAATTTCCACTCTTACTGTGTTTGCTGCCATCTAATGCCACCTGCTTTGCTGCAGGCAATTCTGCTTTTGCAATACTGTTTCGAGCCCTTCATGTTTGGTCCCAATTTAATTTAATAATAATACCAAAGGAAAAAAACCCCAGAGGCTTTAAGTTGTTCCTGAAACTATCCTTCTTTCCACTGCACCTACAGGGTAATGAAAGAGAAGTGTTGTAATTCTGGAATTTTCAACAGAAAGTGCCACTGATTCTACACGAGGGAACTGATGCAAAATCTTGCTACTGCTCTATGCCATTCAGAAGCAGTGATAAAGCTTGGAAGAATATGGCCAACAAAGCAAGACACACCCACAATTTGCAAGAAGTGGTTTGATTGAGGAAGAACTGACAACCCACCACCACTCACCCACCAATTGGGATTTGCTGAAACCTTGCCTCTGTACTATGCAAACAGTAAAGCAGAACAAAATTTCTTCCCTATAAAAGCAAGCCGAAAGCAAAACCACAAAACCCACTGGTGGACAAAAACAGAATAGAGACTATGCAACTAGGCTGTTTTCTGCTTTATAGGGAAAATACAGTATCCTTACTACTCTATTTGAAAAGAAGATAGCCCTGTGTCCAGGGGCTAATAACAGACACTTGAAGTGGGGAGAAAAAGGTTTGGCTTACAACAGTTAATAGTTCATTCTGCTCCTGGAGTGCTGGAGTGGAGACCCTACTCTTTTCTCAGTACATTCTTATATGGCTTAGCTCACTACGTTCAATTCAGTGATTCTTCACTATTCAATTAAAAAATTCCTCTCATTTGTGGATATAGGCACACAAAGAGACCTACTTTAGTCAACAGTCATATTGCAACCACGAGTTCTCCTCTCTTCCTTAAGAAAAACTAAAATCTTTTATAAGTTCAACCAAAATAAAAAGAAAACTGGTTGAAGCATGCTTGCCTTCTACTGCTGTGCCTTGTAACCACCATATAAGTTCAATTTTATTGCCACGCCGTTGCTCCTATTAGCTGATCTTTCTTGTAAGCTCTGTAAATATGAATAACTGAAAAGAGCTACAATTACTCAGATAGGAAAGCAAGGGACGAAGGGGGAAAGGTTACGCAGGTTGTTGTTGTTGTTTTTAATCATCCTATCACAAAAAACTACTCAGCTCTGTGGACAGTTCTTTGTACATTCCTAATTTTTAGTACTTGAAATACTTTTCAATGCAGTGATTTCACTGAAGAAAAACAAATTTACTATACCCAGCCCAAAGAAATTCCCAGCACATGCATAAGACAGGATCATTTTACACATTGCAACAGCACCAACAGCCGTTTAAGCCCTAGTCTCCAACACCAGAACAAAACTGCTGCAGATATACTCTTTCTACAAGTTATAAAAATATATTCCCCATCATAAATAAATAAGCCCCATTAAGTTCAGTGACATTTACCCTCAGGCAAGTGTGGGTAGGATTGCAGCCTAATTTAAGTGGTGCAGGAAATAATATGAAGGAGAGACAGCAACATTAAATGGAATCTTACCTGGATCCATAATTCAGGTGCAAAAAACTTTGGCCATACTTCATAATGTAAGGAACTCACAGTCATCTTACTCATAAAATTTGTATCCTCTCAGTTTAAATGACTAAGCATCCAACGATATACGCAGACTGCCTTGAGTAATCGGATCAACATTTCTTAGGAGTAAAAAACACTAGCATTCTCCAACAAAACTTTCTATTACACTTGGAGGGAGGGGGGGGAAAAACCAAACAGTTCAAATAAAGCTCTAAAATGCCTTAAAAGTTTGTATTTAAAGCTGCTGGCATTGCAAGCGGCTTCCTGCAAACAGCATCCCTCACAAAACCCCTGATGTACACATAGAAACAGCTTTTGAATCCTGTCAGGTACTTTCTGGCTTCTTGTAGAGAGCTATACTAGCCTGCATATACTCCAAAATGGCAACCTCATCTCTCCTTGTTGCTATGGACACGCCATACGTCAGACCTGCACTTTTTTCCCCCAGACCTGTTTGTTTATGACAGGCCTAGGTGCTTCCTATTATGGTGCATGCATCAGCACAGCATGCTATTTGCCAGTAATGAGAGCCCGCGGCAGCCACTGAGGTGATCAGCATGCAGCAGAGGACAGAGATGCTGAGGAATCTGAGCATGCTCTCTGCAACTCTGCATAGAACGGGCAATTTCAAGAACGGTTAAGCAGCATACAAATCACAGAGACTGCTTTTTGCCAGATGCTGTCTGCAGTCACGAGAGGTGGGGGTGGGTGGGTGAAGTTTAAATACAGTCACACTGCTGCTACTAGTGATTGGGAAATCCTGGTAGTGGACGGTTTTAAGGAACAAGGCAAATTGACCTCTGGAAGTTTAGCACTGCCGTTTGTTGCCATCCCTGGAGATCTGCTGTGGAAAATCGAGCTGACGACAGCAGCAGGGTCCCCAAGTCTCAGCACTACTGCGCGGTTTGCAAAACTATTACTCATTCCTTTGTGAATCTTGCTTTTCAACTTTAGAAATGCACCTCTTTTTCCCCCCCACAGCTGCAGGAGAGAGTCTGTTTTGCTTCTCCAGTGGACCTGATGGGAGACTGCCTGCAGGGACGAGGGAGACATAACCCAGAAGGAAGACATGGCAAATCTCAGAGCTCCCATCTGCCACCACCGCCAGTCCAACTAACACAACATCCACTTAGTCGAGTCACCTTGCCAAATGACCTCACTTGCTTGTATGAGACAAGGCTTAGCTCATACTGATATATCTGGGCCCATTCGCTATAAATTTGAAGATAACACAAATAATGGCATTTCCAGTTTCCAGACAGCTCCTGCTATGTAAATCCTTAGCAGGAGCAGAGGCTGTTACATCACTGACCATTTTGAAATCCATGAGAATGCCCAATGCTTGCAATTATTGAGCAACCACAGAATCAGCAGACGTCTGCAAGACCTGTCAGCACCCTGATAAGGGTGATTAGGAAAGCACAATTCAAAATAAAAGTCTTCTTTTCATGGTTTTTTGAAGCTTGCATAGAACTCTATAAAGAATTTGATTTGCACAACTATTGTACAACTGCTGGCTAACAACAAAAGAAAGTTTGGGTTGATATTTAGTAATGGCTTTACATTATATTTTAGAGGCTGCCACAAAGGAAAGATTGGGTTCTGCAAGATAGGAAAACACTATAAAACAAAATAGGATTCCTTGATCTAATCTTTGAGCAGTCAAAAAGAAAAAGGTCCCACTTTTCCGCAATTTCTCAGGAAGATAGAACATTTTAGCTGCGGGTAGGCATGGCACCTGAATCCCAAGAATCTTGCTTTAATTATTAAAATGGAGGAACACACACAGAATTGTGTTTCCAGTGTTACAAATGACAAACGTTTTCCTAACGTAGCTATTTGGCAGACAGTTCATGGTCATCAGGGGGGTTTTGTGGCAATGGCACATGAATGTGCAAAAACACCTCACCAAACCTATATACCTCTTAGAGAAGATAAAACTTAGCTGGATGCAAAAAAGGAGAGAAAAGTCTATAATGAAGAGCAGAGCTGGAGAACCTACAGAATCATAGAATTGTAGAGTTGAAGGGACCCCAAGGGTCATCTAGTCCAACCCCCTGCAATGCAGAACCTGTGGTTCTCCAGATGTTGTTGGACTCCCATCAGTCACCTGACACGTACAGGTCCCCCACCCCTAACCTAGAACTACTGCAAAGTAATAAGGAAGGCACAAAACAAATTGCACCAATGGTCCTTAGGAAGGATGAGGCAGGGCTTAAATTTCCGCCACTTTTTTCTAGCAAATCTTTAACAATCATCTTAAAAAAAATGGGGCATGTCCTTGGCCACTTACTGCTGCTACTCCAAATTTAATCAGAACCAAAAGCATAATAGGTGTAGAAGTAACTGCAAGGATACATGGGAATGACAAAACTTGGATGGGGTGTGGTGATGGAGAGAAAGAATAAGGCAGGGATGACTGAAAAGTCAGGGTGGAAGCAGGTAAGGTGGGATTCTGAAGGTTCGGGAAAGCCGTTTCCCCCTTGGTTTCTCTCCCACATACTTTTATCACAGTTATCATGGCATACGCTCACTGAAGCAGATTCCAGGAAGGAGCCCTGCAACCACTGTCTTTACCTAGAATATGTCCTGTAATTACGTCTGTAAGATATCTCAGCACATATAGAAAGTGCCTGGCCTTCAGCAATCATAAACCATCACCACCCACAAACAAATACAAACCCACAAACAAATTGTGTGTGTAGTGGGGAGACTTGAGCCTGGGTATTTTAG
This sequence comes from Lacerta agilis, assembly GCF_009819535.1. Classification (NCBI taxonomy): domain Eukaryota; kingdom Metazoa; phylum Chordata; class Lepidosauria; order Squamata; family Lacertidae; genus Lacerta; species Lacerta agilis. Next base: position 22,941,382 of record NC_046322.1, read on the forward strand.
AAACTAAGTGCTTACTGGGGGAAAGACGACCTGGCAAGGGGCATTTCAAATCAGCTGCAGAAAAACATGGCAAGAAAGGAAAGTTACAGTAGTATATATGAAATGATCAGACCATACAGGTATTTTAGAAGCAGAGAGGTGAAAACAGTGGATCCTAGAGGTGCCCAAAATGAAGAAATGGGCAAAACTGGACAACTGCTTGACTGAAAGATGTTATGTTATAGATGGCTTTGGATGTTTTAGTGTTTTGGGCTACTAAACAATATAGTTGGTTCCAGGTTAAATTAGTGTTGCTTTAGCCCTGGTTTGACCTAACTTGTCCCACTGACCTGTCCCATGCAATACTCAGAAGCATGCCCTGCTGTGTTCAATGGGGCTTACTCTCTAGTGTTTCAAGACTGCAGCCTCCATATGGATCTATCCAACCCTATGTTTACTGTGTCATAAACTCTCACTGGCAATAACCTGCTCCACAAATGAGGGGTATTTCCAATTTAGGGGTTCGGTCAATTAAAAATGTGTCCGATACTGATGTGACTTCATAGAATAAAATTATGCAGATGCAAATGTGCATCTGCCTCTGTGTCAGATATATGACTCAAAAAAGGACTTCATGGTTTGGGACATGGAGTGGGGACAGTTATAGGAAAAGGAACATCATGAACTCATCAAAAGCAACTGCAGCATAAAGGAAAATAAGGACAAGGTGTCTTTTGCTGCTATGAACCAGAAGGTCGGAAAAGAAAGGTTTTAACCTTAAAAAAAAAAAACCTACTTCACGCAACTGAGAAGAACAATTCCTGCCTATTAGAGGGGGATTACAAAAATACATGTGGGGGGATGGAAGTGGTTTTGTACCATGGACATAGGGACATTTGTCTTCTAATCAATTCTGAAACACCCCTCGGTTGGCCACAGTCTTTTCTTAGTCCTGAGACTGGAAATTCTGCAATTAGAAGAACACAGACCCAGAGGCAGTATTCCACTTGAAAGTGTGCCTAACTGCATTTTTTCCGTGCTCTCATGAACTGCAACATGGATGGGCACACCTTCGGCTTATGGGATCAACTGTCAGGGCTTTGGGTGGGAGTGTTATTAGAACCAGGAGGTTTTAATTCAGGGACTCACACCTAGAAATCACTTCCCCGTTAGTAAAATATTACAACAGAAATTATTTATGTCTATATGCGAGCAAGGCATGGGGATGCAGGGTGTGACTGATTCACGGATGTTATGTGCATTTTCCTTCCCAATTTGTGATTTCCTGAATCACAAGGGTGACTGTTAATTATTCTGCCTGCTGGTGCGACAAAGACTTAACACACATCATTTTATCTGTATACCGCCTTTCCACAGTTCAAACCATGCCAAGGCGGCTTACAACATGAAAAAACAACAACAACACATAAACCACAACATAACAAAAGTTGTCACAAACAATAAATAACTCCCACCCACTTGCAGTCACACTCCAAATGGCATTGGGGCCTGTCTGGCTCAGATCCACAGAGAGACTCCCCCATCTGAACCACCAGCGGCAGATTTGTTTATATTTGCAAGTGCAACCTGCTCCCCTGGCGGGAGTTTCCCAGAAATTACACTTTTGCCTTTCTCTTCCAGCCTCCTTCTTCACATGCTTTTCTCAAGAAAAGTGCTCCAGATTCCCTTCCCCTTTGTGAGGCTCTGCGGAAGTCGTGTGGAAAGTCATCGAAAGAGCAAACAAGGCTTTTTACACAGGGTAAACTCTTCAGCAAGTTGCTTTTCACATTTTGTCCGTGCTCCTTTCTAATCCTTTCCTCCAAGGGAGAATGATGTCTGCCCATCCCACCCACGTCCATCTCCATGGCTACCTGAGTGTGAGGAAGCACTACCTAGAGCTAGTACAGTTCAAACACGAGGCACTCCTTCTCCATTGCAGAACAAAGACTCAATACTCTTCTATCTCATGCCAGCAGCATAAAGGGAAGGTGATGCGTAACACAGAGAAAGCTACTACTTCATTAATATGCTAAATATAATCATTTGAACACACATGTAGAAATGTTTCACCGCACTGTTTCAATCCTCCCTGCAAGCCATGGTTATTTCACAGCCTTCAAGGCAACATGGCACAGGTCCGAAGGCTGCCATGATCACATTCTGCTCTGATTGCCCATGAACCAGCCCACATCCAATTAACCCATGCCAATCACCCTTACAGACCATACCAAAAGCAGCCAGCCAGCAAGATGTGGTTTGCACTAGGGAAGCCTGAACAATTCAAGAAAGCAGTCTAAGAAAGCTGTCTAAATTGCTCACGTGAATGAGCGAAATTGCTTAAAAGAAGGGGGCAGAGACTGCTCCAGGGTCATAATCCAACCTCATCTGGAAGAAGCTACTTTCCTGTTCCAGCTCTTGCAATCAAGTGAGAGTCATACGATTAAGCCAAAGCTATGTACCAAGGCTCTCCAAAAGCAATGTTAGCCTTGCTTGGAGATTTGCACGTGTGAATGGAAGAAGTCAAGATGACATCCTCTCCTAAGGTGAGAATTATGAGCAGGACACAGGGACATCTCTGGGATCTGAATCCCCAAGTGAGAATGCTTGACTGATTCTCCCTAACACAAGCCTCCAATATTCTCAGTGGTTCTCTGTGTAGCTCAATGCCTCGGGAAGGTGGGAAAAAATGCCATGAGGAAAAGAAGGTTTCCTAAATTCTAACTGGCCACAACTAAGGAACAAAACCAAAGCAATGCCTTTCACCATTCTATTTGCAACTTACTCATTGACTTCTGTTTATATTCCAAATACCTCACAACTGCTTTCTAATTTAGTAAAATGGCATTTCTCAAAGTACACCTTAGGTGCAAACTTTGGATTCACTGCAATGATTCCTGCTTGAACAATTGGACTCCTCCCCCTCAAATATGCTCCCTAAATCTGTTCGGGAGTTGTCATCCCCCCCCCCCCGCCCCCAATGCTCTGGAGTAGATGGTGTGTGTGTGTGTGTGTGTGTGAGAGAGAGAGAGAGAGAGAGAGAAATCCTATTGTGCAGGTGGGATTCCTTGCACTGACAGAATGTTAACTTAGTGATGTGCTGGATAGAAGCCACTTGATCTACAGCTCATGGGCACTTACAAAAATAGAATCTACAACACAGGATTAGCTGGTATTTATCAAAGAGTGTGATTGAAAAAGTGAGAAGTGACCATATACAGTGGACGCTACGGTTGCGAACGAAATCCGTGCGGGAGGCACGTTCGCAACCCACAGCGTCCGCAATCCGCAGCGCCGCGTCTGTGCATGTTGTGATTTGGCGCATGCACAAAGCGTGATTTAGTGCTTCTGTGCCGAAACCCAGAAGTAACCCGTTCCGTTACTTCTGGGTTCAGTGCGGTGCGCGACCCAAAATCATGCAACCCGAAGCGGCTGTAACCCGAGGTATGACTGTAATTCAAAACAGAGCACATGCGGTGAATGAAGAACCCAGAATCAGGCAGCAGGTAATTTAAAGAAGATTCCTGCCCAAGTTCCTATGCACCCACTACAAACCCAGAGTAGGCCATACTTGGCTGGATGGAACAGTGGCCAGAGAACTTTTATGGTAATCGGAAAAATTATGTTTAATTAGTAAATATATCCCAAAGTTAAGTGCTCATCAGACTCCCCACCCCACCCCAGGAAGACAAGGAAACACCTAAATCCAACTAAACTATGAAATCAGTTAGTCAAAACTCATCACACAGCCAGAAATTATATAAAAATGCAGTCATAGAATGAGCTGCAGGTGTTTTGGGACCCCATTATCAGCTTTTTGACCTTAAAATTATCAACAGATCACCTGCCTTCTTTGAACTAATTTGCTAGATCAGTAAATTCCCGTTTCACTGTTTTATTATTTGTAATGATGGAAATGCAACAGACTGGCCAATAAGTAAATCCTTTTAAATTGGATGTGACAGCATTATCCTTCCTCTCTAATTGGAAACAGGTTGCTCTAATCTAACCTTGTGATAGGAGTTCAAAACACTGGTGAAACCGTGCTGCTATGTTAAAGCTTGTACAAAGGGCTGGTATACATACTGCAACCCATGCATAAAATGTTTGAAAACACATCTGCATGACTGCTAATGCAAGCAGCAGACATAATGTGAAATAATGGGTCCCAATAACAGGACACGTTACATGGAGACTCTTCCCCCATCAGGCTCTCCTAGCAGCAGCTGGTGGAAACTCTCCTTGTGATGAGAGCAATCTTCCCAGTCATCTCTTGCAAAAATGTGGAGGATCCACTTATGCCTCACCTTCTAAAACAGTGGTGGAAGCAAGTTCCACCTTACTGGAAAGAGGAAATTCCCTCAACACCACCACTGAATTCAGACCCACTGTCTCATGACTGTATATATTATCTGGCACGGGGAGCCTGGTTGCTATTCCTTATTTCACATTTATATTTGCAATTCTACTCCAGAATCTTCAATTTGCCCTACAGGTGCAACACAGCAATTTGGAGGCAGCTGTAGCTTTTCAGGTGTGTGTGTGTGTGTGTGTGTGTGTGGCTGGCTGTGTGCAGAAGGGGGAACTCCTATTTCTTTCTGATCTGGTCAGATTCCTCCAAAAATGAGATTAAAAGCACAATTCTAGACAGACGTAGGCAGGTTCAACACCTTCCCCTGCCCCTCACCACATCTCTCCTAGTAACATTCATGGGCATGTACAGTGCTGCTTTTGGGGGCCAGAGATGTGACCCTCCTATGGTTACAACCCTGCTAAATAGCTCTACCAGTGCAAGCACCTGGTGGTCTGGGGAGGGTGTGTTTGTACTGGCACATATAGATAGTAACATAAACTTTAGTATTTGGATGATGACCTTGACAACAGCAGCTATAGCCAGCAAGATCAACACAGCCTAACAGGGATGGCCTGCTGGGCAGTACCCCTTTGTGAAAAAGCCAAATTTGGAAGTATGCCTACAAAAAGAGTAATTTGCAAGAGAGAGTTTTTCACTTCTGCTTGAGTTATTTATTCAAAGATCTCAAAGGTGTTGCTTATTTGTGTCTTTCGTTCAACGGGCAGCAGAAAAATATGACGTTCTTGTTACCCCTTGCTATTGTTTGTGTATGTCAATAATACCCAAGGTAATAATTCATACAGCTGAAAGATTTGAAGGAACACTGTGCTGAAGGACAACAACCTTCTTTCTACAATGTTTACTCTCCCCAGCAGTAAATGCAGTATGTTCTTTGCAAGCCACAGTGCAATTCTCCATGCTTACTTAGTCATGCGGGTATTTTGTCTGTGTGTGTGTTTATATTTGTGGGATGCATGTCCATATAAATGCAGAGCTTACATACTTAGAGCTGGCATACGTCAGTAGAAAAACCATGGTTTTTCTTAGTTTAAAAAAGCTCAACAACTTTTGAAAAAGCTCAGGGTGTCCTGCTTTCTCCTTTTTGAAATATGCAAACATACTGCAAACACATTATGACTTTGCCAGTGGATCCGGTGGCATCCTCACATTTCTCTGCACATCACATGTGATCTATTAAATGCTTAAGATCTCCACCCTAATAAATTTTCAAGCTAGCATTATGGAATAACTAGGCGGGGCTGGCTACGACATATTTAAGGGGGAGCAGGCACTGTGACGCATTCTCTGCACTCTTTTTGAGATCTCTGCTATGTACCTTTAAAAGTTGGGTGTGATGCAGAAATTTATTTCATGTAATGGACCGCAGTAGATTGCTGCCCCTTCCACATTGGAAAGGCTCCTCTTGCTTATCTTGCCACTGACATCTTTATGCCCTGCGAAAAAGTTGCTTAGAAGGGCAGCCTTTCTCCAAAAAAAACTATCCCTGGCTACCCAAATATGAACTGCATCTATTTATGTGGCTGTTTTTTAGAAGTCAAAAGCACTTGAGTATTTTTGATGCTCGTGTGTGTGTGTGTGTGTGTGTAAGGTATCTGACTTATGCATGCACCCACATCCACATGCACCCACACAGGCATATCTGTCCATGAACTAAAGCACACATTGTGACTAAGCCCTAAACAGCATTATCTCCTATCAACGCATAAAACCTACTTAGGATTATTTTGAATGGCGGGCACCTTCAACCAAAGATACCATGCAAAGAGACCCTGTGGCAACACTGCCTTCTCAACAAAGGGAAATGAACTGTGCAGGGGACACACACACACTGCTTTTTAGAGCCAATTTCTCCTGTACAGAGCAATAGAAGTCATTGGTTTCTAGGAAGCAGACTTGTACAGGACTAAAAGCCTAAAAAATTGGTGCTGGTGGTGCCCAAGAACTTCCTTTTGTGATGTGCAAATAAAAAGTAGCCCTTGGTAATAGGGGTTTATTGAGCTAACACTGACGCTTGGGCTGCAATCTCAAAAAGCCACACCTACATGGTGGGACTTATTCCTGAATAAATATGCATGGAAGTGTGCTGCGTGGCTTGGGATATTGGCACATAGCGTTTAATTGGCAGCAAAGAAATGAGCAGTGAAATCCTATACATATGTACTCAGACGTAAGCCTCTCAGAGTTCAGTCAGATGTGCTCCCAGGTGGGATTGCAGCCTAAAACACCCACATTTCCCATTTTATGGACAAAATAAAACCAAGTAATTGTGTGCCTGCAGTATAAATTTTCAGTGCTGATGTAAGGAATGGCATCATTCAGGCTGACCTTCAGAGTGGCTATAGCAACTCAGCTTATTGTACATCTCATACAGGAAACCTTGGCCGTATGATCCATTTTCTGAAGCAATGGGAGGAGCAGATTTCTTATTAAATGCTTCTTTGCCCACTGTATTTGGAGTTTCTACTACTGAACACATCCAAAATACAACAACTTCTTTGCAAATGCCTATCTAATTTTTAAAAAAACAAATCTCTACAAGCTATCTACAAGGTAGGCAGCAACACCATTGCTAAGCAATGTTTGCAAGAAAATAAACTACTATAATATTTATAGTATACCTTTTATATTTTTTTACTGAAAACAAACCTATCTTCTATGATCATGAAAATTTCACACACTTACTATTATTACTGATAGTTAAACATAACCCTAATATGAAAAACAGCCACATACTGATATAGGAAACAAGCTGTTGCCCAAATAAACAATTCAGAAAACCCATTGCACTGCTTGCAAATGAGACTGCATTTTACTTGAAACATTTGCTCTTTTGCTTTCACCAATAATTAAAATCCACATGCATTTTTTTAATTCTATGCAGCAAGCCTTGTTCAAAAGTCATAAAGCAGTGAATAAATAGCTGCTTGCAAATCTGTGATATTCACCAGAGCCTTCCCCGGCTGCACCTCCCTTTTGAATATACACTTGGTGGTAAACCAGCGACCGCTATTGCACAACGTGCTAAGCTGCCCTGCTTGGCACATGTCTATGAAGGTGCAGGATCAAATCCTTAAGTTTGATTGCAAGAATCAAATTTGGGTTCATAGCAGTCGAACGCCAAGAGCCACAGAAAACATCCACACATATTATTAGATAGTGACATGTTAACAGCATAAACAATATGTGACACTTTTATTGCAGGAGCGTAAATGGTATCTCAATAATAGGAAAGCATGAGAAAGAATCCACTAACTTAAGACTCCTGTATCCTTGTGTTACATTGTACAATCAAAAGCTCAAGGAGCTTGCAAGAGTCAGAGGCTTCCCTCCCTCTTTCTCCTGCCTGCCTAGATCAAGTCTGCAGTCAGAAGTGATATTAGATTTGCCATTGCATTTCTATTGCACCATTCCTCCAAAAAGATCATGGTTCTCTTCCTCACAACAACTCTATGAGGTAGGTTAGGCTGAGAGACAGTGATGGGCCCAAGGTCACCCAGTGAGCTTCGTAGCAGAGTAGGGCTTTGAACAGTGGTCTGCAAGCAGAGTTACTCTCTTAAAGATTTTGTTGGGGGGGGGGAGAGAGAGAGACTGCTGCAGCATAAAGCTAAGACAGCACTATTTCTGCTGGAAATCTAAATAAAGGGCTTCCCCGAGAGCCTAAAAAGAAAGTGGGGAACTTTTTCTGTTGAATAAGCAAGGTGTATGTCACCATGTCACCATTCTGGGTGATTTTAGTGCCACAATGAAAATGTAAACTTGTTTCTCAAACCTAATCATGTTTTCTCAAAAGTATGCTCCAGTGAAATCAATGGAACTTGCTTTTGGTCAGTATGCACAAGAATCAATTACACCCAAAGGTGTAAAACAAATCTGTTTCCACCATGCATATGGTTTTGCTCAGTGTTTTTCAACCACTGTTCCGCGGCACACTAGTGTGCCGCGAGATGTTGCCTGGTGTGCCGTGGGAAAAATTGAAAAATTATTTTATATATAGTCAATATAGGCACAGAGTTAATTTTTTTTAACATTTTCTAATGGTGGTGTGCCTCGTGATTTTTTTCATGAAACAAGTGTGCCTTTGCCCAAAAAAGGTTGAAAAACACTGGTTTTGCTTGCTTTTCTCTGTTCCTGGGTATTTACAACAAGTTGTAACCACATCTCCTACTACCTTTTGTGGTTGACATTTTCAGCAAAGTGCCGTATGTAAAGGTTGTGTGTGCATCTTTCCTCATCCTGTTTTAAAATGGCAGCACACTGATCAGTGATTACGCACAACCTTTAAATGGCATGTGGAGCTTTGAAACCCAAACTACACCACCTCTTTTGACCCGCCCACCCCCAGCCAGGCCAGTTTTGCTCTCCCTCTCCAACTTTATTATACAACTGCAAAGGTCAAAATGATGGACCTGCCCATCTCAAATGTATGCAGGACTTTTCAATTCTGCCATCTGATTCATTTGTAGATACGGTTTTATAAAAAGGGCATCTTAAACAATAATTTAAAACCCCTGCAAAGTTTTGCAGTTCACTGCTGGCTCACCAAAAAGTAAGTCTTTATTGAACTTAACTTCCATGGATAGGATGGAGTGATGCTGATAAAACAGATAATGCAAGAATCCAACTTTTAAGTTTGACCTCCAGAAGTCCCATGGAGTTTACCAAGAACTACTCCTGAGTAGAAGTAGAAGGAGGCTTGCATTTAGATCTGATTCACCTAAGTTAGATAACACACTGAGAGACACATTGCAATAACACTGTGCTCCATGCACATTTTAAGTTTGCAAACATGAATGCGTACAAGCTACTGTACTAGCTTCCTCCACAGCCAAGAACGCATGCAAGTTTTCTTGGCACAACAGCAGCAGCTGCCTAATATTACGGATGCTCCCAGATGGGCTATTGCAGGATTAGGGCTGCTCATGCATGCAAGTTTTCTGCAACATCCGCGTGGTCCCGGGCATCGAAATGCCAGCCTGTGATTTTCTCTTTTCCCAGTTAACCAGAATTTACCATTTCTGGGGGAAGTCCGAGAAATTAAGCTGGGTGGGTGGTGAAAACTGTTGCTAATGTCCTGTTTGCGGTATCCCTTTGCAGCATTCAGGCCCCGGGGCTGGAAGCGAACTCCAGCGCTCGAGATCGCGGGCCACTTTGCTGGCGGGGAGGCAAAAACACCGCCAAGGCGAAGGCGCTGGGGAAGCAGGTGAGATCGGGGTGCGGGAAACGCGTTAGGTGTCGGGGTGGAGGTTTTTGTCCTACCTTGTTCGAGGCCATTTCGCTGACGGAGTGCCTGGTCTGCAAGGTTTCCAGCTGGTCCAGGCACCAGTCGAGCTCCTCCAGGGTCTCGCTGGCCAGTTTTTGGTAGGCCTCCTCTGCGAAGAGATAGGGAAAGGAGTACTCAGTTCGCAAGCGTTTCACAGGGCTACCAGCGAGCTCCAGCGGGGCCATCCTGCCATACCCAGCCATGGGGGGATGCCCAGTGCCCACACATGAGTGCTGCTCCTTCATATTGCTCAGCCCCAGCAATGGAGGAGAAAGGCGGGCTTGCGGCTCCGGCGGGAACCACGAAGGAACGAGAGCGGCTCCAGCCTTTCCTTAGCCAGTCCGGGCAAAAGGCACTTTTCTCTTTTTCTTTCTCTCTCTCTCTCTCTCGCTCTCTTCCCTGGCGGGAGAGCTCAGCAAGGCGCGCGCGCTGGCGGCGAAACTCGACTGAGCGGAGCCCAGCGCGGGGAAAAGGAGAAGGAGGCGCGGCGCGGAGTCCTCGGAGAAGGAGAGAGACGCGGCGCAGCCTCTCAGCTTGTGCAGCGCAGGGCGGAGGCGGGCGCACGGAGCCGCGTCTCTCTGGCTGGGGCTCCTGCTATTTCTCCGGCGAGCCAGAGACTTTGGGCGACACGCAGCCCGGCGCTTTCCTTCCCCGGGGCTGGAAGAGGGCGGGCAACACCTCCTCCCCACCCCTCCCTCTTCGGGAAAGCTGCAAGCCCCAGTGAATCAGAGCGGTGGCGGAGGCTGCCGGGTGCGCGGCCGCCGCGTTTCCTGTTTGCTCAACTTCTCTCTTTGCACAGCGCAAGCGGGAAGGGGGAGGGGGGAAGCCAGGCTTGCGGCGGCTGCTTTTGACTCTCGGGGAAGCCCGTTTCCTTCACGAGCCCCCTCCTTCCCTCCACCCCCCCTGCGGAGAGGAGTCTTCGAGGCTCTTAAGCAACCCCCCCTTTCCCCCTCCCTTTTATTGTTTTTATAGGTTCTGGTAGGAAGGGAAGGAGAGCGCGCCTGGGCGCTCCTGCCTTTGAACTGCTGCCGTCGGAGCTTTTGTGCGTTTGGTGCAGCGGGAAGTGTTTTGCCCCCGTTTGCAGTTCTGCGTTGGGGGGAAAGGCGGCAGAGTGAGGGGGGAGAGGGAGAGAGAACTTGGCACGGGAGGGAGCGCAAGACTTGCAATGCCCCCCCCCCCTTCGCAAGTCGGCTCGGGCACACGTGGAGCCTCCTGCAGCTCGCTGCGCACAGGCTGCGGCCACCTGCGGGGGGCGGGGAGGCGAGGGCCGTGACGTGGCCAAGAAATCCCCCTCTCTCCCACCCCCGCATCCGCCCTTCCCCGCCCTCAGACAGTGAGCTCATTATATAACCACAAGCGATCGCCCCGGCCAGCGCCACTGCCGCTGTCCTGGGCCTGGAGGAGGAGGACGAGAGACATAAACAAGATTAAAGCCACATCGTAACCTTGAGGTCCTTGGCGTGCAACGTGCGCCCAGATGGACAAAGCAGAGGGGAAGAGCTCAACTGGAGCAGCTTGGGCCCAGGGATACAGCATGTCTCTGCCGGAGAAGGCCTCTTAAGAGAAGAGGACGCTGCCTTCTGGCACTGAGTCGGACCAGCGGTTCATCTGCTAGCCTTGGGTCCCTATGCATGATGAAGAAGCACTGGTGCAATATGATAAAAAAAAAAAAATCACTCTGTCCCTTGCACTTGAGAGGAGTTCCCAGACCATTTCCAAACGCAGCCCATCCTGCAACCTGCTGCAGTGATTCAAACTGGAGGTGACCAGATCATGGGTAACTGGGCATGAAACTGATGAGCTTCCAGTGCCAACTTATGCACTCAGCATCCAGGTTCCGTGCATGCACACAGCCATGCCTATGTAACTGGACAAATAACCTATCCTAGTGATGCTGACACAAAAACCCTACAAGTACATTAAGCAAAAGAACACCCCCCCCCCACCTTCCCCTGCTCTCTCCCCAATTCACCGCCCCCCAACCACACAATTTCTATGACAACGGAGAGGTATGACTAATGCCAAAGATGTTGTTTTTGTTTTAAGTATTGCCTATTGTTGACAATGTGAAGTGTTTCAAGGAATGGCAAAAGGTATTACAGTATCCAAATTCATCTGGCAAGGGGAAAAGCCGAGAATTAAATATAAATTATTGACAGATAGTAAAGAAAGAGGTGGATTCTCCCTGCCAGATTTAAAGTTATATTTTGAGGCAGCTGTATTTTGCTGGCTCAAGAATTGGTTTTTGTTGGATAATGCCGACTTGCTAGACTTGGAAGGTTTTGATAATGTGTTTGGTTGGCATGCTTATTTATGGTATGACAAGATTACGGCACACAGAAGATTTAAAAATCATATAATTAGAAAACCATTGTTCAATGTTTGGATTAGATATAAGGATTTGTTAGAAAGGAAAACACCTAGATGGATCTCTCCATTGGAAGCCAAGGCACAGAAAAAGTTAAATATGGAAACCAAGTGGTTGAAATATGGTGGAGAATAACCCCCACTGGGGGGTGGGGGAGAGACATCCATGCCCCACAATTGGAACTGCCTATTCAAACACATGGCCAGCATATGCCCAAGGGCCTTGAGGAAGCTTCTGTCTGTGGTTTTCAAAGTCCAAGAACTTCCTGGTCTATAAACTACTAAGGGAGTTTCTGTTCTATGTGGCCCTCCAAGAGACTTAAGTGAGAGCTTTCCAAACTTTTCATGTTGGTGACACACTTTTTAGACACGCATCATTTTGTGACACAGTAATTCAGTTTTGCATCATTTCACGACACAGTAATTAAGTTTTACTAGCAAACCGGAGGTTAAACTAACCTCTTTTCAGCCCCGGGAGGAGCATTCGTGCAACACACTAACATGTTGCAATGCACAGTTTGGAAAGCTCTGGACTAAGTGATGCATTGACTGTCCCCTATTTGCCTGCCTCCATTTCCTACCTTGCCCCAGCCTTCTTCAGATCACAGAACTTTGTGTTGTTAATTGTTCTGTGTTCCACATCTTATCTGATACCGCTATCGCTACTAATCGCATATATAGCACACTTAATAGATAAAGTATTTTACCATCTCTGGATACAATCCAGCCCAAGATAAGTGCTATTAAGTCCTTTTTGGCTTCAGTGGAGGAAGAGGGGCTAAGCACGTCATTAAATGCCCCTCTGAAATCAATACGGCTCACTTGTGTGCGTAACTTTTGCTGGATCATGCCTATAATCTCTTTTGGCCTCAGCACAAATCGTGGAGGGAGGGATGATGCGTTCTCACATTTCACGGAGGGAACTGAGGTCACCCAAATGGATCCGTAGTGGAGGTATGGTGTGTGGACCTGAGCCTTTCATATCTCTCTCATTAAGTCTACCAGACGACACTAGCTCTCTTTACAGCTTATATCCCGTATTTTCTTTAGGTAACCATCATACGTACTGAGAATTACAGTTAATATTTGCACAGTCAGTTTCAATGCAATGTATATAAGTCAGTCTAGCCAAAGATTTAGCAGCAAAGGCATTTTCAAATACTGCAGTATGTTTACTTAAAACCAAATCCCCGACGGAAGGTGTGTGAATGACGTGTTCATCACAAAGTTTGCTTTGGGAGAAGGAGGGGCGGCGGGAATCTCTTCCAAAAATTTACCTCAGAGACTCAATATCAACTGGGGTTTATTTGATTCTGCTTCCCCCACCCCCAAGGTGTCACCTGGCAACTGAGGGAGAGGAAGCCTAGGCGACAGGGAAGAATCTAAGCCAGGATTTCCAAGGACCAAGTCCCAGGTCTTATTTCCAATGCAGGGGCTTAACTCTGGAAAATACAGAATGAGAATAAAAAGTGACTCTGAGCATTGGGGCCAACTCCCTGGGTGCCCAAGCACCCACAAAATTCTCCATGAAGGGGCCAGGCATCCACAAATTTCAGTGCCAGGGCCATGCACGCTGCCTGGCATCCACGGCCCTAGGCACCCACGATCGCGGGGCCAAGCTCGCACTCCTGACTTTGAGCATGTGCAGCATGTTTCATCACTGAGTAACACTGTCTGCCCCATGACATCTGGCGAGAGACACAGGGCTCCAATATTGTGGGCACTGGAACCCAGCAGGCTCATAGCCAACGTTCATTTTTGAAATTTGCACCACTGTTGGTGGAGGAAGACACAAGCTATCGGCACTCCTACGGATATATTTTTAAATGTGCAAAGAAACTGAAGATATCCCCACTGGCGGGATTCTCCACATGCATCTTTTTGGCCACTGTGAGAACTGGATGCTGGCCTAGATGATGATGACTCATTGAATTTGTATATCGCCCTTCATCCGGGTGGTTCACAGCATAAAAGTACAAGAAAGAAACACAAAATACATAATAATAAAACAACAACAAAACAACCCAATAATCCTCTCTCCCATAAACATATTTAAAAGGATATAGGGTATTAATGAGCCTGGTTGAAATGGAACGTTTTCACCTGGCACCTAAAGGTGTATAACAGATGCGCCAGACGGACTTCCCTGGGGAGACCATTCCACAAGTGGGGAGCCACTGCAGAAAAGGCCCATTCTCGTGTTGCCACCCTCCAGACCTCTTGTAGAGGAGACACATGGAGAAGGGGGGTGGGCTCAGAGGAAGATCTCAGGGTCTGGGTCGGTTTATATGGGGAGTAGCAGTCCTTGAGGTATTTCAGTCCTGAGCCATATAAGGCTTTATAGGTCAAAACCAGCACTTTGAATTGGGCCCAGAAATTAATTGGCAGCCAGCACAGTCAGGCCAGGATCAGGGTAATATGCTCAAACCATCTTGCACCAGTGAGCAATGTGGCCACCGAATTCTGCACCAGCTGAAGTTCCTGAACCATCTTCAGAGGCAGCCCTACATATAATGCATTGCAGTAATCTAACCTTGATGTTAACCACAGCATAGACAACAGTAGTTAGGCTGTCCTTGTCCAGATAAGGGAGAAGCTGGGCCACCAACCAAAGTTGGTGGAAGGCACCTTAGCCTCAAGTGACAGCAAAGGGTCCAGAAGTACCCCCAAGCTACATACCAGCTCCTTCAGAGAGGGAGTATAACCCAATCCAGCAAGGCCCTGATATTTATGTTCTTAATTTCTTAAAAATAACAACAACTTGGTAATACAAAGGTGTTCACAGCTGGCTAAGTACTTTGTTACTGCATATATAAGTTTGCTCTGCATCACTTATTTACCAATGACATCATTATTTATCTATACGGTATTTATCAATTATTCAACCAAGATTGTGTCTGACCCAAGAATACTGGAAACAACAGAAAACTTCTGAATCTATAGACTTGATACCTTAACACCACATAGCCTAAACCTGGAGGATAATACCAGACATATGACTCAACTAGGGCAAATGCAATTCTTTGGAATATTTCATTTTCTGAGCCACCTTGGCTACACCACCTTTTGATTCACAGCAAGCAGCTGAAGGAGGCAGAAGGGTGGAGTTCAACTTAGCACAAATGCAATAGTTCAGTCAGTGCAAGCATTTGCTTGCAGATAGAATTATCTCCCCTCTCCTATCCCCACTCCTGGCTCACTGTTCTGGGGGATCGATCAAACCTTCTGAGTGGATTGGGGGTAGCTGAGGTGGGTGCACTGGGTGGCGGGGGGAGGGAAGGCCCCATTGCTCCAGCTGGAATCCTTGTGCTGTCTTCCACTAAAGGAACGGAGTAGATGAATCTGGCCCAAAATGTTTTGCTATGAGAAATTAAGCTTTGGTTTTCCCCCAGCCACATAGCCTTCAGAAACTGTCAAGGGTCGATTGCATCACAGTCCATAAATGATGCTAGCTGTGGACTTGAGTCAATCGTTTTAGACCTCATGCTTCAAATGTTTGAAAGAAGTACTGTATACACTGTATATTTTGAATCTCTCCTCCATCCCCACTGCCACAATGGACTGACTGGCTGCAGGAACAAAGTTGTGGAACTGAACAAAAGTTAATGCTACCTAAAAATACGCTTTCTAATTTTTTCTAGATGACATTTAATGCACTCACCAAAACATTAGGCCACTTTTAAGGAATGTACAGTGTTGGCAAGCTGCCACGGCATATTAATGCACATTTTGCTGGGTTTGTACATCATTTCAACTATACAATCCTTACAATCCTTACCAAGAGAATTCTTCAGTCCATAGGAACAATAAATGCCTGTCCATGTTACAAAGGGACTGCCAAATGTTGCAGAGCAACTCAGAGCTGGGGTAGAAATGTATTAACAAAAATGATGCAGTGTGAGTTGCCAAGCTGAGACCATTTTACTATGCCTCCAGTATCATTTTCATTACAGCATTAAAAATAGTCCAAGTTGCTCACTTCTCTGGAACAGAAAGGTGTCCTCCAAATATACAGGCGCTGCCTTGTGCCAAAAGATAAAATAAAATGCCCTGTGATATTTAGAGCTGGGACTTTCCTGAGAGTTTATGAATCAAAAGAGCAGCGGCAGCCAACTTCACTCTTAATCATAGGACAGAGGGCTGCAATCTTAAGCTTGTTTGTTCACCCAATTCAGTGGAAGGGCTAGTTGACCATGCATGTTTATTCCCTGATGACCTAAACATCAAGTCTTGACTTGCATGTGTGTGAAGGAGACATTGGGGACCAGAGTCAAAGGCAGACTTTCTGTATCACCTCAAGTCACTTCCAATGAAGTGTTCTTCAATGGAGTCGGTTTTCCAATTCCATTGCAAGTCATTAGAGAGTCACATGAATATGTAAAGCCACTATCAATTCCACAGAGTTCAAGGAAACTTGCTTCCAAGAAAATTGTTCGACTGAAGTGTCTGTGATTTGTTTATCCTTGGAGCGGAAACAAGCAACGGAATGAGATGGTAAAATGGACTGCATTTTAAAATGTCCCCTGCATTAAAACACAGAAGAGAGGGGGAGAAAGTGTGCAAGCCTTAGGGTCTGATCCTGATCTATCCTTGGGGTAGGGCCCCATGCTGCAATATCTAGAAATAGGTAGAGCTGTTACAATTCCTTCCCACGGTAGTCCTCATCCTACAAAATTTATTTATATCATAATATGTATACACCACTTGATAGTTAAAAAAAACTAACTCGAAAGGATAAAACAAAAAATTAGAACCCTACTTGAAAACATACAAAAGTTAAAGCACTAAAGCAGATTTAAATTACCTCAACTTTAAAAGGTTGTATTGTAGTTGTTTAAAGCCACTTTATAATACACTCTGATATTAAAAGCAAAAGCAAAACAGAACAAACCGACCACAATGTGACAGAAAACTGAGCTTAAAAAGATAGTGTCCTATGGCCAATGATGAGGGATGATGTGAGCTGCAGTCCAGCAACATCTGGTGGGCCCTAGATTCCCTATCCTGTTCTAGCGGCAGATTTATTGAGAAAAACAAACCTATTACTTATCAAAAGGACAGGGCTTCCGTAACAGTTGTCCTTTTTCGATAACAGAGTTTCAGAAGATACCCAGTTCAGAAATACACTGGATTTATATCATCAAGATCCCTCAAGCAACTAAAAGACTGGGTGTTTGTTTAAATGTTTCAAAAATAATACCACCTCCCTCTCTGGTATAATTATTCAAACAGATGTCATCACTGCTCCTTCCCCACAATTTAGCAATGGGTTACATTTTCTGTCTGCCTTGCAGTGCTGGTATAGCATGGGGGCCAACAGTTTGATTCTGGGCATGTCTACACTCATTGTGTGCAATGGATCTTACTTTCAGGAAAGGGTGCCCATAATTGCAGCCTATGGTGCTGGGCTACAAATCAAGATCTCCTTGGATCTCCTATTACCTAAAGGATGGGCATATTTTGAGCTTTGGGAAAACTACTCTTTCTTTTTTGCTTGCCTGTAACGTGCCCTTGAACTCTGATGCCTTTTGATGGACTACGTGGAGGATAGAGAGGGGTGTGTGTAGAGAGTGAAACTAGCCAACTACACCAAAGGTATAATTAACATTTGTGGCTCCACCCACTTTGCCTCTGGCCCCACCCACCACCAGCATGAGGTCCTCAGAAGGCTGTCCAGAGAGAAATATGGAGTATGTTAATGTATTGTCCTGTCGTGATTGATGGTTTTTGAATAATTGTATTTAACCTTGTAATTTACTGATGAATTTAGCTTTGCCAATCAGGAACCGTTGAGGTGTGTGAGCGTCTCAGCCTTGTTAAGTTTAGTGTATGAACATGTTGGTGAGTAATTTTTAGACATTATTTTACTTATTGTTTTTAAAAAGGGATATGTAAATGCTCACAGAGTGCATTATAATTATTATTTAAGATGAAGTCCATCCCTTGAAGAAACTACACTAGTGAAACGGTGATAACATAAGCTAGCCGCCCGTCGGAGGACAGACGAGGACGCCTGAGAGACTTTAGCACTTTATTAAATTGGACTCTTTGCACATTGTACGTTGCACTTTTTGAGCCTTATCCGGCTCTTCAGAGACATTTGTATTTGCTATGTATTTCATTCCCTCCGGTTGCACATATATACATGATTGAATGCTTTCACGGTTCGTGTATTTCTATACATCCTGCTATATTACCGTGTTGTCTGTTGTTGTTGTTGCTGCATCGCTCACTTTAGGCAATAGGGGAACTTCTCATTGGGAGGCAAATATAGCTGCTGTCGAAGGGGCGGGATTGCGGAGGGGACCCCCCCTTCTCCCCTCCAGATACCCAATCCTCTTCCACTTTGCACATGAAGAGTTAATAAAGGATTGGGGAACCCCATGTTCATTACTAAACATGGAATTGGGATAGCTCAGGGGGTAGAGCATGAGACTCTTAATCTCAGGGTCATGGGTTCGAGCCCAAGGCTGGGGGGGGGGGAATTCCTGCATTGCATGGGGTTGGATTAGATGATCCTCAGGGTCCCTTCCAACTCTGCAATTCTATGGTTCCATGTAGTTTTACCCTTTGGTAAGCTGAGTGAATATATTTGAAAGCAGCTTGGCTACAGGAGTCCCCAGAAGTACAGTCGTACCTTGGCAGTCAAATGGAATCCATACCGGAAGTTCGTTCAACTTCCAAAATGTTTGGAAACCAAAGCACGGCTTCTGATTGGCTGCAGGAAGAAGTTGCAGAAGCCCAGTCGGACGTTCAGCTTCCAAATAGTTCGCAAACACTCAATTCTGGGTTTGCAGCGTTTGGGAGCCAAAACGTTCGAGAACTAAGCTGTTGGAAAATCACGGTACAACTGTATGTATGTATGTACATATGTATGATCTGTAGCATAACCTGGTCATCTTTCTCTCTCTCTCTTTGTTGCTGTTGGCAACTGCAAACTAAAGAACGGTTCTGTAGCAAAATGTAGAGGTAAAATCATGGTCATAATTGTTTGGTTTTTTTTAATGCTCAAATGGTCTCATTTGCTCACTGGTTTTGAACAGTAACTACAGGTTTACCTAAACTAGAAACATCCTGTTTTGGAACAATATTACCCAAGAACACAAGGAGTTGCAGTTTAGGTGCAAATCCCTACCCCCACCCACAGAGATGCAATTCACTAGAGAGAAGGAACGGCTGTTAACCCAGTTTGTTTCCAGTGTAGGTAAGCCTATGATAATGGAAGATCTGGAGGCACTGCCTTTTCACAGGGGCTTAGCAGAGAAGCAGCAAAATTTCAGCTTCCCTTCTGTAGTCCCAAAAAGCTAAAAGGAAATATCCAGTCCAAGCTTTCCAGAGCGAGGGGCAGTTTAATCTGGAGGGGCTCTGGGATAACTGGCAGGGGAGACTGAAGTAACAGAGGAAGCAGCACACTTCAGCTATGGAAAGGCAGCATACAAATAAAATGATGATGATGATGGGCTTGGTTTTGGTTGGCTTGAAAACCCAAAACAGACAAAGGGACACGGGCAAATCGGATGTACCCATTTTCACTTTGAGATCTGGATGTTTCATTGAGCTGTCTTCAAGTCCTGCTGTGCTAGCTGTCCTGAAACTGGTGCTCTTCAGAGGTTTTAGAGCACCACTTCTAGCATGGCTATCATCTTTGTACCAGAAACAAGGTGAGATTTTGTATGTGTGTGTGTGTGCGTGCATATGACGACATACAAGATTCCCTTGACACATCACCTTAAGTTCTGCCCATGACTTTAACAGAGTATGTCAAAACAGTTCCCTCTTGTCCTGAAGAAAATGTAATCGCCTCAAGGGCAACTGGAGTAGCTGCCCCTCTTTTGCAAGAGTTGCCACACTGCCAGGACCTCCTATTTTATACGGCTGAAGGCTGCATTTTTATACACACATGGGTTGATTTAGTGAAACATTGTGGAGACAGATCCACGAATGGCATGCGAAAAGGGACCTTTTCCGATAAGCTGAAGATCAGCTAAGTGCAGGTGGGACCTGCAACAAAGAGTTGTGGTGTGGAATGCTCCTGTTCTGAGTTCCAGGGTGCCAGAGCCAGTCCTATCATTAGGTGTAGTGAGGCAGATGCCTCAGACGAAGTGGAGCCACAGAACAGCAGCAAGGTGTCGGAAGACAGAGCTGTCTGCGTCACATATCCTGCCCTGCATTTCCTAAGCTCTGTGTGTCTCACAGCCTGCATTTCTTTCTGCTCTTGGGTGCAGTGAGGTATGTTGTCCCACTGCCAATGTTAAAGTAAAGTTCTGATAGCATATTCCGTTTATATGCATCAACAGACACTTGAACCTTTGCACTGCAGGAAAATCTTGGGAAGCAAACACATAGAGACTTTAAACTGGAAAATAAGAACTCTTACTTTCATTATTGGATACTTGGATAGAAGAATTTCATAGTCTAACTGTGGTGGAGTCCAAGGGAGCCTTGCTTGCTCCTTTGTTCTTGGCAGAGACAGGTCCAAAATGACCTCTCCCCAAGAGGTCCAATAGAGAAGGCTGAAGGGAGGAAACTGCAACCCGAGAATATCAGTTGGAGGAGGGTCGGCATAAAGAACAAGGGTAATTTGACAGTTTAGCAAACTGGAGGTTCCCCTCTCTGTCTGTTTTAACCCCATGCAAACTTCTCAGATTGTCAATCATGCGTAGAGTTAAAGAAGTTAGCAGCCCTATGTCAAATGCAGGTCTCTTAATCCAACCCAGTGGTGCTGCATCTTAGGCTGCTACTGTAATTGCACCATACCATCTGAGGCAAGTAGCAGAAAGGAATGCCTAATGTGCTCCAGGGATGGTGAACCTGTGGCCCTTGAGATGTTGTTGGACTCCAGAGCCCATGATCCCTGGTCAATGGCCACTGGCCATGCTGGTTAGGGCTAATAGGAGTTGGACTCCAACAACATATAAAGGGTCACTGGTCCCCCTTACTGATTGATTCATAAGTTTGGTTTGCTGAAAAGAAGAGTCTTGGATTTCTAAAGGGAGGACTATGGGTGCTACTCTGAATCCTGCTGCTGCTGCTGCCATATAATGTGAGGCGTTTTTCAAAGAGGAGAGAAAACACAAGAGGAAAATGGGGAAACAAGAGCCTGCTCCCTACGCAAAGGTTAGTTTGGAACATCACATAGTCTTTGTTTGTTGTTCTACAGCATTGCAGCAATTATTAGGGCAAGAACAGAGGAAATAAAAGCTGCCACCCATCAGGATGTGATGTTCCCCAAATAACCTGATTGTGGAATAGTGTGCTGGTAGAGTGAAACTTCAGCTAACAGCCTGTGACCTGCGCAGTCCTAATTTTTGTGTGTTAAGTCTTAGGGGCTTTTGGTCCATTTCTATTCCTGGTATTTAAGTGGCTGCATAATCGTAAAACGGAGCGAGTCCTTTCTTTGTAGCTCCTGACCGCACTTTCTACACAGCAGTGCAATCATTCTTGTGGTTATGCTGCACACCATTCACAAAGATAACCACCTGATGTGAGAGACATGAAAGAGTGCTTTAAGGACTCTACACTTTTATTAGTCAGATATTTCATCTGTGTTGATGGCCAGCATGCTTGTGAGTCAACATGTTGGCTTCGCTACATTTCCTTGTACTATTGCCTCAAGAAATTAGCCTTGAGGCTAAAAAACAGCGAGAAGCCACCACAAGTTTCAGTTATTGGTCAGCTGATAAAATGTTGAGAAAGGGCCAGATGGGAATGGTTTGTTTTACAGGATAGGTAGGCCGCCGACCCACGTCATAGAAAAAAACCACAAAAGGAATCAACCTGCTCCTTCTGTGCGTCAGGAATAAAAGCTTGAGAAATCCTCTCATTCCTTGTGTCCAAACCAAATTTTGGTTCTTTCACAATAGTCGTTTAGGCAGCCTGACTACTTCTCTGAAGAAGAAGAAGAAGAAGAAGAAGAAGAAGAAGAAGAAGAAGAAGAAGAAGAAGAAGAAGTAGAAGAGAGAGAAAACATACTCTGGCAGTATTCTTTCTCCATTTCTAAGAAAGGGATGGAGTTTTCAGGTATGCCTGTGTCAGACATGAAGTTGTGGTCCTCACATGCCGGCTACTTGAGGCAAAGTGTGTGTAGTAGTTTTTCATAGACCCATGTTACTCATAAATCAAGTACCCTTGCACAACCTCTGAATCTGTCTGGATCAATCAAAGATTTCCACAAAATATCATGCAAGGGCTTTGCTTTAGCTAAGAGTTGACTGAAGGATTCTGCTACACACACCCTTGAAGAAGGCTGTGGCTACTGAACAAATGAAAACTTGAGTACACTGCTTCACACTTGCATGTTATGAGGGCTACAGGAAACAGAATTTAAGGGGATAGAGTCACAAATGTCTGAGAGGCTTCTATTAAAAATGGGTGGGGAGAGGAGAGGATTTCCAGCAAGTATAACCTTCCTTATGCCCTGCTTGATGAGTTGACCTTGCTGAAACAAGGCTATTCTACAAAATTATTAAAGACAGAAGACATTCATAGGTCCTTTTATGACACAGCCCTGGATAAGCAATTAAAAGGAAACTGAATCGACAGTTTTGTCATCAGTTTATCACATAACCCTTTCCATTAAAAAAAAACACCAAAAACCTCTGGAGAAATGAAAATACAAGAGAAAGAAAGGCAGCAGTGGGCAGATGTGTGTGCTTGGTGGAGGCGGACAAAATCTATATTCTTATCTCAAGTCTCCAAGATAGCCACACACCCCTGAGCCTTGCCATCATCCAGAGCTGGCCTTGCCACTTTCTCCTCTCAGAGGCGAACTTTCCTTCAGCCTAATTCTCTCCTCTACATGTCAGTCCACAGCTCACCAGGGAATATGCTTTACACGCAGAAAGTCCCAGATTCAACCCTTTCCCTCCTGATCTGGTTCCCTCCAGATATTTTGGACTACAGCTCCCATCATTCATGATCAATGACCATGCTGGCTGGGACTGATGGGAGTTGCAGTTCAAAACATCTGGAAGGAGCCATGTAGTATAAGGCAGGTGTCGGCAGGACTGAGGCAGATGGACCAGATGGATCAATATAATGCATCTTCCTATGTCCATAGGTTGCCTTCTTTCATCCCACATATGAAGCTGCTTGGCCCACTGGTACATCTTGCTCAGCATCTTGGAATGTGGCATTAGAAGCACTTCCTGACCCAGCTTCCAGAGAACATTTTAAGTGCCATGGATTGAACCTGAGATCTTATGCATGCAAATTATGGGCTCAACCACAGAGCTACAGTTGAGCTTTGGTTTGTATGGCTTCCGGTCACTGCAGAAGGTAACCTTGGCCAGTGAGCAACCTTTTGACCATCTTAATTGCAAGGCTCTTGGACCTCCCAGCAAGCTGCTCCTGGAAGTTCATAGCACCAAGAACACAGGGCCCTGATACTGCCAGTACTTAGTCAGTATCTGTATTGTGGGCCAACGGGTGACTGACAGCCAGAGAAGACTGCTACTGGAGATAGAAGCTGTAACACTCATGCATCTTAAGGGTTAAATGCCCACACTTGCTTAGCTGTAAGGAAATAAAGCAAGGTCACTGAAAGGTGATTTAAATGGACTTCTCTTTGACAGCTGTGAATATACTGCTCTGTTTGATCAATTGTTAAATATAGGATCACACCCTCTTTCCATTCCCCCCTCCCATACAGCATAGAATTAAAACTTGGTATATGATATCCTTTTCCCTTATATACTGCAGTACTGTGAATTCATGGAAATGTTATGTGCTACCCATGCAAGGAATAAGCTGGACAATTTATTTCCTGTATAATAACTGCTTTTGCCACTGTGTAAGGTAAATACAATTGTTAGAGAGTCTGTGTTTAAAAGCCCTTTTTGCGTGTGCCAGAATTAAACTACAATACCATTATAAATTATGTGCAAGATCAGGAAACAGCACATTTTATATAGGCTAGGTAGTAAAATAAATGAGAGAGCTGTCAGATTAATTACTCTTTCTACCTTTCTTACAATCTGCAAAGGCTCACCCCATAAATTTGCACCAGGCACTTGGTAAGAGCTGAACACAACTGTGTTCATTCTAGAAAAACACTGGTGGTGCTGTCAGGATAGGACTTTAGGGCAAAAGTCTAGGGCGCCACTCAGCAGAATGAATAGAAAGACCCCCAAATGTCGGAAGGTCTCCTTACATCATTTTGAAATACTGTAAGTGTTGTAATACTGTATATCTTGCCATCTAAAGAAGGGAGGGGCCCATATGGGCATTAAGGGTTGTGTGCAATGCCAGTCAGTGGCCATTATTAACTTAAGTTTAATTTAAATGGATTTACTCTGAGTCTAACATTTACTTAACTTCACTTCAGCCAGAGTGGAGGGTGGAGGGCTGCATGTAGAAAGCAAAATTTTGAAGTTTGAAAGAGAGAGAAAAAAGTTTTCTTATTACAGTTGATCACCTATGTACACAAACATTTGTTTAAAATGATATTGCTCAAAGGAAATGAATAGGCTAAAAAAAAAAAACTCAACACACCCCACCTGTTAGTTACAACAGGTGAGCTAGGTTTGGTGCTGATATGCTTTGAGGAAGTGGCCCAGTTCACTTTGTGGAATCCACAAGAATCTGGCCAGGATTGAAACCTCCACTCAGCTATGAACCTCACTTGGACCTGCCACTGCCTCTCGGCATAACCTACCTCACCGGGTTGTTTGGGGGGATTATATGAGGAGGGGGAGAGTCATGTACCTCAAGCTCCTTGGAGAAAAGATGGGTTTATAAATGCAATAAAATAAAGCTAGGCATTTGCCTTCAAACAAAGCTCAAAAACACTGACAAACACTGTGGCTTAAGAGAATCTTTTGTATGTTCAGGACAGAAACCAGCCAATATAAAAGCTACTGACATTAGAGTCACAGGGAGAATTACCGGTATAGCCAAGGATGAACACTGTAGCCATTGTAAACCTGTATTTTATGTCTATTTTTATATTTTATATTTTATATTTTTATATCCAACAGAGATATACATATTAACTCAGAAGTAATTCCCATGGGGTTTGCTCCCAGGTACTGTAAGTGGGTATAGAACTGCCACCTGAAATTGTATCTATTTTTGCAACTGTTGTTTTTGCAAATTTTATGCACATTAAAACTACAATTAGTTGACACCAGCACATTCTTTCTTTCTTTCTCTCCCCTCCCCACTCCCACAATCAAAAGAAATGAAAAGGAATATTTAGGAATAAACTTTCAAGGTCTTAAGACAGGAGAAAACTGACAATTTTAACAAAAATATTTAATTAAGATGGGGGGAGGGGAGTAAAACTTTACAACTGGCCCAAATAAAGTGGCTGCATTCCCCTACTCCCTATGAAATATTGGAAATCAATGAGTGATTATAAAGCAGGCTTTCTTAACCACTCCAACATAAAGTAATGGAATTAATTTGATCCTGCCTTTATCTCAGTAGACTTTGTGCACAATACAGTACACTGAACACTGTTCTGTGAACCATTATTATACTTTGGTAGGGCTTGTACCCTTTGTCTCCTGCTGGAATTACAGAGACGACTGAGGTCTGTTCCAAACTCCACTTGGTCACAGAATGAATAAAGTTATATACTGTATGTTGAGAAATGAGGGTGATATTTTAACCCCTTGTACGAATACTGCAGCCAGCTGGTCAGTTTGTGGAAGACGACGCAGGAATGGTATGAGACAAAGGGCCAGATGCCAATGCTAGCTGGGGAAAAAAATGGCAATACAACTAGGACTGGTTCAAGTAGTAGGGTTTTGGGAGAATTGTCCTTGCCTCTGCATTCCTGGAAACAATGACTGCATTCCCATGCAAGGCTTTCTTGATTATTGTGGTTTATCAGGAATGAGCAGCAGGTTGGTGTCCAATCACTTTCACTTCTCTCCTCCCTTGGTGCAAGCAGGCTAAGCAAACCAAGAAGCCTTGGCACCATGTTTATATCTGAACCATGGTTTGTTGCTCCTGAAGAAGTCAGCAAGCCAAGAACTAACCATGGATTTAGAATTAGAAACCATGAATTAGAAACTGTGGCTTGTTAGAGCGCAACAAGCTAGGGTCCCTGGTGAGCTTTACTACACTTTACAGAGAAGGAGCGAAAGAACAGAACATAAGAACACCCTCTTCACTGGCAGCTCAATGTTCCCCATGACGTGTCCTTCAGCCCCTAACATAAACTTTGTTCCTTACTGGCATTATATACAAATTGTCACATGTTTTCAGGCATTACCATTATAAAAGATAACTTCCACAGTGTGCACATTTAGTACATGTGGGCCATAATCCTATTGAATTGCTTCTGAATAAACATGCATAAGACTGCACTATATATTCCACCCTAAACACTTTTACTAGAGAGTAAATCCCATTGTATACACTGGAACTGGCTTCTGGAATGCACAGCAAGGCTGCAATGCAAACTTGCTTACTTAGTCCGCTTGAAATCAAGAAGGCTTGCTTCCGCATAAACATACAAAGTGTAGGAAGTGTTCCAGTTTCACCAGCCACCGAATTCAAAGTACCCAAAGGTACCGGTATATGCCAAATGTAAAGCAGCAGAGGCGCATAGCAAGACCAACCAGGCATCTTTCCCAAGCAATAGACTAGTAGGCCACTGTGGTTTCATTCAGCATCCTCTGTTTTCTCATTATTTCTGGCAGCTTATTAGCAATGATTCAACTTTGGCGAAGTATCTTGTATGATATCATTTCAAACCATTCTCTATCTAGCATCCCCATGGGGCAGTAACCTTGGCTACAAACAGCCAAACATTCATTTTATCACCACTTTCCACCTCCCAGCAATATGGAAAACCCTCTGTACTGTAGGATATTATGTAATACAAGTGGGACCTGCAACAAAACACTGCAGCGTGGATGATGGCTCCTGTTCCCTGTTCCCGTCAGCCAGTCAGGGCTTCCTCCATGACAGATGGAACATCTCACGCTCTCTCCCACCAATTTTCTGTCTGTCTCGCCAATAGTCAGTCAGTCTGTCCTTCCAATAGTCAGCATGTTGCTGGGTCTATTTCCTCTCTTTAGGTCCCCCCCCCCTAAATATTTTTCATGCTTCTGTGAACCTGTAAACCCAAGCTTGCTTATACCTCTTTGTGTGTAGATCAGGAGTGTAGAATATCAGGCCCTAAATGTCTCTATCCCAGTCTCTATCTAGAGCTAAGGACTCTCCAAAAGTCACCTCCGCTCCCTCCAGACCACAAACCCTGCACTGAATCCTCATTGAGTACTTTTGCTTGGTTTAAATGTATCTTTGAACTATGATAACACCTCTTACTTTCCTGGAGGGGTGTGGGTGTCCAAATTTCTGACTTTTGTGGCTGGAATGTAGCAACTGGCAAGTTGGAACTCAGGTTAATCCTAGTCATTTGACTACCTTCAACAGGGGGGTCTTTAGCATATGCGCCGCTGGGGTGCAAAGATCTGCCCAGCGCCCCCAAATTTAGTTTAGCCCCCAAATTAACTTTTATTATGCTTATGTCAGACACCACCCTTACGTCTTAGGGCAGGGGGCAGAGGAGTTCACCAAAGTGAAAAAAACCTCTTTTTTGCCATGCCGGTGAGCAGAAGCGACCCTCAGCCCGCCAGCCCCGAAGCCGGCCAAGAGGCAGCCTGTCCCGCTCCGTCTCGGGGTCCAGGAAGGGCAGGCATCCATGTGCATTTCCCCTTCCCTGGCACAGCTGTCGGTTGGTGCTCAAGCCAGCTCGTTGGAGTATGGCATCAGGGGAGCGAGAGAAGGAGGGCGCCTCGAGGAGCTTCTCATCTTTGCAGGTCTGGGTGCCCTGGAGCGCCGCCTGGAGTGCCGCCTGGAGCAAGACCAGGAGGGGGGCGAGGAGAGGGGTGCTGGCCCCACGGAGGCTGCCCATGGCGCATCTTTGGTAAATGAGCGCACAAAGTCGAACACCCCTCCTGTTTAGTGAAACAGTAGATATACATTTCGGTAATACTTAGGTATATATGTATTTTGTTTTTCAAGCTTGATGAAAATTATTTATTATTTCATAACAGGTAGGTAGTTAAGAGCTTAGGTGGCTTCAGCAGCAGGCGCCTGGTGCCCCTCAGAATTTGGCACCTGGGTGCCCTGCACCCCTTGCACCCCTGGGTAAAGACGGCCCTGACCTTCCCATATGCACACCTCTCCTGTGCAGACACAAAGGGTGTCACCTGGTGACAATCTTCCCCACTATGGTGAAATGTGTTACACTTAAATTCTAGAAGTTATTTCTATGTTTGCATCTTTAGGGTTGCCATGTGTCCTATTTTCCCCCAAGACATGTTCTCTTTTTCAAAGGGGTAAAATTTCTGTCTGGGTGGATTTTTAAAAATTTGCCAAAATGTCTCTGGCTATACTTTCTTAATGAGACATAGACATAAACTGGTGGCTGAAGACTTGCTCTTCCTTTCTCCTGCCTCCCTCAGCAATATATCAAAGCTTCTATAGCCAACATATAGTAGGGGTATTTAAAATGAGAGTTGCCACGGCGTTCTCTTTTTTGCTCTTAAAAATATAGCAACCCATTTAATACATATAAATTAGCACATGCAAACTGTAGATGCCACCTGACTCTGGGCAGCTACAGTGAATTTTACAAGGAACTACTCAGTGTTGCCAGTAAAATCATATTCTGGCTTCTAGATGAACTGTATTTGGGGCCTGGAGTGTAGGTGTGATCTCTGAGTGTGGTTTACATACACACGAGTACCAAGGACACATGTCCAATCCTTAGTTCTGAGGCACGTGCACATTCAGGATGAATACTTTGTTTACATCAGGAGTGTACTTCCTTTCACATGTCATGAATAATTGTTTATTGGAAGCATCCATTGCTTAATCCCTAAACCTTTTCATTAATCCTTGCTGTGTTGCTGGTAGTTACTCTTGCCTTCTGCTTAACAAAGCTACCAGACCAACGTGGATGGCACATCAAATTTGGGAGCTTGCATCTGGGAGTGAGCAGAATGCAAACATCCATCGAGTCTGAAGAGCTGCAAGGTCTGACTGCTGGCTTCTCTAGCAGGGCGCTTGGCCTGTTTCATAAACACACACAAAGCCAACCAACAGGAAACTCAGTGTGCGACTGTGGGTGAGCAAAATGCTTTGAACTATGGGCAATGCGCACACCCAAATTACATACTGTGATGCTCACAATATTTGAGCTGTTCCACAATGCAGAAGCCAATTATTCTTGGCATGAACTCCCAGCGTGCTTTCCAGCTCGCCATCACTCACATGTGGAACTGTGCCACATCAAACGAACCAAGTCATAAATTCCATAAATCCCTTGCAGATGAAAGTAAAGTATGTGGGGGCGGTTGGGGCGGGAGAAAGGGCTTGTGGTGAACAGAACGTTTAGAATAAACAGGCTGTCATTCATCTGCTCAGAGGTGTTATCACTGCAACAGGAAAGAACGATGGTTCAACAGTCAGCCCAGGATTGGCCACTAACCATCACCAGTGAAGAAGGCTCAAGATGGATTTTCATAAACATGAAGAAATAATGCAGCAATAGATTGCACGGAAAAAGAAAAGGGCCAAATCCTACTTCTTCACAGTTTCCTGAGCATTATTTTCTGCTGGGGGGTTCTTTTTAAGGTTTGTTGTATACCACTAAAAACAAGTTATTGGGTTCCTGGGGGAGGGGGTTCCTAGGGACAGAAGGTTCCATTCCATCCTAAGAGGCCAAGGAAGTGGTGGCATCTTCCTGTCTGCCACACTGGCACCACAAGCTAGGTTAATATAATGCCCTCAACAAGCAGTTGCTCCCAGTGTGGTGTAGTGGTTAAGAGCGGTAGACTCGTAATCTGGTGAACTGGGTTTGTGTCTCCACTCCTCCACATGCAGCTGCTGGGTGACCTTGGGCTAGTCACACTTCTCTGAAGTCTCTCAGCCTCACTCACCTCACAGAGTGTTTGTTGTGGGGGAGGAGGGGAAAGGAGAATGTTAGCCGCTTTGAGACTCCTTCGGGTAGTGATAAAGCGGGATATCAAATGCAAACTCCTCCTCCTCCCCCTCCCCCCAATGGCTCTTCAGAAAGTTCAGTCATAGGTTGGATGATTCTGGCTCATTTCCTGGTGGGGATGGGCTCTCGGAGAACATTTCATTAGTACTCCTGCGTCTGTCCTGGTATCTGGGTAGCTTCTGCACATACAACTCAGGGTGTTTCTTATGATCGATGAGGCTTTTTAAGGCTTGGTCCCAGCAATCCTTGGAGACTGGCTCCGTTTCCATGTGTCAAGGGCAGGGACTGTCTTGCTACTGATATTGTAAGTGATTATTGGAGTTTTTAGAGAAGGCCCTATTAGAGCATTTATAGAACAATTCTATGCATGTCCAAATGGAGCTCCCACTGAGTCACTTTCCTGTCATTACACATTTGATTCGTTAAACTGAACATTACCAAAGCAATGAGGATAGTCAGTAAGATTTGTCACTTCACAAATAATGACTGCATATGAACGTTTACTTTTGCCAAACTTTCAACCACACTTCTTCACAGTGGCATGAAGTTAAACTAGCTTGTGAGGATGATTGGGACATTGCGAGTCGTGTGAGCATCGCACCTCCCTCCCTAAGCTGAGCAGGAGCTTCCCAGGCTTTGGGAAGGAGGCACCAGGGGAACATTTAGGGGACTAGTCTAGTCCCCCTAGTCCACTGACTGCATGCCACTGCTTCCTCAGCTGATACTATAGCACCCAAAGCAGCAAAAAGTCTTTACCAGTAAAGGTAAAGGTAAAGGACCCCTGGGCGGTTAGGTCCATCCAAGGTGACTATGGGGTGCAGCGCTCACCTTACTTTTCAGGCCGAGGGAGCTGGTGTTTTCCACAGACAGCTTTCCGGGTTGTGGCCAGCATGACTAAACCGCTTCTGGCGCAACAAAACACTGTGACGGAAGCCAGAACACATGGAAACACTGTTCACCTTCCCATCACAGCGGTACCTAGTCATCTACTTGCACTGGTATGATTTCGAACTGCTAGGTTGGCAGAAGCTGGGACAGGGCAACAGGAGCTCACCCGGTCGCACAGATTTGAACCGCTGACCTTCCGATCAGCAAGCCCAAGAGGGGGAGTGGTTTAAACCACAGCATCACCCACATCCCTTACCAATAAAATGGTACTAAGAAAAGAAACTCTGGGATAAAATCCTCAAGACCAATACATATTTCCCTGTGATTCTGCAAGCTGCAGCAAAGCTTCAGTGTTTCCAAATAAGCTGCCTGTAAGAGGCAAGTTAAAATTAATTCCACCAAGCAACTCACCACGTGATTGGCAAGGGACTTCATAATACAGGTATGTGGCACAAACTACTGGGAACTTATCAAGTTGTGATCAGTGGTGTGATTTTGGAGTGCAGGAGATCTGCTTGACAGCACCCATAACCACACCAGAATGCAAAAAACTAGGCAGCTGTGTGTAAAGACATTTTACTATGCAAATGAAGGAAGCATGACTGGTCTTTCAAGGAAGGGTCCTTCGGTATCATAAAGACTAAACTCTCTTGCAGCATGGCTGCAGGCACTTATCTGGAAGTGAGCGCCAATGAATTCAGCTTACTCCTGACTGCAAGCTCGCAAAACATATTGCGCAAAACACATTGCTCGTTAGCAAAAGGTCTTCACCTAGCTGAAATGTAACCTAAGCTTTTAATCAGGAGTGCAAACAATCTTGCAAAGCGGTGTGCCAACATTTATGTTGCTAACCTGAAGCAGAAATCCATTCAGAGCAAAGGACCCGAAAACCTCATTGTCGTATCATTCAGCCAGGTATTTCCCCTCCAGTACACCACTCGCTAGGATGGTTATAACCTGCCACCAGGATTAGACAAATTAATTCATGGAGGATAAGGCTATCCATGTCTACTAGCCATAATGGCTATCCTCTGCCTCCATGGTCAGAGGCAGTAATGCTTCTGAATACTAGCTGCTGAAAACCACAGGAAGGGAGATTGCTGTTGTGCTAGGGTCCTGCTTCTGGTTGTCCACTGTGAGAACAGGATGCTGGACTCCACTTGGCCTCATCTAGCAGGTTCTCCTTATGTTCTTCTGAGACCCTGATTGAAGAGACTTTCAGACCAGGCAATACAGGGTCAGATGGGTCAGAACGTCTGACTTTGTATAGTGTCCAATGTCTTCTAAGGAGGCTTCACTGACCCATAGAGGTCAAAGCTATGAAAAATATGCTGTACCACCAATATGGTACAAAAATGGAACTGGGTCGTGTCAACACAAGAGGCTTCTGCACATGTTTCCTCTTGAAAATCACAGGCCTTTATGGTAAATATTTATGTACTGACAGGCAA
Source organism: Lacerta agilis (assembly GCF_009819535.1). NCBI lineage: Eukaryota > Metazoa > Chordata > Lepidosauria > Squamata > Lacertidae > Lacerta > Lacerta agilis. Next base: position 22,973,664 of record NC_046322.1, read on the forward strand.
TCTTTTTTAAAACTAATGAACGTGCACTTTTCCCTATAAAAATGATGAGAAAATGTTTTAATTTCTCCATTGCTTAATATAAAACCAAGTAAATTAATATCTTTTAATCTGGTCGGGACATTAAACCTGCACCGTGAACACGTATCCAGAGTGCTAGCAGACCTTGTAAACAACTATTATGCTCCCCATAATAATCTTTGTCATATCCTGCCTATTGAGTCAAGCAACAATTCCAGGCATATCCCATTTACTGTTATTGGAAAGATGACCAGAGTGCACAAGTGCTTTTGTTCGCACATCTGTCTCATCATATAAAGGCTTAACACTGCTGGTTTCGCTGAGGTTTACAATTAAATTCGTGTCATGAAATGATGCAATATTTTAGCATTTTAAAATAATGAAATGTAACTGGTTTAGGTACCAACACAGCACTCTCTCTCTATCTCTTTCTCTCTCATTCTTGCATGTTTACAGTGAAGGCATTCAAGAAATGATCTGACGTCAAACACAGAACAACAGTGCTTAGCAAAACCCAGAAAGGAAAGTCAGAGATGATGGGAAAACTTGCTACTTCTAGGTTGCAATCCTAAATCCAGTAATCTCATAGTAATCCCCATTAAACTTAATAGGACTTAATATGTCTGGGTAGGCATAAATAAGAGAATGCACTGCTAGGCTGGGAGTACACTTCACTGAAATCAGTGGGGTTTACAATTGAGCAGGCCTATATAGAATTGCTTGGCTGATTTCCCTCCCTGTACATCACATCTTCCAGATCTGCAATTTTATTTCATAATGATTATAATGCATACTGAGCGCTTTTCAAAATAATTATAACCAATAAAAGACTAAGCCCTGGTGCACCCCCATCCCTGGCCCCCAATCGACGAAACTCACAATGCAACTGACAATGCTGTAAAATAAGCATTGCCTCCTATACTGAACGTGTGGAAACTTGTGCAGGCAAGGGAACATCTTGGCAAAGAAAAATGCTTGGCTTTCCCTCTCTCTTTTCAGCCAGGGGGTCAAGCAGTGAAAGAACCAACAAATACGCTATTGTTATGGTACAAAGGGGATATGTTTATGAGACACCACTTGAAAAATGAGTTGAGGTTTCGAAAGGATGACACTCAACACGTACTGCACAGCTAAAAGAATTCTGGATAGCGGAGATACCACGTGACAATACTCTGCATACGGCAGCAATGTCTGGAAAAGGGAAATCTAGACAGATGGCAGAAAAGAGAGCGAGAGGGAGGGAGAGAGAGGAAGCAAGGAAGGTGTGAGGTCAGAGCGCAAAGGCAGGAGAACACAGGAAGTGACCCAGACTTAGAGGGGGCTAAGTCCAGATGGCAAAGTCTTTGGGAAATCTGAACCAAAACGGCAATAACAATCACCTGAATGGTGTTGGATGTCTTGCTTCTGTCACAGAGCAAAAGTCCAATTTAGATTTCCCCACATATCTTTTATTACATTGATATACTGTAGTTCCTCCACGGAGCTTACAGTGGCATATCTTGAATTTCTCCACTGTATCCTTACAACACCCCTATGAGGTATGGTAGACAGGAAGGAGGGAGACCGGTGTATGTGGGTTTTCCCAATGTATGCTGAAAACAACCCAGAGGTGCTTCCTTTCTGGAGAAAAGTAGCCCACCATATAAAATAACCTGTGTGCTTGGGCATCCATAGTGATGGTTATTGGAACCATGGTTGAGGGAGTTTCGCAATAACCTGTGGTTAGTGGTAACCAGGTTGCCCGAATTGGATGTAAAACTATGGTCATCTCACACTGAGGAAGGGAAATTGAGAGGAAAAATGGATGGAAAAGAGCAGGCAAGCTTGGAGGATGCTCCCATGGTTTGGTGACTGGTTCTGTAATGTCTGAATTGAAGCTGAGTGCCTGCCTTGATAAGCCCTAACCATGTGTGCCCACCCATTTTATTTTTAAATTACATTTATATCTTACTCTTCCTCAAAGGATTTCAGGGTGAGGTACCTTGTGAGGTAGATTACATAAAGAAATGACTGGCTCAAAGTCACTCAGTAAGCTTAACAGTAGAATGGTGATTTGAACATGGGTCTTCCTCAGTCTTACTGTATTGGCCCAATATAAGCCACATTTCCCCCCCAAATTCCGACTGTGAAAAGTTAAAGTGCAGCTTATATTTGGAACCGAACGCTGTGCGCCTGCCTCCCAGCACTACTGCCCTGAATGGAGGATGGGGGCGGATAGCGCCAACTTGGGGAGCGGGGCGCCAAGCGCTGGCCGCCCCCTCCCCGTTCAGGGTGGCAGTGTCGGGAGGCGGGCCGCATGCGCAAATAAGCCTGGAATTTTAAAGGTGTGGCTTATATTCAGGCCAATACAGTATTTAAAACACATACACACAGAATTAATGAACTGTAGCTTGTTAAAGGCACTGGGAATTGTAGCTCTGTGGTAGGTAAGCTACAGTTCTTAGGATTATTTTTTTAGGGGGGGATCTTGATTTAAATGTATGGTGTGTACATGTCTTACAGTGACATACGAGTGTTTAAATGTATGATGTGAATGTGATGCTAGTCTGACACCTACACCACTTGACTGTCATGCCAGAAGACTAGGTGCCTGAAAAGCACATATTAATTGTTTATTACGGGAATGACCCTTCTGTATTCACAATAAGTGGTGTGTGTGTGTGTGTGTGTGTGTGTAGAACCAAGTTATCTGCAATGCAAATGGTCAGTTAGTTAAGTGTTTTTATTTATTTACTTGTTAGCGGGGGGACGGGGACGGGACGGACTGCTCCCTGACTATGCCCATGATCCCAACCCTGCTCTTTCTCCTAAGGTGATTCAGAAAGGTATGATTCTAGCCTTCAGTTGCTGCTTTGGATTAGATGCATTAGTGTTGACTTTGAAGTATCTTTTCTGGCCTTGATGCCTGAGTCAGTTTCATGCTGCTGTTATTTGTTGCAGCCCCACTGACCACGAAACAAAGAGCATCATTAAGAACTCTTAAGAGCATTAAGAGCTCTTAATAATGTGTGCATGATCCGGACTGTTTTGGGTGGATAAGGTGGCGCTTCCACGACACTGTCTCTTTTCGAGCCCGTAAGCTGCTCATCTGCCAACCTCACCCTCTGCCACTTCGTTGGGGCGGTCATGTCACTCAGACCGCTCTGGTCAGCTCACATGTCACATACCCTGTACTCCTGGTATAGTGGCTAGTGCGTCAGATTAGGAGGACGCAAAATCAGAGCCCCACTCAGCCATCAAACTCACTAGGCAACCAAGTTTGTTATGGCCTTTGTTGGCATCAGTCTGTCTTGAGACACAATGGAGTGTGCCTCTGGGGGTGAAATCAAATTGCTGCATTTGCAGCACTGAAGTGACCTCCCCAGGGTGCAAGTGTGTATAGAAGTCCTGGGCTGCCCAGACAACAAGACCCCCGTCTTGACCTCACTGATGTGGTCCAAAGGAAAGCGGAGCAAGATACAGTATTCAGCACCAGCTTGGCTGCAGGAGTTTCTGGAAGGAGGTGCACAGGGCGCTGGCCAACCACTCAGGATTTCATAGAATCATAGAGTTGGAAGAGACCACAAGGGCCATCCAGTCCAACCCCCTGCCAAGCAGGAAACACCATCAAAGCATTCCTGACAGATGGCTGTCAAGCCTCCTCTTAAAGACCTCCAAAGAAGGAGACTCCACCACACTCCTTGGTAGCAAATTCCACTGTCGGACAGCTCTTACTGTCAGGAAGTTCTTCCTAATGTTTAGGTGGAATCTTCTTTCTTGTAGTTTGAATCCATTGCCCCGTGTCCGCTTCTCTGGAGCAGCAGAAAACAACCTTTCACCCTCCTCTATATGACATCCGTTGATATATTTGAACATGGCTATCATATCACCCCTTAACCTTCTCTTCTCCGAAAAATTATCTTGTCTAGGGTTTGTTCCTTAGCATTTTTTCTTCCAAAGATATCCCACAAGAGCAGTGGAGGTTTAGGATCAGAGTTTTCCTTCTACTAGATAGGCCCCCTGCCCAGGTTGATGAGCCCCATCTGCCCCTCACTTCCCTCTACAGCACTTGCAGAAACAGAACAATAACCTTACAAACTGAGCACCGGGTGACTTCTGGCTCACTACTTTCCTGCCTAAGCTCCCTCGCAGGGTTATTGTGATGATTGAAAGAATGGGGGAGGGGAGAACTATGCACTTTGCCTTTAGTTTTGTGGAATAAATGTGGTCAAACTGCGGGAGGCAGTGGAAGACAGGAGTGCATGGCGTGCTCTGGTCCATGGGGTCACAAAGAGTTGGATACTTCTAAACGACTAAACAACAACCTACAAAAACAACAACAACCTACGTCATTTCAAGAAATGGTCACAGTTTCTATCGTCCCTGGATTCCAGGCATTTTATTTTATTATGCAGCGAACAAGAATAAAGGCTTTTTTGGGGGGGGAAGGGGGGAGAGAGTGCATACCATCCACTGCACCATTTCTTCAAGAGCTTTTCAAAAGTGGAAACGGGGTGCGGTGGGGACTCCAGATAGCTTCCAGCACATGCCTGCCATTGACATCTTTCTGACTCAACCCCAACCCATTTACTATTCAGGGGAATTGGAAATTTGCTTTGTTTGGTGGCCAAGCAGCTCCAGCCAACAACCCACATGGGTGGCACAGCTTGCGTTTTTTCCTAGAAAACAAAAAAAAGGGGGGGGGGGGCTCACACACACACAAAAATTATCTTTCTCCCCCTTTGCTTCACCGCCTCTTTCCCGGACTTGGATGGATTTTAAGTGCCTTCATCAATACTGTTATCAAATACACTGCAGCTTTTCCCCTCTCTCGCTTTATTTACAGGAAATGCAGAAGCAACTGGAGAGTTCAGCTGGAGCCGGAGCGCGCCTCCCCTCCTGCGAGCAGCGGCTTTTAATTTTCAAAAGCGCTGCAATTGCCTGGTGTGGTTTGAAGAGCAGGGGTGCTATTCTCCCTGCTGATGCCTCTGCTGACGTCAATGGCATTCTTATCATGCTTAGCGCGACATCAGAAACCAAACCCTCAGAGGCTACTCTTGTTCAGAGAGCTCGTGCTTCTGCTAATCTCCGGACTGGATCCGTTCAGTGGAAGGGGTCGGCCAGGCTGCTAGAGTCTAAAGAAGCAGGCAGCGGAGGCAGGGGCGCTCGCTTTTTTTTTTTTTTTAAAGGGTTACAGAGAATCAACTTTTCTTTATTTATTTTTTCTTTTCTTTTTTTAAAAAAGCGCAGTTGAAATCATTGTAATTAGCAACACCGCTGCAGTTTATGCGTGGCTGAAAACGAAGAGCGAAATAAGCTACTTACAACACGAATGTCCTCCCCCGCCCCCGCCCCCCAGCCCTTGTCGCTAATATACAGGATTCTGCAAACACGGAGGAGCTAAATTTGGAGCTCGAACGTACCTGGCACAATATTATCTGTTTCTCTAAAAAACGGCTTCGGCAAGTTGGGCTAGTGAGTTTTGAACTCGTGATGTTCTGAAATCTCCAGGAAGCTTAACATGTATACAGTGGTGGCAAATGGATCAGAATGCTTTCTGTTGGGCATATAGAAATATTTTATATAAGTCCTGAAAACCCCATAAATGTGGCATGACCACACCTGGACCACAAATGCCCTTATTTGCAAATGCTCACTTTATCAAATGCTGGTAGGCACATAATTGGCAGATTCAGGTTAGCTTAGATTTCTATGACCTCAGAGTTTAGGATATGGATGTGTGCAGAAACCCGCCCAATTAAAGGGATAACCTTAGCCACAGAATTAGCTCCTCTCTCTTTTATAATGCCTTCCTTTCTCCTTCCTAAAGCTCCTTAGCATCAGCACGCCTGTCTCTCAGGTGACAGAGCTTCTCTTACAGCTCATTCAATGTCTCAGGCCTCTCAGATGAGTGAAAAGGAATTCCTGCCTGGATGCTGGCATGGCAATGCTGGATTTTGCTTTCAAGTTCCAGTGAAAGAGATCCATTTCTACTCTCTGTTGAGATTCATTATCTCTTTTCGCTAATCTGGTGTTCTTTTAAAACTCAACCTCACTCCCCAACCCAGTTTTAGCAGTTGAATCAACTTCCTCCGTTGGGCACATGGAGTGTTTGCTGTTTTGGGTTGTTGTTATAGATGTTTTTTTCAGAATGCGGCTTCCCAAAGATGCATTTAATTTAAAACATTGGTTTGTGAAGATCCCAGCCATCTCTCTTGCATCCAAACTTACACCTGAACTGTATAATATCATGGTCAATGGGAGGATTTATTATTTATACATGCCATTTAGAACTAAGAAAACAAATGACAGAACAGGCAGTGGAATGCATTTGTGCTTTCCATGGGTTTGTTAAACAAAGGGCCATGCCTTTACCCCCATGTGATTTACTCATTAAATGCCAGCCAAAACACAGTCGCCTCTCCAAACATATACACGTTAGCATTCTTTGAACGCAGATATCAGAAGCACATTGGGCAAGCTGTATCAGCCATGCTCAATTCACGACTAATGCAAAGTGATTGAGCCCAGAGCTATTGATTTTAAAATAGGGCACTTCATCTCACGGTAAGATGCAACCCTACAAACATGTGCCTGCAAAAATGAGATTTAGGTCAGCTGATCTGAAGAACCTTCAGTGAGATTGGGGTCCAGTTCTAGATGCCCACCACTGTACTTAATTTCAGTGTGCATATGGAGACTGCTGTTTTGTGGAAATGCCTGGCATGGTGGCATTGAGGTTTTGTGCAAGTGTGACAGCAGCACCGCTGAATGCTTGGTGGAGTAGTGCGTGCGCGGGGGGGGGGGTAACTATCTCAAAGTGGAAGTACATATTCAGAATTAGCAGCGCAGTGAGAAAGGTCAAGGCCGTTTATATACATAGATGGAGATGTGACGTGGAACTGCAGTGTCTGCAGCACGTAAGACCAGAAAGGACAAAGCCAGCATGAGGATTTAACACAATTAAATCCCTATTGTGTGGCTCCAGCTTGAAGCGGGAATGTGACAAAATGTCAAGGGTTTGAAAAAGCAGAAAGCAAAACAGCAGGAGAATCATAAGTTTTCCCTGCAAGGGCTATGAATGTATGAAAGACCTCTGAGCACGCCCAGAAGACCTGCTTATAAAGCAGTCATCCTGATGTGTTTGCAGGGAAATTGGATGGTGTTGGCTATTTAAAGAACATCCATTCTCATTTGTTTGCGGGCAGGTTAGGTGACAGTTGCATCAAAGCAAGTCTTGTGCCAAACTTTCAGCTTTGTTTTCCTGTCACTTATCGCAATACCGTAATTCCAATTTCTGGGGAAGCGGGTTTGTTGCACAAGACCTCTCAATCAGCTGTAATTACACAACCTGAATTTGCTGGTATGTGATTGAATCCCACATGAAAAGGAGTGACAGCTGGAAGCTCGTCTATATACCCCCAATTTATGCAGGTTCTGATGTAATAACAGCCCCTTTGATCTATCCCAGAGGTGACACTTATGAACTCTGCTACAATATGTCTTCTTGCAAAGAGGTCAAATGGACACAGAGATCAGGCGTAATTGGTGCAAGGCAGACTGGTGCGCAAACTATGCCTGGTCTGGAGAGTGCAGATCCGGCCATGGCGACGCATGCCTTCGTTATACGATGCCTGAATTATTGCAATGCAGCCTATGCAGAGCTGTCTCTGAAGAGTACTTAGAAACCACAGTTGGTCGAGAATTCAGCCAGATTGTTAACAGAGGCAGGATATAGAGAGCATGTGAATCCCTTGCTCAAACAGTCCTACTGGCTTGTGATTTGCTTCTGGGCACAAATGAAGGTACTGGCGATGACGTTTCAAGTCCTGATCCAACCCCCCCCCCCCCGATATGCACTTGGATGGGAGCAGCGAGAAGGCCTGCTCTGTGGCTGTGCCTAGACTCTGGGACTCCATCCAGAGGGAGGCATGTCCTGGGCCTTCTTTCATGGCTTTCCAGAAGCTAATGAAACCGTTATTCCTTTTCAAGGCGGCTTTTGGTTTTATAGGCAGCTGTTTTGTTGCATTGGTTTTTATCTGCTGATTTGGAATAACATACAGTGGTGCCTCGCAAGACGAAATTAATTCGTTCCGCGGGTCGTTTCGTATTGTGAAAATTTTGTCTTGCGAAGCATGGTTTCCCATAGGAATGCATTGTGCGGGGGGGGGGGGGTCGCAAAACGTTTTCATCTTGCGAAGCACGACCACAGAAAAATTCGTCTTGCGAGTCACCTAAAAAACCGCAAAACCCTTTCGTCTAGCGAGTTTTTCGTTGCGCGAGGCATTCGTCTTGCGAGGTACCACTGTATACCTGCTGCTGGCGTACTGTTCATTTCTTTACTAAAACTGTTTTTGTGCCTTAATAACTGGTGTAGTTAAAGCTGTGCCATCGATACTTTAAACGGCTTCATTATGGTGCGATTTTGTTCTTAGGAGCCTTGAATTCTTTATGAGGAAAGGCGGGATATGTACGTCTTGACCAAACAACAAAGTTTATACACAACAAAGACCCAAGCCCTATTCAGCCGTGATGCAGACACGTGAGTAGGGTGCATGGCAGAGGCAGCTCATCCTGTTTCACCGCCTGAGGCAAAATGGGAAGGTGCTGTCCACCTGCCCCACTAAAGACTTGCTTAACAGGGTCACATGGCTGCAGCTTCCAGCGAGATCTCACAAGAGATCCAGAGGAGGCCTCACACAACCTTCCCAAGACCCTAGTAAGCAAGGCGCTCTCAGTATGATCTCACAGGGCTCTCAAAATATCTGGTTGGAACCCAGAAGCCACCACAGCCACTTATCCTCACTTCTCCAGTGGCAGCGGAGGGGCACCCCTTGTATGTTGCTGCCCGAGGCAGCTGCCTCAGTCTGCCTCATGGATGGTCCGGCCCTGGTGTGCAAAGCTCCACCCCCTGCATTTCTATGCCGGTCACACAATTGGAAGATGAAGTCCGAAGCAGGGAGCCTTCTCTACCATTGGGTAGATAACAAAGGACAGGAACTGTTTGGTGGTGGTACCAAAACCGTGGGAAACATTTGTAGGAGATTCATTAGCTACAGTTTGGGAGCCTATTTATTCAAGCCAGATTTTAATGTTTGAGTGATCTGCTGCCTCCTATACAAGGCACACATTTGGAATTGGGTCTATTGGGTGGCCCTCAGCTAAACTTTACTCAGCGTAGACCCATTGAAAGTAACAGACATGTTCATTAATTTCAGTGGTTCAACTGAGAAAACTTGATTGACTGACACCAATTGTTTTTATGTTTGTGAATGCATTTATTTATTTTTTGAATGGGTGTTGTTGTTGTGTACTGTACTTTTTGGGGTGGGGTAGTTACAAACCTCTTTGAATATATTTCACTGAAATACAGGATAAAAAAAGCCTAATAAGAAAATAATGTCTATCTCAAAAATCCTTTTTCTCAAAGAGTGTTCTAAATCCCAAAGACATCTGAAGGCGAATTTCCATGCTAAAACATTGGCTTGGAAATACAGTTCTATTTCTGTTCTCTGTGATGATGGACTAGAAATTGATGTTCTGTTGCTGTATTAATATTTCCACTCTGCTGGGAAAGGTGACATTCACTCTCCACAATTGTTTCCAAAGCATTGTTAACATCTAAGGCGGCAATCCTATACAGACACTAGGATTGGGAAGCCTTCTTTCAGCCTGTGGCTCACATTCATTTCTGGTTAACCTTTTGAGGTGCTGGGGGGGGGGACAGGACGGGGACATGCTGGTGGTGGGTGGTGCCAGATGCAAATGTGGCTTGAACAATGGAAATAGCTCTTTGCTTTATATGGAAGGCTATATTCCAGCTACATAAAAATAGAGTTTTCTACATCTCCCTCCAAATCTCTCCGTCCTGGAGCAGGGCAAGTGTGTTGTGAGGGGAGGTAGAAGGGCCAGAGGGGAATCCTTAGGGGTGGAAGGAGGGGCCCAAGGGGTCAGAGGTTCCCCATTCCTGACCTTTAAAGCCCTATACCAGGGGTCAGCAACCTTTTTCAGCCGTGGGCTGGTATACCGTCCCTCAGACCATGTGGTAGGCCGGACTATATTTTGGGGACAAAACTGAACGAATTCCTATGTACCAGAAATAACCCAGAGATGCATTTTAAATAAAAGGACACATTATACTCATGTAAAAACATGCTGATTCCCGGACCGTCCATGGGCTGGATTTAGAAGGTGATTGGGCCGGATCTGGCCCACAGGCCTTAGGTTGCCTACCCCTGCCTTAAACAGTCTCTGCCCTGTATACCTGAAGGATCGTCTCCACCCCATCGTTCTGCCCAGACACTGAGGTCCAGCACCCAAGGGCCTTCTGGCAGTACCCTCACTGAGAGAAGTGAGGTTACAGGGAACCAGGCAGAGGGCCTTCTCGGTAGTGGCGCCCGCCCTGTGGAACGCCCCCCCCATCAGATGTTAAGGAAATAAACAACTATCTGACTTTTAGAAGACATCTGAAGGCAGCCCTGTTTAGCGAAGTTTTTAATGACTGATGTTTTATTGTGTTTTTAATATTTTGTTGGGAGCTGCCCAGAGTGGCTAGAGAAACCCAGCCAGATGGGCGGGGGTATAAATAAATAAATAATAATAATAATAATAATAATAATTATTATTATTATTATTATTTGCATCTATTTGGATTTACGTCCCCATGAGCTTTGTTAGAGTTGCTTCTGAGAAAACATGCGGAAGACTGCACTGTAAAAACTCTGATTTCTCTAAGGAAGACTGTCAACCCAGATTGGAAAACCTTGTGTTAAAGAATCTGAACTTGTGTTAATAATAGTGGGAAGAAGTGTGGAGTGGATTGCTTGGCTTGGGGCTGGAGAGATCTGGGTTTGAGTTCCTCCTCAACAAAAGACCTCCTTGGGTGACCTCGGACCAGCCACCCTGTCCGAGAAACCTCACCGAGTGGTTTTGAGGACAGAACGGGATAAGCCTGTGTGTTATATGGGGAACAAAGGGGACACAGACATACTTCTAAACATCGCCAACTCACTTTGCAAACCTTTCTGCACATTAAAGTAAACTCTACTGAATTCCAGGGGACTGACTCCCAAGTATTACAGCTGGAAGGGGGAACCTTTCTCAGACCAAGCGTCACTTTTGGGCAACTTTCCAAGGGGTATGTGCTAATGGTGGGTGGGGCCAGAGAAAAAGTGAGCAGAGCAATCCATGAAAATACTTCCTTTGAACTGCAGGTTAGTTTCTGCGCACACTCACACACCCCTCTGCATCCTCTGTCCAGGCAAGCAAGGGGCATTATCAGGAGTCAAGGGCACAATCCAGCCTGGCAAAGGACTCTGGGTGCCTCTGGGGAGGCAGTGACTTGAGGAGAGCCAGGCAAAGAGGCCTGGAGAGCTGCATTCAGCCCATACTCCCATCCCAGGCTTGAGATTCCCTACACCTGCATGGCAGGATCGCAGCCCTAGTGGAAAATGCATGTAGATTTTAGGATCCATTAGACCTAAAGAAGCCTGCATGCCACCTTGGGGATCTTTCCCCCATCTGCCACAGTCTATGATGTACCATTTTGTACAGGAAAGCTGTCGCCTTTCCTCGGCAACGTTCTGCAATTGCCCAACCTCTGTAATTAGCTGGCACTTAATTCTAAAAGTTCATAAAGCAAGGAAAACCAAAGAGGGCTAAGCAAATTATAACAGGCTGGCAGTATTTGTCTGAAAACACCACATGTTCGCAAAATGAGGCTCCATCTGGAAAATCTTAACTTGTTTTTGCTGACTCATTACTGCCGATGGCTCATTATTCCATGAGCAAAGGGGACAGACAGGAGATGTCAAGTGACGAGGCCAGACCGGAACCCCAGCAACAATCAAGCTCAGGCTCAGTAACTGGTCCATGTTAACTCTCAACTTCTTTCATTGTGATAAAAGCAAAGAGAGCACCCTTTTGTTAGATTCAAAAGAACTACTTATCTGCTCTCTGGAAGCAAACCTTCCTAAGTATGGAGGCCTGGATGGAAGATGGTAACTCCAATGACAAACCCGGGGAAGGGAGGCACAGTGCAGTGGGTTACTTGTTTCCCCCTTCCCCTATGCCTTCCCTCCCAAAGATGGGTAGATTGCTCTCCAGCATCCTCCATCCCAATCACCAACCATGGTGGCTGGCTCTGATGGGTGTTGGGAGTCCTCCTATGATCCCTACCTAGCAGGGCCATTGGTCAAGGATGGTTGGGAACTGTAGTCCAAAAACAGCTGGAGACCCAAGTCTGGGAAATGCTGCTCTACAGGAATGCTCAATGGAGCATCAATCTGGAGGAAGAGATCTGCAGGCATCTCCAAAGGCGGCCACTTACATGTTCCAGAAGTCCAACCCTTGAATGCTAGATCATGTAAGGCAGGGGTGGGGAGACCTTGCTCAGCATTCCCTTCTGGGCAACCTTCCAGCGGACAGTGGTGGGTGGAGCCAGAGGCAAAAGTGGGTGGAGCAACATGTAAACTTTACCTTTGCACAGAGACAGCCTGGATAGCTCAGCTGCTTGGAGCATGGTGCTGATAGCATCAAGGTTACAGGTTCGATCCCTGTATGGGACAGCTGCATATTCCATTGCAAGAGGCTGGGCTAGTTGGATGCCACCAAAATGGGAAGAGTGGGGTAGGACTCTGGCAGCAGCTCTCTAAAATCTCCACTGTCCTCCTTTTTAAAAAAGAACTGGAGCTGCCAGGAAGTGAACCTGGGACATTCTGCATGCGAAGCATGTGCTCTGTCCCTGAGCTATAGCCCTGCTCAGTTTTATGCATGTGCAATTAGGCTGATGAAATTCCTCCTTGAGTTGAAAGCTCTACACTGAAATCTAGGCACAAGCATTGACGTGGACATGTGTTGTCACACTTCTCAAGACATTCCATTGCAACCAATATTTGGCTCTCTGTTGCAGAGAAGAGCTGGTGAAAGCTCGACTGCTTATGTTTATGAGCAAAATAAAAAATTTGAAGTATTCACCACTATGGTGTGGTGACGAAAGGATTAAAGAATAAATGCACCAAACCAAACTGATCCTGCATGTATTGTTTCCAGCTGTGGTACACAAGCTACACGGGGCAGATTTAAGCTACTGTGTTTGCATATGACTGCATTTTCCCGTCAAGGGCAATCAGATATATCCGAGCCGTGAGTTTCGATGCACACTTGCACATGCACCCTCACACCCATTGCGTGTCCTGCAGCTTGCCAGGTGCTTGACATACAGTTTTCCCTGGATTTGTTGTTGTTGTTCTTTGGTATGCCCCAACAGGTAGCAAAATCAGGAGGTTCCCAGCCCTTTAGCAGCTGCCATGCATGGCTGGAGGGCTGCATTTGCCTTGGTGAGTCACAGGTAGTGCAGGCCTGAACCAAAACATCAAATACTGCTCAAGCAACACCGTTTTGTGGCAACAGGGCATATGAGATGGCCCAGGGGCAACGTTATATATATGGGAGGATTTGCAGGTGCTTGTCTTTGTTCATGCCAACCAAAACATGTCTGCCCCCCCAAAGAATCTTTTGTGGGGGCCCAACTCCTCCACCTGCATTTGTCCCTATTATTATTATTATTATTATTATTATTATTATTATTATTATCTGCTCCAACAGGTCCCTTCTGTGATACCAAAATATTATTGTGCGTCTCCAAAATACCTCCTTTTTCATTTTTGAAATATTTCTGAAGGGTCCCCCCGTTATTTTTCCTAAAGGTTCCTCACTGGGATGCCCCTTGTCAGTGGTCATGGATGGTTGGGAATTGTAGTCTAAAAATTGATGGTGGTTTAAAAAAAAAAAGTTTGCAATTTTTAATTTAAAAAACCACTGAAAATAATAATTCCGTTTTTTGATAGACTGAGATTATATTCTTTGTATTAGGGGGCTGCTTCCTGTGGCTGTTATGGGGATTCCCCCCCCCCCATGTTTTCATGCATCTATATTAAATTAATGGCTTTTTTAAAAAAATGCTATGCTGTGTGTGTGTGTGTGTGTAAATGTGTTGTAAATTGTTTTGAGACCTTGGGGTAACAAGCAACTAAGAAATAATAACAACAACAACAATTCTGTAAAAGAGTGTAAAATAGCTGCTGGGACAGCCTTCTGAAAGGCAGCCTTGCAAGCAGCATTCCTTGCCATGCCCCCTTTGGCCACACCCACTGAGACATGCAGCCCCCCAGAAGATTGCCCATGGGTTACAGTGGCCCTTAGAGCCTCCCCCCCCCCACCCACCCGCCGAAATATCCACCCCTGAAATATGTAGCCAGCTGGCTACTCCCTGACCACAAAATGCTTCTAAAAATACTAAATAATGTTGCAGCAACCAGCACCAGCTCTGGTGGGCATACTGGACCATGCTGCTGACATGGGCATCTGCTTGGTACTGCTCCCATCGCCAGCCGCTCTCTGGGTGGGCCGTATGACAAGCTGTTCCTGCCTCTTCTGCACAACCTATTAATGAAGGTGCAGGAGGCCAGTCCACTTTTTCTGCCGGCCACCCAAGCTCTACAGATGGGAGTCGTTAAGTTTGAAATCACATGACATTTTACTAGCAAAATAAAATATTGTGGCTCAGCAGTTTTACCTAGAGTATTGCAGCCAATCAATTCTAAGCTGTTAGATGCTCCAGTTTAAACAGGGTCAGGCCAGGGCATGGAGGAGAGAACCCTGGCAAAAGCCGGAAACAACACACAAAAGTAATATCAAAGTTCTGGGAAGGGTTTGCAGGAGCAGAACCTCTAGCATGTTATCCTACGGAGAGCGGTGCCAGCTGTCCGGTATGCATTTTACTTCAATTCTTTCCCTACAAAACAAATACAGTTTAAACAAGCAAACCGATTTTCACACGGAAAACTAGCTTGTACAGGCGGCGGGAAACTATGAGCAAACAAAGAGCAATCATTGCTATTTAAGCAAATAGAAATAATTAGCAAACAAAAACTTTTGCTGCTGTTTCTTTCTTGCAAATGCAAGCCCAGAGAAACTGTGGCAGAGAAACCAGCGCTATGGAAAACAGCAGGGAGGGGACAGAGGGAGGGAGAGAGAGAGAGAGAATGTCCTCATGCAGCAGATGAGGATCAACATCTGGAACATTTTACCCATCAAAGTGAAAGGCCCGGGATATTACACACAGTTCCATCATCAAAAGCCCTGCTCGGTAACATGATAGATGCAGAACGGAGTCTGACCAAGGGGACTGCCCACTCTGCGGTGTCCTCAGACAACCTTCTCTCTGAACCTCTGCTACATACAAGGGAGAAGTCATGCTTTATATTTCTTTCTTGCTCAACAAAATAAGTCTCAATTTTCTCTGCTTCCTATGTCTTTGGCAGTTTCCCTTTCCTCTTCCCGCTTGCTTTCACGGCAGTCAATTCCCTTTAAAACAAAAAAGCGCCACCTATTGCAATGCATTCCCAGCTCTGCGGTTGGATCCTGTCCCAGCTGGATCTCTCTCCTCTGTGTGTCAGACCTTTCCACACCCCGTGAATAATGTTTGGTCAGGCTGTGCAACTTGGTTTATGTCAAACTGTTTTCGGGAGAATTTCCCGGTCATTTGTTTTGGCACACACTACGCTAGGCTTCCCCTCCACGCCACCCTTCCCCCCCCCCCCCGTCAAGTTTTTTGCGGACCTTCAGAGAACTAATTTACTCAGTCAAGGCTCCTGGTAAAAGGGCTTAGTGTGAAGGGGAATTTTAACAAGCCAGGCTAAGCTAGTAGCCCCTTGCACAATTTGACCTCTGAGTTATTTCCTGTTTCCCAAATACAGCAAGAAGTTCGCAAAAAAAGAACAAACAAAACCCATGCAGCTGTAAATCTTTAACATTCATCAGGGCAGACAAAAGAAGTACTTCTTCAAACAATGCAGTGATGTCCGCTAGCTTAGATAGATTTAAAGTGGGGTTAGACAAATTTATGGGGGTCAGGTCTATCAGTGGTGATAACAGCCTCAGGGAATGTCCAGATATCTCTAAATTCCCCTAAATTCTGGGATTCCCACATGCACCTGGCCAGTCACTATGAAAAACAGGATGCTGGACTCAATAGTTTATTGCTCTGATCCAGCAGCGTTCTTCTTAATTCTACTAAATATCACACACCCCTCTTTTTTCTTATCTTTGAGCAAGAAATCCCCACATATTTCATACCTTTTCATGCCCTCTTGCCTTTTAAGAAACGAACAAGCAAATAACCTTCAGTAGCTTTGAATCTGACACACTTGAACAAAGTTTGAGGAGAAAGAGAAATTGATGAATTGATAGTTGTGATTCTCAAGAGAGACATCAGGCAGGTGCCTTCACTGTACTGTAATGTTTTAATTATAGGAACTGTCCTGTGTTTTTAATTTGGTGTTTAGCTTATCGTTAACTTTAATTACCTTTTGACTGTTTTAAACAATAATTGTATTGTTTTATTCTTTATTCTTTTTGTAAACTGCTCTGAGGTTTTCTTACAGTTCAGCAAAATATAAGCCTTTTGAAATAATAAATAAAATAAATGAAAGCACTTTGGAACTTAAATCAGCAACAACGTATGCATGGGTTGGTCTCAAAACATGATAACTGCTACACCTATGATGGTGTATGAAAAGTCAACCTCTTCAGCTGCTTCTCTCCAGAACTGGATTTCACAAAAGTTGCCTATCCAGCAGCAAAGAGATGGTGTGGATATTTAGAAAGTAAATTTCCAGTGGGGCCTAGGATTCTTAGGTTGTGGGATAGCTCCTATGCATTTTGCAAAACAGTTTTATTTTCTGTATTTAAAATATATGGAGATAGGCACTAAGGAGGGAGAACCTATTTGCACTGCTTTGTTTAAAACCATGTTGGGCCACTAAACCTCTCCAGTTTTCTTTTCTCTATGCACAGTAAACTGCACAGATTCAGAATGAGCAGCTGTAAGTGCTACAAGAAAGGCATCTTCTACTCTCTGCTGCCCTCTCATGGATTTTAAGTGTATTTTACTATTTGCCATGTAATAGGAGAAGGCAAAAAGAAAGTGCCCTTCTTTTACTCAAGTACCGGTAATCAATTTCTACGGCAGCCATACTGTTGGCATCCATCTGTCTCGAGAGACAATGGAGTGCTCCTCCAGGGGTGAAGTCAAACAGCTGCATTAGCGGCTCCAGCTCCGAGGGCCTTCTGGCGGTTCCCTCACTGCGAGAAGTGAGGTTACAGGGAACCAGGCAGAGGGCCTTCTTGGTAGTGGCGCCCGCCCTGTGGAACACCCTCCCACCAGATGTCAAGGAAATAAACAACTATCTGACTTTTAGAAGACATCTGAAGTTTTTAATTTTTGAAACTCAGCCAGATGGCCAGAGTACAATTATATTATTATTATTATTATTATTATTATTATTATTATTATTATTATTATTACATTTGCCAGAGAAATAAGGAACAGGACAGTGGCAGTCACGAAGAGCTTAAAGTCCAAGTTTTAACAACTGGGAAGAGAATAAAGAGAGGGCATATGTTTGCAACAGGAACGGGAAACCTGATTTTTAGAAACAGTATTAAATCAAAGTAATTTGTTTTGATTTGTAATAATTTGGAAAATTAATAGAATTCATTAATAATAATAATAATAATAATAATAATAATAATAATAATAATATAATTGTACTCTGGCCATCTGGCTGAGTTTCCCCAGCCACTCTGGGCGGCTCCTAATCGATTGTTATAAAAACTTCCCTAAACAGGGCTGCCTTCAGATGTCTTTCAAAAACAGGATAGCTGCTTATTTCTTTGACCTCTGATGGGAGGGCGTTCCACAGGGCGGGCGCCACTACCGAGAAGGCCCTCGGCGCTGGATCTCAGTGTCTGGGCTGAACGATGGGGGTGGAGACGCTCCTTCAGGTATGCAGGACCGTAATTTGAAATAAAGAGAGAATAAAGAGAGGGCAGAAAGAGGAAGAGACGACTGCGAACAAACTGGCCTGTTGTCAGTTGATGAAAAGCTGAAGTACAGTATAAGAATGACTTAGACCTCTGAGATTCCGACATAATAATAAACTGTTCTTTACTTTTGTTTGCCCTCTGCGGTTTGAGCACAGGCACATATTTTCAAGACTTTTGCCATAACCACAAAGGTTAAAAAATGTATTTTTATAAAAAGACAGGAGACAGGGGAGAGGCAGGAAGGGCAGTTCTTGCCATTTTCAGCATTCAGCCTTCCCAATTATTCTGGGCAGGACTATGCGCAACTGGAACCTCTCTTCCAACTTCTGCTGAACTGAAGCCTGAGGTGGTGGAAGTATCCCAGCAAGAAGAGAACACCACACAGCTGCTTTCAACTGGGAGAAGCTGGTTTCATTGGGAGGGCTCTAAATTAAAATGGTGGTGCTATTTCACTCCTCTAGCCTTTAAACTGATAATCTATGGCCATGGAAGAGGCACACAGTGACTGCATATTAACTTTAGAGAATGCTGCGGACTGCAGTCCATTTTTGCCTTTAATCACAACAAAGAGCATTGTGGCACCTTAAAGGTTGGTTGACATCCATCAGACGCGGGAGACAATGGAACCTTAAAGACTAACAAATGTATTGTGGCATAAGCTTTAGTGGACTTGAGCCCATGCCATCAGATGGCAAGGGGTGAAATCTTAGTTAGTGTGCATACAAAATTGTAAGGTGGGAATTGAATGAGATACAGAAATGATAGCCACTGATATTAGAGCTTAAAGGTATGTTAAAAAAGACACACCTTTTGCAGTAGCAGACTGGCAGTAATTTGCTCAGCATTGCCAAGATGATTGTACTGTTACGAGTTTTGGGGCTAGAAGCTGGAAGCAGCAGGCTCACAAGCCAGAGTGAGCGAGAGTGATGCTTGATTTCTGTTTGAATCCAAGGCTGTGGCTATGGGGAAAACAAGACCCTCTTGGGGTGCTAATGCTGTGAGCCCCTCCATCGTAGGCTCAGGTTGTAAATAAACCAAATATCTCTGCTCGCCCTCATTCCAAAGGAAACACGAACCCTAGGCAAGCACCTGCAACCCCAGGAATCTCGCACTGCTCAGAGATGGCGGTGGAGAGCAACAGTATGAATTAGTGGATCAGGGAACCCTTCACAAGTAGGTAAGCTGATGAATACATTAAAATGTATGGGGGGGAATTGTTTGTATTGAATTTAACTCAAAAGTGATGGCATCGGTTGCTTGGTACTGTCAAGCTCAATGCCATTGCTTGGGGCTTAAATAAATAAATACTGACTGGGGTCTGTGTACCTTAGGGACCCCTCCTTCCTTCTCCATTATGTGGGGAGTGATGCCCCATGCCCTGTTTTATACGGAAGTCAGTCCTATAAGAGCACAGGGCCACACAGTGCAATACTCCGCCAAGAGGAGCATGCATGGCTTTTCATCTGCTGGATTTTCGGTGCTTAGTCAAAGTGCAACTTTCCCCCCAAAGTTGTTTTATGCTTGTTTTCTGGCTGCTGCACATTTTTTCCCCATCTTTTCTTTGGCTAGGTTTTAAGCAAGCTGCATTTTGTTTTGGTGTATGTTTTAATTTTTTAAAAGTGATTTGAAAGGCTTTTTTCCTGGATATACGCCATATTTAGGCACCATTCTGATGGCAAAGAACACAGCCTACACAGCCTCGAAAGAATAAAAATAGTGGACTAACAATAACAATTATTAGAGACAAACTGAACCCACCCCTAGCACCTCCCTCAGGTGAGGCACATAGAGAAGGGCATCTGATGAAGATCACAGAGTCTGAGCTGGTCCATGTGGGGGGAAATGGACCAGCTCAGACTCTGTGATTATTATTATTGAGATAGTGGGGTCCTGAGCCACCTAAGACTTTATAGGTCAAAATCAGCACTTTGAGCTGAGCCCAGAAAATACCCAATAAGTCGCAGTGCAGTTGGGAAAATGCCAACGAAAAAGAAACTTTAATGAAACCTCCTTAAGCCTTAGCATTTTGTTTTATTTTGTTTTATTGCTTCAGTGCAAATCATGGGCATGATCCAGTCAAAGTCAAGCATCAGAATCCCATTGGTCTGGAGGGAGAGTTAAACCAAGTGTTTAAATTTCTACCATTGAGAAGAAATGAGGCTTAAAAGTGCTTAACTCTGGCTGGACTGTGCCCAACGTGTATTATCCACCGAAGGCTTTATTTAATAAGCATGCTTCGGTGAACCTAAACTATGACTCACTAGAAGGGGGGAACACCTTTTTGGCTAGAGAGCCAAGAAGACAAGTCAGTAAGATTTTAAAAAAGATACACAGCCGGGGCATGCTGTGCGTGGCGGAACAGGCAGATGCTATTCACAGCCTGCAGTTACCACCAGTACAAACAACAGAAGAGGGAAATGGGGTCAGCAAGTGGGGGTGGTCATGGATCGGAAGGAATGGGATACCCCCCTCATTGAGAATGCCATTGGGCACACCAGCGGGGTGGACTGTGGTGGAAATAGACGCTTCAGAGAGCCAGTGTGGTGTAGTGGTTAAGAGTGGTAGACTCGTAATCTGGGGAACCGGGTTTGTGTCTCCGCTCCTCCACATGCAGCTGCTGGGTGACCTTGGGCTAGTCACACTTCTTTGAAGTCTCTCAGCCCCACTCGCTTCACAGAGTGTTTGTTGCCAGAGGTGTTTTCTTCTTCTTCTTCTTGGCAGCAATTTAGATCAGAAGCCCTTAGGCCGGGGAAAGGGTTAAGTACAGCTCCCCTGCGCTAAGCCCTCTCCCACCACAGCTGATTTGAACTAAAAATGAACAAATCAGTCATGGATCTCCCAATATTTTGCCTTGTTTAGCCTACAGCTTTTCTGTAACAATTCTGCGCACACATCCAATGGAAAATACTCAGGCAAAATTCAGATACTAGCTGGAGATACTATCAGGTTCCATGAGGTGGTTCACTATTCTGGGCTCCCTAATGAAGGGCTCCAGACTTTCTTTATCCCCAGCATTCCCCCTCTTGTCTTTCCTGGCCCTGGCCGGCGTTGGTCTTAATTTTTGCCCTTCTGGCCTCAGACAAACGGAGACCTCACTCGTACAGCTGTTTCTCTGTCCTGGTTCCTCAGCCTGGAGAGGCAGAACAACAGCAGGGAAACTTACTAGCAGCAAAAGACGGCACTTCAAACACCTCTGGCAATAATCTGTGAGGAGGAAAGCTGGCGCCAAATTTCTAAATTGGTGTAGGAAGGGGAGGGAAGCCTGCACCATCCCTTCTGCCTTCCTTGGCGCTCTGCCTTTATATAACGTGCATTGCCACAACTACCAGGGTTTTATGTGCCCCGAGGGGAGATTCTATGCTTGTGCCACTCAGTCTGTTGTTATGGTAACACCTATAACATCAAATGCAGCATTATGGCTAGGGATGGGCCCACCAGTTCAGGCAAAGGAACACCTGAGCCAAACCTCTGGTTCATCTCACAGCTTTGGGTTGGCTTTGCATTTCCTTCAGCATGCTGGAGCCAAAGCGTTCAGGCACCAAAGCACACCTGTTAATTTGAAGTCTAGGCCTGATAAAACTGGTAGGTTTTCTGCTGGAAGTGAAGGAAGGCATTACAGAGGCCTGTGTGATTCTTCCAGAGGAAAATCGGTACTAAGTCCCATACTGCCTCCCTTTTAAAAGAGTTTTTTTTTTAAGTCCCTTAAAGGACTTTCTAGTTTGCAAAAAGGACCACAATATTGTAAAACAATTTTGGCAAGACATATATAATGAGTTAAAAAAAATACTCAAATATACTTTTATAAAGATACCGGAGGCATTCCTTCTAGGAATGGTGGGGTCAGAGATAAAGAAATGCGACCAAAAGTTTTTCCTATATGCGACCACAGGGGCGAGACTTCTACTAGCGCAGGTCTGGAAGAAAAAAACCGTACCAACTGTGCAGCAATGGCAACAGAAAGTTACAGAATATATGGAAATTGCAAAAATTTCAATGAGAGTCAGACAACAGGGAGAAGAAACATTTAGCAATGAATGGGGAAAATTTATGGACTACCTGGACAAGGTGTGTAAGAAGTAAAGAAGGGCATACAACTCTTGGCGTTGATTATTATGGAAAAATGCATATATAAGAAATAAGGAAAGACTTAAGTCTGGAATAGGAGTACAAGAGTAGTTGAAATTTGACAAGCAAATGTTTATTACCCATCTTTTATTTTTAATTGTTTAATTTGGAGCAAGAAGAATTGATGTGCGATACATAGATATTTGAGTTAGAGAAGACATAAGAAGGAAGAAGGGAGGGGACTTAAATCTTTAAGTG
The DNA here is from genome assembly GCF_009819535.1 of Lacerta agilis. Taxonomy (NCBI): domain Eukaryota; kingdom Metazoa; phylum Chordata; class Lepidosauria; order Squamata; family Lacertidae; genus Lacerta; species Lacerta agilis. Next base: position 22,995,873 of record NC_046322.1, read on the forward strand.
TAAATGAAAAGAGTGACTCAATTTTTTGGATACTTAAGTGTGAGTTATACTTGTTTCTACATTACTTTTTATTATTTCAATCGTTTGTAAAAAGGAAAAAACCAATAAAGATTATTGGAAAAAAATAAATAAAGGACCACAATAAACCTTCGGGGGCTGTTTGGTTCTTACCCTTAGCTACAGCCAGGGCTTTCCCCCCCTAAAAAATTGTTTAGGGGTACTCTCATTTTGACTCAAGAAAATCACCATTTTATAGTTCAGATCAGGAAAAAATAAATACAGTAAATGGACAAATGGAGAAAGATTCACAAAATGTTTAGGGGTATCGTCCCCCTGCGTCCCCCCAGAAAAAAGCACTGGCTACAGCTGTGGGAAAAGGTATTAATACCAACCATACTGTAAACTATGAGTGGTTCCAGACTAGCCAAGCATAAGACCAGTTCATACTGATACATGCAATAAATAAATGCATAGCAAAAGAACTGCATGGGGTATGTGGTTTTTGCTGCATACAGCTGTTATAGGAATGGCACAAAAGCTGAGAACTTTAGACAAGCCTTCTGGATCAGGCCAACAACCCATCCAGGCCAACATCCTATTCTCACAGTCGCCGGCCAGATGCCTAAGAAAAGCCTGCAAGCTGGACATGAGCATAGCAGCACTCTGTCCACCTGTGATTCCCAGCATTTGGTCTTCAGAAGCATTACTGCCTCTGACCATGCAGGCAGAGCATAGCCATTGTGCTCAGTAGCTACTGATAGCTACCTCCTCCATGAATTTGTCTTATCCTCTTTAAAAACCATGTAAGTTGGTGGCCATTGCTACTCCTCCCGGCAGCATATTTGATGGTGTGAAGAAGTACTTTCATTGGTTTGTCCTGAATCTTCAAACATTCGGCTTTACAATTATTGTTGTTGTTGTTGCTTACATTTCTATAGCACCTTTATCTTCCCAAGGATCTCAAGGTGGTGTACGTGGCTCTCCACCTCCCCATTTAATCTTAATCTTTGAGGTAAATTAGGCTAAGTGATGGTGACTGGCCCAAGGTCACCCAGTGAGCTCCATGGCTGAGCGGCATTCGAACCCTGCTCTCCAAAGTCCTGGTCCAACATTCTAACCATTCCGCCACACTAGTGTTATGGAGAAGGGCCACAGGATAGCGGTGGAGAACTCGCCTTGCATGCAGAGGGCTCCTGGTTCAAGCCCTGGCATCTCCAGGTAGAGCTTTCTCACACTATGCATATACTCCTCTATCATGTCTCCTCTTACACGCCTTTCCTCGAAACTCAAAAGCCCCAAATGTTGCAATCTTTCCTCATAGGGGAGTTGCCCCACCCACTTAATCATTGGGGTTGCCCTTCTCTGAACCTTTCCCAGCTCTGCAATATTCTTCTTGAGGCAAGTGTGATGAGCTGAGCTGGGTGCACCCCCATCCACCAGTTCACACTGCTTGAAGGTACTGAACTATCTTTTAACTTAGGGGTTTGACAAGAAGCTAAAATGTAGCTTCACCTGTATTAACCCGCCTTTGTGGACTCATCTAGACCAGAATTTAAATCTTGCATAATATAAAGCGTTAAGCGCAGACGAGGGCATCCTTTAAAAAGTTAATCACAACCATAAACCTGAGAGTTCCTGTCTGTGACAAGTACCAGGGCATTTTCTACACTGATTTAGCAACAATAGCATTTCCAAGGATGGACTTTTCTAGTAACTGAGGGCCAAGCTAGATGAGATGCTGTTCACGCAATTAGCGATGGCAGCGAAGGGCTTTTAAAAAGTAAATTGCAGAAACTGGTGCCTCCATCTCAGAAAGAGCATAGGGTGGCGGCAAAGGGTTAAGGCATCTGACCTCTCTCAACTGGTCCTGATTCGGACTGGTACAGCCACACACAGTGAGAATTTACTTTTTAAAGCCACATAAGGAGACCCTGTTGGATCAGGTTGTTGGCCCATTCAGTCCAGTGTCCTCTTCACATAGTGGCCAACCAAAAACCTACAGGAAGCCTGCCTGCAGGACCTAAGCACAAGAGTCATCTCCCCACCAGTTGTTTTCCAGCAACTGGTGCTCAGAAGCATATTGCCTCTGTCCATGGATGTGGAGCATATCCAGTCAGCCTTACCCTCCACTCAGGCCACCCCTAATTGTCATCATGACTTCACCATCATCATGACTTCATGCAACCGATGCCATTTTCAAAAGCGGTGTCCCCAGCACACCCAGACCAAGGAGGGCAAATGGCCGGTAGTTTCTAATTCTTTATGGACTAAGCATGTGCTTACAGTAGCTCCAAAAGTGCACAGAATATGCACATACACGCTTCTTGCGATTAAGTAGCAGGCACTCCCTCCCTCCCCAGGCTTGTGCTCTGGGCTGGACTGCTGGAGGAACCACATAACCACACCTCCACCCACACATATGCAAGTAACATTGTGGTCATTATTGGAGGGCCTTCTTTAGTTGCCTCCCCCATGAGAGGTCTGGAGGGTGGCAGCACAGAATGGGCCTTTTCTGCGGTGGCTCCCTGTTCGCGGAATGCTCTCCCCAGGGAGGCCCGCCTGCCGCCTTCATTACATGTCTTTAGGCACCAGGTGAAAACATTTCTGCAACCAGGCATTTGGCTGATAAACATTCCATGGCCTTTTACATCATGTCTGTGGGTAGCAGGCCCAGCTATATGTTAGCAGGCCTGGAGCTCTGCATTCCTTGTTTGCAATATTTATACCCCAGTTTTTATTTCTCTGTGAAAATCCAGGCAGAGAACAAAGGGTTTTCCAGGTGGTGTCCCATCCAGGCACTAAACAGGCCCAACTCTGGCTTAGTTTCAGCAAGGTGGGTTCCCTGTCATGTTTAATCCCATTGAAATTATTGCCCCGACCAGCAGGCATACTGGGAATAACAGCTGTGAGTTGCACATCATGCTAATTTCCCACAATGCCTCAATGTAGCACCACTCCGAGGCATTGTGTGAAATTTTAAATGGCAGGCGGCTTCCCAGACCCGACCACTACCACTGCAGGAAGGCAATTAAACTGTAGCATACCTTGGCTATCACAGAAGTGGAAATGCTTTGGACTAAGTAAGTGAATGCTTTTATGGGCATTTAGTTGACACATGTCCACAAGTATTTTACAAACCAACTATGTATCATCCAGACTATAGAAAGGTGTGGCCCAGAGCTTTCCAAACTGTGTGTCGCGACACGTTAGTGTGCCGGCTGCATTGTGTAGGTGTGTCGCGTAAGCGGTCCCCACACTCCTCCCAGGGCTGGAAAGGGACTAGTTTAACCTCTGGTTTGCTGGTGAAGCTGAATTATAAAACAATACAATCTCATTGAAAAGGTGTGACCAAATCAAGCCACATTAAGTTGTCTTACCTGTTATGGTCGCTTTGTTGATGGATGGTTGGTTACACATGGGTGACCGTCTGATAGAAAAGAGGGGGGAAATGTAAGTCCTCAGCATAAAACCATTTTTATCAGTAGGGGGGGTAGGGATCATGACATCAGCACAGAATTAAGCTGCCACGGGCATTAGGGAGGGGAATAGGGGAATTGAACATGCGGTTGCAATTTCAGCTGTGGCCATGCATTTGATGCCACTTGCAACTTTGGACTCGGTGGGAAAAGGTTGGCATGGACGGCGGCGCAGCACATGCATTGGCCAGAAGACATTCCAACCCTAGAACTAGCAGCTGGCTCATCATGTGTACAGCCCAGCTCACCGCAGCGACCTTTCTCTATGCTGTTATGTATCAGTGTACATCAGCGCACAGCTATGCTGGTTGAGACTCATGGGAGTTGTAGTCTGAACATCTGAAGGACACCAGGTGGAGAAAGGCTAGTGTACGTGGTAGAACGGAGTAATGACACAAAACGAAGGGAGAAGTTGACATTTCTGCTGGTAGCTGCTCATTCAGAAATTGCTAAATGGTGGCATTCCGCAGCAGGCCTGTCAACAGATTCACAATATGCTCAGGTGTGGTCCATTGCTCTGGCCCAGAAATTGACCTGTCAAGTCAGGGCAGCCAAAGGCAAGAGGAGTCCTTTATCCTATTACGACACCCAACATCCATTCATCTTCCATATGAGACAGGGTGATCAATTGAGACCACCTCCTCAGACCTCCAGAAACATCTGTAGACTTATTGGACTAGATTTAAATGTGCATTATAAACTGGTTCTATGTAGTGGTTCTAACTTCAAGCTGCTGTTATGCTTTCCCCCCAAGAAATGACAGGCTAGCTGCCATCGTTGTTGCTTATTGTATTTTGTATTAGGTTTATTATATGTGGAAAAAACAATAAAACAAAAATGAAGGGAGCACTAACTCAAAATGTTAGGAAGGAGGAAAAGGCCACACTTACTTGCTAGGTGCTCGATCCGGCAGGTTGGTTAATGCAGCAAAATTATTCCGTACAGTACGTAGGCTGGCCAGCACCTGTAGCAAACAAAGAGGATGCTTCATTCTCAGTTTCACCAGGTGTGCTACCCATCTCTCTCTGCTCCATTGGTCAACAAGCTGAAGGCTTTCTAAACAATCTCTTAAAACTTTCCAGGATTATTTTGGTGTCTGAAGCCTTTGACCGTTACTTCACAATGAAGCTTTTGAAATGCAAGAACAATCATTTCGTCGCTTTCCTTCTCACAAAAGAAGCCATTATTTGTTTTAAAAGCAGCCTTGTTCAAATAAGACAAAAATTCCATATAAAACACTCTTTGTTTCTCTGAAATTACAGAGCTTTGAAAAGACTGGTCTAATGATGTCCAGTGCCATTTGCACCAGAATTATCCCAGCAGTTAACAACTGCACAATAAGATCCTCTCACATATGAAAGTCATATAAAGTTGCTATCAAATAAATCCACATCATCCTGATTTCCTGGCACCAAACAGGTGTGTGTGTGTGTGTGTGTGTGTGTGTATGCGTGCAAACATTGGAAGCACACCTTAAAGTACCTGGACTGGAATAGCACTTCTAGTGATCCAAAATGGCAACAGTTTGAGGCATGGAATCTCAAATGCACTAGTACCTTGCACATTCACAAACTGCTGGTGTGGCACTGCTGATCACCTGTGTTGGGGCAGAGATGGCAAACAGTGTGCCCTTGCTTCAGACCCTCATTAAGAGGTGCTTTGCACCATCAGGGCTCACCATGCTTCAAAATCAGTCCACTGAACGGCATGGCAGTCTGATGTTCAAAGAAAAGAAGTTTATTTTTTTCAGGAAACTCCCACCTTCACACCCTTCCACTGTGTTATTGCATGTTCTTTGTGTGAGCCTATGCAGCTCCTTAGAGAGCCGGTTTGATATAACAACTAGCATGTCAGACTAGGACTAGGGAGAGCTGGCTTCAAATCCCCACACAGCCATGAACTCACTGAGTGATCTTGGGCCGGTTCCGAACTCTCAGGCTGGGGACACACCATGTGCTTAAAGCGTATCCCCCTCCAAAGGATCATGGGAACTGTAGTTTGCACCTCACAGAGCCACAGTTCCCAGCACCCTTAAGAATCACAATTCCCAGGACCCCTTTTTGGGAAGGGGTGTGTGCTTCAAATGTATAGTGTGTATGCAGCCTCAGTTTAGTGTTACTGTGAGGATAAAATTGGGAGGCAGAATCATGTATACCACTTTGAGCTCCACAGAGGAAAGGTGGGATACAAATGTAGCAAACAAATACAGTGGTACCTCGGTTTAAGAACAGCCCTGTTTGCGAACTATTCGGTATAAGAACTCAGCAAAACTGGAAGTAGTGTTCTGGTTTGCGAACTTTACCTCGGCCTACGAACGGAATCCAAATGGTGGAAGGACACCAGTGGTGGGAGGCCTCATTAGGGAAAGGGTGCCTTGGTTTAAGAACAGCTTTGGTTTAAGAACGGACTTCCGGAACGGATTAAGTTTGTAAACCGAGGTACCACTGTAAATAAAACTTAGATGGTAGACACCATCAGATTTCTTTCTAAGCACCTCTAAGCAATACAAGTTAACCATGGAAGTGGTTCCTTTTCAGAATGTTATTTTTGGAACATAACAGTAATAATAACAAAAGCTGTAGCTCATTCAAATATATGGCTTAACTTGAAAACAGTCTGTCCCCCCCCCCTTTGATCCTTTCATATATGGCTACATCATGGCATGCGGAGCCTACCTGAGCAAATGGTGTCACAATCAAGTCATCTCCATGTCTGAAAAATAAGACAAACAGCAAAGTAATCAGTATTGGATGGCTTTGCTCCCCTCCATCAGGTTCAAAATGGTATATTATTCTTTACTCATCTTGTCCTCAACTTCTTTCTCACCGTGCACTCATTGTAGCTGCACTATCTGAAGGCTAAGAAATAAGACAGCTGTAGCCTAGTAACTTTGGGGTGAACAAGCACCTATGACTCCAGTGTGGCTTTTTTTAGACTTGCACACAGCTGTATAAGACAGATAAATGAGCAAAGATTGAGTGCTCAGGTTTGGGTTCCTAGTTTAAACTCAGGGAAATCCTGCATCCCAAAAAACAAGCCAGGCATGCCCTGGCAGTTGGTAGCGCCCACAATTACTTTTCATTGGAGAGGCCAGCCCACTGGAACACCAAAAGTGATTCGAATTAAGTGTTAATGAACGGATAACCATTTGTGAGGTTCGGACAAGCTAGTAACTGCAGATGACAGGGAAGTGTTTCATAGGCTAATAAAAACCCAGTAAAATTTTTCGACTGACTCACATGTCCTCAGTGTTACCGAGAGTGTGCTGTTGCTGGAGCAACCGGACCCACATCACACTGTGACGTAGGAGCAAAGTTATCAGGATGACGTCTCTTAGCGGGGGGGGGGGGGGGAGCAAGGAGGTCACCCTCACTCTTGCAGGGGAAAAGCACCTTCCGTCAAGCTCAAAGTATTTATCACTCTCATATAAATAAAACTGCAGAGTAACACAAAAGTTAGCACATGGGTTACATATGATTCTTTTCCTCTTAAGTTACTAGGGTCATTGGCCAACCTAAGAAGGAAGTCAACTGGAGAGATTACATATTTATATATTTATAAAGTCACTCATTTTTTATTTTTTTAAAAATTGAAATGCTCTCAAAGAGGGAAACAGTCAGGCCAAGCTTTGCAACGCATTCTCACAAACTCCGGCAACCCATAATTGAATACGAATAAGACCTGCCAAAACATGCCTTGGGTAGATTCCAAACAAAGATAAAGGTGGCAATTCTGTGAAGAGCTAATTCCAGACATAACCAACTGCAAGACTGCAGCCTATGGCTCCATCTCTGACTTCGAGGGAGGAGGAACCCTTGTAAAGGAACACAAATTGAACTGTTGCTTGTGCTATCTAGGACAAAAGACACGATTCTACTTAACTTCTGATACAGAATCCTAGGATTGTGCTGTTGTGGTTTACATTGATGTCCTGTTTTCCCCCCTGTTACCTGTTCTGCAAGCCTCTGCAGACATCCACAGCTATAGAAGATCAGTGGAGCAACAACTAAACTCTGGTTCTATCATGAGAAAGAGGCAGACGTGTGAATAGCTCTTTTAACAAGCAAATGAGACCTTTCTTCTTGTTTCTGCTCACAGCAAGACTCCTTTCCATTTTACAGACTTCTTGAAGCCACATAATAATTCTGTGCTCAAAATAGGGTGTGTGTGTGTAAAACCAGACTCTGTAAATTCAAGTGAGACCCTAAAGGTGGGCTGAAATGGAAAAAAATGCATTGCTCATGACCCAACATGGCAGACTCTCAACATCTAAACAAAATCAAAACCTCTAACAAAGACAAGAAAAACAGAACAGAAATCAATAGAACTACCTCACTGTCTCTTAAGCAGGCACAAACATGTTCACATGATTTGGCCTAACACTATAATCACCACACCAAGCTAGAGGAAGTCTGGCACCAATGAAGAAGCAACACAATATTTAAATGGTCTTATGAAACATACATTCAAACTGGCTATTAGAGACATGACAAATCAGCTGAGAGTTACCGGTAAGTGCTATTAAAACCAAGAGTCCATTAAATCCATGTTAACTGCTCTCAATTTGAGAGGGCAGCAACTATCAGTCCTTAGGACTAATCCAGCCCACCGATTAGGGAACAGTTGCCAGTCATAGAATTGTAGAGTTGGAAAGGGCCATGAGAGTCATCTAGTCCATCCCCCTGCAATGCAGGAATCTTTTGCCCGATGTAGGGCTTGAGATTGGGAGTCTCATGCACTGCTGAATTAGCTACATGGGAAGAGCAAGTGCCAAGTGTAGTGACACTCATAGGTAAAGAGATACCCTTGCTGTTGCCCTGCAGATCATCCAGCCAATCTACTCCCTGCCTGCCTCTGATCTTGATAATCAGGCAGCACTCGTCAGTCTCCTGCAGGGAGTCACTGCTGTCAAGTTCACACTGTGGTCGGACTAGATCCACCATCAAATCTCCCAAGGGTGGGGAATCTCTAGCCTGCAAGCCAATCTTGGCCTGCCAGGGGATTCAGTTTGGCATGCCAGGTCAGTTTCCCCAAACCAATGGTCCCCCAACCATCAGCAGACATCCCTTGTGATGTCCACTGATGGGTGGGAGGGTGGGGTTAAATCTGTATCACTGGCTCTGCAGAAGTGCATAGTCATAGAATTGTAGAGCTGGAAGGGACCCTAAGGATCATCTAGTTCAACCCCCTGCAATGCAGGAATCACAACTAAAGCATCTATGACAGATGCCCATTCAATATCTGCTCTAAAAAGATTGATATACATACCACACATACATATCACAAATATTCATTTGCTTATGTTTTCAAAGTTCAGATTAAAAAGTGTATCCACCATGCTCAAGCCTGTAGAGTAACATACTATATATATTTGAAATGTGTTTATGGGAAGGGGTGGTTATCGGCTTTTTATTATGTATTTTGTCTTTTTAACTTATATTTGAATGCTGTGAACCACCCCGAGATCTATGGGAGAAGGATGGTATACAAAGTTAAATAATAATAATCAGCACAGCTGCATTGCTCTGTTTTTCCCTGAACACGCGTAAACATGATGTGGGATCACACCCACCAGCCCTTGGCTTCATGTGTTTGGCATGTTCTGGAAAGAAGCCCACTGGAATATGACATGTGTGTGCACAGGCTTTGCACAAGCAAGGAGATTCCCTTGAATCTGGACCCTGCGGTGGCAAAGCACCTGCCTTGAATGCAGAAGGTGGATAGCTCAGTTGCTTAGAGTATGATGCTGACAATGCCAAGGTTGCAAGTTCAATCCCCGTAAGGGAAAGTTGCATATTCTTGCATTGCAGGGGGTTGGACTAGAATCACTAGATGATCCTCAGGGCCCCTCCCAACCCTGTGATTCTATGAGTTAACCCCCTCTATGAGGTTTAATCCACTAGAGAAGGCTAGTAAACAACCTGTCTGAAATTGACAGGAGCCGCTGACAGTCGATATCCAGACCATACTGAGTTTATGCTTCAGTTTTGTGTGTTCCAATGAATAAGCAGCATCCCAGATTGCACATACAGAACCTACACACTTTGCACGTCCTTAGGGTAGAATAACAGAATTGGAAGGTACTTTGTATGTCATCTAACCCCTTGCAAATGCAAGGGACACACACACACACACACACACACACACACACACACACTCCCCACAGCATCCCTTTATAGGATAAGGTGGCCATATGGCATCTGCTTAAAAACCTTTAATGAAGGAGAGCCCATCATCTTCAAAATCTGTCTGTTCCCCTGAAAAGCAGCTGGTACATCCAGGAAGCTCTTCCTAATGTTTAGTCTAAATCCCTTTTCATTTTATTCAGTATTGTGTAAAGACAATGTCTTCCTAATCCACTACAGGTGTCAATCAGCTTAGCTATGCTAGGCCGATTGTCCTGTTGCTGCTCATTTTGCATACATTTAACCTATAAATTGTATTTTCACACCGTACACCTTGTTGCATGCCGTGTTGACTTGATTCCACTGTTTTCAACCTTTTATTGATTCCTAGATAAGCCTGATAACGAAGGATGGCGTCTCTTGCACCTGATGAAGCAGATTCTAGATCATGGAAGCTTATGCCACGTGAATTTGAAAGACCTTTCAGACACTGCGTTAAATACTTACATATCACTGGCGATGGAGGAGTTCCTGGACATAGACTTTGGAGAGAGGTCATAGTCGCTATCGGACCGGTAGAGGAAGGATTCCCTCCGTTGACTGTGAACAAAGTTAGCCTGGAGAATGAGCCCCGATCCGGGGCTTGTCATGGGATCCAAGGGACTCCGTCCCGATGAGGTGCCATTGTCGACGTCGAAACTGCAAGAAAGGAAGAGAAGTTCAACACCACAGAGATAACAGATCTGTGGGCCACACACATGAAAAAAGCTACTACCAAGGAACTCTTCTGCTACTTGGAAATCTCTTCCTCCTGGACAAAACCACAGCTGGTCATCAAATTAATGGCCAGTGTCCCTAAGCACATTAGAAATCTTGATAACAAGAAATTACAAAACGAAAGGGAGGCACCGCTATAACAACAACTTCCTTCTGTGCAACTCACAAATGGAAAGAAAGCATTTTTATTTACAGTACTTAAGCTCAGCAAGATGCCATGGCAAATTGCACCTCTAACATGCCGGCAGCACTGGAAACCTTTTATTAGATAGTGTCCCTTATTGTCAGTCGTACTTCCTGCAAACAAATATGTTCAAATCACAGCAGTGCAGAAACCGAGACTTAGTTTCCCCCCAACTGTTGGTGATGGGGGAAGCCAGGGGTGGGACTGTTACCACTCCAGGCTGCAAGTGGGGGCTCCCAGGATGGCATGCTATGCCACCCCAAGAAGGATGCTATAAACTAGCATAGGAAACTAGAATAGAATCATAGAACTGTAGAGTTGGAAGGGGCCCAGAGGGTCATCTAGTCCAACCCTCTGCAATGCAGGAATCCAGCCAATGACATTGCTACATATTTGGGGGTAAACCCTAGAAATTAAGAAATGCCAGGGTTTTGGTTGGGATGTGGATTTAAGCACAGAACTGTGTCAGAGAAGGAATTTAGGAAATTCCTGGGCTGGCTTATGCAAGCCAATCTGGTCCAGCTACGGCTGTAAAGAGTACAACAGAGGCCATTAATAATGCAAGGGAACTTCTCCTCTTGCTCCCAGGTGTGAACAGAGACTGTGGATTTGGGAGGTTGCCAAATAACTGCTGGAGGGGGAGGAAGGGGTTTTCTGGGGGGAAGAAGAAGGGGAGAAAGAGCTGAGGTCCATCTTTGAGGGAAGCAGCCTGAAGGTTGCCTCTACAAATGTGTAAGATCTGGACTCCCTCCATGCAGACCGAAGGTGTAGATAGGTGAATGGACCATATTTCCTAAAGCACAGCAGTATTTGTTCTAGTCTTGCTGGCACTTTAAGAAGCCACTGCTGCCCGACTTAAGCACAGTTCACAGGGAGCAGGGTCTCCTCCTCAGGCCTGAGGTTTCACCGCTGGCTTCCTCAACTCTTCTGCCATGGATTCAGGCAGCAGTAATACCAGTAAATGGGAAGTGTCAGGGTCAATACTGATGGCAGTAAGTTTTCTTCTTCAGCCTCCTGACAAGTGCTTTTACTGCGCTCCTGTCATCTGCCCCATGATCCCTTTTACGGAAGATGCAAAATCTTCATCCCAGGAGGTTGGACCTGCAACTTTCTACAAGAAAGTTGAGACTGCTGAGCTGTGGCCTCTTACTCCGGTGCAAAGAAAGGCACGCACAGAGCTGTCCCCATCCACAGAAAGGTGCAAGGAACTTATTGCAGGTAGAATATGCATGTTGGCATTGGAGTCCTTGTGCCCACAAGAGGTCACTAGATGCACTTGATTCAGCGCTGCTACAGTACAGCTCCATTCATTTCAGCAAGCCTTGGATGTTTACTATGCTACTGAAACAGGAGAGCAATCTAAGCACATTTTAAACTTATCCATTCTATGTGCTCCTCAAAACTGAAACAGAATTTTGAAACAAGGCAAATGCAGCAAATACACTTCCATGTCTGTAGATAATTTGTTTTCAGCTAAGGCCCAATCCATGCAAAATGACATCCAGCCAGGTGGCCTCAGCTTCCTCCACCCATCACTCTTCAGAGCGTTGCAATCACACTATTTGAATCAATCAAACTGCAAGAGAACCAACTCCAGAGAAATATCTCCCCACACCTGCATCACTATAGTAATGCATGAAAAGATGCAAGCATTCTTGAGGGCTCAGCTACAGCTTCTTTTTCCTGGAATTTCACCAAATAACATTTTTTGCTCTGGCTTAAAAGTAATGCAGAACTAAAACTACATGCCCCCCAACCTTATCGATAAGGTTAAATACCAAACAAAAGGGAAACTGCTATTAATGCGGGCTTAATATTGCAAATGGGCCACTGGCAATTGATTCGGGGTGTTGTTTTTTTAGCTTGCGAAATTTTTCATGGAAAGAGTAAACCCTCTTAGAGGAAAACCTGCAAAGTTGTCAGTTTATAATCTGAGACATGAACACACTTGCTTCACAAAGCTACAACATGGAACACCTGCAATTTGTCAGTAATCCAGGTGTTTCTTTTGCAGTACAAAACTATGGACACTAGATGGGTGTCTAAAACAAGGAAACTAGCTTCCGGCAGGTACAGTCGGTACGGTTTGCTTCCAGATGGGGGCTTAATACTGAAAAAAAAGTCATTCAGATATTACAAGCAGGCTGTTGGCGATTGAGGCTTCTTAGTAACTCTTCAGAAGGAATAAATCTGGATTAAAGTGGGAGCAGGGATACAGGCTAGTATTTTGACGCTGGCACCGTCATATGGGTGCTGCGATAAAACAAATGCATGCATGAGAAGCACCCAATTGACAGTAAACACCCATTTAGAAGCACCCATTGATTCAGAGCCCCGATGAGTACATCTTGTAAAACTTTGTTTCCTAGTTCCTATGCACAAAGCAATACTGAAGAGTGAAAAGGAGGGCAGATGCGGTCAAGAAATCTTGCCAGGTAATGAGCATTTCCATAGAACTTCTCAAGTTATCGCGATTTAAATGTCTGACCCCATTTGTCAGTTGCTGATTAAGGACTGGGCTGGTAAGAAAGTGGAATGCTTGTTACCATAATATGTGAGAAAGCATATTCACATGTGGCAGCTCCAGCTCAGTGGTAGAATAACTGGTTTGTGGGAAGAAGGTTCAATCCCTGGTGCCTCCAGGTGGGGCTGGGAACACCCCCAATCTGAAACCCGGAAAATCCACTGCCAGTCAGTGTAGACAATACTGAGCTAGATATCCTAATGCTATGATGCAGTACAAAACATCTTCTTATATTCCAGTGTACTTCCAACTGAGATGTTTTCTCTGACTAGTGAATAGCTGCATTCTGTACAAATTTCACCAATTTAGAGGATATTTAGAAAGCCATATTTGTGGAAGATTGGCTGACGCCTTGGAAAGTACTACAATATCCATAAAATGACTGGTGACCCCCGGCCAAATGGTTGGTTAAATGGTCGGTTTATTGGGTGACAGAAGTCTGCTCACCTCTCTTGGTGTGGCAGCATTGCTGGATGGGAGAGGCTTCACTGGGGCCCCAACAGTGGAATTCAAATGGCAGTGCTCTTCCTGGTAGGTGGCAGGGGCACAAGCCCCCGTCTCCTATCAGGAGCTGGATCCTAGCCTGCACCCTGCATTGGCGAATGGGAATGCCGGCTGGGACATGGGCAATGCCAGGGGGCGAAGACAATGCTGGGCTTCCCTCAGATCTGGCCCTTGCCCATTTAAGCAGCCCACACCTGGGGCACAGCCTGTTTGTTCCTGCGCTGAGTTTCCCAATCCCACCCACCTATGGTATACGCTGATAATTCAATGACTTTGCTCTGGCTACGGTGGTCGCTGTTCTTTACAGGGTCAGGAAGGAATTTGCCCACCGGGGTAATTGGCTCTTACCCAGTGGTTTTGCTTACCTCATAGCAATTCGTCACAACTGGTTGAGCATTGGGGTAATCCCTTGTTTTGGATGGAAGAGAGGTTGTAGTCCCCGCCTGCCTTTCCAAATGCTGGGGTATCCCGTTAAAGGGATCCGGGGGGAGTGTCCATGTCCGTGTGCCCAGGGAGGCCAGGGCCAAAGGCCCTATTTGATGTAAGTATTAGGAACCCCCGCCTGGATTGACTATGCGTCACTTTCGGCGAGTGGGCCGGAAGTATTTCGATTGCCGCATTTCTAAGCCAAACCTCTTTCATCTGTATTCAATAAAGTTGTGGCCTGTTTTTACCCAAAACCCAGTCTTATTGGTCTCTTATTTATGTGGGTTGGGGGTATGGGAAGTCTGATGCCTTGTCCTGCAAGTCATTTTTGTTTGGTTTCAGAATGGTTTGGGACAAACTTCCACTAACTTCCAAACCATCTGTGTTTGTTTATGCAAAGGTTGCACCATTTCCATGACATGGAGGCATGCCCTGCCCTTAACTTTCCCAGGCTTCCAGCTGAATTGAATTAAACTGAATTGAATTAAAACTAATGAAATTTCAAACCAAAAGGGACATTAAAAAAAAAATCCTTCAGGGAGAAATGACAGTTTTTGTAAGACCAGGTAAAAGGTTAGATAGCAGCAAGTAACACTTACATCTATTTGTGAACTTATTGACTTCCATAGGGATAGGTCAACCCTGTTTTTTCCTGTTAACCAATCAGGTTTTCAAGAGTAGGGATACCCTCCCATGGCTACCAGCATTCAAGGATAGACTTTTACACAACTGTACTGATCCTTTACTTTTCATATTCACATATTCACATTTGTTAATAAGGCGGGTCCTTAGCATGGTGAATAATTGTGTTGTTGTTGTTCAGTCGTTCAGTCGTGTCCGACTCTTCGTGACCCCATGGACCAGAGCACGCCAGGCACGCCTATCCTTCACTGCCTCTCGCAGTTTGGCCAAACTCATGTTAATAATTGTACCAGGATCCAATTTAGAAAACAAGGGATAATTTAAAAGCAGGCAGCATACCCTGTAGCTGCTCCATTAATTATCATTTTTCTTTATTTACCATATCAGCAACAATAAATACCCACCCACCAATGTTGGTATTTAAGCACACATACACATTCTGAACTCATTGTCTGGCTACAAGTTAATCCTTCCTGAATTAGTAAAATGCTGTGTAAAATGATTAGTAAAATGCTGTTCTTGATTATTCTTGATTAATTTTATTTGTTCCTAATATGCTCTTTGATATTGTAGGATTACAATAGGAAACTGCCTTATACCGAATAAGGCTCCATCTAACTACATACTGTTTGGCAGTAGCTCTCCAAGATATCAAACAAGGGACCTCCCTGGAGATGATAAACCTTAGACATTTTGTATGAAAAGCATGTGCTCTATTGTTGAGTTAAGGCCTTCCCATACATTTAAAACTAGGGCAGTCCATCATGTCTCCAGCCGCAGAGTTGAGTGTGCATTATTCCACTGATTGCAGGGGACTTTAATCACCTAGCAATGCTTTAATTGATTAGTTGCATAGATTAATTAATTCAAGCTTGTACCTCTCCTAAGCAAACGAAAAACATTGGATGATTTTGTACATCCTCCGTCAATTCCTAAAAGGTATCAGCTTTACCTACCTGAACACAAATCAGTTATTCTCCCTGCATGGTCATAAACTTGCAAAGAAGCCTTATCCTAGAGGATAAAAATCCTTTCCTGGTCCAGCGAGCAGGAACCATAGTTTTGCATACTCACTCTGGCGAGTTTAAAGGCCAGCTCTGCATCCCATGGTTTGAAGTTGCCTTGTTTAGAAACTGACCACAGTTTGCGATAAACTGGCCCTGATGACACAACAAACTGAGATCCAAGGAAATGGGGAGAGAAGTAGTTGAAGTCCTCCTCTTGGCCATGTGAGAGGAGGAGGAGAAATGATGGAGCACACAAACTCAAAGCTCATGGTGACTCCTTTCTGCTGTTGCATGTCTTGCCAAGTCATTATTTTGCACGGCATATGAACAAGGCCAGTAAGTTTGAAAACTGGTTTGGATTCATAAACAGTTTATCTAGATTACTGTCACAAACATTTAGGATTGCAATGCAATTTCTATAACAGGAATACAACTATAAATATATAAGTTGAAAAAAAGTTTCGTTTTGGTTTTTCCATATTGCATCAGCATGCACAAATATTGCTTCCCCCAGAGATCCCTCAATCAAATTTGCCCACTGAAAAGACAGAAACAATTTCAGTCTCTCATAATATTTTCACAGCAAAGAAAACATAATTTTGAGTTCATCTCAGGGAGTGAGAGTTGTGCTTGTGGGTCTCCGCTCAGCAAAGAACAAGAAACAAGATTTCAAGTCTATGGAATGGTGACATATAGTGGGGAGCCAGATTCAGCTTGCCACGCCCCCCCATTTGTCCTGTGGTTTGGATTTCAGCCAAGTCACACCCACCTGACCTCCATAAGGTGTGGGGAAGGTAAGGGTGGGGCTTGGCCAAAAGCGGCTTTGCAGGCATTGTCGATCCCTTGCACAGAGCTTCCAAAGCACCTGACATCCAGCCGTTTATTGGGCGTTTTGAAAGTGCTGCATAAAGTGCTTTGCAAGCCCTGTGTTCCATGATTGCCAAGCCCAGGGCTTGCAAAGCGCTTTGAGGAGCACTTCTCAAATGCCCAACAAACAGCTGGTTGTAAGGCATTTGGGAGAACAGGTGTCAATCATTCATTTGATGTCACTGTGGCATCAGAAGATTCACCCATCAGTCAAAGCTAGCCTGCAGGGGTGGGCTGGGGTGTTGTGGGGTGATAAAAGATCTGGCCTGCTGGGCCAAAAATGTTCCTCATTCCTGATATAGAGTGTACAGTTGTGACTAATTTCACACCTTTCAAAAGAAGAAAAGGTTAAGGTGTTTAGCTACACTGATGGGAATTACTAATTGGGGATATGACAATGTCATGTTTATTTTTGCAAAAAGAAAAAAAAAGCCTTAAATGCTCTAACCTTTCTTCAAAGGAAGGAGTGCTAATCTCTTGATCATTTTGACTGCCCTTCCACAGCTTTTTCAGAGCTAGAGCTAGGATAGTGGTTATCACCATATCTTGTGGTGAATATGACATTTCCCTGTGTTAATACCACATCCTCCACAATTCTCTCCATCGTATTTACCTTTCTGAAGAAGTATTTCCTTTGTCAGTCCTGGACCTACTTCCAATAAACTGGGTACCCATTTGACTGTGTGCCTTTTCCTGCTCCAACATAATGACAATGGTTTAGGAAATAATGACTGGCAATGCAGGTAGATTTTCCCCCCTACTCCCATCAATGCTAGAAGGAATCCAATTAACAAATGAATCCCTTTTCCATACAACATAAAGTGACAACCTCTGGCTTAGATAGTTTTGGGGTTTTAAGTTATATCTATTTCATTTCAAACTAAATTTACAGGTTATCATTAGGCTTTGGTTAAGGAAGGGGGTGTAGCTCAGTGACAGAGCATCTGCTTTGAGTGCAGAAGGTTCCTGGTTCAATCCCTGGCATCTCCAGGTACGGCTGGGAATGTTCCCAGTCTGAAATCCTGGAGAGCCTCTACCAATCACTGAGGACAATGCTGAGCTAGATGAACCAATGGTCTGCCTCAGTATAAGGGGGTGACGAGAAAAGGGGGTGGAAGAACGTGCCAGTATGTGTAACCTCACCACCGATTATAAGGAAATGCAGCCCTCAACAGTGAAAAGGTTACCCACCTATGTAGTATATGCCATTAAGCGGTTGCCTCTAAATACAAAATTTCTATTTAACCGTCATGAATAACAGCTTTTAACAGAAATGCCATTCAATATTTTTTCTAATTATTTTTAATGGGAGCAACAGCAGTTAAAGGATGGTCATTTCTTGCTTGTTAGCAGGGGCATGTGGCGGACTGCTGATGGAACTGGATGGATCTCCCAGACAATTCCTGTACATTCTTACTTTCACTTTTACTAAGGCTGTGGGTCTCACTTATCAACGAATCTAGGAAGGTAGGAACCACCACAAGGTGTTTCTTGTAACTGGCAACATCCTGTGTGGCTCCAATTTGAAACTGGATGTTTCTGATCTGGAAAGCCTCTCCTCCTCTGGAGGGGAGGGGTTGTGGTCGGGAGCCGGTTCCCACATCATCGTGGGGGCGTTTCGCCCCCAGCCTTACCTGCCTTACCTTGCCCGGCTGCCGCGCCGCGCCCCTAGCAGTCAGCCAATAGGGCTGGCGAGGGGGCGGGGTTTAGCTGCTCTTAGGGCAGCCGCGGCAGCGTCCTCCGCCATTCTGCATCGCTGCTTCGTCGGATCACCCACCCACCCTCCCTTAGGTTGGCTCTGGTTAGGACATTGCTATGGACTTTGGTTGGTCGCCTTGTTTGTGTAAGGGGCCTGGTAGGAGTTTATCTCCAATTGGCAAATTGGCTCAGCCTCTTGGTTTTTCACCTACCTCGTAGCAAATTGTCACAACTCTGTTAGATTGGCGGTTAGGCATTGGGTTTAGTGTGGTATCGGAGGGCAAGGTTTGGGCCATCACCTAACCCTCCAATTGCTGGGTATTCCGTAAGGAATCTGGCGGTTGTGGATCCTGTCCGACGCCCTGTTGGCGGCTAGGGCCATGGCACGACCCCCGGTGACTTCAGGGGTGGAGCTTCCAGTTGTATTTCGCATCAACAGGCTCCACCTCCTGGGTGGTTAACCCTTGAGTGACTCCACGCTCTGTGGGGGGAGTCTACTGTAGTTTGTTCAACCCAATCCCTAAGCCAATACCATTCACATGCTGTAACCAATAAAAAGTTTTGGCTTTTTTCCTTTCATTAACCAAAATGTTTTGTGTCACTGAGTTTTATTTCTGCATGCGGGGGCCGGGTTCTCGAATTACAAATAATATTACAGTGGTACCTTGGTTCTCGAATTGAATCAGTTCAACTCCCAGAATGGTTGAAAAACCAATGCACGACTTCTGATTGGCTGCAGGAGCTTCCTGCAGCCAATCAGAAGCCGCGGAGGACGATCGGCTTCCAATGAACATTCGCAAACTGGAACACTCACTTCCGAGTTTGAGCCGATTTGTTTGACAACTAAGCTGTTTGACTACCAAGGTTATCACTGCACTCTCAACTTTAGAAGTTCCACTTTAACCCACAATTTAGTTTAATTATCTTTTCCTTTGTTGGCCATTGAGAGAAGCAGTATAGACTAGGGTCAAGGCAACTGCAGAAGATGAGAAAAACCCCTTCTCTTGCCCCACTTTAGCCTACTTCCCATGTCCTCATCCCTATCTTCAGTGAACAGGTAAAGGGATGCTAGATCTTAGCCTCTGGCCCCACCTTCACCCTGCATGTGTCTTCTTGTGCTGCCTGTCTACTTTCACACACTGATTGGGATATGAAAACGGAGTCTATTCACATACAGCTCTAGATGCAAAAAGGGTCTCTGCATATTTGACTGGAAATCCTGGCTCAACTAGTATTCCCAATAACATGCACAGGCCCATCATATGTACTGAGCCTGTCTCCTCTTTCCTCTGAAGGCACAAAGATCAGGAGCAAGGGTAGAGGGGAAACCACCTCTTTCCCATTATAATCCGATGCATATCTACCTGGAACTACTGGTAAGTCCCACTGTGTTCAGCAGGGCTTATACCCTAGTAAACATGTATAGGATACTCCATCCGAAACCCTGGAGAACTGGTGCCATGATTCAGCATAATGAACATTGAGCTAGATGGACCATTGCTCCAGCTCGGTATAAGACAGCTTCCTATGCTACTATGATTTGTAAGCATGTGCAGAACTGAAAACTTAACAAAATGACTGCAATTTGCACGGGCAACCTATGCATACGATGCCGTCAGCTGCGAGGCACAAATGCCAAAAGCATATTACCAAAACGAAAGACTCATCACCAACTCAAATTAACAACAAGCATTCAATTTGCTGAGCTACATCTAAGTAGCAAGCGCTGCGGCATTCCAAGAGCCAGTCCCCAAAGAACGGATGATGAGATAAAACAGAGCTTAGTGCTGCAATTCTCTTAATTCCCCATCTTGCCAAAATAAATGGCTTAAGAACCATTGAGCAACAGAGACACAAAATTGTGATTTTAGATTCCTTACACGTGCCAGAAAGATTCCTAAGAGAATGCTGCTTGATGCTTCTGAAAGTGGCCACCAGCAAAGGAAAGAGTTTCACATCGGCATCTCGTTCGACACTGAGAGAGCAGCATGTGGGACCAGATAGGCCTTTGGTCTAAGGTGGCAATGTGTCCTGCTCTACAGAGAATCACCCTCTATTTTCAAGGGCTGTCTGCTATTTGAAGATGTCCTCTATTTGAAGGTTGCCCAGTCAAAGTCTGTTTTGAAAGATAAGAAACCATAAGAGAAAGAGAGCAGCAGGAACCTTGAAATTGCTCGTTTACAGTTAGCAGCACCTGGCCAGCAGACTGAGGAAGAAAACAAGTTGCCTGTTGTCTCCCCCACTATGGTGAGGGGTGCTGCATTTGTATTTAAATCACAGCATTTTTTAAAAAGGCATCACCATATGCAGATTGGTATTCTCTTTTTTGGCAATGTATAACTGGTCCCCCTACTTTGGTCTGATGTAGCAGGACTCTTCTTGCCTGCCAAATGCTGTGGTTGCCTTTTTTTAATCTCTCTCTCTTGCCTCAGAGTGTTTGTTTATAGATTGGTGCCCAGTGACCGTCCCTGACAGTTTCTTGAGGTGCATTTTCAAGGGTATGGGCTCTCTTTAAAGTGCTTGGAGCCATGCGCTACAACAGTTATTTCCTAAGTTCTGGTTCTCAGGCTGTATTATTGCTGATTTCAAAAATCTGTTCCTTTAAAATGAATGAAAACAAAGCACGCCAGTCGACAAAACTTTGATAAAAACAACCAAGCAAAATAAAATGCACATTTAAGGGGATGGAAGAGCATGACTAATCACACAAGCTCATTTTGAATTCTCTCTTTATTTTCCCCACCCCCCCTAGCAAATTTTCAGAACCTGGGGCTCCCTGTTTCTTCTACAGCAGACCTGACCAGCTTTCATGTCTGTGGGATCCGAAAAAGGCAACCAAAATGGTCAAGGGGATGGAGCGACTCCCCAGTGAGAAAGGCTGCAGCATTTAGGACTTCTTAGCTTGGAGAAAAGGTGAGGAAGAGGTGATGTGGCAGAAGTTTATAAAAAATATCCATGGCATGGAGAAAGACAGAGAAAAGTTTTTCTACCTCTCTTATAATTCTAGAATTTGTAGACATCTAAGGAAGCTGAAGGGACATGGGTGGCACTGTGGTTTAAACCACAGAGCCTAGGGCTTGCCGATCAGGTCAGCAGTTCGAATCCCCGCGACGGGGTGAGACACTGTGTGCCTGGACCTCTGTACATTTGTCTCTGGATTGCAGCCCAATATAATTCTCTCTCTCTCTCTCTCTCTCTCTCTCTCTCTCGTCCCCTGGGCAAGTTCTAGTTCCTCTGAACTCCAAGAAAACTTCAAAGCTTATTTTCTAATTTGTCTTTACACCTGGCAAACAACTCTAAAGTCACTTTTTATTCACTGTTAACTACGCGGGTGGCACTGTGGGTTAAACCTAGGGCTTGCCAATCAGAAGGTCGGCAGTTCGAATCCTCGCGATGGGGTGAGCTCCCATTGCTCGGTCCCTGCTCCTGCCAACCTAACAGTTTGAAAGCACGTCAAAGTGCAAGTAGCAAAATAGGTACCACTCTGGCGGGAAGGTAAACAGCGTTTTTGTGCACTGCTCTGGTTCGCCAGAAGCGGCTCAAGTCATGCTGGCCACATGACCCGGAAGCTGTACACTGGCTCCCTTGGCCAATTAAGCGAGATGAGCGCTGCAACCCCAGAGTCATCCGCAACTGGACCTAATGGTCAGGGGTCCTTTTACCTTTACCTAAGGAAGCTGGGTGTTAGGAGTTGCTGGAAACCCGAGGAGGGGAGAGGGTTCTTGTGCTTCGGCCCTGCTTGTGGATTTCCCACAGGAATCTGGCTAGACACTGTGAGAACAGGATGCTGGACAAGATGAGCCACTCCCTCAATCCTGGAGGCTCTTCTTATGTTTTTATGTACCCCCCCCCCCCCCGAACTCTGAGCTCCACTAAGCAGCAACTGATGCAAATGGCATACATTACAAATTAAAGGATTCTGAGCCCAGCGAGTTGTTCTGAGTACCAGAACTGAACAGAGTTCATAGCCCTTCCCTGGAAAAACCCACTTCTGGTTATTTTTGCTTCCACCTTATTGATTTCAGCATGATAATTCTGGGTATTGGGGGAGGGGTCCATTTTGTTGTTGCCAATGCTAAACCATCAGAAATACCTGATGATCTACTTCAAATCATTATGAGATCTACCAACAGATCCCAATCCACCTCCTGCTTGTGTCGGACCTATGTATCTTTTGTTGGAAGCTGCCCAGAGTGGTTGGGGAAACCCAGCCAGATGGGCAGGGTATAAATAAATTATTATTATTATTATTATTATTATTATTATTATTATTATTATTATTATTATTATTATTATTATTATTATTATTATGTCTTCCTCTAGTTCCTGTGTGCTGCAGCTGCTTGTGCAGAAACTAACACATGTAATATTTCAGAGTAGTTTGAATGACAAATGATTGTTAAAAGGATAACATAGTGGAACATATTTACATTACTGAAATAAAAAGGAATAGATCTAGATTTGCTCAGTCCTTCTGCAGTTGCACAACTGAAAAGGATTTCTAGTATGCATTAAGACATGTTGCTTTTTCTGGGGGCAGCTAATTAAGATTCCTTCAGGGAGTATGTTCCATTGAAAAGGATTATTCATTTATACTTTGTTTACTTAAATCCACATATTCACTGCATGTTGATCAACAAATTAGTTCAGGATTTTATTTTAATTTTAATTTTTGAAAAAAACACAAAAACCCCAATACTGAACTTTCAAATATTATGTTCCAATGTGACGCTTGTGGCTATTTGTACATGCAAAATAACCCAGCACTGAATGTTCTTGTGCTGGATTCACTTTAGTTTTGATCAAGAGCAAAGATAAAGAACATTGTGTTTAAGACACAAGCAGGTTTTCTTCTGACCAAGTGCTGCTCTTAAAAATAAATAAATTAAAAATTAACCACTTCTCGGGCCAAGTCCCATGAGAAATGACAACTTCTGGTTTCCTTCACCAAAAGGTTTTATGAGACCCCGATTAACTGTAGTTAAGGTAGAGACCCCTGACCATTGGGCTCAGTCGCGGACAACTCTGGGGTTGCAGCGCTCATCTCGCTTTATTGGCCGAGGGAGCTGGCATACAGCTTCCAGGTCATGTGGCCACCATGACAAAGCTGCTTCTGGTGAACCAGAGTAGCACACGGAAACGCCGTTTACCTTCCGGCCGGAGCGGTACCTATTTGTCTACTTGCACTTTGACGTGCTTTCAAACTGCTAGGTTGGCAGGAGCAGGGACCAAGCAACGGGAGCTCACCCCGTCGCGAGGATTCGAACTGCCGACCTTCTGATTGGCAAGCCTTAGGCTCTGTGGTTTAACCCACAGTGCCACCCGCGTAGTTAACAGTGAAGTGAATAAAAAGTGAATTTAGAGTTGTTTGCCAGGTGTAAAGACAAATTAGAAAATAAGCTTTGAAGTTTTCTTGGAGTTCAGAGGAACTAGAACTTGCCCAGGGGATGAGAGAGAGAGAGAGAGAATTATATTGGGCTGCAATCCAGAGACAAATGTACAGAGGTCCAGGCACACAGTTGGGGACTTGTGGCAAGTCCAAGGAAAAGGCATTCCTCCCTCCATGACAGCAGCTCTCAGAGGGTACCTGCACTCTGACACAGTGAGTTTGCCCTTTTCTATCAAAAGTGATGGATGTACACAAAGTTCTGATCAGCTGGACTGTAGTCCTGATCTGAGTAATATGAATAACTGCTTATTACTCTGGCCTATGGGCCAGAGTGAACTGTTTGCTGCTGCTGCTTCTTCTTCTTCTTCTTCTTCTTCTTCTTCTTCTTCTTCTTCTTCTTCTTCTTCTTCTTTCATGAATATGCAAGGACAGCCACTTATTTATGACCAGAAAAAAGAGCACAAAAAGGATGCAGATATGTACAGAATTTGCATATGTCAATTAATATGTATAGATATTTAGAAACAATTGCTGTAATTTAAACAGAAATGCAGTACATCATAGTGTGGAAGCCTGTGACTAGGTGTGTTTTGTGGCTGCCCAGGTGCTGCTAAATGTTGATGGGCAACTCCCAGGCTCTTTTCTGCTCTCCCTTTTTAGGTCTCTATATATTTAAACTGCACTTGGGCTATGAAACACTTTGAATAGAGAAAACTATTATTATTATTATTATTATTATTATTATTATTATTATTATTATTATTATCCCCAGCCACTCTGGGCGGCTTCCAACAGAATATTAAAATACAATAGTCAGATGTCTTCTAAAAGTCTGGTAGTTGTTTTTCTCTTTGACATCTGGTGGGAGGGTGTTCCACAGGGCGGGTGCCACTACTGAAGTCCCTCTGCCTGGTTCCCTGTAACTTGGCTTCTTGCAGTGAGGGAACTGCCAGAAGGCCCTCGGCGCTGGACCTCAGTGTCCGGGCAGAATGATGGGGGTGGAGACACTCCTTCAGGTATACAGGACCAAGGCCGTTTAGGGCTTTAAAGGTCAGCACCAACATTTTGAATTGTGCTCAGAAACGTACTGGGAGCCAATGTAGGTCTTTCAAGACCGGTGTTATGTGGTCTTGGTGGCCGCTCCCAGTCACCAGTCTAGCTGCCGCATTTTGGATTAGTTGTAGTTTCTGGGTCACCTTCAAAGGTAGCCCCACATAGAGTGCATTGCAGTAATCCAAGCAGGAGATAACTAGAGCATGCACCACTCTGGCGAGACATTCTGTGGGCAGGTAGGGTCTCAGTCTGCATACCAGATGGAGCTGATAAATGGCTGCTCTGGACACAGGATTAACCTGCGCCTCCATGGACAGCTGTGAGTCCAGAATGACTCCCAGGCTGCACATCTGGTCCTTCAGGGGCACAGTTACACCAATCTGCAAATTCTGCAAATTCACAGGAGCTGGATTCACCAGGTTAGTTTTGGAGCTGTAGAGAGTGAGCAACCCCTTCCCCTGGCAACCTCCTCTGCCTCATAAAAAAGCAGTTCCAGAACCCTTTGGAACATCATGGGAGGAGCTGCAGCAGGAAGTAGACCATGGTGAAAATCGCCTCACTTTCTGCCAGAGGAAAGCTTCTGCAGGAGATGGATCCTGTCCAAAAGTCAGGAGCCAGCCCACTGAGTGTAAGAAGCACAGAAACAGATCTCTGTTGGAACAAGAACATGCCTTAGCATGACCAATGCTCAGGCGTGATGGGAGTTGTAGTTCAACAAGAATCTGGAGGCTCCCACATTAGCTACTCCTAGACCAGCTCCGTAAAATAAAAATAAAAATAAAAATTCCTTCCAGTAGTACCTTAGAGACCAACTAAGTTTGTTCTTGGTATGAGCTTTCGTGTGCATGCACACTTCTTCAGTTACACTGAAACAGAAGTCCTTTAGTGTATCTGAAGAAGTGTGCATGCATACGAAAGCTCATACCAAGAACAAACTTAGTTGGTCTCTAAGGTGCTACTGGAAGGAATTTTTTTAAATTTTTATTTTGTTTTGACTATGGCAGACCAACACGGCTACCTACCTGTAACCAGCTCCATATAGTTCAACCTCCTACTTCTAGAGGCTACCAAAAAGCTTACCTCATGCCACAAAACTAACAGCCCTCCCTTCTGTCGTCTGCCCTCCAACAATGGGCATTTCACAGTCATAATACCTCCACACATTTGTCTAAACTTGTGACCATAACTACATGTTGTAACAGTGAATACCATAATTTAATAATGTGTTGCCTCGCGAATGGCAAACGCCAGGCTGCCCTAGATAAAACTAGCAAATCACAGAACACACATCAAAATATTTCATGCACAAAAGAATACCCTTGAGATTTTATCCTATCCACCTCTACTTAATGTAACTTCAGATGGATTTTCTTAAGTAGAAAAGAGACTCAAATAAAAGCCTTACTGTCATTTAATCAAATAATGCTGCCCATGTGTGAATTTAAAACAAAAACATTTTTCTCTTGTGCAAATTCTTTAAACCCTTGAGTGCCTTTAAAAGAAAAACAAGCATTCTAGCACAAAAAATACTGCTTACTATAAATACACCAAATGCACAGTAAAATCACCTAACATTAGATGAGGATATTACAGTCCATTCTCAGCAGGATCCAAGTATACATTTGACTTTATTTTTAATGCATTTTTCTCTTTAGCACTATGATTCAACAAGATAAAAACCACTGCATCTATTACTGCAAAGTATAACTTTAAAATGGGTTGGTACACAAAACATACACAGTGTTACAACAGGAGGCTTTACAAAAAACACCTTTAACCAATGGAACTCATTGTATCAAAAAATAGTTTCCAAAGCTTTGTTTTCATCTAAAGCAGTGATGGCCAAACCTGGACCTCCAGCTGTTTTGGGACTACAATTCTCATCATCCCTGACCACTGGGTCCTGTTAGCTAGGGATGATGGGAGTTGTAGTCCCAAAAAAGCTTGAGGGCCAAGTATGGCCATCACTGATCTAAAGAAACATTGTCTTTTCTTCTTCTCCTATAATATTTACTTTAACAACATATGAACACAAGGCAAGCCTGATGGATCAGGGCCATGGCCCATCTAGTTCAGCATCCTGCTCTCACGGAAGCCGACCACAGGCCTGCGAGAAGCCTGCAAGCTTCACATGAGTGCAGCCTGAGTGCAACAGCACCCTGCAGTTGGGCAGAGTGAGGCAGCTGCCTTAGGAAGCTGGGTTTTGGTGTCATGTGCTACGACTCCCAACCTTGGAACCTTGCCAGAGTCCTGTTCGTTCTCTGCCCTCTGTCAGAAAGAGCTTCCAACCAGACCTGCTCTACCTTGATTTGTTCTTGCCTACCTTGACCTGACCATGCCAAATGCCACTTGCTTTCCCTGAAAAACTCAGGTGCCCATAGAATGGGCTTTCATGGAAGGATAATAAACTATTAATTATAAGTTTTGTTTTATTGCATTTTTACTCCCAGAGACGATTGTAGGATTTTCTGCCGTGGGTGCCAAAATAACTTGGCCAGTCTCAGGTACTTAATTATCATTCATTTAATATTTATTCAATTTATATATTGCCCTTTATCAAAAGACCCAAGGGTGGTGTACAACATTTAACACATTTTACAGATCAAAATAAAAACATAATAAAAGCAAGGCAACATAAAATAATCATAATAACACCCCCCGCCCCAATTTAACGAACCATAGATTATTTAATGGCCAAAGGATTGGGTAAAGAAGAATATATTTGCCTGTCACCTAAAGACATGCAATGATGGCACCAGGTGAGCCTCTCCTGGGAGAGCATTCAACAAATGGGGAGCCACCACAGAAAAGGCCTGTTCTCATGTTGCCACCCTCCAAACCTCTCTGGGATAGGAAACATAAAGAAGGGCCTTGGGTGGGTTTGTATGGTGAGAGGCAGTCTTTAATGAGATGCTGAGCTATATAAGGCTTTATAGGTCAACAGCACCACTTTAATTGGACCTGGAAACTAATTGCCAGACAGTGCAGTTGGGCCAGGACTGGTGTTATATGCTCAAACTGTCTTGTTCTGTGAGCAATCTGGCCATAAAATTTTGCACCAGCTGAAGTTTCCGAAACGTCCTCAGAGGCAGCCCCATGTATAATGCATCACAGTAATCCAACCTAGAGGTTACCAGAGGGTAGGCCACAGAAGTCAGACTATCCCTGTCTGGATAGGGGTGTAGCTTTGGGCGGGGGAGGACATTTGCTAATTCACCACTTAAAATATACTGGAGTTTAAACAGCGGCCTTACTCATTTTATGCTAGGGTGTGGGGAAATCTTCCTGGACAATGCTCCCACAGTAATAAGGAAACAGACATTGTGTTCTGAGCAGTGGGTAATTTTAATGCAGCCCATCACCCTAGCCAAAGAGATTTAGCACGCTTATCAACTTGTTTAATCTAGTCCAGGCTTGATGAGAAAGATCTGCAGCACAATATGAAGCATTTGCCTCAAATAACATGAGAATCGTTAACTATGTTTGTTTGTTTTAAAACATTTCTATCCCACAGACACCCAAGGATGCTAAGGTGGTGGTGGAGGGAGAGACAATTAAAACGAAATAAAAATGACAGAACAAAGCAGTAAGAAGCAAAGTAAATAATCATTCGTTTTTATTTTAACCAAAAGCTCTCTGAAACAGTCCTGTTTTGACTTGCCACGCGAATCCTAATAATTGACGCCACCACTAAGAAGACCCTGTCTTGCGCAGGTAGACACCACCCATCAGACAAGGGGACACTGAAAAAATCCTCTGGCAATGACCTTAGTGAATGGACAGAGTCATTTATAAGTACGGGTGCTCAGGTTTCACTGAAGCATACACTGGTGAGGATAGCAAAACGTGCTACAGTACTTCAGCAAGCCACAGAAAGCAGAAATACGGTTCACATGCATTCCAACACATCACAATTGCAAGAAAATTCTGAAAATAGCACATTCCCCTCTGAGACTCGTGATGTCAGCTCTGCCTTATAACACTGTTGGCACTCCCCAAAGTTAAGGCACAAAATGGGATGTCTGGGTTGTCAGAGTTCTGGGTGGTACAAAATGGAAGTGATGTGAATGAACTTTCACTCCATGCCTTCCCCACATATAAATCACTCCCCCTGTCCAGCTATTTGCTCTGCTGACAAAGCAACAACAGATACTGTTAACACAACACCCTTTTCCTCCATTGGACATCACAGATTTGGCAGAGATGGTGGCATAGGCAAGCAGGGGGTTTAACACTAGCTCTAATACTCTGATCAAAATCAAAAGATCCCACAGGTGATATTAAGCCGTTATTTCTTTTTGAAAAAGGCAGCGTCAATCATAGATCTCCCACATCACAAGGCACCAGCCTGGTGCCCTCCAAATATTTCAGACCATGACTCCCATCGGCCCCAGCTATCATATGGTCCAGAATATCTGGAAGGCATCAGTTTGGAGAAGAATGGTACAGTACATCATTTCCTTGTTACTTTTCCCTGACGTTGTTGTTTTTCCTAGGGAGAAGAATATATTTCTACACAGCTGTAAAACTCTGGCTCGACAAAAATTATTACAATATTTATTGTCTACAAATAATAATAAAACAAGAATGATGGCATGACCAGCAAATCCTAGCAGTAACTCTAGAGAAAGTTTGACCTGTGAGTAATGGCAAGAGGATCCCCTCCTTCTTAAGGCACAGAAGATGGAGGATTTATGGTCCATAATGTGCACTGGAACCTTTTTCCAAAGACAGTTTGGAATGTAGTATGACAATATTAAGTCATTTTACTGGAAGTCTGCAGTATTTGTATTGGCCCAGCTCTGCTAGGCTTCCCTACCATCAGTCACCACCGCCACTGGCTTTAATGGTTCTTCGGAATTTTTTCCAGTTCAAACTACAAATACTTAAGAATTAGGATGAAAAGTCAACACGTCTTCCATTCTAACTGCTATTTTTACAAGGGCTAAGGCAAAACCACTGACACCATTTTGGGAAACACCTCTGTTTCCCCTGAATTTGTTGGCACCAGCTTTGAAATTTAATGAAAATCCAAATAGGGCCAAGTTTTGGAATCCTCCCAATTTTCAAGTCTTTAAATCACAATGTCTCTGACCTCATTTGCATGCAGCACTAAGCCAAACCATGGCTTAGCATGAACATGCAGATGTGCAGAGTCCAGGAGAAGAGATCGTGACAGCTTTCCTCCTCTGGTCATTCTACAGCTGTGTCATGCTGTGTTGAGCCATGGTTTGGCTTCATGTGTCATCTGAACCTTGGTTTGCAAGCTTTGGCCTCTCAGACAAACCAAGGGCTGTAAACCATATGACAAACCTTAGTTATAAGCTCATGGTTTCTCGAGAAAGGGCTAATACATGAACCTAGGTTCAGACAACATGCTCAGTCAAACCATGGCATTGCTCAGCAACTGAGGAGCAAAGCAGCAGCAATCTCCTCTCTGGGACCCCACACATTTGCAATTAGTCATGGGCTGCCATAGTGATATGCACAGACCAGGCCTTTACGCGAACCCAAAATGCATTTTCAAAATGTCCGCAAGTCACCTTTCTGAGACAAGTCCACCCAAAGTGCTGCAACAGAATGTGAACATAAAAATACAGCAATGCCATATTATAATAAAACACAATAAAATACAAAGCAGCAACAGGTTGCATCTAAGTGCTCCTCAGAGTATACCCATTGAAATCAATGGCTTTAAATTAGTCATGCCCATGATCGTACTGATTTTCCACAGTAATGTGTTATATTTAGTCTATTATCTTCACATTCTTAAAGGCCTGTTTTTATCTTTATTGGGGTTTAGGTGGTTTATCAAGCCAGGCACTTTACTCACCTAAAACACTTTCCATTTCTTATGCCTTATTTCTCACAAAGCAGGGATAGAGATCCTTTCTTCTGGCCAGAAGGTCACATTTTTATGTGCGCATTGGCTGTATGCCAATGAAGGTTATGGCTGTGTTCCCACGTGTATTCAGACATACACATGCACAAACACATGAATGTACACTCCTTGCCCAAATTAGCGTTCTTCAAGACTAATTGCTAGATGGAGGTAATTTTCCAGGTGACAGCAGCTGGTGGGGAAGGGGAGGCTTAACCCTTTCCTTCTAGGCTTCAGTCTCCAGGAAGACAGTTCTGCCAAGTAGTCTATTAGCAGCCATTCCATCTTATATGAACAAGCCAAGTCACCAGTTAGCAGTCATTCCACTGGACTGCAGCAGTAAAAGAGGTAGAATAGCAGAGCACATGCCATGTGTGTGCAATCATGCACATATTGGTCGTGCCTAAAATGGGTTTCCTGTACTTTATAAGGAGAACCAGTGTGGTGTAGTGGTTAGAGCAGAAGACTAGGGCCTGAGAGATGAGCGTTAAAGTCCCCACTCAGCCATGAAGCTCACTGGGTGGCCATGAGCCAGTTTCTGCCTCTCAGCCTAACCTACCTCACAGGGTTGTTGTGGGGAGGGGGAGAACCAGGTACATCCCCTTGAGCTCTTTGGAGAAAAGGTAGGACATAAATGCAGTAACTAAGAATAATAAAATGATATTATGATTAAGAAGTTCTGAGTATGGTGCAAAATACTGCCTACTTGCTTAGGCATACTTATTTGATGAGCGCCACAACTGTGGTCTGAGGATGACACCCACAGCACAGAATGCTAATAACATGGGCCCATGAAGTTGACTGCATGCAGCTCTGACCAAAGCTCCAAGTCTCCAGCCGCCCAACAGAAAACCTGCCCAAAGATGGGAAGCCTCTTGAAACCTAGAACTTGGTTTAGCAAGTATTTCCCCTCCACCACCCTGAGACGTTTGTGCAAACGCTGGAGAGAAACAAAGTTGTCAAGAAATGTTTAAAACACTGAAGACCCCATCAAAATGGTTATCACCAATTAAAGAAGATTAAACAATCTGTCATAAGAAATAAACTAAAACAAACACTGTCTTGAAAGATCAAATGCTATGAAAGGACCTGACTTTACTGAATATGGATTTTAGATCATAAAAAGTTTCAGGCCATGCTTACAAACTACAACCATCTGTTATTATGCAAAACCATTAAAAAAATAATAATCATAGAGTCAAGATTTTCAGAGAACCAATTGACTGTCCTTGAAAGACATTTCCCCTGCAGCCTTTACTCCACTGCTGATTCTCTTTGTGCTCTAACACAATTCGTAATGGCAGAAAATGAAGTTTCTTAAACCTGTAAAATAGTCTTCACCAACCTGGAGTCCTCCAGATCAAAGAATCAAAGAGTTGGAAGGGGCCAGGAGGGTCAAACAGAAATCTTTCACCCAACGCTGGGCTCAAATCCATGATTAAGAGTCTCATGCTCTACCAACTAAGCCAGAACATGCTGGCTGGAGCTGATGGGAGCTGTAATCCAAACATCTGGAGGGCATCAGGTTGGCAAAGGCAGTTTGAAAACATTGAACTGGAAAGGGTCTGCCCATTTACACCTTGGCCCTGCACTGTGGAAACAAGTGGTAGCCCTTAATTTTGAGATTTGATTCGCCAACTTTAAATGCCTCTACATTGGCTTCCTATCAAAACAGAGGAAGAACTTAGAAACCATAAAATACAAAACAACCCATTGGGCTGACTCTAAATCATTTCTACTTAGAGTAGGCGCACTGAAATGAACAAACCTCAATTAGTCATGCCCGTTAATTTAATGCGTCTACACCGATTGTGGCTAATATTGAATACAAACTGATGGGCTGCACCCAATGTTCTCATACTCAGAGTAGATCCATTGAAATCAATGGACATGACTGAGGTCCATTCATTTCAAACAAAGCAAAAGCAGCAGCAAACACCTAATTAACAATCAAAATTGCATGGGCAAACAGGTTGGATATGACCTGGCATCTAAAATGCCGTAAAGATGACTCTAGGCAAACATTTCAGGAGAGGGAACTGCATTCTGAGAAAGGCCTTAGGTAAGGATTTTAACCGATGGGCAGTTTTGCTGCGTGGCAGCAGGCAGATACCCTGGCTCTGGATCCCAATGGCTTTGCAAGTTGTAGCAGTTGCGTCTTCTTCTGGGAAGAGATGATCTTACCAGTCAATTATACTTGCTTAAGTTGTGAAATACATTTTCTTAAATGTCTAAGTATGGCGGGAAGTGATACTTGAAAGAGAATAATATATCAGAAGAAGGGATCATAAAGGTAGCAGCTACTACATTTATCATTAGTGTTTAGGAGCTTAGCTAATTAACAGGAAACCAAGCCTTGAGGCTAGAAGAAACATATGATATTGAGCCATAGCTGAGCACAACCTGCAGTTCCAGAATTTACTCTTCAGAATGTGCATATGGGTGGTTATGCCTGTATATCTTGGCTGTGTTCCAGACACCTGGATAGCTCCAAGATGGTTTGGGGCTCTACACCCTCTTTCTTACACAGCACAAGGCAGACAACTTTTTGAAACAGAGCAGAGTTGTAGAAGTGATTTGAGTGTGAAGACAGACGTAACAATGTGGAAGTGATACAAATGTTTTCTAAGCATTGCAGAAGTCTGGGATGGGTTTTCATGGCAGCAAATGTTTTCCTAGAGCACTTTCACCACACTCAGTTAGGGGCATCTGTCTTCACATTTCAACGCTGGAACCTGTTGGTTGAAGGGAAAAAGCCAGTGACCCCACTATTGAGTGGCCAAATAATTGCATGGACTCAAAAGAAACTCAGGATGAAGGACAAAGCTTAGCCTTATTCAGGAGGGTCAGTTTAGGAACCCCTTCCTCAATCTGGTGCCTCCTTGTGGAAATTCAGTGCCCTTTCCTCTCCGTCTCTCGTAACGATAGAAACCGTGGTCATCCAACAGAGCTGAACGTTGGAGGATTCAAGGCAAATAAAAGAAGGTACTTCTTCGCACAGCGCACAGTTAAACTATGCAACTTGTTCCCACAAGAGGCAGTGAGGGCCATGAACTTGGATGACTTTAAAAGGGAATTGGGGAATTGCATGGAGGACAATGCCTACTAGCCACGAGGGTTATACTCTGCCTCCACAATCAGAAGCAGCATGGTTATGAATAGCAGTTGTTGAAAACTGCCGAAGGGGAAAGTGCTCTTGTGCTCAGGTCCTGCTTGCAGCTTTCCCACAGGCATCTGGTTGGGGACTGTGAGAACAGGATGCTGAACTAAATGGGCCACTGGCCTGATCCAAGGAAGTTTGACTGGCGCCTTCATTGTACACCTTTAGGTGTTCCCCTTTAACCAGGCTTTTGGCTGACTGACATACGATGCCCTTTTAAAATGTGTTGTGGAAGGGGGGGGTTATTGGGTTGTCTTTGTTTCGTTTTTATTATGTTTTCATTTCGTTTTTCCATAATGTTATTTTATGTTGTGAGCTGCCCTGAGATCTACAGGTATACAAAATGAATTAAAAATTTAAAATCCAGCAGGCTCTTCATGTGTGCTTATGCCCAGGTGTGTAGGAAGGTGTTCCACAGTCCTTACCAGACTTCTGGTAAGGACTGTGGAACACCTTCCTACACACCTGGCATGGAACCCCCCCCCCCACGGGAGGTGATAATTTAGATTTGCAGGCTATGTATATGTGGGCTGGATCATCCCCCTCCTTGTAATTACAATGTCTGAAAATATATAGGGCAAAGAAATAGATCATTTCAGAACGAAAATTGCATCAGATTAATAATTCAGCAGCCACATTGATCTCATTTTGGCACAAAAGAAATATTTGAAACAGAATATAAATCTAGAAGCTGTCATCTCCAGCTTATGAAATGCTATCTCACTAGCACTCGTGCTTAATCAGAGATCATGCTGAATGGCTTTGCACATGTGATGGCTTCTCATATCGTTTTAACATGGAGTGTTCTTTTGTATTCTCATCAATGCTTTTTACATCACTGAATGAAAAGGGGGGGGCACAGGGTAGGAACCATCGCATACTTGGTCACACAAAGGAAGATCACTTAAGGGCTTTATTTCCATTTAGTTTATGGAAATAACGCAACACTCCCCCCCTTCCTGTCCTCTTCCATTTCTTTACTGAGTGACCTTCTTGGGTCGTATTTTATTCTGCTTCATTCTTGGTATTTCAAAAATGAACACATGTGGGAAAGTGAAGTGACTAATACAGTCCTCTGCTTTAAAAAACAACAACATATGAGATGGGAGAATCTGTCAATTTCATTTTTTCATTTTTCCATTCTTAAAAGTTCAGTTCTCCATATTTCAACATTAGGTTGTGAGTTGTAGGTTTTTTTTTTAAGTCTTCCTGAAAATTCATCAGTGATTTAGTGAGAATTCCCCTTGATAATAATAATAATAATCATATTCATATTCATATTCATAGGTTTATATTCATTTTTGCCTAATATACACATTTCTGCAAACAATCCCCCATAATGTATGTTATAGAAAGCACAAGTTTCAAATTATTGGCTTTGTTTCAGTTCACATGTTGGTTTAGAAGTGTGAATTAGGTAGGTTTGCGTTTAAATAAAACCTGAATGGAATTTCTCCCCAATTCCTATTTTCAAATTTTACCAATTGATGATGCAATGAGCACACGGGTTAATGTATTTTGTCAGGTTCTTGAGCTTTTGACACAAAAGCCTGAGGTGATAAGAATCCTGAGGTAGCAGAGTGGACTGTGCCATTATTTCTGACTGCAAGACAGTAATCACACTGATGAATTTATTTATTTACCAGTAGTTATATGTGAAGGCTGCCCTTCTTCACCTTTAGGGTGGCTTACTCAGACATTTGAAATAATACTTCCAGCAAGTAATCCTCCTCTATGCAAAATTACTCTGCAGGTAGAAAAGCAGCACAGAAGAGACTGGGCTGGATGAGAAGCTTTCTTCCTTCTATGCTAGATGCTTTACTTGCAGGGAGATTTTTCTTGTTAAAAAACAACAAATATGGGAAGTAATTTTAAAAATGGCATTCTTCCACTGTGTGAAGTGGTACAGTCCACTCTACTACCTGAGAATTCAAGCAAACAAACAAACAAACAAACAAATAAATAAATAAATCATCTCATTCAACAGCATATGCAGAACAAACCAGTAACAGAAAGATAGAACATACCAAGAATAAAACCAAATCCTTATTTTCTTCCCGAAACATAAATGTCCCTGAGCAAGTTGTTAATACAAAATAAGGAGTAAAAAAACCAACAACCTGATTTAGTGACACACTTAGTGATCCCAACCAAATGTTATCTTCAGACTGCAAAGCCAATCTGTCAAACTAGGCATAGAATATTACCGGTAGGTTAGTCATGCTCACTGATTTCAATGGGCCTACTCTGAGTATGTCTTTCTATACCTTGACATCTCAAAGGCATGTGACTTTGAGGGTCAAGGCTGCTATACACTTTAATTAACATTTGTTGCCATTTTACTGTTAGGTGCTTTAGTTATTGTTGTTATTTTGCATCTTTCATAGTACTTACGGGTGACGGCTGACATATGTAACAAATTAGACCCTTTAACTTTCTGCCTCCCATGAGCTGGAAACGATCCAGTTCTGAAAGTGTGCTGAATCAATTACAGTGACTTTATTGGCTTTGAACCAGAACTAAACCAGAACAGTTTCATAGCTGAATCTGAACTATAACCCCTAGCTATAGAAGAACAACATTAATGGTTTGACTCCCTGAATATAACAGGCATTTGATTTGCAGAATTACCCTGTTCTCGAATAATAGAGCAAACAGCTTCCCCCCCCCCACACACACTGTTACTGTGATTGCAGCCCTTTTGACTTCTTAATGTTCATATTTAATTCAGAAGGTCATTGTCTGTAAAATACTGTTGCTCCTTCTCACAAATAATTCAGAACGCAGCAGACACACTAGTGTCAAGCTCAATAAATCTATGAACGCGCAAGAGACCGGAGGCATGCAGTTGGTACTGGAGTGCTTTGCAAGATTGAAGAGGCATCTTCCTATCTTTTCGCTCATTTAACGTTCAAGCACAGCGGAGACTATACAAAATGCACCATCCAATAAAAAAAGACTGTAAAAATTCAGCATTCCCCAATGTTAGGAGGAGGAAGAAGCCATTCCTTTGCAAAAGTCACGAGGCACAGCCACCTCCAGTGGTGCATTATGAGCGCTTATTAAGAACAACCCATTGGAACATCCTCATTGCATAAGCTCCACTGAAATAAGCAGGAGATGCACAAGGGCATAAATGCGGTCTAGAAATTCCGTCACTAAACAAACCATTTTCTTCCTCTACTACTTTACTGTAATTAACTGCTGTTTAAACAAATGAAATAAAGGAGGAGGGGGGAAGGAACTTTTAGTGTAGCAGAACCTATGCTTCAACTATCATTATACTGCTTCAGATGCTTGCTAAAAACCTTTTTAAACATTCAGCATGCCTACCGTATCTGGACATATAATATAGTTTGCTGGACTTGCTTTTAAATTTTGCTGGTTTTATCAAGAATTGTTTTATACTGTTTTATGTACACCACCTAGGAACTGCTTAAGTGGTTTATACTCCCCCCCCCCAAAAAATAGAACCCAGGGAAATAGCCGTAAAACTGAGCAGTAGACAGATATAGAACAGGAAGAGGGGAGCTGCCTTTTTCCACATTGTTGCACCTCAAACACCATTGCAGGCTCCCTCTTCTTTTTGCACAGAACAAGGCAGCAGGAGCAAATAAAAATTAGTCACTCATCCTTCCCCTCCCACACTCTCTTCACCAGGTTCAGCCTAGTTTGTTTTCTTTGGTAGCTTTTCTGCAACAAACACAGGACAAAGCTACTTTCACAACAGCCTTCCCCCAAATTAACTCATTAGAAGTTTTATGGTCTGCGTTGCCTTTGTGCAAGTAATGCACTTCCCCACCCCCTAAACCTTGTAATAAAACAAACATTGGATGTTAAAGAATCAGAAGTACGAGTAAGAAAGAAGGTCTCACTTAGCAATCTAACAGCAGCAGCAGGAACTAAACATAGTCCCAATGAGCAGTCCCACATTTCACACACTGAAGTAAAGTCTGGGAATGTCATCAGGGCATAGATAACTGTGACTAAGGTATTCTGCCTAGAGGTAGTAGGATCTGGCAGACCAGCTTCACATGGTGTTAGATGTTATGTGCTGCGAAAGCAGCTTGGCCTGTGTTGACACAGCTGAGTCAACCAGCTGATCCCCCAAGCTGAAGGTCTGATCTTTTAGGGCAGGAGTAGGGGCTGCATACCGGCAGTGGGTGTGTCTGGAGTCACTTGCAGATGGGGACACCCCCTTCTCTCTATCCCTTTCTCTCCTTCTACAACCTCTTTCTCTAAGCCCATCCAAACTGGTGTTTTGTGGCAGGTGTATTCTGCAGTATGTTCCTGACACAGCAGTAGTAGTGCATTAGTGGTGGGATTATTCTTGCTTTATTAAGTTCTGCAATGATTCCCCAATGTTGCCACGCTACTGCTGCCTGGAGGGGCCACAGCACAACAAAAGCAGGACAAAACCAAACCGGAACATTTGCAGTGTAAGAAATCATAGAAAGTAACATGCATGCACTGATAGGAAATGAAGTGTTATGACTGGCCCCCCCTCCCCCATTTTTATGCAGTTGCAAATAGCACTGAAAACAAATACAAATCATGAGTGCACATTTAAAAGGGCAATCTCTCTCTCTCTCTCTCTCTCTCTCTCTCTCTCTCCCCCCCCCCATGTGTGTGTGCGTTTCTGCACTCCTCCTTGCAAGACAACTATGTTTTAGGGGGAGCACCACCCCCTCCAGAACAGACTGGCCACTACCTCCTACCGGTATGTTACCTCTGCGTTGTCTAAACTGAGCTAAAACCAGCCAGCATTGGTTGCTTAATCCTGTGTAACCTCCAGAAGTTTTGTTCCGCTGTGCTTTATAACTTTGGGTTGTTTTACTGTACTGTAGATTGTTTTAACTGTCAGCTGCCCTGAGAGCATGTGTACTTAAAGATAGGATATAATTTTTCAAACGAATAAATAAACCTCTCTGCCATTCACATGATGGCGGATACAAAAACTTCACTCAGCTTGTCACATAAAGTGTATACAGAGTTGACTGTTTATAGCTTGGGCACATTAGTGTGGTCTTTGGAAAACTTACAGAAATGACATAGGAAAAAGGTTGAAATCCATTTGCTTTAGAGTTTCTCTCTCCTGCCCAGGCCCACCCCCTTGCATGAGCCTGATTCCCCTAGGGTCTTCTTGGCCATGCAGCTCCTCTTTGATGCCACAGCCTGTTTGCCTGTCCTCTCCTGAGTGTCCAAAAAGTGTCACTAAGCTTAATTCTGGGGGCAAATCTGCATGAACGAACGGTGAAGGTGATTACCCAAGAATGGAAGAAAACAACTTTGGTCAAGAAGCTCGTGCTCGTGAAAGAAGTAGACTGGAATGTCTTGTCTTGAGGGCAAAAGTGGTTTTCTGTCTGGAGAGCAAGAACCAGAAATGCTGACAAGGCCTTGTGAAGAAGGTACAGTACAAGATTTGTTATTCCACGTGGCTAGCAGCCCTGGGCGACATTTCTGACTCTCCCTGTGCCCAATAAGTTTGGGATCACATCAACCCCTAAAACAATGGACAACTCTTTCTGCCAGTGTTTGCCCCATGAACTGCCATTTAACATTACAGAACTAATTTTTAGTGGGGAAGTGGGGCAACAAAATGGGACAAACCAGGATGTAGAAAATTATATGTGCAATGGGGATAAAAAAAGAGACTGCACTCTGTGCTAGAATTCACTTCTTTGCTTGTTTAAAGTTTTGCTTAGCTCCAAATTTTTCTTATACTTTTGCTTGTTCTGCTTGCTTTTTTTTTTTTAAAGGAGTTTCCTGCTTTGAATCTGTCCTGTCAATTTTTGCTTACTCCCAAGCACAGTTCCTAATTCGTTATTCTATTTTTCTACCCTTTCCCCTTCATCTGGATTTTTCTGGATCCTACCCACAGAATCCTGCATTCACCACTCAGCTCTTCCCCAGGCCCACAGAAACTGGTTCCTTTGAGTTACTGCTTGGATAGGTAACTATCATATTCTTTCTTTTGCCTTTTCTTAATATTTAGAAGTTACTATAGTGTTATCTTGGGCTCCATGATCACTGCAGATGGTGACAGCAGTCACGAAATTAAAAGACGCCTGGTTCTTGGGAGGAAAGCAATGACAAACCTAGACAGCATCTTAAAAAGCAGAGACATCACCTTGCCGACAAAGGTCCGTATAGTTAAAGCTATGGTTTTCCCAATAGTAATGTATGGAAATGAGAGCTGGACCATAAAGAAGGCTGATCGCCGAAGAATTGATGCTTTTGAATTATGGTGCTGGAGGAGACTCTTGAGAGTCCCATGGACTGCAAAAAGATCAAACTTATCCATCCTTAAAGAAATCATCCCTGAGTGCTCACTGGAAGGGCAGATCCTGAAGCTGAGACTCCAGTACTTTGGCCACCTCATTATTTTTTTTTTAAACAGAATTTATTGACATTTTCATAATATAACAAAAACCCAACCCCACACCTACAAATACCAAAACAAATACAAATACACATAATGTCAGGATTCTTCTTCTTATCTGTATACCTTACAAAAAAAAAAATTTCTAGTTCTGAATCTTGACGTTTGACTTCCCCCGCCTATACACCTTCGGTTTTAAATCAATATACTATTTCCTTAACAACTTTTCTCTATAAAAAATTTAACTTTACTTAAAAAGAAAAAACACAATTGTCTTAGTCTTTGCATTATAACCTAAATCTTGACCAAATATTCTTATAGCTAAACTTAATTCTTCTGTCCTTTATGATGCTGCTTTTAACTTAAAATTCAATATCTCCTTACTTATTTAAAATAAACTTGTAATTAACA
Organism: Lacerta agilis; assembly: GCF_009819535.1. Lineage (NCBI taxonomy): Eukaryota > Metazoa > Chordata > Lepidosauria > Squamata > Lacertidae > Lacerta > Lacerta agilis. Next base: position 23,036,379 of record NC_046322.1, read on the forward strand.
GACTTCACACTCCGATTTCGGATACCGTGGCAGACCATTCAGATTATACATTTAATACTTCAACCCACTCCCCCTCTGTCCATTGTCTTTTTCTGTCTTTCACCAGGACCGGATCTCCAATTATCTTCTTCTGGATGTCCACAGATCCAGGCTGCATTCCCAACAAACCTTGCATCGAGCTTCAGGATATTCATCCCCTCTATTCTGGGTTTCTCCGTTTCTTTGTGCCATACTTCTTCTTCTTGTAGAAATCTTAATTCTATGTCCCTTGCCCCCGAGCTGCCACCTCGGAGTCTGGATATTGTAAATCTTCCCGTTCCAGGGCTGCCACCCCCAGAAACCGGCCCCCCTTCCATTCGGAGTTGCCCAGCCATCTCAGACCATCCTTCAAACACCTCTCCCAGCTCTTTGCAAAAGTTTGTTTCCATTGTGTAGAACTTTTGAAAAGCCTCTTCTGTGGAAAATAAGTTCTTTCCATTTATAATTCCACTCAAGGCTTGTAGTTTTCGATTAAGCAGTTCCAGTTGAAAGACAGTGAGCATTTCCTCATCCTCCAAATCAGAATTCAATGCCAGCGCGAGCGCGAAGTCCAGCATCTTGGGGGGGAGGATGGGTATCAAGTTTCAGTTCCTGTCTCTTCCTTCCTTTGTTTCAACTTTTTCCCACGAAAGTCCAAGTCGCCGCCATTTCTCCGATGCCGGAGTATAAAGACCAAAACTTCAAGTGGAGATATTTTTTCCCCAGTTAACCCCCGAAGGGAAATCTCAACAGTCTCAGTTTTCAATTTCCAGATACTTTCTATCAATTATTGTGGCAGCAGTCACTTAAAGGGTTAATTCCTTTCATCCGCCGAAGGGAGGGAGGCGGGCTGCCTTTCTTCTTTCCCCCAGATCGTTCCAGAGATACAAAGAGTCAATCAATTACTCACCGCCTCTGGGTTCTTTACACTCACTAAAGACAGGTAGAACTTAGACGCTCATCACAGGCTTTGTCGCCGCATTTACATCCCGGTTGGGGCATGTCCCCTATAGCCCGGCTCCGTCGTCCCTTCACCCCCACTCCCCCTTTACAGGGGGAGCGGGGGAAGGGTTCGGAGCCACAACGGGCACAGCCGGGGAGCCCAGGGAGCGGGACGCTCTTCCCGCACCCCAACCGGAGCCCCGCTTTGCGGTAGCGGGGCTCCTAACCCCCGGGATGGACTGGGTGCTTCGCAGCCGAAGCAACCCACGACCACCCGCAATGGCGTCAGCCGCCGGAAGTCCTACTTTGGCCACCTCATGAGAAGAGAAGACTCCCTGGAAAAGACCCTGATGTTGGGAAAGATGGAGGGCACAAGGAGAAGGGGACGACAGAGGATGAGATGGTTGGACAGTGTTCTCGAAGCGACTGGCATGAGGCAGTGGAGGATAGGGGTGCCTGGCGTGCTCTGGCCCATGGGGTCACGAAGAGTCGGACACGACTGAACAACATAGTGTTGTAACACAGCAAAGTTCTTAACTAAGTTAAACTGATGGAGGTTTTAGGGGGCAAATGAAAGGGGAAATGAATAATAAAGAATGTTACATTTTTCATGCCATAAGTAATGTTTATAATCTCCAAATTGCATCTTGTTCTTCTGAGTTAAGTTTAAAAGTTAAACTACATATTCATATTCTATTTTGTTCTCCATTTACTCATTACTTGCACATATTTACCCTTCCCCATCTCTCTCTCTCTCTCATGTGCTATTGATTTCTCTTCAATATTATTATCCATAAATCTTAGTAAACTGAAATTATTCCTTGCTCTTCTGCTCATATGTTTAAAATAATTATTCCCATATGAATTGTGGCTTCTTGGGTCTTGTTTGGTCACCACACCCTTGCTCACTGGGGCAAACCAAGAACCTCAAGCAGCGACAAGTGTAAGGAGATGGTGCAGGATTTCATCCTTCCCTTGCCTTGTGTACTCCTCCTGTGGGCAGCTGTCTGGATTGGACCTAAAGGGAGAGTGAACTGAGAATGGCAATAGCAGCAAGGAAGAGGTGGGCCCAACCAGCTCCCCCAAAAAACTTGGCAAAGAAGCCCCCCCCCCCCAAAAAAAAAAACCTGGAGCTGACATGGCTTCCCTCCTTAGAAGCTGAAAGAAAGCTGTGATGAGAGATCTGGCAAAAATGATGAAGGAAAGGCAAGATAATCAAAAAGTATGCCAAGTAACAGGGACAATGCATTGAAGTCAGCAAAGCCTGGTGACATTCTGTGAAGGATGTTGCAGGAGTTAGCCAGGCACATCTCAGAACCACAAGCCAATGCAATTGCGTACTTGCGTTCCAGGTGATTGCAAATGGGAAAATAATTGTCCTGTCCCATTTAAAAAATAAAAGAAAGGCAACTCTGAAAAAGGCATACCAATCAGTATCTTCACTAAGGATGCGAATGATACAAAGATGGGAGGTGCTGCAAATGTCTCAGAGGTCGGCTAGAAGTTCAAAATGACCTCAATGGAGAAAATTGGCAGACACCAACAACATGACATTAAAGTGTCATAAACTGGGAAGAGCACCGCATTATTAAGCAAAGCACCAGATGTTTCAACGGCAGATAAATGGCTAGGCTATGAATCAATGAGGCAACACTGTTCTAAGCTTCAGCAATACAGTAGAAACATCATTTCCAAGGCCCTAAAAGAAAGAGTTTCACCTAGGGCAATGTGTGTCACTTTGGAGAGAATCCAAATCAGCTCAAGACATCAGCAGATTTGTGTCTTGGATGATTTGCACAGCCAAAATTAGAGTCCAGCGCTGTTTTTCACTTTGAAGTTGAAAATAAAATGATGCCTCCTCTGTTGAATTTTGTGCTAAAGTGGTTAGTGGGGCTAACATGGCATGTGCTCCAAAGCAAGAACTGTGCTTTCCAGCAGGTGAATTAGCTCCTAGCTTTTGTTGAAAAGTCAGTCAGTGAATTGTACCTATGTTTGTTGGATAGAAGGTGATGGCTCCTCTGGGAATGATGTAGCCACAGAGGTGTTGTGGGGAGATAGAGGGTGAGAGATGTGACTCACAGTGGAGACTATGAACCTGGTTGGAAAGAGGAAAAGCTGGGAAAGAGAAATTGCCACAGTCAATGGGTTCACACACAGTTGGAGTCAATCTGCTTATTGACTTCTTCTAGTTGAGCTGGTTCTAGTGTGCCCTCTTACAAAGGCCTAATATATGGCCTAGTTCACACGCCTGTGAATATTCTGACTGATTTCAACTACAGTGGTACCTCGGTTTACAAATTTAATCCATTCTGGAATTCCATTCTTAAACCAAAACTGTTCTTAAACTGAGGCACGCTTTCTCTAATGAGGCCTCCCACCGCCGGTGCCCTTCCACCATTCAGATTCCGTTCTTAGACCGAGGTAAAGTTCAGAAACCGGGACACTACTTTCAGTTTTGCGGAGTTCATAAACTGAATAGTTCTTAAACTGGACTGTTCTTCAACCGAGGTACCACTGTATATCCAAAATATATTCAATATACACCATCGCAGTTATGGAATGTGAAATCGATAATGTGGCTCTCCAGGTATTGAACATATGTTAGCATTTAGGAAGCAGTTAAATTTACAATGTGCTTTTCAGACTTTGCTGCGATTTATCCTGAACACCATAGTGATGTGGGTCAGTATTATACTCCCTCCACTTTTTTAAAGATACCATACAAGGGGCCTTACAGAGATAGGACAAGATTTGACATGGATTCAAGGCCAGCACTGTCCACTATGTCACACTGACTTCACTAGTTAAAAGTGTTACTAAGAGATATCTATAGTTCCGTTCCTCCTTCTTTCCATGGCAACTACACACCTAAATGTTTCCAGGGGCAATGGCTAATGCACAATGCTGCTAATAAAAGACTTCATATAACACCATAAACTGACTCCCAAAGGAAGCCAGAAAACAGCTGCAGATTGACGCTATGCAATAACAGAAAACATTATTCCTCCTCTAGCAGAAGCCATATTATATAATTATAAACACAACCTTGACCAAGATGTATCATAGGTAACTCATTTTTCTCTCTCTGAATCAGACTTCTTACAACAAAAATCCCCACCCATTTAGAATGCAATCAAGCTAATTTTTAAGCTCTACCGATTTTAGTGGGTGACTTAAGCATGCACTTAAATGTCTCTTCTGCTGAAATCAGTTGTACTTTAGCTCGATCTTACACATCCTTCATAGTAACCAGAAGTACACCAGGGCAAATGAAAATGTTTAAAATGCAAAGGTAGCCGTGTTGGTTCATAAGAAAAAGAAAAGAAAAATCATTCAAACTGCGCAGTTGGGCAATACCTTTATTAAAGGTAAAGATAAAGGGACCCCTGACCATTAGGTCCAGTTGCGGATGACTCTAGGGTTGCGGCGCTCATCTCGCTTTATTGCCCAAGAGAGCCGGCATACAGCTTCCGGGTCATGTGGCCAGCATGACTAAGCAGCTTCTGGCGAACCAGAGCAGTGCACGGAAATGCCATTTACCTTCCCGCCAGAGCGGTACCTATTTATCTACTTGTACTTTGACGTGCTTTCGAACTGCTAGGTGGGCAGGAGCTGGGACTGAACAACAGGAGATCACCCCGTCACAAGGATTTGAACTGCAGACCTTCTGATCGGCAAGCCCTAGGCTCTGTGGTTTAACCCACAGCGCCACCCGCATCCCTAATTCCTTTATTAGGGCATCCCAAAATGTCATAGAATTTTGGAAAGCTTTTGAGTTCTCGAGAATTCTTCCTAAGACAAGAATTTTACACAAAACGGGGTGAGGGGACATGAAAAATTAAAAATACATACTGTATTTGTGTCTGTGCTCTTCCCTTCTCCAGGGTATCCTTATACTGAACCAAATCCATCTAGCTTGGTATTGTCTGTTCTAACCAGAAGCAGCTCTCTAGTGATTCAGAAGACACCCCTAGCCCTACCTGTAGGTGCTAGGGAAGGGCCTTTTGACCTTTCTCATGCAAAGCATGAACTGTACCACTGATACACATTTCTTCCCCTACCAGATGACTTCTGCATTTGCCACCTCTTTTTTATGAATGAGGATCTTTCAGACCATGTGCAAACGCTGGTCTGAAAACTGTATCAAGCTGCCATGTTAGGGAGAAAGTTCTGCCTCAATGTCTTCTGGACTTTCTAGTTTTGAATACGGGGAGAAGTTTATTTCGCACGTGAGAATATTGAAGCATCATGGCTACAGTCTTGGTGGCATGGTCCAAAAACACAGGGCTGATGATCATGCATTTTACACCTCGGTGCACATTAACCAAGCATTCACAATTGGCATTCTGGGTCCCCCAGTTCACAAATCAAGACAAACAGCCTGGATAATTGCAATGTTCTGCAAAGAATAAGGCCACAGAGACAGGCAAATGGATGCCGTGGTATCTTAAGAGACTAGAAGATCAAAGCTGTGGAAGGAGGGAAGGTGGGAGGAACTGAGGAAGGAAGGAAGGAAGGAAGGAAGGAAGGAAGGAAGGAAGGAAGGAAGGAAGCCATGCTGAAATTTTTACATTGGTTACACTAATCAGGGGAAGATACGCTTGTGAGTCAATGGAAATGGCAATAAGGAACTTATTCTGATAAACAATTCACTGAAATACTACATTAGGAAAAGAAATTTGTCTACATTCTCACTTAACAAAATATTCGGTTTTTTCACATTGCACTATGTTCTCTGTGGTGCTATTGGGTCAGTGCACCTGGCTGTTAACCAGAAGGTGAGTGGTTCAAGCCCGCCCAGGTGTGGCTGTCAGGGGGCTGAACTAGATAGCCCTTGGGATCCCTTCCAACTCTACAATTCTATGATTACAGGGGCAGGATTATACTAGAGGGAAACTGGGAGCTCTTTGCCGCAGGTGGCAACATTTTTTTCTCACTTCCATCTACCACTTGGTACTAGATGAAATACTTTGGATGGACGTGCCACACTTTCAGCTTTTCTGCAGAACAGCTGCAGGCTTATCAGTTACAATTAAACTGAGCAAAAAAGTAAACCAAAAGAACTGTGGAATATTATCTGGTTGCTGGAAAACAATAAATAAATGGCTATAGAAAGAAAACGAATATTGAAAAAGCAAAGAAGAACTGTGGTGTAGAGGTTTTTTGTTTTTTTTTAAAGCAAAAACCTGACAGTTACAGAGTGCTGGTCCACCCATCTGAAAGTATCTGTGACGTCAGCTGAGGTTTTGCCTGAATAAGGTCTGGCTACAATGTTTGGTCTATGTTTCTCAAAGCACTGCCTTTTGTGCTTTTACGCTGGAAAGCTGGCAACAGTTTCCATGAAATTACCAACTATGTACTATTATGTGGCTGACGTAGCTTGAGAAAATCCAACACTTCGTCACAACATCATGGGAGAAGAATGAAGTTTGATTAATGGTTTGCCATAATCTCATACTGTTATTGGTTTTATTAAAATTACTATGAACCTGCTACTACTACTTTTTATTAAACAAAACAAAACACTGTTGTAGATCTCATTATAACTTGCAATAATGTTGCTGGGGCTATTGTGATGACATCAAATAGCTGATGGCCCCCCAGGTAGAACATGTGGAGACTCTGCTAAGAAGGCTAAGTCAACAATCAGGAATATCCATAATGAATGTCCAACGATTGCAGCAAAAACCTACATTTTGCAAGAAGTATCATGTCAAAATTGGAGCTAGATGTAGAACAAATCACATATTTTAGTGCTTCTCTATGTGCACAGAGATGACATAAGCAAAAATGAAAGAATGTCAGGAAATCTAGAAATAAACCTCTAGGATGTGCCTAGGTATCAGTGAAGCTGCCCTTAACTGGCCAGACATCTTGAAAAGCCTTATAATTTATAGATCCATCATAGAGAAGAGGCTACAACTTTGGCAACTGCTTAGGAAATGGAGAGCATGATCCTCTGCAGGTTTTACTCAGAGGAAAACACAACTTTTGATCACTGGGACTTGTTCTCAAGTAAATAAAGCTAGGATAGCAATGTTTAAGAAAAAGAATACTGACTTTAAAAAAATGCATAGCATTTTCAAGTGCATCTGGTGCATTATCTAATTATAATCCTTACAACAACCTTTTCAGGCAATTCAGTATTATTATCCTTCACATGCAGGAAGTGGGGAGAAGGAGTCTAGGAGAGAGTGACTTCCTTAAGGCTACCAAGGAAGTCTATGGCATAGGTGAGATTCAAATGAGCAGCAGACTTCCTGACCCATAGCTCAGTCTCAGGTGGCAATCCTATGCATGCATACCTAGGAGTAACGCCCATTGAAGACAATAGGACTTACGTCTGAGCCAACAGGCACAGGGCAATTGTGTTACCCATTCTGCTACACCAGCTCTAAAAAATAATATTTTAAAATGCACTGGTTGTTGTCCTGGTTCATGCCTCTTTGTGGGGCAGGGGGGGGTTTAAGAGAAAAGAGAAACATGTTGGCATTTTTCCCTTTAATTTTTTTTCTAAGGGAAAGTACGCAAGATAAAATCTCTCATCACAAGATCTTAGTCTGTGTTTTCCCATACTTCCTATGATCTGTCATCACTTGACTTATTAAATGCAAGAAAAATAAGGGGAAAGTTGTCACCAGAAAAGCAAAACAGAACCCAAAAAGCCACAGAAGCTACTACCTTGAGTCTCCCTTCAGAAGGCCAACTCAGAAAAGTTGTCCATAATAAGGCAGCAGAAGTTCTCACTGTTCAAGAAAGCTAAATTGCCACACACACCCATGCTAAATAGGGTAGAACAGAAACAAAGGTGATCTCTGATTTTGACATACCCTGCACCCCAGTCGGTGGAATCAGCATGCACACAATTTATTAGCACAAAACAATATAACAGACACTTGCAGACAGGCAGGCAGTGTCAGCAAAGGAGGGGGTAAAAACAGCCACATTACCAAGTTGCGTCTGCAGTTCTTAATGAGCTGGTAGATCGGGATCTTGGCTTCATAATAATACTCATCTTGCAAGTAAAATCCCAGGAGTTCCTAGCAGTGAAACTTCAGTTGTCCTCACACCGCTCCTCCTGCCCCACGTATTCCATCTGCAGAGCAGGCATGCTTCAAGAACGGGAGCTTTCTCAAAAGCATTACTCCTTGCAACAAAAATCCGGCCTCTTCGAGAGGAGTCCTAAACTACTGGAGCTCTTCTCAGCTTTATTCCTCCCTGCCTTTGTGCCAGCACTGTTTGGAAGTGACAGTGCTTTTCTCTTCTGCCTTGCATTGCCGGGGGAGGAGGAACCGTATTTTGAATCTATTCTCCATCTAGGTCACATGGGAAGCAAGGCAGCTGAAAGAGCCTCTTGATCGCTTTTCTCTCACAATCCTATAATAACAGGTTTAAAGGTCAGCCACATTCTAAAACTGTTGATGGGCGGCAGAAGGAAAATATGAAGATGAGCCACTGGAGCACCAGTAAGTAGCCAGGGAAGCTTCGCTTGCAGAGGTGCGAGGGTAAATGGAAGAGCACAGAGCATTATGACCCCTTCCTTTTCAATGCAAGGACTGCCTGAGAACATAATTCTTCACTCTCTTTCCTCCTGATATCTTGCAGCCTCCCTCCCTCCCTCCCTCTCTCCCTCCCCACTGCTTTCAGAAAGGGAAACCAGCTGCTGAATCACACAAAAAGCTTGAGGGCTGAGTGACATCTGGTTGAGAAAACACCTTGAGATGCTAAACAGGAAGTTAAACTAAAAGGAATACAGTACATGCACAAGGGTTGGGGGCTGATAACTCTCAATCTCTCTCTCCCTTTCTCTTTCTCACTCTCACACTTATCATACAGTATATGCGTAGGTCTTATACTATGCACAGCACAATCCTAATCATGCTATTTGGAAACGAATTCCAGAGTTCAATGTGACTTACTCCCAAGTAAAAGCTCATATAGGATTGCTGCCAAGGTCCTGTTTCATAAACGATTCAAGATGCCCAGAGGCTTTCCCTTGCAAGCAGCTAACATGCCCAGCCAACAATTAATCATAAACCCCCCTGCCTAAAAGCAATTCCATCTGAAATTCTCTTAAGTGTCAGCATGTGCAGTTTTGTGAAAGAGATAAGATATGCATTTTCGGGGTTACGTTCATGTTATGTACATACTGGTTTGAGGATGCGTGCAGGGAGAGATTTTTAAATGCCATGTTGTGAATCTGCTTTGGAATTTGCTTTCAAAATGTAGACAACGATGTCATCAGCAAGTGATTACATGCAGAGGAACTGTTCCTCTATGCAGGAACAGCATATTACGTATTACAAAGGGTTGGGTAACCTCCTGGCAGTTTTGGGAACGAAACTCAACTGACGTGTCATGATCTTCTTGCGTCCTTACTTTTTAAAGAACATGTTAAAAAACAAAAAATGTGGACAATGAGATTTCCATCTGTATCTGGAGAGGTGCCCATTAATCTCTGCTAGCTTCAGCTGAGGGTTATTGATTGCTATTTTAAGAGCTCCAAAAAACATGCACCACGGTCAGTACATGCTATTCATTGACAGGAATGATCCTGTCTGCCCTCCAGGCTTATGCCAATCATCTGTATGCAAATTGTTCCATAACAGCAGAAAGAATTTTAATGAGGCATCATGCTCCGCATTCTCTTCATCGGTCTCCCAAGCTTTTATTTTCTATAATACATTTAGTGGCCAATGCTTAGGAGTTTTCAAAGGGGAGCCTCATTTCTTAGTCAAAGGGCCTCCAAGAGAGCAGGACCAACAATAGACTGTTAAACACGGGGACAGTCAAGGGGCCTTGGAAACACCTGAACCTGTGCAACTAGGCCACACATGGAAGATGTGTTTGCATTCTCCCAAAGGATTTGCTGTTGTTGTTTAATTAAGGTTTTAAAAATGCTGGGAGATAGCTATTTAATCCACAAGCAAGGAAATGAAGGCCTAGGGGCAAATGAAGCCCTCCAGGCATCTCAGTCTTGCTCCCAGGATTCTCCCTAGGCGACACCCTTGCCTTGGCCATGCCTCCTCCACAGGACACACCCCTCACTGATCCATATCCATGTGCTTCTCAAGTGCGTTGGTATGTGATAGTTTGCCTTGCTTGTTTGGATGGGGAATGGGAGGTTACCGGTAATTCATAAATGATAAGATTATCAGTAGCTACTAGCCAGAATGGCTGTGTGGAACTTCCATGTTCAGAAACTTGGGAAGAACAATGGGAGAGGGCTATTGGCCCCATGTCTCTTTTGTGTGTATTCCAAAAAGCCTCCCGTTGACCTCTGTAGACACAGGATGCTCAGTGACAGGAACAAGCCAGCAGTAAATCACACTGAGCACGTTGGAGTTAAAAGAACTCCAAACACAAAAGAAAAAAAGGATCTGCACAGGAGTGTCAGGCCTGATGAGCACAGCGACTCATCTCCGGCATGTCTTGCTCCCATGAAGCAGTTGCTAAGAGTGAAGATCCCTACCTCCCCACAGCTGTCTAATTCCCTCCCTCACCAGGGTTTTCCCCAAGCAATTGGAGTGTGTGCCTGCATGAAGCTAACTTTTTCTCTACCCTCTTCATGCCTCACCTAGTTCTGTGAGACCAGGGAGGAGGGGAGCTCATCACAGCAGGAAGGGGAAACACCCATGACTCTTCACCAGTCAGCCTCATCTCTGACACAAATTCCACCCCTACTCACTAAGCCTTGTTACCTCTTCAGCTTCCTACTCCTACTCTTCCCAGTCTTCTCCCTCTAACCACTCATCATCCCACCACCAGTCCTCTGGCTCTGAGCCTTCTTCCTGTAGGGAAGCGTTTTTCAACCAGTGTGTTGTGGCACCCTGGGGTGTGTTGAATGATGATCAGGGGTGCCACGGGTAATGCCCCTCTCTCCTTCCTCCCTCATTTGATGCCCTCTTGTGTCTCTGCCTCCCCAAGGCTTGAACAGCTGTTTGTTGCAGCAGCCCTGGCTACACATGCCCCAGGCAAATGGTTTCTCTGGGGCTGGCCAGGGGTGCTTCCCAGGCCCCTGTGGGGCAGTGTAAGGCTGGGGGGGCCTTTGGGGCCAGGGGGGGGAAGCTCAGAGACTAGGGGTGGCAGAAGCAGCTGCACAGAGGACTCTGAGGGAACACTCCACAATGGAGTGGACTCAAAAAGGCTGAAAACCTCTGCTTTAGGGGTTTGCCAGCTGATTCTTCCTGCCATTCCTCTGCATCCAACCAGTCCACATCACTCAGCTAAACAGGCCTTTGGGTCTGATCCAGTGGGTTCAATCAGAGACTTGGTGGTTCATAGCATGGGAAGTAAGTCCAACTGAATAGAGCAATGGATCCAGTGCCACATCTGCAGCCCCACTGCTTGAACTGGTCGGGATGGAAGGGGCGGGGGGGGGGGAGAGGGGTTCTCCTTCTTAATTCCAGGGCCTTATGCCAGCTTGTTGTTGTTGTTTAGTCGTGTCCGACTCTTCGTGACCCCATGGACCAGAGCATGCCAGGCACTCCTGTCTTCTATGCCAGCTACCACAGGCTTAAACACAACCAGCGGTAGCCTGTCAACAACTTGTGCTGTTGGTGGGACAGCAGGGGCCTCCAGTGCAATGGAACCCTACCCCGCCTGCCATATCCTGGTCCCTTCCAGCATTGTTCTGTTAGGCCACAGCCATACCATACATTTAAAGAGCTAGGATACCACTTTAGAAAGTCACAGCTTCCCCCAAATAATTCTGGGAGTTGTAGTCAGTGTGCTGAGAGTTGTTAGGAGTTGTTCCCTCCCAGAGCTACAATTCCCAGTCTGGTTTAACAACCATTTTCTCTTCACAGGGAACACTGGGAAACTGAGCACCTTTACCAAACAACCTCTCAGAATTCTTTGGGAGAAGCCATGACTGTTTAAAGTGGTATATAGCACTTTAGGTAAAGGTAAAGGTAAAGGATGCAGGTGGTGCTGTGGGTAAAACCACAGAGCCTAGGGCTTGCTGATCAGAAGGTCGGCGGTTTGAATCCCCGTGACAGGGTGAGCTCCCGTTGCTCGGTCCCTGCTCCTGCCCACCTAGCAGTTCGAAAGCACATCGAAGTGCAAGTAGATAAATAGGGACCTCTCCGGCGGGAAGGTAAATGGCGTTTCCGTGCACTGCTCTGGTTCGCCAGAAGCGGCTTTGTCATGCCGGCCACATGACCTGGAAGCTGTACGCCGGCTCACTCGGCCATTAACGCGAAATGAGCACTGCAACCCCAGAGTCGGACACGTCTGGAGCTTATGGTCAGGGGTCCCTTTACCTTTACCTTTAAAGGTAAAGGACCCCTGGACAGTTAAGTCCAGTCAAAGGCGACTATGGGGTTGCAACGCTCACCTCACTTTCAGGCTGAGGGAGCCAGCGTTTGTCCACAGACAGCTTTCCAGGTCATGTGGCCAACAGGACTAAAACTGCTTCTGGTGCAACTGAACACCATGACAGAAACCAGAGCGCACGGAAACACCGTTTACCTTCCCACTGGAGTGGTACTTGCACTGGCATGCTTTCGAACAGCTAGGTTGGCAGGAGCTGGGACCAAGCAACGGGAGCTCACTCCATCGTGGGGATTCGAACCACCGACCTTCCGATTGGCAAGCCCAAGAGGCTCAGTTGTTTAGACCACAGAGCCACTCAGATGGTGGCCCAAGTCTTTTAGTCACTAAGCTGCCCCAGCTCAAGGTTTGCACATTGCAACAAGCAAGTGGAACAGATCCTTCCAAAGGAGAAGATAAGGGATTGGAATATGCCAGTGAGAAGCCTGGCTGCAGCTGTGTGTGGCCCCAAATATCTAAACACTGAAGTTTTCCCTAGAAGAGAGAATTTGGCATGAGGGAGGGTGCGAGCAACAAAGCCTCTCGAGCTCTAAAGTACAGTTTTGGAACACATGCAGCATGCTTGCACTGAAAAATGCATTTAAACAATTTGTCTGAAAGATTTATAAACCCAACATATTAATTACAGATAATTAGAAGAGGTTTCTCTCTCCCTCACTACCCCTCTCACTCTGTTATTTACACGGATGCCAACCTTGACCTTTCGCAGCATAGCAACACTTTTTCAAGGTCTTCCCCCCTCCCTTGTACTCCTAGCTTTGCAGTATTTTTCACTGTAGCTTGCGAAAACCTATCTTTAAACATTGCTGGAGCTTACGACAGTTCTTTGGACACCTACTTGCAAAATCTGGTTTGTTTCATAAAAGTTTCCAAAATCCAGTGTGTTTAAAATAAACACAGAATAGTATGCATTAAAAATAGAATTTGTAGGAGAAGAAGAAAACAGATACACTTTCTTGCTGGAGGTTTTTGTTTTGTTGGGGTTGGTTTTTTTTTTGACACAGCGTGATAATCACTGAAATAAGCCCAAAGGTCTCATCACTATTTCCAACAACCAATTTCCCACCCCCTGTTGAGTTAGTTAGCTTTCCTTCCAGGGTTGTGGAACATATTAGTAGCCATTTGCTCCTTATGGTAACCTAGTTTGCATGGTCTCTGCTCAGCAACTACTTATTAAAAAAATAAAATAACTCACAATGGTATTGCCAGGGCAGGACTTTGGGGGCAGAAGTCAACAGTGTCACTCAGCGAAAGAAGCAGGAGGCCTGGCTTGCCACATTTTGAAGCAAGCAAAGTAATAAGCATCACAATCTAGAGTCTGTGACACCATTAAATCAAGAGTCTAAAATTACCTGACGCAAAGAGGTCAGGAAAAAGTAAGTGCTTAATGTTCAGATAATTTGTGAATTGTTCGCAGCCACCACAACCCCCTTTGCATAAATCACTGTTCAGAGAAACCTGTGCAATTATGAGTTCTGGAGTACAGACATGAGCTGATGGGGAGAACTGCAAAGATTTATTGAGCAAATGTATACATGTTTACACAGAAAACAGCCTCGCTAAGTTAAATGTGGCTCACTCTCAACTAAGTTTGTATTATAGGACTGAGTAAATAATGATGATGATAAATTATATGCCACCCATTTGATTTGGTTGTCCCAGTCAGTCTGTGAGACTTCCAACAACTTAAAATATGAAACACAGTAAAATATCAAACATAAAAAACTTCCCTATACAGGGGGATATTTCAGATGCCTTCTAAAAGTCAGATGATAGTTTATTTCCTTGACATCTGATGGGAGGGTGTGACTACTGAGAAGGCCCTTTGCCCAGTTCTCTGAAACCTCACTTCTCGCACTGAGGGAACCACACTTTCTTGGGAGTAAGTCCCAATAAACACCACAAGTCTTCAAAGTGGCTTGTACAGGACTATACTATTAGTCTATTATTTGGTTAGATTAATCCATTAAAATGCTCTGATTGATCAAAAAGGTGTTCTGATTCATCAGGCAGCAGGCTTTTAAAAAAACCAAAATTAACACATTTAATTAAACCATGGTGACTGGCACAATCTTAGATGAAGATTCCCCTGCCTTTCACACATTGGAGGGAATTCCTCTCCTAAGATGGTGCTTGCCAAGGAAACATGCACATCTCATCCAAAAATGTTTGGCAGGACATTCCACTAAATGTAAAGTGCTATTTGATTCTTTTCACAACTAGTGATGGCAGGGGATGAACGTGGAATCGTTTGTGTGCTTCACTTACCACTGACCTCAGTCCCTCCCCATCATTAGCATCTGCACCATCCTTTCCCAACCAGATACCCTCCAGATATTATTTGACTACAATTCTCATCGGCCGCAGTCAGAATGACATTGACGAGTACCAGGTTGGTGAAGGATGAACTGCTTCACGGTCCCTTCTCAGCCCCCAAACAAACATACGGGCAAAGTCCTACCTATAGTAGAAGGGGAACAGAAAGAGTAATGCTGGAATCCCCTGCAACTGCTGGACTCACAGTTGTAGCAATTGCTATGGTCTGGGGTGTCCTCAGATCAGGGCATGGTAGTGTATAGTTGTTGATCAATCAAGACTTCAGAAGAGGCCTCCACCAACCACGCAACCAAAAGGTTGGCTGTATCAAAACAGCTCCAGTTTTTCTTGCCTGGGTAACTGGTGTCAACTGCTTTAAAATCTTCAAAATGCCTCTAGAGCTCCCAACTTAGTGTTTTGCCAGAACAATGTAACATTGGAGGCCCAGAGGCATTGTGTGGGGATTAAAGTGAAGGACCAATTGTTGGCTAGCCCCACTTTTTTCTTTTCTTTTCTTTTTGCTGCTGCTGTACTCACCTGCCACGAAGGGAAGATGCTGGAGTTCAAATAAGGAGTGTGGGGATGTGTCAAGGCCCAGCCAAACATGGTTCTGACCTGGCCTCAAATGTTGTTGCTTAAGAGTTAATAGATGGCACACACAAAATCTAAGGAACCATCTTGGCTGGGCTAGAACTAAGGTGCTCCCTTTAACCCAGAAGTGGGTGAAGTCTCAGTACAGTGGTACCTCAGGTTACATACGCTTCAGGTTACAGACTCCGCTAACCCAGAAATAATGCTTCAGGTTAAGAACTTTGCTTCAGGATAAGAACAGAAATTGTGCTCTGGCGGCGCAGCGGCAGCGGGAGGTCCTATTAGCTAAAGTGGTGCTTCAGGTTAAGAACAGTTTCAGGTTAAGAATGGACCTTCAGAAAGAATTAAGTTCTTAACCCAAAGTACCACTGTATGTCGAAACCTACATAGGGAGTAAGGCGATTCCCTTTCAGAAAGCCAGCAGGACTGGTTCAGATGATCAGAAATAACTTCCTGGACTTATGCCACTTTGGATTCCTGATATAAAACTGCATATCTGAATGATCCCCCATGCCTAGCCTGTAGATGAATAATAATAAAAAGCAGACAGAAGATTTTCTTTCTTTCTTTCTTTCTTTCTTTCTTTCTTTCTTTCTTTCTTTCTTTCTGAATCAGCAGCAGTTGCATTTGACCTTGCTGATCAGGAGGCACAACAAACAGCAAAGCCAATTCACCTTTTCCTATTATTATTCTATCAACCGTGAAAGGCTGTTTTTCAAATGGCCTTCTCTAATTAGAAAAGTAATTTGAGAAAAGACGTTTTGTACAGTTTGTGGCAGTATTTTACTTTTTGTTTTAAGTAAGGATCACTCCTGAATTCTGTAAGTTCCCAGGCACAGAAGAACACATATGAATGTAGCACCCACGGGGAAGAGAGCCTGTCATTTCATCCCCACAAAAATGAATGAAAATCACACGCATTTCCTTCCTATTTTGCGCAGGAAAAGTTTCTACTGGACCTTGCCCTTCTGTAATTTGGGTGGAATGCCCAATGTACACATTCCTGTTTGTATCCTGCCTTTCAGTCTCAAAAGGCAACCAAACACAAAAAGCAAAGGAAATGAAAATACAGAATAAAACAACTACAAATTCATAAACTCTAATGAAGACATCAACAAGATTGATTAAGACAGTTAAGTGTAGATTGCTTTTAACCAATCCTGCATACACGTGCCCAAGAGTAATTTCACCAATAAGCAAATTAATTCACCATGTGGAATGCTCCTGTTCAAGATTCCAGCCAGCCAAAACATCTTCCAAGACATTCCCTTCCATTCTGCCATTCCTTGGTCATTTGCCCCTGACAGACTGATTCCCATGGTTTATGGTGGAGGACTTTTCTTTGTCTCGTCATATCTATGAAACCAGTGCAAGAGGTTGTACAGTACATGAATGAATGAATGAACGAACGAACGAACAAGCAAACATTATCACCATGATTCCTCAGAGGGTAATGATGCAGATCAATGCAATAAGAGGGAGAGTACTATTGCACTCAGGTTCTGCTTAAGGGTTTTCCAAAGGCATCTGGTTGGCCAATCTCAGAACAAAATGCTGGGCTAGATGCACTTATGTCCTAATCCAGCAGGTCTCTTACATCCCTAATAAAGATTCCTAATAAACACTAAGAAGAGGAAGGGCAATACAAAGTATGAATAGTTGAAACTGAAGTTTTCTTAGCCCAATGTATCTTAGAGATACTGCTTTATTTCATCACAATTTATATGTTACTTTCCCACTGACTGAAATTAGCTGTTTAGCTATTCACTGAATAGCTCAACAGGCCTGGTGTGTGTGTTTGTGTGTGTGTGTGTTAGGTTTTAGGGACCTTTAGCATCTAACTCATGGGTCGGCAAACTAAGGGCTGCGGGCTGGATCAGGCCCAATCGCCCTCTGGATCTGGCTCGCAGACAGCCCTAGAATCACTGCTTGGATCGTTGTGATCATCTGGGCCGCGCCATTTTTTTGGCAATTTTTTTTGGGGGGTGCTGTTTTCCTCCCTCCCTCACACGCGCACACTGCAGCAGCACCTCCTCCCTCCATCTTCCTGGCTTCTCCCCGCCCTGCAGAAGAAGGGAACTGGGCTTTGATTGGTGCCAGCCAATCCGAAGCCTCACCGCCTGCATGCTGAGGTGCGGCCCAGACTCGCCACCCACCGGCCGGCCTCTCCATCCATGGCCGCACTGTGGGCATCGTGACGGGCACATCGCAGGGCTTCAGCTAGAGCTTGGCGCGTCTACTGGCCCCGTGCCTGGCACCCGGGAAAGCTGGCCCAGAAAAGAGAGGCGCCAACACCACCGCCGGCTCTCAACCACAGGCAGAGCAGCGGAGGAGGTAGGAAAGCAGGGGGGTGGGAGGAGCTAGGGAAGAGAGAGAAGCCCCCCTCCACCGTGTGTGTGTGCGAGTGTGTGCGCAGTCCGGCCTGCCACAAGATCTGAGGGGCAGTGAATCGGCCCCCTCCTAAAAAAGTTTGCTGACCCCTGATCTAACTGTACCTTTCCTGGTGAAAGGCTTGAAACTTTCAGAAGAATATATACTAAGACAGAGACTTTACTTGGGGAAAAGTATACACAAACATCTGTGACGACATCCCTTTGCTGTTACTATAGGAACCCATTTTAATGGGTAACATCTTCCCTTTTAAAGGATGCGACTAGGAGACATAGCTAAACATGTTTGAATTCCAGACTCAAGGCCCTTGAAAAATCAATGCAGGAGACTGTTGCTATGCCGGCGTTGAGTAAACCATTGCTTGCTTATGAGATGCAATTAATGGGTAACCTTCCACGATTGCCTTATACCGGGGAGCACAAGGAGCATCAAGAATTCAATCAGAATGCCGTGATCTATTCTTTCCGCCCCCTCCCAAAGCTAAGTCACACTGTTCAAGAGGCACCAAGGGTTTAAGGGCAAAAGATGGGATCCAGCAAATGTTAGTCACAAACAAACCCCACTGAAGTCATCGAGACTTAAAATCTTACATATGTGAGTCCCCCGTTGATAACTGGGGGTTAAGGAAAGTAGCCATAACCACTTCAATCTCATTGCAATAGGCCTTATGTAGCTTATAACCTTTTCCTGGAATATGCTCTAGGGGACTAATTGCCAATTTCTTGCTAAACTACATGAAGCAATATTTCATTTCATCAAAACTATGTTGTTGTTGTTGTTGTTGTTGTTGTTGTTGTTGTTGTTGTTGTTGCTGTTGTTGTTGTTGTCATTTGAGCCCATTCAGGGGCTAAACAGCAGAATATTATGCATAAATATGTGGGGGCAGGGGGCCAGCCCCATGATGAAATTACCCAGCCAGGGATCATGGGGGGAGAGGAAGATAACAAAGGCATCCCTGTTCATACTATCAACAATGGCCAAAGGTTTGCTGACAGGACCCCATAGGAGGAATTGAGGAGCAGGAAGGTAACCAAGGAGGTTCAGGTGACCGCCAAATTTGATTCCCATCCTGCTCTTCAACAAGTTTCTTATAAAAACGAGATGGCAGGCACCATCTTAAGAGGGAGTCTCTGTTTCCTGTCTTATAGCACAGATGGCTCTTTTAAGATGCGCGTAGATCATCTAAAAACAAGGAAACTGCCCTTCCTGTTTCAGAACAACTGTTTTCACCAACTGATGAATTAACTAAAGCCCATACAATCAAACAATTAAGACTGCCTTCTCAAATGTGGTGCCATTCAAATGTTGTTGAACTGCAACCCCCATCATACTTATTAACCTTTGGGATGATGCGAGTCCAACTACATCTGGCGGGCACCAACTTTGGAAGGGCCAAACTAAGGCTTCTTGAACTGGAATGGCAGTGCCTACTGTTTTCCTTTGAAAAAAGTACAAGTCACAACCCAAACAGTGAATTTGCAGAGTGTTCAATTAAGCTTGACAGGAGGAACGATGTTCTTTTCCCATCACAACTGGCATGTATGTTATTTATATCTGGAGAATTGTTCAGACTATATTTCTGACCTCCACACTTTGCCAAAGAAGTCTTCCTGAAAGGCAAGCAAATCTTGCCTGAGAACCTGACCCTGGCAAAGGGAGAAAGCCAGACAGAGAGGGCAGCCAACTGCAACCTATGCTAATGAGCCAGGCAGAGGTTGTGCCAGCTTGAATTAAGCATTAAGACAGATGTAACACAGAACAGGCATCTTGGGGGGTATAAAGAGTGTGCTCCAGATCTTTCTTCCATTACCATTTTCTTTTTTAAAAGACTTTGGAAAATCATGTTGAGTTTTCTGTGGTGAGATGTCAACCCTGGCATCCTCTGAGAATAGCTACTGCAGATAAATGGCCCCACAGTGGGTTTTATGGGCATCCAGACTGAGACTGGGGATGAGGAATCGGAACAGCAGGACCATGGGAAGCCAGCAGGAGGCTAGTTCAAGTTGATGAGGTCACTCTTGGGGGAATCTGAAACACGGAAGGTATCAGGCATGCCAGTGCTATTGTACTAGAAAAAACAGTGCTGGAACTCACCTTGAACGCCTCCTTTGTTCTCTTATAATGGCAATGGCACCCACCCGAGAGGAGCCAGAACTGAGTTACGGAGAGTTTTGGTTGGGGGGAAAAAGCCTTGAAGTGCACCTCACAAGACTGGCAAGGTTGGTCAACTGCCAGGACTCCAAGACCAGCAAAGGAAGGGCCTGCCAAAGCAAAGGGGGCTGCCATTCTCACTTAGCCTAGAACAGCTAAGGTCAGAAGACATGCGAGAGAATTCTCTGTTTGTACACCTCAGTTCTCCGAAGTTGCGGAGCCCTAGAGGAAGTGCCTAACTCTAGAGCAGTGCTATCATCATCATTTTATTATTATTATTAAGTGTATTTATAGCTCACCTTTTTCCAAGTTGGGACTCAAACTGGGTTCTAACATTTGAAAACATCATTACAGAATACGAAGCATTAAAAACAAACTAGCTAAAATACATCAAGGCACATTAAGAACCAGCAATTAAAATCCAGTTTGCCCTGACAGCAGCCCAGTGATCAGCACTTAGCTTTCAAAGGTCTGTCTGAAGAGGAAGGTCTTAGTCAACCAGTGGAAAGAAAACAGAGGAGGAGCCAATCTAACCTCTCATTAGAGGGAATGCCACAATATGAGAGCAGCCACAGAAAAGGCTCTGTTTCGTGTCACCAACAACTGTGCTACTGATGTGATGGGCCTGAAAGAAGGTGCTCACCTGAGGACCTTAGCACCTGGGCAGGTTTGTATAGGGACATATGATCATTCAGGTAGCCTAGCTGTGTCCCTCCAGATGCTGCTGGATCCCCTTCAGCTCCAGTATGGCCAATGCTCAAGGGGGATGAGAGCAGTACAGTCATACCTCATGTTGTGTCTGCTTCAGGTTACGTTTTTCAAGTTGCGTCCCGCAGCAACCCAGATGTATCGGAATGGTTACCAGTACTTCCGGGTTTCACCTCTCGCACATGCGCAAAAGCACTAAATCAAGCTTCGCGCATGCTTCTGGATGCAAACGCTTTGAGTTGCGGACATGCCTCCGGGACAGATTACGTCTGCAACTCGAGGTTCCACTGTAGTTAAACAAGGAATGACTTGTGATCCCTAGCCCTGTAAGTCTTCCAAATTCCTGGAGCAGAGAATGGAGGGTTTTAGAAAGGCACAGAAGTGCTGTGGGAGGGTCTCAAAACTGATAATCTTGCAAGAATACACCAAGGAAATCTGTCAGGAGGTCCAATTCCACAGTACCCACCATCTCCCCACTGCCTGCAGCATCTTGTGAAAAAGTTGTGAGTGAGTGAGAGTTACATGCATGTGGTAGACATGATTCAATTAACTGAGGCAGACCTCAGTGGTACCCAAGCTACAGGAAAGGGAGCTCAGTGCTAGGGACATGCTTCTTACACTTTTAAAAAAAGGCAGAACACCAATCAGTTGGTGAGGGGGCCACAGTTCAAGGGCACAGCATATACTTTGAGTACATAAAGCAGGTACAAGTATTTGCAAAGGCACAAAACTTAATGGATGACCTTGGGGCAGTCACTGTTTCTCATCTTAACCTGGCTTGTTGGGAGAACAAGGGGGTGGGGGAGAGAATTGCATACCATGCACTCCACCTTGAGCTTGCTAGAGGAAGGAAAGGCTAATCCCATATACAGTGGAACCCTGGGTTACGCACACCCCGGGTTCGAGTTAAGAACGCCCACAACCTGGAAGCGTTTCCGGAGCACACACAACCCGCGGATGTGCAGAAGCGCTCAAATCACACTACTTTCGGTTTTTCGGGTTTTTTTTGTGCGTTTGGGATAGGCACGCCTGAGTTACGCACGGCGACCCGGAACGCTGAGAGGATTCTTTCGTAGTCCTAAGAGTGGGAGCGAGGTATCAGCAGGTTCAGGGCAGCCCCATGATTTACAGATACAGGTAGGTAGCTGTGTTGGTCTGCCATAGTCAAAACAAAATAAAAAATAAAAAAATCCTTCCAGTAGCACCTAAGAGACCAACTAAGTTTGTTCTTGGTATGAGCTTCAGATATCTGAAGAAGTGTGCATGCACACGAAAGCTCATACCAAGAACAAACTTAGTTGGTCTCTAAGGTGCTACTGGAATGATTTTTTATTTTTTTTATTTTGTTATGATTTACAGAATATGTGTGTGGTGTATCTCCTTCTGCAAAAAAAAGAAGAAGGAAGGATGCCCTTTGAGGACTGAGCATGCTTAGTGAATGCTGACTGACCTTTGTCAGGTGGAGGCAGGGAAGAAATCTGTTGATCAATACATACACATATACACACACAGCAGCAGCAGCAGCTGCTGCACGTAACCTAATATCCTATTTATTAGAATCAATTAACAGCCACAGAATAGATGTTTATAGAATAAATTCAACTTGTAAAACACACTGAGCTTTAACAAAATATCCTCAGCCAGCTTAATTGCAACATTCAGCTTTTTTTATTTGAAATGCAAACTATCTCACACAGAAATATTGCCAGTTAGGCTGCTGGTGTGAAGCAAGAACTCCATCAAAGAAAAAGAAGAAAGGATCCAGCCCCTACTTTATCATTTCCCTTATTACCTGACTACTTCTGTGCCAGCCTTTTGCCAAACTGGTAGCCTTCAGATTGGCAAAGGCTGCTCCATGTCAATCTGACACAAACATGAAAGCTTATTTATGACCCTATTCACTTGCCAGAGGAAAGATAATCCATCTGTCATCCTGGCTCTTCAGCAGATGACATCATTGGTTGCCAGGAGCAAATCAGCAGTAAATCACCCCAAGCCAGTTGGCATTACGCTTTATTAACAAAAACAGGAGTTGCACAGCAGTGCCAGGCCTAATGAGCGCAACACTCATCTCTGGCAGGTCTTGCCCCCGTGAAGCAGTTGCTGAGACTGAAGGTACCTGCCTCCCCACAGCTGCCTAAGCCGTCTCCTCTCCAGGGTTTCCCCCCAGTAATCTGAGACTGCGCCTGCATGAAGCTAACTTCTCCTCCACCCTCTTCATGCCTCTCCTGGTTCTGGGAGAGCAATGGGGTGGGGAGATGGTTGCAGCAGGAGGGGGAGACTCCCTGGTTTCTTCACCAGCCAGACTCATCTCTGCCACTTTGCATCCGGCCTCTCCTGCTTCACTTTCTGCCTCTGATTCTAGTCTTCTCTCTGCCACAGACTCTCCCAGCTCCCAGAAGCCCTTCAGCTTCTGACACCTGCTCTTCCCAAGTCTTCTCTCTCTGAGCCATCATCCTTCATACCCTTCAACATTTCTCTGATGAAAATAGGGACATCCCATTCCATAATGTTAATTTTTCTATTTATGCCTCGCACATCTTACTGGGTTGCCCCAGCCACTCTGGACAACTTCCAACGAACAACAACAACAACAAAACAAAAAACAAAAATTCGCTATACAGCATTGCCTCCAGACAGCTCGGGGGTTGGATAACTCTGTACCTTCCAACATTTCTTCAACGAAAATAGGGACATCCTAAGGAGAAGTGGGACATTCTGGGATAAAATGAGAAACTGGGATGGCCTCTGTAAATCAGGGTTGTCCCTGGAAAATAGGGACACTTGGAGGGTCTGATCCTTTAGGGGTTCCCCAGCTGGTTCCTCCCACCATTCCTGTGTCTAACCAGTCCATGACATTGGTACTGCTTGTGGGGGGGGGGGATCCTGGAGCTGTGTTACCCTGCATTTCCCTTTCACTATGCCTGTTTGTCCACCGAGAGTGGTTAACGCTGGAGTGTGTTTTTTCTCAATGCTGGAGCACTGTGAGACCTTTGGAACAAGGGGCAGGCAGAACAAGGCTGTGGCAAGATGTACCTCCAGGATGAGCTTAAGTTACCAGCCTTTCAAGTGAAACTTGAACCTGCTCTCTGGTGGTTCATACAGTAAAAGACGGCTGGCAACAGCATGAACGGATGGATGTGTTTTTGAAAGAGAGATCTGATCACAGCATGCTCCATTTGGCTAACGCAACAGAGGAAGTAAATGCACCATCTGTGTCATATTAAATAACACGCCCGCACATCAACAATTAGCAATATTTTGCCATATTTCGATTTGACGAATGTCAGTAATAAGCCCACTGAGCCCAGTCTTCCCTCCTCTGACAATATTTTGTTTAAAAAATTCAAGTAGATTTCAAGGACAGTCTGGTTCTACTGGAATTTATTTTTTTTAAAACTGCAATGGGTAGTATAGAGTCGGTAGGCTTTCACCCCTCCCTTTGGGCACATCTATTAGCGTCAGGAATGAATAGTTACATGGGTAGGAATTTTCCAAGCAATAAACCTCCACATCCCAAAAACTGGTTGAGGAAAGGAAAGCCTGAAGTTCCCAGCCCAGACTCTATCAGGGACTAATGTCGAGGGAAGATAGAAAAGGTAATCCATATTAGTTTACAGCGCAGATGTTATTGGACTCCAATTTGCATCATGCAAGTTAGTTGGCTTGAAAGTTTTGTATGAGGGACCCCACCAACATGCACATGATCTATATAGTTTGCCACTATACGGCATTTATTTATTTTCATAAAATGCATACACCACTTGATTGTAGAAAAAAGCAATAAACTTATCAGTAAAAATAGTTAAAAGCAACTATTTAAAATATTTTAAAAAATCAGCAATAAACTAATAATAAAACACACAACAGCATTCTACATATCTGGGTAGGCTTGTCTAAACAAAAATGTTTTTAGGAGGCGCCAAAAGATTATAGTGAAGGCACCTGCCTGATATCAATAAGCAGGGAGTTCCAAAGTGTAGGTTCTGCCACACTAAAAGTTTCGTTCATTTCAAATGATAGCTGTGTTTGCAACATATGCAGTTTCTGGATCAGCACATCAGAGTGGAGACTTTGCTAGGAGTCTGCAAAGTTGCTTATTCCATATCATTATGTTTGGTATCAATAGTAATACCAAGCATTGTGCAAAAAGCACTCAAAGCATGTCACATTTCTTATCTCAGCCAGCTCCACCACCTGCAGGGAAGAAATGTATTATGAGCCCTATATTACAGACAGAACAGCGGAGGATTGAGGCTACCCACTGATATATGCCCAAATTGAGATTTTAAAGAGTGACTCTGAGCTCATGCTGTTAACCAATGCACTACACCAACTCTTGAGTCTTTATTTAGCTAAATAGCTGCATTATACATCTGGAACTTGGGAGTGGGCATCCATTTTAAATTGCTGCTTTAATCTACCAAGAATAGTACCTACAAGATTAAATAGTTGTTCTTCATGGCAGACACTCCCTGGTCACTTCTGCTTTGTTGAGAAAGGCAGCAATTTAAATGCAAGTACTGTGCACCTCTCTCTAATCCAGAGAGAGAGAGAGAGAGAGAAATTGAGATGACTTTAAATGGGGAAAATAGCTACTAATGACTTCTATCAGCATTACACTACTGTACTGTATACCAGCGGCTGGGAAGCAACAGCAATAGACAGCATACATTTTACAGTGCATTCTGATTCATGATTACTCTGAAGAAAGTCCCACTAGTTTCTATTGAGCTTACTTCCAGGTAAGTGGATACAGGATCGGAGCCTTAATGGTTTTTATAACTTTCACAATGACCAGTGCTAACCAAACATTAAAAAGCACCCCAGTTGACTCAGTTTTCCACTTTTATCCACGCAGCCCCTAGAAATTATGTTACAGTACATGCTGAACTCGTGTCAACATGTTTACCTAATGTATTGGGTATCAGGTCTGATGTTAGCTCTATTTATAGCAGCCTTGTTATTGAAGTGGAAGTCATAAACAGAGCTTTCACATTTAAAACAAAAAAAATTGAAGGTAGGAGGAAAAAATGAAGAAAAAAAAAACAACAATCAGCATTTATCTCTCTAAAGCAAGTTTGTACTTTGCACTTTGTACGGTTCCTATCCATTCTGAAAGACACTCAAATGTCCTACAAGAGAACACCAGTGTTTCATTATGTTATACCAACCTACTCTTTCAGGGATCAGATCCAACATTTTAGAGCTCCTCCCTGATGTTCTTTATCCACACTAGCCACTGCGTGAATCTAACAGCAGGTGTAGATAAAAATATGTTAGATAAAAACGCCCCATTCCCACACTACATTCCTGCCACATTACCACATTTCTTATCTTTACCCCTCCCCCGCCCCCAGGAAGAGACACACAGCTGTCTATGAAACACACAATACTTTTTAAAAAGGCCTTTTAAAGTCCTTCTGCCAATCAAACATTTCCTCCTATTTCAAACAATGGCACATTTGTCAAAGGTCTGCTACCCATTTCTAGAAGTGCAGCAAAGTTTACGGATGGTCCCTGAGTAGAGATATTGCGCTGGAAAGAGGTGATTACATTTCTTAGCCATCACAGCGCAGAGGAAAATTAATTGAAATGTCACGTGCATTTTTGTAACATTGAGGCAAACTGCCTTGCAGCAAGGGATTGTTTTCTTCAGGTTTTCAAATATTCCAGACACTTGCCAATACACCCAGGATCCTTCTAGGGGGTGATCACAATTTTAATTAAAGCAAAGCAGTTTCCAAGGAGGTGGAGGGAACTAGAAAACATAGCAGTCTAAATCAGAGCTATCATGCTCAAATGGCTTACTGGGCCAAGCTGCTCACTGAGTACAATCGTAATTTTGCACCAAACTCCTCTGCGCTCATTGTGATGAGGAAAGGTAGACTGTGGAAAGAGTACTGGGAACTCCAATGAGCCTGGTAAATTCCCAGGCCTTCTGTCTGATGGCTCTGGTCTAAACATTTACATGCAATTAACATATCATTATTAGGACATGGGTGGTGCTGTGGGTTAAACCACAGAGCCTAGGGCTTGCTGATCCGAAGGTCGGCAGTTCAAATCCCCGTGATGGGGTGAGCTCCCGTTGCTCGGTCCCAGCTCCTGCCCACCTAGCAGTTCGAAAGCACGTCAAAGTGCAAGTAGATAAATAGGTACTACTCCGGCGGGAAGGTCAACGGCGTTTCCGTGCGCTGCTCTGGTTCGCCAGAAACGGCTTTGTTATGCCGGCCACGACCCGGAAGCTGTACGCCGGCTCCCTTGGCCAGTAACGCAAGATGAGCGCCGCAACCCAAGAGTCGTCCGCAACTGGACCTAATGGTCAATGGTCCCTTTACCTTTACCTAACATATCATTAGGTTAAGACTAGGGGAGGAAAAGTTGCAGTGCATGGAATAACTCGACAATTTGATCAAGTTTGTCTCCTTTCACACAAACCTCCCAAACATTTGCCTGAGGAAGTCAACAGCTGGCAGCTCTTCACAACCACATGACAAGGCCTCTTGGCCATAAAAAAACATCCTAGATGGAAACCAAAGGAAAGAAGGAAAACAAAAGAAAACAGAAAACAAGCCTGAAACACTGACATTTTTAATAGTGTCATTATTCTCCACTTCACAGGAAAATGAGAATACCTTGCAAAGCTTAGAAAAGGGGCACTCTCATTTTGACTCAAGAAAATCACCATTTTATAGTTCAAATTGGGAAAAATAAATACAGTAAATGGACGAAAGTACAAAGATTCACAAAATGTTCCCTGCATCCCCCCAGAAAAAAACCAC
Organism: Lacerta agilis; assembly: GCF_009819535.1. Taxonomy (NCBI): domain Eukaryota; kingdom Metazoa; phylum Chordata; class Lepidosauria; order Squamata; family Lacertidae; genus Lacerta; species Lacerta agilis. The sequence continues at coordinate 23,063,612 of NC_046322.1, forward strand.
TGATTATACCTCAGCCCAATATTTATGCCTGAGAAGCAAGTTCCATCCAGTTCAGTGGGACTTACAGCTTTGTACAAGCGTGTAAGGTTGCAATCCTGCACCACAAGCCTATCTATGTATGCTTACTTGGCTGTTATTAAGAGTATGTGCGTAGCAAGAAAAAGTAAATCCAAGGTTTTTGAACACCAAAAACAGACTATGTGGTGCAAGAACTGGGTGTCACTGCTAAAAAAAATTCAAGATGAACATTATTATGCAGCAAAGATCCGCCTACTCCTTAAGAACTGGAAAATTTTCAATACAATTTTGTTTTCCACTAATACACAAAGTTATTTATACTTTCCTGACCTAGTTTGGATTCCACCTCGCACAGGGATTCCCTCCTCCCCTTCGCCCTTCCTGGTTTGTACAATTATAGCTTGCTGTGAAATGTGAATTGGGAAAATTGTGGTTTTCACTCACCAGGAATAAATTGCCTCTAAAACATAAAACTAGAAACCATGGTTTGAATGTGGTTTGCAAAGCATGGTTTGGAAACAATCTTGGTTAGCCCTCATTATAGTTTCCCAATTTGAATGCCACAGCAAACTGTGGTTACACAAACTGGGAAAGGGGGGGGTCCCCGTCAGAGAGGGGATGAGACAGTGCCTGAGCCAACAAAATGTTTCCAATCAGGAACCGTGTAGTCTGAACTGAGTATTTGTCTTGTTTTCTTCCATTGGAAATGCAATATAAATAGAGTACTTGTTTCTGTAAATAGTTTTTTGTCCTTTTCTTAGCATATATACAAATTTTCTCCCTCCAACTGTGAAGTTTTCACATATTCTGTTTTAAGTGCAATTCTGATGCCTATACCTTAGTACCACCGCTGGCACAAAGCGGATTGCTTCCATACAAATTCTTCAAGAAATCACAACACTTAGGCAATAAGCGGTGGAGTAATGATGGAAAAAGCAACCTGTAATTTAAATAATATAGGGTCTGCAATATGAAAATGTGTACTAATTAGCTATTACCGGTAGTTAAACTTAGGAATGAAACAACGCTACTGAAACAGACCAAAGGCTTGCCTAGTCCATTAGGTCCAGTCGCGGACAACTCTGGGGTTGTGGCGCTCATCTCCCTTTATTGGCTGAGGGAGTCGGCGTACAGCTTCTGGGTCATGTGGCCAGCATGACTAAGCCACTTCTGGCAAACCAGAGCAGTACACGGAAACGCCGTTTACCTTCCCGTCGGACCGGTACCTACTTAACTACTTGCGCTTTGACGTGCTTTCGAACTGCTAGGTTGGCAGGAGCTGGGACCGAAAAACAGGAGCTCACCCCGTCGCGGGGATTCGAACCGCCAACCTTCTGATCAGCAAGCCCTAGGCTCTGCGGTTTAACATTAAACATTTTTTTAAAAAACTTCTCTATACAGGGCTGCCTTCAGATGTCTTCCCAAGGTTGTATAGTTACTTATCTCCTTGGCTCGTGGGTCACATAACTCCATAACCTCCAACATATTTCCAATGAAAATAGGGACATCCTACCATACCGTCCAACATTTCTCTGATAATAGGGATGTTATGAGGAAAAGCAGGATATTCTGGTATCAAATCAGAAACTGGGACGAATTCTGCAAATCCAGGACTGTCCCTGGAAAATAGGGACACTTGGTGGGTCTGAGTCCATGGGATGAGAATGAAATGAGCCCTCGGGAGGGGATCTTCTAGCAACTCTCATGGATGTGACCACTATCAGTTGGGAAATGAAGTAAGGCCGCTGCTGCTACTGCTCCAAAGATAGTGTTTTATATTGATTGGGAGACTCTTTGAGAACAAGGAAATATAGAAATTTCTAAATTATAGTACTTTTTTAAAAAGCTGCCTGACAAGAACCTTTTAGCTTTCAGATTGCTGGTGGCAGTTGAGTCCACAGAGAGGGGGCAAAGGACCAAAATTAATCTGAAGCAGGCAGATTGTTTAAGTTCATTAGTTACATCTGTGGCTCAGAGCAGCTGGAAAATGGATTGTTAAGATGCCATGAAGAAAACAGCCCTCCCTCCCAAAAAAGGAACTTGGAGGAGAAGGGGTGAGCATGAATTGGCCTGCTCAGTTTACAGTAAGCATCCTGGGAGGGAAGTGTATGATTGGAGAGATTTGCTGTTAGGTTCAAAGCTCCTTCCCTCCACTTCACAACCAATAATCCTGTCTCCAGAACTAGCCCTCTTAAAGCATTCTCTATACGAGTTAACGAAACACAAGGCATTTTGGTGATGGTAACTGATTTTCCAGGGTTCTAACATATGAAGGGAGCCTCTGGAGGAGGAGGAAGAGGTGGAGGAGGAGGTGCAGTGGTTAGAGTGCTGGATTGCACTCTGGGAGACCAGGGTTCAAATCCCCACCCAGCCATGAAATTTACTGAGTGGCCTTGGGCCTGCCACTGCCTCTCAGCCTAACCTACCTCACAGGGTTGTTATGAGGAAGGGGAGAACCACACACGCCACCTCGAGCTCCTTAGAGAAAATGGTGGGATATAAATGAAATCAACAATAAATAAAAATAATACAAGATTAGGAGGCTCCCTACTTCACAACTCACGGAGATGATCAACGGTACTGTGAGGGGGTGGAGCCTCTCACAGTTATCTCACCATGAAATGCTCACTTTTGGGGCTGGCAGCCCTCTAATAAATACAAAGTTCAGCAGGCAATGACCTCGGAAGGAAGGGAGAGGAAATTGTGTCCTCCATCCCTTTCCCTGCTCCTGAAATGCATCCCTCTCCCCCAAGGCCTAAATAGCTCTACAAGGCTCCCTTTCCAGGCTGACTGGGGCCATGAGAAATAAACCCTTCTTTTAGAGTGGGGATACACAGCAACATTTTGCTGCAGTTCCCACTTCTTCAGTATGAGAACGAGCACCAGTATCTCTTGCCATTGAGTTTAGCAAAGCTTTTATGCATTGTAAGATGCAAGGCTTGATGCTCTTTTCCTTACTCTCGAATCTCTTTTCAAGTAACAGAATACCGCAGAGCAGAAGTGGAAAGTAGATCAGCTCCGAAAGCCAACTATTGTGATATGTTAATTTTTAGAAGTTTATTGATACTGACACTGTCATTAGATATTTCAGTGACGTGGAGAGAACTGTGAGTTGACGAAGGTAATGTTCTTGGGTTACAGCAAAGCAAAATATTCTGCCACAATTCTCAGAACATAACCCAAAGGATGAATGAAAGAGTCTACAAAATTATATAAAAGTTCCAGTTCCTGCATCTCATTTTCAGCCATGAAGTACACTCAGTCATTTGTCTATTTGCAGTTAATGAAATACAGTTATCTCTAAATTCTGCACTATGTCCACACCCTGCCCAAGCAACACCTCTGGTAAAGTTTGAAAACCTAAAAAAAAACCCACAAATACACTTGATAGGCTGTGTTACATTCAAGGTTAAAATTCAAATTTGAATACAAATGGTGATGTAACACTGCAATCTCTGGAGAGGAGAAAGCAATGGATTATTGGTCCAGAGGGCATCTTCTAACTCTGCCTGCCTGCTTACCTAGCTACCATATTCTGTATTTTCTTCAATACAGTCCGAGGAAATGTAGATTAGTCTCTCCCCAGTCTGCTTTATCCTCATGACAAGGCTAGGCTGAGAGACTATAACTGGCTCAAGATTCACCCAGTGAGCTTCATGGCCAAATGGGTTTGACCCTCAGTCATATGCCAACTATAATATACTACACTATGCCAGCTTTGCAATTTCTCAATAGTTGCATTAATTAATATACACTCTGACCTGAATCCAGGGATCCCGGCATGCAGCACCAGGGGGCATGCTTGCTGCTACATGCCAGGTTTTTCTAGCCAGTCAGCACTCCTGGGTAGCTCTCTCTTCCCTCAATCCTGCCATCCAAACAATTGAGTGATGCTGTCACAGCTAAAAGCACCAAACAAACTGACAAGCTGTAATCCAGCAATGAGAAATCTGCACAGATTTGGGTCTGGTTTTTGTTTTTGTGTTTTGTTTTGTTTTTACTTTTTTCCTTCTGTAAAGAACCCATCTCAAGTGCTTTCCATATTGCACATTATTCCTGGACTGGGATAAATACACAGTATTTTTCTGCATCTAAACACACACCAGCCAGCATATTTTCTGAAAACAAATCATTTTCATGAAAGTGAAAAGCCCATCTGGCAGTGTAGGGGGGGAAAGGGAGGGGGGAGGAACACCTGTAATAAACAAGAACTGATATTATATATATTTAATTTGAATCTTTTTTGCTAAATCATGGAAGAAGAATAAAAAGCCAAGGAAAAAGTAATTATGTACTAATACCTTTCTTTTCGTCAAATAGGTTGTATTACACAATTATAACGTGCATTCATTTGGCTAATGTGTATGGTCACAAGTAATACAAACATCTGACAGGTAAATTATCGATTTCCAACTATGAACATAATGTTATAAATGGCTTTTGAAACTGACTTTCATTATTATTGTTTTGTACCTGAGTTTAGTGGTAGGTGAGATATTTATAATGTGTGCTTTTTGGGTGGTGGTGGGGAAATCATTTGCAGGAAAGTTAAAAACCTGCCTGATCCTGAGAAAAAACAGTAGCCCAAAAGTGCAACCCAATATATAACTTCTTCTGAGTTCAGTGGGTGCCCCTCCCAGGTAACTGAGTAAAGGATTGCAACTTACATGTTTCATGGTGTTGTCAAAACAAGGAAGGGCTATATGCATGCATATTAAATGTATGCATATTTTTAAAAAGTTGTGTTATGCAAATATGTTTCCACACACAAAATGTGCTTCCTACAGGACTAGATGGAATTAAAAACCAACAAAGCAGATTTGGGTTCCCACCCCATCCTGAAAAATGGCTGTAGTGCATTTTCTTTTGTTTTCTTTCATTTGCAGAACACAGATGAAGAAAGGAATATTATTGTCCAACGTGAAAGTGCATAGTGCAGTCCTAATCACGTCTACTGTATGGTAGGGTCCATGTCCTATAGGATTCCATGGGGCTTACTCCCAAGTAAGTGGAGTTAGGAAGTAAGACACATTGCTTTCCTCAGGATAACTGTAACCAGTGCTCCCCCCCCAAAATGTTTAGGGGTACTTTCTTTTGACTCAAGAAAATCACCATTTTATAGTTCAAATCGGGGAAAATAAATACAGTAAATGGACAAAAATACCAAGATTCACAAAATGTTTAGGGGTATGCGTACCCCTACGTACCTCCCAGAAAAAAGCACTGACTGCAACCCAACAAACTTCAAAATCAATCCCAGTCTCAGAAGCATCAAATTCAGTTGCTACTAAACAGCATTTGACACAGATCACTGAATAACCAAATTCAGCAATTTGCCACCTTCCATTTAAATGCGTTTGTTTTTTGCTCTGAAATATTCATGCAGGTTTTCCCCATTCTAAGTTGTTAATTCAAGTGTGATACACTTATGTCGGAGTAATCTTCTAAACTTTTAATCTGCTCGTTTAGAAGGCTAGCATTCAAAGGCTAGCATGCAAAAGACGTACCGAGTGAAATGCTTACGAGTGCAACTGAAATTTGATCAGAAATCCCCATTTCACTACACGCTATGGGCCTGCGTCAAAACTATAGATAGACGGGACTGTCAACAACATCAACCCACAGCAGGCAAGTTCAGATACCTGTATGACTTCAAGAAAAGAAACTTCTTCTTGTTGTTCCTTGGAGGGGCAGCTATTCCCAGTGGTTCCCAGACAAAGGCCATTTACAGGCTAGAAACAATCCCCGACTAATGTGGAGAGAGACCCAGCCACAGAGCTGGAGGTGCGTCACGGAATGCCTTTCCTTGGGCTGTGCTTTCAGCAGTGCTGAGAGCATGCACAAGGTAGAAAGGATAACCAGGATTTCCTGCAGCGTGACACTTGCCCTGAGCAAGAACACTGGCTGCATTCAGGGACCTTATCTCATTACTGAAGGGAGAAACTCTCCTAGTAAAGCTGTTTATAAATATAGCACCGATTAGGAGAGAGCAAGTGGCATGTTGCTGAGAAGTTACACAGAGCACACGAGCAAAGCAGCAATGTAGTTAACAGTCCCGTTGTTCCTCACTTACACGGCCCCCGTTTTCTTTCAATAACATATGAATGTGTTCAGGGTGAAATCAAGCAAAGGAGAAAAACATGCAGTGAGTATCCAGTTGGCAGCTAGGCAAATATTGTTAGTATTCATTCATTCATTCATTCATTACATTAAAAGAAAATCCCACACTTCGTCCAAGAAAGCAGGATGGTACGTATGGTCCCTCTCCCCATTTTATCTTCACAACAACCTTGGGGGGGGGTCAGTTTGAGAGATAACAACTAGCCTAAGGTCACCATCCATCAAACTTCGTGGCTGAATGGTGATATGAACCCTATTCTCCCAAGCCTAACACTCTAATTCATGTACAGGTAGGTAGCCGTGTTGGTCTGCCATAGTCAAAACAAAATAAAAAATAAATAAATTCCTTCCAGTAGCACCTTAGAGACCAACTACAGTGGTGCCTCGCAAGACGAAAATAATTCGTTCTGCAAGTGTCTTCGTATAGCGAATTTTTCGTCCTGCGAAGCACCAAGGCAGAATAGCAGTTTTCGCGGGGAAGGAAAAAAATTTTTTTCTGTCTTACGAGGCAAGCCCATTGACTTTTTCGTCTTGCGGGGCAGCCTTCCGCTAGCGAATGCCTTTCATCTAGCGAGTTTTTCGTCTAGCGAGGCATTCGTCTAGCGGGGCACCACTGTAAGTTTGTTCTTGGTATGAGCTTTCAAGTGCATGCACACTTCTTCAGATACGCTGAAACAGAAGTCACCAGACCCTTATACAGTATATAGTGAGAGAGTGGGGAGGGGTATTACTCAGAAGGGCCAGTCACCCATTCCCACCACCCTTCTGAGTAATACCCCTCCCCACTCTCTCACTATATATAAGGGTCCAGTTTCAGTGTATCTGAAGCAGTGTGCATGCACACGAAAGCTCATACCAAGAACAAACTTGGTCTCTAAGGTGCTACTGGAAAGAATTTTTTTAATATTTTATTTTGTTTTTACACTAATTCAGGGTTTCCCAAACTTGGGTCGCTCCCATCATCCCTAACTAGCAGGACAAGCGGTCAAGGATGATAGTAATTGTAGTCCAAAAACAGCTGGAGACCCCAAGTTTGGGAAACAGTGCCATCTAATTCAGCCTTTCTCAACCTTGGGTCCTTAGATGTTGTTGAACTACAACTCCTATCATTTCTAACCAGCATGGCCAGTGGTCAGGGATGATGGGAACTTTAATTCAAGTACACCTGGGCACCCAAGGCCGAGAAAGCCTTCTCTAATGTCTACCCACAGTGGCTTTCATTCAATAAAATTAACTCAAGCTTGCTCACATGACAGTCATTCATTACCCAGAAACCCATTCCTTCCTTCCCTGCATGTGATGCAAGGTGTACAACTCTCCCATCTGCCTGCCTGATGCTTCTCTTTAAAAGATGCATGGAAGGATTGGGGACCAGCCACAGCTCAGTGGCAAAGTGCTCACTTTGCACATAGAAGGTCCCAGGTTCAATCCTCGGCATCTCCAGGAAGGGTGGAGACTGTCCTGTCTGAAACCATGGAAAGCTGCTGCCGGTCAGTGTTTTCTTCAGTGATCACACGTAGCCAAGTAAGATTGTCTTCCATAAACACGGTTTTAACAATGAGTCCGTAGGTGACTGTGGAGGCCAATTCTGGTTCCACACATCATTCCACAGTGGGGACACTGGTTTCCGGGTGGGAGTTGATCACAGTGTGGATTTGCCAAGCGTGCCTTCCTCTTAGCACGTTTCTCCCTTGCGTCCTGAGTTCGAGTGCCTTCATAGCTCATCTAAGTTTGTTCTTGGTATGAGCTTTCATGTGCATGCACACTTCTTCAGATACTGAAGAAGTATCTGAAGAAGTGTGCATGCACATGAAAGCTCATACCAAGAACAAACATATTTGATCTCTAAGGTGCTACTGGAAGGATTTTTATTTATTTATTTATTTGACTATGGCAGACCAACACGGCTACCTACCTGTAATTCAAAGCCCGTGCCACCTTTGGTAAAGGCTGTTCTCCAACTGGAGCACTCACAGGCCAGTGCTTTCCAGTTGTCGTGTTTATACTACTTTTTTTTTTAATTTGCCTTGAGACAGTCTTTAAACCTCCTTTGTGGACCACCAGCATTACGCTTTCCATTTTTAAGTTCAGAATAGAGTAGTGATTTGGAAGACGATAATCAGGCATCCGCACAACATGACCAGTCCAACGAAGTTGATGTGGAAGAACCATTGCTTCTTCCAGTGATCTTTGCTTCTTCTGGTACTAAGCTAGACCAAGGATCTGACTCAGAATGGCAGCTTCCTGTGTGTGTGTACACTACTCCTCAAAATATTATTTTGTATGGCCAATGGAGCTGCTTGACACCATCAGCCTGATGGCCCCCACCACATGTACATGATTTTTAGTTGGTAAATGTAGGAACCAACTGCTTCTCTCTCCACCTTAAATCTGGTCCTCCTCTCCATTTTCAAAGGGGCATTCGTTTTACGTAAGGAGGCCGTTTCCTGTTCCAATGGGGCATAATGATTTGTGAGGCATCAGCCACTCCAGAGGAGAGTGTCTCCGACATGTAGATTATTTTCAGCCCTTTTGGCAGCTTTTTCATCCAGAACCCGTTGTGCCTTTCTCTGATTACAGTGAATGACTTTGACAACTCCACTCAGTTTACTGCAAAGCTAGATACAAGAAACACTCTCCTTTTGCAGGTGATGGGGCTCTGGGATACTTAAACACGGTTCTTAAAGGACCAGAGCACATATTCAGACACAAGTCATGGTGGGTTGGAATCAGACTGAAAGTAGGGGTGTGTGCCATGTATAAAATGTCCTTCATTCAAATTGTAGCAAAACAGTGAATTAGAGGGAGCACTGTAGAGGCACAGAGCTAAATAAGGAACTGATGTTAGAGTCATTTGCCTTTTATTTAAAAAAAAAAACAGTGTTGCAGAGTAGGCCATTAAAAGTAATTTCACTTTGAGGATTAAAATTTAAAAGTCAAGCTTGTCCAAAATCGGCAAGCAATTTTGACAGGAGAAAGGCCATAGCTCAGTGGCTGAGCACATGTTTGGCATGCAAAAGATTCCAAGTTTAATCCCTAGTTAAATCGATACCTGTCATGTCTAGTTAAAAGAACCAGGCAGAAGGGTATGGGAAAGATCCCTGCCCGAGACCCTGAAAAGCCACTGGTGTTGGGTGACATCATCAAAGCGACTCAGCTGATAGGCACTGACATCGAGGCACCCTCAGTTGCGCTAGGGAGTTCCTGGGGGGGCACTCCATGCAGCTGGTCTCTGTAGGAGTCACTGTCAGGAAGTCCTGCTTGGAAATGAAGAATTCACTGGGAGCTCAATTTAAGCTCCTGATTGTTCCATGCCCTTACCTGCCTAACACCTGAGGTCACATGTGATGCCAGGCATGGACCAGGTGGGCGTGGTTTGAGGCAAACAGCCTCGTGAGCCACTGAGGTTTTCATGTTTGATGTGTTACTGTGGCTTTATAATTTGTTAGAAGTCGCCCAGAGTGGCTGAGGCAACCCTGTCAGATGGGTGGGGTTTAAACAGTATTGTTATCATCATCATCATCATCAATATACCTGAAGGAGCGTCTCCACCCCCATTGTTTTGCCCGGACACTGAGGTCCAGCTCCGAGGGCCTTCTAGTGGTTCCCTCACTGTGAGAAGTGAAGCTGCCAGGAACCAGGCAGAGGGCCTTCTCAGTAGTGGCACCCACCCTGTGGAACACCCTCCTATCAGATGTCAAGGAAATAAACAACTACTGTATCTGACTTTAAGAAGACATCTGAAGGCAACCCTGTTTAGGAAAGTTTTTAATGCTTGATGTTTTATTGTGTTTTTAATATTCTGTTGGGAAACCCAGCCAGATGGGTGGGGTATGTATGTATAAATAAATTACTACTACTACTACCATCACCCCTATTTTCCATGGAGAAATGTTGGAGGGTATGGGCATAGAGATCAGAGGTTTCACCACCCCTGATCTAGAGGGAAGCAAACTCCACACGATTCCATATTTGAATGCAGCTACAATTACCACTTGAAATATTCAAGGACACAAAACAAACAGGCCAGTCTAAATGGGCCACAGCCCTGGTCATGGGAATGAGTCTCCTGAACTCTGAATCTCCTGAACTCTGACCAGACAACACCGTCAAGCACCAAGATGGAGAAAGTGCTGGAGGAATATGCTTCCTCTTAAAACGGGACTTAAAGCCATCTTCTCCACAGCATACCTGCCTTTTGTTCTGTGGTAAATCATGCACTGCCAATAATGAGCTTCTCCTTGAGTAATGCATCTCCACACACCAGAGCTAGGCACCTGGAATTTGCAGGTGGAGCAAGGTGATTCTTTTTCTTCTTTTGAATAAAACTCAATTGTATTTTAAGTTGTTATATAACATTTCTCTGTTGCACAGATGCTAAACAATGGTGCTTCTAATTGCAGAGAAATCTTTTTGTTTTCTAGAGACACTATTTACCTCTGAAGTCTGACAATATTAATTTCACTGATTTACATATTATCATAAAACTTAACAGAATGAATACCAAACCAATATGAACAAAAGATTGTGCATTCAAGCCACAGCGGCTATATAATTGCTATGTCAGCTATCACAACACCAATTTGCAATATATATTTGTTTTCAAAATTAATTTAGCAAGCCTCGTTAAACAATGCAAACCTTAAAAGCAACAAAAAAGTTAATTTCAATTTTTATACCATGGCAACTGTTTACCTCCCTGTTTCAACATGTGCTTAAATCAATTAGCACAACAAATCTCAATGTGGTGGAAGGAAAATAAAAACCTATTACCATTAAGATTATGGCCAAATAAATGTAAACCCTTGGTCTGGAATTATTTTAGGTAAAGGTAAAGGTACCCCTGACTGTTAGGTCCAGTTGCAGACGACTCTGGGGTTGCGGCGCTCATCTCGCTCTATAGGCCGAGGGAGCCAGCGTTTGTCCGCAGACAGCTTCTGGGTCATGTGGCCAGCATGACTCTGGCGAACCAGAGCAGCACATGGAAATGCCATTTACCTTTCCACCGGAGTGGTACCTATTTATCTACTTGTACTTTGACATGCTTTCGAACTGCTAAGTGGGCAGGAACTGGGACTGAACAACGGGAGCTCACCCCGTCGCAGGGATTCGAACCGCAGACCTTCTGATCGACAAGCCCTAGGCTCTGTGGTTTAGACCACAGCGCCTCCCACATCCCATGGAATTGTTTTATTTATTTATTTAAGAGTATTTATCAGTTGGTTAATATTTTGAAAATCTGGAAGTGGTGCACATTTTTTAAAAAGTATCATTAAAATTCAGTCTAAAAACATTAAAACAGGCATATAAAGGATACCAAATAGTTAAAACATAAAGTAGGGGGTTCACACACATAAAACAGTCCATTCTTTTGGATGAAGGAAAGCCTGGACTAGCATTAAAGACAGCATGCAAAAGATGCACCAAGTGAACTGCTTTGGAGTGCAACTGAAATTTGATATGAAATCCCCCATTTCGCTATGCGCTACAGGCCTGAGATGAAACTTTACAAGATGTCTGAAGCCCAGGTTCAAACAACATGCTAAGACAAACCATGGCTTAGCTCAGTGTAGTACAGTAGCAAAATGATTAGGTATCTTTTCTAGAGCCTACAAGTTCACATGAGGCTATGATGATCTGGCATACCAGGCCAGCAAGTGGTGTAAAGTCAGCTGGTGAGCTTCTTGGTTGAGTGGAAATTTAAACCTGTGTCTCCCTATTCCTACTCTAACCACTTCAAATCACTGGCCTTCACATATACCCAAGACATACACACCTCCCCGCAAACCCATGCAGACATGTAGCTGGAATGGCCGATCTACACACAGAGTCTCACAATAACTTAATAAACAAGGTTTATCACTGTTGCTCACTCCTGGTGGTTGACAACATTTGCTTCATGTGACATTAGCAGGCAAGCAGCATCCTTTGGCAAATGTGAGAAAGGGGGCACAACTGCTGCTCTGCATCCTATTAATGGCTCCTCAAGACAAAGCTGTTTTTCCCTCTCTGTTTTTAGCTGATGGTGATCAACCAAGGACAATCTGCATCTCAAAAAACACAGAGGAAGCCTAATTTTAGTTCAGATGGAATTGAAGAGCTTGAGCAAATGACGAGCAGGCACCTTGGCGTGTTTGAGGATAAAACTTTCAAAGTGGACTTGGACAGGACAGCAAATATTTCCTGAAACACTTTCTCTGTTGTTTTTCAGGAGGCTTCAAATACAAAAGCAGAATCGCTCTGCAAAAGATTTCCTCCAATGTGCCCTTCTAAGATGGTTTAGACTACAACACCCACCAGTCTCAAGCAGCATGACCACTGCAGTCCAAATGATTGTGAAGGCACTAGGTTACGGTTACCAGATTTTTTTCAAAGAATTCGGGGAAACTCCCCCCTTTTTAAAAAAAAGAAATAAAGAAAAGTTTTTTTAAAAAAATGTATTTTTTTATAAAAAAATTAAGAAGTAGTATCTTCTCTTCTGCGGTCTCCTCTGTCACGTGGCCTTCCTCTGGGCCCCGGCCTGCTCTCTTGGAGTGCTAGCCGCCATGGAGTAGGCTCGGGTTGGGTCTGGGCTCGGCCACGTGTCCTTGCCCTCCCGCTGCTCTCCTATCTCTCCTCCTCAGCGGCAGCAGCACGGCAAGGTCGGGGCTCCCCTCTTTTCTCTCTTTCCTCTTTCTCTCTCTTCCTTCTCCTCTCCTCCTTCTCCCTGCATCGGTTCCAGGGTTTTCCTGGCTCCGGAGCACTGCTGGGCAGTCGGCTGGGTGGCTGGGCGCTCTCACTCCCAGCTCGATTTTGGTCATGGGTGTGTGTGTGTGTCAGCAGTTCCCCCAGTTGACGCGCCAGGCGTCCCTGGTTCCCCCTCGGCAGTGGTGGCGGCAGCGGCAGTCTCAGCCAGCCTGGTAGCGCAGTTGGCTCTGGCTAGCTTCAGAAGGTGCTCGCTGCTGTGGCGCCCGCTATTTTGCCTTGCCAGAAGTCCCCATATGATGTGTCTTGTGCCGTTGAACCAATCACACAACATTCATTCCCTACTAATAAATCTACAACACTTAAAATATAAATCCGGGGACATTAAATGAAATCCGGGGATATTCTGGGGACGGATTTTGTCCGGGGACAGATCTGTAAATCTGGGGACTGTCCCTGGGAAATAGGGACGTCTGGTAACCATACACTATGTTGGGGAAGGCTGTTCTGAACTCATAAAAGCTACATCCATAAAATTGTCCCCAGGATTATTACAGGTTGCACACAGTTGGCCTCAGCTTGGCTCATGGGACTGATTCTCTGACGTGTAACATGCAGAGAAATGGAAAGAAACTTAAATTGACAGATTTGTCCATCCCTTTGCCAGGCAATCAAGGGAGTTCCTGTCTGATAATTGAGGTAGGAGCTAGACTGAAATAGATGTGAGCTATCCATTTCATCCAAGAAAAACTGGAGCTGCTTTGCCATCAAATGCTGAAGTATGGTAAAAAAAAATGTAAAACAGGGTGAAAGTTGTTAATATCTAAAGGGAGGGATTTCAAAACAGTCTCTTTAAGAACCACCAGAACTCACCTTCTTCCACCTCCTGAGATCCAGTTTGCTAATTCTGATTGAACAAACCAGGATGGGCGAAGATCATTAAGTACAAATGGTGGATCTCACATATCCAAGAATCTTGCCCACCTTCTTAGGCAGGGCAAACTGAAAATATTCATCAAGGATTGAGTAGAGGAAGCCCCAGTAACCACAGGGACCCATTATAAAACACACACACACACACACACACACACACACACACCTGAGAGATTTTTATCCAATTAGTTCATTACTATGCACACATCCTAATGCCCAATATGACCCTCTAAGCATTCAAGATATGTAGATTTAGTCACACAGAAAATGGAGCAGAATATATTGTCCTACCTGTTTGTTGCAACCAATGAAATAAATGTTTTTGAACTTACCTGAAAAGAAAAAGAAGTTTGTTATTGTTTTAGAACAAAAAACAGTTGTTCTACAGCGCATAACAGAGCAGACTTTGCTGATGCAGTTTAGTCAGATTATAAACTGAGATCTCATCAGACAGCAGGGCCACTTAATCACTGTGTACATCAAAACAAATTTTTCTCCAAATCAACCAATCAGCTACAGCTAAAAATATAAAGAATTCCATTTGTATGGTTTACTCATTAGCTGGGACTGATGCAAGCTAACGATGAAATCAGTAAGTACCGGTATCTCACACAGACCAAATGCATAAAGTATACAGTAAATGAATATTAACAAGTCCACTTTGTAATATAAATATCTATCTAAATGAACTTATTTTTATCACATTTGCTGATGCCAGAAATCCCAAGAAAGGCAACCATATTTAATTATTCAGATATCAGAAACCCTTTTGTTACTGTGAAATGGCATGAAACAAAATTTGTTGAAAGGGGATTAATTAAGATACAAAAGACAAAATACAGACAAGATAACGTTGTATGTAAAATTTTATTTTGTAATGTCATACAATAACAGTTGGACTAAGATGTTTTCCCCTGTGTTAAATTATAAGAATCAATAAATTTTTTAAAAAAAATTCAGTACATTAAAACTCTGTCCAGATCCCATAACCAAATGAACACCAGTGAAGGCCAAAAACTAATCAAACCAGAATATAGCACTTTTGAAATAAGCTGTACCCCAACCTTTGCCCAGCCTCCATGGGGAGGGAGTAATCTAACTAGAGTGGAGCCATTGAGAATGACCCCTGGATCCCTTTGTGGTCTGAAGGCCGGACAGGTTTCAACTTGCTGCATGGAAGACAAGTTGACAATCTCTAACCTTTTAATTGTTTTACTTGTTTTCATGTATTATTTACCACTTTCAAAGCAGGAAAACAATTTATGTATATTACAAACATACATCTAATAGTCCATCTAGGGTTTTTTAGGATCAATACAGGCACCATGAATGGTGTTTAGAAGACATCAGGGCTGCAAATAGAAAATAAAAAATAACACATCAGGATATTCCGCTAAGACCCATCATTCAGCCCAGACACTGAGGTCCACCTCCAAGGGACTTCTGGCGGTTCCCTCACTGTGAGAAGCGAAGTTACAGGGAACCAGGCAGAGAGCCTTCTCGGTAGTGGCGCCCACCCTGTGGAACACCCTCCCATCAGATGTCAAGGAAATAAACAACTATCTGACTTTTAGAAGACATCTGAAGGCAGCCCTGTTTAGGGAAGCTTTTAATGTCTGGTGTTTTATTGTATTTTTAATATTTTGTTGGAAGCCGCCCAGAGTGGCTGGGGAAACCCAGCCAGATGGGCGGGATATAAATAATAAATATGAGGATGAGGATGATGCAAAGTCAGGTCACTGATCCACCCAATCCAGCAACACCTATACAGCTTTCCAGGGTTTTCCATTCACAGCCCTACCTGAAGATGCCAGGGACTGAACATCAGACCTTTTGAAGGTGCCCTTCCCCAGTACGTGAGTTTGAAGAAGATACAAAAGGCAATATCAGCCTGGAGAACTGATGAGTGTAACAAAGGGATATTTTTTGGTAGTAGCCAGTCACAATTTTGTTGTGTATGGCAGCCAACAAAGTCTGAGTGTTGGACTACAACAGGAATAGCAAACAAGGTTCTCTCCATTCCTCATTGGACCCCATTTCCCACCATCCCTGTGCACTGGCAATGCTGGATGAGGCCAAGGGTAGCTGGGGGTTCAACATCTACTGAGTACCACATTGGCTACCCTGTACTAGTATTAGGGAGATCTGCATTGAAACTGCCACTAAGCCATGGAGAGTGTTTGGCGGCCTTGAGCCAGTCATTCTCACCCAGCCTACTGCATCTCACATGGTTGTTGTGATGGGTAAAAGGGTGGGGTGGAGAACCACATATGCTGGTTCCGTTGGAGGAAAGGTAAAGAAATAAATGAATGGCACATGAGTACTTCCACCAAAATCAAATTATTTGTAATCAAAATCTCATTGCGAGAAACAACCAATCTGAAATTCAAATATTGCAGCACTTGCACCTTTCATTATGCAGCAGACCCATCTATACTTTTCTTACATCTCACACCTAAATTGAGCCTCTACAATTTTGAAGGGAATTCCAATGGGTTCAGGTAGAGGCTGTAGATGAATTCCATTATCCAGATGGAAAAACTGGAACTGAATGTGTGCTGTACATTTTTCTACAACACATCCAGGGTTAAGTTTTCTGTGCAGCAGACGGCAGTCTTAACCACTAGATGTCTCTCTCTCTTGTGTAATGCGTCTCGGTCGTAGAAATGAATGGAGATTCAATAGCTAAGCAAATTCCACGCAACCTGTAACAATCTGTGCGACCCACCAAGAAAGTGCTGCAATGGGTGGGCCTCGTGCCACATTCTGATAATCTCCCATCTATAACTATTTACTAACTTCCAAATTCTGCTATGTCATAAGGCTAGAATTTAAAATATATATATATATATCATTGCAAACAAAAATCAATTAACTGTTTAAACGACGACTGCAACAACTTCTGGGAATCAAGGCAGCAGGATGAGCATCAGCACATCAAAACCAAGTCCAAGATTCAAATACTTTCAAAAGCCTTCTCCCCTGCCACTCCCACCCAACAGAGAAGTCTCTGTCCAGAAGGACAAAGGGGAAATGGCATAAAGGATACCCAAAAGGAGGGAGTTCCATGTGGAGAGTGCCTCACTAAGAAGTCCTAGGACTAGGCAAAGTTCAGATGAGATCAGAAGAGCCTGCTGGATCAGGCCAATCAATAGCCCCTCTAGCACAGCATCCTAGTCTCACAGTGGCCAACCAGATGGTGATAAAGATGCCTTCAGGAAGCCCAGAAGCAGGAACTGAACACAAGAGCACTCTCCCCTCCTGTGTCCTCTAGCAACGGGTCTTCAGAAGCATTGCTACACAATTTTCTGACATCCCTAGTCTCAGTCTGGAGAGAGTGGACACCCTATGCAGGGCTTCCCAGGTATACATTAGGGGAAGGGCACTTATGGATCCCAGGGGACTCATTTTTAATTCCAACATGAACTGACCTGATTTGCACCTTCATAGCTAAGGTATGGAACAGAACCAAGACATGCAGTTCTTGGTGTAGCAAAACACATATTAAAATGAAAATTTCGGGATAAAATACATTTAGAAATGTGCATCTTGTGAGAAAATGCATTCAAAACTATGTACTTAAATATAAACTTCGGTGCTGTTTTCAAAAAAAATAAAATGTGCAGATTAAGGCAGAACAGTCTTGTGGATGTATGCATGTATAACTGACGTGAAATGGAAATGGAGCAGCGTTCACATTCCCTAAGGATATAGAGGAAGAGGTGGCCCTTCACATACTTTTGACCCAGAGCACTTAGCAAGATCAGCAACTTAACTTGAGCCTAGAAACCAAGCAGCTACCAGTGCAGCTTTCAAGCATTTGTGGTCTATGATCCCCAGAATGAACTCCAGTTAAAAGCCTAACTACTGTATTCTGGACCAGCTGCAGTTCTCAAATGCTTCTCAAAAACAGACCTACAGAGAACAAGTCACAGCAATCTAACCTCAAGTATGACACTACTCGATACTACATGGTCTTGCAACAAAAATACTGAACCCAGCAGCAGGGGAGATTCTGTGGATTTGGGTACTGGGGAAGCATAGGATCAGGCTGTAACACATGCTAGTTCCTTAAAATAAGGGATTCTTTTCCGTTGGGATTCATTCATTCTTTTCCTTTCCTTCTTGATACATGTAAAAACACATTTGTTTCTTTGTAAAATCAGAATGGGGAAATAGTATTTTTTTTTAATGAAACGAGTTTTTCTTCAGTTTGCCCATATCTGCAATTGTTACATCATGCCCAACAGGTAACAACCATTTGCACACTTTTATATAACTGTTGCATAGCTTGCATTACTATGTTCCCAGCCCACAGAAATATTAATGATTAACTCTTGTGAAAGCAGCCTGATAGAAAGGCATTGACTGATATGATACACCAGGCAACTTTTACCTAAGGAAGAGTTCAGCCGTCAACTCTCATTCAGTGATGGGCATTTGTTATTTAGAGAAAAGGGGCTGGAAGTAGGAATAGATAGATTCTCGCAGCACTGGCTTCTCAAATAACTTTAAAAACCTATCCATTGCATCACTGGTCCATATGATATGCTCTAAGGAGAGCTCAGCTGGAACAGACCAAAGGTCCTTCCAATTCAGCATCCCTATTCCCCCAATGGTGAAACAGATGTCTGTGGGAAACCCACAAAAAGGACTAACTCTGACTGGCAATGACTCTTCAAGGTCCCAAACAAAAGGTCTTCCTACTGAGATGTCAGGGATTGAATTTAGGACTTTTAACATGAAAAAATATACACTTTGCCATTGAGATGCAGCTATTCCCAGCAGTGCATAGTCTTCCATGCCCCTTCCTCAAGCAGACATCCCTGGCCTTTGAACCAGTGGCCACAGCAGGAAGTAACAGCAAGGCAGGTACTGTGTAGGCTAGGACTGGGTAACCTTGGGCCCTCCAGAGGTTGTGGGACAGCATCAGCATCCAAATAATGTACTGTACCACTGAGCCATGGACTGTCCCTGGACAGTAAGAGCTGTACAGTACTAGTCTCATTCCTGTTTGCAAGAGCTGTGCTGCAATTGAGCTAAAACAGGGCCCCCGCTCAAATAGGCAGTTAAGGAGTGATGACCAAGAGGCAAGCTTGCAGGCCTTGTGGCTCCCAAGCCCATGTCAGGCCCCTGACACACGCCAGCTGCCACATGCAGGATTTGGACAGAAAGAATAATCAGGCATAATGCACAACAGCCAGAAACCAAAAGCTATGGTCTTGATGTTATATTATTATAAGCCGAGCTGCAAAAGCCTCAGCAGCGAGGCTCACATGACTGTGTGTCTGTTTTCATCCTGTGAGAAAGCCACTAGTCCTTCCAGCTTTCTCACACACGTGATGTTATTGTACTCTTTACTTTCATTTTCTGGCTCAGAGATGCCAGACACGCTAATGCACAGCTCTGACTTTCTGAGCTGGGAAGCAGAGACATACTCTGCATCATATCTGCAATAAAGTAGTTTTAGCCTTAATGGCTTGTGTGTGTTGTACTTCACGCTGGGAACAATCGCATATTATCAATGTGCCCCTGGACTCGAGTAGCCAGGAGGGCACGCAGGCTTCGTCCCTACCTGGGGGTCAGTCTCACAACTTGCCCCCGCAGGACGTTTCCTAACACTTGGTTGCAATGCAGTTCATTTAAAGCAAAAGGGAATACTGTGCAGAAGAGGCTAATTTCTAGTTATGTCAGGGGTAGTCAACATCTGCCTTCCATATGTTGCTGGGTTACAACATCCATGTCCTTGACCATGGGCCATGCTGGTTGGGGCTGATGGGAGTTTGAATCTAATAACATCTGGAGGGCATCCTATTGGCTATCCCTGACTAAAGGGCTCCAAGTGATTGATTTGAGAGCCATTTCTACCCATTACATACTGCATGTTCTTGCTAGATAAACAAATCTAGCATGTGGGGAAATTCAGGATGGTGATGTAGCTGCTTCTTTTGTTATTGCCTCCACAAAAATAAGAAGTGGCCCTTGGTTTTCTCCTATAATTATTCAGTGGAATCTATTGTGTTTCTGAATCTGTAATATCCTGAAAACAAAATAAAAAATAAAAAAAATCCTTCCAGTAGCACCTTAGAGACCAACTAAGTTTGTTCTTGGTATGAGCTTTCATGTGCATGCACACTTCTTCAGATACACTGAAATAGAAGTCACCAGACCCTTATATATAGTGAGAGAGGTGGGGTATTACTCAGAAGGGTGATGGGAATGGGTGATTGGCTGATGGGTGTGGAAAACCTGTTGATGACTGCTAACGATTGCAATTAGTACTAAAGGAAAAAGCAAGGGGTGAGATGGCTAAAGATAGCTTTGTCATGTATAATGAGATAAGAATCCAATGTCTTATTTCAGTGTATCTGAAGAAGTGTGCATGCACACAAAAGCTCATACCTAGAACAAACTTAGTTGGTCTCTAAGGTGCTACTGGAAGGAATTTTTTATTTTTTATTTTGTTTTGACTATGGCAGACTAACACGGCTACCTACCTGTAACTGTAATATCCTGATTAGTTACATGTTACCTGGAACATCTCGTGTCAACTGAGCCATTTTCATGCAGTCTGTCTGAGCCAAACTACACATAGTATGATCCCTTGACATCCTTTGACATGATAGCAGGGCTTTTTTCAGGGGAAACTCACAGGAACTCAGTTCTGGCACCTCTCAAGTGGGTGCCATTGCCGTTCTAAGAGAACGAGGGAGGTGTTCATGGTGAGTTCTGGCACTTTTTTCTAGAAAAATAGTGCTGCATGATAGGTTCCCCCCCCCCCACACACACAGAAAAAAGAGCTCAAAGGAAGCTGAATGCATTAACAAATTACCAATGGTAGGTGAGGTGCTGCGTAATTCTCGCCCTGCCAGACATCTGTCTGCTGTTGTGTCATACCACCCATGGGGGGAAAGATATGGGTTCTAGCATGTTTTCCAACAGCGAAAATCAGTTGGGGTGCCAGCTTACAAGCAAGTAAATGGATGTAAGGATGTCCATCCTTCACTCAATAGTTTGCTTCCTGTGAGTGATATTCCTTTAAAAAAAAGTATGAAAGAATCGCACAACTCTATGCAGGGGGCCCAAAGTCTCATAACCACAGCTGGGAATTTTTAGGCAACAGTAAGACATTTTAAACTGAAACTACACTGTTCAGTTCCTCAGACAGTTGCCTTATTTGATCTTGTAAATTAGAGAAGATTAATGTAAATTAAGTAGTGTTTTAATTAGTTATTAAATGCTTATGAGAGGTGTTTAAAAAGGCTGTTTGCTTTTAATAAAGAATGACTGCCAAGTAATATGTGTTACCAAGGGTTGTAAAAACTGAAATCATAGGCTTGCACAAAATTGCACAGGTTTGCTATGGGGTAATGAGCAGAGGAAGCCGTCTTATGCTGAGGCTTATTACTTTTGTCCAGTTAGCCCTACCTTGACTGACATTTGTTCCTCAAGCAGATAAATATTTCACATCTCTGGTACCCAATGCTTTCTCAAACATAAGATACCAGGGATTGAACCGGGGACCTTCTACATGAAAAGCATGTGCTCTGCTATAGCATTATGGTCCATCCACCGAGAACTGGCTTAAGGGGCGGTGCCTAGTAGCTAAAAGGTGGATACTTTTTAAGAAGCCTGGATATAGTTGATGATATTTAAATGCCTCCACCCTGAGTCCTTTCAAGGCTGTCCTTTGAGCTGATCTCCAGTGCAACATCACCGAACCCTTTCCCATGTATTTTCAAATTTTTTAATTAGGCCCAGTCACTTTCTCCCACAGAATAAAAGGGCTGGAAGAACAGTCTGGGAATGGAAGAACATTGTGCTTGGATGGTCCCCAAAAGCAACAGACAGGCCACTGTGAGAAATAGGACATTTAATTTGATAGACCATTGCTCTGATCCAGAAGTGCTTGTTGTATGTTCTTATGTAAAAAAGAAAGAAAGAAAAGGTAAAGGTAAAGGACCCCTGGGTGGTTAAGTCCAGTCAAAGGCAACTATGGGGTGCGGCGCTCATCTCACTTTCAGGCCGAAGGAACCGGCATTTGTCCATAGTTTTCTGGGTCATGTAGCCAGCATGACTAAACCACTTCTGGTGCAATACAACACCGTGATGGAAGCCAGAACACACAGAAATGCCATTTACCTTCCCATCACAGCATTACCTATTTATCTACTTCCATTGGTATGATTTTGAACTGCTAGGTTGGCAGAAGCTGGGACAGAGCAACAGGAGCTCACCCCATCACATGGATTTGAACTGGCGACCTTCCAATCGGCAAGTCCAAGAGGCTCAGTGGTTTAGACCACCGGCGTCCCTGTTCTTATGTAAGATGCTGGAAAAGAGGGTGATGTACAATTTAGAACAGAGAGAGAAAGCTAGGGATTGGGCCATTTACAAAACCACTTGCCCCATGCCTTCCCAGATGCTTCCATTGTTGGCAGGCAGGCAAACCCAAAAGGTAGTTTGGTTTTTGGGTCCTCTGAACCTGGGAGCTCAGAGTGTATGCTTCTTGATGAGATGGTTTGTGCAAAGACCCCAGAATCCTCTCCAAGAGCAAAAGGAAACAGGGGCATGAAGCATGACAATCCCTGGCTTAGTGTTTTGTTTGAGCTAGGGATTGTGGTTTGTTCCACTCAGAACAAACCATAATCTGTAGTTGAGGTTTGACATAACCCTAACCCAATGAGAGTGGTTTGTTTCTCCCACATGCTAGCCAGGAGAAGCAAAGTGGCCCAGATCAGTGTGTTTACAGTAAGTAAACCATTAACTAAATCAGTGGAGGATGGATGACCATTTGCCATGGATGCCTTAGCTGAGATTCCTGCATTGCAGGGAGTTGTACTAGATGACCCTGGGGGTCCCTTCAAACTATATGACAAGCAAGGAACAGCCCTCCTCCACCTCCCAAAACGTCACTCCCAGGCATAAATTTCCTGTTTTTTGTTGATTTGCCTCATAACTGTAATGCTATCTAAACACTGGAGGTTTTGTGTTTAATAATGGTGATGTAATAAGCACACAATTGCATTGCTTATCTAGTGGCCAACATCTGTTGCACTGTGGCTGGTTCTTAATATTTACTTTTTGCAAGTTATTTGTTGGTTAATTCTTAAGATCCAATAACCTTCGCTAATGGTTATTTGTCCTAGCTTCTATTGAGAATTAATGAGATGTTAAGGAGATAGACAGCGCTATTCTGTGCTTGCCATTCATGTATCTTGTAATTTATCAAGGCTTTGCTCGATTTCAGGTAGTAAGGGGCAAGGCTGGCTAAAACGGCAGGCTTCTTTCTAGTAATTTATTAACGTTGCCCACAATTCATACCTGAAGGCTAGGTTAGTTTAGAAAGTTCATGGTGGGTATTTGGTGGTTAAGTCCAGGATGGAAAATAAAAAGTATAAAAATAGGATCAAATTAGGTAGAATTGGCTCGCTGCCTGCTTTCAGTACAGGATTCTCAACCCCATAAGCACTAATCCCTTCAAAATGGAATTGAATCTCTATGGATCAAACCTTCCTTAAATTTTAATGTGGTTTGGTCTCAAATATAAGGCATTACAAAGCAGTCAGTGGGAGAGCAGCTATCTTGGTTTACACAAAGCAGGCACTATTGGTACTGAAAAGAACATGAGGAAAAGGTGTAAAAATTGAATTTATCAATGAAAACCAGAAGACCTGGCACATGCCTTATTAAAATGAGATAAAGTCACAAAGCTCAAGGAACTTTCAGAAAATGCTTTGTTGAAGCATCTATGTAGTCTCTTTCTTTCTTTCTTTCTTTCTTTCTTTCTTTCTTTCTTTCTGAGAAGAGGCTTCATTTAATCCAACATCCGCTGAATGAAAAACTTACTTTATAGCTCATGTTGGGCTGTAGTCTGAAACATGCATACTAGGAAGAAAACCACACTGGACACCATGGAATTTACTTTTGAGTAAATGTTTTCACCTG
Source organism: Lacerta agilis (assembly GCF_009819535.1). Lineage (NCBI taxonomy): Eukaryota > Metazoa > Chordata > Lepidosauria > Squamata > Lacertidae > Lacerta > Lacerta agilis. Next base: position 23,087,315 of record NC_046322.1, read on the forward strand.
CTGCCTAAAGGGATGCAACAAAGGCACCAGGCGAGTCTTTCTGGGGAGAGCATTCCACAAATGGGGAGACACATGCACCTGCGTGCTGGGAGTAGGTGGGTGGACAGACTTCTAGGGCAGCCTATGGGGATCTCTCTAGGTGTGGCTACTGTGCTCATGCTGGGAAGCATTATCCAGTGTTTGAAAATCTCATGGAGTATTTATCTTCAAATGGAAAAGAAACACATTGGCCTCTTAAGGGACAAGCAACTACCTACATTCTCAAAATAATCAGTACTTTCTCAGTATACTTCTCTAGAAGCCATGGATTTAGGAAATCTCACTAACATGTACAGATCCGTGTGACACTGTCAGCAAGAAGGCAGGAAATTAACTGTGCAATAACAGGGTTGCCTTTATGTCCATGAAAACAAAAATAGGTTCAAACATATGCCAACCAGCAAAAATCTATATTTGTAGGTAATTTTTGCTCTAAAATGAAGTGATGCTGAACAATTGAATTGGGGTAGACCTGTCCCAGGAGAAACGACATTTTAATTTAATTTAATGATAAAATAATAACATAACAACATAATATAACAATTGCACTGTCAGGTTTCACTTCTCTCTCAACTATTTTCATTAGCACAGCTAATGGTCTGCTCTGGTAAGGACCTGCAAATCCCTATAATTCTTGGGCAATTCTTGAATGGCATTACTTACAGAAAGGCTGCTTGAAATATACCTGACCTTGGTTCCAGACCATTACTCTCAGTGAAGGAAAGCTTGTAAACGAGATAACATTTGCATGTTAATTTGGAGAGGATTTATATGTTTGGTTTTTAATGCCAGAGTTATGATGCTCTTGTTTGCTCAGAACTACAAACTGAGACCTAACATAAATTTCCTTGTATTGAATGAAGAATAGTTTTGAGAGACTCTCAGTAGCTGGATATGATAAGTACCTACACTTTGCCTAAGTTTCTTTATATTGTTTTCACACACCTCAACTATCAGATAGTATCTGTGGCAGCACCTGCAGGGGCCATCGCAGGCAGCCAGTTCAAAGGTTGCTAACTTTTCGGCAACACTCTGGTGGCTGCCTATCAATGGTGGGCGTGGTCAAATTAAGTGTAGACTTATTGCCCCCTCCCAGCTCATCAAATGACTCATCTGATGAAGAAAAGAGGGGGACAGAGAGAGAGAGAGAGAGATAGCAATCTGCACTCTCCATTCACCCCAGCAGTTTTTCTTATTGCCACTGCTTTCAAAAGTTAGTGGGGTCTAGGGGAGTGGTAGGGGGGAAATGCTTGGGGTATGGATCTTACAAGTTAACAGGTCAGCTTTTGGAATTATTTTTTATTGATTTACATTGTATTTCAATAACCAGCATGCCTGAAGTCCAAAGATAGCTTTTTTAAATGGACAGGGGAAACAAAGCTACATGGATCCCCACCGCCACTAGTTTATGAAACAATGTAGAAGCTTCTAAGAACCGCAAGCAGGAACAGCTTATGTCTCTTTGCTATGCCATCTTTCATCCAAGAAGAGTTCCCAGGCAACACATTAAACTGCCGTGTGTGCAATAAAACCAAACTCAATGGTATTTCCTCTTTATACCAAAATAAATGATTCTGCTGGGGGTTTTTTTTTCTAAATGCCAGCAACCGAAGGAAAAATCACCACTTAAAACACAAGGGTGCAGTATGAAATTATAGTTTAAGAAACTTTAACCTTGCAGCAGCTATGAGTTTCTTCATTGATCCTAGGAAAAGGGAATTTCATTCTTACAATTTATGACATAAATGCATAAGAAGAGCTTCACTGGATCAGGCCAAAAGGCCAAATAGTCTAATGCCCTGTTCTCAGAGGCCAACTGGATTTCTATATGGGAAGCCTGAAAGTAGGACCTGAAACCAGTAGCATCCTTGCTACTTGTGATTCTCTGCAATGGGCATTTGGAGACATACTGCATATATACATAGAAATTTGGATATTCATAATTTATTTATCTGTATATATATCTAAACGTTCCCATTGTGTGCGCGGCGGACACCGATGTTCTCCGTAACCGCTGCACCAAACAGCATCAAATTAGGACAAAGCGTAACTTGACCATCAAGGAAGGATCTGGAATCATAAAAAATCAAAAAAATTCAAAAAAACCCACACCTGTCATGCCTAAAATATAGAATAAAGGCAAAAAATAAGGCGTGCCTATTATACCTCACCAGCAAAAGGAATGAAGATTCCAACAGCATCCAATAGAAAGGCGGATCGCCCGTCGACATCATCAGACCTGGCCAGAGCAACAATGCCCTGTCCACCATTTTATAAGTGCCATCTGTAAGCATCTGAGGACTTTCTGACACAAACCGCTCAGTGGAAACGTGGCACAGGCGAATGTGCTTTTGGTGGGGGTGGGGTGGGGTGGGGGTGGCCCCTAGTGCCCTCACCTAAAATGGCCACCACAGCTTTGCATGCGCCGAGAAAAAAATAAAAGACGGAGCAGGAGGCATGCCTGAGAGGTCGCACTGAGTAAGACCAGCTGTGAAGGGATTGTGTCGCTGGGGTGTGTAATTTTGGGACTAGGGTGGGGGAGAATGCTCTTTAAGGTCCCCAGTGCCCTCACTTAAAATGGCCGCCATGCTGTTTTTACATGAGTAGAATGTGTTCTTTTATGTAATGGGAATCGGTGTGTTTTTACATGAGTAGAATGTGTCCTTTTATTTAAAATGCATCTCTGGGTTATTTGTGGGGCCTGCCTGGTGTTTTTACATGAGTAGAATGTGTTCTTTTATGTAAAATGCATCTCTGGGTTATTTGTGGGGCATAGGAATTAGTTCATTCCCCCCCCCCCAAAAAAATAGTCCAGCCTACCACATGGTCTGACGGAAATAGGACCGGCCCACGGGTGAAAAAGGTTGCTGACCCCTGCTCTAAAGGGACAGGGAAGAATGAAAACAGGAGCTTCCAGAATATTCTTGGGGTCAGGAGAAAGTTAAAAAGCAAAAAAACCAAACAAAAAAACCACAGCAACACGTGGCCGGGCCAGGTAGTTAAATATATATATTGCATCTTCCTCCAAAGGAGCCCCAGGTGGCAAACATAGCAATACTAAGGCAACACAATTAGAAACTTAAAACAGTTAAAAGGAACCTTCTAAAAACAAATAAAAACCCCTAAAAACTCTCAAACCAATAATTTCAGGGCTGCCAGAGACAGAACTTTCAACCATCAAATGCCTGAATAAACAGAAATGTTTTAAAGTTTCTCCTAAATGTTAATAATGAGGGAGACAGATGCACCTCTCTAAGGAGGATGTTTCACAATTAGGGGACCACCACCGAGAAGGTCCTGTCATGAGTATCCACCAAATGGGCAACCCCCAGTGGTGTCTCTACCAACAATGCCTTCCCTGATAGGGAAGGCACTCTTCTAGGTACCGGTACTTGGATCCCAAGCTGTCTTAAGCCTTGCATGCCTAATACAAGACCTAAGTTCAAGTAATTACTTGACCAGGGCCAAGTACCTCTCTGGCAGCTAGGACAGTGACTCATGGTCCCACTGAGCTGCATCCAACCATTCAAGGAAACTAGAAGCCACATTCTACACTAGCAGCAGCCCCACATGCAGCACATTACAGCAATACAGGCGAGAGGTCACCAAAGCATGAACAACTGAGGCCAAGGAATACCCATGGCTGGTGAACCAATCTAAGCTGGGCAGATGTACTCCTGGATACAGAAGCCACTTGAGACTGCAGTGATAAGTTGGAACCCAAGAGTACACTCAGACTGTGAGCCAGTTCCTTCAGGCAGGAGTGCAAGCCCTCCAAGAACAGGGTTTACAACTAATTCCCAGACCCAGGAACAACCCACGCACAGAATCTCCATCTTATCAGGATCCAGCCTCAGTTTATACGCAAACCTATCACCTCTTGATCCTTTTTATGTGTTGTATTTCCACTTCTTTGCCTATGCAGAAGTGGCCACCTTAGGAGAACAACGGCAGCCCAATCTAAAGCTCATGGAGAGGGCCCACCATTCCGAAGAAGTCAAGTAGCAACTAGGGTAATTCATCTGAAACACAAGCAGGCTGAAGTGATTCAGCTGTGCCACATTTACCACGCAGAAGATGCTGCCTTCACAACAACTAAAGGAAGGGATATGGCTTGGCTACAAAACTAAGAGGCCCACATTACCTTTGGCAGCATGGTATTGTTGCTGCTGCTTCCTCACTGTTTGGTTGCAGCAAGCGTGGTACATAATCATACAACCTGTTCTAACAATAGGGCCTTTTAAATGTTACCCTAGCTGTGTGGGAGTTGTTTTTCTGTGAGAAGCTCCCGCATCACTCAGGAGTCATGTTTCAACATCCCAACAAAATGGGAAAGGGTCAATCACAGGACTTTTCCCTCGCTGAACCGTCATTTCAAGGTGCGAATTTCATGGGAAAGTCCCATGCAATCAGCCAACATGCTATGAGCAATTTAAACATTGCTCCTGTGTTGCTGCATAGGAACTGCTCATGGGTAGGCATCTCCAACATGGCTGGGGTAATGCTGACAAGGCCCAGGTGTGATTGGAAGATGCAGACACACATGGCTTTTTCCACACAAATTTGTGTGAGAATTGAGATTTTCATCACATCTCCTCCTCTGATGTGGGTGGCACTGTGGTCTAAACCACAGAGCCTCTTGGGCTTGTCGATCAGAAGGTCAGCAGTTTGAATCCACATGACGGGGTGAGCTCCCATTGCTCTGTCCCAGCTACTGCCAACCTAGCAGTTCAAAAGCACGCCAGTACAAGTAGATAAATAGACACCACTGCGACAGGAAGGTAAATGGCGTTTCCATGTGCTCTGGCACTCGTCACAGTCCTCCACGTGTCATTAGCGGTTTAGTCATGCTGGCCACATGACCTGCAAAGCTGTCTGTGGACAAACGCCAGCTCCCTCGGCCTGAAGCGAAATGAGCACTGCACCCCATAGTCGCCTTTGACTGGACGTAACTGTCCAGGGGTCCTTTACCCTTTACCTCCTCTGAGGGCTTCCATCTTTGGAGCAGCAGCAAGGAAATGGACTTTTCTAGGTGACACATTCCTCTTGAGAAGATTCATCAAGCACCCTCGTTATTAAGCTTTAGTCGCCACGGTATGAACTTTCTGCTTGCCCAAGCACTTCAGTACCCTTTTTACAGAATGACCCAACGGCTTATAAAACTGGGTACAGTGGTGCCCCGCTAGACGAAAATAATTCGTTCTACGAGTTTTTTCGTAGAGAGAATTATTCGTCTAGCGAAGCGGCAATGGAGCGCAGAGGTTTTCGCACAAAAAAAACAACAACTTTCGTCTTGCGAAGCAGCCCCATTGACTTTTTCGTCTTGCAGGGCAGCTTCCGCTAGACAAATGCCGTTCGTCTAGCGAGTTTTTCGTCTAGCGAGGCATTTGTCTAGTGGGGCACCACTGTAGTTTAAATCTGTTGTTTTAACTGCTTCCTCTGTGTTTTTAGTTCTTTAGCCATTTCAGTCTCCTACTTTTGTGATTTTAATTATTCTGTTCAATATGGAGAGAGAGTATATTATTATTCTTGCACACTTTGGGACTGTTACTGAATTTTAAAAGTGGGCAATAAATATTTAATTTAAAAAAATAGCTATCTGGTGCAACATGAGACAACCGCTCTGCTCCAGATAATATACACTGGCTCTCAATGGCATAGAACAAAAACATTTTCCTTCTAACTTGCTATTTTTTGTATTGCCAGGAGGTATAACATTGTTGCATTTACAGTATCAAGATGCTGTTGTTTGGTATGTTGCTGTTTTAGTATTCCCATTATTCTGAAACGATCTTTGTGCTTGTTGACTTTGAGGTGCACTGCTGTTCTCCTTGTTTTAGACCACTTTGAGCATGATTTCTTTCCCCCTTTTTCGCGGAAAGGCGACATATAAATAAACTGGTCATGATGACTTTGATGATGTATGTCAATATATTTTGTTAATTTCTCAAATATAATGAACTGCACACACCACAAGAAAAACAAACTGGGTCCTAAAAATATACACCCGAGGCATCAAAAGCCAGGGTAAAGAGTTGTATTTCCAGCATTCAAGGATGGCTCAAGGCATTTTGCTGCCTGAGGCACAGCGGCGAATGGTTCTCCCTCCCAAGCAAGTAAAGGTGCTTAGTAGCCAAGGCAAAATTATTTTTGTACCTGAGGCAGAAAAATCCCACGAGTGACTTGTAAAAATGTAATGGTAATAAGCTAAATAATGGAGCATTTGCTGCCCTTTAGTAACAATCAAAATCAGTTGCCTGAGGTGACTGCCTCACTCTGCCTAACAGTAGGACCAGTCCTGTTTAGTACAAGAGATGTTTTTTTAAAAAATGTTTAATTATGTTTTTATATAGGAAGCCTCCTAGAGCGCCTGGGGCAACCTAGTCAGATGGGTGGGGTACAAATAAAATCATCATCATCACCATTTTTTCCCTAAATTCCTACCATTCCTACCATTCCCCTAAAGAAAGCTGGTAAAGACAAGGCAGTATAGCTGTCAAGAGAAGATATGAAATATCCACCCCTGCAGCTAATAAACTAAGAGGGGTTTTGGGGAAAAGCAGGGCACTTGTATTGGAACAACACAAGCTCCCCCAATCTGTTTCTAATCAACTGTATTGATGTCATTGAGAGCTTCCATTTTTTAATTTTTATTTCTCAGAACATGATGTACAAGCTCAGGCACATGCTGGAAGTATGTTGGGCCCCATTTGTTATCTCTTCTATTTTTAGAGGCACTAAGGCACAGCTAATAGACACGCCATAGTTTGGGTCCTAGCTCCCACTGACAGGCCATTACTGTTGATTCATTTCCATAGCTACCATTTGGGCAAGACAATGAGCAGACTGATGGCATGAAATAATGCTGACTGTATCCAGGGCCTTTTCTCTGAAAGTCTGCTGTTAATTCGGCAGCACTTTCACATTTTAAAAGGGAATAAAACTAAAAGGCTGCTCTTCATGCTCAAGCCTTTTCAGGCCACTTAGCCTGAAATGTGGCTGTGGCACTCTGTCCACATGCTGGCATCATCAGAGGGCAAGCCTTGGTCGGCTGCCAAGGCTCTAGTGCCATGTGCTCTGCCCCCTCCCAGTGAAGTGGGAATTTAAAACGGCAGTAGCGCCTGGGTTCCGCCCTGAGTGGAAGCTGCTGCTGCTGCCTGTCACCACTATCATGCGAATCCATTGCTGGGTTCACAGACTTGGGGAGGGGGGCCATCCATCAGAGGACAATTTACCAGGTCCTGTATACCTGAAGGGGTGTCTCCACCCCCACCGTTGAACCCGGGCACTGAGGTCCAGCGCCGAGGGCCTTCTGGTGGTTCCCTCACTGCAAGAAGCGAAGTTACAGGGAACCAGCAGAGGGCCTTCTTGGTAGTGGCACCCGCCCTGCAGAACGCCCTCCCATCAGATGTCAAAAAAGCCAGGGCTTTTCCCTTTGCAAAAAAGCTGCAAAACTTTTAGCTGATTCTCAAAAAACAAAAAAACAAAAAAACAGGGCTTTTAGAGGAGGAAAACCAGAAAAATATTTTTTTTTCTTGTTTCCTCCTCTAAAAATGAGGTGCACCCTATGGTCCGGTGAGTCCTATGGAGCGAAAAATACGGTATATGACATTTAGAAGACATCTGAAGGCAGCCCTGTTTAGGGAAGTTTTTAATGACTGATGTTTTAATGTATTTTTAATCTTTCGTTGGAAGCTGCCCAGAGTGGCTGGGGAAACTCAGCCAGATGGGCGGGGTTGAAATAAATAATAATAATAATAATAATAATAATAATAATAATAATAATAATAATAATAATAATATTGTCAAGCACCCTCTCTAAACTTGAAAAAGCCCTGACCAATATTGCCTCAACTTGGGCAGTATTTACACAGGTCCACCACACACATCCTCTAACCTTAAATGTTACTGAGAGTGGGTTAAAAAAAAAAAGTAGTGTGACTCGCTATTTCAACAATAATGAGAGGAAGGACAAGTTGTAGCATGATGCTGGACTAAAAATGATGCTCATAATATACAAGAAGTTGCTAATGTGACTGCATTTTCATTTATCTGCATTAATTGTTTTAATACGGAGGAGGGCAACTTTCAAAGGGTAGCCAATGTCACAGAAGACAGAACTGGTATTCAATATTACCTTAGCAGATTGGAGAACTGGACCCAAACTAACAAAATGAATTTCAACAGGGACAAATGCAAGGTTCTGCACTTAGGTAGGAAGAACCAGCTGCACAGATATAAGATGGGGGGGCGGGGGCTGGCTTGCCAGCAGTACATGTGAAAAGGATCTAGGGATCTTAGTAGACCACAAGCTTAACGTGAGTCAACAGTGAGATGCAGAAGCAAAAAAAGCTAACATTATTCTAGGCTGCATCCGCAGAGGTATAGCATCTAAATCAAGTAATACTACCACTCTATTCTGCCTTGGTCAGACCACACTTGGAATACTGTGTCCAGTTCTGGGTGTCACAAACTAAGAAGGATATTGAAAAGCTGGAACAAGTGCAGAGGAGGAAAACCAATATGATTACACAGAGGTTGGACAGCCATCTGTCATGGATGCTTTAGTTGAGATTCCTGCACTGCGGGGTCTTGTGCCAAATGACCATCAGGGTTTCTTCCAACTCTACAATTCTATGATTCTAAGACAGAAAATCTAGTATCTTAATACACCCTAAAATCTTGAAGTTGTCTGATATGGACACATCAAGCTGGAACAGTAGCAATTTTTTGAAAACTACACTGAATTCCTTCTGGAGTGTCAATCCAGATCTCTGATCACTCCTTATATTCATGGAACCCCTATTTTGAAGAGCTTCCACTTTTTGCAACTTTAAAAAACCCTCAATGAACAAAACAGAGTATTTGGGTAGAACTCTGAGGCCAAAGCATTTTGATCTATATTTCAACAGGGAATGGTCTTATCACAAAACATTCCTAAGCAATGAATACGCTTGGCAAGGGTCTGAGTGCTGTTTCTACATAGCCACAGACACTGAGGTCATCAAAGAAAGCCAAAGCGGATGATATGAACCAAATGAAAAATGCCAGCTCTACAGCTATCAGCGGGTAATTACAATTGAACAGAATACTGTATCTCCCTTGCTACGAGTTCCGGTTCCACTCTGTTCCTCCCACACCCTCTGTCACTGATCTCATTCCTGCTGCCTCCCTTCTCAGTATCAGACCCAGCTGCCATTTTGAATGCTAATTTTGCCACCTACTTTCACCCCAGAAAGGTGAGTCCCATTCCTCTGCTGGCTTTCTGAGGATTTTTTACTCTTTTTTTATTCCAGAAGTAACAACTGCGAGGATTTGGAGCTATGCCTTCTTCCTGGTGGCACCTACATCATGGTACACTTTGCCAAGGGAAGCCCAGCTGGGTACTAAATGCCAGAAGACTAGTACATATATAGCTCTTCCAGAATACATTTTGGTTAATGGTTTCAAAAGTGGTTTCCCTCTGCTGGGATCTTTTTAGCTGTGCTTTATGCTGGCTGACTTCTATTTTTATTGTGTCTTTGGGATGTTTTTATTGCATTTGATTCTGCTATGTTGTACGGTGCCTTTGAGTAGCATGTCTTTGGCAGAGAATGCAGTGTATGAAATTTTAAACAAACGGGACAAAGGAGGCACTATTTCAAACAACACATAGCCAACTAGAGAATTCATTACCATTAATGGCAATCACTGGCTTAGGTGGCTTAATAGAGGGATTAGAAAAAATCATGGAGGTTATGTTTACCAATGGACATTTTTATTATAAAGTATTGCGTATTTTAATTATTATCTACATTTCGATCCCACCTTTTCCCCAAGGAGCTAAAGGTGGTGAACATGGTTCTCTCCACTTTCCATAGCTCAGTACAGCATGAGACTCTTAATCTCAGGATTGCGGGTTCAAGCCCCACATTTGGGGGGGGGGATATCCCTGCACTGCAGGGCGTTGGACTAGATAACCCCTGTGGTCCCTTCCAATAATTCTATGATTTGATGATTCCATCTTATTCTCACAACAACCCTGTGAGGTAGGTTAGGCTGAGAAATGGAATTGGCCACATTGAGCTTCATGACTGAGCAGGGATTTGAACTCTGGTCTCAAAGGTCCTAGCCTGAAACTCTAACAACCACACCACTGGTCATTGATAGCTAGCCGGAACCTCAGTGTTTGAAGAGCAGATGTGGCATGGGGAGGTTAACTTGCCTTGCTTCTAGGCTTACTGGAAACACCTAGCAAGGCACCATTGGAAATTAGAAGAGTGCTGGACTAGACAGACCTTTTGTCTGATCATGCATGGCTCTCCTACAGCTCTTCTTTCTTTGACACTGCACAAACCTACCTACAAAATCCCTAACAGGAGGGGTAGCCAACATAGTGATCTTGACATACTGTTGGACTCATGCTATCCCTGACCATTAGCCATCCTGGTTGGAGCTGTTGAAAACTGTAACCTGAAAACCTCTGTAGAACACCTTGCAGGTTCCCGTGGCCTTACGCAGACCTCTTTGCAAAAGTGTTTCTCCATGAACTCCTTTTTAGGAGTACACAGCTTAAAGCACACCTTAAACCTGCAGTTGCTAGACTACAACTCCCATTATCCCTGACCATTGGCTGTAATGGCTGGGGTTCTTCATCCCTGCCTTGAAGTTAGAACTCCAAAGAGGGGAGCATGCCTGGCTTGGTTTTCTAAAAAGGAAAAAAGGTAAACCCACTCCCAAAATTGATGTGAATTCAGCAGTGATGTCGGGAAGGAGTGCCCTTGTCCTATAGACAATTTGCAAGGTACAAAGCACACGACAGGAAGACAATGCATAAGAAAACAGCATGCTACAGTATTGCAAACTTGTGTATTTCCTATTGCCATTTCCAGGAAGGGCGGGGGCTTCTCACCAGACTACATGGGTCTTATTAAAGTGCCTCTGAGTTCAGTGGGGCATACTCCTCAGACCCAAGAACAGCACAAAGCACACTCATAGATTTATTGGACTCATTGATTTGGACTTGCATCTTCTACCTCATTCTTCTGCTTGACAGGAGACTTCATTTTTATATTTCTGGGCCAAGAAACAATAGCTACAGGTGGACCCAACTTTGGCGACTCTCCTGCTTCCATCGTGTCTTTGAACAAGGCATGCATGCGTTCACACCCCTTATTATATCACAGTCTGATTTACATTGCAAGGCTGTTGGCAGCCAGGACCTGCCTATGCCACTAACATAACTGAAAAGTGCCTTGTGCACCAACAACAGTGATAACAATGCTGCTAATAGTAGTAGTAATAATAATAATAATGATTCATCACAAAGTACTTTTAAGAGTATCTTCTATTTCAAAATTAATCCTATGCCAAAAGCCTTCTTGGGGCATGCTGAATTAGTTGTGCAGCTCCTAGGTTCCTGGCAATGCTCCCTTTACTTTAAAAATACACATTAAAGAAGCTGACGAGTGAGCACAATGAGTGAGAGCAATGACCAGTTATTACATTTGTCTACAACTCTTTTCCTATTACTGATGCATAAATCCCATTCAAAGCAGTATCACATACCTGATGGCCAGATTGCACCTATCGTTTGTATTTACTTTGAGCAGAACTACCACCCCCGTGCATTTAAAACAGAGGGGTTTTTTGTTTTTGTTTTTGCTGTTTTCTCAAACCACATACACTTTCAATTCCAGCTTTTAAAAGAAATCAAGGAATATATGCAGTAGAGATAGCTACAATGCCTCTCTTCACAAATACACACAGTCCCCCGTTCCTGTCCCTGGAACTAGAGATTACAAAGCAGTAAACTGAAGAGGAGGAAGGTGTGTGTGTCATTTTGCTAAAAATAACAGGAAAAAAAGCCAAGTTACCGTCTCCTTTGCTGTTTAATATCAATTGGCTTGTTAATAGCATAGGGTGATCCGTGAATGAAGGCACTTCGAAACCTGGCCACCTTCTCCAGAGTCAGGTGCTCACAGCTGGATGGCAAACTCATTTTATCCAGGTACAAGCTGTAAAGGAAAGCTAAAGGCAAAACGGAAACATTCCTGGGAAATCTGAGGAAATGGATTCAACTCCAGTGGGCAGCTCAGGTGTAGCTTTGTGCTCTGGCTGCCTGGAATGTAAAAGGTCCTGGTCTTTCCGGCTGCTGCATTCACCTTGATGGACAGGTAGTGGCTTGCATTTATTCAGAGTCGAGTTGCAATCGGGTTGAACCGATAAAATGGAAAGCTTCCCGGGAGCTTAGTTCCACTCCCCCACTTCCAACAGACATTGAGCACAGCTTGCTCTGCTGCAAATGCAGCCTCTAAAAACTCGCTCCCTGCAATTACAGTGCAGCAATAGGTGGCCGAGATGGACTATTTATACTCAGATGACGCTCTCCCCCGGTGAAAGAGAAATCACTTATTCAAATTCATCAGTGCTTTTTCTTGCAAATCTCTTCTTCAGATCTCTTTTGAAAATTCAGCTCAGTCCATCTACATGCAAAAGCTATGGCGAACAGTAAAACTGCAGATGATATATTAGGGCTGCTTCACATTTCTGGAGAAGCAAGCTCATCTATCTGGCTTCACCATATTAATGTGCGAAAGGGTGACATATATTTCCCCTGTGACATGCACGCAACACAAACTGGTCAGGGAGTTGGGGCCAACTGTAGTTCTCTGCAACATGTCTACACCGTGCACATATGCTGAAAACAAATGATACAGTTATCTCATATTGTACGTAAACTCAGAAGCTAATATTTATAGTAAAAACAACAATAAGGCATTGCATGGACACAACTCAGCAGCTAGCAAACTAAAAGCAAGATGCCTAGATTAGATTTTAAAAGGCAAGACTATAGCAAATGCCTAGTGGACGCTGGAGCTTGTGAATAAGGCTCCACATTGTATGAAGTCTATCCCAGCCAGTGGCTGGAAAAGCTGCTACAGGCACCTGCGTGGAGCCTCTTCTCAATTTTGACAGCTGTAAATTTTGAGCTGGAAGCTTTTCACTTCATGGGCTCCTGCTGTAAATATAAGGAGCTTTCCTATATACAAGAGCAAGCCCTGCAGGTCTGAATTATTAGAACTTCAGTCCTAGGAGGCTGGTGTGAAATAATGTGTCCCTGTTGAACTTCAGATGCTCAAGACTTTTCCATTTCACCAGACATTTTAAAGGAAGCTGTTTTTATTATTGATTTTTATCTTATCCACTGTACGCGTTTTAATATCTATGCATGCCCCTTAGAAATAAATGAATAAAGGCTCAGCAGAACCTCCAGTTTCAGAGGCAACATATCACTTTATACCAGTTGCTGGAAAGCAACAGTGGTGGAGAGCTATTGTCTCCCTGCCCTGCTTGTGGGCTTCCTATAAGCATCTGATTGGTCACTGCGGGAAACAGGCTAGGTTGACCTTTAACTGGTCTGATTCAACAGTCTGCTTATGTTCCAATGGGAGTTGCTTTGGAAAGTTGTTGGGGGCAGGAGGCGACAGCACTGAAATAACAAGACAGGAGAGGTGCCAAACATTTGTGTTGGTTGTACAAGAACCAGAATTAAAAAAAATGATCCTCTCCAGCTGCACATACTGCAGGCTGGAAAATTGACATGGATGTGACCAGCCTTTATTTTAGGAAAACTAGTCACATTGCCCCAAAGATAAAAGAAAATAAAAAAGCTAATCTGACTTGAAGTTAGCTCCTTCTTCAGCTTCTTCTTCAAAAAAAGGTATTATAAATCAATCCTAAATATTCACTCAACAGTGGAAAAAATAAAACACGTTTTGCAGCTTATCTATACTTGCTTCCTCGTACATGGTTCCCTTGCATTTTTCATATTATTCCCCAAACAATATATAAAGTGTGTGTCTTTCTCCACAATCATTTCAGCACACAATTTCAGGGTCATCTACATAGTAATGCTCAGCATTTGCTCATGATAACAGACACAGATGCTCAAAGTCACCTCAAGAGAAAATGGACATACAGATTCACCACTGCTTAGCAATGCCAATGGGTATCTGAGCAGGCTCATGAGCCAATGTTCCGGTTTGGTTAGCAAAGTACTGTTAAGCCTAATAGCAACAGGATACGGGGGCTCTTTGTGATGGAAAATCTGTACAGAGAATGTGAACTTGGGTCTTCAGGGTTTTTATTGAATTAAGTCCCCAACTGGGTAACACTGTCTGGCAAAAGGGAACAATGGCTGTGCCTCTGAGGCATCTTCTGAAGAGATGTTCTAGCAATTAAACTATTTTAAATCTGCATCAAGCTGCTTGCTTTTGCTTACTTTAACATGGAGGCTTCCACATGATGTGGTGATGGCCATTAACCTAGGTGACGTTAAAAAGGAATTTGACAAATCCATGTAGGATAAAGCTATCCATGTCTATTAGCCATGATGGCTAAATGCTACCTCCATGACCAGAGACAACATGCCTCTGAATACTAATTCGGGGGGGCAGCAGTGGGACAGTGCTGTTGTGCTTCTGTCCTGCTTCTGGGCTTCCCATGGGCATCCAGCTGGCCACTGAGAAAAAGGATGCTGGACTAGATGGGCCTTTGGACTAATCCAGCAGAGCTCTTCTTGCCAGGCCAGTCCCATAACTAAAAGTTCCCATGTAAAGCAAGCAGAGATGGTGCCAAATTACCTTGAAATTTGAGCGTCAAGAAGAGTGGTCTTATTAAAAATCAATCCAATCCCCTCTGAGATGACCACAACTCAAAATGTGGTAAATACTAAAGGTAAAAGTAAAGGTAAAGGACCCCTGGACAGTTACATCCAGTCAAAGGCAACTATGGGGTTGCGGTGCTCATCTCACTTTCAGGTCAAGGGAGCTGGTGTTTGTCTGCAGACAGTTTTCTGGGTCATGTGGCCAGCATGACTAAACCACTTCTGGCACAACAAAACACCATGACGGAAGCCAGAGTGCATGGAAACACTGTTTACCTTCCTGCCACAGCAGTACCTATTTATCTACTTGCACAGGCGTGCTTTCGAACTGCTAGGTTGGCAGGAGCTGGGACAGAAAAACAGGAGCTCACTCCATTGCAGGGATTCGAACCACCGACCTTCCGACTGGCAAGCCCAAGAGCCTCAGTGGTTTAGACCACAGCACCACCTGTGTCCCGCATGTGGTTAATACTATCCCTGTTGCTACTCACCCATTCCTGCTGGTCAACCCCCTCCCCCATCAAAAAAGGCAGGCGATTAGGAGGGCCTCACTTCCACAGAAGAGAAGCATATTGCTTGTGCCAAAATAGGCTTAAATACAGTCATGCAGAGTCATTGGTGACCTGGCTGAGCCAATGATCTGCATGGTTTGAATAGCAAAAGGTGCCAATCTAGTCCAGCAGGAGCAATGAATATGCTGATTCCTTGCATTTGCCATTTTGCCTTATACACTTATCAGCAAACGGGAAGGGGCCCACCCAGACACCCTTTTTGATGACTATTCATGATGATTTGAGCTGCTGATACTATTGGAGCAGTCACACACAATCCCACTTTCTGCACTATTCACGTCTGCTTTGTTTCCAGTCTGAGAATATCTCATAACATCTTGCTGCTGTTCTGTAACTTTTTATACCATGGATGTCCAGTTTCTTTTTCTCCCCCTTTCACTTTGCTAGAGTCCCTCTGGACAGCAGTGATGTGGCAGCTTTGGGAAACATTGGAGAAGCATTAACAAAATAAAATAAATCCACCACAAAGGCATTATTATTGCGTTAAGGATAAATCCATATTAAAATGCCTGTTTGGAGAGGCCAAGGGCAACAGGACAATCATTCCATCACAGGTTTCCTCTAAACTATTTAGCGAATAATAAATTTTATGTAAGGAATCAAGGTTTTCATTGAATTATTTGAACTGAGGAGGTCTTGGGTGTTTTGTGCATACATTTTGCATTTTCTTGATTGTAAATAGGACTGCTTTGTGACTGTTGATGCCCACGGTTTCTTCTTCATTTCTTTAGTGGAGAAGTTGCTTTAATGATTATGATTTTTAATTATCTAGCAAGTATTATGGACTCTTTCTTAAATTACAAAGATCCTTTTAAAATGTAACTAAATTTAAAGGGGGGAGGATGTGTATGTATCACACATAAAACTACCAGACTTATACAACAGAGCCATTTCAAAGAGAAAAAGTTAAAATGATTTCAGCCCATTGCTGCCATTGTATATAATGTTACCCATTAAAATACATGGGCAGCATATTGCTGGAGCTCCATAGCAGAACAATTGTGTTTATTCATTTTCCTAGGTGAATATAATGTGTGAGTATCAGCTGTTGCTGCTAAGTTTAGAATAATATCTGGATTGTAGCACAAATGCTTCTCACTGAATAGGCAAAATAAAGACATTTTAGAAATGTTAGGTGGGCACCACCTATTGTTAATGTATATAGTTTTTGTGGCACATGGTGTATCAACTGTTGAAAATTTAATTTGCATTCTCTGTGGAGACTGGCTGTCTCATTTTTAAGTATACACGCTGTCCCTTTCTTTCCTTCATGCAATATCAGCTTCCATGGTTTTACTTCTTAATTTAGGATACCATGGATATGGATGGAAACAAAATATGTATGCATGTTTTTACACATTACTCATCTGGGCTGTGTTCAGAATTAACAATTGATGGCTTGACATCCTTTTCTCCTATTACTAATCCTCCATCCACCATCCAGTTAACAGGAAGGTTAGTAACAGGAAAAAAGGATTTCTACCTATAAATTGTTAATTTTGAATATAGCCCAGGCAAACAATTCCCCAGAGGACAGATAATTTTGAGGCAAATGTCTAAAAGTGCAGTCGTACTCATGTCTACTCAGTTCAGATAGACGTACTCCCAAGTGTCTATAGGATGGCAGCCTAAATCTATGAAAAGTATTATAGCAATGCTTTGACCAGATATGTCATTTTTTTTTACTCCACAATTTTTCTCCCTGTGGAAATGCTACACGGCTTGCAAGACTGAAAACAGTAAAACGTTGCAACAAAAATAAACATCGTCATAAAAAGCAGACCATTCAAGACAACAACAGATAATAACTAATTCCTAAACAAGAGTTTTCCCATGACACTTAAACTAATGCCAGAACCAAAATGCCTCTCAAGGACTGGATGTTGGGATCTGAGTCTTTTGCCCTGTAAAACTACTAGTACAATTTTGTTACCTAGACTTCTGTCACTATAGAGACATTTCCAGTGCTTCAATCTAACTTTACCCAATGTTCTGATCTACCAACATGGCATCGCATTGCCTGCAAGCTCATCAGAAGTGAATTCTTTGTTAACAGCTTCAGTTAGTACATCTTCTACTATGCCTTTCAGCATGTGATGTTTTTGTACCCTGAGAAAATGATGAAGATGACTACTTATAAAGGACCTGTTGATGAGGCTTGCCTATCAATAATTTACGTCGTCCAGAAATATAGCTGATAAAGAGGGAGAGTACTTGCCTAAATGCTATACAAACATTTGTACATTATCTGGCCATGCAAATGTTTGGGAAGGTATTGTGAGGAATGAGCAAACTGGGCTTTCATAATTCTAAGCGTGGAAAGATTAATCTGATCTATAGCCCAGCTACTTTAGGACCCCCTTGCCTTTTCCAAGCAGCAGAAATTTATTCCACTGTATTGTACTTCACTTCCCTTTGCACTGCTGTTAGCAGTACAAAGTTGACTTATAAGGAGTTAGTCCAGGGATAAGGAACCAGTGCCCATTTAGGTCAGAGAACCTGTGGCCCTCCAGATGTTCAGGTCCTATCATGCCAGGATGGTGGATGTTGTAGTTCAAGTTCCTCAGCTCTGATTTAATGTATTGTTGTATATGTTGGTTTTTGTCCTGGTGATGCATAGCCAATCTACAGTATAATGCAAATCACACTGCAGTTAAACTTACACAAAGCCATCATGTGGATTTCTGTTGTTGTGTAGATACACTTCAAGGATCCATTTTGTAAAAAAATGGTAATTGTTTGGAAAAAACTAATGATTCAAGGTGGGAGTCAGAATAAGTTGCAATGAAGCACTAATGCCTGGGAGTAAATCTCAATGAATGCAGTGGACTTACTTCATGTAAACAGGATAATGCTTAGTTTCATAAAAGAACCAAGTCATACACTCTTCCTCCACCAAACTTCTAATTTTTCTAAGGATCTATAAAACAGTTAGGGAACCTTTTCTGCCAAGTAGGCCGGATCTCCCTGCATGTCATGGGCCAACTTTGACAGATGGGCCACATACCTGTGAACCATCTGATGTCATAATTATGTCAGGAACTTGACTGTTGCGTAGTCCCTCCTCCCCATCAATGTTGACGCATGGGGGTGGAGGGGAGATAATGACCAAGCAGGACTGAGCATTAGCATATCACCTAATGTGCAGGAAGTTCAACCCTGATTTCTGCAGGGTATGGGTATGTGAGCAGCCAATCCAGCTGCATCTCTGCCTGTCCTACACATCTGGTGTGGGGGCAGGTGGGCATGGGTTTTGTGTTGGTTTGTTTGGTGGGGGCCCCTACCTCTTATCTTTAAATACTGCTTCATTTCGCTGTTTTAGAACATTCTACTGACTATGTTAACAACATAAAAACAGCACAGCTGGATCAGACCAAAGACCCGTGGAGTCCAGCATCCTGTTCTCACAGTGGCCAGCCAGGTGCCTATGAGAAGCCTACAGAAGAACAGTGCTCTTCATACATGATTCCCAGAAACTGATATTCAGAGTGGTACCTTCCCTGGAAGTCAGTCAGATCAGCCAAGAGGACCCTTCTTAATCTTGAACAACCTTCAATGGACACATTTGCTGCATTCGGACATCACAATAAACTCTGGTGCATCATGATGTGGGCAAGCCTAGCTTTCTCCTGGGCTCACAAGCTTCTCCCTCCGCATCTGGTGTGGCCACAAAGAAGCTATGCTTAATTAACTGTAGAATGTCAAATGGTACGACAAACTGTGGTTAATCTTACTCATTGCTTGTTTGTTACACACCCTTGCTTATTGGCAATGTCCAACCACAGCCACTGCCGCCTTGGGTCAAAATTCTCTGCCAGCAGCAAACAAATTGAAATAATAATACAAGCTACTGAATTTTTGTGGTGGGTGGGAGAGAATAAAATAAACAAATAAATGCCTTTAAAAAGTTACACAGACACCTGCCCATTCCATGGTAACATGTCTAGATAAAGGCCCAGTTTGAAGGTAGTGACTGTAGCCTAATAAATCATGATTTATCAGACTGAGAATGAGCACTGTTCTTATACACTCCCTTTTCCTCTCCTTCCTTGTAACTTAAATCAATGATTTGCATAGTTCCTTAAACAACAGCTGTCCATTATGTCCAAGTGGGGAAACTGTGCTTTGACTACAAAACAGGATTGCAAACCATACCTTGATTCTGGTTTACAAGCTAAAACTGTGACAAGAGCTTAAGCCACCATTTCTTATTGTCAGGGAACTGTCCCCAGCGCAGTACAAGGTGGTGGAAGGGCTCTCGGGATGCTACAGAGAGCCCCGGTCCCACCTGACCAGCAGCACCTCCTCTGGCAGCTGAGGGAGCAGCGAGGCTTCCAGCGGGGAGGGGCAGGCTTTTCAGGGTATGGAGGGAAAAGGCTCTGAGGATGCTGGAGAGCCCTCACACTCCTCTCGCTCAAGGGGCGAGGAAGGAGAAACGTAGCTTCCGGCGCCCCAAAGGCGTCGAGGGGTGAAACGAAAGGATGGGAGGTGGGGTTTCCATATACCGAAGCTCTTTTGTTGGGGTCAGAACCGGAAGGGGCCATTCCCAGATTCTGACGACACTTGATACAGACATGAACTTATTAGCTCTGCACTGTACATAGTTTGCACAATAAAACTCCTAAAGGAAACTCGGAGTTTTGCCTGCTTACTCATGAGCAATGAACAGAGGACCTTACACTTATTTTCATCACAATGGGAAACTGTAGTTTTAGAAACCCTGGAAACAAATAATTAATGTGCAAAAGAGAAAGGAGGAAGGAACTCATGGGCTTATCTCTTTCTTCACAAAGTTTTAAAAAAATCTACGTCTTTTTCTTGCAATATATTTATTATTATTATTATTATTATTATTATTATTATTATATAGAATTTATATACTGCCCTATACCTGGGAGTCTCAGGGCAGTTCACAGAATAAAATCAGTATTGTCAGGAAAAAAAATTGTTTCTTTGAGAAATTTATTTATTCCTTCTTCTGAGGGTTTTTTGTTTTTCTAGCAAAAGTTTTTGTAATAGAACTTATTAAATCAGTATCTTCATTTTGGTTTTCTTTATGATGGGAAGTTGAATTAGAAGTGTCATTAGATGTGGCTTTGTTTATTACATCAACAAAGTCAACTTCTGACATTCCTGATTGCAATGTATTTGGTGTATACTGTGACTCCACAATAGCCAAGGTTTCTGTGGTTTATTCTTGGCTCTGCTTTTTGTCCACTAATTTTATTAGTATCTTTTTGGGTTTTCGGGTATTAAGGTCTGCTTTAAATCACTGTTCTTTCTCCATCTTTCTCAACTGAAGACACTTCCAAAAATAATTCCAATTCATAATTCTATTTTTGCAGGATTGTTCAGGATGTTGAATTATATGTAAATATACACTTAAATCACTTTGGCGGCCTGCTATAGTACTGAATGGAATGTAATATTTAGCAAGTAACATTTTAGTTTACAGTTTTTGCCTTGAAATATTCTTTAACTACAAGGGGGTGTGTGTGTGTGTGTGTGTGTGTGTGTGTGTGTGTGTGAAATACCATCTAGAAAAACCTAGGTTGGGAGATACCCTCACCCCCACTATAGACCCTGAGGACATCTAGATCTTAATAGGTAGCAAACATGAAGTGTGCATGCACACGAAAGCTCATACCAAGAACAAACTTAGTTGGTCTCTAAGGTGCTACTGGAAGGAATTTTTTATTTTGTTTTGTTTTGACTATGGCAGACCAACACGGTTACCTACCTGTAACTCCTATTAATTGTGTTGCAGACTACACGAACAAGACCTGGAATTGCAGCATGTCTCGTCCCAATAAGCACAAGCCAATTCTCAGCTGCCTCACTGATACATAACGTGTACTTTTATTGCTTATGCATATTAGCAGGATATAGCAAAATTATTCATTCTGTGAGAAACATGTGGAAAAATACCGTAGTAGTCCACTTCACTATAGAATGCTGGATTACACAACATCAAAAGGATTCCAATGCCCTCTGTAGGCTCATTCTGCACATCACACCCAAGAACCAATGTTTTCCTTTTATATCTCTTACAACCATAAAAATACATAGGGAACCAGATTCTTGAATTGCTGACCTGAAAAATCAGCCCTTAACATTATAATCTATAGTCTCAACTAGCTCTTAGTACAACAGTAAAGTCATATCACTAAATCAGCCCTCCAGATGTTTTGGCTTTCTCTCTGATAGCACCCCACCTACGCAACTACCCTCCTCCTAGAAATTTGGCCGGCACTTACAATGCTCATCTTTAGAATCAGCTGAAAACCTGGCTATTTAGCCGAGCCTTTGGGGAGTGAATAATATTCAGCTGGATTAGGTTACTGTGCAGTTCAATGATGGCCTGAAATTGATTTTTATCTGTTTTTTTTATGAGCATGGAATGTGATGTTTAATGAGCTTCCTTGTCCCTTTCCCTGAGATCTCTGAATACAGGATGGGCTATAAATATTGTAGTTAGATGAAATTAACTCCCATCTGAGGCAGCATGGTGTGCTAGTTGAGGCAAATGGAAGCAGTGATCTAAAACATCTGGAGTGTCCTAGAAGGATGCAAGACGTTCTCTCTCACTTTCTAACCTACAGCTGCGTATTGCTCCCAGATCATAGAATTGAATCATAGAATTGTAAAGCTGGAAGGGACCCTGAGGATCATCTGGTCCAAACCCCTGCAATGCAGGAACATGCAGCTGTCCTATGGGGTTCAAACCTGCAACCTTGGCATAATCAACACCATGATCTAACCAACTGACCTAACGGGTCCACACATTTTCTGTTCGGATCAGGGCTATTGCATTGCTTTCTGGATGACCAGTCAACATTTTTCACTCTGTTTGTCATTGCTCATTTTTGAGCTGAGGAAATCCGCTTCTTGTTACATAAGGCAGTTGTGCTTCCTTTTCTAGTTATTTGGATATAACCTTTGATATAATAAAGATGATTCAACGCAGTTTGTTGTATTGCAATCTGCATTAGATTATCTTTCTAATGATAAATAATTTTTGGCATTATTTTATGGTATTATTCTAAAATAAAAGGGCTGTTGTTATGAGCCAATTTTGGCTGCTAGTGTACTCCTGGGTCTCTCTCTCTCTCCCTGCCACAAGCATGCTGATGTGCTCCTGCTTCTCAGTGGTCGTGTTTTGGCTACAGTCCTTGTGGCACTCACTGCTTGATTACTGGTATGTTATCAGAGGGACTGCTCTCTTCATTGGCAGTGCTGAATCCTCCATTAACATCTAGTTACAATTGTTTGAAACTTTGTGCTGGAACAGTGCACAATCTTTATAATCTTTATAATCCTTCCCCTTGTAGCAAACCCACTTTTCTGTTTTGATCAGCATCACGCAGCTCCTTAAAATTTATCCCAGCAGGCACATAGTCCTTAGTCACATAACACTTGCCAATCAAGACACATAATGAGCCAAGGGGGGGGGGGAGAGAGAGATCCTTTGCCTGCGATACACACACAGTGACAGACATCAATATTTGCATGCACACGCACAGCTAGGTCTTTTTATGTTAGGTCTTTTATAGTATTATCATCATTATTTTTATTATTAGGTAGAGAATGAATTGCCTCCTGACTCTGGAGGAGAGAGGTCTTTTGTTTGACTGACAGCATCAACTCAATGTGCTGTGGCAGTAAAATACAGTACAACTGCAACTTACGTGGGGATTTGGTTCCAAGGGTTCCGCGTATACATTAAAACATGTATACTCAAGTTTGAGTTCTTGCGGGAGCATATCACACCCTGGTGAGAGGAGAGAGCCTAGCTTGGGAAGCAAGGCAAAAAGCTTAAAACAGGGGTGTCCAAACTTTTTTCAAAGAGGGCCAAATTTGATGAAGCGAACATGCGTGAGGGCCAACCAAAGAACCGACCAAAGTTGTTGAGGTTTTTTTGAGGGTTTTACCCCAGGAAATAAACTGCCATGGGGGCCAAATTAACCCAACCGGCGGGCCAGATTAGACCCCCGAAACAGATTTTGAACATTCCTGGCTGAAAACCACTTTTTTGGTTTTGGAAAATCCAGCAAAAAAAGAGCTTTTAAGCTCCCTGTCCTTGCTTCCCAAGCAAGACCCACTCTATGCACCACTTTAGCATTTAATTTAAGGGATTTAAACCAGCCAGCCTTCAACCGCATATAGTTGAAATCATGCAAGTTAAATGTGCGCAAAACAGCTTCTACAAGTTGTATTCAGTAGGCTTTTCTTTTCCACAAATGGAAGGACTGTTCTTGGAAGGGCTACTTCCTTTCCCAGGGGGACTTGGATCAAATGGAGCTTTCCAATAGAGGGAGGGGTAAAGTGATTTTATCCATTTCCTCTGCCCGCTGAAGCCACCGCCTCCCACACTGTTGTGGGGTGCATGTCACAAAACTGTTTGGTGCATATTTTGAGGGGTTGGTGGTTAAGGGGCTGCAAGAGGAAGGAGAAATCACCAAAATCTCCATCAGCCCATGGGAATGTCCAGTTAGCAGGGTTCCACTGCAGGAAAATTGATTCTAGAGCCAATCCAATGTTTGGAATTATTGGGGTGTGCGTGCGCGTGCGTGCACATTTATGGGGCAAGATCACCAACAAAACAAGTATTAGAAAAATTCCAAGGCCAAGGTCTTCTTCACTATGCAGTTAACACTACATCCCCAAACCATTTTTCTCCTTCATCCCATTCGGACAATGGAAAACCACCACCCCCGGCATGTCTATAATTATAACTAATAATCTGGCTGGTCTTTTTACAGAGGACTCAGCAACAGTACTTTTCCATACAGGCAGTCAACAGGCACTAGTTAATCTTTCACAAACGTCAACTATATGTTATATTTATATTTAACAAATCCTGTCAAAATAGGGGTCACTTTCTGTTACCAACCTTCAAAAATAAACAAGGGCATCGTGAAGCTGTTCTGAAATCCTTACGTGAGTAGGCAACGCCATCTTCCTGTTCACTAGCTTGCTTTTGTACCATTTGTTACAATTCAGGCAAGTAATATATTTTCTGTCAGCTTAAAGAAGAAGAATGGAGTACTTACCTGTAAAAAGAAAAAAGAGAGAAGGTGTATTAATATGTGAAACACTGGACTCCAACTGCGTATTTTATATTCATGGCTCTTTTTTGGGTGTCATGCTTCTTTACATAATATTTATTGATTTGCCTGTCACATTAATACCTACCCTTTCTTCCAAGGAACTCAGCATATGGAGTTCAAAGACATGAACCCTATTCCAATTGTGGTGGTTTCACAAACAGAATCATAATAGATTCCGGATTTGGGAGCTGTGCTGTTCTGCTACAAAACAAAGCCATTCAGTTGAGGGCTGATCTGAAGGGGCCTCGTGCAACCCTACGTGGATTCCTTGTGTGACAGAGGTCAGAGGCAAAGGAAACTGGCAAAACTGGAGGTGGTACACAGCTAAAACCAGCAATGGTTTAGAATTGTAACACAACCTACCTCCTTTTGTTTTTGTTAATTTAACATTTGCAGTGGGAAAGAAATTCATGGGGTTGTATCCAACTAAGTTCTGCTCTGCACTGCAACGTATGAGCCTACGTTAGTCATGCCCATCAACTTCAAGAAGTCTGTTCTGAGCAGAACTAACATTAGCTTTATCCCATGATCTTAAGGTCTAAATGAGCGGAACCATTGTTTTCTGATAAATTCTAGTTCATCAATTCTCCTTGAAGCTGTTGTTGTTGTTGTTGTTGTTGCTGCTGCTGCTGCTGCTGTTGTTGTTAAATATAGTGAGTTTGGGGTCAAGACAGCTTCCATCACCATGCCCAGACTGAGATCAGCAGCAAACAAAGAATCTCAGCTGTGCAGATAACACTCAAAGTCTCAACCATTTATGATACCATAACAGAAGAATTTACAAAGGAGGGAATTTGCTGGGTACTATGTGCGTGCATTAAAGGGTGCCTTTGCCGATTGAGAGCCTATCTCTGACAACGTAGGAGCTTTAGTATAGTTTTAGATTATTATTTGGAAATGATGTAATGCAACAGTGTAGCTCTGTATCGAGCTACATGTGCCTTTTTCATATGTATCAGGGTTCAACACTGCTTATAAGCATAATGAACAAGTTTTTATAAGATGTTAACTCAAAACAGAGCAAAACTCATCACAGCACTTTGCCTTATATAGACGCTTGTCTAAGTAGCTTACAATTGTCTTCTTTTGAGTTCTGTTCCACATTCATTACATGGATACATAAAATGACATTGTTCTTATAATGAGTTGATTCATAATTAACAGAGAGAATATACTATTACAGTGATAGATGCTATCTGGAAGATATTAACAAGCACTCGAGTGGGGTAGAATTAAGCTTAATTCCCCACCCCATGGGTATTCATATAAGGTAAAGCTTAAAACAATTCATCTAGGAGCTGAATTGCAGGCTGAAATGAAAGAAGCTATAAAACCCACACATAGCTATTATATGAGGTTGTGTTCTATAATCAATTTGTGTGCATACTAATTTGTCATGTCTCATTATCTGTTTTACCTTAAAGATGTTGCTCATGGGAGTTACATTCTTTTCATGAGACTCCCATCCTCTACATAGCTCTGCATCAGGGGTGTGGAAACTGTGTCTCACCCTCTACCCAAGTTTTGAGTACACAAACCCATTATCCCTGGCCATTGGCTATACTGGCTGGGGCCAATGTGAGTCAGAACATGAAATTCTTAATCTTAGGGTCATGGGTTTGAGTCTCACGTAGGGTGAAAAATTCCTGCACTGCAGGGGGTTGGACTAGATGACCCTTGTGGTCCCTTCCAACTCTACAATTCTGACACTATGCCTCAGTGCCACAGACTCCTTACCCCTGCTCTCAAAAGTATAGTAGAAAGGTTGATTGAATAGCAATAGAGTTACTTGGCACCCAATTGCAAAGCACAAAAATTCCACAAAGCTTTTCAGCTAAGGGTTTTTCTAGTGCCTCAAAAACCAGTCAAGCCTCTCTGATCAGAGGTGATGCCGGAACAAAGAAATAGGTTTGCTCAGCCGCTGCCGCAATACCCCAATCATACACCTTCAGCTGTTCAAAAGAACACAGGCTTGTCTGTCTCTAGCCGCAGTTATATTGCAGGAGCAGAAAGCCTTGAGGAATAGGAATTTGCTCTTAAAGAAAAATAAAATAAAACCAAGCCGATGTGAATTTGCAGAATAAGGGGCTGTGTTCATGGGGGAAGAAATATATAACGAGACCCATTTATCTATACTTTTTGCCATGCATTCTCCACTTCTGACCACCAAAGACTTCATACAAATGTGAGAGGTCTCTCATTTCATAAATAACAGTGTTGTGGCACCTTAAACATACTTTTTGTGGCATAAACCAACATCTGACACAGCAGATCATAGAATCATAGAGTTGGAAGAGACCACAAGGGCCTTCCAGTCCAACTCCCTGCCAAGCAGGAAACACCATCAAAGCATTCCTGACAGATGGCTGTCAAGCCTCCACTTAAAGACCTCCAAAGAGAGAGACTCCACCACACTCCTTGGCAGCAAATTCCACCACAGGCCGAGGGAGCCGGCATTTGTCCATCGACAGCTTTCTGGGTCATGTGGCCAGCATGACTAAACTGCTTCTGGCACAACAGAACACTGGGGGTTTGGGCTGGGTGTTCATCAGTATGCAGTATGATACCCAGCTCTACCTCTCTTTTAAATCAGAACCAGTGAAGGTGGTGAAGGTCCTGTCTGAGTGTCTGGAGGCGGTTGGAGGATGGATGGCGGCTAACAGATTGAGGTTGCATATTGACAAGACAGAAGTACTGTTTTGGGGGGACAGGGGTGGGTGGGTGTGGGGGACTCCCTGGTCCTGAATGGGGCAACTTTGCCCCTGAACTTTTTTGGACTCACAGCTGTCCATGGAGCCGCAGGTCAATTCTGTGTCCAGGGCAGCTGTCTACCAGCTCCATCTGGTACGCAGGCGGAGACCATACCTGCCCATGGACTGTCTCGCCAGATTGGTGCATGCTCTAGTTATCTCCCGCTTGGACTACTGCAACACGCTCTACATGGGGCTACCTTTGAAGGTGATCCGGAAACTGCAACTAATCCAGAATGCGGCAGCTGGACTGGTGATTCGGAATGGTCGCCAAGACCATATAACACTGGTCTTGAAAGACCTACCATTGACTCCCAGTACGTTTCCAAGCACAATTAAAAGTCTTGGTGCTGACGTTTAAAGCCCTAAACGGCCTCGGCCCAGTATACCTGAAGGAGCATCTTCACCCTCATCGTTCAGCCCGGACACTGAGGTCCAGCACCGAGGGCCTTCTGGCGGTTCCCTCACTGTGAGAAATGAGCTTACAGGGAACCAGGCAGAGGGCCTTCTCGGTAGTGGAGCTCGTCCTGTGGAACGCCCTCCCATCAGATGTCAAAGAAATAAACAACTATCAGACTTTTAGAAGACATCTGAAGGCAGCCCTGTTTAGGGAAATTTTTAATGTTTGAAGTTTTATTCTGTTTTTAATGTTCTGTTGAAAGCCGCCCAGAGTGGCTGGGGAAACCCAGTCAGATGGGTGGAGTAGAAATAATAAATTATTATTATAAATTATTATTACTGATGGAAGCAAGAGTGCACGGAAATGCCGTTCACCTTCCTGCTGCAGTGGTACCTATTTATCTACTTGCACTGGTATGCTTTCGAACTGCTAGGTTGGCAGAAGCTAGGACAGAGCAATGGGAGCTCACCCTGTTCCACAAATTCTCCAATACAACGGAGCAGATCGAAAGGCAACATCCTTTCCTTTTAACAATCTGGTCTCGTTACCCTACTTGCATTTTGATGATACCCTGGATAAAATAAAAGAAGCGAATGAACAAATTTCTCAGCGTGTCAGGTGTGGCCTGTAAAATAGTTAAGGTCAGATATTCCTTACTAGAAAATCTGGGTTTTACATATGCCTATGGCTACATCATTACTACAGCAGCTGTACACATCAACATACTGTTGTGTCACACAAGACCTCTCACACAGTCGCAGGCCAAATAGCTTCTCTTTCATCACCATCAATGCTTCAAGTAGCCTCCCCTACAAACCAGGCATTCTGGAAATCTGAGATACAGTACAATCAAATGGTTTACTGCCACCTACTGTGAGATAGAAAGGCCTGCCTCAGCTCGGTCAAGTAGCTCCTTTTGGAGGACAGAGAGCTCAAATGTGCTTTCTGGGTTTCTCCCCCCTCCTCCCCACACACCCGTCTCTGTGAACTGTTAAGTTATCTCTCCTGACTAGCTTGGCATGAAAGGGACGAGGATCCAGTCTGCACGTCACCAGAATTATTAAGGAGAAGCACTTACAAGGAAGTTAATGGAACCATGTTTGGGCTTTTTCTCAATGACGTAGGTAACTTGCTTTGTAATAAATTTCTGGTGTCTATATAACATAAACCCTGAGGGCGCAGAGAAAAACAATGACAATGTTTCAAGGCAGGTGATGAGAAAAACAAGGGTGTGCTGACCATTTTAAAAAGCAAAACCGGACATCTTGAGGTACCAAAGCACACGGACATCCCCTCTTGCTATAACTGGCTGACACAATTGCCGTGGATTAACAGAGTTATGGAATTTGCATTAGATCTCTAACTAAGTAACATGACTTGTGAGCATCATCCTGCAGGGACTGAGAGGTCTGCCTCCCCCTTCTGCATTATTTGGGATCTGAGAAAGGCACCACATAAAAAAGGGAACAGCACTCTGAATACTCTGCGGACTTCTAGCTGGAATAAATATGTAAATAAGTGGATGACTTCCGGTGTGAGCACCTGGCATTCTTGGGCAAGTGCCAGGTCCCCAGCACCTAGCAGGGCCCATTGCGCCTCCTCCTCCTGCTCATTAGGAATTTTATGGCCTAGCAATCTGAACAGCATTCAGTGACTAGATTCAAGTGACTAGACCCACTTCTTTCCCCTCAATGCCCCTGAACAAGTGTCAGTCTGGGGCACAGCAGGAAAGTAAAAGCTGCGCCTGAACCCCACGACTGCTCAGAGTGCTGCTACCACAGCCAGGTAAACCCAGCAGGGCCCCCAGAGAGGGCGGGGTGCACTAGAGAACACTTGACCCAAGCTGCTGGAAACAGAGGTATTAATTGTTTTGGTTTCCATGTTGCTCACAAACAGTGCCTAGCAATCCCACAAGCTTTTGCCAGTGCAATCCCAGGAGCCCTTGCACCGAACGTTGTGGCCTGTGGAGAGTTGGATTTTGAGCAAGGAGGTTTGGAAGGATCGATTGCAGTGGGGTTTGGCGTTTGGTAAGTGTTGCTGGTTTTTCAAAGGGGTTTTCAGGGGTTTAGAGGATGTTTGCAGGCTTTTTCAATGGTGTTTCATATATATATGTGATTTCATGTAAACTCCATTTTGGGTCTTCTGATGAATAGCTGCTAACATGAATCCAGAGGTGGAGGAAGGGGGTGCGGTGGGTGCAGTCCGCCCCGGGTGTCACCACTGAGGGGGGTGACAAAATCCCTGCAGTGTGCCCAAGCCACGCGTCTCTCCTGGGCCTGTCTCCCAAATGGTCTGCCCGCTCCCTCTCCCCAGCTGTAGGGAGGCTGAGTGGGAGGAGGCAGGCAGAGTCCGGAGGCCTGCAGTGTGCCCCGCCCCTATGGGTGGCTAACTCCACCCCTGGGCGTGCCACAACAGGCGCCCAAGCGGCTTCCTTCACTGCTGCACAAATCCTGCCAGTGATGCATCCAGGACCAGTGCTAGGGCTTCTTGCGCCCTAGGGCAAACCACCTCTGGCACCCCCCGCCCGCCCCCCCGGCAAAGCCTGCTTTAGTGGGAGCCGGGGGGTGGAGAGGCAAGTAGCAGTTTCTCCGCTGTAGCGGAGAGGTGCTGCTCGCCCACCCCGCCGCCCGCCCCCTGCCAAAGCCTGCTTTAGCGGGAGCCGAGGGTGGTGGTGGTGTAGGGGGCAAGCAGCACCTCTCCGCTACAGTGGAGAAGCTGCTGCTAGCCCGTCCCGCCCAAGCCTGGCCAGCGCCCCCTCCATTTTGGCACCCTAGTAGGCAATTGCCTAGTTTGCCTAAATGGACACGCCGGCCCTGGATGCATCTACTCAAGGGGCAGAATAGGGAACTCCACACTAGTGGGGTGAAACTGGTATCACTCCATAGACAGAGGAGGTCAGCAAGGCTGGTCAGAGGGATACCCCCTGTCAATTCTCTCTCATGCAAAGTGGGGGTGGATTGGGTTAATGCTGGCATTCCGTGTGTGTGTGTGTGTGTGGGCTAAACTAAAACCAGTTTTCATAGGGAGCATCAGTTCCTGAAATACCCGGTCAACCTCTATTAGATTTCTGCAGCAGTCAAGGATGTGCTTGTTATGGTCACGACACACAGGGCAGCTCCTCTATTTCTCCGATTTCTGCATTATGAGATGAGACAAGTATTGAAATTTGTGTCACTTCCTGAATGCCACAACAAAACAGAAAGGGATTCAGCTGGGAACGGCGGAGAAATGGTGTGGCATAAACACACACACTCAAAAAAATCACAGCAGCAGCGAGATGCACAGTTATCTGAAGGATCACATAGCTGAAGAGCACTGTTTCAAAACAACTGCACCACCCATTTTTATGAAAGATTCTATTTGCACCCTATTCCTCGTTAAAAGAAAGCAGGGATCTGAAAACTCATGGAGGGAATGGGTTCTCAGAGGAACCATGTACTCAGAGCTCAATTCCTCCATTCCTGGGCATCCCTTTCATTGGCCAAGGGGCAGTCCCCTTTTGTTGAAAGGTTGGGGGGGGGGGGAGAGAAATGATTCTGGATAGGATCACAGAGGGATGATGGCTGACGCAAAGTCAGAAGATGAGAGCAAGCAGGATGAAGCACATCGTAAGAAATGCAGGACTACTCCAAGATGTAACTGAAGGAGGACTATAAGAAAGAGTATCAAGAAGAATGTTATATTGTTACATACATGCCAATCTCCAAGCAACATATGACTCTAGAAATCAATACAATGTATTAATAAACCCCAATTGTGTCCTGGCAGTCTGGAAAATATAGAAGACTTTTCTCTAGAAGGTGCCTCTTGTGCAGAAGATTACTTGGGGACCTGGAAATTGCTTGAAATCTTAGAAAGCACTTGAAACACTGGCTTTATAAGTGTAGCATACAATACCCCTTCTACAGTGTTGGAGGACTGGGCCCACACTTGAAAATAGTTAGCACCGATTTCTTTTAAAGGTGTTTTGTGAACAATGATATTGTTTATTGTTTTCCTGACTCATTTCCCATACAGCCAAAACCATAAAGCTTAATTTATGTTGAACACTGGCAAACCTTCCCCCACATGGCTGTAACTACAAAGCAGTCACTTTTATGCATCTACAGATAATAAGAGGGGAAACATGTGATTAAGACTGCAATCTATGTTCCTTTATTTGGGAGTAAGGACCATTGAACTCAGTGGGACTTGCTTATGAGCAGACATGTGTAGCTTTGCTCTGCAGATGATGTTAGACATACTAGGCTGGCCTTCCACAACCTGCTGCCCTCCAGATGTTTTGGACTACATCTCACATCATCCCTGACCTTGGACCTTGCTGGCTTAGGTGGAATTGCATACTCTCCAATATTTCTCCATATGAAAATAGGGACGTCTTATTCTATTATGATGGTGATGATAATTTTATTACAGTATTTATATCCCGCCCATCTGAGTTGCCCCAGCCACACAGGGCAGCTTCCAACACACACACACACACACACAAGCACTAAACATAAAAAACCTTCTGTATACAAGGCTGCCTTCAGATGTCTTCCAAAGGTTGTATATAGTTACTTATCTCCTTGGCTTGGGGTTTGTATAACTCCATACCCTTCAACATGTCCAAAGGGAAAGCAGGACATTCCAGGATCAAATCAGAAACCTGGACAGCTTCTGTAAATCCAGGACTGTCATTGGAAAATGTCTTGGTTGGTCTGGAATTGTAGTTGAAAACATCTGGAAGGCATCAGCTTGAAGAAAGCTACATCATGTTCTGACTATTCTGCAATAATTCCCTGTCTGCTTAAGCCCCCTGACCAAAAAATTGCTGCCTACACAATAGAACATGGGGAAATCCAAGGATAGAACTTCATTCAGGCAGATTCTGGATATTCACCAAATTTCACCTTATCAGACCTAGACAGATCTAAGCAGTGCTAATCAAATTAAGACGAGAGTCATCATCCCAAGAGCTAACATGTCAAGGAAAATATCAACTCCGAGTCTCATGATTAAGATAGCAACAACACACTAATTGGATAAAACAATCTTGTTTCCCACTCCGCTCATCTTGTATTTATGCCCATTAAATGCCAAAAGAAAATGAATACGAAGGAAGAGGAAATATTGCTTTAACATCTTCATTTGAAAATCTAGGGGGCACCTAATCAACAAACCCAAACTATCAGCTATCTTCTGCTCTCTGTGCCATTCTCCTACTGTTTGCCAGCCTGGTCTGATGAACTAAAAAAGCTACCCTTATGAATAGTTGAAAGAATCTGGTCAGTTCCAGACTGTCACTATATTGCAAGTGAGATTCTACTGCATAATGGCAAATTCAGGTTCTGCTATAAAAGTGGTTTTGGTGCTCTTGTACAAAGATTCCTGTTTCAAAAAAGAAGGGAAAAGGGGGGTGTTGTGGTAAGGAAAATGACAGGAAAATGCAGTGCGAAGTTTGAGATAACAAGTGCTTAACATAATGTCATATAGCCTCCCGGCAAACAAAAGAGAATGAATGTTCAATAAATAAGAAGCATCATACAACTTCCCCACAAACTGTGCCAATGAATCAAGAAGAATGCTCAATGAACAGGCTGTCTAGGAGCAACCTGTTTGTAATAGATCTTTGTATCTTGGAGAACTGTATATTGTGGGGAGTTTTTTGGTTATTGCTGTGCCACTGAAAATAATACTAAGTGATTGTTTTTAAAAAGAAACAAGAGATGCTTCTGTAAACCCAGTTGGGACACACACACACTGTGGTGGAGCAACTGCTCGACTTTCTTTGCACCCACAAAGAGCCTTTGCATTTGCCCTGTCGTTAGTAACAATAATGGAAGGAACAGGTGGTCTTTCAAATTTTTGACTCATCTTCTTCCACTGCCTTTAATGAGCATCCCTACAGGTCAGCATGGTAACTGACGCAACATGACACATTCGTTTGGTTCAGATGCAACAGGAAACCAAGGTTCCATTCTGTCCCCAACATGCCCCCTTTCAAGGCCTGCTACAGTTACACATGACCAGTGGCACTTTCATAAGAATACCAGGGACTCCTTCACTGGTGTAAGTGCTGCCCCACCAGTGGCATTTCTCTTTGTTGGCAAACTTCATGCAAGCTGCTCCCTTAAGCCTTTCAAAGTCTGTCGGCATGTTTCAGGATTACACCTGAATTAATTTTAATTATTTGACCAGATGCAGTCCCCAAACCAAGAACACTGTGGAGTTCTTTCTTATAAAAGCAGCCTTTTTGCTTTTTAACCAAAATCCCTGGTATTTGCACCCCCCACCTTCCTATACACCCACACAAAATTTTTAGTGCATAATATGAAGCAAAGGCTAAACAGAAATCTGCAGGTACTGATGGTTATCTAATCTAAACTATCTATCTATCTATCTATCTATCTATCTATCTATATTACACACACACACACACACACACACACACAAACAATTTTGTCTTCCTGCTTTATGTCATCTCCTCATGAAGTTTCTGCTTCACCGCCTTGCTAAGCAGTCTTTAGCATGTTTTCTGGTGCCATGCACACTGAGGAGCTAGACAAATAGGAAAGGCAAATTGGATGAATAAGGTGGAAAAGGAAAATGCACCATCCTTGGGCAGAAGAAGAAACTTTTGTTTTTCATTGCGGTAGTCTTTCCTGACCCAATATTCCTCAAATGGTTTGGACTACAACTCCCATCAGCCTGAGCCAGCAATGCCAGGTGGGAAGACACCAGGTTGGGGAAGGCAGCATTACAGCTAGCCAAGGTATATTTAAACATGTATATAGCCCTACAACTTTGATCTGTCTGCATGACTAATGTCACATTCACACCAAACATTTAAAGCACCATGATGCCATTTTAAACAAGGAATTCTGGGACCTGTAGTTTGTTAAAGGTGCAGATAATTATTAGAAGACCCCTTTAGAATGCGGATGATGCCTAAAGTATATAACTCCTGATGCACTGGTGTTGATTTCACGTCTGTGAATCAAAGCTGGTCCACTTGGGTTACCTGGCACAAAAAGCTTTTAAGCTCTCTGCCTTGCTTGCTGCACAAGGCCTGCTCAGCATCCTGGCTCTGGAAGGCCAGAGATGCTCATGCGAGACCTCGCACGAACTTGGATGAGTGTGCACGATCTCAAGAGAGTCTCCCACGGCTGCTGCGCTGAGCGGACTTGTCCCCACAAGCAAGGCAGGGAGCTTAAAAGCGCTTACTGTGCCAGGAAACCAAAATTTGAACCAGCCTGCCTTCAACTGCACAAGGTTGAAATCATTCAAGTTAAATGAGTTCATACAGTATTGACACTGTTGCAATTTGCAAGCGAAATAAGAATGGCTGCCTTCAAATATAACATTAAACCATAGTTTAGCACAATAGCAACAAGCCTGGGTAAACCTTGCCCTCCCCTCTGTTATTCCAGTGTGGCCTCAAAGAGGATGAATATGTCATCCAAAGGGGAAACTGTGGTTAGTGCTAACTATGGTTTACATAAACCAGTGAGGTTCATAAACAATGAATGGAAATTGACTTCTTTTATAAATAGGGCTTGTCAACATGGTGCCCTCCAGATGTTGTTGACTACAACCCCCATCACCCATGATCATTCACCATACTAGCTGGGACTGATGGCAGCTGTAATCCAAAACTTTGGCTACTTAGATGCCTTAAATCACAGCTTGTCTAGGTGCAGTTATAATGAGTAACCATAGCTATCAGAAAACAAAGCGAAAGTTTCCAATCTTCTCACAATTGTGCCTGAAGATGGAAAGAAGAATAGCTTAGTGCTACATATGAACCAAGCAATCATTATTTTTCATTATGCGCTGTTACAATAGGACCTGATATCAAAACATACTTTTTTGATCATGTAAATGTGCATATTGTTTTCATTGCCCCTTCTTGCGTAGGGGAAAATAAGTGTCACTTTCAAATGCCTCTGTTCTTCCAGACCTTTGGTACTAAATTACAGTATATTGATCTGCTACTGGTTCATCTGAACAAATTTTTATTTCATTTCATATTTCTTTTTTTCTTACCCTTCCTCCCAAAGAAGCCCAGGGCAGCAAATAATGAAATAGGAAAACACAAACTTGAGGGTGGGGTGGGGGGTAATATTTGATTATGAACAATCCAAATATTCCCACCGCAAAATAATGTCAAGCTTGGCAGGAACAGTATATTTCAGCCACCAAATATGGGAGGTTTGGGAGGCTGCAGTGTATTAGAATTTCTTGTGGCATTTTATATTGCTTTTAAATCAAAGCATTAACTGCCTTGGAGGCCCCAAGTGGCAGAAAGGCAAGACCAAAATCTTATAGTAACATAGCAGATTTATGACAAGTAAGTCATATTAGAGAAAGAACCTGGAGATATTTCACCTAGTTTTATCTGCAAAAAATAGACTTCTGGGTATACACAATTCTCTTTCCTTCAACCAATACGGTAGAAATAGCAGCCCTGGTATTATGAATATTGTTTTATATGCTGCACTCCAAGATATACTTTGCAGTGCATATGGAACTACCATACATTATTTGAGCTCTGGGAGAGTGAACAAACAGGGCTACATTGTGTGAGTGTAATGTGACTTCCCCTTACTCACCTTCCACCCTCTGCAGCCCCCCCCCAACACCTACAAGAGGAAACCTGGTAAACCAGTAAGTTGTTGTTGTTGTTCAGTCGTTCAGTCGTGTCCGACTCCTCGTGACCCCATGGACCAGAGCAAGCCAGGCACGCCTATCCTTCACTGCCTCCCGCAGTCTGGCCAAACTCATGTTAGTAGCTTCGAGAATACTGTCCAACCATCTCATCCTTTGTCGTCCCCTTCTCCTTGTGCCCTCCATCTTTCCCAACATCAGGGTCTTTTCCAGGGAGTCTTCTCTTCTCATGAGGTGGCCAAAGTACTGGAGCCTCAACTTCAGGATCTGTCCTTCTAGTGAGCACTCAGGGCCGATTTCCTTGAGAATGGATAGGTTTGATCTTCTTGCAGTCCATGGGACTCTCAAGAGTCTCCTCCAGCACCATAATTCAAAAGCATCAATTCTTCGGCGATCAGCCTCCTTGATGGTCCAGCTCTCACTTCCGTACATTACCAGTAAGACCAGTTCCTAAATTAATGGCCTTGGCTGACCAGTTAAGTACTGCTATTTTCATGCCCCAAGAGGTTGTGATAGAGACAAATGAGAGGGCCTTTCCCCATCTCACCTGGTGGGATGTCTCATCATCCTAAAATGGAGAACAAGCAGCTGTGTTGGGGTGTGCGTGCTGCTGTATTGGAGAGAGTTGGCGGAGTGATGCTAGAATCTGGTCACACAGATCTGGACTTTGGGGCTCCCCTAGAAACCTCAAGGAGGAGGATGATATATTGAAGTATTAATGCTGGGAGTGCCTACGTTCTACACTCAGGTTGTGTAAATAAAACCATTTATCTGCAAGGCACCAGGGTTTCTGTTGACCTTCATTCCAAGGAAACCAAAGCCTGGGAAAGCCTGGGAACCCCTGGAGTTTGGGGTATACACAACAATGAACTCCTTGACATTGAGTTAAGTGGCCCAAAGCAAATGCCTACAACCTTGGGGGCCCTCGCACACGGAGTATTAGTCATTCCATGCTGGACGCCTGCTTCAAAATATGGCTGTGCTTGTTGTGAAGTGCTAATCAAGCACTGTTTCCTGAAGAAACAACAACAGTTTCTTCTCATAAAAGGCATATTCTCTCAAAAGGTCATTAAGTGGATTCAACAACTCCGTAAATGCGCTTTTGGAAAAAATAAAATATAGTCATGTTTTCATGTTACTCCAAGTCTGAACTTGCCCTGACATTAACCAATTAAAAGCACAGACGCATTCATTGTCAGGAGAATGCGCGAGGAAGCTGGCTCTGGAGTTGCCTCAGGCATTCCCAGAGCTCTGACGTCAATTTATATCAAATGTTGATAACAAGGGATGTCAGCTGTTTGATTCTCTTGAGCTCTGCAACGATTGTAGAGTTAAAAACCTCACTCTAACCTAAATACCATAAAAGTAACTTCAAAACACTCACAATAATGGATATTACGTACACTTATTAATCTAAAAACCTCCATCTTCCATAGCACTGTGTAATATTCTTTTGTATTTTCTTACTTCTACAATATGTTACCTAATGGTTGTGGGGGGAAATGGCATACCAGTTGGGACTCCCAGAAAACCAAGGCAGTTAAGCAGAAAAACCCTTTATGGTTACAATTCTATTCATGCAGGACCGATCTACATATGATGTTAATCATACCGAGGGTTTTCTTGCAGTAATAGCCCATTCAAAAACCCTAATCCAGGTCAGACTCTCTCCCTCAGCTTCACCTATTTCACAGGGTTGTTGTGCGGATAAAATGGGATGTCGAGGGAACCATGTATGTTGCCTTGAGCATCTTGGTGGAAATACAAGATATGAGTGTTACAAAAGGGGGGGGGAATAACTATGAATGTTCATTTTATTTTTAAAAAAAGTCTGAAAGGTTTTTTTCCAGCAATGGTATTTCACTTTTCAAACTACAGCTTCCATATTTTGTTTATAAGATGTGCTCAGTGTATCTGTATCTCTGTCTCAGTATCTGTACTGATATTTTCTTTTTAACCTATTTTTATCCTTTTCTATTTTGATGCTTTACGTTTTTTGCGAGTTGCCCAGAGGAATTGATTGATGAGCAGGCTATAAATGCTTCCCAAATTAATAAAGAAATATGCATGTTATGCTGTAGTTATCACAAGTGCTATTAATATTACTTAATCGTTATCTTTGGTTAGGGCACAGTTTTCCTCTGCTTCCCAATGCGTTACATTTGTAATTTATTGCTTTGTATTGTAAGAATTTTTTTTAAAAAACAGTATTTTTTTTAAAGGAAGCCATTTATGAAAACACCACCTAACTTTCTTAGTGCTGTCTCTCTCTCTCTGTCTGTCTGTCTGTCTGTCTGTCTGTCTCTGTCTCTGTCTCTCTCTCTCTCTCTGTGTGTGTGTGTGTGTGTCTTTGTAGCTGGCAGTAGTTCCCCACCACTGTGAGATTTGTTTGATACAGTGGGAGCCCAGTTTGGTTTAACAAAGGAGGAGACAGATGCCACCTCTGACTGCTTCACGGCAACTGTTGCCAAGGAAACCGTATTTTCCTGTTCTCTTCCTTGGCCCTCCTGATTTTCTTTTCACTATCTCAGCATCCTTTCCAGCTTGCGGGAAACAGGAAAGGGGAGGGGAGGTTTCCGTGGCTGCTGACAGATCGGAAAAACATGATGCCTTCAAACTTGTACTCAGTATTGCAGCATTCCAATAATATAACAAATTATATATATTAAGAAAAACTTCTTGTCATCAGGGAGCCTGGAAATCATACTTTGCCCCTTTTCATTAAGGCCATATTGTGCGGTGAAGAAGGCATACACCAAAACCTCAGTAAGAGATAATGGGTTGCCATTAAGGGTTTCAGTGCACAGAATAGCCATTGTTTCTATTTAGATGTAAAGCAGTGTTCAGAATAAATTGTGGATTTGTGAGAACTATCATTAACTGCTTGTAATCTGAAGGGATGGGAATTCAGAATTAATTTAATTTTAAAAGCACAGATGCACCAGGATGGGAATACACCAGGGATCTTTATAGGAGGGGGATCAAAATTAGAAAGTCAGCTAGTACAGTTGGGAATTTATTTATTAATTACCTGTCTGCCTCACCCTATAACATGGTGAATTGCTCCAACTGAATTTTTGGTTTAAAATTTAAGAATTTGGAGAGAGCTCTGTGTTGGTCCAGTGACTTGTCACTCCAACCCTGAATTGCCCCCTGAAATAATGGATGGAACCCTCTCATTTTCTACCTCAAAATGCTTGATTTCAACATAGGGTGTATTACTGATCCAAAGAAAAGTCAAGAGGAGAAGCTTAGGCCAAGAAACTCATATTGCCCATTGCAAATTACTTTGTGTTTAAATTTCATGCGCCTTTAGACACCGCTTTTGGGAAAACAGTAAGAACAATGGCTATTTTTATTATACACTGGCTGTTATTCAGCAATGTTTACTGTCTGGATAAGCTTTTGTGGTAGGTAGTTGGACAGCAAGCTAATGCACTGGCCTTTTTTGATCTATTTGTGAGAGTTTACTTGAGTAGACCTACTATATTCCATACGAACCTAACCTCTACTCAGGGGCAGACCTGATGTGATGCTAATCCCCTTGTGTGATTGATCAGTCGGAAAGAAAGAAAAGAAAGAAAGAAAGAAAGAAAAAGAAAGAAAGAAAGAAAGAAAGAAAGAAAGAAAGAAAACAGCAAAACTGCAGGAGCAGACAGAATCAGGATCAAGGCAGAGGAAGTGCACACACTCAAACATTCCCCAGATGAAAAGAGGGACATTATGCCTGGATGGTTAGAGCGTGGTGCTGATAACACCAAGGTTGTAGGTTTGATTCCCACATGGGACAGTTGCATATTCCTGCATTGCAGGGGGTTGGACGAGATGATCCCCAAGGCCCCTTCCAACTCTACAAATCTATGATTCTATTGTTCTATTCTACATCAGTATCACTGCTTGAGCCTTTCCTCCTAGTCAAGTACAAAAGTTATTCAAGGAGACATACAAAACTGCAGTATTGTATGCACAGAAATCTTTGAATTTATGTACTGCATTCAGGCAAGCCAGAGGGGGAAAAGAAAAGCCCAAATCAATAAGCTCTCTCTCTCTCTCTCTCTCTCTCTCTCTCTCTCTCTCTCTCTCTCTCTCCCTCTCTCTTTCTCTCTCTCTCTCTCTCTCTGTGTGGACTATGTGATGGCTCATGCATTCATGAGTATTGGAAGCATGATAACTTTGAACAACTATTATTGTTGTGATTGTGCAGGTGTATGATACTGGATATCCCAGTGCTTATTTTGGGGCCCAGGGGTGTATAAACTTTGAGTTCGGAAATACATAAACTTCCCGTATTTTAGCAAATTAGGAATGTGAAGCAACTGCAGCATCCTGGTGCTGTAATAGATCAGCTGCACAGACACACACCCAGGCATCCCCCCCCCAGCTGCCCTTCGACTCCCCTTGATCCAAATGCAGAAAATGGGGAGATTCATCAGATTTCAGAACGCAACACCAGTGCAGCTCATAAGAAGAAGGATTTGGATTTGATATCTTTGTGAGGTGAGTGGGGCTGAGAGACTTCAAAGAAGTGTGACTAACCCAAGGTCACCCAGCAGCTGCATGTGGAGGAGTGGAGACGCGAACCCGGTTCCCCAGATTACGAGTCTACCACTCTTTACCACTATACCACACTGGCTCATAGGACAGATTAATGCCTTTTTTCCATATATGTGAGAAACCAGGCAGGCAGGGGCTTTGGAGGGAGGCATTTTTGTTCCGGAGGACCCCTCCCCATCTCCCCAGACCACTTTCCTTTCTAGGAATTTAGTCTGGTTAATTTTAAGCCACAGAGAGAGCAAAGCTGTATGATCACCTCTCTTTGAAAGTCAGAAAAGAAATGACCGCTACACAAACAGGTGGCAGTGGTTCAACGACACTTAAGGTTTCTAAATGAAAATGGCAAAGAAAGACAAGACAGCAATGCAAAGAAACTGGGCAGGGAACTAACAGGATTGGACATAGCTCAGACTCTCCCCATTGTGCGTGATGTTGCTGAGCAGCTCATAAGAGCGTGCAAATGAGAACCCAAAGTAGGTTGCTGCTTCTCTTTTCTTCGCCAGGAGATGGGAGGACCAATGAAATAGTTGAGGGGTGTTGTTGTTTTAGGCAGGGGGAATAAAAGTTTGCACTTAGGAATGCGGGACTCTGCATGACAAAAGTGAGAAGCTATGATGACTTAAGGGTTTCCGTGAAGGTCCTGGAATTTTTGTGGCCATTGGAGACTATGGAAGTGGGGGACTTCAACCCTTTCCCCCTTCTGTGGTCTCAACCTGATGTGGGCCCTCCTTCCACACCTTCTGTTTGCCAAAGAACAAAACAATTCTATTGGTACCAGTGGCAGTATCCCTCAATTTAGATTTAAGAGCGTGGAAGGAGAAAGCGTTAAAGCTCCCCTCATGCCATACTAAGTTCCCAATCCAATTCCTTTTCTTTTTTAAGAATCACATGAAAAGCAAAATAAGAACAGGCAGGAAAAATGTGAAAGGCAACAGAGAAGCAGAGATGGGAATCAGAAAATATGAGATGGTAAACAGGGACAGTTTTGCACATACATAACCTATAAATCTTTCATTTGTGGAACAAGGAGTGAAGGATTCCAGATTCCCCACAGTGCAATTTTAAGCACTGAGCTCCATGTAGTTTATTCCCTAGTAAGTGTTCTTAGGATTACATTGTTAATTGAGGTAGCACTCTGTAGCACTTAACACGGTATTTTGTGAATCAAAATTCATGCAGATGATAATCTTTTTTTAAAAAAAAAAAAAAAACCACACACCATTAAAACCAAGCTGAGTTTGACTCCACAATGATTACAAGAAACACCATACTGCGGCTTAATATCTCAAAAAATAGACTGCACGATGACTCAGTGCCTGGAGGAATAGGGACTAACCATGGCTAGATGCGAGAGCCATCTATTTCTAGACTCAGAGGTCAGATGAGGAATTGCGGCCAGACAGAATGCAGAATAGCCCCAGCTGTTCTGGTATCATCAGGAAATGAAAATAGCTAAACAGGTATAGGCATAATAATGGTTATCTGTTGTAACCATTAACTTAATAAAGCCAAATAAATTATCCAATGTTTTTAACTGTTTCTACAGTAGCAACTCATTTGACTACAGATCGCCTCAGACCAGGATAGGAAACCCCTGGGCGACGGCCTAATTAGCATCACTAGAACTCCCCGTTTGGCCTGCAAATCTGTTTCAGCCAAGCCACCCCCACCTACCCTATTCCTGTTGTCCTATATGTCATCAGATGTGAGGAAGTTAAAGGTGGGCCTTGGACAAAAGAGGCTTTGCAGGCAGTGCTTCAGAACTAGCAACAGTCAGCGCTTGGATAGCACTTCACCAACTTCTATTTTTTTGCCCACACACTTGGGTTTCAAATTGCATGGGCAAAATGGGTCACCTGAGGTCATTGTGAGAACAGTGGTAGGTGGGGGGTCCTGCCCACCCATCAAACTTGGGGTGTGCATATTGGGGGGGGGGGGAATCTGGCCCACCAGTCAGATCCAGTTCCCCTCTAATGCCTTAGACACACAGTATCTGAAAAGAGCCTTGTGGGTCTTCATTACTATCTGTTATATCATCCGCGCTCATTCATATCACCCAGAAACATGTTGTATGCTCCTCTAGTGATGGATTGGCTAATACAACGCATTCATTTGCAAAGCATAGCTTGCTAATGTTAAGCATTAATCATAGTGGCAAGGGAAGGACCAAGCTATTCAAGGGCATTTTAATACCTTACTTCCTATTGTTTTGATTTTTGCTGAGCAGACGGCATTTCAGGAATGTTGGCACTATCATACAGGGGATTTCTTACAAGTCCAGCAACTTTAAAAAAAATAACTAGATTTCAGCATTGCTATACAGTAGCCAAATCCTGGTAGGAGCAAATGTTTCTTTTTGTTGATCATATTTTGACATTTCAACAGTCTCTAACGTCCTGATATTCAACATAAGAATTTATTTATTTATTATTATTATTATTAATATTATGAAATTATTAATCTAAAGTGATAGGCCCAGGTCTCCAAATACCGGTAGTTAACAGTATCTTAGCCAAAGGTATTTAGCATGCAACACGTTCTCCGGCTACATTGTAAACTGCTTTTCAAATCATATTCAGTTTAAATATAGATGTCTATCTGGCATGGAGGGCTACTCAAACACAAAGAACTCACTGCATGGTTCCTTGGATCCTAACCATTACATCTCCATAAAACCAAAAGAAGGCAAATATCTCCTGTCTTCCTGTTCTGAACCCAACAAAAAACACTCCGCACAAACAAACACCCACCCGCCATTAAATTTGGGGCAGGAGTGGGGCTGATCAAAAGGAACCTCCCTCCTTTGCAGCTGCATCTCCCCTGGCCTAAAAAGCCAGGCTTGGGTCTGCATCTGAAAACCACTAAGAAACAGGAGGAGGTTTTCTATTCAGAAACCCAATGAAAAGACTGTCCTTTCACTCTCCATATTACAACACAGCAGTGTGGGTCTATTAAGGAACAGTTTGCAATATCATTTCTGTACCATTTAAAAACAAACAAAGCCCTCTGCATGGTTATCTTTGGGCATACATGGAAGAGGGGAACATGCAATACACTCAGCAGCAATTTTAATAACTGGAGAAGCTCCAAAAATGCTTCAATGTAGAAAGCTGATCGTAGAAACTGCTGCTGAATTCGCCTGTGTATAAAACCTGATCCAACCCTTCTTCGATTCCCTGCTCCTTTCACCATATTTCTTTCCGTGCTTCGAGGGCACCCAGGTAACAACACACCCAAGTCCATGATAGCCAAGTAAACTAGACCTTGCCCAATTTTCCTGAAGTAGTAAGCCGAGACATGGCTGAAAGCAGAATTTTTTCCTCATGGCTCTCACATTTGTGGTTCATGCCAACTGTTGTCTACAGATAACCTAGTGGCTGTAACGCACCAGAGCTTGCTTTTGTGAGATAAAATATTGGAAGATGTTGATTGAAATGATTATCGTAACAGAGAAGCCACCAGGTGTGATATTACCTAAAAGATGTATGTATACTTTCTCTCGTGAGCATGCATGCACACACTTCTGTCTAATTTTAGGATATCCTGAGCCATACAACCCAGAA
The DNA here is from genome assembly GCF_009819535.1 of Lacerta agilis. Classification (NCBI taxonomy): domain Eukaryota; kingdom Metazoa; phylum Chordata; class Lepidosauria; order Squamata; family Lacertidae; genus Lacerta; species Lacerta agilis. The sequence continues at coordinate 23,131,599 of NC_046322.1, forward strand.
ACTGCATTCGGTGCTCCAAGTTCATTCCCAACCTGCCCATGCACCCCCAAAATATGTTTAGAAAGAAGCTGGAAGGTAGCATCATTCCAGGCAGCAGGCAAGGTGATCTGTGATTACTAAATCATAAGAAAGGCAAACCTATTACTAATGTATGCATTTAACACAGATATTTGTGCATGTAGGATGGATGACTTTTCTGCTGCATCTAATCACTATGTTATCCATGGGTTGATACCGTACTTAGAAGCATGTGGTGTATCTGTGCAGCAATGCAAAACTCAGGCTCTCTATCCAGTTTGTATTTCCCCTTTGCATCTCATTTCAAAAAGCAAACCCAATTCCATACTGTCATTCACACTTTGTTACAGCATGGCTCCGCAGTGCCACTATATCATACATGTCCTGAAGCAAAAGTAAACACAGAATGGAGTAACATTTATCCGGACAGACTTGTTCTGAAAAGTTGGGCAAGTTCAATTTCCATTATGTTTCAGCCTTTGCCAATTGCTGCGAAGTTTCATTGTAAAACAGTAAATAAGACCCCCCTCTCTCTCACTCACTTTCTCTCTCTCTCTCTCCATATATATATATAAATATATATCTCACAATGAATGGACGTCACTTTCCTGCGTCATCGCAGAGCTCGCTGATTAGGCAACAGGCATTTTCAGCCTTCTGTTTATACACACTGACAGCAAAATATTTCAGTGTGATTGATGAAATGCAGACCATTGAGCTTAAGGATGAGATACCGGAGTGTCCTGTTATGTAATGAATTAAATGTGTTTGCCAAGGGGCAACCAGTAGTGTGTGTGTGCATAAAAAACAACAACTCAAAAGTACACTTTCTTTGCTTGAGTTCAAACTGCATCAGCTACAGAACACAAGAATGAAAATTGCATTTAACCAGGGTCACAGTGGTCACATGAATGAATAAGTCACACCCATTTAACTCCTCCCCATAATGCATGGAGGAAACAAACCGCAATCCCCATGGATTGTGGTTTGTTTCCCTCAAACAAACTATGATTGCGAAGCCAAGAACAAACCTTGGCTCATTATAGTGCTTTGTTATCAATCAACCGTGGCATGTGCATTAGCAGCAATCTGTAGCTATTAGATATAATTGGCTACTGTGAAATGAACACCACATTTCAGTCTTTAAACTGGTTTGTAAAATCATACTGTGTGCTCCTAATGCTAACTCCTTGGGCAGATGGGGGAGTCACCTGAAAGAGCAGCTTCTTCTTAAAGATGTGAACGCATACATTTTTATAGATCTTACATCTACAGCTGTTTAGAGAAATAAAAGAAGAATCTGGATGCTACCATTTTTTTTTACTGTTATAAGTGCTGCCGGTAACGAAACAAAACGTTTTGGGAAGAGCAAAAGAACTAGACTGAGAGATAATCCTAAAATAATCACTGAGATCCGGCAAAGGAAACCCATGTCTGGAAGCGCACATGTAACCAATGGACATCAGGAAATTTGAGATAATCATTTAACTGCGGTTCATGCGTGCAGCCAGAGCACAGCTAACAAAGCTTGGTGGGGGAGCAGTGAGCCTTGCTCTTCCACCATGCCAATAACCTCCTGTGTTAGCTGGGCCTTTGCACAGACGACTGATTGCATGCAACCATCATGCATCCTAGTTGCTCCCTTTAAAGGGGGAAGACTGTTGTGACTAGGAACCCCCGCCCCAGGCAATTGGATATTTGTGTGGAGGCCACAACTCACATATGAGGTGATCTGAATAGGCTGCTGCTCTTCCACAATCCTATTTCAGTTTTGGCTCCTGATGGGAGCTCATAATGAGAGTTCCCTTAGCTACATCTCCAAGGAAAAGCCTGCACGGCTGCACCCCCAAAGAGAGTCCAGATCTGCAGGCAGCTATGCTGATCTTATTCTCTCTCTCTCTCTCTCTCTCTCTCTCTCTCTCTCTCTCACACACACACACACACACACACACTTTAAATTTCTACCATCCACCTTCCACAGTGACCCCTGTCTCCCCTAGTTGCCATCGAAGGAATGTATGAAGGAGCATCTTGTCCTGAGGGAAGGGGAGAAGAAAGGAGCTTGGAGAGTAGCCACTATCCACCTCCCATAGTGGCCCCTATGGAGAGAGACGTGAGAAGAAGCAGTACCAGTTTCCTCTGAAACAATTACTGGTAGGCTGTCTTTCCCTTTTATTGTAACATTATCATTATCAAAAAAAAATTAATGGTGCTTCTTGTTATAATAACGTTCCGTAAATGGGTTTGTGAGGTCTGCCTGAAAAGTGAAAGATAAATACCTATGGCGATCCTATGTATAGTAAAAACAAAATAAAAAATAAAAAAATTCCTTCCAGTAGCACCTTAGAGACCAACTAAGTTTGTTCTTGGTATGAGCTTTCGTGTGCATGCACACTTCGTCAGATACACTATGTATAGTAGTTACAGTACTAGGGAATAATCTTCATTGGACAGCGAAGCTTACTTCTCACTGCATAAATTCAGGCTTTAACAAAAGGTACTCAGTCAGCTGAAATGTAGCCAGTTAGCTTTGAAACAGGTATGCTAACTATTTTACACAAGGCTATGTTACAATTTAGACTCCTAGCTTGAAGTAGGAACCACACCAAAGGAAAGGAACTAAGTGTCCAGCCTCTGCTTTGTTATTTTCTTGAAAGGCTTATTATCACCTCATTAACTTTCCAGAGCAAGGAAAGTTCATCTGTTACCCTGTCAGATGATGTTATTGCTATTGCTGTGAATACCAGTAAATCCCCCAGTTGTGCTTCTTTGCAGTCGCTCTCCACTACACCCAGTGCTATTTTTCTAGAAAAAGAGGTGCCAGAGCTCACCAAAAACTTTTCCCTTGTTTTCTTAGAATGGCAGTGGCTCCCACTTCAGAGGTGCCGGAGCTGAGTTCCAGTGAGCTCCAGCTGGGAAAAAGTAAAAGCGCCAATGTGGGTGTGTGAGCCAGTTCGTTCCATAAAAAATAAAATAAAATAAAATAAAGATAAGCAAACAGGAAAAGAAAAGAGGTTGCAACCTGATGAACGCTTACCAGGGAGTATGCTCCTTTGAACAAAGAGGGGAGTTACTTCTGAGTAAACATGCACAAGATTGTGCTATAAAACAACACTATCACAGAAAATAATTCCTAAGTTCCATGATCATATATTATTTAAAATATTATTCAAAGCATATGGTGATTTTAAATGAAAGATGAGTGTGGAAGATAAACGGTTGCCAAATAATTGTCTTAGAGCAAAGACTTTTTGAGAAAGGACAATTGATTGGAAAATGGAGGGAAGGAAGCTGTTCCAGGCATGGAAAGGCACAGGAAAAAGACACAAACACAAGTAAAAATAGAAAATACTTTTCAAGTGTGTGACAGTATGTTGAAGGAAAATTTTCATGAACAGCAATTTCGAGGGTATGATGTGCATTTATTTTTAATGCAACAAAATAAAAAAAAATAGGCTAAGTTGTAGATGGCTGTTCAAAAAATGATCCTTCACTGGTGGGCCAAACAAAAATGGCAGCTAGAAGTCTATGGCCAGAATTGTGCCTCACCTCTGTCTGTAGCCCAGATATGTGAAGGTCTATCATAATGAAGTGTGGCCTGATCCAGGCCAGGGAACTTCTCTTCATCTTGCCATTAACCTTAGCAGCACTGTAAGTTTCAGCTGCTGGCAGGGAAGGGTAGCCACCAAGGAAGAATGGCAAGGCTCAGTGCTCCCACCAACCATATTGATCCCTCACACCCTGCCTGTAGCAACCCAGGCCTAGTTTGGCCCAGAATTTGATTTGATTTGCTCTCTTCCTTCCATCACATTCATATCCTCACCTCTTGGCTTTATTACACCCTTAAGGTTTCCAAAGCCTGTCCACTTACTTTAGTTATTGGTTTATTTAATTCACTTTATTACTCACTTCCTGTGAAACATCTCAAAGCGATTAACAATAATGACACCAACAATAAGAAGATATTGTGTGTGTGTGTGTGTGTGTGTGTGTGTGTGTGTGTGTAATATCCAGAGCGGACGCAGTCTGGAATTAGACACATCAAAGGAGAGTTTCAGTTAAACACATTGCAAACTCTGAGAAATCGGGTTAGTAAAAACGGTGTCACTGTGTTAGAATGCATAAACAACGCATATAAAGCGCTTTTTTGCCAGTGTAGCTGAGTCCACAAAGTACTTGTGAGTGTTGAATAGAATGAAGACTTTTCCAGTTATGATTTTTGCTATCATCGTTTCGTACCTGGGAAAATTTCCCATTCTGTGCATGTTGAAGATACAGAAGCTGCCTCAAGGTCCTGGTCTTCCACCTGTATGTTCTTTAGGTTACTGACTACAGGACTCCCAACTTCCAAGGAGCTTTACCAGCCCCTCCAAGTGTCCCAATTTCCTAGGGACAGCCCCAAATTTACAGAAGCCGTCCCAGTTTCCAATTTGATCCCAGAATGTCCCACTTATCTTTAGGACATCCCTATTTTCATCAGAGGAATGTTGAAGGGTATCGAGTTATCCAACTTCCAAGCTATCCAAAGGCAGCTCTGTATAGGGAAGATTTTTAATGTTTAATGTTTTATTATGTTTTTATATATGTTGGAAGCTGCCTAGAGTGGCTGGGGCAACCCAGTCAGATGGGCAGGGTATAAACTGTCAGTCAGTCAGTCAATAAATAAATAAATAAATAAATATCCCTATAATAATAGGATGTCCCTATTTTCATGAGAGAAATTTTGGAGGGTAAGCTTTACTAGACAACTTTCAGCCCACAATGCACAGCACCTCCTGTTGCTAGGTTCTGAATTGAGTTTCCTTCTAGGCCCACCTTGTACTTAGGCCAGGGATGGAGAATATTTTGCCCTCCAGGTGTTGCTAGACTACAACTCCCATTATCCATGATCACTGGCCACGCTGGATGGATCACTGGCCACAGCATCGGGGGTGGGGGGTGGGGGTGGCACAGATACTCTACCACCGCCTTAGGACCTCCCTTTAATTCTGCAAATCCCTGCTGCTTCTGTGCCCTCCACCCCCCTGTCTACTCAATGCTGCTTCCTTAATCACTTTGATTTTCACCTCCTAACTGAATGGCAGATGTTCTATGCACTCCGTAAAACATGACACACTAGATCACAGCACAGGCACCAAGGACCAGCATACCCATACCCAGCAAGTAAAAATTATCTCAGCTGCAGCTACTAACAGTGCTCAGCTTTTGCGTGTCTGTTTTACTCTTGGCCTCCATCCAGCATTCTCCTAGTTTGGCAAGTGCTTGCATCAGGTTTCAGATGAACTGAGCATTAAGGAAAACAAGGCTTGGGGAAAAGAGAAGAGAGTATTTGCAGAGTCCAAAAGTGATACTCATAAATGTCCACCTGCCTAACCCTGAATTTGTTTTGGTGACAGCAGTCTTCCTGCCATATGCTCCAGCAGCATTATTAGGACTCGTTTCTGAGAGAGGGTCAGGAAATTGCCTCTCTTGCACCTACCCTTGCCTGACTAGCCACTTAAAGCATATTTTATGTAGGCGGGCACCAGATACTAACAATATTTGTAGCGAAACCCATTACAGTATTGGATTTATATATATGTCTCCAAATATTTCATAACCACAGCAGGATGGTTTTGCAAATGGGAGGTGTGTTTTTCTAATGCAGGGGTGGGGAGTCTTTCAGACCGGGGGCCACATTCCCTTCTCAGCAATCTTCTGGGAGCCGTATGCCAGTAGCAGGCAGGGCCAGAGGCAAAAGTGAATCTTTGTACCGTAGGCTACCTTTACACAAGCTCAGACACCCCCTCTATCCTCCATCCAGGCAAGCAAGAAGCATTGTCAGAGATCAATTGCACATTCCAGCCCTGCAAAAACACTAAAGGAGGAGTACAAAGGAGAGTAATGAGGGGTGTGGCTGAGGATGTAGCCCTGGGAGAGTCCCAGGGGGCAAATAGAGAGGACTGGAATGCTGCATTTGGCCCAGGAACTGAGGCTCCCTGCCCCTGTTTTGAGGTATGACTCCACTTTAATTGGCAACTGTGTCTGCAAATTGGACAGCCTTTAAACTGGTGAATGCTAACTATTAACTATTCTTAAGCGGGTGGAATATCCTGAACACTACATTGCCCAGAATGAACGCTAAGTCTTCATTCAACACTGAGGGAAAGACACACCTTAACACACCAACCTGGAATGAGAGCAGGCCAGCTTTTCCCAACCTAATGGATTGTAACTCCCATCAGCACAAGTCGCAGCATCCAGACCTGACCAATTTCAGAGTCAACATGGTTGACCTCAGCCAAGCAAGGCACTCTTATGCTATTCAACATCCAACAGAAGGGGGAGCTCTAAGACAAGCTGGCCTGAGTGAAAGGAAGAACCATGCTGACCTTCAGTTATGAGAGTTGCCAGGCAAGGCTTAGACAAGGAGAACAGGAAACCTAGAAACAATATGGAAGTGCGTTGGAAACAATAAAGGCGTTTATAAGCAGGGTCAAAAGCTGACCAAGGTAACAGTGGAAAGTCTGACACACAGACAATAGCCGAGATAATAAAATTCAACTTGAAGCCAGACAGAGGAAGAACTCAGTACAATTTTTACCTAAGCCATAAAAGCACACAATTTTGAAGCACTGCAACAGGCAGCTGTCTGTGCATGTATACCAAGGGTAGATAAAGTGAAGCCCTTTGGATGTTCCTGAACTACAACTCTCATCGGCCAAAGTCAGCATGGCTAATGGTCAGGGATGAAGTACTGTATAACATGTTGCTTGCTCTTGATGATCCTGACAAAGCGACTCTAGATGGATCAATGGTCCATCAGAATAAATAAGGCAAATTCATATCCATATATATTAGAAGAGAGGATGCTGGTGCATGCATGCGATGAAATAAAGCAACCCAGTAGGGTATTCCCCAAAGAGTTAAAGTTGGTGACATTGAGACCTCTGAAGCACAGACTGATTTATCCAGTTTGGAAACAGCCCTAAGAAAACGATCAGAAACTACTGTCCAGATTAATTCAGCCGGCAGAAGAACAGCTGTCACCTTCTTCAAACAGTAATGCAAGCTGTGTCATACAGAGTATCAGCAGAGAGTATTTCCACTGTCACAAAGTTGTATTTCATTGGTGAATCAGCACAATAAAAAGCACAGCAAAAAACCCCAGAAATAACACTCCTGCTTATCCAACTTCTGCCAACCACATGAAGAACAATCTGCAACTATCTTTCAACCTAACCAAGGCTTTTCTCTTCAGTGTCATTCAGCAAACAGTGATGCACAATTTCATTTCAGGAAAGAAGAGAGAAAGATCCTGATATTAACATTTAAGAGAATGCACAGGCCTTGTTTGCCCGTCACTTTAAACCATAATTTAACAAAACTAAGCTGGTGCACACTGCTGAAATCATGGGGACTTTGCGCCTCTCCCATCCCTGCCAGGAAACAAACCATGGTCTGGTTTAGTGTCGTGTCTGAACCCAGGCTCAATGCTTGGTAGTGTTCAAATAAAGCATGAGTGGTAACCGAGGTTAGTTCACACTTGTGGCTTATTTGGGGAAAACAAACCACAAGTCCAGGACATTATGCTAAGCCAGACCATGGTTTGTTCCGCAGCTGCAAAGCACCCGTGATTTCAGAAGCACACAGCAGCACACTGCATAATCACATTTAAACCATAGTTTAATGGCATGTGAACCAGGTCACAGTTAATACTCAACCATTTGAAGAAATCTAAAGTATTTTGAAAATAATTAAAACAGACAGCTATGATTGGATGGCTGTTTTCTCCAGCCAAGAATGGAACAGCTAAATTCCAAATCAAATCTGAGAAAGAATCGGGTGGCAGCTTGCTTGAAATGCCTAACCAGCCTCAATGAAAAAATAATCAAGTACAAAAAGTTCCTGACTTAGAGAGAAGATGCAAGAAATCAACAGGCACAGCTAATTGCACCAATGTTGCTGTCCACAGTTCATTTCACTTACTTCTGAAATACATTTCACATTTGCTTCAGAAGGGCAAGTTCAAAGCAAGCAATCCGAGTGCCTTTGGATTGTTGTTTGGCATCTGAAGCTGACAGGATTTCTGCCTGCAGTCTATACTGCCAACATGCTTTGGGGTTTCATGGTAGTAAGGAAGCCTTTGGCAGAGATTGGCTAAGAGGAGGGCCAAAGGGTCCCTCACAGACACTCCACTTTGGAACCCAAGGCCCCCTACACCACTAATTCTTCAATGAGAAAGTGGTTCTTTGATGGAGGGCTTGCCTTTTGAGGTAGTCGCCTGCCTTTTTTGTCTGTTTTATTTGTTTCGGGGTGTGATTGTATGTTTTTTTCTTTTTTGGGGGGGATGAGGTTCTTTTATTCTGCAAAATGGATTTTTTGTGGTGCCCATAGGAGTTTATTATGATTTCCAAATATGCATCCAAGCCCCAAAAGGTTGGTGCCTAGGAAGGAGATTTAAAAAGCAGACAGCTAGGAACTGAGGGATGGGAGGGAGGAAGGGACCTACGGAGACTAAGGGAAATTGATTGGTGACTCAAATCTGGAAGTGTTTAAAATGGGGAGTTTGGTGCATTTGGCCAGGATTCAGCTGCTGACATGAAGAAAACTGGTGTCTGCGTAAACAGCCAGGTAGTTGGCTGCAGGCCCTGGAGCGACCGTAATGGTCCTGCGGTGTCTGCGTAACACCGCCATTTGCAACAGCTCTAGCATAGCAGTCATCCTTTCAGAAGTATCATTTCCCAGAGCAGCAGAGTGCCCAAATATTTGGGAGGGGTCCCCAGCCTCCTTTTCTTTTGTGCCAGTCCCCTTAGCTATGATAAAGGCCATAATGCGACTAAAATTGGGGGAAGTTAAGGGCAGAGCTTGTGGAATAAATTGAAACCTCCTGACACTTTCCAGCATAAGAGCATTGGAAGTCAGGCCATTGGCGCATTTAGCTCAGTATCGTCTGCACTGGCTGGCAGCAGCTCTCCGGGGTTTCTTACAGGGGCCTCACCCAGTCCTATGAGCACCTCTTTAAATTTTAGTGTCTGTGTCACCCACCCTTCCCCTCCCAAGGAGTACCCAGGAGCGGTAGTGTGAAACTACATCTGTCTCAAGAACACAGGAAGATGCAGTCACAGGCAGTGCTCTATCTAGCACAGTATTGTCTACCCTGCCAAAGCCTCAGACAGATCTTTTCCCCTACCTGCAGATCCTTGTGAGATGCTTAGGATTCAACTTCGGAACTATTGCATGCAAGATGTGTGTTCTGCTGCAAAGATCCCCTCCTGAAAATCCTAGCTTTTATTTTATAAAATGTCCCATCTACACCTATAGACTTCAGTCCCTGCTTTTCAGCAGCATCCTAATGCCTCCCAGCAAATCAGGGATAGCCAAGCTGGATTCCTCAAGATGTTGTCGGACTGCAGTTTCCATTATCACTGGTTGTTGGCCATGCTCACTGGGACAGATGGGAGCTGAACAACTTTTGGAGGGAACGAGGTTGGTTATCCCTTCCATGGTCCATGAACCCAATCCTCCCCTTCTGCTGTTCCATAGCTGCACTGTTTTACAAAGGGAAAGGAATTTGGCTTTGTAAGTCACTACTGTAAATAGGAAAAAAAACACAATAGTAAAAACACAGAGAGGCAGAACTGAAGGCCTAAGGTCATTCTGATAAGAAAGCTGTTGTGAAACTAGTAGAGCCAAAAGGGGAGGAGGAGACCTCGGGAATAATGGAAAATTATTAAGAGTATTTTTACTATCAACTATTTAGTGATGTAGCAATACATATAAAATGATTCACAAAATGTAAGACGTCATTGTATTGTTCAAAGTCCTTTGCAGTTCAGCGTCACAGCACCCTTATGAGGTGAGCAATTATCCCCACAGGACAAGTAAAGGCCTGTATGCACTTCTGCTGCCAGGTTTCCTGTGTATAAAATATCTCTGCGCTGGCCTCTTTTGAGGTGGTGGAACAGTGTGTGACCTGGCCCTGCATCTGTGTAAACAGAATAGAAGAAGAGACCCTAAAAATGGTTGAGTTGAAACTTCTGGCTTATGCTTTCATTAGCAAGAATGCCAAACTTGTACAAGCATTTCGTCCAGTGTCTTGTGCCAATGGCTTTCTTTCATATTGCATTCTAGGCGTCCTCTGAAGTTCCTCCTTGAGAAGATAATGGAGGAGCTAATGTCATGCAAGCACCCCTAAAATGCAACTCATCTATCCTATTCCCCTCACAGAGCTACAATTCCCATAGTTAAACCGCTTGGGCAAGTGTGGCTCTGGAGTGGCTCTCAGCAAACTACAGCTTCCAGGTTTCTTTGGGGGAAGGTATAGCTGTTTAAAGGGGTATGGCACTGCTTTAAATGTACAATGCAGATGGGGACTTAGTCACGAAGGTTCACATCAAGACAGCCTGCTTCAGAAAATGAGCCCACCAAATTCCTCAAGCATCCCTATGTCTTAGTGCAAAAACCACAAACAATAGCAGGTTAAATTTCAACGCAACACATCTGGCCCTATTACAAAATAAATGTTTGATGTTTAATAAGGAAACAGCAGCCATAATCCTAAACACACTTAACTGGGCACTAAGTCCCGCTGGAATGAATGGGACCTGCTCCCATGTCAATGTGCTTAGGATGGCAGCCAATACTTGTAACAATAAACTGAAGAATCATTTGTTTACTGTCTGTCACTTACTTATCAAGGCCCTGCATCTCTTTAGTAATTTGCAGTGTCAAACTTGTCCATTCTGTCCTCAGATGTGTGCTGGAAGCTGCTGCTAATGTCAATAAGAGCTGCAAGCATTATTATGACCCAAATAAAACATTAGCATATTAAAAAAAACTCTGATGCCAGTTTAACCACAAAATCATGAGAAAGCAAGTCAAATTGAGTTGCTCCTGCCAGCTATTCCCAGGCTGAATGAAAGGCAGCATGTCTCCACTGTGTCCTGCTGCTTGGTTATGGTCCACCAATGGCCACCTTCAGTTTCTACCCCAAACTAAGCTTATAATTTCTTAAACAGAAAATTGCTCCTCCTGAGTACCTCCCAGCCCTGATCTCCAGATGACTGCTTAGCTCACCTAGCTTAGGTATTCAGAATTTAGAGGAAGCCATTTAGTACATAATTTTCTTCAATTATACTATAATGCCTTGGAAGGTACCAGAAACTCAAGAAATGAGTGGGGGAAAGGTGCTGAAGAAAGCCAACTGAGGACAGGTCTAGAGCTCATGTTCTTCACAAGACAACCTCCATGGGGACACGTTTATGGATACATGAACATTTTAATTAATTGCAAATAATCCTGTTTTGCACAAATCATCTTTTCATTCTACAAAGGGGTAAGACTACTTCCACATGTTGCTTTGCAATGTGTAGTTCTGATCTCAGACATAACAGATGAATTTCTCAGCCCTGCATATGCCTCATAACGCAAGGAAGCATTTGTGAGGGATAACTAATGAGTAGGAGAAAGTGGCAATGTTTAACCCTTCAACTACCCACCAATGCCCCCTTCCAATTGCTGCCAGCCAAACAGAAACTGAAAACAGGGCAGGGTGAGGGAGCTGTATACGCATGCATGTTTGCATCTTCTGGAAACATGAAATTTATCATAATCAGTTTAAACCCTCCCTTTCTACTACGGGCATCTACTTTATCCCTACTTTCAGCTCCCTCTTAAGGCAATCAGCAGGTGATTGATGCCTAGAGGTCAAGTTGTGCCTTCATTCTCCGGATTGCACTAATGACTGAAGAAAAGATGATGAAAGTGAAGTATTAAGGTCGAAACAGATGATCCTGCTAATCAAACCATCTTATAATCATACTTTAGCAAGGGCTTCTCATCAGCTAAGGGCCCTTCCAGATGGAGGGGCTTTCAAGTGCCAGGCAGGCACCCTGATTTGGAACAACCGCCACTTGCTAACTAGCCAGGAGCTAAGTTGACAACCAGACTGAAAGGGACCGTCATTGTGGATAGAGGGGCACTGTTCAAATTTCTGTAGTGGAATGAAAGATTCCCATCAAGACTGAAAGTCCAGATAATAAGACACCTACAGGACTATATTTGAGAAAGGGACGCTGTAGAGCTGAAACAGGGCAACCAAAATTATGAGCCTTGAGTGACTCATAGAAAAATATCTTGTAGAACAGGCATAGGCAAACTCAGCCCTCCAGATGTTTTGGGACTACAACTCCCATGATCCCTAGCTAACAGGACCAGTGGTCAGGGATGATGGGAATTGTAGTCCCAAAACATCTGGAGGGCCGAGTTTGCCTATGCCTGTTGTAGAACCCTGAGGTCCAGTCCCCAGAAATGCAGGAATATGCAGCTGTCCCATTGAACCTGCAATCTTGGTGCTGTCAGCACCACACTCTAACCCAGGCATAGGCAAACCCGGCCCTCCAGATGTTTTGGGACTACAACTCCCATCATCCCTAGCTAACAGGAGCAGTGGTCATGGATGATGGGAGTTGTAGTCCCAAAACATGTGGAGTTTGCCTATGCCTGCTCTAACCAACCGAGCTACCCAGCTATCTCCCTTATGAGGAACTTAACAATGTTTGGGGGTTCTTTAGAAAAAAACGGGGATTTAGGTGGAAAATGACACAAGTGTATAAAATTATGCCTGATTGAAAGTGGATAGAGAGAGGATTTGCTCCGTTTGGAACCAGGAACCACTCAATTAAGCTGAATGTTGGATGATTCATTACAGACAAAAAGGACGTATTCATGCAGCGCATAGTTACACAATGGAACTTGCTGACATAAAATGTAGTGATGACAACCAACTTGAATAGGTTTAATGGAGGGGGATGGATGAAATCATGGAGGAAAAGGCTATCAGTGGCTAGTAATCACCACGGTTATACCAGTATGTTGCACCCAGTTTCAGAGGCAGCATGCCTCTAAGTACAAGTCACTGGTGAACAATAACAGGAGTTGGCTTTTGCTATCACGTCCTGCTTGTGGGCTTCCCATAAGCATCTGAATACAATTTTTTTAAAGGTCTGGAAAGTACAAGTTCAATTTGTGAAATAAAGTTCCATTTCTTTTCTTTTAATTTTTTAACTGTGTTTCATATGTTCTGGGATGAAACGTCCCCGTCCGCCCCATATACAGACACATGTCAGAATTAGAATGAAAACTTAAACCACACAGTCAACAACCTGAAGAGCCTGTGCGGTTAGGAATATCAGGTTCAGATCTCCACTCAGCCATGAAGCCCGCTGGCCTCTCATTCTAACCTACCTCACTGGGGTTGTTGTGGGATTAACTGAGGAGGGTTGTTGTGGGATTAACTGTGTTTAGTTCATCTCAGTCCTTAATTTATGTGGGAGTTTTTCAGTTAAAACTATTGGCCATACCCTTTTCTACCAAGATGTCAGATTATCCCTTTCACAAAAAGTAGCAATAGTCATAGGTGCAACCACCAGTAAATATCCATATTTTTGTCCAAAACTCAATAATGCAGATTTCTGGGGGTTCTTTTAATGTGCTGGTGGGTGATTTTACCTATTTCACATATGAAGTTTCATTTCTAAAACTCACACACCTTTTTTAGGACTCATTCATGTTGTTGTTGTTGTTGTTGTTGTTGTTGTTGTTGTTGTTGTTGTTGTTTTAAACAACAGGGTTGTACTGCATTCAAAGTAGTGCCAAGGTGAGTTTTCCATCAACACAAAGATTTTCTCTTGTGTGACAGAATGTTCTACCCTTCCCACCCCCCACTCCCACCCTCAAATCTATTCTGGGTTTTTCCTGAAGCCTCCAGAGCAGATTTGGGACAGTGTGGGGTGCACGGTGGCAGGGGGCATGGAGAGGGAGGATGTCCCATTGCTGGTGCTCATCCTTGCACTGACACAACTATGTGGCTGAATACTGCTCACAGTCTAGTTCTCTAAATGACTCCTTCGAGCCTGGAGAAACATCGCATGTGCACTGGAAGTGCCTGGGTTCATTACGCAGAGATTTCCATCACCACTACAATGGCAACAATGACCACAGGATTTGTAAGTACACGTAATATTCTTCACATTTTGTACATGGGGAAAGGAGAAACAAGGAACCTTTTTTATTGTGACCCAGACCCAACCAATAGCGCAGATATGCAAACTCACTTACAGAACGAAATCTGAAACTAATCCTATCAATATCAAAAAGCCCAAAGTGATATAAATTATATTTCATCTGGCCTTCCAACATACAGCCTGAATGTCCTCCAAAAATTCATTTTATATGGCAATATCAATGGGACACAGACCTGTTATTACAATCTCTTATTCACAGCTGCAACCTGGGATGTAGCAAATGAACAGACAAGGAAATCACAAAAAAGAAACTAACACCCATCATTCAGGCATTTTAAATATCTATATTAAGTAACCCCTAGATACACAAATCAGAACTAGGTGCAAAAGACACACACCTGGAATTAAAGAACAGGGTGCCTCTGAGAAGCTGCTGAGCACAGGAATTTGTTTTGGGTACCAAAACTGAGCTAAACTCACAATCCTTCTGCACACAATACAATGCTTCTTATGCTAGCAGTCTAATTTGGGGAGGGAAGTCATTTTATTGTTGAACTACCAGAAATCCTTGCTGATCACCTGCATATCACCCAGAGATCCCAATCTCTTTTCTGCCCAGCCTTGGTATACAGCAAACCAAACTGCATAAGAGCACAGCATTAGATGCATTAGATTGCATCTGCACAACCTTAAGCATTTGATCCAATATATCTGATCAATATCAGCAATGGTGTCATGATGGCAAAATTATATATGCATCACAGGGGGATTATGTTCTCCACTGACGGCTCATTAGAAGACTGACATTATAAGAGAGAGAACAAGAGAGAAAAATCATCGTTTTGCCAATTTGCCACCCATTTCTGTCCAATGCAATAATTTTGAACCATAATGTTATGCTGCAACTGTAGGTTTTAGCTTTTTGTGACATCATAGTTTGAACCCTCCTAGATCTGGCATAACCTTCCTGTTCTGTGGCTTACGGTGCTGGTTGGAGCAAGAGTAGTGGCATTATGCTAGCAAAGCAATCTTCACATCTGACCTCTGTTCTTCCAAAGCTGGCCTCTGGGTCAAATCAGACCCACTGACGGTCATCATTCAGTCCACAAGGCTGTTCTCCCCCAGCCATGCCCATCCGCATCACACTAAACAGGTAAAACCATGGCTACAATGAAATAACCAAGAGTGCACTCCTGCATCCTGAACCACAGAGTACCTGGCAACAATTCCCATGGGAGTGCATGATCCTCACAGCAGATGCTAGCATGCAGTCCAGCAGGTTAACAGGTTCAAAGTCCAGTCAGGCCAAGTTCACTCCTCTTCAGCCAATCCAGGGGTCAGGGCAACTGAAGAGCATTCCCCCCCCCCACATACACACAGTCCCAAAGAACACCATGGAACATCCAAGCCATGGTCCAACCAACATGGGAAGCTGAGCAGACCCAGCACCTCAGATCTGCTTCCCTTTTATGCCTTGCATGCTGACTGCAGCATCTGGGCTTGATGAGGCATGTGACCTTCACCTGTTCCAAGCCTAATTCAGCTGAAGAATCACACCCCTCCTACCACAGCTAGCGAGCTGCACCTGGCCAGCTAGTGAGCTGGGCTGTAGGCCCTTGCCTCAGCCTCGTAGAGCACCACTCCTGCTGCTCCCTATACCTCAGAGCCCACTGTGGTCATGGAGACAGGGGCCGCTCTGGCTCTGGTGATGGGTCCTGCTGCTCTGGTTCCTGCGCATTGACCCCTAACCCCTCGCCATCCTCCATCACCCCCATGAGTACTTCCTACAGCAACCTCTCCTTCCCCATCTCCAATTTGCTCTGGTGTGTCCCAATCCCTGCTACACCCCTCGCCAGGATCCCCTTCCTCCTCCCCGTCATCCTGCCACTTCATGACATCCTGGTTCTTCCTCTGCAAGCAGGATCCGCATTTGGCAACATTTAAATGTGGCACTCAGGAGCCCCCAATTAGAGTTCCTGCCACAGGAAGGGCTTGCATTTAAATGCAGCACTGAAGGCAAGCCCCCCACTTGCAACAGGGACTTCCCTTTGCAAATGATTCAAGCTGAATCCAAACTGCTCCTGCATTGGAAAAAAGGAACAAATTAGGAACGTACTTTTAATTCCTTCCTTTGAAGTTAAGTCAACTGACTGTGCCTTTGACCGCTTGCCCACTTATCCAAGTGGCCCATGGTAGGCAGGCTGGGGGGAGAATCTCAGGATCTGACCCACTTGCTGTATCCTGTTCCCCATCCTGGCCCACAGGAAGTCTCTCGAGAAGAGCTTTCATTTTGGTTAAAAAGCCTTTCCTAAATTACATTCCCACCCTAGAAATTAAGTTGTCAACCCAGACCCATGTTAGAAGCAGTGGACAAGAACTACAGGAAACCTGGATTTCAAGATGTCTGGATCCTCTGACTGTCCTAGAATGGAAGTTTCTTGATCATTTCTGCATTCCTTCATTCTCTGTGCCTGATTGGTCTGTGCTTTCTTGTAGACCTCAGCATGGTTAGTCATTCAATTATCCAAGTTAGAATAAAAGGGAATTTGTGGAGCAAGTAGCCGAGTCAAATACAACCCATGAAAATTCACTTTGGTGTCCAATGTAATCTGCTGAAAGGCCATTTTCAGTGATACAAATAAGGGCTACAAGGTGCATGATGAGATATATTATACTGCTGGCACCAGCAGATACTATTTGCTATTGATCCTTTTAATATGATTATGCTTCATCAGGAGATGCCAAGTTCATGCTTAATAAGTATTTTCTTCACTCAGCATTTTAGAATGTGTAATCCACTCACTTAAACAACTGTATAATAAATCATTTTTATTCCAATAATCTTTTAACAAATTAGAACCATTAGGCCAATAATTGTTCCAATGCTTAGGGCTTTCAGCTATTTTGCAAGGTAACGTCTGCAGTGGCCAGTTGGGATGAGGACATCCTTTGCTTTCTCCTTAGAGCAGGCTTCCTCAACCTCGGCCCTCCAGATGTTTTTGGCCTACAATTCCTATGATCCTTAGCTAGCAGGACCAGTGGTCAGGGATGATGGAAATTGTAGTCTCAGAACATCTGGAGGGCCAAGGTTGAGGAAGGCTGCTTTAGAGGTACCTAGGAGGCTGCCTGATACTGAGGCAAACCATTGGTTCATGTAGCTCAGTACTGCAAGCACTGACTGGCAGCAACCCTCCAAGGTTTAAGGTAATGGTTTTTCCTAAACCTACTTGGGAGTTTCTAGGCAATTAACCTGGAACTTTGGCATGTAAAACATGGGCTGAACCAGCAGGCTATGGCTCTTCCACATAGTGTGCGCACGCACGCACACACATTTGTTTGCTTCAATACAATGTCAGCATTCCCACCCTGCTCATTTGAATGCCCTGTCCCACCTCTGAGGCCCCCCAAGCACCCATAAGTCAGCAATTAATTAATTAAAATTAATTTTCTGGCCCAGCCTTCACCATAAGCTCACGGGGCAGGTTGCAAATAAAGCCATTGCAATCACAAAACCAGTAAAATCATTCTGCATCAAACAGAATAATAGAAATTCAATAGAAGAGGTGGGTCCCACAAAACAAAATATCTTAATTTTCGAAGGCCATGGTAAAGAGGTGCATCTTTGGCATATGAGAAAGTGCTATACATTGACAATTCTAGCCACCCCCTAGAACATGCTAGGCGCATTACATGCATACTTGCATGTTTGAGAAGGCTGCACACGCAGAGAGACAAATCCAATGTGATTGGCTCAAATTACATGGTCACTACGCAGATGAAAAGGGGACGGGGGAAGAAATCAACAGTATGATTTGAGTTTACACATACTGCATTTTAATATCTCTGTGTGTGGATGGATGCCTGTTGATAGCAGGATAGGTGTGTCCGCTGGGCAGAACAGGAAGGTACAATCTCATTCCCCCATCGTGAGGAGAAAGAAGTTATAGGGAACATCACCAATGTTGGGGTGGTTTCTTGTTTGTTTGTCACTACATCACTGCTCGGCAGTTGCAGTTGAGGATTATTCCTGTGTCAAGAAAACCCTTCACTGCCAGCTTTATCACACTCACCTTTCCCAGAGTTGGGGACAGCAGCATCTAGGCAAAATTTGGCCTTTTTGAGTGCATATTGTCACTTACTTGAGAACCCACTCAGGATTTTTGAGTGATCAAAATAAACCCTTTTTAAAAATCAGTTTATTTTCAGGAGCATCACCAGGTTTGTGCAACAACCCTCCAAGATGTAGAACAACAGGAGCAATGGTGAATCTCAACCCACTTCTCCACCCACCCCAAATCTCCTGTCTCTGATCGTGTAATGCACACTCATCATACTGAGCAGAAGTTATTCATATCTTCTTTTCTTTCCTCTTAGCATAACAGTAATATAAAAGTAAATCAGTTCTCAATTCTTGAGTGAATCCCTGAATATGAGCAGGCCTTTTAGTAATTAATATTCAATGGCACATTTTTAATCAATGCCAGATGAGGCATCCTGTATCATATAATATGCCAGGCACTTGTCATATTTTCAAGGGAATGAATTAGGTGAAAGGAACTGGTACTTAAAATCATGCACTTCAGTCAACTGTTGATACAGTAATCTTTGTCATAGACAAAACCCACCCATCAATCTCTCTCTTTCATTGATAAGCTACCTTCACGTACCTCTCAGTTAAGATAATATTTATGCTGGCAAGCAAACTATACATCCGTCAATCGTTTCAAAAAAAGAACACAATTGGTCAAAGACATTTTTGTTTTGTTGTGGCATACAATAGTCTTCTTTGAGAGGGAAGTAGAATTTGTCTCTGTGGCCCTAATTGGCTTGTGTCCTATGTATCAGTTTTAAAGATCACAGTCTCTGCGCTTCAAGTTTAATGAAAATCTAAGGAGATCAAGGGTTTACATATTAACTTTTGATAAGGTTATCCCACTATAGCTCATTAGGAGATACACACACACACACACACACAACCCTGATGTAATATAAATACGCCAGTGGTGTATGTTTTCCAGGGGCGGATGCTATGCAAATCAGAGCAGCTTATATTGGGCTGTCTGCCATTCTGTTAAGCATAGCCCTTAATAGCTTCAGATGGATGTATGATGCTGCAGATCTCCTACACATACTGCCATGGTCTAATCCAGGAATGGGGAACCTGTAGCCCTTCCGATGTGGCTGCACTACAACTCCCATGATTCCTGACCATTGACTATGCTGGTTGGGGTGGATGGTAACTGGAGGACCAGAGTTTCCCCTACCCTCTGTCCAAAGACAATTGGTATTTGCCAGAAGACATTTAACACAGGCATTTATAGTTTAAAGTTATATTGCCCAAACAGATCCATTTCAAATTAGAACTCCAAACTTTCCGCGGTCCAGCTCTGGTCTTAAAATGAACCTCAATTAAAGCTCTTCTAAGCCTTGATTCACAGCAGCGAAGTCCATACCCTCCAACATTTATCCAATGAAAAATAGGGACAGCCTTTTCAATAATAATAACAATACCCCACCCATCCGACTGGGTTGCCCCAGTCACTCCAGGTGGCTTCCAAGAAATATAAAAACATAATAAAATGTTAAACATTAAAAAATAAACCTTCCCTATACAGTGGTACCTCGCTAGACGAATGCCTCGCTAGACGAATGCCTCGCTAGACGAAAGGCATTCACTAACGAAAGGGTGACTCACAAGACGAATTTCCCTATGGCCGCGACTCGCAAAACGAAAACGTTTTGCGGTTTTTTCGTAAAACCGAGCTTTCTCTGCCCGTGCTTCGCAAGACGAAATTTTCGCTATACGACAGCACTTGCGGAACGAATTAATTTCATCTTGCGAGGCACCACTGTACAGAGTTGCCTTCAGATGTCTTCTAAAAGTTGTATAGTTACTTATCTCCTTGGTTCGCATAACTCTATACTCTCCAATATTTCTCCAATGAAAATAGGGATGTCCTAAGGAAAAAAACATTCTGGGGTCAAATCAGAAATCGGGGCAGCTTCTGTAAACTCGGGACTGTCCCTTGAAAATAGGGACTCTTGCAAGGTCTGGAAGTCAATGCCAAAGCATCAGGCCTTAAAGACTTAGGCACCATCTGCACTAGGCATGCAAAATGGTATTGTACCACTTTAAATAGTCATGGCTTCCCCCAAAGAATCCTGGGAACTGCAGCTTGCTTAGGGTTCTGTAAGTTTTTAGGATTCCCCACAAATCACGGAGTTACGATTCTCAGAATAGTCTACTCACTCTTCCAAGAGAATTATGGGTATTGAATGAGGGAAATAGGGGTCTCCTAACAACTCTCAGCACCCATAACAAACTACAGTCCCCAGGATTCTTTGGGGAAAGCTATAACTATTTGAAGTAGCATGATACAGCTCTAAATGTGTAGTGTAGATGGGGCCTGAGATTCTGCAGCAGTTTTCGGACAAGGAATGGGGTCACTCCCTCCCACACTTTGTGCTATTTTCTAGAAGGAGCACAGTAACTTGAGGAGCTCTATATGCAGTCCACAGGCTGCAGGTGAATCTCAGGCCACAGATAATGCAACACAACACATGCACTTCATGTCAGCAGTTACAGGTGGGTAGCCGTGTTGGTCTGCCATAGTCAAAACAAAATCGAAAATTCTTTCTAGTAGCACCTTAGAGACCAACTGAGTTTGTTCCTGGTATGAGCTTTCGTGTGCATGCACACTTCTTCAGATACACTGAAACAGAAGTCACAGAAGAACACTTCAATCTCCCAGGACATTCTATAAAAGATCTCAAAGTAGCTGTCTTAATACAAAGAAATTTCAGAAATAGACTGGAAAGAGAAGTGGCTGAATTGCAACTAATCACCAAACTTAAAACCATGGAGAAACCTGGTTTGAACAAAGACATTGGATTCTTATCTCATTATACATAACAAAGCTATCTTTAGCCATCTCACCCCTTACCTTTCCCTGCAAGACTAATTGCAGCCGTTTAGAATCGTCAACAGGTTTTCCACACTTATCAGCCTATCACCCATTCCCACTACCCTTCTGAGTAATACCCCTCCCCACTCCCCCACTATATTTAAGGATCTGGTGACTTCTGTTTCAGTGTATCTGAAGAAGTGTGCATGCACACGAAAGCTCATACCAGGAACAAACTCAGTTGGTCTCTAAGGTGCTACTAGAAAGAATTTTCGATTTTGTTCATGTCAGCAGACTGGGAGACTGATGATGTCATCACCACACACAAGGACCTAGGAGTGTGATCTTGACCCAATCAAACCTTGTGTTCCGTTAAGTGTGCTAAAGACTGCACAAACTTCTTTCCTAAGAAAAACAGATGCACCAGGGGATTGAGGCCACGGACTGCTTTCCTGCCAACCGCTCCCCATGCTGTGGACTGCAAATGCCACCTCTTTGGGGACAAATAGCAGTTTCAGGGGAAGATCTTGATCCCTTCTTGGAGGCCACAGTTCCAGTCTAGACCAGGGAGGCGGTGTGTCAAGCATCTTTAACATGCTATCACTCTAACACTATAGCTTAGCCTTAGTTTAATTCTGGCAACACCAGAATACATGTCAGTCAACAGTGTACTCAGAAGGCTCTCATCTGTGACATATTCAGAATATGATGGTCTATAAGCATTATATATGCAACACATCTTTGAGGCGCCAAGACATAAACACTGCTGTGCAGTAGGGCCAGATGCAACAGTCAAGCTAGTGGCAGAAATTCTGGAATTGTCGTTGTTGTTGGTATTGTCTTGTAAACTTGTTAAAAGACAGGGGTTCTTTATTTTGCTTTTCTCCACGTACTGTTATGTACTGCAGCGGTGGGTGGGTGTGTTGTTTTTTGCTCCCAATAATCATATCTATTACACATGTAGTTCTAGTAATCTCTGACCTTAGGAAATGGCAGTCTTTCGCCACACCATTTTTTCATTCAGCATTTGGTTTTCAAAAGCTAACAGCAGCTCACCTACTATGAGAGCTTAAGGAAACTAGCATGAATGTTACTGGGAGCAAGTTAAAAGGAATGACTCATCTGTTGAAATGGATGCTTATTCATTTCTGTTTGCAGATAAAGCTGAAATGGGAGACCAAACAGGTGGGTTATCTTACTCATCAGGCAGGTATTGCCCCTGACCTATATTCTCCCCCACTGCTGCTTTCTTCAGCTTCGTGTTTCTGGTTCCCTTAGGTCCCCTTCTTCTAGCTCACATTTTCACTTGACTCACCCCCTTTCAGGTACCTATCCTGCCTTCCCAGAACTCCTGTCCAGGGGGTGGCCTGTGCTCACTGGGACTGGTAGGACGAAAAGCAGGGAGCCCAGTAGCTGGTGAAACCAGAGCCAATGACAGGCAGAACCAGCTAATGCTACTTTTGTCCCCATCCATCTTCATGCTGAGTTCTAGAAGGGCAATGTGAGACGGAGGCTGCATTCACACATGGGGTTTCCTTCACCAGTTTAACTCACCATATGGCTAGCACTTCTGTCCTGTTTTCTGACATTCCTTTCACACTGCTCTCACCTGCCCCATTGTATTGTGACCACCATACCACCATGTTGGATTTGCGCATCCTGCATGCACATTTGCACTGCTGTCTGCCCCCCCCCCCAATGATTCATTGCGTGACTCTCCCTCCACATTCTGCCATTCTTCTGGCCATGACTTTTTATGCTGAAATACTGGAGAGGAAATTCTCAGCGAGGAAAGAAAGAAAGAAAAAAAGAAAGAAAGAAAGAAAGAAAGAAAGAAAGAAAGAAAGAAAGAAAGAAAGAAAGGTGCGAGCATCACAGTGAGTGACCACAGCATGAACCAATTAAAACCACAGGAGCATTGAAGTGTAAGACTCCAGGCTTATTGATTGGCAACTTCGAGGCCCCTGCCAGCCCTTCCTACGGTTCTTTAGTTTTAAACCAGGAAGCCCATCAAAGAGAGGTGGGTCCTCTGGCATCTTTTCAAACAGAGAACTAACTACCTTTAGTAAAGCAGAGCACACGAGTATCCAACTGAGGCTGCCATTTTTCAGCCTACTGCTCACTTTGACCCTTTCCCTGAGTTCCTTCCCCTTCCTTTTTTCTCTCTCCTCCTTTTCCTCTTTCCATTCTGCTTCTCAGTCCTTGCTCCTTCCGGGAGGGTTTTTCTCTGCCAAAGACCTTTCACTTCCCTTCACACAAGCTAACCTGCCTACAACATTTTATCGCTTCTAGTTCCACTCTCGCCCTCACTGCAAGGCTTGTGCACTTCCCTTAGCATCACAAAGTGCTCTTGGCCAATTGCTTCCCAGACCCCTTTTACCACCGCCGCAAAATCCCTCAGCTCGTTACCATTTTATAGGTGTCACATTTAACACTCAGCTAACATTGCAATGACATTCATCTCAAAACGGAAGGCAAGTGCAATGCTTATTGCTCTCCATTTGCCCAGCTACAGTCATTCACACAGAAGCGCTGGCCTAAAACTCATGGCCTACAGCCCCATCATGAGATACATTACTTGGATGTTGAGCAGTCCCATGCATATTTGGGAGTGGGATTGCACTTGTATCCATGTTCCCAAAATCACTCCTCTTCCTCAAACAACCCATGACTGTGCACCATTGCCTGTAGAAGAATTCCAGCATGCATGCTCCTTCTTATGTGTAGGCACACCATTCAACTGCAAAACATGGCCAACTGGTTGTCCCAATTGCATGGGGTCCCCACATGAGAGCAAAAGCATTGGAGCTGTTTTTATGGACAACCATGTGAAACTTGTGGCCGCTAAATGATGCAAGAAGAACTCTGCTGCATCAGGCCACGTAGTCAGGCATTCTGCTCTCACAGGTGTCTAAGGACTGCCCCTTTTCTATCTTCCTTTCCCCAAAAATGCAAGTTGTTTGCAGAAGCTTGCAACTTCATGTCTCTTAAAATACTCCAGGAAAAAGCCGTAATGTTCAGTCCCTACCTTCTGAACTACCTCCGGGGCAGCCATCTCCCCCCCCCCAATACAATGACCCTTGCAGTCTCTCTTCCCCACCCCTCCTCCTTTCATGCCTTCCTGCAGTTTTCACTTCCCTGGCTAACTATAGTTTGCCCTTTCACCCAGGCTGCCAAACTATGGTTTCTGCTAGCTCTCCAAGGCAGAACCACTAACTGCAATTCGTATTCTTCTGCAAAAGCACTGCAATCCAACTGTTTGGTGGAAGTTCTTGTGCCTGAAAATAGAAATGCATAAGTAATTTTCAGGCCTCCGGGAGTAGGTAATGCAACGAACTGGCATGAATTTTTTTAATGCACTAGTGTTTTTATTTTCAGTGTTATGGCTGTGATAACTTATAAACTGCTTTAACTGTGCAGAAAAGTGGACCATATGTATTTTAACAGCTCACGTGAATCCTCCAAATTGTTGTTTTTTAAAGCTTTACTTTCACTCTTACATGTCTTTCTCAGAACTATTTATTTAACTAAAGAATATAATGGCAATACAACATGTGGCACATTATCCGTTTGAAAGTGATGGTCGCAAATAATGTATTTATATAAAGCTTTTCCCTTCTTCATCCCAAGAGATCACACCACAGTGTGCCTTTTGCGGAGGGAAGTGTTACAGTTTCATTTGGTCTTTTCACACACTGAATAAAGCTGTACTGTTTTCATAAAGAAACAAGGCATGCTGCTGCCAAGCTTGGTTGTTGTTTTGTTTCCCCCCCCCTTCTCTCTCTCTTTCTTTCCTTTTTTTCTCTTTGCTGTTGACTCCCCACCCCCACCCCACCCCACCCCCGCCGCCCCATCTCTCCCTCTCTCTCTCTCTCTCTCTCTCTCTCTCTCTCTCTCTCTCTTTCCAAAGCCAAGCACATTTCAAATGCTCGTCCTTCCCTGGCTAAGAAGCTCTTGCTTCCCCCAGCAACAGTGCAAAGGGATATACTTAGCTGTTCTGCGGCGTAACTACTGGCAGCACCTTCTTAAGTGGTGACGCAGTGATTGCCCTGTGCTCAGAGAAGAGCCAGAACTCAGTAGCAGAGCACATGCTCTCCATGCCCAAGGTCTCAAGTTCAATCCCTAACACATCCAATTAAAAGCTTGCAGGCTGGGGAAAGCCCTCTCTGCCTGGGACCCTAGAAAGCCACTGCCAGTCATCGGGCAGGATGGACCCTCCCCTAACTCAACGCAAGGATCCTGATAATAGTTCATGAACAGGGCATCTTTGTGCTGTCTTTTGACAATGCCACCATTTAGCTCTTGCCATCATTACCTGCTGTTCCTCCTGTGTACTCATCAACAAGCTCTCAAGAGGAATGGCCGGCTTGATATTTTCAAGCAGCAGCTGCTCATTGCAAACATCCTTACAGCATTCAGTCCAACAACAAGGACAGAGACCTAAAAGTCAGGTGGGTGGATGGAAAGAGAACCTATACAGTGGTTCTTATAGTCTGTTCAAAAGCATAAAAAGATGTTTATAAAGTTTGGGGGGAGTGCAGAACAGGGCAACCCAGCTGGAGTGACTCCACTACAAGGAAAGCTGAAAAGGTAGAAGGTTGTTGATTTGGGGGAAAGGTGCATATACGGTATTACCGGTAAATTGTTCATGATGTAGAGAAAGTGGGGGCTGGCACTTCCAAAATGTTGGTAGAGCTGTAAGTCCTGCCCACCTTGCTAAACCACTCCAACCACTAGAGTCCATTGAATCAAAAGGTGGTGCTTGATGAGAGGGTAAAGTCCACTTTCTATGCCCTATTCATAGAATCATAAAATCATAGAGTTGGAAGAGACCACAAGGGCCATCCAGTCCAACCCCCTGCCAAGCAGGAAACACCATCAAAGCATTCCATCTACACATGTTGTCAGGCCATCACACAGCAAAACAATTAGGACTGCAAGTATCTTTGGGGGGGCAGGAACCATGTACCTGTTTTAGAGCTAGGGGACATGATGATAACATGCACAAAAAAACCCACAGAGAACGAACCATCTGAATACCAGGTCCTAGGGAACAATCAGTGAATGCTATGGTCTTCATGTCCTGCTCATAAACTTCCCAGAGTGATTTTTCTGGCCATTGCAGGGGACAGTGTTAGAAATTCAAATATATAAGCTAGGCAACAAATGACTCCTTAAACCAGGGTTATAGTCACCAAAATGGAATGCCTGGTTGACATTTTTGGGCCACATGGCTCAAAAGTTGTATTTTTCAATACGACTTTTTGGTTCCTGAAATTCATTTTGATTGGGCAGATAAAACAGCATGGATAAAATTCTACAGGGTGTGTTGTTAGTGTATGAAAACAGGCAAGAACCAAGGATCCAGATGGTGGAGATGTCAGGTGCTATCCTGGCGCCCAGGTATCTTCACTTGGTTGCAAGTGACTGATAGCCAGGTGCAAAATGTGTTTGACACCTGGAGAATTTCAAACACCGGCTAGATAGAGATAAAGTTGCTCAAAAAGCCACAAACATCTGGCAGGCACCACATTGGCTTTTCCTGATAAATAGCCACAAGATGGATTTAGGCTAATTGCCCTGCTGCGTAGACTTGCATGGGACTGCAAAGTTAGAGAATGTCCTCATCCAAAGCACATAATAATAACAACATGCAAACTCTTCCATATTAAAACTTTTTAGCTCTACAAAAAGTCCTCTAGCCCCTCACCATCCTACTTAGTTTGTACTGTGATGCATTGGAAGCCCTAACACAGCATGTTATTAACATGGTAAACTTTCTGTGTGCTCCTCATCTGACTGGTGTCAAATCCTGGTATGCCAAAAAGGGTGGTCTCGGAAGCTTTATGCAAGTCTTTTTAAAGTTACATAAATGTCAAGGGCAATGGAGACTGAGGCATGAGCAGCACAGTGAAAGTAGTCACAAACCAACAGGTGCCTGGCAGGTGGCAGACTTTATGATGCTAGTAGATACAGAGGGAATAAGAGAAGATCCATCACATGAAAGCCTGCTGATGACATTAAGGGCAGACATGGAAGAAAATGGCAGCTGCTCACGTCTCAAAGAAAGGAAGAGAACTGGCAGATGCAGCAAGTTTAACACATTGGGGTTATTAATATATAATGGCTTTGTATATAACAGATTATATCCTGAGTATCCAGCTGGATGGGAAAACAGGGCAGGGATTTATAGCCTATTATCTTAAGGGCTCAGAGCAAAGTATAGGCAATATCTACTGCAACGTTAACCATATTACATGAAATTAGGGCTCTGCATCACACAGGAAACCTACACGAGAAGATAAAACCCTCTGCCAGAGCAAAGTTGGTCATGGGGACATGTGTGGGGCATACTCATCCCAGAGCAAAGTTGGTCATGGGGACATGTGTGGGGCATACTCATCCCAGAGCTCCCTGTTTACCTGTTGATTTAGCTCAGAAGACAAATGTTTAAATAGGAACTGAATCAGGGCAGCATGAAGGAGGGTACCAAACAAGCCTAACACTTAAGGGAGCTTCTGTCCCTTCCTAACTAGGGGTAGATACATTACTTTGCTTTCAACTCACTTCTAAGCATGGTCTGTTCTTTCCAAAGAGCTCCTCTGTTAGTTATATCACAACTCATTCACCTGACTGCAGCTAGTTAAAATTTATCTCTGCACAGAAACTAGGCAAAAAAAAAAGTACTATACAGTTGTTGCTGTTGTTTAGATAAGTGCCACCTAATGCAAAATGCCTCTACGCAACTTACAAGTAAATCAAAATATACAATACATGAAAGTAAATTAAACAAACACACGTACATAAAGCAACAGCAGTTTAAACTGCTTTAAACAGAAAGCAAAAAAAGTCACAAAATCCCCATTCAGGGATTAATAATAAACCCAACAATGACATTAAATATAAAATGACATTAAATATAAAATACTAGACACTAAAGCCATCCCTGAAAAACAGTAATCTTTAAAATGCTTAAAACTGATACTACTACCTAAACTACTAAACTTCTCAAAACAACTAAGAAGCCAGAAGGGGAGAGAAAAGTCTTTTCCTGGCACCTAAAATTGTGTAATTAGGTGCCGGGTGAGATTCCCTGGGGACAACATTCAAGACAGGGGACCACGGTTCCTGTATGCTACAATTTGTGAAAACAGAAGGGGAACTAACTCAACCATTTTTTAAATAACACCACACCACATCACTTACATGCATATGAGGGTGAAGCGTGAATATCACAGTCCTAGTCATAATCTTATGGTCCATGGGGTCACGAAGAGTCGGACACGACTGAACGACTGAACAACAACAAGTCATAATCTTACCTGAGTTACTGTATCACTCATCTTAAATCTGGGGGAATTTGTGCAGAAATCCATTAAAAAGATCATCATGCACATTTTTCTATTCACCAGGGTATTTGGGAATTGGGATATCGTGTCCAAATTTCCCCCCTTGTTCTCTCTTTAAGTGGAAAAGAACTCTGATGCCCTTCTCCAATGACAGATGATGACTCAAACCTGCCATGGAATTAGGCATAGTAACATAATCAAAGTCTCTTTTGGCATAAAGAATGGCTCTTGGAAAATAAATATCAGTGTCACTAATGCAAATTATAATGACAAGAGCATTGCTGATCTCAACGTGTGAGCAACAGACAGTGAAGATCATGCACTCCTTCCATCTTGAGTGATCAGCATTCTCAGAGTACTTAGTCCTGAAGAACAGCTATAAAGCAAAGCTTTCCATCCACCCCCAAAAAAGGGAATTACTCCTCTCAGCGCCATGATACTCCTTACCGTCTCACTCTATTGCTTTGATTTCAGACTTTACAGTGCAATCCTATGAAGCTTAGTATAGGATTCCAGCCTTGTTCATTATTAAATGAGATTTTCACCACACCCCCGAGAATGGGCCTTCTCTGCAGTGGCTCCCCGCCTATGGAATGCTCTCCCCAGGGAAGTTCACCTGGCGCCTTCATTATACACCTTTAGGCGCCAGGCAAAAACGTTCCTTTTAAACCAGGCCTTTGGTTGACCTGATTGACATCCTATACCCTTTTAAAATGTGTTTTTTTGTGAGGGGAGGGGACGCCCTCCCATCAGATGTCAAGGAAATAAACTACTATCTGACATTTAGAACACATCTGAAGGCAGCCCTGTTTAGGGAAGTTTTTAATGACTGATGTTTTATTGTATTTTTAATATTTTGTTGGAGGCCGCCCAGAGCGGCTGGGGAAACCCAGCCAGATGGGCGGGGGCTGGATGCTGAAGGGGCAACAGGGCTTAGTGAGCTGGGAGAGCTGGTGACAAGGAGCAGATCAGGCTCCGAGGCTGAAGCAGAGGAGGTGGGTCAAGAGGCTGCTGTAGAATCCAAGGACTCTCCCTCTCCTGTTGTGACAAACTCCCCTTGATCTCAAAGAATGTGCAGAATAATGACGAGGGCAGAAAACAGAGACCAGAGGTGCACAGATGCAGTTGGAGACTGCTTGGGGAACATCTGGGAGAGGAGGGGCCTTAGAAGCGGTGGTAGGCACGGACCTTCAGTCCTGGCAACTGTTCTATAGAGGCAAGACCTACTAGGAAGTATTGTGGAGTTGTACAGTGGTACCTTGGTTTACAAACTTAATCCGTTACAGAAGTCCGTTCTTAAACCAAAGCATTCTTAAAACAAGGCGTGCTTTCCCATAGCACCGGGGGACTCAATTTACACTCATCAGGAAGTGGAACATGCTCTGCTTCCAAGGCAAAGTTCACAAACCAAAACACCTACTTCCGGGTTTGCATCGTTCTTAATCCAAGTTGTTCATAAACTAAGCTGTTCTTATGCCATTTCCTTGAATAAAGAGTTAACTTCACTGACAACTGACTCTGCCTCTGCCTCTTCGTGCTGACCTGCATCTGACTCTAGCCCTGACAGTTGCCTGAGCAGAGTGTAGCCTAAAATGTGCTACTTGGAATACCATTCTCTATCCGAGTGTACTACCGCCACTGCCGGAGGCTGAATACCAGTTGCTGTGGCGCTCAGGTCCTGCTTTCAGGCTTTCTGCTACTGTGAAAACAGGATGTTGGACTCTTAGGCCTTTGGTTTGATCCAGCAGCCTCTTCTTGTGTTCGGAGAAACCTACATACTAATAGCAAACTCATTCTCCAAGTGTGGCTCTCTACGTACCACCCATGAAAAAGAGGAGATATCAGTAGGTTCTGGGGAATCTCAAGGTTTGTAGAATTACCCCCCAAAAAGAGTGGGTGAAAATCTAAGTGTGGGGAAGGGAATTGCCCAATGAAGACTGGGTACACACAGTGGGAGCTGCCTTAGAGTATCCTGAAAGAGGACATAGAAGGCTAGCAGGAAACATGAACAGGAGCTATGGTTTACAAGAGAGGTGCAAATTACAAAACACATATTCTGTTTCTCTCGTGCCCAACACACTCCTGTTCTGAAAGGGATTTCATACAATGATCCACGGCTGTGGCCCGGCACAGTCAATAATGTCAGACTTTTATTTTTTTAAATGGTGTGGAATTGCCATAAGACCTCTTGCAAAATTGCTCCCTGGAAATGACCTATTGTTGAAATGTACCTTAAATTCAAATCCTCTGTTCAGTTAAAACATCAGAGAAATATGCTTTTTGTATTCAGCCTTCAACCTACTAAAGGATACGCCTGTGGGCATACTGAGGGCAGACCAAACCTCAGGAGAGGAAGTAAAGAAAACACAGGTGAACTCAAAAGTTTTCTTTAATGTTTGCGCATGCCCTCTGAAAGCACAAAACTCTTTGCGAGGTGGTTATTAAAATGCAAGTGCTCAATATCCAGAACCTGTCACTGTTTTGTAACACCACATATTTCTGATTTAAAGGTAAGGACAAGTGTTCCGATGTGCCCCTCAGGGAGAGCAATTTGGCTGACAACCCCCACAAGTGAATTTTGAGTATCTATAGGGCCAGTCCAAAACATTTTGCTACCTGAGGCAAAGCAGCAAATATCTCCCAATATACATTTTTTTGCAGTATTCTGAGTATACAGAATTCATATTTGTTTTTCATCTGGAATTCTATCTATCTTCAAAGCCAGCCCTACCATTGGGCAGAAGCTCCCCTCAGATGGCAGAAACTGAATGGCATGGAGTGAACAGAGATCTGTGTACCACACAGCAAACCCTGAGCCTCCTAAATCAGCCTCCTGCTCTCAGGATGCTACCGCATCACCAGGGTGCCTGGCATATGTACATAGAATGGCTGTCAGGAGAGGGGGCACCATCTTTCATTTTGCCTCAAAAAGGAATATGTCTTGTATATACTAATCTCAGCTTCAATGGAATTTGCTTCCACTTGTTGCGTCTGGGATCAGGATATTAAAATTTGTTAATCCTATGGGCAAAGAGAACATCATTTAATACAATGAACCCTGGAAAGTACAAAAATAAGCCGTACTATTAGCGGGATTTGGCTCGGCCAAACCATGGTTTTAGCACAAATGTGTAAGTTCCCAGAGAAAAGATTGTGGCCGCTTTGCACCTCCTCTGGTCCTGCTGCAAAGCTAGACCATTGTTTGGTTTAGCATGTCAGCTGAGCCCAAGCTCATGGTTTTCCTCCTCCAGACAAACAATGAGGCATAAACAAATAGCAAACCTTGGTTACAGTTCACGGTTTGCTTAGAGAGAGGAAACCATGACCCTGAGATTCAAATGACATTATATGCCAAACCATTGCTTAGCTCACAGCACTTCAGCAGCAACAGGACTGGAGGAGAGCAAGGCAGCTGTGATCTCTTCTCTGAGAAACCACACATTTACACTAAGCCATTGTTTGACTAAGATTCATGTGCGAACAAGGTCACATCAGCTGCAACCATGATGGATGCTATTAAGGTACCGTATCCTTTGTATTGCCTCCTTCCACATGCACTCCAGGCTCCTCTAAGAGATAGCTCAGGTTTTGCAGTTAAGCAGTTAAAGGGCTTTCTCAATAGCAGCACCACTTCTGAGGTGTGTTCTTCCCAACACATTTGTTTGCTCTTGGAATACAGGAAGTTGGCCGAAGCATTTATGTTCCTTAATCAGGCATTTGCAGTCTAAGGGTGCCTCCAAACTGTCGTTAGTTTGCAGGAGGGATTCAATAGTGCATCGTGAAGTTTCAGTTTGGAAAACATAAAAGTGGATTAAAGTGCTCTGTCACCCTGGCACAACAAATGTCATGTTAAAGAAAGAAATGTACTTTTTTTGGGT
Organism: Lacerta agilis; assembly: GCF_009819535.1. Classification (NCBI taxonomy): domain Eukaryota; kingdom Metazoa; phylum Chordata; class Lepidosauria; order Squamata; family Lacertidae; genus Lacerta; species Lacerta agilis. Next base: position 23,163,755 of record NC_046322.1, read on the forward strand.
GGTTAGGAAAGTGACGGGAGAAATGTGTGAAAAGGTGTGGAACGAACAAGTGATTAACAGGGCGGTGAAATACTTCATAAGCAAATTGGAACTAATGCTCAATAAAGACCCAATGTAATCTTAAGCTCTGCATATGCTTTCTGTAAGCAAATCAGGTTGAATGCTCAGTATGTAGGTCATCTGCAGAAGTCCTTAGAATGCTCTTGCTGCTGCCAGGGACTATGTCTAACTGATGGTTGAGTTTGGATTTTATCGTTTCTTTTATTGTATGCTTTAAAACATTGTCTTGTAGACTGCCTTTAGAGAACATTTGGATGGGATATAGATTTTAAAACAAAACAGAACGATGGTACAGGCTTCCTGTACCTTGAGAAATCCCTTTATACAAAAAAGAAAAAAGAAAAAGAAATAACCCAACTCGCCTGCATTAAGAAGAGAATAATTCAGCTCTGATGTATTGGCCGAAACACTCTGAGGTAGGTCACTGCTGTGGATATCTACCTGAAGATTTACTCATTTATACGCTCATTAGAGAATTATTATTTTTCCTGGCATAAACTTCAAGTGTGGCTCCAACATTCCCTCTAGAAATTTAGGACAAGGCACCTCATTCCCTCTAATTTCAATGTGCAGGTTTTGAGTGCCATGGGTTAAATGACCAGACCGGCAGCACCCACACAGGAGGAGATATTAGCAGGATTTAGAAGAACCCAAGAGTTACCAGAAGTACACAAGAAGTACAAAAGAAAGTTTAGGAAAGAGGGAGGAGCGACCCTCCACAAAACATTGAGGACTGAGCCTATTCGGTGGTCCAGGAATGCTGACTGCTGGACTGGGACACAAGAGAGAGATGGAGAACCAGAAGATGGGAGAAGGAATGGAGTCTAATGGAATGAAGTAGCCAGAATCTTGAACAGCAGCACTCCACTCTGCAAGATTTTGTTGCAGGTGTTTTTGGTTTTTTTTTTGTTATTATTTGTTTATTTATATTCCACCTTTCCGCACAGTATTCAAGGCAGCATGTGGTTACTTGTTTTATCAGTCCTGAGATGCAGCTTGCTCTGAGAGTGTGAAACTGGCCCAGTGTTCAGTAAGCTTTGTTTGGTTAAGTGAAGACCTGAACACAGATCTCTCCCTGCTCCAAGTGCAGCGAACACTACATCACCCTGGCTGTCAGAACAATGTGACGTAAGAACAGGATGGAGCCAGCCAGTCGTGAAAACAGCGAGGAGCTGCAATCAATCACGGCTCAAGTTGGTTGCACTATGCTTTTTTTCCTTCTCTTGATCCCAAAGAAGGGCGAATTGTCAAGAATGTGATCAACAGTGCATCATTGCCAGGTTGTTGTTTCGGGGAGAGGGTAGGCAGGGAATGGGGAAAGCAATGCAAAAGTGATGGAGTGCCATATACTTACTGGCAAAGGTAGCATTTAATTAATACCCTTAAGGCTGCAATCCTGTACCCACTTATACTTGGGAATAAGCCCCGCTGAACTCACTGTGACTTACCGGTACTTCTGGATAGATAGATATGACTGCATTGTAAGAGAATTAAAATCTGAGCACTGAAAGTTTAAAATGAAAGGAAATTTCCATTAGCCATCACTTTGCACAGCTATCCTGTTCGTATTCTAGCCCGGCACTGCAAGTTGTTCGATGGTAGTCAAAACAGTCCTTAGAAAGTCATGGCCTACTTGAGTGTTGTTAGAAGAAGACTTATTCAATTAAGAGGGAATACTTGCATCAAAGCCATTTACTGGCTTAGATCTAATTAGTCAAACGTAAGTGGCTTGTTTATTACAGGTAATAAACCGATAGGTGACTGCAGCGTAAGGAAACAACACATGATGCCCACAGATGAACTCCAGGAACAGGCTCTAGCTGCGAGGCTGACATGGCAAAAGATGTCAATACTGCAGTTCTATGATCTGCTTTGGAGCCCCGCACCATCTGAGAAACAGCAGAACAGGTGAACTAAGGCCTTTGCCACTCTCAGGAACCCCCATCCCCCCCAAAAGAGCACCCTTTGCTGTTGCATTTCTAGTAGCAAATACAATTTTATTATAGGAAACATTTGGGTTTTAAAACAGGGTTTTAAAGTTGCTTTTAAAAAATACAAAAAAAAAAATACTTTTGTGGGTTGTTGTTTTTTAAAAAATAATTTTTCAGATTTTGAAATTTGCAAACAATTGTCCAACAACCAAAATAAAAAAAAGAATCTCATAGATTCCCCTGGACTTCCCTCCTTCCCTTTGTGGGTACTTATGTTAACTTTTTTCCTCCTGCATCTTCTCTATTAATCTAAATCTATTAAATCTCCATTACACCCATAATTCAACATTCAACTACAAGTATCACCCCAATCCTACTAATAATTTTAATAGTTTACAATGATTTCTAAGGTGAATTATATATTTTCCCCATTCCTTATTAAAATTTTGGTCTTCTTGATTTCTAATTCTTACGATCATTTTTGTCATTTCGGCATAATCCATCAGTTTAATCTGCCATTCTTCTCTGGTAGGGACTATGTCTTCTTTCCATTTCTGGGTTAGTGTGGTTCTTTTAAAAAAAAATATGTATCCAGTTTTTATGTTGTGATTTGCCTTTGAATGGTATGGCACAAAAAGCCAGGTAACTAACTAACTAACTAACTAACTAACTAACTAACTTGTTTATTTATTAAAAATCAGGGTTATAAGCCAATACTAGTTTCTTTGTTTGTGCAGTCATAGGTACAACCTGAAACCTGCAAAGCACCGAGTAAAGCCTGCCTAATCCAATTTCTTCCGCTATCTCTTTCTGAACTTCATCTTCAGACTGTGACTAAATGCAGACCTTGCATCTTCACCATCAAGCCAAATGTGTGTGTCCCCCCCCCTTCCGCTCCTCTGACTGCTTTGTTTAACATCTAGTCATCTAGGAGAACCTGAATGCATCTTCAGTATTTGGTGACATTTGGTTGCTCATAACAACATTGACATTTAGGTAATTTTAGATTTTTCCCCTCTTATGGACCAACATGGCCCCTACACTGTTTTTTTGTTGGTTTTTTATTTTTATTTGTGCTCTAAACATTCTGTTCAAATATTTAAACAAGTAAATAAAGTGAAAGCTCCAGAAGGGAATCTGTGCTTCTTTGTTGGGATGGAGGCAGAGTTGTCTCCCAGACAAGCGTGGGCAGAACATACGGTAGATCTCTCAATCTATGGGTAGATTTCCAGGTGACCTGGTAAGTTAGGAAGGACTGCTTAATGATTGCAGTAACAAAATATTCCCTCTTCCAAAATTTTATGGCTGAAGTGAAGTCAGATGGGGAATGGAAGAAACATGAGCTCCATTGAGTTCCGATACTCGAATAAATTCTGGCGCTCAGAATTCTTTAATGCTAAATGCATGCCTTTCACATCAGGATCTGGTCAGTGCATTTTGAGGTTCTTGTAAACAAACAAACAAACCAAGTAGCAGGGCAGAGTCAACACCTGTATCACTGCAGCTTACTTGGACTGGGCAAAGGCAGGTTGACAGCAGAGGTAGGAGAATACTGACAGGAGCAACAGATTTACTCCACTGCTATGCTCATGCTGCACTCAGCAAACAGCGCACTACTGCAATGTAGGTTCCATAAGCCTGGAGTTTCAATAATAATAATAATAATAATAATAATAATAATAATAATAATTTTATTATTTGTACCCCGCCCATCTGGCCGGGTCTCCCCAGCCACTCTGGGCGGCTCCAACAAATATTAAAATACATTAAAATATCACAGATTAAAAACTTCCCTAAACAGGGCTGCCTTCAGGTATTTTCTGAATGTCAAATAGTTGCTTATCTCTTTGACCTCTGATGGGAGGGCGTTCCACAGGGTGGGCGCCACTACCGAGAAGGCCCTCTGCCTGGTTCCCTGTAGTTTTGCTTCTTGCAGTGAGGGAACCGCCAGAAGGCCCTCGGCGCTAGATCTGAGTGTCCCTACCTTTGCTTTAACATACTCTTGTGAAACTCTGTTCTACTTTGCAAGGAGCAGAGTTGTGCTAGGAATTGGCTCATCCAGCTGCAATGTAAATTCATTCTGTGGACCAAGTTAGTTACGGGCACATATCTGTTGCCCAAATGAAACTCTTTATAAAGAGAGCAGTGTGAACCCATTTGATGAGCGTTCATCCAAATTTGTTGGCACAAAGCTTGCAGGGAGGTTAGATGACGTTGGCTGGACCATTCATTCTGATCTTTTACACAACATTGCCTCAAGCAGGCGTTACTCCACAGCTCCTCGAGCGTTGCCCCGTCATCTTCCTTGCCGCAAAACTCATGATGTTAATTCTCATTGCATAACCTGAATTAGCTGAAATGCACCTGAATCTCACATGCAAAATAGTTGGGTGGGGTGGGGGTTAGTTTGGAAGCACCCTATAAGAAGCATTGGGGAAACAACTGTTTGGTTGTTGATCCATTGCTGCTGCTGCTAGAAAGCAAATTGTTCTTTAGCTGTCCCTGAAAAGATAGGTTCTTTCAGCAAAAAAGAAAGAAAAAAGAACCAGTATTATCTCAGAATGCTTATTATTTATATTGTGCTCCGTTGCACACAGAATAGGTGCAGTACTGGATTTGAGCAGTGACCTTCACAGTGCGTGAACCATATTAAGATTGGTACTGAGCCTCGGGATTACCTTTCCCATTTACCAGCCCCATCTGAAAAGTACTGCCTGCAAACATTTTTAACCAGTCTGCATTTGGTTTCGTCAAGCCTCCAACGGCTATTTTTATGGATGGGCAAGGTCCAGTTCCCAGCCTGAAACAAGGAACTCCTTCGCCATATCTTGTGTCTGCCAGAGACAAGGTTCAGGCCACTTGCCAGACACCAAACCCTTGTTTCCTGCATAACAAGAACAGCTGGTTTGGGGAGGGGGGGGGCTGTGGGCCATGCAAGCCAAAAGGCAGAAAACTTTGGCCAGGGCTCTTTTAGCCAGGTCATCAAATGCCCAGGGGAAAAAGCAATCACACACACTGCTTACTTCCATATAAGCTTAGTGCTGGGCTAGGAGGTGAGAGACCAGGGTTGTACATGCAGTTTGCAAAAGACCAGCAAGTAAACAGAAGTGATGGCTCAGCTGGTAGAGCATGAGACACTTAATGGCAGGGGTGGGGCCTCACTTTGGGCAAAAGATTCCACTAGATGACCCCCGTGGACTCTTCCAACTCTACAATTCTATGATCTCTCACCAAGTAAGCAAATGATTATCAGACTTGGAAAAGCTGGATCAAGTTAATCTATTTTGCTAAAATATTTAAACTGAATAGTTTTAACTGGATTCTGAACAAATGTGCAATTAATTGATGCTATTTTGAAATGTATTCTGTTACTATTTTCCTTACTGGGTTGCGCAAACTACCATTCTGAGTAATGCCTTTTATAGAGTAGGGTAGGAGGCACCGGGGATGAGTCTATGGAACCACAGGGTGGGGGGTGGCAGCCTGCAAAAGGTTTGGGAACCACTGGTGTAAATCAACCTTGCCTTATTAATTAGCTACTCCCACAGTGGGGCAGTGGAGGGAGGACATGGGGTGAAACAGGAGCGACATCATCTATATGGGGCTACACTGGAAGACGACTTGGAAACTTCAGCTGATCTGAAATGCGGCAACCAGATTACTGGCTGCTTTAAAACAGCTGCACTGTTTGCCATTTCATTCCCAGGCCCAATTTAACGTGCTCATGTTGGTGTTTCAATCCATAAATGTCTGAAGAACCTTCTCCTTCCCTACAGACCCTCTTAGGTGCTGAAATTGGCAGAGGGGGCCCTCTTGGTAGTTCCTCCAACCTCAGACGCTTGGGGAGGGAGGAGTGATGGCATTCTCTGCGGTGGCCCCAAAATTGGGGGACTCCCTCCCCACAGAGGTCCACGTGGCACCTTCATTGTACAGCTTCCGGAGAATGCTTAAGATATGTACCGCCTTCCCTCAGCTTTTGACACTTGAGGTGTATGTTTTTAGGACCCACCTTGTTTTTCTGTGACTGTAATTTGCTTTAAACTGTTTTTAATATTGTGTTTTAATGTTGTAAACCACACTAGGACCTTGGGGTTAATAAATAAACAAATAAATCATCCGCCAGAGTAAACGACAGACTCGCCTGGCTCTAGAAAGACTTTTGAGATTCACTGTTGTTGTTTATAACAAACTAGCATAGGTGAGCTCAGAGAAGGAAGATAATGATTAAGTAGAAGTTGAATGCAGCAGTCTTTGATTCTGGGCTTTCCTCTGTGGTAGAGCTATGGGGGCCGTCACAATGAGACCCTGCACTTCAGCATTTACTAGTACACCACTGATCACCTGCTTGACTGGGCAATTATTCTCACAATTACTATGTGTCCCATCCCCCCCACAACTCCTTTAAAATACACTTTCCTGCTTTTTGAATCCACTGCCTTTTGTCCTATTGTCTATAGCAATTCACTCTAATTTCACTGCTTTCTTCCTTAATACAAAAATACAGTACTTAGCTGGGGCCAAGGCAGTGAGAAGTAGACCTTTACTAATCCTCATGTCTTGGATACTACTCTGTCTCTCTGTCCTTAATTACAAGGTTTCTCCCCTCTTCTGACTCATAGCTGACTCATGTTCCATTCAATTGACTGACCATTTTAAGTCCTCTGCCTGTCTTTCCCCATTAGTCTTTAATATTAATTTCCATTTTTCACTTATATTCATTTGTTTTGTCCCAGAATGTGCCAGGATTAGCACTCATCGTTATAAGGTTTTGGCATACTTACAAGCTAAATGTCCACATTAACCTGACAATTTGAGGCTCGGAGGTACCGTAGATGCAATCCCTCTCAGTGCCATGACATCTGCAGATCTCATGAACACGTTTTCTAAGTTATGAAGAAATGTGCCAAACGGAACAGAACTAAAACTAGGATAACAAAATGCCCTAAGGACCACATTTCCTATTAAGGACTATGCTTCCTATTAATATTTCATTATATCCCTTCTTATAGCAGCCTTTTCAGCCAACATTTTTAGGAGAGTGTTTTACAAATATGCCCATCAATGTGAATACCAAGTGAAACACTGTCAAACGTCTTGCTAACAATACATGATAACTATTGTATTATTCATATGAATGAAACCAATTCTCTAACACACCTGCACATTGTCTTGCTACTGATGCTTGGAAACCATGCCCTTCCTCTGTGCATAATGGAAGCAACGTGGGGGACATAAAAGGACAGCAGTCATCACCATGTCCTAGTAGCAACAAAGTTTTGTGCAAAATCGTAAGAACATAAGAAGAAGCTGCTGGATCAGGCTGATCTAGTCCAGCATCCTGTTCTCACAGTGGCCATGCAGATGCCTGTGGGAAACCTGATTGCAGGATCCAAGCACAAGAGCACTCTCCCCTGATGTGGTTTCCAGAAACTGGCATTCGGATGCATTGCTGCCTCCAACTGTGGTTGGCATCCATCTGTCTCAAAAGACAATGGAGTGTGCCTCCAGGGATGAAGTCAAACTGCTGCATTAGAAGCTACCAAAGTCCAGGGTGCAAGCCTGGGCAGTGTGTATGGAGATCCTGGGCTGCCCAGACAACAAGACCCTCCTCTCTGACTCACTGATGTGGTCCAAAGGAAAGCAGAGCAATACATTTGGCACCAGCTTGGCTGCAGGAGTTGCCAGAAGGAGGCGTACATGGCGCCATCCATCTGTCTTAGGGACTCCACTCCGGTTTTATGTAGCGTTTAGTAGGCATCAATAGTCCTCTCTTCCATGAAATTGTCTGAATTGTCTCCCCACCCCCGGGAACAAGTTTCATAGTTTCACCATTTGTTGTGTGAATAAGTACTTTCTTCCAACAATCCTTTGAGCATAAGCAAACCAACCTATTCTGCGTTTAAAAACAAACAAACAAACCCAGGTATAGTAGTAAACTGGCCAACATACCAAAGTGGGCCATGATCTTAAGCTATACATTCCAACACTTTTATCAAGTCCATGCTAGAGGATGGTCATGCTCAGAAGAATAGCTGGAGTGTGTCTGTCCCATCCCAGATTCCCTAAGACAGGAGGTGAATCAGCCCAGACACCTCCTGGCAAGGCAAAGGCATGTGGTCAGGGTCCTGGTGACCAGAGTCCATACCTAGCCAACTCAGAGGCTTCATACTGTCCACCAATTGTACAGCATGATGCTGCACATTTTTAGTTTCTGTTATGCCTAAAGGAGAAACAAAGGAACATAGGAAGTTGCCTTGCTCCAGAATGGACTAGTTTGTCTAACCTAGTACAGCTTACTCAAGTATAGCTTCTTCCAGTAAATGTTTTTCAATTGGACTTGCCAGGAATCGAGCCTAGGACCTTTCACACATGCAAGGCACATGCTCTGCTGCTGAGCCTAAGGACTTGTGTAGCTCACAAGGCTGCATCTCGGACAAGGCGGTTTCGAATTAAAGCTCTACAGAGTCCCAGATGTGTAAACCCGGTGAATTGTGAACTGCACATTCTTACTGCATTTCCCCCCTAAAAGTTGTACAAGATACATAGAATGTTTTTATTCACTGTACTGTTGGAAGAACAAACAATCACATCCAAAACCACAAAGTATTACAACCTACCTTCTATATTAAGAACCAGGGAAAGATCTACAATCCTTGTCTGGCTATAAGGTACCAGTAGATCCTGTAATTAAGCAGCATGCTTATTTTTATTTGATTTGGTATTAACATAAGGCTGCATGAGGAAATCCAGTCAATAAGCTGTTAGCGTTAAAGGTGTTGGAAATAAAGAATACACACACACACAAATGCATTCTAAGCTCAGCAGATTTTATCCCAGTAAAAACAGTATTCTTCCTTACTACTAAAAATCCACCAAGAAACACAGCTTTTTCTTTATGGAAGGGATAGGGAACCAGATGTTGCTAGACTGGCCATGCTGGCTGGAGCTGACAGGAGCTGAAGTCTAACAACATCTGGAGGACTGGAGTCTCCCCATCCCTGCCTTGGGGTGTCATCCCAAACCATCAGTGCCAGTTCCAGGTTTTGATGGGGTTGGGCCCCACCTGAGTGCAACCCACCCCCAACCACAACGGTTGCCTCTTTCTCTTGTACTCAATCTGCACAACCTTCCAGAGGGAGAGGTAAAGGTTTCTGCTCCTCTCATTACCAGATCACTCAGAAACGGCAACTGACCAGGTTACAAGACCAGAGGCCTCAAGATGGGCAGTGCCCCTGAGGCATCACAGGTGCCCCATGTCAATCAGTTCGTTTCTTTGTACCAATTGCTACTAAAGTAATTCTGTCCTTCCACCCATAGTGTCCATTCCTCATTAGGTCTCATATTCTAAGAACTATCTTGGGAATACAGAAACATAGGATACTTCCTTAGACTAAGTCAGATCATTAATTCACGTAGGTCAGCACTGCCCATGGTTGACCGGCCCACGGTTGACTCTCCAGAATTTCAGGGGGAAACCCATCCTAGTCCTAGCTGGAAATGTAGGGAGATGGAACCTGGGACCTTTTGCATGAAAAGTATGTTCTCTACTACTGAGCTATGACACTTGGAACCTGCTAGAAGCGAGTCTGAGCATCCCATAGCATTGATACACATATGAAGAGAGCATATGTGGAGAGCAGACAGAAAACAGATATTTGAAAGACATCCTAGCCAATGTAAGAAAAAGGCAGAGCAGCCAATGAGCCAGGCTGGGCCATGTCTAACCATATCAAGAACCAGCCCTGGAGCCTAATTTCCTGAACCAGGAACCACATCTACCTTCTGCAGGCCAGGATTCAGTTTCAACTTACTGGCCATCATCCAGCCCAACACTGCATCCAGCCACTGGTCCATCTCCAGCTCACTCTATTTCTCTGTTACCTGCCTGTTGATGCCACTGTGCCCCAAATCTCCCAACAAGTTCCTATACATGTTAAACAGCACTGGGGACAGGATGGAGCCTTGTGGCATCTCACCACCTAATAGGCAAGCTGCTAAGGTACTGTCAGCAAATATTGTGATGTGAAACTGACCTGCAGATACAAGCAAAACCACTTTAACAAAGTGTCCCACTCTCTACTCCCAAGCCAAAAATATGAAAAGCACAAACAGGGTCACACTTCTTATCTCTCTTCCAATAAAGGTAACCCATCAATGCCAATCCAATCCCAAACCCAGGCCTGAATCCAGGATCAGAAGCTTCATGCCTATGGAAACCAATCACTTGAAAAACAACATTGAGAGAGGGCTATTGTGCTCATGTCCTGCCTGGGGCTTTTCCATAGGATGGTAGACTTGACATGCCTTTGGCCCAGGGCTCTTCTTTTGCTCTTCTTCAGAGGTGTCATGCTTCCAAGCTAATGCCACATAGCCCTTTTCCATTCAGTGCCTGAAGGCGGCTTTGGGATCATTCAGCTAAAGCAGACCCTCCAGCTGTTGAGGAACTTCAGCTCCCTTCATCCCTGACCACTGACATGCTGGCTGGGGCTGATGGGAGCTGTAGTTCAACAACCATCATAAGAGCTCCCCACCCCTAAAGGCTAATTCACAGGACCAATGTGGGTCTTATTTTTCAATCACAAAGACTTTCCTTCCCTGCAAAGGTTTGAGTGTAGCTTCTTTCTTCTTCTTTCTTCTTTCTTTCTTTCTTTCCTTTCTTTCTTTCTTTCTTTCCCAATGCTAATATGCTACCCCCCTGCCTATTCTGAACTAGAGCTTTTCGTTCTTTTTAATGGCACACATAGGATGGAAAATGGAGAGAGGGGAATTGCACTCTCTCTGGAATCTATTGCCTGAAGCTCCATGTTTCATGGTAAGGCAAACCATGGTTTACCCATTTCCCTTTGGGTATGCTGCTTATTTGTAGTAGGACCAGGCCAAAGCACATCAGTCAGAAAGCTTCAGAGGTTTCGTCCAGCCTTTGACTGGATCAATGTCAGGTGTGAGTGGTCTTTTCCATGACGTGTAAATTAAATATGTGGTAAGACAGCAACAATTGCAACACTGACCCAGGATGATCCCGAATTGAGCTGATGGTGGCGAGGCCCTGCATCAAATTTTCCCACCTGCTTCAGTTTCACACACAAAGAACTTTTATTATCACAGATGGAAAGTTAGAAGGCTGGCAGAAGAAAAATGAAACTCAAATGCAGGGGGGACGGGAATAACTTTTAAAATATTGATATTTTAATGACTCATTTACTGATCACATATGCTCTCTTTTATATGTGACAGATTTTTTAAAAATGGTATATGTAAGGAAACTGACATAAGGATGAGGGTGGAAATGTTCACTGGACAAGAAAAGGAAATTTTGGATTTCTACAGTTACGTATGATGCTCAGCGATGCTGATGCTGCCACCCAATGCCTTTAAACGTATTGCTTCAGTGCTGAGGAGAGCAGTATTCAAGACAAGAAGCATCATTAATAAAGCTTTTAACCAAGCACCACATTAATTGGGTCGCTTGGAAAAAAACCCTCTTCCTGTTACTCCATTATAATCTTCATAAAGGATGTGTTACAGCAATCCAAGAGGCTCCCTCTCTGCACACCTTTTAAATAAATAACATGGAATTCTTGCCATGCCTGACAATACATAGGTACTAGGACCTTTTCGAAAGCAGCCTCTCCACCCACTAAAACATAAATAAATCCTAGTCATTCTTTTATAAATCTTTCCATACCTATGCATTATCAGGCATTGTTAAACAGTATGCATCTAGTATAAGCAGATTTATCCACTTTTCTAGAGCATACTGTTTAACACCGTGTAAGCAAACCCATCTTATTATATAACAAAATAGAAGGGCTATATTAAGTCACACTGCCTGGATTGTATAAGGGAGCAAAAAAATAATAAAAAATATGCAACTAATCCTAATGTTTCTTTGACGTTGCACACAAAAGAAGGGAGGGAAAAATAGTCCCCTGTGGCATGCATTTCTTAGAGAAAGCATCATTCATATTCTGGTGCATACCTAGCAAAAAGGGGGTGGGGCAGAGGGAGGAGAGGAGGAGGAAAAGCATAAAGGAAAAGGGAGGAAAAACAGTCCCTTTTCACACCAAATACCCCTTCACTGAAGCAGGAAAAGACTTGTCTGGAAAAAACACTGAACCTAAGAATAAACTTGAAAGAGTTAAAACAAAAACAGAAGTTCTATTTTCTGTTAAAGTCATCAAATTCAACAATGGCGACAAGAAAGGGGGTGGAATGTGTTTTCATGGTGCTGGATTAAAGGAAAAACAAGAATGACATCATAAAATGTACACATTTTCCTGCTGGGTTTCTCTTGTGTTGTAAAACTTGCATTATGCCCCCGTGTGGGATTTATTTATTTTAATGCACCTCTCGATCACAGTTCCTCACTTGCATCGCCATCCCTTGGTGCTAAGGAATCGATTGTCACAGCGTACAGCAAACAAGTATTGGGATAACTCCACATTGAAGTGTGCAGCAGTTTACTCACCATATCCACGAATGCCTCCTGAATGGAAAATTGTTTACATGCATCATATTCATGGTTCTATCGGCCTCAGTCTTTTCCTTGTCCAAAAAGCTTTATCTGTTACGGAATTCATAGATACATTCCGCAACAACTGCAGCATCAGTTAGTGTCATGGGCTATTGCAAAAAAAGTATTGTATTCCACATAAGTGAGAATCTCCAGGATTCAAGGGCAGAATTTCCAGAAGGTTTTCTAGGCTATGCGTCCATCCATTAATGCAATTCACTAGTATTCGTTTTTTAAAATCACAAAAGGAATCATATATGTTTAACAACTTATCCTAAATGAAGGCAACGGGTTCCCTTGATAAATCCCAGGTATAAATTAAAGCATCTTCTTGTGCAGCAGCATTTTAGACAGTAAGAAAGGTTAGTCAAAAGAGAGTTCCTTGCCATCTGTGCTAGATCAGTTTTTTAAGAGGAAATGCAAAACTTCACATGGTTTGCCATGCTGTCCTTTAGAAACAAGATTGCTTTTTCTTCCTTCTCCAAACCATATTCATCAGTGGTTGCTTTAATTGTGTTTCCTCTCTTTGCAAAGAAAAGACCAGACAAAGAATGGAGGTTGATCCAATACAGAGCAAACTTTTCATCGGGAAATGTAGGCTCTCCACTCTCTGCTTGATAGGAGGAAGCCTTAAGGAAGTATGTTATGCTATTTTCCTGCTCCATAAGATAAGGACTTACAATGCACTGAAGTTGTTGGTCATGATCCCACTCCAAGTTGCCATTTAAACCCATAATAAAGCTGTCTTCGACCTGGAAGCAAAAATGACTAATGCTGCAATATCACACAGACTTAGGAGGTAATAAGTCCCATTAAAACCACTGAGGCTTAACTTCTGAGTAAACACACCGAGGATCGTGATGGAAGTAATCGATTCCTTTGCTGCAGAGGAGCCTTGTTTTCTAACTAATATTCTACTTTGCATTTAAAACTATGTGTGCACCTCCACGTCTTGGCAGAAAGAAGGCGGGAGAGCTTCAAGGTCCTAATAATCAAAGAATCCCTTCCCTGGAGTTTCTCCTCTTCTTTTTTCCAGTTCTCCCAGCAATCGGCTTCTCAACACCGGTTATTCTTACTCCTGAATGTCATTGTCTGGCCACATCCTTGGATAGGTAGAGCGTGAAGTTCAGGCAAAGCCAGCCTTAGACTTTCCTGACCAAACGATGCAGGCAGCAGGATGTTGCTCGTCTCCTCCTCCTGCGAATTCCTACCGTGCCCCTTAGACCCCCTTTGTCTCCTTTTCTTACGGAAGGGCTCAGGACACTTGCAAGGCGAGTCTGTGCCACGAGAATTGTGCAGCAGAATTAGCTCCAGGCTGCAGCGAGCGCGGCTGCCCGACAGAGGATGTGCTCGCGTCAAGGGGCCCCTCTAGGTGGGTTCTCCATCCTGCCACCGCGGCTCCTCTGGCGCTTTTCACCGACGGCTCCGAGAGGGCGCCGCTCCGTTACTAGCAAAAGGTGGGTGGCAGGAAATAGAGCTATGCCTTTTTTTAAAAATTAAAAACATACACAAAAACCGGCTTCCCTACCTTCCAAGCGCCCTGCTCCTTAAAAGCAACCAACACGCCAAATATTCCACCAGCGGCTATTTTGCAAGGTTTGCTTTTTTATTTTGGAATGACACGATGTTCAAGCTCCCTCCTTTTGTTTCCTTTCTCTTTTTTCCCCCTCCTCGCTAAGGGGCGGGAGGGGGGCGGGGACGCTCACCAGGTCCACCCGGGCTTTGCATTGCCTAAGCAGCAGTCGTGACGGATCAGGCTAGTCCCCACTCAGCTATTTGGGGAGGAAATCCTGTACGACGAGCGTCACACACAAGGACAACAATCCCATAAACGGCTCGCCCCGTCATAAAAGGCTCCTTGCCGAGGAGTGTCCGCGATAAGAGGCGCCGCGAGCGCGCTCTTTTGGCGCTGCCTATTTCCTCTACGCCGGCGCGCCGGGCTGCTGCGCGCAGCAGCTGCTCGCCTCTCCTTTGCCCCAAGGAGCCCGCGGCCCTGTGGTCATCGGAGAGCGAGAACCAGGCAGCAAACTGTTGGGGACTAAGGGGATCTTGGGGGCGAAGGTGCCTTTGTTAGGAACAAAGCATCTGCTGCTGCCGATTGGTAGGCAGACCGGGCGCTCTCCCTCCTCCCCGCCCCCCACCGGCTGCAGAGACCGGGGCGCCGGGAAGGTAGAAGGGGGTGTGGCGGACGGGGCGATTGCCAGGGCGAGTCACGCTGCTCCAAGTTTCCTTCTTTCTCTCCCCCGCTCCCCACCCAGCTCCATTTCCAATACATGACGGGTCAAGCGGGGTGCAGACTGGATGAGCACGCAGGAATAATACTGTAGTGAAATAATAAATGCCTCCATCAAAGGAGGGGATCGACGTTTGCGATTCAGTTTCCTTTCTCGTTTGAGCTGCAGGTTGGTTGATTAAATACACCAATCTGAGAAGGCTGCAAAGTACACTGAAAGAAAACACGGAATGGAAAAACAAAATGAAAATGAAATGGAAAAGAACCATTTCAGTCTAACGCAGCCTTTGGCCAATTCCATTCAGAGCCCGCATTCTCTGTCCAAGCTGTTGGTAAAGGCTATGACTCATCTTGCTGTAGAATGTCTTGTACGCCGTGGATGCGACACTATTTTTTTTTCTTCCTTTTTCCCTCCCCTTTTTTTTTGACTGAAACGCTGGGATTGCCTAAAAGCGTCTGGGTTATTGGCGCAGTACAAGAGAGGGAGATTCTGCCCCAAATAACAGTATGAGTAATAAAGAAACGCAGCACACAGCCACCGGCCGGAGACTGTAAAAGTATCAATACTGTATATACAAACACGCAAGGATGAGTTCACACGTGCCTGGCACTTGATGGTAAGTGCTGCTCCACTTGGAATGGACTGCCTTGGAAGGCAGCAGACTCCTCTTCATTGGAGGTTTTTAAACAGGTTTCTTTAGCTGTGATTCCTGCATTGCAGGGGGTTGGACTAGATGACCCCTGGGATCCCTTCCAACTCTATGATTCTGTGATCACTGCAGCATGAAGCAATGAATGGGGAAGAACAGCCATGACAGATCATACACCAGAAGCAACATTCTCATTTCATCACACTATCCAACCAAGCTCCTGTGTGTAACCTCCTTCCAGTAACACAGATCCCTGAACCAGTCTGATCAGGATGCACAGACAGTGCCAGACAGAGGCAAAGGGGAAAGCACCACGCACATAAGCTGCACTCCTGCCACCCTGCTGGAGGCTGGTGGTACCTTAGGGAAATGGGGCACGGCCCCACCAACCTCAGTCTGCGCTCACCCACCTGCCTTCTTACAGCCACTCCAGGAAGTGGCACTGCCTATCGGCTTCCTCCTCCTTAGTCTCAGTGTGGTACAAAAAAGCAGGGAAGAGGACGGGGACAAAACTAGCTGGCTCTCAAGATGGAATAGCTCAGTTGGCAGAGCATGAGACTCTTAATCTCAGGGCCATGGGCAGGGGCGTAGGAAGGGGGGCAGGGAGTGGACCGCCTCAGTGCCATCATGGAGGGGGGTGACAAATCAAAGAACAATTACTGCCCTACGAGGGTGGTTCATTAAAAAACTTTTTTAAAAAATGCTTGCTCCAGAGGTCTTATCTTACTACACTAGGGATTATATAGCTATATCTGAAATTTCATGCATATCAGTTAATATCTTGACCCTCCTCCATGAAAATAGCTGTTTACTTGGCCATTTTCCTATGTCCTGAAGGCTGAAATTTCAATTCAGTGGAGCAGGGTCAAGATATTAACTGATATGCATGAAATTTCAGATATAGCTATATAATCCCTAGTTTAGTAAAATAAGAGCTTTGGTGCAGGCTTTTTAAAAAAGTTTTTTATGAACCGCCCTACTGCCCTACCCTCCGCTGGGCTTCCCTCGCCCACCGCCAGTCTCCGTTGTTGTGTCTTTATCCGTTGTGTGTCCTGTCTGAGGGGAAAAACAGAAGAAGGATGGCCATCGGTCAGGGATGGTCTAGTTGAGATTCCTGCATTGCCCCAGGGGGTTGGCTAGTTGACCCTCAGGGGTCCCTTCCAACTCTACAATTCTCTGGTGCAGGCTTGTGCAGAGTTTTAGGTACAAGCTGGATGCAAGGGGTGCATAGGATTGCAGCCCATCTTATGCACCGTCAGCTCGGGAATAAGTCCCACTGATCATGATGAGACTAGATTACTGCTGTGCAGTCCTGTTTTTTAAATAAATGTTTTCCTTTTCAGATAATACAGAGCATGGTGAAATCACAATAAATAAAACCTCCCCTTCAGTAGTTTCAAACACTACTACAGGTTCCACATAATATCTGCACTGCATTGTTTACTGTGACAGCACCTGAACTTTGGAACTCCCTGCCTATTGCAACAAACCACGTGCCTTTGCTAGACTCTTTTCGGGCACCTGCTAAAAGCATTCTTCTTTAGGCAAGCATACCTAGATGCTTAGGAAGTTGAAGTAATTTTAATTTTAATATTTTAGCTTTTGTATGTTTTAAGGTAGGATTGTTAACTTTTCTTGATTTTACTGCTGTGGTGTTTTTTGTTTTTGTTTTGGTAGACCACTTTGCAGGTTTTTAAAAATAAATTTTATTAAATAAATAAACAATAAATATAAATAAAACAATACAAGCCAAAACACAATCCATCCTGTAGATTTAAGTTTCTGTCCATAGTCACCTACTTGCTATCAGAGGCCCAGAATCCACATTCCTTTGTAAGAAAATATGAAATAACGTAAAGCCATTTTTTGCAGGCAAAAAAACCAAACAAACAAACAATGGGGGCTGACAATAAATTTTCCGCATCGGGTACCACTTGACCTTCCTATGCCTCTGGCCATGGGTTTGAGCCCCACATTGGGCAAAAAGCTCCTGCATTGCAAGGGGTTGGACTAGATGATTCTCATGGTCCCTTCCAAGTCTACAATTATGTGATTCTATTATTCTGCCTGCCATTGGCTCTGGCTCTACCTGTTGCTGTGCTCCCTGCCATGAAAGTTACTGAGAGATTGGCTTGGCATGTGTCTGTTTGTCTCTAAGCACATCATCCCCTGCCCCTGAAGTGTGCATGAATTGGCATGCATGAAGGAGAGAGAGGGGCGGGGAAATAAATAGATGGTGGTACTGTCAGGTCAGGGTTTGGAGACAAAAGTCTAGGTCCTTGTTCAGTGGATGAGAAGAAGAGTTTTGCAATAAGCAAAACAACACTTATGGAGCCCTATAACTCACTTAAGACCATTAAGTTCAGAGTCTAAAATTATTATTATTATATTATATAAAATTATCCAACAGCACCACTGGAATTGGACAATGGCTGATGGGCTCCAGCATTCACTTCAAAAGATCCCCCAAACTTGCTTTCATGCAAAGACTTCGACTTGACCATTCTTGCCCACTAAGAAGTGCCCCACATAGTGTTGAATTGTCAAGGCCCAATCAATACCAAGAGATACTGGTAAGTCCCATGCCAGTGCATAAAGGAAAGAAAACATTCCAACATAGGAGTCTACTGGGTTATTCCAGGTTAAACTACTTGCCCATCCAGGTTAAACTATTTGTCCCATAATTGTCTATTAAGTATTATCTACTCTGACTGGCAGTGTCTCTCTGGGATCTCAATACTTAATAACATTATACAACTCTGTAAGTGAAATAAATGTTTAACATTCATCTGAATTTTAATCTTCTTTATTAGAATGGGCAGTTGTGAGTATTAAATAAAACAATTCTAAATGGAAAATGTGGTGATGTCTTTGCTAATGCTGGAGGCTTGGTGTTTCATTAGTTAGATTATCCATATTTTCCATAATTGGAAGTTCTGACATTAATACTGCATCAGGTCATGTTTTCCTCAGAGATCAGATTGCTCTTAAGTCAGAAGTCATGGTTGGATTTGTCCTCCCCTGCCACTGTGGCCCCCATGGCATAGGAACCACTTCCCCAACCCATCCAAAGTGTGATCTTGCGTGGTGGTGGGCTGTGTGTGAATAATGAATGCATCAAGGGAGGCAAAAGCTGTTAGCATGACAGTCCCATCGCAGCAGTCCTGCGTAAGCAAATACAGTTGCCCTCCATCTCACAGTGGTGAAGGTCGGAGCTACCATACTTGTTCCCATTGCACCCTGCACATCCTACACCTTCAGACAGCCACGGCTTCCCCCAAAGAGTGCTGCGAATGGTAGTTCATTAAGAGCACTGAGAGTTGTTAGGTGATCCTTATTCTCCTCAGAGTGTGACAATTCCCAGAGTTCCCAAGAAAGGAGGCCTTGATTGCTTCAGCACTCAGGGGTCTCCTAACAACTCTCAGGAAACTTTGGGGAAAGCCATGTATGATTGTGCTTTAAATGTATAGTTTAGACAGGGCCTAAAGCAGATGCTCAAATTGCAAACATGCGCTGGATTATGGAGAAAGCTAGAGAGTTCCAGAAAAACACCTACTTCTGCTTCATTGACTACGCAAAAGCATTTGACTGTGTCGACCACAACAAACTATGGCAAGTTCTTAAAGAAATGGGAGTGCCGGATCACCTCATTTGTCTCCTGAGAAATCTCTATGTGGGACAAGAAGCTACAGTTAGAACTGGATATGGAACAACTGATTGGTTCAAAATTGGGAAAGGAGTACGACAAGGCTGTATATTGTCTCCCTGCTTATTTAACTTATATGCAGAATTCATCATGCGAAAGGCTGGACTGGATGAATCCCAAACCGGAATTAAGATTGCCGGAAAAAATATCAACAACCTCAGATATGCTGATGACACTACCTTGATGGCAGAAAGTGAGGAGGAATTAAAGAACCTTTTAATGAGGGTGAAAGAGGGAGAGCGCAAAATATGGTCTGAAGCTCAACATCAAAAAAACTAAGATCATGGCCACTGGTCCCATCACCTCCTGGCAAATAGAAGGGGAAGAAATGGAGGCAGTGAGAGATTTCACTTTTTTGGGTTCCACGATCACTGCAGATGGTGACAGCAGTCACGAAATTAGAAGACGCCTGCTTCTTGGGAGAAAAGCAATGACAAACCTAGACAGCATCTTAAAAAGCAAAGACATCACCTTGCCAACAAAGGTCCGTATAGTTAAAGCTATGGTTTTCCCAGTAGTAATGTACGGAAGTGAGAGCTGGACCATAAAGAAGGCTGATCGCCGAAGAATTGATGCTTTTGAATAATGGTGCTGGAGGAGACTCTTGAGAGTCCCATGGACTGCAAGAAGATCAAACCTATCCATTCTCAAAGAAATCAGCCCTGAGTGCTCACTAGAAGGACAGATCCTGAAGTTGAGGCTCCAGTACTTTGGCCACCTCATGAGAAGAGAAGACTCCCTGGAAAAGACCCTGATGTTGGGAAAGATGGAGGGCACAAAGAGAAGGGGACGACAGAGGATGAGATGGTTGGACAGTGTTCTCGAAGCTACTAACATGAGTTTGGCCAAACTGCGAGAGGCAGTGAAGGATAGGCGTGCCTGGCGTGCTCTGGTCCATGGGGTCACGAAGAGTCGGACACGACTGAACGACTGAACAACAACAAAAGCAGATGCTGGTGGCGCTGTTGGTTAAACCTAAAGCAGATGCAGGTGGCACTGTTGGTTAAACCACAGAGCCTAGGGCTTGTCGATCAGAAGGTCGACAGTTCGAATCCCCACAACGGGGTGAGCTCCTGTTGCTCGGTCCCTGCTCCTGCCAACCTAGCAGTTTGAAAGCACGAAGTGCAAGTAGATAAATAGGTACCGCTCCGGCGGGAAGGTAAACGGCGTTTCCATGCGCTGCTCTGGTTTGCCAGAAGCGCCTTAGTCATGCTGGACACATGACCCGGAAGCTGTACGCCAGCTCCCTCGGCCAGTAAAGCGAGACGAGCGCCACAACCCCAGAGTCATCCACGACTGGACCTAACGTTCAAGGGTCCCTTTACCTTTTTAAAGCAGATGCAGTAGCCTACATTTTTTCACTGGAGGAGCAGCTCTGGGACCATGAGGCATTTAACCCTTTCTCCCAACACCATTTCCTCAGTTTAAATCCCCCACCCCACTGAGGGTTGCCACCTGTCCGGTATAATACAGGATTGCCCTGTATTTCAATGTGAAATGTTAAATCATTCTTTCTCTCTTTGCCAAATTAGGGGTCTTTTCCCAATGCATGTGTTGGTCATATATTTAAGCTCTGGGTAGCCAAGCACAGAAAGATTTACAAATTTATGTGTGTATGTCAAATTCCAGAGGGACCATCCTGTTAGGCTGCAATGGATTATAATGGATTGCTTTGAAGTCACTTCAGCACCAGATGAAAACACAAACTGGCCCTCAACTTCCCCATCTTGCCTTGTCCTGTATTTTGGCAGAACAAAGGTGGCAACCCTAACCCCACTAAATAGATATACTTGTATCACGTCTGTCATTTTTCCCACTGTGGGTCTAATAGCAGCTCTGGGAGTTCCAAAAAAATCTCCCAAACAACAGCTTCAAAAGATCCAAACACCTCCAGCAAATGCCTGTTTTAGTTCATCTCCAAAATTGAGCACCTGCCTCATCAGAATAAAAGCAGCTTCTGCCTCACCTCTTGAAGAAACGAAGCTGCATCCATTATACCATCCTGTGGACACACCAGAGTGTTAATGTGCATGTGGGCTGGAACAGATCCATTTTTTCCACATGCACTTTTGATTGCTTGTTTTGGTTTGTTCTTGTTTTATTGTGTATTTTGTGTTTTGATCTTGTATTTTTATGCTGTGAAGAACCCTGAGATCTTTGGGTGAAGGGTGGTATACAAATTTAATAAGCAACAACAGCAGCAACACTGTCTCAATGCTTCCTCCACCACAGTAGTGGAGGCTGCTTTATATTTTGTCAACATCCTTCTGAAGCCAGTGCTTCCAAGGCAGTATGAGAAGCTGTAAATTCAGCAGCAATGTTGAATGTTGCCCTCAATTTGCAGATTGTTCTTCGGGTTCATGCAAACCAGTTGTGGATGTCGCAACAGCACACTGCAGACCTGCGTTTGGCTTGTTGTTTGCTATAAACTCTTTAATCTGTCAGGGTGCTTCCAGATGGAGGATGTTTGTGGCTTCATCACTACCAGTCCCAGAGGGGTTGTGATGATCTTAGCACTGATTTCCAGTTGCTGAAGAGCACAGCAGGGAATTAGCAAGGCCAGCAGATGTGACAAAGTGCAGAGAAGCGCCTACTCTGGGACTACGGCACACAGTGCTGCAAGACTGTGTACCTCTCTTTTCATCCCCCAAGAATGCTTCCTGCCCTTGTGGTTTAGAAGTAAGTCATTCAGTCAGCTGTATGGAGGCTGTTGTTTGGATATAGTCTCAGCAAGGATATTCCCTATCGTATCACACTACCTTCAGGCGTACGTGGTTTTCATCTTAGCCCTTTTCTCCTGAATTGCCACCCTTGTTAGCCCATTTTTATAGAGCATCTAGAGGATCTTGTCATCAGCCCACTGCATTTCCGTTCTTTTTTTAATGCTGCCCACCTATGCTTTTTCAGATCTTTCTTAATAAGAAAATGCAATTGCAGCAGCAGTCAGCTGTCAGGGACGGGTGGGACGAAGAGGAGTGGTGGGAGACACCAGCCAAGGAACCCCCAAGGGAAACCCCAGAGAAGGAAGGCTCAGAGCCAGGGGAATGGTGGTGGAACAATGAGGAAAGGTCAGAGGGAGAAGACTGGGAGGAGGGGCTGGGCGCTGAAGGGGCAACAGGGTTTAGTGAGCTGGGAGAGCAGGTGACAATGAGCAGTTCAGATTCCGAGGCTGAAGCAGAGGAGGTGGGTCAAGAGGCTGCTGTAGAATCCAAGGACTCTCCCTCTCCTGTTGCAACAAGTTCCCTTCCTCCTTGGTCTCAAAGAACGCGCAAGATAATGAGGAGGGCAGAACAGAGACCAGAGGTGCGCAGACGCAGTTTGAGACTGCTTGGGAGACATCCAGGAGAGTAGGAGCCTTAGAGAGGTGTGGAAAGCTCCCACACCTTGAAGTAATGGTGCATTATTCCTCCCTATTTGTAGGTTCGGTCCATTTTATTTATTCCCCATTGAGAGCAAGTAGGTTTGCATATCCTATTAATTGCCCCAGTTTCTCTACCCTCATTGAGGAGATGGAGAATTTCATGGTTGATCTCTCATTCTTAACCTTTTGATTTCATACCAATTCCCTCCCCGATAAAACAATTAAAAGAAAATAAAGGAAAGTAGCAATTAACATACACAAATGGTGAAAACTAAAACTGATACAATATAAGGGAAATTAAGGGAGGGCATTCAAAATGCACTCAGTGAGAAATAATAAATAAATGCTTACACTGCAGACGGGAGACTCTCTGTTTGCCTGGTATGAGTGTACCAACAAACCACAAAAAATACAAGTTGGATCAGCACATTAACCTTTCAAAGACATACTTCCAGCATTCAGTCTCATAGCAAAAATTCAGTCCCAGAGCACATTCACCCACCTGCTCATGAATACTGGGAATTACAGTTTGTTAAGGAGGATGCTGGGAGCTGTAACTATGTGAAGTGCAAACTACAGCTGCCAGGATTCTTTTTTTTGGGGGGGGGGTGAGGGAGATGTGTATTCACTGTATGGTGTGTACACAGCCCAAGCATCCTGTTTTCTGGTGAAGTATAGCTGGCCACCCTGTCATCTTCATTCTGTTCTACATCCAAACGCAACAGTAAAAACTGCCCATCCTATGCACACATATTATAGAGCACCCAGAATCATAGAATCGTAGAGTTGGAAGGGACCCCGAGGATCATCTAGTCCAACCCCCTGTGATGCAGGAATCACCTGCCACTGAACTCGGCAGAATCCACTTCTAAGCAAGCATGATTATGATCAGGCTGCAAGTGATGCTTCCCATTTCTTAACTGTGGGAGAGGAAGTGAGCTGTCAATGGCTACTGGCCATGGTGGTTATGCTCTGCCACCACAGACAGGAGGCAGCAATGCTTCTAAATGTCCATTGCTGGAAATCACAGGAGGGGAGAGTGCTTGTTCTCATATTCTGCTCCCTGGTTTCCAACAGGCACCGTGAGAACAAGATGCTGTACTAGATAGGCCATTAGCGTGATCCAGCAGGCTATTCTTATGTTCTTATGTGACATTAACCAAAATGTTTACATTAAATAAAGTGTTCTGATGCATGCCCCAAGTTACACTTAGTACTGGTTTAACGGTTCATCCTTTCTACTGCTCTTAAGATTTAAAAGAGTCATTCCAAGAGAGATTAATGGCCTCTGGTGTCCTATTTTCCCTTGTTATTGTTAGAAACGGACTCCGTTGGCACAACGACTCGTTAATGAGACAGACACGGCACCAGCTAGTGGGTGTGGTAGCTGCAACGTGTCAGAGATTTGTATCATATGTTGCTGAGTGAAAAGGAAATGCCGTAAATGTAACCTTTGAGGTCTGACTATCAGCGGATCCATTCCATCAGCATGGGGTTTGTGGAATGATGAACGGATCTCGGGACCCAACGCCATGCCAACCCTTGCCCTGCTTGCTGCTGTCAATAAAGATTTGGCCTGATTTTATCCCATCACCGTTGTACCATCTGGTTATTTTGCTGCTCTCATGGGTCACATAATGCGCCTGCCTGGGAAAATAAAATTGCTCTTGACTACTGGCACCATATTAAAAATGTATTCATTATTATCCATCAACAATAAAACATTAGCATAAGTATTTAAAGCTCAGTCAGATATATCTTTTGAAGATGGTCAAGACCTGTTTTTAAAACCAAAATGTTGCTTTGTTACTCTTCTCATTTTGAATTTCAGACCTGTTAATATTCCATGCCATTTCACCATGTGCGGTATTATTTATACTGATTACAAGAAACACAGTCAAACCAATTTATTTCTGCATAATACTGTGTCACTAATTGCTTTAGTGCAATGTCATATTATCCTGGGTGCAGGGGGGGGGGTGTAAGTCAACAAAACCTTTCCAAAGGGGATTAATTCAAAATGTGATGCACTCATTCCTCATACTATGGCAAAGATTGGAGAGTTACTAAGTACCGGTACTTGCAGGGCTTAATGCATCCCAAAGGAGTTTCCAGGTAATCGGCACATGCACACTTGATTAAAAAAAATAAAATCTTATTAAATGTGTAGATAGGAATCATTAAAAGGCAAGCGTCTTTATCCTATGGACCAGGCTCTGAAAAGAACGTACGAGCACAGCTGGATTTAGACCTAATGTCCAGCGCCCTGTTGCCAACAGCAGCTATCCAGATACCCCTTGGTCATCCACAAGCAGAACGCAATGGCCCCAGGTTTATCCCACTGCTCCCCAGTGACTGGCATTCAGAGGCAGGCTGTCCCTGATCCTACAGGTAGCATAGAACCATAGCTATTAATAACATTGTACTCCAAACACTTATCTAGTTCCCTTTTGATGCCACCTAAGTTGGTGTCCTACAGCACATCTCGTACCTATAGTAAATTGTATAGGTTAATCACACATTGTGTGAGTCCTTCCTTTTGCATTTCTTGAAGTTTCTTTCGATGATTGCTTGCATATGCCCAGTGGAATAAAGTGGGAATACCTTTTTTCTTCTGCCAGGATTTTTCAATCAGTTAAATGTTGATTGCTGCCCTTGTTTACACTAACCATAACTTGTTGCCATAACCATGGACACGATCACAAACATACACTGCAACTATGGCTTAGGTTGCAAAGCTAAGCCCTCCCTATGCACCCATGCACAAAGAGATACACCAGTGAAACTGGCTTGTCACAGTGCAAGTCAAGAGGCCAGATCAGGAACAGCCAATGTGGTACCCTCCAGATGCTGTTGGACTACAACTCCCGTCATCCCTAGCCATTAGCCATACTGGCTAGGGCTGATGGGAATTGTTGTTGAACAGCAGCTGGAAGGCACCATATTGGCTACCCTTGGTCTGGAGAGTCAGGGAATCTGTGCTAACCATGGTTTGCTCAGTGTAACCCTTAACTATGGTTAGTGGACACCCCAATTTGTAAACTCACTTTGACCCATCTTGTTTCACATCTTGGCTTACAACCAGCCATAGACGAAGAAAATAAATAGCAATGGTTATATGTTCTGCTTGTCTGCAGACAGTCTTACAATCAAAGCCAGACACTGGGGCGCTGTGGTTTTTTTGTTTCAAAGAAATTTAGGAAAATAAAAGATCTACAAGGGTTATCAAAGTCCTCTCATTGCCAATGAATCCTAGTTCTTTTAGTACATTTACTCATGATTTATTCACAACAGTTTTAAATTAGCTGAGCTTCTCCCTTGGGGAAGTTAGTCCACAGACTTATATTTCTTGTTAATATATAATCTTAAAGATGGTAACAAATAGGCCTTTAATATACATGGAGTGATTCATATTGAAGAAGCTTTTCTTTTTTTGCCTAACTCATTAGACAAATTTTACTGCCATCCCACCAGTTCCAACTCACCCTGAAATAGAGTTTAAAAGCAAGCAAAGATTATCAGAAAATATTTTACCAAGATGCCTGGTTTCCGATCAGCTCTGAGAGTTTTGCTGCTTGGTCAGCCCAGCTGGCATATCAACAGTGCAATCCTAAGGCTGCTTACTCAGAAGTAAGTCCCAACTTGCTCAGTGGGGCTTCTTCCTTAGTAAATGTTCTTCAGGTAGCAGCTTAGGGATGCAGACTGCTGGGAGTTAGTCCTACTGATCACTGCAAGATTTACTTCTGTATTAGGGGAGGGGAACTTGTGGCATCCCAGATGTTGCTGAACTCCAGCGCCCATCATCCCTAATCACTGGTTATGCTGGCCAGGGCTAATGGGAGTTGGAGTCCCAGTATTTGTAGGGCCACAGGATTTATGTAAGCAAGCATAAGATTTGGCTGGACGCTTTCTTCCTCATTGAATAGGATAACATGTTTTGAAAACATTGTGAGTAAAGAAAGATTCATCTTAAAGCATTCCAAAGTTTTCTGACCTTGGAACTCTCTGGATCAATTCACATTTCTAGATAAAGAAAATATGAAAAAAGGCTTTACTTAAAAGAAACAAAAAAACCCCCCACCAATTCTTGGATTTGGAGAAAGCAATTTTTGGAGTTCAACAGTTTGGTGCCTACTTGATTGAATGTGCACTTTTTAAACATACTGTACTGGAAATGGAATGAAAGGTTTGTTGATATGATTTGTGGAAATTAAAGAGCTGCAATCTATATATTTTTATATACAGTATGTATGATCTGAATGACTTTATAAACTGAAAAAGAATAGAGAATGAAATGAAAAGGACAATATGTATGGATGTCCACTGGAGACAAACAATAAGTATTTTTGGGATCACCGGGGGGGGGGGGACACAAAAGAAGAAAAATAACGAAGGTAGCTATAATCCACACATGGTAACACTGAACCAGTAACATAATGTGACTGTAATTGGGCCAAAAATGTCTGTTCAAGGTGAGAAAGTACAATAATTGGGTTAAAGAAATATGTGTTAAAGAAAGTTGTTTAAAATGAGTTAAAAATGGCTATCAGCTTGGATTGTAAAGGCTGATCTTCTTGAATGCAAGGAGGTGCGAGTGGATATAGATGCTTCTGCCCTGATGATATTTCATGTCTGTTTTAGTCCTGCCAAATCCTTAGTCTATCTCTTGCTCTTTTTTGCAGTGATGTGGTTTAGACAGAGGATGGAGCTGGAGAAGATGGACTATGAAATGTACGGTCATTAATGTTTAATAGAAACTGGCTGCCTAATACGCCATTTGCACTCAAGTTTAAATTATTTATGTAGAGAAACCAACATCAAAGGTATCGTTTCTCCCTGTTCCCACCTTGAAAAACTGATATTCTTTGTCAGATACTTAACAGAAGCATTTTCCTTAAAAATCATTGCAGGCTTGCCAGAGGACAACAATTATAAAAAGGAAGCAATGGGTTTTCTTTCTTTCTTTCTTTCTTTCTTTCTTTCTTTCTTTCTTTCTTCTTCCTTCCTTCCTTCCTTCCTTCCTTCCTTCCTTTATTTTTTTTTAATTGCATTGAAATTTTAAGTACCGGTACTTCAGTTTCACCCAATTGCCATTCTCACTAAAATGGGTATATTTCACAACTACTGTGTGATATGCTGAATCCATTTATAGATTACAATAGCCTAGAATATATACTATGTGGATTGTTACACACTATCCCCAATCTTCCAGGGGTTTCAAGTGTTTTTCCAGGGTTCGGTTTCTTTAGAATGAAGGTCCATATATACAACCTCAGCATAGGATGGGGAGCTCACAGCATTAACACCCCAAAAGATCTCGCTCTTCAATTAATCATAGTTTTAGATTCAGAATAAGATCAAGACGTGTTTCTGGGTCCCCCACTTCCAGCCCAACTCACACATACACAACAATTCTCTAGTCCAGCCCACTTTGACTTATTGATCTCCATCACTCAACTGTAGCTATAGCAACCTAGCTCATTATTTTAGATGCTGATGGGGTCACGCAAGTGGCCAGCTATGGTCTTTTGAAGAAACTTGCCTGTTCAGTCCAGCAACCTCTAATATTCTAACCCTCACTGGATACAGAATCCCCAGAACTGGAAGGGACTCAGGATATCATTAAGACCACAGCTTTTCAAACTTTTCATGCTGGTGACACAAATTTTAGACATGCATCATTTTGTGACACAGTAATTCAGTTTTACTAGCAAACTGGATGTTAAACTAACCCGAGGAGCGCAAGGGGCATTTGTGCAACACACCTACACACTGCAGCTGACACACCAAAATGACACGACACACAGTTTGGAAAGCTCTGATCTAGACTGATCCCTGAACATCTCCCCCAAGAAAAACTTATAACAGTAGTTACATCATAGAAACCCTCATTTGGCTAGCTATATTTGGGTAAGTGATGAGCTTTTCCTGGTGAATGAAGTCATAAAACGACTTATAGTTCTCCACAGATTGTTCCTAAAGGTATTTACTGTGTGTGGGGGGGGGGGTGTAAAAATCAGGGGCCGCCTCTGCTTTCTTGCACACCGGTAGATTGTTTTGGTTTTTTTTTTAAAGTATTTTTATTAAAGATTTCTTGATTTACAAAAGTATTGCAATGTCTCTCTCTCATGTTTTTTACATGTATCATTTTTACAAATCAGTTTCATTTATCGAGACATTGGGAAGGAAAAAAAGGGGGGAGGAGATGGACAGGGGTGGGAGGATGGGTGGGGGTGCAATCGGGTGACGATGTTTCTATTTTACTTAATATATGTAGGGTTTGATGTCAGCTTGCTTGTGCGGGTTCTCTTTTGTTCGCTTGTGTTCCTTTGGTGGTAAGAGAGGTTGGGGTTGGCCTAGGGCAGGGGTCTGCAACCTTTAAGACCAAAAGAGCCACTTGGACCCGTTTCCGAAGGGAAAAAAAAAACTGGGAGCCGCAAAACCATTGCGACATTTAAAACAAATATAACACTGCATTTTATTTTTAAAAATCCGATTTAAATTTTTAAAAATCCAATTTAAATAAAAAAAATCCATTTTTTTTTTAAAAAAAATCATTCATTTTTATCCACCCTGGGGACCACTACCAGGTCACAGCCTGATCCAAGGTGGGTTGCAACAGCATACAAATATTTGATTTGTTGTTGTTTTTTTTAAAAAAATGAGTCCTCAACTGCACACTTGTGTTAAATGTTTGTCCCATGTCTTATTGAAGACTGCTGGCTTTTACAATAATCTTAGTGTCTTTTACCCTTAATATTCCGGACCAGAGGCTATGTTCACCTCTTCCAACCTCCTCTCTTGCTAAATAAAGCACAGAATTGCACCAGAGAAGCCTGTGATGTTTGTGCTGACTTGCATACAGGTGGCTGTAGTAGTTCGTAGTGTTCAAACCTTTTTAGGGGAGTTCCCTGCCCCCTTAATGACAATGGCGATAGATTTTGCACATGAACACAGATCCAAGTTAGGACTCCTCTCTTCCACGCCAACAGGTGCTTTGTCAAGGCTCCCCTAACACACACTCAGGACAGAGGAAAAACTGCAAAACGTCCCGGCCTTGCTCCGGGGCGGAGAGAGACGCGCGCCCGTGAGAGCGCGGTCTGAGGCTGCGAGTGGAACCAGGAGCGAAGGAGGCAGCGGCAGGGAAACAGGCGCCGCTTCCTCGACCATTTTTAAAAAGAGGGCTTCCCCCCTCGCCCACCACCCGCCGCCCCTGGCCCAGCCCGCAGCTGCCTACCTCGTCGTCGCCTCGACGCAGCAGCCAGCAGCCTTCCGAGAGGAACCGCGGCCAGCCCTCCCCCGCGGTCCCACGACCCAGCCAAGGAGTCCTGGCCTCCAGTGCCCGTGCGGGGACGCGTCTGAAGGCCCCCTTCCTGCCCCCATCCCGTCCCGCCTCCCAGCTGCCTCTGGATGCCGCGGGGTCCCACATACCCGCCGACCCCGGAGCTCCCCTGTCCGCCCCAAGGCCGCCTCCCACGCTAGGAAGACTCCCGGAGCTGGGCAGGGTTGGTCCTGCCAGGCAGGCTTGGGGGGCAGCCTCTCCCATGGGCGCCTGCTTCGGAGGCGGAGGCGGGGTCTTCAAAGTTCCCCCTCCCGCTCACCCAGCTCCATCTCTTCCCGAAGGCTGAGCTGCACCACCTCTACTGCGTCCCCACCGCCTCCAAGCCCCGCTGCCCCGCTGTTCAAGGCCAGGTGATCCTGGGTACGCCCCTGAGCAGCGCCCTCAGCCTCCGGAGGGCGGGCCGCCAGCCAGCTGGAGGGCGGTCGCTGCCAGCTGGAGAAGTGGGCGGGCGTATCTGCCCCGGAGCCGCGGCAGCCGTGTAAAAGAGCCGCATGCGGCTCCGGAGCCGCAGGTTGCTGACCCCCGGCCTAGGGTGTGGTTGTTCATTTGTGATTGGCTGTGGTAGTCTTTGTCTTCATGTGTGAGTGGGATGAGTGGGTGTTTGGGATCAGGTTAGCCATACTGATTTGTATGCTGTTGGAAGATTTTTGTCATTGTATTGTTGGGCTGTGTGTGTGTGTGTGTGTTCTTGAAGCTACTAACATGAGTTTGGCCAAACTGCGAGAGGCAGTGAAGGATAGGTGTGCCTGGCGTGCTCTGGTCCATGGGGTCACGAAGAGTCGGACACGACTGAATGACTGAACAACAACAAGTGTGTGATAAAGGGGAGCCACACTTGTAGATTGTTAGGCCAGCAGCCATCATTGGGAAAACAGCAAGCTTTAAGGGCAGTGATTGGGAAGCAAGATAATGCAAAGCACACAGCACTTCAGGCTATGCCAGGAGTGCTGCTGATGTCACTGCAGTGCCCACCCTTACTTGGGATGGATTTAGACATGGCCTATCCCAGTTGTTTTCTCCTCCCTTTCCTCTCAACGACTGTTAACCCACACCATTTAAATGTTGGTAGACTACAATGCCCATCATCCATGGCCATTGCACATACTGATGGGAGCTGTTGTCCAACAACACCTCGAGGGCCTCAGGTTCCCTATCCTTGCAGTAGTAGAACCTGAATGGAAGGTGTTAGGAAAGAGCCATTGTTGGGTGCCCGTGACGTCTGTGCTAGTGGAGAGATGCAAGCATTGATAATATTGAAGAAGACAAGGTTTCCTGCCTCAGGGCGTTCAGATTCATGCAGAAATTAAATAGAGGGGAGAAGTACAGTTGGTCATGTGGAGAAGCTGACTAATATCCTTTCTATACACTTGGAAGTTGCAACTGCCACTGAATAATGAATTGATTGTTAAATCCTTAATGAGATTTATTAAATGAATGTGAGTCAAATATTCCCAACCTCCAAAGCTTTTATTGCTCTCCTTTTAATCTAAAGCAGTCTGACCGGGAGTGAGCATGTGACAATCTAAATCATAAACTGTTGTTGCTTTCCAATTACAGGGCATGTTAGCACGATGGATTCTTATAAAGGGCACCTTAAAGACCAGGGACAATCACCAAAAACATTGAAGGAGGTTTAGACATTGACTCCTTGGCACCATAATCCTATCGCTGTCACAAATCTTTCTGTGGGAATTTAAATGAGGCTTTAGCTTCTTGGCCAGGATACAGATAACTCCAGAGCTTATATCTTCATTGCTCAGGGAGGTTGCAGAACTTTTTCTTAAATTGTTACCTGCACCCCAAATCACATAGTAAACTGAAGGAAGTTTCACGTTCATCATATAGCAGGGTAGGAGCAAGGCGGGAGCTTTAATTAAAAGAAGTCATGCGCAAGCCCTTATATGCCTTTCCGGGTCCCAGTCCTTGTTTCAAATCTTTGTAACGTTCATGGTACTTTCAAACATCTCTCAGCAACCATGAGGTCTAGAAACTACTTTAGAGAGTAGGGGCAAATGATTTTTTTTTTTTATTCCTAAAAATAACTTGAGAGATTGCATATCCAAGAGAGAGAGGAGCAGGCTGCATGTTTTGGTGTGGTATCATCATGTTTTGCAACATCAATATGGGAGAGCCTCTGTTCAGAATATTGCCATTAAAGGGGATAAGAATTAATGTGTGGCAAAGCAGAACTTTGTGGAGGATTAAAAACAACAACCACTGGACACATATTGAGAAAGGCAATCCAGAGATACTTCATATTGCTCAGCTCTCAAAAAATAAACCATGCTCAGTGCCATTAATAGTCTCAGGTGCAGAGGCTACAAGAATGTCCCTGAACCGATGCTTGGCAGAATCCCAGGAATTAGCTGTCTTGGCTGACCTACCGGTAGGTGTTGCCTTCAGTTGTAATTCTCTGAAGTGCTCCAGGTCACTCCAGGCTGGATTTAAAGGTAGCACCATTCAGTTCTTAAGCAAGAACGAATCATGCTACCAACATGTTTCCAGGCTTCTGGTGAAATCTGCAGCCCCCAGGATAATGGCCTCACAATGTCTTGAAGGACTGGGGGAGTTTACCAAGATTTTTGTGCCATCTTAATTATTTCAGACAGGGGATTGAGTTTCTCCGAGCCTGCTACACAGGCAGCTTTCATTCCAGGTGAAGCTGAATTCAATTAATGAAAGCTTCTATAAATGATAGTTTGTAATATTCTTAAATATTCTGAACAAGCTTAAAAGGGCATGGTCCAATGGTGCATGAAGCAGCTCGCTTGCAGAAGTCAATCAGGTCTGGATCTAGTCTGTGCCAGGATGGGAGACTGCCCAGAACCCCTACGTGAAATACCCACCCAGTACAGGCCTGCCTGGCACCTATTCTAATATCCTTTTAGAATTTACACACACCATTGAGCACAAGTAAGAAACCCCATTTTTTATATGTTGTGTGGATTTGGCTACAATAAATCTCTCAAATTGGCTTTATCCTTATCCCACCAAAAAAGAAAAGAAAACAAAAACAAAAAAACAACAACACTAAAAAGTAAAAGTTTAGAGTCAATGCAAAGTTAGCATTTTATTGAAAGTGTCTTCCTTTCTCTCTTTCTTCCACACCTGCTCAGATTTAGCAAGGGTGATCTGTTGTGTAGACTGCCCACTGGATCAAAGGTGCTGCATGAACACTGGATACCATTTTATACCAAGTCAGATTGCTGGTGTATCTAGCTCAGTATTATGTATATAGAATCATTGGATTGCAGAGTTGGAACGTAAATTAGCTCTCCTGTGTTTCAGTCTGAGGTCTTTTTTAGCCTAACAGGAGATGCCAGGGATCGAACCTGGGATGTTCAGCATTCCTTAGCATGTGCTCTACCACCGAGCTACAGCAGAAGGAAGATCTATCCAGCACCCAGTGGGCATTCATCATACAATTGTTATGGGGGTTGTTGTATAATACAAGTAGTGCATTAAATAAATCAAACTCCTGATAATCCTTACTATGGCAAACACAAAATGGCATTTAAGCATAATATTCATTGCATAATCAAATCTACAATCACAAGGAGATTTCGTTAATACTAAGAAATTCAGGAAAATCCTTGTGATTTGCATTGCCAGGGCAGAAATGGAAAACATTCGGGATTACATATTTCTTCGAGTCAAAAGTGCAGTAATACCAGGGTTAAACAGAGTTCAAAATACTTTTGAATACTGTGCAATAGTTCTGTGTTGAGAGGTAGAGCTACCCAGTCATATATGTTGCTTACTAAAAGCTACAATCCTTAAGCACACTTAATAGAAAACTATATTGGGACAGGTGGACAAATAAACCACTTAGAGGTTTTCCTTGTAAACTGTAAATTGCTTGGTGACTTTGCTACTGTCAAGCAGTATATAAATTCTGTTAAACAGTATTCTGACCTCCAAGGAGGCAGCTTGTTATGTTCATAGTATCATAGAATCATAGAATTGTAGAGTTGGAAGGGACCCCGAGGATCATCTAGTCCAACCCCCTGCTATGCAGAAATAGCTATTTGACTTATTCCTGGAAAATTCCTGGATAGTTTGTTACTGCTATGGAGCTTGTATGATCTGTTCCTATAGGTTTGCTTTACTGTTTATGTGGGATTCAGGTTCGTCTTTATCTGAAGCTGCATTAAAACCAGAATCTCCTTTGGCCGGAAAAGCAGGAGACAGATCCATTAAAAAAAAAAAAATTAAGGAATTAATTGATAAGTTAATTCTCCTTTCTCCCTATTCATACAGCAGCATGGCGGGTCCCCTGAGGTCGTCCCTGGGTTGCAGAAGGTGCAGTTTTGACAATGAAGTGCTTGAGTCTTTGTGTGTGGCAACAGATTGGTGCAGTTCCATGAGAATCCTCTCCCACCTGAGATCTGGAATATTTTGCATAGGCTCTTGGGGTCCTGCTAAGTGCAGCTAATTAACCGACCATCTCATCATTGAAATCGCGCACAATGCCTTTCTTCTGCTATAGAACAGAACTCAATGGAAGTCTGAAGGAACACTTAATGAATTGACTTGTTAATCACCAGGCTTTATTGGGAAAGTAACCTGGTGCCTTTATTACTCAGCAAATCTATTCCCAACCACACACTTAACTTCTCATGGAGCCAATGTAATTTATGTTAATAGAAGGTTTTCTTTGTTTAAACTAACTCTAATATGTGCCTATTAGACTAGGAAGGGTTATGGGGAGAGGAGAAACCCTGGGTGGAAGATTATCAGTTTTTTGCCAGCCATAGAATCACACAGCTGGAGGGAGGGCTTGCAAGCCATCTAGTTCTGCCCAACCCCCTGCTTGATGCAGGAAATCCAGAGCTTGGGCATCACAACAAGAGACAGCTTTCCAGCCATGATTCTGTGCCACACAATATCAGCTGGCAACAGTTAATGCCTCCCAACAGAACCAGCTGTTATGTGGAAGAATAATGCATCTTGGACCCTTGATAGGAACACAAGAAGCTGCCTTACACAAAGTCAGACCAATTTTCCATCTAGCTCAGTGTTGTCTACACTGACTGGCAGGAGCTCTTCAGAGTTTCAGATGGGGGACATTCCCAATCCTATCTGGAGATGCCAGAGATTGAACCTGGGACCTTCTGGAAGGAGCAAACACACTTAGTCCATGCTATATTTCCCAAATCAAGCAAGATTATTAAAACCAATGCCGTTCTAACTGCCAATGTGCCATTGTCTATTCCAAGAGTAGTACTGCTAACTCCTCAAAATTACCCAATAAATGTGCAAGATATGTGCAAATTTGTGCATGGTTGCACTCACAGATCTAGTAACTACCATCCTATTGAGAGTTTTTTTTTTTTTACCTGAATGTCCTTCTAAAAAAAACAAAAACACAACAGAGCGGTAGCTAGTATGAATGCAAACTCAAGTCTCTGTCATTGACAAGGCAAAAGGGGGGCAGACAGGGAGGAAAGAGAAGTGAGTCAGCCCAACCTATTTCATCTTTATGAAAGAGCCTGCTGGATCAAACCAATGTCCCATCTAGTCCGGCATCCTGTTCTCCCAACGGCCACCCAGATGCCCGTGGAATCACTCAAGGGGGACCTGAGCACAAGAACCCTCTCCTCTCTTGTGGTTTCCAGCATCTGGTATTCAGAAGCATGACTGCCTCCAACCGTGAAGAAAGAGCATAGCCATCATAATTAATAGCTATGGACAGCTTTATGAATTTGTCTAATCCTCTTTTAAAGCCACCAGTCTTCCTCACCCCAGTTCAGCATCTCAGCCTCTGCCTCCTCCTCTTGAGAAAGGGAGTGGTGCAGGCTCCATGCCCTCCTGGGCCTTTCCATTCGCCAGAGGGAGGACCCTACATACTAGAGCCTAGAAGCGCACAGCTGCACAGGCAGCATTGCAGAAGCAGGGTTGCTCCCATAGGATGAAGGGAGTTACCAAAATGCTAAAGGTGATTCATTATAATGTAATGTAAACCATCATCATCATCCTCCCCCCCCCTCAAAGTCATAGGTCTTGAATTTCAGGCGGGTAACGATGGAGTACACAGACAGCTTCGATTGATTCATTGTGTTTAAAATTATAATTCATAGTTGCTGAGGCGCTTCACCTTGATGTAAAGCAAAACAAGGTCCTGAAGACTTTCACATTAATGTATTAATAGATAACAGGTTCCATCTACAGTAAAAACTGGCACAGATTCAAATGCACTCAAGCATCTGATTGTGTTGCTTTCACTGGCTGACCTGTTCTGACAGCTCCTACCTAAGGCTGCCTCAGACAGCTAGGAAGGCTTTAATCACCTCTCTGATTTTATCTCACCCGTCATATATATATATGGTTCGCTCTACCTTTCCTTCATTGAAATGGCACACTCCACCTCCCCCTTTTTAACACAAATGCAACCCTGATAAAAGCCCCGTCCCCTCGCCTGACCTTTACATATTTAGCAGAAAGGTCTACAGGGAGATTCTAACGGCATATAGTTCTGGTCGGCTGACCTCGAAAATGGATATTATGGAGATGGAAAAGGTTCCAAAAAGGGCAACCAAAATGGTTCAGGGGTTGGGTTGCAGCAACTCCCCTCCGAGGAAAGGTTGCAATAATTGGAGCATTTCAGTTTAGGTGAATAACGACATAATGGAGTCATATAAAAATATGCAGTGTGTGTGGAGAGAGGCAAGTTCATTTCCTCTGTTTCTCAAAATACAACGAAGATTCAGGACAGACAAAAGTAAGTACTTCTTCACAAGTACTTCACAAGAATTAGGAAATTCGCTACAATGAAACCTTAGTTTTTGAACGTAATCCATTCTGGAAGACCGCTCGACTTCCGAAACGTTAAAAAATCGAGGAGCAATGGGCACTCAGCAAAATCCCTTGAGAAAAAAGAAAAATCTGCAGTGGAAGCCGTTTGACTTCTGATGCGCATTCGAAAATGGAAGCAATTACTTCCAGGTTTTTGGTGTCCAGCTTCTGAAATGTTTGGCTTCCAAGATGCTTGAAAATAGAGGTTCCACGAGACTTCCGGTTCTCCGCGGAGCTGCCTCGGACGCGCTCTGCTTTCCTCTGCAGACGCGCACTCACTAACGGGGTGAAAAGGGGGTAGCTGGGCTTCGCAACCCCCCAAGAAGGTCCAGGAGGGTGTCCTGAACCTCTAAGGAGCTGCCGCGGCGCGAGGAGGGCTCCCCAGACCGGACCTGAAGGCTCGGAAAGGAGAGTCTTTGGCGCCAGTGAAGCGGCGCTCCCTCCCCCAGGTGAGAAAGCCCGATTCCGGGACGCTCAAGCGGCTGAATCTCCGCGGAAAGAGCAGGACGTGGTCAGGCTCCCAGCTTATAAAGAAAGGAGAACTAAAAAGAAACTAAGTGCTGCTGCAACAGTAACACCGAACTAAAGGTGTTGCGAAGCAGTATCCAAACTGGAAGTTTAGCTGGGGAAAGATCCCTTTTTCTCTGCAAATAAGTCCTGAGCGGAAGAAAAGTTGAGAGGAGATCCATCCCAATGAACCTTGGATTTCTATAGCTCTTTCACAAAAACAGGGTCTTGAACGGGATTCTTTTGGATGTTAGTTAATGGTTCTTCATAGACACAGTGATACATAGACGCAAGATCGTAAAGACTCTAAATATTTAGCTGCGGTGTGGTATTATGGTGACTTCTTGTGACTCTTTGGAAAGAAAGATAAACTGCCTTGGATGCCTGGTATAAAAGCAGAACCTTTGTTTCTGAGTAGCGTTGTCCTCCCGGGGGCGAGAGAGTCTTCTAGATAAATAAGTTGGATAAACAATTTGGATCTTTCCTTTTGCTGAGAAGTTGAGGAAGAGTTTTAAGCAGTACCACTCTCAGGAAAAAACAGGAAGGACAACGAGAGGATGGAAGCAGCGTAAAAAAGGATGTTTCTGCTTCCCCGCCCCAAAAGCCGTGAGCATTAACAAGGCAAGAGGACAATGTCTTTTTGCATAGAATAATCTGACCATCTCCTATGCAGAGAAGATTGGAGGCTAGACTGGAGTCCCGTGGTGTGGGTTTTTTCTTGGAACTCTCCTTCTGAGGACAGCAATACAGCTCCTGTCTGTGGTATCTTTAAGACAAGGGGAGAGAGGAGAGAAGTTGCTGAGTCATTGTCGAATCATTGATTCAGCTGCCGGAGACGGGTGCTGTAAAGGAAGAGACTTATTACGACCTTTATGAGGAAGAGACTACAAGCCAGAAGACAGAGAGCTAGAGGGACTATAGCGACACACAGAGGACAAATCAGAAATGCAGCTCTACTTTACTTTTTCCCTTTTTCTATCTCATTAGGAGGGGCTGCTCCTATGCATTGTGGATTTATTTTTATCTGGAGATACTGAGTTTTGTATTAATTTAGAGGAGCAGTTGAAGTTGAAGTGTTAAATTTAATAACCCGGGGTGAACTACTGTGCTGGTTGTTTCCATTTCTATTGCTGCCCCCCTTTCCTTTTTCCTTTTTTTTTTTTTTTTTTTTTTTTAAATTTTTTGTATATTTTTTTGTTCTTTATTAATATTTGGTATTTATTTCTTTCCTTATTCATATTTGGGTTATCCCCTCTCTTCAACTGGTATCTTCTTTTTCTAATTTTTCCTTTTTCCTTTTTCCTTTTTTTTTTTTTCTTTCCTTTTATACTCCCTCCCTCCCCTTTCCTCCTTAACTGGTTTTTTTTCTTTTTCTTTTTTTCTTTTTTTCCTTTTCCTTTTTTTTCTTTTTTCTTTTCCTTTTTTTCCTTCTTTTTTCTTCTTTTCTTCTTTTCTTCTTTCTTCTTTTCTTCTGGATTGAATCAAATAGTTGTTATAGCTGGAAAATTTGAAATATTGGTTGTAAGAAGATTTAAATTTTAAGTTCCAAGATCTAATTGGATAGTACTAAAGCACATAAATAAGGGGAGGGTAGTATGTCAAATACAAACAAGAAACAAACCAGCACAGCTATCACAAACCCTCTTACTAATCAGAGCAGGAGAAGTTCAGTAGTGGAAAGTGAAATGAATATGGAGATGAAAGAATTGATTTTGGGTTTGAAGAAAGATATCTCCGAAATGAAAAGGGAAATGAATGAGAATGTGAAGGTTATTGATCAAAAGCTGGATAAGATGGGGGCAAAAATTGACGATAATGCTAAGAATGTGGTGGAGTTAAATGGGAAAATGAACGAATTAATGGTTAAAAACATGGAATTGACAAAGACTGTGCAAGAGTTGAAAGGCAAGTCGATAAGTTTAGATGAAGCAGTGAGGAAAACCCAAATGGATAATCGAGAACAAAAAAAGGAAACAGATAAGGTTAAAAAAGAGATTATGGAAATGAGAGACACGCATGAAGCGGTACTCGATGCGATAGCTATGATTGAAATGCATAGACGAGAAAAAACCCTGAGATTCAGAGCAATACCGGAAGTGCCAGAAGAACGCATAGAACAAAAGATTACCAATGCGTTAGCGAGTTGGCTCCAAATTAGTGAACAAGAAATGGCAAAGAGCATAGATAGAGTTATCAGAGTAAGATCTAATGTTGCCAGAATGAACAAATGGCCAGGGGACTGTTTGGTGTCTTTCGTAACAATGGATATTAGAGACAGAATATTACAGACTTGCAGTAAAAACAAACTCAGAATAGATGAGAATGACATCATTATACACAAAATAATTCCAACCAGATTACTTAGAAAAAGAGACATCTATAAACCATTGGTGGAGGCGTTAAGGGCGAAATCAATAACACATAAGTGGGAGTTTCCAGAGGGCATTTCTTTTTTCTTCAAAGGAAAGAGACGAAGGTTTACATCATGGGACGATGCAGACAAATTTTGGAGAACTTATAGGAAGCAAATAGGAGGTTCTAAATATACAGGTGGAGGGGCGGAAGAAGAAGCAGAAACGAATGAGGAGTCTGAGGGAACTTAGGAACGGAATTGTGTTAAAGCACTGATCTTTTCTTCATTTGAATACCTTTCCAGTGCTCTTTTATCTAATTTCCCCCCCTTTTTCTAATTGGGGCAATTCTTATCTGAAACACCAATTTCTTAAATTTGAAACAGATTACTGAATTGAAAATTAATAAAGGTCAAAATGAATCTAAAAATATTAACCTGGAATGTGAATGGGCTTAACGATAAGGCTAAGAGAAACAGAACGGAACATATCTTACTAAGGCAAAAACTAGACTTGATTTGCTTGCAAGAAACACACGTTACGCAAAAGCATACAAGGGTCCTTGTCAATAGAAAGTTAGGATCGGAATTTATATCCTCTGATAAAGGTAAAAAAAGAGGCGTAGTAATTTATGCGAGACCCCAATTAGAACCAAAATTAAGGTATAAAGATTCTGATGGAAGAATAGTAATAATAGAAATAAACGTACAGGGTGAAAAGATAATTGTGGCAGGCATTTATGCTCCAAATACGAAAAAGAAAGAATTCTATCAATCTCTACTTACGAGATTGGTAGATTATGTGGGAGAGAAAATAATTTTGCTGGGGGATTTGAACGGTGTGACTACACCGGAAATCGATAGAACAAAAAAATCCTTAGGAAATAAACAAGCGAAATTACCAACGCCCTTTTTTGAACTAATTGAGATGTTGAATCTCAATGATGCCTGGAGAGTGCGGCACCCCAATGAGAGAGAATATACTTACTTTTCGGATCCTAATAGTTCTGCGGGAAGAATAGATGCAATATGGTTATCAAAAGAATTAACGCTAAAAATAGCCAAAGCTGAGATCCACTCTAAAACTATATCGGACCATAACGCAGTGTATGTTTGGCTTCAAGGGAAGGATAAAAAACAGGTAAGGTGGAGACTAAATGAAACTCTTTTAAACGATGAAAAAATAACTGAAAGAGCTAAAAAGACATTGAAAGAATTTTTTGAATTCAATTTAGACAAAGGAACGGATATCAGGATAGTATGGGATGCAAGTAAGGCAGTCCTTAGAGGCTTTTTCATAAAAGAAAATATAATTCAGAAAAGACAAAAGGAAAAGAAGAAACAGGAAATTCTAAACGAAATCAGTTTGAAGGAAAGAGAACTTTATAATAAGCCAGAGGACAGGGATATCAAAAGAAATATTAAATTGCTCCAATCCCAGTATACTATGATTATAAATGAAGAGATTGAATGGAAAATAAAATTAATGAAGCAGAAAAATTTTGAATTCGCTAATAAACCGGGTAGACTTCTAGCATGGAAACTAAAAAAACAACAGAGTGAAAGGATAATTAATAAGATAAAAATAGACGACAAGATAATAACTAATCCTAAAGAAATTGAAGATAGCTTTGTAGCATTTTTTGCGAAACTCTATAAAGAGGGAGGGGAAACTCTAGATGAGATTAATAATTATCTGAACTCATGCAACCTCCCCAAAATTACTAGTGAACAAAATAAAGGGTTAAATGACCCGATATCAGCTTTTGAAGTTCAAACGGCAATTAAGAGATCCAAGCTGGGGAAAACGCCTGGACCAGACGGGCTTCCGGCAATTTTTTATA
Organism: Lacerta agilis; assembly: GCF_009819535.1. Classification (NCBI taxonomy): domain Eukaryota; kingdom Metazoa; phylum Chordata; class Lepidosauria; order Squamata; family Lacertidae; genus Lacerta; species Lacerta agilis. The sequence continues at coordinate 23,205,047 of NC_046322.1, forward strand.
AGAAATTGGAAGATACTCTGTCTGATCCTTTGAAAATATTGATGAATAGTATTTTGGAAGAGGGTAATATGCCGGAATCCTGGAAGGAAAGCTTCATAACTCTGATCCCTAAGCAAGGCGCAGACCAGTTGATGATAACCAACTATAGACCCATCTCGTTGTTAAACAATGACTATAAATTATACGCACATATTCTAGCGGAGAGAATGAAAAGAGTCCTTCAAGCTATAATTCATGAAGATCAAACAGGTTTTCTCCCAGGCCGCCTTATGCAGAGTAATATCAGAAGAGTAATTAATATCTTGGAATACTTAGAAGGGCATATTGATAAGCCATCGATAATAATGGCGGTGGACGCCGAAAAGGCGTTTGACAACGTGTCATGGGGATTTATGAAGGAGCTGTTGCAAAGAATGGAATTTGGCGAAGCAATCTGTAAAGGAATCCAAGCAATTTATAGCAAGCAGAGGGCTAAAATTATAATTAATGGGAACATCTCGGAGACTTGCGAAATTAATAAAGGGACAAGACAGGGGTGTCCGCTCTCCCCACTGATTTTTATTTTAGTTATGGAGGTTCTAAATAAGAAAATTAGAGAAGAAAAAGAGATTAAGGGTATAACTCTGGGGAAGAATATTTATAAAATACGAGCGTTTGCGGACGACCTCATAATAACATCTGAAAACCCTAAAGAAAGTCTACTCAAAATACTGGAAATAATGGATAAATTTGGAAAGGCTGCGGGCTATAAACTGAATATAAATAAAACCAAACTTATGGTTAAAAACATCTTACCTGAAGAAAAAGAAGAAATTGAGAAAACAACAAAGCTTAAAATATGCCAGAAGTTTAAGTACCTGGGAATATGGATAACCACCAAAAATATAAACCTATACGAGGATAATTATACTAAAACATGGGCGGAGATGAAAAAGAAATTGGCGATATGGAGCAAACTGAAAATATCCTTTTGGGGGCGTATCTCGGTGATTAAGCTTAACATCTTACCCAAACTACTGTTTCTGTTCCAATCAATCCCAATCATAGGGAAAACAGATTGTATTGAAGCCTGGCAGAAAGAGATCTCAAAATTTATTTGGTTAGGAAATAGACCAAGAATTAAACATGTATTGCTTATAGATCACAAAGAAAGAGGTGGATTTGGTCTACCAGACCTGAAACTATATTACGAAGCAGCCTGCCTTTCCTGGGTCAAAGACTGGTGCCAACTTAAAAATACGGACCTGTTGGACTTGGAAGGGCATGACAACCGCTTTGGTTGGCATGCATACCTTCACTACGGGAAAGCAAGAATCCATAAAGGCTTTACGAATCATATTATCAGGAATGCTTTATTCAGAGTCTGGGAAAGGTATAAAGGGCTACTAGCGCCAAAAACACCTAAGTGGATCTCCCCAGAAGAGGCCAAGGCACTTAAAAAGAGGAATATGAAAGGGAGCTGGCTAACATATAATTCTTTACTGTTAGAAGAGGATAACCAATTGACACTTAGGAAATATGAAGAGGTTAAAGAGCAATTAACAAGCTGGCTGGACTATCATCAATTGCACGAAACTTTCAAGCAGGATAGGAAAAATGGATTTGCAAGGGAACCGTCCAAATTTGAAACAGAGATACTAAATAATAATACTAAGATAATATCAAAATTGTACCAAATCCTCCTTGAATGGAAAGTCAAGGAGGAGGAGGTCAAGGAAGTGATGATCAGATGGGCGCAGGATATCGGCCACCCTATTATGTTAGACCAATGGGAAAAACTTTGGAAGGTTACAATGAGGTTCACAGCATGTTATAACATCAAAGAAAATATGCTCAAAATGCAGTACCGATGGTATCTAACTCCATCAAGGCTCTCCAAAATGTACAAAAACCTAGCTAATAATTGTTGGAGATGTGGAGAAAGCAATGGTAATATGTTTCATATGTGGTGGACCTGTAAAAAAATCAAAGCTTTCTGGAATCTAGTATATGAAGAACTTAAAAAAATTTTGGGCTTGACATTTTGTAAAAAACCAGAGGCCTTCCTACTTAGCATCATAGGTAACGAAATCCCAGAGAAATTAAAAGATATTTTTTTATACGCGTCTGCGGCTGCGCGTAGTTTGATAGCGCAGAACTGGAAGGGAGAGAACGCGCCGGACATAAAAGAGTGGCAAATCAAATTACAGGAATACGCGGAGATGGCCCATCTGACCAACTCCTTAAGAGGACATAACAGACAAGCCTTTGTGTTAAAATGGGAGAAATATAGAAGGTATCTTCAAAGCATCAACAACGGTATAAAGTCTATGGCGGCCTTCGAGTGACCCTGGAGTTGTAATGGGAATGTAATATATGATATGGCTAAAAGTAGAAATTGAAATGTTCTGAAATGGAGGTAAAAGATAATACAGCAATGTTGAGCACATTCATAATGAGGAGAAGACTGTTCATAGGGAAAGGATGGGAAGTTTAACTAAAGAGATTAATTTTTGTATGTTGCTGTTTTGTTTTCTGTTTTGTTTTCCTTGTTTTTTTTGTTTTTTTTGTTTTGGTTTTTTTTTTTTTTTTTTTTTTTTTGGTTTCCCCCCCCTTTTTTTTTTTCCTTTCTTCTCTTTTCTTTTTTTCTTTTCCTTCTCTCCTCTCCCCCCCTTTCCCCCCTCCTTTTCCTTTTTTCTTTTTTTTTTTTTCTTTCTTTTTCCTTTTTTTTTTTTTTTTTCTTTTCTTTTTTTCATTTAGCATGTTTTCGTTTAAGGATAAAAAAAAAGAAAGAAGATAATATGTGTAGTCATATATTTCCATGGTATCTACCATTGGTAGTATTCCCTTTTTATTATGGGGTGTAAGATGAAGTAAGGAGAAAGAGACAACCAAAAAGGAATACTTCTGATTCTTGTATTTTATTAATATATATAGTGGAACCTAACTTGTAAATAGGTACAAATGGAAAGTACAAATGGAAAATATGTACAGAATGTTTGTGATATTGGTGGATGTAAGAGTTGAAATTTAATAAAGTATTTAATTTTCAAAAAAAAAAAAAAAAAAAAAAAAAAAAAAAAAGAAAATAGAGGTTCCACTGTAAGCTCAGAATGCAACGATGGCCACTTCTGGGTAAGAGAACATGCCAGGGATAATCACATGGTGACCGATGATAGCAGACATAAGTCTCAGCTATCAAGTTCACTCTGGAAAACAAGTGAACAGGGGATTAACCTCTGGTGCTCTGATACAGCAGTTTTCTGCCTTAAGAGAACTCTTGATGGGGTTAAGCAACTTGAGAGCTGAGGAATCAACATCTCACTCAAAAGCTACATTAAGAGCCCTATATGGGCCTGGGATCTGCAAAAGCCTCCCTTTCTTAATTATTTCATGATTTACAACTGAGAGAGATTTCTCCATCTGCCGGAAATTTCCATTCTGTGTGGAAGCTGCTTTTCTGGCTTCAAGAAGAAGGGAAGTCGATTGTTAAAGGGTTGGAGGAAGAACAAAAAGCCAATTATATGGTTTGAGACAAAAAAGAAGAAGTTTTAAACAAACAGGGGACTTTTGTGTTTTCTTTTCTATTTCTTTCTCTGTTTTTGTTTTTCATAGAATTATAGAATAATAGAGTTGGAAGAGACCACAAGGGCCATCCAGTCCAACCCCCTGCCAAGCAGGAAACACCATCAAAGCATTCCTGACAGATGGCTGTCAAGCCTCCGCTTAAAGACCTCCAAAGAAGGAGACTCCACCACACTCCTTGGCAGCAAATTCCACTGTCGAACAGCTCTTACTGTCAGGAAGTTCTTCCTAATGTTTAGGTGAAATCTTCTTTCTTGTAGTTTGAATCCACTGCTCTGTGTCCGCTTCTCTGGAGCAGCAGAAAACAACCTTTCTCCCTCCTCTATATGACATCCTTTTATATATTTGAACATGGCTATCATATCACCCCTTAACCTTCTCTTCTCCAGGCTAAACATACCTTTATTTAGACTAGTTTTAGACTAGTTTGTTTATATATATATATGCTTTAATAAAATCTTATAGGGAGAATGTAGTGATGGCCACCAGACAAATGAATGCAGAGCCAGACTACCAATGGCTAATAGCCATGATACCAGCCACTTTGAGAACAGGATGCTGGATGCAGGGCTAGATAACCCTTTGACTTGATCCAGTAGGGCTCTTATGTTCTTATTCAGCTGAACATGGTTAAAATCCTCATGTGGACTGGGAATCTTGACTGCACAAGATTCCAGTCAAGGGGAGGATTCAAACTTCATTCAGCTGAGTGTGACACAGGGAGCACTTTCCCCGCTATTTTACATCCACACATGCTCTATTGAAGGCTGAAGGGGGCTGGTAAGTTCTATGTATATGGACTTAGCACACAGATGTCAACTGAGGGTCTCATGCTTGTGATTATAAAAATTGCCAATAGACATGACCTTTTGCAATGCTGCATCACCCTGTTGCTTGTACAATTAGCAAAGCTCATGAGCACATGCACAAACGCCAATGTGCACATGCCCACACAGATGTGATAATAAGGAAAAAAATCCCCCTACCATTAGTTCATAGCAGCAAGCTACCATAAGCCCTCCTCCTCTCCACCCAACCACCAATACATTATGTATACTCCAGCAAACTTTTTCAGCAGGGGGCTGGTCCACTGTCCCTCAGACCTTGTGGGGGGCTGGACTATAGTTTTTTTTGGGGGGGGGATGAACGAATTCCTATGCCCCACAAATAACCCAGAGATGCATTTTAAATAAAAGCACACATTCTACTCATGTAAAAACACGCTGATTCCCAGACCGTCCCCAGGCTGGATTTAGAAGGCAATTGGGCCGGATCTGGACTCTGGGACTTAAGGTTGCCTACCCATGTTCTAGGCTTTCAGACATCTTTATATATAACCCTCATCTCAAAACATTCACAGCCTTTACACTCGCAGCTTACAGCACAAATAAATAGTTGGATTGAAATGAATGCAGAGATCATATCATAATAAAGCCAATGCCAAAGCGTCAGAGTGTTTATGGTGATTTAATAAAAGTTCGCTTGAGTCTGTTAGGTAACAAGATCACTGGAATTTGATCAGGGTCATACGCTGCTGCATCAGGCAAAAGACAGATGGTTCCCTCTCCCACCTAATTCCACTTCTGGAAACCAACCAGACTGCCAGTTGAATCTGATTTCAACACTGGTGACAGGACAGCAGGCTAGTTTAGGGAGTGTAAAGCCGTCTCTGTGACACATGCAGTTCTTACGTCATCCTCACCCCCCACCCCAGCATCCACTCTTCCAAATGATAGGGCTGGCCCTGAATGTCATATTAAAACTCACAACACAACCCAGATCATTTCCATCGGAACATTTTCATTGTTCTTACTGATTGCTGATTTGCACACAGAATAAAAATATGTCAAGAAGAAAATCGTGTTAAGGTTACAAAGCATATCATTATTCAATGTTTGTTAGTAGAGCATTAACCTCTTAAAGCGACACATTTGCAGCCTGGTTGCTGAATGAATTACTCGTGTGAATATGTGTTTAGAAAAGATAATAAAACCTTATTGCAAGATAGACCTACAAATTACAATGAAGTGCTATTTTAGTTAAGAAGCACCCAATCTGCCTTTTGCTTTCTGAACTCATGGTGGTGCTAGATTCCAAGTCATGCCTTGAATGATTAAATGACTCCTTGGGAAAGTTTCCGCCTGAACATCGATCACCTCTGGCTTCTTTCCTGGGGCTGATGGGAGTTGGAGTTCCAACAACATCTGGAAGGCCATAGGTTTTCCCCATCCTCAAATTAAGCAGTCATTGCTCTCCCTTCCCTCTCCCCACCCGAAATAAAAGCATACTGACATCCCACAGTGTGAAGCTTCAGATCAGCTCCAGAGATAGAGCCGCTACAGCCACATGTTATATAAACCTAAAAATGTCAAACAAAGATCAACAGAGCCGTTTTGTATCTCGAGCAGAGCTTCAGGCCTGCTTTTTAAAAAATGGCCAACCTTTTCCTGTTTGCAAGTAAAGGTTTTAAATATTTATGTCTCTCCTTCCTGTGCTTTTGATCCTTTGTTGCTGATTAGGTGGAATCATAACAGCTTCAGAATAAGGAATAAAGTGCAAGTGGAAAATATACCATTAATGTAGGCTATGCATCAAAGAACAAAACACTCGCTAATGTTCTGCTGCAGAAAATATAGTGGGGGGGAATGATGAAAGGTGTTCATTTTGAGTTTATTGTAATTATTACCTTCTGTGAAATTTATCTCCAGGTATAGAAATAGACCTGAAGAGACTCACCATCTGAAACCCTAGAGAGCTGTTGCCTATTAGTGTAGACACTGCTAAGCTAGACGGACCAATGGTCTGATTCAGTATGATGCAACTTGATATGCTTCTTCCTAACTGGAGCATAAGGTTCTTAATCTCAGGGTCATGGGTTTGAGCCCCATGTTGGGCAGAATATTCTTGCATTGCAAGGGGTTGGACTAGATGACCCATGTTGTCCCTTCCAACTCTATGATTCTATGTTTCCTAATTGTTCTGCAATAGTATATTAAAAAAAAAAGCTGTTGGGATGAAGTACAAACATCAACTAACATAATGTTAAAATGCCTTAACTTCCTTTTCCTCTTTAAGATATTTGCAAAAACGTAGACAAAACCATTTAGCTCTCAATATGCAAAATAATAAATAGAAAGTTTTCATAGACACCTGAGCTTACAGGGGATAGCTAACTTTCTAATCTGTGTACCAGTCAATACCTACCGGTATTTTTCTCTGAGGAAGTAGTACACATTTGAGTGTCAGGTGCTGCGAACATCAAACACCACAGTATCCTCAGATTGGCAAGCCAGGTCTATGATAAAACATATTTATCTACTTACTATAGCAGACCCTCTAAGTGTCCCTATTTTCCAGGAACAACACTGATTTAGAGAAGCCGTCCCAGTTTCTGATTTGATCCCGGAATGTCCCGCTTTTCCTTAGTATATCCCTATTTTCATTGGAGACATGCTGAAGGGTATAAAGTTATCTGACCCCCGGGCCATCTGAAAGCAATCCTGTATAGGGAAGTTTTTTAATGTTAAATGTTTTATTATATTTTTATATATGTTGGAAGCCACCCAGAATGGCTGGAGCAACCCAGTAAGATGTGTGGGGTATAAATAGTAAAATTATGGAATGGGATGTCCCTATTTTCATCGGAGAAATGTTGGAGGGTATGCTATAGGGTGATATACAACTAGGTCCATTTGACTTCGGGGGAAAAGAAAAAAATATCCTCTGTAAACCCAACTGAAAGAAATTTGTTATGTAAATACTGTGCCTAATTCCAACAGAACCTAACCAGGAAATAGTGCCTTGGAAGCAAAGAGCTTTGAACATCTTTAGCATCAGCTGGAGAGAAGATTCATATCCTATTTCTCTCTCTACCCACAAGCAGACTCCTGTTCATGGCCAGTGCTTTACTCATTAGCAGGCCCTGCTCCAGGTAAAGGGGCCTAGCTAACAGGAAGGGCTGATTGTCCACTTCTTCCATGGTGGTTCCTCATTATCTCAGTAGTGCTCCAAAATCTGTGAATGGCTGAACATGCCTTGACAGTTTCTCAGTTTGTCATTGCATTCTCACTGCTATGACAGGTGGGTTTTCCTCCTCAGAATGTGAAAAATCTTAGGTTGCTCTCCACATTCAAGTAAGCAAAATCTGTAGCCTTAATTTCCTTAGTAGACTGAAGGGTCTTCTAGCGGTTCACTAAAGCAGGTAAGTATTACATTGGAATGCACTGAGAGGCCTCAGAAGACCTCAACACTGTCTCCAAGTACTCCTCTCCCATGGAGGTCTCCTTCTATACTTTATAGAAGACAGGTTTTGATACAGCCCTCATTGTATTTGGGAAAGGATCATTGCTTTGACATAGTGCATCTCTTTTGTACACAGAAGAAGATCCCAGGTTAAGTCCCCAGCATCTGTGGGTAGGCAGGGAACACACCCTGTCTGAAAGCCTGGAGTGCCACTGCCAGTAAAGGTATACAAACCTGAGCCAGGCATCCCAATTGTCTAACTTAGTATAAGGTAGCTCCTGTTTTCCTTCACATTTTGTCAGGGTTCATGCAGCTGCTACACCATCAGTGTCAGGAAGAAAGACAGAAACAAGAAAATGGCTCCAGAAAAGTAGTATCTTTCTTCCCACATACACACCTTTTAATTCTTGGCATCTCCCAAAAGAAGCATAATTAGGTGCTAATTTGTCACACATTGAAGCTGAAAGAAAACAATCATTTATGTAAATGGACTTGAGCAGGATGCTGAATTTCACACAGTTTAACTGGTGTCTTTGGATGTTGCTTAGTACTCTGTTGAAAACAACCCACAGGGAAAACAGGCAGTATGACAGGCTTGTTATGTGTTACCAAAAAGGGAGGCAAAAGGGGGTGTGGATTTGCATAAAATTATCCGCACAGATTCTTTTAGAAGCAATAATTTTAACTTAAACAGAAAGGTATTCCAGCAGAATACAATACATTTCCCTTGGGATGTGGTGGACTTTCCTTCCTTGGAAGTTCTTAAGCACAGGTTGGATAGCCATCTGTTGTGACTGCTTTAGCTGAGGTTCCTGCATTGCAGGGGGCTGGACAAGAGGACCCTTGGGGTCCCTTCCAACTCTACAATGCTATGATTATCATAGTGGGGAATAAGACTTCGACCAGGTAAGCTGTATGCCTGCCTGCTCAGTTTGCCATGTGCTAACTATGGATGGGTGACTTCCATGCCCCTGCTCCCCCTCCTTATGTCTTTTAATCTTTAAACCATATTTTGACTGCATAGCCCAAATATAAGACACAGGGACTCAGGAAGCTGCCTTATACTGAATAAGACTCCTTATCCATCTAGATCAGTATTGTTTACACTGATTGGCAGTGGCTCTCCATGGTTTCAGATAAGGTTCTCTCCCAGCCCTACCTGGAGATGCCAGGGATTGAACCTGCAACCCTTTGCATGCAAAGCAGATGCTCTACCACTGAGCTATTACCCTTCACAAGACTGTCTTCTGTAAAGTAGGACACATGGCCAACCTAGTAGGCAGGCGGGTACATGATGCCAGCCTCAAACCATCTTTTCTGGGCCTTGGGCCTTGCCCCCACCTTCCTTCCCCTTGGCTGCTATGCTCTGGAAGAAGCTGCTTTGATTCCCTCGAGCTAAGAAAGCAAACTTTAGTCAGGGCTGTTGCAAACCTTCCCCCGTGGCTCAGGGCTTCTTCCGTGAGGGGTTTGGAAGTTCACTTGGAACAATTTAAATTGCACTCATTGTGGGCATTCCAAGACACCAATGAGGCAAAAATTTGTAAAATTCTACTTCAAGCTCTAATCTCTGTTTCCACACAGAAGCGTACCATGACATCTTCCTGCCTATGAGTCAATGTCTACAGCAGCATGGAAAAGCTCACAAACAGTCATCCGATTCTTCTTACATTGCTAGAACCACAAGCTACATGAACAGCAGCACTAACTGCCTTATGACTTGGGAGAGAAGAGAGCTAGCATTTAATGCTCAAAATAATTAGAAGGTATGTGGATGGGGACACTGTCAAGCACCGGTTCCTGTACATCTTTTAAATTAGTTTCAGGAGCACTACGTTAGCACTGGCAAATGGGGTCAGAGAATTGTTTCCTCTTGGAAACAACCCAATCATTTGCTTATTTCATTTGTTGCATGTATGTATATCCTATCTTTCTTCCAAGTTGCTCAGAGGAGCATTTCAGCCCAACAGCAACCATGCAAGGTAGATTTAAACGGAGTGATTGTGCCTTGCCAAGGCCACCTTGTACTTGCAAGCTTCACGGCTCAGCAGGGGTTTTGAACCTGAGCTTACCATTTGTAGGCCTAGTGTGATTTACCTCATGCAAATCATTCAGCTGCACTAACTGCCATGATTGCTATCGAAAGAGCCAAGCTTTCTACAGGAGCAGAAGTTGCATTGTGAAGAAGAAAGAGGACATCTAGCGACCAGAGAGGAAATTGCATCCATGTATTTCTAGAGCCTCAAACTGAATTGGAATAGGGCTAATTCTGATGCTTCTGTATCATCAGCCAGTGATACAGTTATATATATATAGTGATAGAAGAAGAAGAAGAAGAAGAAGAAGAAGAAGAAGAAGAAGAGGAGGAGTTTGGATTTGATATCCCGCTTTTCACTACCCGAAGGAGTCTCAAAGCGGCTAACATTCTCCTTTCCCTTCCTCCCCCACAACAAACACACTGTGAGGTGAGTTTGGCTGAGAGACTTCAGAGAGGTGTGACTAGCCCAAGGTCACCCAGCAGCTGCATGTGGAGGAGTGGAGATGCGAACCCGGTTCCCCAGATTACGAGTCTACCGCTCTTAACTACTACACCACACTGGCTCTCTGATATACTATATTATAGTAGATTAGGAGGGACAAAGCACTTCCGCTTACTAACGTACTACTTACTTGTTCATTTATTTAGATCCCGCCTATCCTCCAAAACCAGGACTCAAGGCGGCTCGCAAAAATTAAAACAAACACCGATAGAACACAAAGAGCTGAAAGCATATACGTAAAATATAATAGAATCATAGGAGTTGGAAGGGACCCTGAGGAACATCTACTCCAAAACCCCTACAATGCAGGAATATGCATCTGTCCCGTATGGGGATCAAACCTGCAGCTTTGGTGTTACCAGCACCACACTCTAACCAACTAAGCTAAGCACTGTAGTTAAAAAGTAGTTGAACTACAATGGAGCTGCTTATGTGCATCACTAATGGTTAAAGTGCCCCTTTTATTATGCCCAACTAAAATGTCACAAAACAGTGTGCAAGCTATTTGATCAGACAGAACGTTAAGCAAGGGGGAGGGGTGCTGAGGAAAAAGCTGGTTTGCTATCAGGACGATAATTTCAGCATTACAGTAAAAATTTAAAAAAAATTTTAAAAAATTGCTGTATATATAGGATCATATATATAGGATCATAGCTATAGGGGAACAGCTATGGGAGTTTCCATAAAGTGTACCTGCCCTTCAGAATTTACCACTACGCTACTATATGCCCATTCTCAAATTATGTGTGTCTGTGGCAAGGGGAAGGCTTAATGAAATCCACAAAGAAAACCAAATTTAGAAACTTATTTGAGACTGTGTGGAAGGCAGATGTTTTGTTTTCGGGTTTTTTTTTTTAAAAAAGCACTTAATCAGATGCTATTATCAGAATGTATAATTCCTTTCATGTAATTTGAGCTTCATAATTCAATGTTCTGAGCCTGTGTTTTTTTTTAGGTTGCACACAGCGGGATATGGGCTCAAGCTGGTGCAACCTTTCCCAGTGTGAACTAAACAGGCGCAAACACACATGCAGGATGGTCCCTTTCACACAATCTGTGCACCATGAAAAAGGGGTGGGTGCTTGAGTCTGAAGCTTACATATCCTGGCAATTAATGTGCCCTAAAATGTGTTGTGGGGGTTGTAGGGTTGTTTTTTATTTTGTTTTGATTATGTATTTTATGGTTTTATATTCTGATTTTATCCTGTGAATGGCCCTGAGACTTGAGGGTATATGGCGGTATACAATTTTAATAATAATAATAATAATAATACAGTAATAATAAATAATAATAAGGTAGGGCCATGTGTGATCTTAAACTTTGATCCATATGGCCTTTCCTCCAGCTTGTTGCAACTTCGCTGAACTCAGTCTTAGGAAGGAATTCATCTTTTTTTTTAAAAAAGGAAACAAAGAGAGCAAGCAACTAGTATCATACATACAACTCAAGCCCACATTTACACTGTGGGTGCTGGAAGTGCGCTTTCCCGGACCGGCGACATCCAGGCGCCCTCTGCCTGGCATCCCCCTTCATTCCAGAGTGCCGATAATATGCGACCCTTCTCTCATGAGAAGAGCACACATGTCTTCCAGCATCACTCAGCAAGAAGAAAGACATCCGTAGATCTAAACTACGTTTATTTACAGTCTATGTACAGAGAGTCCATTTCCAAGTCTGTGTTCTCCAGTCTCTGGCAGAACAATCCAACATACTGTGACACAGCAGAAGTGAAACCAAATTACAATAAACATACTCAGGCGAAAGAGATAAGACCAGTCTTCCATTCCCACACTCCTTCTCAGACACTCATGTGATTTACACTAAACATAATAGTCCTGCTGAAGCAGCTAAGGATACTTAAAATCCTAACAGTGGGGTGGGGAACCTCCAGTTTGGGAAACAAATACCTGCCAAGTGAGGAATAAAAAATAAAAAATGATATCCTCTATGTTTTGCACTTGCGACTCTCACTAGGCCACACCCTTCATGGGACTTGCTTTGCATCCTCCAGGGGGTGTTTTGCCTGGCTTGAGTGTATCCTTGAACTCTGGTAATTATTCTTGCTAACCTCAGTGGAAGGCAGAGAGAGGGGTTACGCAGAAACCAGCCTACTGCACAAAAGTAACATTCACATTAATTGTTCCGTCCACTTTTGCACTTGGGCCTCCTCAACATGGGCATGCGTCCCCTGGAAGATTGCCCAAGTATGGTCGTCAAGCTCAAAAAGGTTCCATACCCCTTGCTTTACATAAACAACACATAATTCTGGGATGCATAGGAATTTGTAAGGTGGGCAAGATATATCCCAAACTTCCACAAAACTCAATTGTCCTCCAGTTTTCATTATACCATCCTGAGATCTACAGGTGAAGGGTGCAATACAAATGCAATAAATTAATTAAATAATAATACATGCCCAATCACACTTTGGTCACTCTTTTAAAGAACAGTGCACTTTACACTCTACATTTACTAATGGCTTGGACACAAGAGTATGAGAGACACTCCTTACATCTCATTATTGTCACCAAGCCAGCCTATGGAAAAGAAGGCCAAATGCAGTCTAGGCAGTCTCCACTGGGACTTAAACAAGGCAGAGCAGAAATGATATGCTGGTGGTAGACCAGAGCACCTAAACTTTCATTAAAAAACAAGGAAAAAAATACAGCAAAGGGCCTATAAATAAGCACAGTAGTTTTCACCACAAGGAATGTGAGTTAGGCACTGTGAATATTAAAACCAAAGACTCTTCAAAGAGAATGAAGTTACTAACTATAGCTTAATTTGATACATGTAATTAGGGATCAGCTTATCCAGTACTACAAATTTCAGTCTTTTTGGATCTCTGGCTATTCAAATAGCATAATCTTACATCGTTCAGATAAATAGCAATCATGCAGATGGTTTTCAAAAAATCCTGCCTGCACAAAAGGACTTCAAGCTCTTCCAATAATAGCACATAAAGGAACCTAAATAAGCAACCCTTTCCTGCCCATTCTCCTGCAAGGCAGAAGACTGTTTCAAAGGAGAAAGCACCACAAAATGAGATGCAAGCTACAGTTATACAGTTCTCTTGGTTAAATGCAACCAAACATACAATTCAAGAGCTGACCTTTGTGCATGTCTAAGAGTCACTTTTTGTCTATTCTTGCCCAACAGCTTCCATCTGTTAACTGGTGGAAATTGATTCAAATCATCAAGGTAGCAGAAAATGCTGTCCAGCAGATAGATGTGTTCAATTCAAACGACTTACCCCAAAATGTATTGTTTGTAATGGTACTTACCTATAAAAAGAAACAAAAATAAAATATGTAAGTGGTAAGCAAAACAGTCTTCAGGATACAGTACTAACACTGCACATAAGATGAAAATGTAATATTTACATTCAGAGCTTTCAATGGATTATAAACTATTCAAAGACACATTTAGCCATGAAGGATAACCAGGTCCTCAGTTCTATGCTCAGTTTGTCCCAGTCTGCACACCACTGCAGTGCAAACCATAGCTCATGGCTGCTTGTTACACTTTGCTCCTCCTGTTACAAGACGGGGAGCAATAAACCCCAACTGGGATTGTGGTTTTTTGTTTCACTCAAATAAACCATGATTTGGCAAGGTAAGAATTAGGAGGCTGATGGTTAGGGGGCAGCCTTGTGGAAATATATGAATCCCTGTCTCACAGCAGCTGTTGTTCTTCAACGGGAGAGAGTGGGCTGAGCTTTAGCCAGGAGCAACCTCCCACCAGACAGTAGCTGGGTGATGGGTGTCTGATTTCTGTTTCCTAACTCAAGTATGGTCCATGTAATCAGAAAAGGTAAACAGAATAGCATGAAATGGAATGTGGAACAGCACTGTTGAGATGGACATAAATAGAAATTTATCTATCCAGTCCCACAGTCTCGCATTTCAAATAATTATGCAAACAAAACAGTTGGGCCTCACACAGAAAACTTCAAATTGAAGTACGGCTGCAGAAGGACCACCTCCTTTTTCCTGGAAGGGAAGAGGAGGCTAACCATTTGAAGCTGGAAAAGTTCATGAAAGGGCAGCCAAATGGATCAAGGGGATAAAAGAAACTCATTTGGCTTTTTAGGGACTTCTTGATTTAGAGAAGAGGGGAGCAAGGAAGAAGCAAGACAGAGGTGTATAAGATTATGCATGGTAGGGAGGAAGTGGATAGAGAAAGGTCTTTCTCTCACGCTAATAAACTAGAACTATTGAACATCCAATGAAGCTAAATGTTGGCAGATTCAGGACAGGCAACAGGACTTCTTCCCATAGGCATCTGGCTGTCCACCGTGAGAATAGGATGCTGGACTAGATAGGCCATTGGCCTGATCCAGCAGCTCTTCTTACGCTCTTAATCAGTATCTTCTTATAAACTTGACGTTGGGTGGGAGATCTGTAGAAATGATCTACTGGGAGGGTTGTTGTTGTTGTTGTTGTTTATATATAAAAAAACAGTAAAGTAATAGCAAATGCACAGTCTTGATTTGAACTTTTTCACCCACATCATTTACTCCTGTTTAAATCTCTCCCGAAGTTGCTTAACTATATTCAGAGAAAAATTGCTCCATGGGAAAAATAGCAGCATCTGTGAAGTGGTGAGGAAATGATGCGCATGGAAAGGGTTAAGACCCCCTGGTGTGTCCGTCCCCCCTACACACACCCCACCAGTGCCATGGATTTGATCTGAAATGCTCAGCCCACATTGCTGTTAAAATACTCATTTTTGAAAGACCTCAAGAAATCCTGTTAATGGATCTTCTGTGTCATGCCTAGTTCACAACAAATAAGGTCTCTTTGGTAGGAGTAACCCCGTAGATTGAGAAGAGGTAGATGCTGTCAGCAAGGAAGAACCCGTGACTCATTTTAAAACATGGTAGTTTTGTTTCTGGATTCTATAAAATCCCATAAAGTATAACGGTTGGAGAAGGGAGGTGTATTGTGGACTAAAGGATAGCAACAGTCAAGTTATGTTTGAGTCAGATGAGAAATCTGAGTCAAAATACAGAACACAAACTAAAATTTCCCTATGTAAATTGGTTCACATACAAATACGGAAGTTAGTTAGTTAGTTAGTTAGTTAATTAGTTAGTTAATTATTATAATAATAATTATTATATAATGCAATCCTATATATGATTCCTTGGGAGAAGTGAACTACTGAACCTAGTGATTTCAATGGGACTTCTCTTTCTTTCTTTCTTTCTTTCTCTCTCCCTCACTTTTTCTTTCTTTCTGGTGGAGAAATGCACTGCAAAGTGTGTGTTAGAAGCTTTGACTGCAGTGTCATCTAATCTCTGCATAAACAAATCAGGATAAATGCTCAATTAACAGGTTGTGTGGAAGCGACCTTACAATGAAGATGTGAACCTTTTCACATTCCATCAGGCACCCAGGTGAAGAGAAAAGCCTTAGCCTGGCGCTGATGTGGAAGAGCCAGCCGATGACGTGCAGAGAGCTGCATTCATGTTATATGTGACTGGAGATATCTTCCTTCATCAGCTGGAGCTGCGGAATGATAGTTGCACAATCTTAATTGGAAAAAGTTAAATGTGTAATGACTAAGCCAACGGGGATGAGAGCAGATCATTATTGCAAATTCAGGCTGTTGCTCAATGTAACTGATTTACGCTGCATCCTACTCTGACGCAAGTCCCTAATGCCTATCGGGGAAATGACTTGCAGGTACGTTTAAGTCGTTTCACACAGTTTTCAATGTTGTGTTTTAATACTAATGATGTTTCTAATTGTTGTAACTCGCCCAGGGACCTTAGGGCAGCCATGTCCAAAGTCCGGCCTGGGGGCCTGCCCATATAGTGCACACACAACAAACAAACACACACACACACACACACACACACACACACACCGGCCATCAACACTGGGAGTTTAGGTAGCAGCCTTCATTATTAAGCATTCCTTAATAATGCTTAATAAAAAAAGGAGAAGGGGACGACAGAGGATGAGATGGTTGGACAGTGTTCTCGAAGCGACTGGCCCGAGTTTGGCCAAACTGCGGGAGGCAGTGGAGGATAGGTGTGCCTGGCGTGCTTTGGTCCATGGGGTCACGAAGAGTCGGACACGACTGAACGACTGAACAACAACAACAACTCTTAAAATACAGACAAAATTTCATTTGCTGGAAAACAGGAAAATTGCTGCAATGAAATTAAAGGGGAGGGGAGGGGAAATGGAGGAGAAGGATGGGGCAAAAGAGAATGGAAAAGCCAGATGTTCAAAACTATTCCTCTTGATTTTCCAGGCTCCTTTTTCAGGTTTTAAACCTGAAATGAACAGGATGCCTGCTTTCATTTGGGACAGAAAGAACCATTAACTCCAGAAATAAAACAAATCCGAAATGAAACACTTCATTTCAGGGGATTTATTTATATATTATCCATTGTGCGCAATATACATAGATTGAAATATCCAGACATGGTTAACTACATTTAAGGCCTACTGGCTGTGCTAGAAGAGCTACCAGTATGTGCTTATTCGCCCGCCCGCCCTTGTTTAATGACTGGGATTTTAAAATATTTAATATTAGCTGGATTACACTCAATATTCCTCTGGCACTAAATGCAATACATTATTGCTATAATAGCGACATCACTGACGTTATTAGATTGTCAACAACAAACTTTTTTTGGACCATTTGGTTTCCTCAGCTTGAGGCGATAAGAAGCCACTGTTGAAAGAGCGGTGATTTTTTTTATAAAAAAAGTCCAGTTGCAGTCCACAAGTTCCTAGAAAAGGGCATTAGCAATTGCTGCACTGTCAGAGCACATGAGACATTGGGCTTACACAAAAACAGTGCCATTACAGACCAAAGAAAAGAAAGAAAAAGAAATAATTGCAACCAGCTTTATCTGAATACTGCTACTGATGCTTTTATCAAAGTTACCGTAATCCTGCATTTTATATAGTGCCTTGCTAGATTTTCATGAAACATGTGGTCTATAAATATTTAAATAAACAAGAACAAATACCATATACTAATATTGATGTTCAGTTTGCGAAATTTACTTATTTAGAGATTACAGCTCATCCCAGGCAGCCCTCCCTCCTCCCCTTTCCCTTTGTATCTTCAAATTAAAATATTGCCAAAACTCCTCATTCCTCTGCCAGTTTCACCTTAAACTGTAACAGCCACTCTAGATCAGGTAGATTCTGCAAAGCCCCACCATCAAGCAGGATGAAGATTCTCGGGTTCGTTTGGAAGGGCATAAAATTCAAAGTTAACCGCCTGAGATCACTTATGTCTATATTTTTCAGGAAGGCATCTAACAAATGCTCTCAGATGGTGGGAGTGATAAGGATTGGGCACCTGTTCAAACTGGGGAGGGTACCACACAAAAGCAATACAACCCCTGCCCCCACTACCTCTCCTCAAGCTTTTCCCTACCCACATGGTTACCATGTACCCAGGCTAAGTGTTGCTTCCTCCCACACTCTCTTGCCTTGTGTAACCACAGGTGAAGGGGGGTGAGTGTACAGACAAAAGGCTTTTATCCCACATGCATCTATATCAAATAACTTCAAATTGTTCTTGGTGAATTGCTGACATTAAGCCCAGCTGACAACAGGCTTTGTACTGCTAGAGTGGATTGCTGCTGTGTTAAGTTGTCGAACATTTTTGTTATGTGCAATAATGTATTTCACATTTCACTGCTGGCTCCAGCACATCTATTGGACCACATTTCTTCTCAATAGACAACGGTGCTTTCCATCCATTTTGCTTACGGATGGGCATGTGACTCGTCCCCTCACACAGAGACAAGGATCTGACTGAGAACAAATATATTGTCAATAAAGCACATTGTTTTCTCCATATAGAAATGAGTGGGCTGAGCAATCCAGCTGTGCTGGATGAGATTTGGATGATGCAGAGGTGTCTCTTCACCAAGCCCTGCATGGAGTCACCAGCCACAGCCAGCGGGAAGGGCACCACTGCCAGCAGAGAATATCTGATATGTGGGCAATGTGCCTGCCCAAACAATGCTATCCTCAGCAGTGGCATCTTGACTAGGAGATGCCAAAACTGATGGGCCATCACAGGATCCACTGGATCCAGAGCTGGCCCTGGTGCTATGACATGATGTCCACAACCCTGCTCCAGCCTGGGAGCTTGTGGAGCAAAGAGGATCCTACCCTCACCCTGACCTTCTGCCCTGGCCAGTGCAAGCAGTGAGTATGAATGAGACGGTAGCCAAACCTCTAGGTAAAAAGGGTAAAGGACCCCTGGACAGTTAAGTCCAGTCGAAAGCGACTATTGGGTGTGGCACTCATCTCACTTCAGGCCGAGGGAGCCGGCGTTTGTCCACAGACAGCTTTCCAGGTCATATGGTCAGCAAGACAAAACCGCTTCTGGCACAACAGAACACTGTGATGGAAACCAGGGCGCACGGAAACTCCGTTTACCTTCCCGTCACAGCAGTATCTACTTGCACTGGTGTGCTTTCAAACTGGTAGGTTGGCAGAAGCTGGGACAGAGCAACGAGAACTCACCCCATTGAGCAGATTCGAACTGCCGACCTTGCAATCAGTAAGCCCAAGAGGCTCAGTGGTTTAGATCACAGTGCCACCCATGTCCCTAGAGCCAAACCTCTAAGCTCACTCCTTCTGCACAGCAGTTTGGTTCGATACCTAGGTTGTTTCCATTAATAGCAGTCAGTTGAATGCGATGAATATAGTGAAACAAAACGTTGAAACAAAAACAATTTTGAATTTCAGTTGATCACCCTCCCATGATTACATTTGCAACCAATTCATTCACCTGAACCATGTGGACATTTGTTGGGTCATTTTACTTTCATGCTGAAACCACCTTCAGTATTTTAAACCCTTGCTCAAGTCCCTGCTTTGGGGCTATCTGCTGAAATTATATTACAAGTGCATCTGGATGCTCATTGTGGCTACATATGCAAGATTTTATAATGATGGATTCTTGAGTGTTTTGTTTTGATTTGGAATAATGCTTCAGGATGACGCTCAGGGTACTTCAGGATGGTGGGTTTTAATTTCCAAATGGGTCGTTGAAATATAAATAGGTCAGTGACAATTTTTAAAATCATTACTGTTATCTGATTTTCCTCAAAAGGGATAAACCCATATTAAATGTGGGGGCAAGGGGCAGAGAATATGGGCTGGCATTTTGATGGCATGTGAATATTGTACTGCAAAAACAACAACAACCTTGCATGCTTGAGTAGCACCAATCCACAGTAAATACACATTTGGAAGCACCCAAAGAATAGATAATTAGCACTCAGATGTACACATCAGTTCTGGTTATTTCAGTGGGGTATAGGCATTCCTTCCATTCTCTGGTTTCTGCCCTATGAATCTTTGGAAGGCTTGGAGCTTTCCACTGGTCTTCTCCTGTGTAAAGGAACACCAAGCTCTCCAAATTTCCAAAAAGCTGTTTCTCTATTTGGGCCAAGTGTTTTGAATGAGTAGTTTAGAACTGAATCTTGCAGTATAATCCTCAGGAGTAAACCACATTGCATTCAATATATCTTTTCCCAGGTGTGTATAGGGCTGCAGCCTCAATAAGCTGCAGAAACACTGAGGCTACAATTCTGCACTCACTAGGGATGATGGAGGAATTTTGGTAGCATGCATACCAGAACGAACTCATGTGCTCTGCAGCTCCCAAAGTTGTGTGTGGGTCTTCGCCATCTGCACTCCTGCCAACTATGATGGAGTTAACTGAAATTGTATTTCTTTTCTATCTCCCTCTAACAATTTCTAGGCATTTGAGATGGTTACAAGCAGTGGTGCCTTTAGTATATGTTGAAAATGACCCCGGAAGTGATGGTACATCAGAAGTGTTGTCCTTATATGACACAATCACTATATGAGTTGGGGTAGGAAAGATGGCTGCCCTTGTGTAATGATAAAAGGCAGCCATCCTTTTCCCTCTCATGCAAGGCCCATGGGAGGGATAGCACATCATGGTGTATCACCATTTTCAGGGGGAATTTTTAAGACATATTTTCATTGTACAAGGCAAGTACTGCTTGTTGTAGCTATACTAAATAGCTAAGGATGGTGAAAGAAAGAAAGAAAGAAAGAAAGAAAGAAAGAAAGAAAGAAAGAAAGAAAGAAAGAAAGAGGAAGAGAACTTTGTGTCATTTTTTAAAAGTGTCCATGAAGTTGAAAATGGGACAAAACAGATTTTCAGTGGGTCACATGCAAAATAGACTTGGTCCGAGTTCTGTTCATCCCTAAAACATATGTACGTACCTGGAAAGAAGTCCTACTGAACTCAGTGACATTTGCTTCTGAGTAGACAGGTACAAGGTACATTGTAAAGCAATTGCAGAGGGAGAGCTTTTTCAGATCAGCTAAGGGCAAAATCTGAGATTGTACACGAAGGACAGAAAATTTGATTAAACCTGGTCAAAAAGTGATTTTCTCTCGAGTATCCTCCAGCATGCTTCCAAGCACCCTTTGTGCCTCTTTATGAATGTATTCCAATGAACTTTAGCTCTCCCCTGTCATTGTGAGATCAGCTGCTTGTAGCAATTTAGTCCTTAGCCTGCCAGCATTTTTCCATTTCAGCGGCCAAATAAACACTATGGTTGTTCATAGCAACCACAAAACTAAGACGTTATTTTCACATGTGCTTTTCAGTAGCAGCTGCCCAGTGAGCATACCTAAAATTATCTGTTCTCATTATAAGTACTTTTTGAAGATGCAAGGGTAGAGATTTCATATTATCCGTGCAGTGCAGTGAACTACAGTTACACGAAATGTGCTCCTGACTTAAGCCTTTACTCCAAAAATGTAAAATGACTGGAAAATTAATTTCAATAGGGAAAAAAAACACCAAGAAGTGAAGGAGCACATATTTCAAAAGGCTTTCTTGTTTCCCGCTTTGCAAAATCTAAATTATAGATTATTTTAACAGTGTGGAGCAGCTGGCCAATACCTGTCATATAGAAATATAATTATAGAGAAGTAGGTGGTTGATCTCCTGCCAACCTAGCAGTTCGAAAGCACGTCAAAGTGCAAATAGATAAATAGGTACTGCTCCAGTGGGAAGGTAAACAGCATTTCCCCTGCGCTGCTCTGGCTTGCCAGAAGCAGCTTAGTCATGCTGGCCACATGACCCGGAAGCTGTATGCCGGCTCCTTCGGCCAGTAAAGCGAGATGAGCGCCGCAACCCCAGAGTCATCCGCGACTGGACCTAACAGTCAGGGGTCCCTTTACCCTTTACCTTCAGGTGGTTGAAATATGTTAAATTGATTTAAAAAATTGACTGGATGTTCTAAATCCTAACATGTTGTAGGATGCTGTAATCCTTTCCCTTCTCAACAGGCCTTCCCTGATGAATAACCAATGTCCCATTGCTACCACAGACATAGCTTCATATTATTACCACAGACATAGCTTCATATTAACTTCAACCACAGCAGACAAATATTCCATGCAGCAGTGCGACAGAAAATGAAGCTCTCTTGTGATCCATGCATCTGGCATGATAAATGACCATATATAAGTTTCCAGTCCTGGGGATAACTCGTATAATATCTAATTAACTACTCGGTTGACTCCAGCAGCCCTGAAGTCCTTCGCAAACCGTACTGCGTCACTGAGATTACCTCTGACCTACCACATACTTTAACAGCGTCAAACTCAGAGGAACAGGAGAAAGAAGAAAACGTATGTATTTCTGCAGCCTTTCTCTATTTCTGTCAAATAATAATAATAATTTCTCAGCTGTTGACTGAGCTCAGCTTGATCTTGCTTTTTTCAGCCATTTCCTTTCTGATTAATGGTAAAAACGAAATATGACATTTTCCCATAGCCATATTTGATTTGCACATTTAATTGCATGCTCTAAATGGTCTCCCATGCCAGCATGTGCTTACGTAAGCCATTCCGTTTCCTTCCTAAATTGCTTATGCTGCACAGGCCAGGCTACAATTCCAATTAACACTTTTCTTCTCAAAGAGCCTATTTAACACATGAATAGGTGACTCTAATGAAAAGTCTGCCATATGCTGATGAAAATTTTAAATTATGGTAGATACGGTCATTTTTGAGAAATGCAATTTAACTACCTCACCCACTTGTAACGTTTTTTGTTGGGTGCATATCTTGAACCTATTTCTGTTGGGGCAAAATTGCCGCCTTCTGCTGTTTTGCTCCAAAAAATAATTTAATAATAATAATAACAATAATTTAATTTTTAAAAAGAGATTAAACGTGGCTATAAATTACCTATAATGAGAATGTTTAGCATGGGCAATAAAAAATATATAGCTTTAGTTTGCTTTAAGAGAAAAACTAATTTTAATTCTCTATTCGTTAAATGGGGGGGGGGAATAGTTACACTCTTAATTTCACTAGAATTTTCCCTATGGAGGAAGGATTTGGAAAACCTAAATGCACTTACAGGTGAAAATCAGAAAATTAGAATATTGTGGAAAGATTCATTTCTTCCAGTAATTCAACTTAAAAGGTGAAACTAATATATGAGATAGACTCATGACATGCAAAGTGAGATATGTCAAGCCTTTATTTGTTATAATTGTGATAATTAGGGCATACAGCTGATGAGAATCCCAAATTAAATTTCAGCTTTGGGGTTTTCATCAGCTGTACGCCATAATAATCACAATTATAAAAAATAAAGGCTTGACATATCTCACTTTCCATGTCATGAGTCTATCTCATATATTAAACTCCAGTAGCTAATGAAAACAATTGCTTACATAAATGGACTTTTCCATGATATTCTAATTTTTCGAGTTTCACCTGTACATAGAAAAACTGTTACAGGATCAAAAAATTCTTTACTAACAGTTCTAATATTTTTAGAAATTTTAAAAAGAACTTTTTAAAAGACACACTAGGGATCATTCTTATAAGCAATTTAGTGAACTAGAAGCTGTCATCCTGATTTTAAAACACAGTTGGTTGGGAGTATGTTTGCAGCACAATCTTCAATGAAATAATAATTATATTGGTTCTTGTAATATCTCTTCTTCAGTGTTTTCTGTATGTAGCAACTGTCAGGGTTGAGCCCAACGAGGAGGAGTGGTGGCAAGCCCCCCCTGGCAAGGCTGCACCCACGGAAGAATCTGGGGAAATGGAGGAGTTCATACCCGGAGAAGACTGGTGGCGGCACTCCTCAGAAGAGGAAGAATCAGACAGGGAAGTGGAAAGACCTGAACAGGAGGAGGAAGAAGTCGAGCCAGAATCTGGCCCTTGTGAGGAGAGGAACCGGCTGGCCCCCTCCCCTCCTCCCTTCTCAGCTGCAGAATGTAGGGCTGAGAGCCGTAGGGAACTATTAGAGGCAGCTGCAGCTCGTAAGAGGCGTGGTCATGAGCCGGCTACTTAAGGAAGGCCCGGCTGCTCCATTCACCAGCACCAGCAACTGCTGTGCTGAAGTGTGTGGTTGTTCTTGCTCGTCCTGACTCCTGGCTTGGCTTATTCCTGACTCGGACTGTTCCTGACTTCGGCTTCTCCTGGCCCCGGTGCTGATACCTGACCTCGGCTGGTTCCTGACCTGGTCTGTTGGACCTCGACTTTCTCTGCAGCTGATTGCTGCCCTTCAGCGCACCAACCTGTTGGGGCCTAACAGCAACCCAGAAGCCATATCAGGCTCTGCAGCTGCAAAATGCTCACTAACAGTGGCACATGCCTGAGTTACATCCCATTTGAATTGCTGTAACAAACTCTACATGAGGTTGCCTTTGGAAAGTGCTAAGAAACTTCAATTGGCTCAAAGAGCTGCAGCCAGATTGTTGACTGGGACTGGTTATAGGGAGCATTACGACAGCTTCACTGGCTACTGGTCTGTTTCCTGGCACACTTCAAAGTGCTGGTTATGACCTATGAAGCTCTTCATGGCTTAGGTCCAAGCCATCTGGACCTAAGTGTGGTGTAGTGGTTAAGAGCCAGTGTGGTGTAGTGGTTAAGAGCGGTAGACTCATAATCTGTTGAACTGGGTTTGTGTCTCCGCTCCTCCACATGCAGCTGCTGGGTGACCATGAGCTAGTCACACTTCTTGTGGGTCTCTTAGCCCCACTCACATCACAGAGTGTTTGTTGTGGGGAAGGAAGGGAAAGGAGAATGTTAGCTGCTTTGAGACTCCTTAGGGTAGTGATAAAGTGGGATATCAAATCCAAACTCTTCTTCTTCATCATCTGAAAGACTGTATTCTCTCATGCCAACCTGTCTGGGTTTTGAGATCTTCCAGGGAGGCCCTTCTCTCAGTCCCACCACCCTCTCAGGCATGCTTGGAAGGGATGCGGGAGAGGGCCTTCTCAGTGGCTGTTTCCAAACTTTGGAACTCCCTCCTTAGAGAAGGTAGACTGGCCCCCTCCTTGTTATCCTTCTGCCAGCAGAAGACTTTATTGTTCCAACAGACCTTTAGAAACTGACTGCTTTTAATGAAAGGGCTGGTACTGTTTTTATTATAATTATTGGTATGGTTTTAATAGATTTTATATATGTATACCGTTTTAATTCTATAAATGTTTAATTGCTTTTTAATGATTCCCCCCTATGTTTTAGTGGTTCTTACTTTATCTGTAAGCTGCCATTAATAATAATAATAATAATAATAATTAATAATAATTAATAATATTGAACTATTAACACAACCCAGCTACATATAGAAGTGTGTATTAACTTCCCATGCATGCATAAATGCAATAGATAATCCTAATATACTGGGCAGATGGGCAGGGTGTAATTGATGATGATGATGATTTTAATGACCTGTAAGCACACTGGTTAAAATCCATTTCAACTGAGTGCAGATCCTGGGTTGATGACAGAGGAGGTGGTAATCTGTTCAGTTCCTGATAAAAAAAAATAGAAAATTTGGATGGAGGCATCATTATTTCCAAAGAAGAGGTAAGATCTCAAACGGGCAACAACCCTATTAGAGAACAGCCGAAAAACAATCTTTCCCAAGGAATTAGAACTCTGATTGTGCATAAACTGCACTTAGTTGAAATGCATTTTAACTGGCGCTCCATGGTGCTTTCAGGACATTGATATATGTATGTTATGGTTAC
Source organism: Lacerta agilis (assembly GCF_009819535.1). Lineage (NCBI taxonomy): Eukaryota > Metazoa > Chordata > Lepidosauria > Squamata > Lacertidae > Lacerta > Lacerta agilis. The sequence continues at coordinate 23,230,437 of NC_046322.1, forward strand.
CTATTTTATAGGTATTTTGTCTAAATGAGAATTTAATGTACAATGTTATATGCAACTGGGTCCCTTTAGTGATTGAGCTGCATTGCAGGGACCCTCATTATGTTTAGAGTTGTATCTTGGGGCACAGCCATGCTGCAAAACCTTTTAAAATTCTGCCTTCATTGTTTCTGAAAAGTCTACATCAATATCTAGGCTCTTACGACTCAAGGAAGGATGGGGAATCAATATACATTTCAGGACACAGCTTAACCTACGTTTAAAAAGTTTTATTGTTTGGGGGGGGTACATTGATTTATGACCATAAAGAATGTCAAAATTATAGGATTATAGAACTGAAAAGGGATATGTGAAGGTAATCTCCAGGGCAATTGTCATATGTCAGGATTCACCAAACTCATTAACCTGTTTCCCAGCAACAGTGTTCAACAAGGTCAGTGAGTAACAGCAATCAAATAGCATTTTGCATGCAGGAAATGGTGGGTTATAGCACCCACATACAGGTGGGGTTCCTTTTGCCCACCAGAGTTATTGGCCTTCATTTCACTGAATAAGCTGCAGAATTCAGCAAGGTGTTTGTGTAGGTGTGTTTTACCTGAAATTTCAAATTTGGCCATTTATGGTACCTACCCCAGATAATGTTTTATGAAGTGCACCCAGAGGGCAAGCAAGTTACTAAGCCTTGATGTAAACTGTGATTATTAAAGAAATCAGATTCTGAGATGGCTTTATTGTTTGATGGATTAATTCTTTGTAGTATTGCTTTTCTTTGAATGCCTCCCACCGAGATCGCTTGCAATGAAAGGTGAGATATAAATCTTATAAACAAACAAATAAAATTATAGCATTGAAGTTAATAGTTATACCAATTATGCAGACTTTTCTTGATTCACAGCAGTAAGACATTTTCACAAGCCACAAAGTACCTGAGTAAGGCTGCAATCCTACCAACACTTACCTGGGAGTAGGCCCCATTAGATTAAACAGGGCTTACTTCTCAGTAGACATGGTTAGGACTGGATTGTAATGGGTGAATAAGGAGAACAATTCTGAAGTGACAGTTTACTGTAATTTATCATGGTGTGTATGTGAGGAAGCAAAAGATTGGTTCTTTTAAAAAAACAAAAAACTACAGGATGTTACAGATGACCAGGCTTATCATGTGATGACATACACACAATCACAAGTTACCACATGATGTGGTACTGAAGGATATGAGTGGCGCTGTGGTGTAAACCACTGAGCCTCTTGGGCTTGCCGATTGGAAGGTCGACGGTTCAAATCCCCGCAACGGAGTGAGCTCCCATTGGTCTGTCCCAGCTTCTGCCAACCTAGCAGTTCAAAAGCACGCCAGTGCAAATAGATAAATAGGTACTGCTGCGGCGGGAAGGTAAACAGCGTTTCTGTGCGCTCTGGTTTCTGTCACGGTGTTCCATTGCACCAGAAGTGGTTTAGTCATGCTGGCCACATGACCTGAAAAGCTGTCTGTGGACAAACTCTGGCTCCCTTGGCCTGAAAGCGAGATGGGTTCCGCAACCCCATAGTCGCCTTTGACTGGACTAAGCCATCCAGGGGTCTGTTACCTTTACTGAAGAGTCATCCATATTCATTTCTTTAAAAGATTTTAATTTTGCCTGTTGGTCAAATATTTTATTGCATCTACCTAAAGTCACAACAGTTCATTGCTATTTTTCTCTCCAAATATTATCTACCATCTATAAGACATATTTTTTACTGTACTTATATAATTGCTATTGATTTACTTTAAAAATTATGCCCAACTTTTCTTTGTAAAATAAACCCAGAGCGGCAAAGTCATCCCATTACAGACCCTCCAAATGTCCCTATTTTCCAGGGACTTCCCTGACTTAGAGAAGCCGTCCCAGTTTCTGATTTGATCCCAGAATGTCCCACTTTTCCTTAGGATGTCCCTATTTTCATTGGAGGAATGTTGGAGGGTATGGAGTTATCCAGCCCCAAGTCATCTGAAGGCAATCCTGTATAGGCAATTTTTTAAATGTTTCATGTTTTTTTATATGTTGGAAGCTGCCAGAGTGGCTGGGGCAACCCAGTAAGATGTGTGGAGTATAAATAGTAAAATTATAATTATGGAATGGGACATCACTATTTTCATTGGAGAAATGTTGGATGGTATGCCACCTGTGCAATGGGACTTCCCCTCCCTCTCCCTGCATGCCTCCAAGCCCCCCAACTCAAAGCAGGAGGGCAAATACTGTCTCATTGTGCTGGTGGATGTTCTGGCACTAACAAGATTTAATTGGATACAACCCAGGGAAACAGAACCTTAGTCTACAATAAGATATTGGCCAAATAAAAATGATTTAGCCACCCACCTGAAAAATGTAAGAGAGATGGGGTGAGCGTAACTTCTCTAGTGTAGGAGTACCAAAAACGAGGTGCCACAACAACAAAAACAACAAAAGGCCCTGCCTCACATCCCAGCCAGAAGCAGCTCAGAAAGTACTGTAGTGAGATACATAGCAGACATTAGAATGTTTAATTTGAAAACTAAAGCTATGCTTACGTGCAGTTTTGCATAGGAATTATGAGTCACCCTGTTCCACAGGCAAAATAATTTGGTATTACACTCATCAAAAAGTCTATTCATTAGAAATCAATTATTCTTTGACAGCGAAAGAAAAAAGAGCTCTATTTAAAAAGACAAGAGGACGCTCATTAACATTTCAAGAACAGTATGTTGCACCATTAACGGGCCCCTATGCATTTCACAAAACTTTTCATTAGGATATTGAAAACCTGAATTAGCAAGACATTATTTTCTCATATCACTATCTATTTAGTGATATGCACTTTAGTGGGATGCACATTTGGAAAGCCACAGGCTCCCCATCCCTGATATAAAGTATAGGGTCAGCTGCATCCCCCCCCCATGGCTTCTTCCTAGCTGTTTACTCCCCAATGGCAGGGCTGCCGTATGTCTGGATTTTCCTGGACATTACTGGGATTTTAAAGGCGGAATTGACACCTGGGGGGAATTTTTGAAAGGTGGCGCTTTGTCCTGAATCTTAGGCAAGTCAATTGAAAAATCATGGGTTTTGGGTGGAGGTTTTTTTTTTAAAAAAAAAATATGCTCAGGACAATAGTGGGGTTCTATCAACCCTTGCTGTACTATAACATTCTGCTTTGCATGAATTTAATATGACCTGGGTTCTGTCATGCCTCCCAAAATGTCTGAGGTTCCTCAAAGCAGGAACAGATGGGCCTTTAGCCTGTTTCAGCAGGGCTTTTCTTAAAACATTGGGCACTTTTCTAGGTTCTCCCACCTAATATACAGGGTGAGTCTTTTAAAAGAGGCCCCATGGAACATATGTACTCTGTACAGTATCCACGGGGCCTCTTTAAAAGGACTCACCCTGTAATTTGTTCAGTGAAAAAGAAATGGCTTTTTCTGAAGTGGCATTGAGGCTGTGGGATGCATGGCTGGCACATCCACTCTTATCTTCCTGGTACTAGGTAAAAGACATTTTATTCCCCCTTGGCTTTCAGCTTAAGACCTTAAGGAGTTTTATTGGTGCTGTTTTACTGATGCATTCTTCATCCCCCCTCCAATTCTGATCCTCTGCTTTTGAGTTTTTGTTTAAATATGATATTTTCTATTTGCATTTTGTGTTTTTTAACATTTCCATAATTTAGGAGGATAAAGCCTTTTAATTATTGCTGTTGTTAGACAGTTGGAAGTCACAAACACTTTCAAAAGTAGAGGACTGGAGTTACTTTATGTCCACATGAGAAAAACAAATGGATTCTTATACAGCCAGAAGACCCTTTCCATCCAAAGCCTAATTGCTTTATTCCCAGTAAGGTACATTTTATGCTTAAGGGCGAAAGAGAGACTGAAAAAGAATACTGAAGCAACAACAATAGGCTGAGATAAACATTTTAACACATGCTTCCCTGAACAAACTGCTTAAATCCTTTCAGTTTCCCCCCAGAGATTAATCTGGCAATCCACACCTTGTTTGTTGTATAATTAAATTAGTGATACCCTGTGTAAATCTAGTACTGGTAACAAGATACTTCCATGTAACCTCTCACCCAAGGCTTGACAATGACATCTATCATCCAAAGGATATGTAAGAATTACTATTACTATTACTATTACTATTATTATTATTATTTAATGTAGAATGATATTCTACTCCAGCTGAGGAATCTAAAACAATACCATAATATATACAATGAACTATCATATCAATACAGTGGTACCTCGGTTTACGAATGTAATCTGTTCCGGAAGTCCATTCTTAAACCGAAACCGTCCTTAAACCGAGGCGCACTTTCCCTAATGAGGCCTCCCACCACCGGTGCCCTTCCACCATTCGGATTCCATTCTTAGACCGAGGTAAAGTTCCCAAACTGGGACACTGCTTCCAGTTTTGCGGAGTTTGTAAGCCCAATTGTTCGTAAAGAGGACTGTTCTTAAACCGAGATACCACTGTAATTTGTTTGCATTGTGACATATGCTCAGTTCTCATGCGCAGAATGAGCAGGGAATATAGGTGTTGACCAAAACAATAAAACAACAATATACAGAAAGCTTCGTGCAATCAATTGGATCTGTGAGCAGAAAGGAATCAGGCAACCTATAAATCCCACTGGCTATGCTGTAGTGGGGTTTCATTTCTCAATGAGGATTATCATTTATACATCACTATTAGTGCGCGTGACACTCTTACGAAGCAAGACACCACTACTACCAAGATGAATCCTGGTTCCAATGATATTACAGTCAAAGCTTGGATGGTGACGGCGGGGCCGGTGTCAAAGGTTGGCATGGGCCTACACCTCAGCAAGGAGCCCCAAGCCTGCTCCTCCTCTGGACCATTGCAACTGACTTGTTTACATCTCTATGGCTCTGGCTCAGAGGGTATGAGCAAGCAAACAACAATGAGCATGCTTGCTCATTGGTTCTTCCTGGCAAGCGAGCATTAGCAATCACGAGGAACAGCAAGAACTGTCAGCAGTGGCAATGAGGGTAGACTCGCGGAGGGAGGTGTCTTGTTCAGGGTCCACCCCCCCCTTAAAAAAACAACCTGTAGCTGGCCCTAAGACAACAGAGAGGAAGCATAATTATAGTTTCAAGAAAGGAAAAAGTGAAATATTGTGACTTCCTTGCAAGACACAGTGCAAAGTAGGAAAAGAAATGTGACCACAGGTCAAAATAAATGAGGTTAAAATGTGTGTACTCCCAGAATTATTATTTTTTGATATGTATGTGAGATTGACTTATTCAGTCATAAAAAGATGGATATCTCCTCTTTTATTACTGTATACATCTTACTTGTTAATGAAGTGTAAAATAGAAGATATTCCAAAAGAAAATAAGAGAAAAGAATTGTAGGACCACTATTAGGACTACTTCCCATCCAACACTTTCCCCCCACATGGGATACCAAGATATATATATATATTCATGATGAATGCTGCATGTGAAGAAACAGTCCAGAATCATAGAATTGTATAGCCAGAAGGGACACTGAGGATCATCTAGTCCAACCCCCTGCAATGCAGGAATATGCAGCTCTCCCATACAGGGATCAAACCTGCAACCTTGGTTCGAACACATGCAGTCTTATAGAAGTGTGTTATTGGCAAGCCAACACCAACATGCATCATCATCATCATCATCATCCCCACCTCATGCAGACAAACACTGCTCCAACCTTCATCTAGGAAAGCAGGAATCACCATTCATGCAGATTTCCTCGCCAGGCAAAATCACTCAAAAGAAGTTGTGGAGCTGGTCTAGTAAGGGAGAGGGGTGGTGGTGTGTGTCCTGGACAGAAGCCCAGGGGCCATATAGAGATGCCTGGAGGGTTGTGTTTGGTCCCTGGGCTTATGTCTCCCCACCCCTGCCCTAAATTATGCTGTTCACACTGCACCAGGTGGGGAGAGCACATGCTTGGTCCATGCGCACATGGCTCTTATGCAAATACAACACCCAGTGCTGGCACGTAAGAAAGCTGCAGCATGACGCAGATCAAGATGAGCTGGAGGATGCAACCGGATTCTTCAGAGCCTTGCAACTTGATACGTGGAGATTAAATGGGCACAGGGAAAAAAAAAAAAGACAACAACGCAGGAGAGCCTCTAGCTAATTAGTAACCGCTTTCCTCCTGGAACTCCCTCACATCTCGAGCCTGCTTAATCCAGTATGATGAATATTCTCACAGGTTCAGGGAAGCAGAAAACCCATTTGGAAGGCACAGAGACGAAAGAAAATCAAAGCAATTGTCTCCGCCCCGCCCCACCTCATTCATAAAAGAAATCAGAAACATGAATAAGGTATGAGGAAGGCTTTTGCAGTGCTTGGTGAGGAAACGACAAAAGGAGGAGATTAGTTTAGCATTTCTTTTATTGTTCTTATCCCCACCCCCACCCCCTTTGTGACTCTAAAATACGATTAAGAGAACAGCCGCTCTTTTCTGCCACTCTGTAATTCACAACTGATAACTGCTCTTGTACGTGGAAATTTAGGGAGCTCTCAGGCAGCAGGGAAAAGAATGGGAAAGCGAGGGCTCTTCTTCCCATCTTCCTCGGGACATTCATGATTCACCTGCACCTTTGGATCTGCACCAGACCCAACACAATTTGATATTGATCTCAGGAAGGATATCTGAATAAATAAGTAAGCCTCCCTTCGAGCTGTAACTATTGTCGTAGTCCAGTGTGGAATGGATCTGCCACGGATTATTATAGGGTGCTAATCACTCCGTGTGGGGCGGTATCAATGGATCTCTCTTCTGTCCCACTTCCCCCTGGCTGGGTTTTCAGGTTCACATTCATGCCTGTGGCCCTGGGGAGAAGAGGAGCAACAGCTGCAACACATGCAGGCAGAGGCCAGATGGGGAGGGACTGGGGTCGCCTCCAGATTGTCAGTATCTTGCAGGAGGAATGAAAGCCAGAACTTTAGGTTTGTGCAGTTAAAGCAGATTAAAGTGCCTCAGTTGCTGTAGCACAACAAATGCACTGAAAAACAACATCAACAACAACAACACCACAGACTTTTTTGTGGTTAGGGAAAAGCCATGCAGTGGGATGAATGAATGATTAATGGGCAGACTCAAACCAGTGTGGTGTGGCAGTTAGAGTGTCAGAATAGGTACCGGTAATCTGAGAGACCAGGATTCAAACCCATGCTCAGCCAAGGTCAATGGGTGACCTTGGGCCAGTCATTACATCTCTGCCCAACCTACCTCACAGGGTTGTTGTGAGGATAAAACTGAGAGAAAAAGTAATGTATGCCACCTCGAGCCGCTTGGGGAAATGGTGGGGTATAAATGCAGTAAACAAACAATCAGGAATTCTTTCGCTGTGATTCCTTCATTGCAGGGGGCTGGAACCTAGGACCCTTGGGATCCCTTCCAACTCTACAATTTGCATGAAATACATGAGGACAAATGCTCTCATTGTGATATAACCTCCCTACAAGCCAATCAGCACAAACGCGCAAACTAAAAAGCTGGATATAGTCCAAGCTCCATGTAAGCTTTCTGCAAGCAAATCAGGCTGAATGCTCAACAAGCTGGTCTTTGGGAGGAAGGCGGGGAGGGCCATCTCCACTTTTGTGGGCCCTCAAGCAAAGTACGGTACCTTACATTGGATGGGCCTCCTCTAGCTTAACTGGGTCATGCCAAACAGCTGGACCAGGGAACTGTCTACATTTCCCCAGAGCACAACTCTGGGGCATTGCGGGAAACCAAAATGGCAGCTCCCAGATGCAGATGGGGGGGGCAGCACAGGTATCAGTATAGGAGCCCACTGGGGTATTGGAGACCTGTGAGCTGTCCAGGGACACCATGCACTCTGCCTGAGCTGCACTGAGCACTCCTCTGATTCTTCTCTCCAGGCAGAGATCAATTGTGCCCTTTGGTTGTTGAAGAACAAACTCCTGGACATGGGTGTAGCCAAGGGAGGGGGGTAGGGAGGGGCAGCTGTCCCCCCCCAACAGTAAAAATACATAGCAAACTGAAGTTCTGCCCCTCCCCCCAACAAAAATCCTTGCTACACCCATGCACCTAGACAACAGAGCTGGAATACATTTCTACCCTTTCTGAGACCAGAATCCACTGGATCCTGGAAACCAATATTGAAATATTTTCTGGAGTAGAAAGTAGATTCTGCCTGGGAAACAACTTCTACTGAAATCTGTTAAATAGCAGCTCCTGTGTTTTTATTAGGAAGTGAGAATCAAGTATGTGTACGGAGCAATGTATAGTAAGGCGACAGCTTACTTTATCAATGCCATTAAGCCGGCTGCTTTCCTAAGCATTAAAGAGACACCCCACCAACAGCTTTTTGTTAGCAAGCACTTATCACCTTGGTATCTTACTGCTTAAGTAAACGCGAGAACATTTACCATGGGTGGGGATGTGGGTTGATACTAGAATTCAACCTGAAATGGTACACCCTGCCGGATACCCCTTTCCTAAGTGCTCAGCATCAACACTATTATTTGAAACCTGTAATAGAAGACTAAAATATATCTTATGTGTATGCATACTTATACATACAGTAGCACATGGCGAGTGGGTAGGTGGCTGGTGTAGTTCGGCAATTTTAGACTGAATGTCCTTACTCCCCCACCTCACCCCATCTTTATACGGCAGCAAGTATTACTTCATTTGTAACGCTAGAACTCTCAAAACTTGTGGACATCCAATGAAGCTGAATGTTGTAAGATTTAGGACAGATAAAAGAAATATTCATGCAGCACATAGTCCAACTATGGAACTCGCTCAACCAGGAGCCAGTGATGGCCACCAAATTTTGTTGTCTAGTCATTTGTTTAGTTGTGTCCGACTCTTCGTGACCCCATGGACCAGAGCATGCCAGGCACTCCTGTCACCAACTGGGATGGCATTAAAAGAGGCTTAGACAAATTAATGGAGAAGAGGGCTATCAATGGCTACTAGCTATGATGGCTGTGCTTTACCTCCACAGTTGGAAGCAGCAATGTCCAACTGAAAGGCATCAGAATGGGGGAAGCTGATCTAAACATTGCCCATATATGATTTCAATTTAGTTCATACATAATTCTTTGTAACACTGGCAAAACCACTGTCAGTTAGACTGATAGGACTGAATGATGGTGATCTAGCAAACAATTCCCAAGTGTCAATTTGGTCATTAAATTTCAAATAATTTCTTTGATGCAATGCACAGGGCTTTAAAAGTTGGAATACTGGTAGTAAATGTTTCTTTTTCTTACGCCACTGTGACATCACTTGGGTACCATCCCTGCCTGCCTGCATTCCTAGAAGTAATTAATGGTGGAAAATAGAAACATTACAAACATGAAGAGCATATTATACGCCCCTATTTAGATGTTGCAAGAGTTCTTCTAACTGAAATGACATGTCACCAGCTCTGGCAATTGTGTATTTCTTTTCTTTTTTTTAAATTAAAAAAACCCTGCTTACAGTATATTTTCATGCTGCCTTTGCTCAAGAGAGAGCAGGCTTAGTATGTCTCAAGGAGCATTTTTACAGATTCTTCTTCCTTTTTAGCAAGAGCAGCTGTCACTTGTGCTGTGACCGTGGATGGTTCTTCTGAATATTTGATAGGCTCCAGCTGGGTATTATCAGGCCCAGTGTTTCAGCATCTGGTATGCTGGGGGCAGCTGCTAGTGCCCATACACTCTAGAAAGGCCCATGAAGCCTGACACCTATTTTGCTTGGCCCCATGATGACACTGAGCCCTTATGACATTGCTGGTGGTGCCTGCTGCCACTCAGGTCCCCTGGTGTTCACCCAGTAAAAGCTGGCACAAAACTGCTGAAATTGGCTCTGGACAGCCTCTTGACCCCCATCCCAGCACTACTAGGCTAGTTCTGACAGCTAAATGACCAGTGGCTGCAGTTCCTGGAAGGCCCAAGTGGCTGAGGCCAGCAGCAGCAAAGTTGCGGAGGTTGAAGGAATGGGGAAAGAGGCACTGGAAGCCGAGTCAGTACTGGAAAGTGTTATCAGTGGCACTATGCCAAGGGCCCATTCAAGCCTGTAGCAGGCCCCGGTCATACTGAGGATGTGTGCCTTGCTTCTTAAGAACTTCAGTAAGCAAAAAGTGGTAGTGGATGGGAGTCTGTATAAATCTTGTTCTTGTTTTTTATGTACTTTGTGTTTTTATATTGTAATTTTATGTTGTGAACTGCCCTGAGATCTATGGATAAAGAGTGGTATACAGGTTTTAATAATAATAATAAGAAGAAGAATAGAAGCAGGGCTGTCCCACGTCGTTGTGCTGCCTGAGCCTGAGGGCAAGATGGTGGTCTCCAATTCTATGAACAGAAACTGATTGAACACACAATTCAATCTTACTTCAGCACTGGCAATGGGACAGCATCCTCCCATTCACTTGAGGCAGCAGGCTAGATTAGGGAGTGTATGATATGCCTATGACACACACAGTTCTAATCGCCAATAGAGAGAAAGGGTGAGGGGGCTAAGGAGGTGAGCTGCTGCCTGAGGCAATTGGCTCACCTTGTCCAATGGTAAGGTTGGCTCCGTCTACAAGTGGAACAACATCTTACTAGAGGTCTACAGTTCCCATGTTATCAAAAAGTTACAGCATAATAAGCAATGTTTCTGAATACCAGTTTCTGGAAAACACAGCAGGGGAGAGTGCTTTTGTACTTGAATATTGCTTGCAGGTTTCCCACATGCATCTGGTCAGCCACTGTGAGAACAGGATGTTAGACTACATGGGCCATTGGCCTTAAACATCAGGCTTGTCTTAAGGTCTTATGTGGCTGCAAATGTATACAAAAATAAATATATCTAAGAAAAGAAAGCATCTTGGTCTTGGGAGAAAGATGGTTACTATTTCCCTGTCAGGTTCTTATGACTTGTCATCATGGGGTCCTTATCTTTATTGTTATTGTTTTGAATTGACTTAGTGTCATTGCTTTATGCAGTGTTGATTTTGTTAGCTGAATAGAAAAACTAATAGAAAGGACATTTCAGACAGGGAAGACAGGATGAGATATCTAATGAGCAGATTAAGGAAATGTAGCAGGAAAGGGGGCAGTTAAAAGAACAGGCATAGAATGGATTTGATGTTGGTCTCAAGTAGAATATTATTTCTAAGGCTAGAAATGAGGCTGGTGCCAGACTTCACTCTGCCCTTAGCATATCGCTGCTGTTGGGCTCACATCTGATGGCAACCTGGGCCTCTGCTCGGTAGTGTTAGGCACCACTGCACATTTCCTCTGCTGGTGGTCACTTGCTTCAGTCCCCTCCCCAGTGGCAGCATTTCTGAATGTGAGGTAAGCAACTGCTTGGCTGTGATCCACTGTGGCCACCCATCACACCCATCCCAATGTGCATTGACCTGACATCATTTGGGAGCATTACATTTGGGGCAATACAGTCATACCTTGGAAGTCGAACAGAATCCATTCCGCAAGTCCATCCAACTTCCGAAACGCCCGAAAACCAAAGTACGTTTTTTGATTGGAAGCCACGGAACATTCGGGGACTAAACGTTTGGGAACTAAGCTGTTTGACTTCCAAGGTATGACTGTATACCAGGGTGGGGGCAATCATAGATGAGAGTCAACCATGAGTTCAGCTCCCTTTCAAGAACCCTACCATGGCCATTCACTAATTAAACATATCCACAGGGGTGAGGAATGAGGCAGCAGTGGCATGACTTGGCAGGATGCCCAACTATGCCAGTCCCTGATGATGGGTCTGGACATGTAAATATAGCTTTGGAATGGCACTTTGGCCTTATTAAGAGGCATAGCTGTCTGTTCTCAATGGTTTTCCTGCACATGTGGCTGCGGAATGTTCCAGTGTTTCCCAAACCTGGGTCTCCTGTTTTTGGACTACAACTCCCATCATCCCTAGCTAGCAGTACCAGTGGTCAGGGATGATGGGAATTGTAGTCCAAAAACAGCTGGAGACCCAAGTTTGAGAACGAAACCCATTTTAATAGAATCATGCTTTATCTTTTCATTATTCATTTGTGTATTTCTAAAGCACTGTTGTTATGGTACTACGGAAGGGCATACTTATTTCCCCGCTTACTTCCTGCCCTGCATCCCCTTCCAATCTCCAACACACAAGGCTTAAAAAAAAACCTTTGTAGGCTCCTTCTCCAAAATAAAGCAAATCTGAACTACTGGTAATAGCTCTTTAAAGTGCTGATTCATTAAGCAGACTTAGGAAATATATTGCGTTATTTCACATTTCGTACAGTAGTTTGATAGAACTAGGAAATTCAGCAGAGCTTTCAAGTCTAAGACTGAAATCCCAATACTACCTACCATGGAGTAAGCCCTATTGAATTCAATAAAACTTACTTCTGAGTAGCTGTAGTAAGGGTGGCAGCCTAAGTTAGCAACACTTAACAGGAGGGAGGGAGTGTGTGGATCTGAAGCTTGTTGCTAAGATCCAGACAATGATCCACAAAGGTAATTAAATGCACCCACACTAGTAAACACCAACTGGTTTATTTACAATGATCAAACTATAAACCTAGCCAATTCATCATTTCCAACACATCAACAAATGTTACAAATACAGTATAACCTTTAAATAGAACTATTCAAATGTAGTTTGCACACTTAAGTTTAGAAAAGGTATGAAGAGGAAGAAAAATACAAGGAAAGACAGAACTCAAAATATTGGTAGCTGCCTTGCAAATATCAGGTACACAGACTTTCACCAACTCAGCTGACTCCTCCATGACAGCAGAAATGCTTGTAGGATGCTGCAGGCACCACCCTCAGTTCTTCCCCTACTCTTAACAACCATCTCCACTGCATATAGCAATGTGCTTATGCTGTACATGGTCACAGTAGTTATTGCCAATGCAGCAGCACCAACACAATGTCTGTCGCATGTAATCTCCTGACAGCAGCACAGTGCCATATGCTTAGATAATACACCATTGTGGCAATTGTTGGACTTTATTCTCCTGTCTGCTGGTGCAATGCCTCATTTGTTCAGAAAACATATCTATGTTTTAAAATATGATCAATTTCAGCAGAGGCCATAGAATAACATGCTTTTGAGGGTATTAGTAATCTGGTCAATATTGTGTACTCAGACTTTTAAAAAACGTTCACGAGATACTAATTGTGACAACACCTTTTTACAGGTGATGATTGCCAGGCTTATTTTTACAGCACTGATCATCGATCAGACTCAGAGGGCTTCTCAAGAAGTTTATATGAAACTGCTCTTCCCTTATGTTAGCTTTTATGTGTAAGGGTAAACAGTTCCTAGCAAGGTTATGCTTAAAATTCTACAAGGCAGGCTTAAGCAGTATGTGGACCGAGAACTCCCAGAAGTGCAAGCTGGATTTCGAAGGGGCAGAGGAACCAGAGACCAAATTGCAAACATGCGCTGGATTATGGAGAAAGCTAGAGAGTTCCAGAAAAACATCTACTTCTGCTTCATTGACTACGCAAAAGCATTTGACTGTGTCGACCACAGCAAACTATGGCAAGTTCTCAAAGAAATGGGAGTGCCGGATCACCTCATTTGTCTCCTGAGAAATCTCTATGTGGGACAAGAAGCTACAGTTAGAACTGGATATGGAACAACTGATTGGTTCAAAATTGGGAAAGGTGTACGACAAGGCTGTATATTGTCTCCCTGCTTATTTAACTTATATGCAGAATTCATCATGCAAAAGGCTGGACTGGATGAATCCCAAACCGGAATTAAGATTGCCGGAAAAAATATCAACAACCTCAGATATGCTGATGATACTACCTTGATGGCAGAAAGTGAGGGGGAATTAAAGAACCTTTTAATGAGGGTGAAAGAGGAGAGCGCAAAATATGGTCTGAAGCTCAACATCAAAAAACCTAAGATCATGGCCACTGGTCCCATCACCTCCTGGCAAATAGAAGGGGAAGAAATGGAGGCAGTGAGAGATTTCACTTTCTTGGGTTCCAAGATCACTGCAGATGGTGACAGCAATCACGAAATTAGAAGACGCCTGCTTCTTGGGAGAAAAGCAATGACAAACCTAGACAGCATCTTAAAAAGCAAAGACATCACCTTGCCGACAAAGGTCCGTATAGTTAAAGCTATGGTTTTCCCAGTAGTAATGTACGGAAGTGAGAGCTGGACCATAAAGAAGGCCGATCGCCAAAGAATTGATGCTTTTGAAATATGGTGCTGGAGGAGACTCTTCTCAAAGAAATCAGCCCTGAGTGCTCACTAGAAGGACAGATCCTGAAGCTGAGGCTCCAGTACTTTGGCCACCTCATGAGAAGAGAAGACTCCCTAGAAAAGACCCTGATGTTGGGAAAGACTGAGGGCACAAGGAGAAGGGTACGACAGAGGATGAGATGGTTGGACAGTGTTCTCGAAGCTACTAACATGAGTTTGGCCAAACTATGAGAGGCAGTGAAGGATAGGCGTGCCTGGCGTGCTCTGGTCCATGGGGTCACGAAGAGTCGGACACGACTGAACGACTGAACAACAACAACAACAACAACAAACAGTTCCTACATTATTAAAGTTGTGCCATAAAAAGAGAGGCATAAAACTTATTTAAAAAACTTAACAGCAGGAGAAGGCCACTCACTTAAAAATCAAATGTTTAATAACTGTAGTGTTTTGTTAATACTTCCTAGTGCTAAATATTCTTTTCGATAGCCACCTTTCTGATCTTGTTGAAAAGTAAGTTAAGTTCCCTCCCCTGCCAGAGATATGTATGTAGGATGTCCAAGATCCGCAGAGGCCCACAAGCCAAACTGGGTATGGCCTGGGTCACAATCTGCCCCATTAAGCCATTTTCTGCAAACCACACCTACCTGCCCCACACATGATATCATGTGCCAGCCTTAAAGTGTGCTCCAAATTGTTCCTTGGCAAGTGAGACATGCCCTTAGTGTCAATCAGCTGATATGGGGTGACAGCAAACCCCAGTGGGATCAGCTGCACTACAGAGTTCCCAGTTGGGACCTCCACATGCTCCATCCAGTTAATGCCAGTCAGCTGACTGGTGCTTACAGGAAGCCCACATGAAATGGCAGATGCAGAAAAACCCCAAGCAGGGCTTGTTGCAAGCGCAAAAATTCCTTTGAATCACTGGCTTGATTTCAAGCCAACAATGTGGCAGCCACAGCTTGAGACACACCTGGGAAGGGAAAATGTTTCTGTGTTTTGAACTGAAACCACTGCTGCAAACCATTTTCCTCTGCAGGATTGGATCGAGCCACATCTGCAAAGGATTAAAAAAACAAAACAAAAAACTTTGGGCTACCTGGTGCCTTTCTCATGTCAGTGACTGACAGGTGGGTGGCCCCTGCTCACTTATCAAAATAGTCCATGGGTGGTCAGGATGCAGCCCACCAGCAAGATCCTGGTCATCAATGACTGGATGGACAACGGCATAGTTTCTTAAAAGTGATCAGCAGAGCATTCATATCTTGCCATCAAGGTGACCTGTGACTTGATTAGAAGACAACTACCCCATGCCATGGCCACAGCTGCAACCACAATGGGGCCTCACTGCTGTCTCTTCTGAACAAGTACAGATTATTTGATGGTGCACATGGAACTCCTCCAATCTACAAGGGATGTCTTGTGCATTCATTTTTTCCCCCTTTCTCTTTTGTAACCAGCCATTTTAAAGAACCTAAGAAGAGCCCTGCTGGATCAAGTCTAGCATCCCATTTCCCCCTGTGGCTGACCAAATGCCTATGGAAAGCCCACAAGCAGAGCATGAACACGGCAATCCTCTTCCACTGCTATTGTGCGCCAGCTACTGTTATCCAGATCCCAGAGGTAATATACTGGCACCATGTCTAGTAGCCTTTGATTTGTTTCCAAATATTTCACAGCAAATTAAACTGGGCCAGCCCTACCATTAAGTAGTGTGAGATAGTAGCTGTACTTCCCAGGTGCTGAGGGACAGGGAGTGGTGATGGAGAGCTGAAGAACAGAGTTGTGTGTGACATGTGGTCTTCCCAGTACCCTTAAGCTAGCCTGATGCCTCTTTACCAGCACCTCTCAAACTACCAGTCTGGTTGGTTTCTGTATATGGAATGAAAGGGCACTGTCTTGTCATTTCACTCAAGTAGCGCAATGTCTTGGGCCAACCCTGATATTAAAACTATGTATTCTAGTTAGTTAGACAGGATTGATGTTGTTAATGTTTGCATTACCAAGGTATCTAACTTACCCAAACTCTGCCCAATGAATTTGAACAAAGGATCTACATTGAATGATGGAGTTACAGAATGTTCCAGTAGCACAAAGAGAGTGGACATATTTACAAGGCCAGATGGCATTCACGATCCAAAAATGCAAAATTGGTGGTAATGAATTAATTATTGCTGCTATGGAAGAATGACCTTGCAATTTATTGTAGATAGAGCTTAAGCCTCTTCAGCTGGTAGAAAGAATTTTTAGGACTCAGAAGGAAATCAATATAGCGAATATCAAAAGGACCATATATAATTCAGTGGTGCTGGCATTCTAAGGTTTGTGTATAGTTCAGCCCACCCTGATTCAAAAAGAATATAGATAGAGCACAGTTGGGAAACATTGTTAATGACTACATTGATCGGTGGGAACTTCCTTCTGTCTGACATTGATGGTCAACAGTATAAACAAGCTGAAACTCAGACCCAGACAAGCTGTCAAGAAACAGACATTTCAGCAGCCCTTCTCTAAGAGCTGCAGAGTATCTTTACATTTTAAATTGCTGGAGGCTGGATGCAATTTGACAGGGGCTGGTGTATACCGTCAGATGCCTGTGCTTTAATAAGATTCCTCAAACCTCTCTAACTGACCGCAGCAGTAAACAGGATTTCCAGCAGGATAGATCATTGCCTTGATCCACTAAGACAGGTCTTCTGGTATAAAGTTACAATGTGTAAACCACTGCCAGCTGTTATGATAAAGGATGGGGGTGGAAAGAGATAAATAACTCGGTTCGCTAAAAAGCTCATCATGTCTAAACTCAAAGCCTATTCACATGGCCATGGGGTATACTGACAGGAGTGAGCCAGCTGTGAATTGCACCAAGCAAGATGGAGTTCACTCTTTATTAGCAAAAACAGGATCTGCACAGGCGAGTCAGGCTAAATCAGCACTGCAACTTATCTCCAGCAGTTCTTGCCCCCATGAAGCAGTTGCTGAGACTGAAGGTCCCTGCCTCCCAACAGCTGCCCAAGTTCCCTCCTCTCCAGGGTTTTCCCCAAGCAATCTAAGACTTGTGTCTGTGTGAAGCTAACTTCTTCGCCCTCTTCATGCCTCTCCTGGTTATGGGAGACCAGGGGGAGGGAAGCTTGTCACAGCAGGATGGGAAGACAAGGCTAAAGAGAAAAGGTTATCTTATATACTAGAGGTCACCAACAAGATTACCTCCAGAAGTCCTGGACTATAACTTCCATCATCCCTGACCTTTGGCCACATTCTCTGGGCCAAAGCTCCCATTCTCTGATGGAAGCTGTAGTCTAATAACTTCTGGAGGGCTTAATGTTGGCTACTGCGGCTGTCTACTAATATAAATTCATTCTCTGAGTGATCATTCCTTAAGTAGCCAAAATGGCGCCATACAAATCAAAGATGCAGGTATTGGTGGGCTCTGGAAAATCCTAGGTTTGCCGAAGTATTAAAACCCTTTAGAAATAAAAATAGCTGGGGAGAATAAAAAACAACTCAATAAAGACCAAGCATGCTCAGTGGCCACAGAAGGCTGATTTACCATGGGCTGGACAGAAAGTGCTTGGGAGGAGGATGGAATGGAATATCCTGAAGGATGACATGGCTAACTGACTGGCTAAAGTGGGAGCACTTCACACTGCAGTGTTTTGTTGCTGGTCACATTTATAACACTGCAATACAGTTTTCATTTGCTACCATAGATCTTGCACCAGCACTGTGATTTGAGGGAAGCAGCCCCAAAGTAACAGTATAAAAGGACCATCTTTATTAATTCAAAAAGACGTGACAACCAAAGAATCCCATGAATAGTCTGTGACTCATTAGCAACTCATACAGCAGAAGTTACAGCCTCTACCGTACTTGCATCCAGCAATAAAAGTGTCATGGAGATGTTGTTCCTCTGTTTTAAGGGAAGCCTCAGAAGAATTCTTGTTTGCTGAGAATTACTTTGCTTGGAAATTTTTCAGTTCTAAAGAGCAATGTGTTAACAGACATTTCATTTAACCAACATTTCACTTGCAATTCATTTCAAACATAACCACCAATTCTGTTTATTTTTATTTGCAAACGTATTTCTATACCACCCACTCACCTAAAATATAAAGGCGGTACACATCATAACATACCGTATAACAATGTAAAATAATCACAAGAATGACTGGCTCATCTAAAATGAATGAAGATCTATATCTATATCTATATTTCTAACTGAATAAACCTGTCAGGATGAAAAAGTCCTCAAGGGATGCCTGAAAGTCAAAAGCAAGGATGCCTGCTGGGACAATATTGCACAGCATGTATTCTGCAACATGGGAATGGCGTAACTAGTTGCTCAATTTCTAGATCCTATCTGCACTATAGATTTAAAGCAGCATCATACCATGTTGGGCACTCCTGGCTTCCCCCAAAGAATCCCAAAAACTGTGGTTGTTTAGGCTACTGAGAATTGTTATTCCTGTAACAGAACTAGCATTCTGGGAAGCTGCAGTGCTGTGAGGGGAATAGGGGTTTTCTAACGACTCTCAGCGCCCTTAACAAACTACAGTTCCCAGTATCCACTGGAGGAAACCATGGCTGTTTAAAGTAGTATAATAGTGCTTTAAACGTATAAAGCAGATGGAGCCCTAGTTAAGACCAAGCAGGCCTCAGAGATAAGGGGGACAACTAAGGCCTCATTCACACCACACGTTTAAAACATTATACCACTTTAAATAGCCATGGCTTCTCACAAAGAATTCTGGGAGCTTAGAGTTATTTGGAGACCCCTATTCCTCTCTCAGAGTTAGAGTTTGATAATCAATCCCTCTTCAAATGGAATTTTGGGAACTGTAGTTCTGGAATGGGGAATAAGGTGGGGGTGGGGGTTTACTACTACTACTACTACTACTGCTACTACTACTAATAATAATAATACTTTATTATTTATACCCCACCCATCTGGCTGGGTTTCCAAGCACCTTTATCAAACTACAGCTCTCAGGATTCTTTGGAGGAAGCCATGACTGTTCAAAGTGGTATCATAGTGCTTTAAATGTGTGCTGTGAATATGGCCTAACAGCAATCCAGATCATCTCAGTGATCAAACTGCAATTTTCACTTTCATATTCTCCTTTCAGACTGACCAGAGATCAATACATGGAAAGAATAACACATGGTATTATATTTGTAATTTCTTCCCCAACATATTTTCAGCTAACAGGCACTTTATGCACCCCACTTTTAGAGTCAAGATATATCAGAAACAGGAATAATTTCCCAAGAAATCATCCTTGAAATCAGCTCTAATCTGACAGCTATTTTGTCCATGATAAGCAGTCCCCATATTATGCCAAACAAACCATCCTAGCATAGAAGTGGTAAAGGTAAAGGTAAAGGTACCCCGACCGTTAGGTCCAGTTGCGGACGACTCTGGGGTTGCACGCTCATCTTGCTCTATAGGCCAAGGGAGCCGACGTATAGCTTCCGGGTCATGTGGCCAGCATGACTAAGCCGCTTCTGGCGAACCAGTGCAGCGCACGGAAACACCGTTTACCTGCCCGCCGGAGCGGTACCTATTTATCTACTTGCACTTTGATGTGCTTTCGAACTGCTAGGTGGGCAGGAGCTGGGACCAAACAACGGGAGCTCGCCCCGTCGTGGGGATTCGAACCGCCAACCTTCTGATCGGCAAGTCCTAGGCTCTGTGGTTTAGACCACAGCACCACCCGCGTCCTATTACCAATGTGTGGCTTGTTCTGCATGTCCAATATGATTTTGTTTCTCTGTTAACAGCAGAAGTCCATTGCCCTATCCCTATGCAACATGGCAAACTGTTTTAGAAACCAATGGGATTTCAATAGCAGCTTGTGGTATGGCCAGGGGGCGTGTTTTTCAGTGGATTCAAAAATCTCACTCTGCATAATCAAGGATTTGGAGTCACCTAAAACATCTCTTTAGGTTTATCAGTGACTCCTACTTAAGATGACTACATGAGACCTTCAGATACAGAAGCTGTATATAGCTTAATTCCACAATACTAAAAACAACAACCCAATTTAAAATATTATTTTAATATTCTTAGTTATTTAATAACATAATAATTACAGTATGTTTATGTTAATTGCAGGCCTTGTGGTTCATATTTCTTTATTTCCCCCTTAGTTGTCATTATACAGCTAATATTTCGAAGTGATGCATCCTTTGTACATGTTCTGTCGTGTATGCATGTTTATAACAGACCACTGAGGATGACTTGTGACTGAAATGAATTTGGTTTACTTCTAATTAACTTGATGTATTATATTTTCAAATGAGTATTCAAAAGTTATCCCTCTCTAATATGTTCATAGTCATGATAGAAAGCTGCTGTGTCAAACTAGTTCATACTACATATTAGGCTTTGTGGAATTTTGACGTTTAGATCCCAATTTGATTCAAGCTTTTTCTCTCTCCTCCCACCCCAGTCGGCTTGAGACATATTTCATCTACTCTAACACATTTATTAAAATGTAAGAACATAATCAGAGTTGGTTGGATCAGGCCAATAGCTCATCTAGTCCAGTATCCTGTTCTCACGGTGGCTGAACTGTGAGAAACTCCCAAGCCTGTGGGAAACTCCCAAGCAAGACTCAAACACCAGAGCACTCTCCTCTCTTATTGGTTTCCATCAACTGGTATTCAGAAGTATTCCTGCCTCCAACTGTGGAGGCAGAGCATAACCATTATGGTTAGTAGCCACCACAGCCCTGTCTTCCATGAACAAGTGACTTTGTAGATGCCAGCAGCATCCTCGTAAAACTCAGAGATTTTTGTAGATGCCAGCAGCAGACAGTGAGGAAATGCAGATGAGGCTCCATTGTTCTCCAAGCTTCCCATCATGATCTCTGCTGCTTACCAAGAGTGGAGGGGGGAGGTATGGGGTGATTGTGGTGTGGTGGAGCCAATCCAATGCTCCTGCTGATGTGCACCACCACACTGTGCCCAGCTTCCTGTGCCTTGCCCCTCCGCACCCCTTCTCAATAAGTAGCAGCACCCCACCATGTTGGGAAGCCAGGAGAGCAATGGGCCTTACCTGTGCTGCCTTACTGGCTGCTCTTGGATGCCAGTGAAAGATATCAAATTTCTTTTGGACCCACAAGCACATGATGGTAGCCCCTGCATATTCCTATGGGTGGGTGCCATCACTGAGTCTTAGGCAGCCATTGAGTCGGAGCCAGGAAGCAGGAGTCGGGGATCAAAATAACAGGGTGGTGTAGGCGTGGGGATGAAGCCAGGATTCAGAGCTGGGAGTCTGAGGCAGAGAGCCAGCCAAGGCAGGGGAGACTTTTCACTGCCCAAGTAAAATCCCATCCTGAACAAAAAGCCTTTGTAACTCTTCCTGATTAGGTGGGCCAATGACTAACTAGGGTTGGTGAAATCGCAGTACCTGAAAATCCTTTACTGGCTAGGGAGATGTTCCCTGGTGACTCAACACACAGGATACCTGTGGTGGGAAGAACAATGCGGTCCGAGTTCTAACCCTGTTAGTGCCTGATAGTAAGTTCTGAGTCTTTTCCTTGATGCATCTTGAATCTTATATGCTTTCTATCCACAAGCTACACATCGTTTCCTATTGGCTTCATGCCAAGTTACACTTTCAAAGGTAAAACTCTATGTCTCATTGAAATCTATGCTCATTGAAATACATGTTTCCATTTAGTAGCAGTTTGGTCTTAGCTTCTACAAGTATTCTTCCATCTCCATCTTAAGTCTCCTTTCTGGACATGCAGCCTCAGGTAATGAATCAGTGCATACCTGTCACACAAACAGCAGTGCATGCCCTTTAGGCTAAAACACTCTTCTTCATTTACATTTGTATTAGTTAAAAAAAAGGATCACATTTGTATTAATTAAAAAAATAAACTACTCTAGGCTTGTCATTCTTCCCTTTCTACGACATCACCATTCTCTGCGCCACATTTTATTTTTATTTCCCCCCCAAAAGAAAATGTTTGAATGACAGGTAGCCAACAAAAAGCAAGAGTATGCAAAAAGAAAGAAGAAAGAAACGACCAATGCAAAAGTCAATGGACTATTCTCAGGGAAACACCTAAATAACAGGTTTTACTAGAAAAGAAAGAAATGCACAAAGATAGATAAAATACAGCAAAACACCTGTCTGCTTCTAATCTAACTGTACTCATGCACAAATATTTCATAATTGCAGTGCAACTAAAAGGCTCTTCCACTGACAAAATATCTCCTTTCTCACTTCCAACAGCAATTATTTCAATACAAGGACCTAGAGATGTACAGTTTTGCTCACCATCTCCACACCTATCTACTTCTGATGTGGGTCCCCCATCTCCCCCATGCACACCCAATACAACAACTGGGAAGAGAATTTAAATCAACTTTTAGCAGTAAGTCAGACCATATTTCCCCCACACACATTCCTCCCTTAAATCTGTCCTGAAAAAGGAGGAAGGGTCGAGAATGAACTTGGGAAAAGAAATGAGAAAAGTCAGTGCAGCCCTGCTGGCTTCTCCTTTTGTTATCTGGAATGGCATTCATTTCAATCAATATCAGAAGCAGCTTCAGCATAAGGGAACTGGGTCTCTTGCCTAATCTATTACTACTCTTAAAGATATGGAAACATGCCCATGGCTTCTGTAACTCTGCTTGTGATTTTTAAAAGGGATTTCCCATTAAAATTCCAGCTCATGTTTCCCCACCCATGCAAAATGAGATATCATTCCAAACTTGGAGACAGGGGAGAGAGGAGGCAGGTACAGTCCTGTTCTTACCAGGTATGTGCCACTGTAAACCGCCGCTGTTTTGGTATGTTGCTGCTCAGAAGCATCCTGCGCAAGAGCCTTGGAGAATTTCTAGGGGAGATGACGGGCGATAGCTTAGGAGAGATAGACGAAGACTTCCTGGATGTCTTGAGCTTCTCATGCTGCAACAGGTTTTCCCTCAGGGTCTTCACAAGATCCTCATTGAGCCACGGATTTTGACAATGTGGATTATCCACTTCAGGTACGGTCAAGGTGTCTGGGCTTGTTTGCTGAGCCATGTTTCCAAAGCAACTGATATTTGCGAAGTCTCTATATAACGCAACGTGATATTTGTTTTGGCTGCTCTGGAGTTGTTGCTTTTTTAAAAAAGAGAGAGAGAGAGAGAGAAGTATTTCTTCCTGCTAATTTTGTTCTGAGGAACCATACAGAGCTTTGACTCTGATCCAGCCTATTCAAATGTCGGCATGCTTCTGCCTATGCTCAGAGCGTCTCTGTACAGATAATGAAGTGCAAATGCAAAAAGCAGGCTAACTCTTCCACCGAAGCTGGTAGGCATTGCCACGCCTCTGACAGTCCACTCTGGCGGACTCCGCTCACTCCTGCCGCCTCTGCTCGCAAGTGAACACGGAGAGGAAGGCAGAGCGTGGAGCGACAGCTCCTGTGCCAGAGCAATGAGGCTGCCTGTCAAACTGCTGGAACTAATGCACTGCAGCTGCCAGAGTGACTCCTGTTTATGTACGCAGAAAGGGCTGGGAGGAGGGCTTAAACATTGGCACGCTGGTTTTGTTTGGCTATCTTTTCCATCTGTTTATTGCTCATTCTGAAGGGAGGGGCTGGGGATGTCAAGTGTACACTTCCGTCCCACCCTCCTCCCCACAGTACCTGAGCTATGGTTAGTTTTTCTGGGTCGGGGGGGGGTTAGCTACTGCATTTTGCTGGTTGTTTCAGCTCTTCTTGTTTTCAGCTCCTGTGATTTATATGGCATTACAGCTTGGGTTAACGACAGAGGATTATGCTGCGCTGGATAGAACATTTTGTTGGGGGTTGTACATTGTTTTATTAGACTGCTGTATCTTGGCATTCCATGTTTTAAAGCTATTGCATGGTGGTGTGTATTAAGTGTAATAAAGAAACAGCAAATGGTAAACAAATAATAAATAAACAAATGCACCCACATACCCCAACCTTCCCAAAGGTGAACAAATTTTTGATTAGAAAAAAATACAAGATGAAATATAATGCTCTTAATTGTCCAAGTGTGCGTGTGTGTATCTCTGTAGATATTTAAACAAAACATCAGACTGTATCGCACATGTACACAGAACAATTACAATGAATAAGGGTGCTTCTTTTATTATCCTTAAATTTGTGTATCTTAAATTTGTGTAAACAAGACATATGGTTGCATCTTATCTTGAAAGTGTAGATTCCAATAAAGTAATTCACAAACTTCACCATTCTATAAATCTTTCTGGACTGTGCCACTCTTTTCTTCTCTTCTAATATCAGAGCTTGCCATTCCAGATGAATTGCATAATATTATTTTGTAATTTGTCCATTACGACACTTCCCTGTTCTAATGGAATATTTAAAAATAAGAATAATATTTTTGGTAACAGGTTCATTAATACTACTGTGATTTTGTCAAACCATAATTGTGAGTCAAGGACCTGCCACCCGCTTGAATAAATAAAGATATGAGGACACAATATAATTAGGTTAATGGGTTAAAAAAGGCCACAACTTTTATTGGTTACAGCATGTGAGTGGTATTGGCTTAGGCATTGGATCAAAAAAGCTATACCTGACACCACCCCA
Organism: Lacerta agilis; assembly: GCF_009819535.1. Lineage (NCBI taxonomy): Eukaryota > Metazoa > Chordata > Lepidosauria > Squamata > Lacertidae > Lacerta > Lacerta agilis. The sequence continues at coordinate 23,255,188 of NC_046322.1, forward strand.
CACAGCGGGGAGTCATTCAAGGGTTAACAACCAGAAGGTGGAGCCTGTTGATGCAAATACAACTGGAAGCTCCCCCCCCCCCATGTTACCAGAGGTTGTGCCATGGCCCTAGCCACCCACAGGACGTTGGACAGGATCCACGACCGCCAGATTACTTTAATGGAATACCCAAAAGGGGAGGGTTAGGTGATGGCCCAAACCTTGCCCTCCAATACACCACACATATTCCAATGCCTAACCAGCACACAATGGGGATTCAAGGCTGCTGCAGCCACTTAACTGCAGCTAAACCCTGCCCCCATGCCAGCCCTATTGGCTGGCTGCAGGGGGCGTGGCAAGCAGCTGGGACAGCTGAGGCAGGGGGATGGCACGCCCCCTGCTAACGCGGGAACTGGCTCCCGCTCACAACTCCTCCCCTCTGGAAGGTCTAATGGTAATGTGGCTTATCTTTCCAGATCCACTCTACTTTGATCATCTTTAGGCATTGTTGAGTTGAACAAATAATTCTTAACCATAATGATACCTGGCTTTTTTTCTAACCAACTAGCACCACTAGTTGGTGGCTGTAGATTACTGTCAGTGGGAGAGGTGGAATGCCTTTGGCTCCCAGTTGTTGGGGATCACAAGTGAAAAGAGTGCTATTGTTCTCATGTTCTGCTTGTGGCCTTCCCAAAGCCATCAGGTAGACTACTCTGATAACAGGATGCTGGACTAAATGACTCATTAGTCTGATCCAGAATTTGTTCTTATTAGCTCAACATCCCAGATTAATTTACCTTACTACTCCAAGTTGAATCAACGTGCACTTTTGACTTTGCCACAAGGAAGTTAAATCAGCCCTCTCAAGTGATGGATTATTGGGGTGTCATCAAAGACAGCAGGGTTGGGAAACTGGTTGGGTTCATTTCCAGCTGCTTCATTTAAAAGAACGATATCACAGAATTGAAAAGGGTGTGGCAGGAATTTGAAACACCCTACAACAGTAGGGGACAACTACTGCCTTCAAGCTCTGGGAAACCTATGACTGGACACTCTAGGATTCTGAAACAAGGTGGACCCTCCATCTGATTTAGCAAGACTCTTCTTGTGTTCTTATCTGACTCATGGGGGCAAATCTACTGGGAAGTTTTCGAGAACAATCAAAAGAACAACAGGTTTTCCACCTCAAGCACCAGAATATATTGAGTCAGCCTCCTGAACACAAAAAAGAGAAAAGGAGAAACTCTTGCTGTGCCTCAGAAGCCCAACATAAAAGTCAGGATGTGGTGTGCAACCCATCTAATTAGATATCGCTAATTCCCAAGCTGGTGGCTTCCTGTTACCATTAACTATTTCTTAAATGTTACAGTTATTGTTTTAGAATGGCTCAGAGTAATTAAGTTAATGTAATCACCATGTCTCTTGCTCTTTAAGTTCTCATTTTGAACAAGAGATCCATCTTTGCTCAAAGCTATTATATAAACAGCACGCTTCAGCTGCTTTTGGCTATTTTTGATGGATGGATATATTTTTCAGCAAGAAGTTTGAATGAAATTTCAGGGCTTCTTTCTCAGAACTGCACCCAGTGCTGCCTAGCTACACAGGAAGAGGAAAAGCTTTTATAAACACAATTACTTTTCTGCTTTGGATGTCAGTGAAGGTAACCCATGAGCTCACAACTCTTCAACCGCAGCATGTACTGCATTTTCTTATTACATCAATGTAAAATGCTGTTTATCATTAGCAATAAAAACAGCAGCAGTGGTATTTATATAGCACTTTTCATTCATGAAAGAGGTGCATTTATCATTTTCAAAAGCTGTAGAGGGGATCAGATTACAGATCTACTGAAATCACATCTAACTTGGCCTTTAGTGCTCCCAAACTATTATTTACTAGCAGATATTTATTTAATGTAATATTAACTTTATTACTACTACTGCTGCTGCTGCTGCTACTACTACTGCTACGGATCTAGACTTTTCTGGACTATATGTGCTGAACCCATTGATTTCAGTGAGACTTTCTCCTAAGTAAGTGTGTAAAGGACTGCAGTCTCCCTCATGTCAGTATCAAATTCATACATAAACTATTTTGTAATAAGAACCAAATTCCAGGTGCCATTTTGTTTCTTGTAACTAGATATAATAGTTTAGTATTAAAATTGTATGAAAATGATGCAGACAATTGCAACCATAACAAGTATTTCACAAAATGCAAAAATTGTGTTATTTACTGTACCAAAGAACTTAAAGAACATGGATATCTATTGCCTCGAAAATTGACATATGATCAATAAAATCTAAATCTCAACAAATTACCAGTTGCTGCTGCTTCTTTCATTATTATTATTTTACAGTAAATCCATCTTGTTTCTTGTTGAGGCTACGATTTCTCAAGTGGTTTGGTTGGAAGCAACTCACTAGTAAGGCATGTATTGTGGGTTGCCAAGTCAGTGTCAAGCAAGTGATGTTGCCAAGGCAACAGAAAAGGCCAGGGCCAGGCCAGTACAGTTTGCTTCCTGAGGTGGAGGACAAGAAGGTGCATCTTCTTCTCCAAGAGAGGGGAATGGCTGGGGGAGCTTCCCCTGCTGTCTCCCTCTTTCAGCATCTGCTACCTGAGGCAATCATCTCACTTTGCCTAATGACAGGACCAGCCCCAGAAAAGGCTTCCAATCTGATTCTATGAACTACATGAGTTTAGCAGCTCCCACAGGATCAGGGGGTGTTGTCCAAACACTTGTCCTATCATTGGATCCCATGACTGCATCTGGTGGTGAAAATGCAGATGGGAATGAGGCCTCCTTTCACCCCCTCATAAAGCATAGCCTTTTCAGCTGAACTGCAGGTGATGGCATCTGCCAGGCATTGCAAACCACTTCAGCTCCAGAGGTGAGCTGCTGTTTACATCACCATAGGTAGTGCAGCAGTCTTCAACCCGCTACTAGGTCTCAAATTTTCTATCATATCAGCAGCACTATCCATCCATCCATATGCAGTAATATGCATTGTGTTACAAGCCACTAAACCACCAACTTGCATGTTGTGGGGGCATGTTTAGCATCAGTAGAAGTTTAGCAAGGAAATTATTATTATTATAATACACTGGGAGGTTCCAGTATAAATAAATATTGAAATAATATTTCCTCATTGGGGTGAGAAGAATATATATTTCTGAACAGAGAAAGACATGTCCTAGCCAATTTTGGTTGGAGGTTCCTTCATTAGCACTCATCTACTTGCCAGAAAAAGCAAAGTTGAAAAAGAACAAAGAAAATGTCCTTTGTTTGAGTTTTAATTGCAAACATCCTCTTGGTATTTATTAAAAACCATCACCGGTGTATTTAAAAGCCTGACAATGTTATAACACAGCCATGGAAAGTATATATATATTTTCTGCTATATTAGACAATTGTATATGACAGCACCATTAATCATTAGTGGCCTATCATCACAAATCTGAAGAACTTTAAAGTCTGTCGAATACATAAGCCTTATCTACTTATTCATGTCAATGCTGAAAATTTTATAACATACCATTAAACTCCCAAGTTAAATTCACTCAGATAGCAATTGAGACGAGAGCAGGCTTCTGCCAGGACAAAGGGTTATGGATCTAAGCTGTGTCCACCCTAAGAGGAAGTGAAAGTTTAACTTGAATTTCAAGTAGTTCTAACATTGCACAATGAGCAATCGGCAATTTAAACACAGAATGTTTACCTTAGGCTCTGAAAAAAATCCTTGCAATGTGATTTGCGTAGGCAACTTTTTCCCTCCTGGCCTTTACAAGCCAAACATGCCTTGCAATGAAAATAATATTCATTCATTGCACCCTGGGCTTTGTGTAGCTTTCCCCCCTTTTTCTTCTAAGGGCATAAAGAGACAGATGCAAATGACTGCTGCTCCCCTGAAAAAGCAAACATGGCTAAGTCATCAGCAGTGGCCCTGCTCAGTTGCTACAAAACAAACACTTTCCTGGCTATTAGCACAGTATGTGGCTTTTTTACTGCTGCATCTCCAGATCCACATGCCCTACCCTAAAAGCTCAGCGTGCACAGTCATTTTTCTACTCCAGCTTCTTTATGCCAACCATTCCCATTCCATATACGTGTTCACATGCAGAAAGTGCCATGTAGGCTGCAAGTGGGTGGAACAGGCAGCTGTGGGGTTCTTTACCATTTTAGCGGCACCAGTTAAATGTGACCTCGATGGGAAAAATCACTGCAAAATGTCTCTTCACACAGTGCATATTTAAACTATGGAATTTGGCCCCACAAGAGGTCATGATGGCCACCAACTTGGATGACTTAAAAGAAGGATTAGACAAATTCCTTCCTACGTTCTCCCTCCACTGTCAGTGAGTGGAAGTATCCCCATGAATACCAGCTGCTGAGAGTGTGAGTCACTTGAGAGGAAGGAAGAAAACTTTATTCAGGCCAATAATGGCATTGGTTCATAGCAAGCACTGGGAATGAAAGGCAGGATTGCAAGGGTCATGAGCTAGGCAAATGATGCAGAACTGAATGGAAGCAATGAAGATGTCCCAATAGCTGCCACACCCCTCTCTCTAAGCTATTAGAGACTAGGCAACTAGGCAGAGTGAACTTATTCATGAGACTCACTTTATGAGACCGCTGCACATTTACACATGCGTTATGGAGGTGGTGTCTAGATCTCGACAACAAGATCATGTCCTTCCCCTCTGGCTCCAGCTCTTCTCCCTGCAGCAAGGGCTTTCAGAATTAGGCTGAAGTAACAGCCAGGTTGGAATTTATCCTGCACAAAAAATTTAATACCCTCTTATCCATCCTTTTATTTATTTATAAAATCCATTGCCACATTCAAATGCCAGCTGACCATCTTGGACTCCTAGATGAGTCACGTGATCCATTTTTTGGTCATCTGCCACTTGGCTTCTTCAAACAATGGGCATAAACTCATCATAAAGAGAGTGCCATGAATATGTGTGTGAACACATTGACTCACCCCTTCAACCCCACCTACCCATTCACCCCACCAAGGAGACCTGAGTCTTCACTATTGGATCGGATTTCAATTTCACACAGCTTCATTTTGTGGGCTCTGCCCCTACAAACATGAACTGCTTTAACTCATTTATGAATGAACATACACCAGAATATTGACAGCATAGTTTGATTAATAAAACAATACAAAAAATGCCTCTTCCCCCATTTTTGTATACAGTGAGGGGGGAAAGTATTTGATCCCCTGCACAAGACTGGACTGGGCCACAAGACTATTGCCAAGCAGCTTGGTGAGAAGGTGACAACAGTTGGTGCAATAATTCGCAAATGGAAGAAACACAAGATAACTGCCAACCTCCCTCGGTCTTGGGCTCTATGCAAGTTCTCATCTCGTGGAGTTGCAATGATCATGAGAACGGTGATGAAGCAGCCCAGAACTACAGGGGGGAACTTGTCAATGGTATCAGGGCAGCTGGGACTATAGTCACCATGAAAACAGTTGGTAACACACTACACCATGAAGGACTGAGATCTTGCAGAGCCCGCAAGGTCCCCTTGCTCAAGACAGCACATGTATAGGCCCGTCTGCAGTTTGCCAATGCACATCTGAATGACCCAGAGGAGAACTGGGTGAAAGAGACCAAGAACTGCGTGAAAGTCAGATGGGACCAAAATCGAGCTCTTTGGCATCAACTCAACTCGCCGTGTTTGGAGGAGGAGGAATGCTGCCTACGACCTCAAGAACACCATCCCAAGAACACCATCCCTACCATCAAACACTTGCTTTTGGGGTGTTTTTCTGCTAAGAAGAAGAAGAAGAAGAAGAGTTTGGATTTGATATCCCGCTTTTCACTACCCGAAGGAGTCTCAAAGCGGCTAACATTCTCCTTTCCCTTCCTCCCCCACAACAAACACTCTGTGAGGTGAGTGGGGCTGAGAGACTTCAAAGAAGTGTGACTAGCCCAAGGTCACCCAGCAGCTGCATGTGGAGGAGTGGAGACACGAACCCGGTTCCCCAGATAACGAGTCTACCACTCTTAACCACTACACCACACTGGCACCTTCACTGCATCAAAAGGATGATGGATGGGACCATGTATCGTCAAATCTTGGGTGAACACCACCTTCCCTCAGCCAGGAAATTGAAAATGGGTCAAGGATAGGTATTCCAGCATGACAATAACCCACGGCAACAAAGGAGTGGCTCAAGAAGAAGCATATTAAGGTCTTGGGGTGGCCAAGCCAGTCTCCAGAACTTAATCCCATCAAAAATCTGTGGACGGAGCTGAAGGTTCAAGTAGCTACACACCAGCATTGAGATCTTACTGAATTGGAGAGGATCTGCAAAGAGGAGTGGGACAAAATACCTCCTGAGATGTGTGCAAACCTGGTGGCCACCTACAAGAAACGTCTGACCTCTGTAATTGCCAACAAGGGTTTTGCCACCAAGTACTAAGTCATCTTTTGCAAAGGGATCAAATACTTATTTCACTCATATAATGCACATCACTCTCTGGCTTTTGTCTTCTGGGTTTCTGGGGTTTTTCCTGTTGTTATTCTGTCTCTCACAGCTACAATAAACCTACCATTAAAATTATGGACTGGTCATTTCTTCGTCAGAGGGCAAATGGGCAAATTTAGCAGGGGATCAAATACTTTCCCCCCTCACTGTATGTAGTTTAGTTAGGGAATATAAAATGGATCCTGGCTAAGTTAGTTAACTTAATTCCTACTGAAATCGCTGAATTAATTTAAGGCATGATTAACTTCTACCATCAATTTCAATGGGATCTCTGTTTCTAAAGTTTATTTAATTATTACATTTATATCCAAAGACCCGAATGGGACATATGTTGTTTTCCCTGCTCCCCATTTTATCCTCAAAACAACTCTGTGTTGTAGACTAGGCTGAGAGTGGCCCACGGTCACTGAGCAACCTTCATGGCAGAGTAGGGACTCTGGCCTCCCAGGTCCCTGTCCAACACTCTAATCACCACACCAGTCTGGATGCAACTGCAGCACTTGTTGTGAGAACCACAGACATTGTTCAGCATGTTGAAGAGAAGATTGGAAGCACACCCTCCTTTTCAGCATAATAGCTTTGTGAATACAGCAAGGTTTTGAAATGGATTAAACAATCAGACACATAATACACTGTATGTTACTGAGGCCTGCTTCCTGACTATTCTAACTAACGTGCCAGAATGCAACAAGGCATTGCAAAGGCATTTAATCCTGTACTGGATTATAGCTTTATTATGTATATTTGTTTAATCCTGTGAGCAGGAGTCCCCGGAACTGGATAAGGCCACAAATCAGTCAATCAATCAGCTGGTCAATGTTTCAGGCAGACAGGTTGTTACAAAGGATTGGAATGCCAGCTAGTATATTTATGCTGGTCAAAGTAATTTGCTGATTGCTAGCACCACGTGATGCACCATAAAAACTCATGAACATATTTACATAGAACGTTTGCATTCGGGAAATGTTTGAAATATATTTATTTAATCAAATCAATGTTCACCAGAATAGTACTTATAATTTATATAGTGCTTCCCACTGTCCAAAGTACTTCTCATATTTACAGGGAATTTGTTGGAGGTGGTCTAATGTCCTGTCTATTGAGACCCATATCTCCTGTGCCTCCCCCGCTTAATTTTTGTTTTTTAATGCTTTGGAGACAGCTGGGGATGCCAAAAAGTACAGTATCAGTGTGACCCCAGCCTAGGGATTCAGTTATTCAATTATGATTTAATTATTTAATAACTTTAATAATTCACAAACCAAGATACAAACTGAAGCACAGATATCCTTTGAGGTTTCTACTTCTCTGAATTTTGCAATACACATCTCTAACCAAATAATGTGTACCAAAAATGCATATGTTAGGGTGTGTGTGAAAAAATGCATCGATTGGTGAAAATCACCTCCAAAATGCATTATATTAGTGGAAATTGCTTGCAAAAATGCACATATTAGTCAAAACTGAACCAGGAAATGTGCTTATGATGATAAATTAGCATTGGATGCTGGCAAATTTTCAAGAGGAAATTTGTGAATTGCTGTGGAAATGTGGATAACCGAATTTATGATTGGAAAAATAAGAAAAAGACAGAATCTGAAATTGACAGATTTCTCAATCCCTTCTCCAGCCAGCCACAATCCTAATTTGCCCATTGGCTCCCTATGCATTTATGCAGATTGGTGCTATTGGTTTGTGCTTTAAAGAGTCTAGCAACAGCCTTGCATGTTGTACCCACTGCAACATGTATGGCTGTTGTCCCCATTGCAGCGTGGAAATTTGAGGCCAAGGAAGAATAGCTTCTAGAGGCACAGTACTGATCTCATTGGCAAAGGTGGATTTAGAATCAGCAACTTCCTGTTTCCTAGTCTTATCCTACACTGGTTCTCCAATCAAATCATTTTAATTATTTGCAGACCTAGCTAAAGTTTTAAATCAGATGTTTATCAGTCATTTTCATGGACAATTCTATTTTTAGACTTAACATTTAAAATCTGCTCTGTGGAAAGTGTATCAGCATGAAGGTCCCATTTTTCTCCGGCGCAGCTATGCAGCTCTGGTTTCAGATTTTTTTTAAAAGGATCTAAAGATCCCACTGTGTCATATGTATATTTGGCATTTATGGAACATAAATAGGCCTCAATTTCCAGATGACAACTTAGTGGTACAGTATTTCCACCAGGAAGGCAATTTCCTTTAAATTCTAAGTGGGAGAGAGGCTACTAATATTAATCAGTAATTTTTAAAAGGGAGTTATTGAAGGAAGAAGAGTGATAAAGCACATTTAGCAATGCATTATTTCACCCTTCCGTGTTTGAATATAAAACTATGCCAACTGTTTGAGAGGTGGGTGTCCAAAGATGGATCTGAAAGGAATAATCAACTTAACTAAGCAATTCTGTTTTGTAGATGTGAATAATGCTTGTTTCATAAATCTCCTCATTATAGCTCCAGTTGCAATCTGACACTGAACTTCTGGGTAGACAAACTGAGCTTCGGGGTAGAAAAAAGTAAATACTTATTCGTCGTTAAATTACTGAATTCACAAACACAAGATGTGGTTATGGATGACCATCACCTTGGATGACTTTAAGAGGTGATTATGCAATTTCATGGAAAACAAATGGCAGGAAAGGCTATCAACAGCTACTAAGTCATGATGACCATGTATACCTCCAATATCAGTTGCTGGGGAACACAAATGGGAGAGTGCTGTTGCAAACGATGTCCTCCTTGGGAGCTTTCCAATGGCATCTATTTGCCCAGTGTGAGTCCAGCATGCTGGGCTAGCTAGAAATGCCTTTGATCTAACTTCCTGTATTTTATCTTTAACATAAAGGCACTTCTAGCCAATCACTGCCCAAGACTTCATCATGTCCATTCCTATCCCCAGTAGCATCTCAAAAATCTGTTTCTGGGTGCAACGTAAATCGAAGGCCTTGTCAGATGGCAGGCAAAAAGAGAAACTAGACATTGGGGTAAGCTATGTTTCTGTCTGCCCAAGTCACATATAAAGCAGGAGTGGAGCTGCAGGTGTACGTGTGGATGGGTGCCCAATCTTTAAATGAAAAAAAAAATAAGGGAGTGGGGAATGAAACACACCTCCTTCCCTGCCATAGCTTGTTGTGCTTCGTTGCTTTGTGCAGTTTGCTTCTGGCTGGCTCAAGGGCTGAATGTGAGCCAATCTACCATGTGCTTTTGTGTGTACTGCTTAAACCAGGTATGTCCAAAGTCTGCTTCGGGGGTCTAATCTGGCTTGCCAGTCAGTTTATTTCCTGGGGTAATATCCTAAAAAAGCTGAACAATGTCAACCCTAAAAAAAGCTCAACAACTTTGGGGTAAAATCTGGCCCTTCACTTCATCAAATCTGGCCCTCTTTGGAAAAATATTGGACACCACTGGCGTTAAAAAATGGAGTGCTTGTGAGTTAAGGCAGAGGAGGGGACAGGTTTTGTGCATCTCCCCTGTGCAATCCTATTCATGTGACAAAATGACCACCCCATAAAACATACATGTGGTTGCCCTGTCATGTCTAATCATTCTTTTCGAATTTCATCGCTTGAACTTAATAGCAAAATGGATCTCCCACATATGGATCCTTATGCAGCTAAAACAAGCACCATTCACACATACTAGGTGGAGATGTCCACAGACTGGGTGGGAGCCCAAGGTTTGCAGGTGTACAAATATCTACCGGTCTATCTACCTCATCAGCCTTTACCATACTGGTCCGCTTCAAGTATTTTGGGCTACAACTCCCATCAGCCATAGCCAGCACAGCAAATACACACACTCTTCCCCCCAAAAAACACAGTCCAATAAAGTCTGAGCATGCTCAGTGGCTACAGAATGCTGATTGGCTGTTGAGGTAAACAAAGAATGTGGATGGGATGGAGGGCACAGCTGGCTTGTTGGAACCCTGAGCAGCAGCACTCAAAATGTTGCAGGTCTCCCCTATATAACACAAGAGGCGCCCCATGGTGTTTCAGTAACTTAAAACAGTAGCAATGCCTCAGAGAAGAACCACCATACAGAATCTGTTGTTCTTGTAATTGTGCTCCACGAAGCCTAAACTGGGATCAGAAGAAGGGGAAAATAATAATAATAATAATAAAAATTCCTTCCAGTAGCACCTTAGAAACTGCGCTAAAGTGACCTTGCACTTGGCCCTTGAGTTTTGGGAGAGGATTCAAAAGGCCTTTACGCAATCATTTCCCTGAGAGCAGGAAAAAGAAAACAAGACACGCGCAGAGAGAGAAAGCTACCCAATGACTCAGTTACCTGGGCTTGTCATTGGACCACACGCAGCAAGGCGAAAGCAGCAGCATGGAAAGGCAGCTACAAAAGCCCAGCTTCCTGAGCTTCAAGGCTAGGAGAAGACAGTGACCCCAAGTCATGCTCTGCATGCCATTTATTTCAGAGGCATACGGAGTGGCACTGTTGTTGAAAGGCAATTCTCACGAGCCAACTAAAATAAGAGAGCCATCTCCTCGTTCCCAAACACAGGATGATTCATCGCTAAGCTCCGAATGGACAAGCACACAGAGCAGCCGTGGAAATAATGCACTTCCCTGGGCAACGGAAGAGGAGCCTGCCTTTTCAGGCCACTGAAATGGGTAACTGCACTCACAGGTCTGTGCAAAGCACAGTGTGTGGTTTCCCCCAGCTACAAGAAAGTCACGACTTAAAGGAGAGCACAGTGGTGAGTGGGAAAAGCTATAGCTGTTGTGAACACAAGAAGAGCCCTTCTGGATCAGACCAAATGCCTCTCATAGCTGCCTTGACCCAGCCTGGGAGCACTGAAGGAGAGGATAAAAAAATGGAGGGTGGGGAGAAACAGATGGAGCAATGGAAGGGGGGGGGGAGCCCTCTATGAGCCATCAGTTCAACCATATAGCAAGATACAACCTGTCTCTCTCCTGGCAGAGAGAGGGTGCTCCCCTGTGGGCTGCTCATTGTGAGATGGGTGCTCCTCATGCACCTGGCAATCATATTGGCAGGTGTTGTACATGAAGAAGGGCCCTGAGGAAAGGTAATAGCTCTGATATACAGAAAATCCCAGGTTTGATCCCTGACATCTGCATGTATGAAATCTCAGAGAGCTGCTGTAGGTGGACCAATGGGCCACTTCAGTACAAGACACCTTCCTATGTTCTTCCATAAGGGTCTTCTTATGTGAACCTGCCTGTTATTCTATGGATTTCTCACCCAGAGGTCAGGCATGTGATAACTGCAGGCAGGATTTCTGTAGAAGTGGTGCCCAGATTTCAGAATGCTCCCCCAGGGTGGCTCAGACTAGGTTTGTTTTCTTTCTGGCGCCAGGCAAACCCCTTTTTTATTTGCCTAGGCTTTTCTGATTTGGTTTTAATACAGCTTTATTGCTAAATGATTATCTGCTCTGCTTTTATTGTTTTATTGACCTTATCATCATGATTGATTCTCCTGATTTTATATAAGCTGTTCCGGGAGCCTTACTGATAGAAAAGCATGGTGAAAAAATGCCTTTAAAAATCTGCAACGTCCATATTCCACATTCACACAGATTCCAGATGTGTTTTCACAGTATGGCTTGTATTGAGCTGGCAACACCTGGAACATGAGCCAACAGGCACAGCATTCTGGAAACATGCTAAAGGATTATTGCTGCTTGGGACTGGACTTGCATCATCTCTGCAAGCTGGAAGCTAGACTTTAAGCCTCCCCATGCAGTGAGGTTCCTGCTGCCTGCTCCTCCCTACTTGCTGTGGCAAACAGATATCAAGGTTACTCATCAAGTGAAGTTGGGGGCTGTGACAGAACTGGGGAGGAATCAAGTGAGAGCAACCATAGCTGTTTTATCTCCTGCTGCATTGGAAATTTTTAAAAGGTAGGCATAGGGGAAATACTTTCAGCCATAGCAGCCTTAGGGACCCTCCGGGCATCATTTTTATTATGCATTTGTGATTGTGATGCTATTGGGATAATCATAACTCTCATTTATATCCCTCCATTCTTCCAAGAAGCTCAAGGTGACACAAATGGTTCTCTTTGTCCCCATTTTATCTTCACAACATCCCTGTGAGGTGGGTTAGGTTGAGAGACCGTGACTGGCCCAAGGCCACCCAGTGAGCTGAGCAGGGATTCGAACCCAGGCCCTGGTCCAACATATCAACTACTATACCACCTTGTGATCCTGCTTTCAACACTGTTTGAGCCTATGGAAGTTTTGGGGCAGCCATGACTTCATTTCCAATCAGTGCACAACCTGGAATTTCCCGCTCAAATACTCTTAACTTTTCATGCTACAAATTTTCTGTTTTGGTTTTGTCCCACTTTCATTGCCCCATAGCCCCTCCAGACAGCAACAGTGCCTTAGCATTGGGGAAGCATTGCAGGACAAACTAGTAAAGCAGAAGAAGCCTGCCACAGAAACACTATAATTGTGTCAAGTACATGTTGTTGAACACAGCCTCAATAAAACACCAACCTGGCATTTGCAGAAGAGGGAGAAAACTCAGGGAATGCCCAGGGGAGACATTTCTAGAACACCTTACAGCACGTAGGGGCCAGAATACTAATGATAACAACCACCTTGTTCCAAAGGTTAGGGAGGTTCCATATCTATAAATAAACAGAAATAATACATGAGAGTAACTTATTGCAGGGCTACTGCTGAACTGCAGGCACAGATCTACATTGTTTTACACAGCTGCATGCAACTCTAAAGGACTGAAAAGCAAAAAACTATGTGTCATGCATCCATCTGTAATAGGTGGGAAAAGCTAGTAATTGAAACTTTGGCAAAGTAAATTGCCACATGCAATTGTTGGTAATGCAAGGTGGAATACTCCCTCTAGCGGTCAACTAGGGGGGGAAATGAAACTTTAATGCAGCAAATTTCCTGCTTCATTCATGCAGAGGCTATGCTCCGAAGAGAAATTGCCTGGAGAAGGAGGGTCTGTCTCTAGAAACACAGGGCTGTATGAGATGAAATCAAGATGATAAGCTGCAAAAATCCCATTAAGACAGAAATTGTAGAATCCATAGATCATAAATGGTGGGGATAGAAAGAAAACTGGGTGAGATGATAATGGCCTCATAATAACAACTCACTTGGGGTCCAAGGATCCTTTGGACATCTGTTTCTTGAGCAGGTGGTCGCAGCCCCACTACTAGAAGAAAAAGGCATCCTGCTGGGAGAGCTCAAGATTCCGGTCTAATTAGTAGCTCTCTTGATCCTGCATTTCTGGTCTCAGCTCTGAACTTTTTTTAGTCTAATATACACATTAGTGGCTTAAAACACAGTGAGGTTGTTTACCCCACTGATTTCAGTCGGCTAGCTTTTCCATTAGCACAATAAAGATGTATTGCACGCACACACAAACACTCCAAACTCCTATTCCTGAAGCTGATGTGGAACCATACAACTGTAGAGTTGGAAAGTACCCTGAGGGTCATCTAGTCCAACCACCTGAATTGCAGGAATCTCAACAAAAGCACCCATGTCAGCTGGCCATCCAAACTGCTCCATTGTCAAACAGCACATAGTGTCAGAAAGTTCTTCCTGACATGCCTTCTAGAAGGCTGAGGCAGGCAAGGGCCCACAGCCCGGGTCCCTAGCTGGCCAGGTGGGGCTTGCTAGCTCTGGGAGAGGGTGCGTGATTCCTCAGCTAGAGTAGGCTTGGAACAGGTGAGGGTCACATGCCTCATCAAGCCCAGATGCTGCAATCAGCATGCAAAGTACAAAACAGAAGCAGAGCTGAGGTGCTGTGTCTGCTCAACTGCCCATGTTGCAGGACCTTAACTTGGATGCTCTTGCACCTCTATGGGACTGTGCTTTGGGTTTGTATCCTGACTGCTGGACTTCAGACTTGGCTATTTGGATTGACCCTGGGCTGCATTTCCTGACCTTTAGACTTTGGATTTTGAACTTTGGATGTGTGGATTGACCTCAGACTTTGAACTTTGGACTTGGCACACTGACTTGCTGCCAGGTAGGCCAGGGGTCCAGGACACCTTTTGTCCAAGTTGCTCAGCAAGGCATACATGGCTTCTCTCCCCTCCCCCTCCCACCTCCCACTGCGATTCCCCATTCAGTTCTTGCAACAACCATATGGCCTGGGTCAGGCTGAGAGATAGCCCAAAGTTAACTAGTGAGCTTCATAGCCAACCAGCTCTCCTTGTTCCAAGTTGGACTCTTCCAGCTCCAACATACTAGCTCTCATGCATATCTGTTGCAGGCAGATGGCACATGAACAATATTTTGACAAGGAAACCTACACATCTTAACCTCCTAAAAAAAAAGACGGAAGGCTTGGCATATTTCCCATGGCTAACATAACCTTCTCCCAAACCTCATTTTTGACAAACTCAGGATTTACCCAGGCAACAGCAGAGGCCCAGGCTTGCTGCAACAGGCATTTGAACTGGGATTTCCCTTCTCTTCATAGCAGCTGGAGATCAGCCATTGCAGTGTATACATTTTAGGGTAATTAAATAAAGCTGCAGTGAAGCATGGTAATGTGCTACTTGGCATTCTTCCAATCCACTGCCAGCCAAAAGGCCTAATCTTATGAAAGGCTGTGAGCTACGAAATGTGTGGTCCAGATGGCAAGCAAGAAATACTGCGCTGGAGCAATATTCATGACCTGAAGATCATGTAGGTAGCAGTGCAAGCCTACCTGAGATATTTGGGTGGGCACAATAGAATGGGTCAGTATTGCTCTGGCAGGACCACCAGCCACTGCTATGTGCACTCTAGTCGTACCACCCCAAAAGGCACTCTAGTTGTACCACCAATACATAATGTTTACATAGTAAAGTAAGAGCCTGTGGGATCATGCCAATGGCCCCTCTAGTCCAGCATCCTGTTCTCACAGTGGTCAAAAAGATGCCTGTGGGAAACCAACAAGCAGAATTTGAGCACAAGAGCACTCTCCCGTCCTGTAGTTTCTAGCAACTGGGATTTGAAAGCATTACTGCTTCCAACTGTGGAGGCAGAGCATAGCCATCATGGCTAGTTAATATAATAATAAAAATAAGTACATTTATATATGTAATGACATTTTAAAAGTCCCCAGAGAGCATTTCCTTCATTGTTCACAGCCACACCCATGCTTGGGTTATTGCCCACCACTGAAACACCAGGGTGTAAGCTTAATGTCTGCTGGTATGTAGAAGTCTTCAAATATGGTTCCAGTAAGGGATGCTGGAGAAATCTGACAGGTGAGGAAGCAGGAACTGCTCCAGCATGTGTGCTAACTTACACTAGATAGCAAGATGAAAAATGTAGTGTTTGGTAGAAACCAAACTCCAGTGGAAGAGTAACAGTTACGATCGATAGTTACAAATGCATATTGGAACCCCAGTTCCAGTATCCTAGCAAGTTGCAATACTTGTTTCATTTGCATGTTCAAGATAATGTATATAAACAAAATTGAATCTAGGACACCTGGGTTCAAGTCCCACATACACCATGGATTCACTGAGTGGCTTTAAGGGAGTACAGTGGTGCCTCTGGTTACAAACTTAATTCATTCCGGAGGTCTGTTCTTAACCTGAAACCGTTCTTAACCTGAGGTACCACTTTAGCTAATGGGGTCTCCTGTTGCTGCTGCCACACAATTTCTGTTCTCATTCTGAAGTAAAGTTCCTAACCCAAGGTACTACTTCCAGGTTAGCAGAGTCTATAACCTGAAGTGTTTGTAACCCAAGGTACCACTGTAGTTGGCTCTCAGTCTCAGGTCCCAATGAGCTAATCAGCATACAGTGCTAAGGCAAAGCATGGCTTAGGATCAATGAGTGAGCATGCAGCTTCCCAGAGAGGAGATCACAGCCACTTTGCTCCCCCCCCCCCTTGCAACTGCTGTAAACCAAGGTATGGCTTAGCTTAGTGTCATGTTCAAATCCAGACTAGTAGTTTGCATTGCACCAAACCACAAGCTGTAGCCAAGGTTTATTCTCAGTTTACTTATCTCTCAGAGCAATGCATTCTCGCCAAGCTATGGCTCAGCTTAGCATTATATGTGAACTGAGCTTAAGTGTGAAATGGGGACATGAAAGGCCAACTATGATGACAAGACAAGATAAAAGCTGGGATCCCACCTGCAAGAGAATGCACAGCCATAGATCACTGTCCCACAGTTGAAGAGATAAGCCACTGTTCAGATTTAACATCAGCTTGCCTCTTAGGCGGTGGGAACGGCTGCTGACTAAGCACCCACAGGAGGCTCCATGTTTGTGTGCAAGGACTAAAAAGCACGTTTCTTCCTAAAAGCAATGTATGAACGTAATTGTTTTCTTCCTAAAAGCACTGTAGAATACAAATGCTTTCTCCAGTCATTAACTTGTTTTAACCATGATTTCTGTCATGGATTCTAGTATAAATATTTTGTAGGAAACTCATTACTAAATTTCTGTTTTAAGAACATAAAAAATCTACCTA
Organism: Lacerta agilis; assembly: GCF_009819535.1. NCBI lineage: Eukaryota > Metazoa > Chordata > Lepidosauria > Squamata > Lacertidae > Lacerta > Lacerta agilis. The sequence goes on from NC_046322.1 coordinate 23,272,096, forward strand.
GTCCAGAATCCTGTTTCCCACATGCCTCAGAGAAGCCCAGAAGCAGAAAACAAGGGCAACAGGTCTCTTCCACTGTTATTCTCTGGCAACAGGTATGCAAAGACACCCTATCTCTGATCCTGGGAGCCATGAGTGTGGGATGTTTACAAGGCAGTCAAACCAACAACCCGTGTTTGCTAGATAGGTGCATGATAGGAGCTGAAGCTCAGAGTTTTCCTGTAAGTTTGTTAGAGAGAACTCTGAGAGCCACTCCCACTGTGCCCCCCTGAGGAGGGTCATATCCATATATTAATCTCCTCACTTAGCTGGGCATGTCCTCTTTGCTCTTTGGCCTCTCTTCACTCTTGCTCCTCATCTCATCACCAAGCCACAAATGAACAAACTTGCTATTTCTGAGCTCTAATACTCCATCTTAAGCTAGACTTAAGCATGTCTAGGGAACTGAATTACCATTTTAAGCCTGCCTGAACAAAGCTGCTGTATCTGATATTCTGTGACAGAAGCTCTCAGTGAGTAAATGTTACTTTTGCTTTTTACAAGACTGTTTGTGTGATTATTGTTTTAAGGGGGAGAAAACGGGGAAATACCAGGGGAAACCAGTCTGCCTTAAAGCATTCCCACTGCCTCTGACCTTCCCCATCCTGAAGAAAACGACTTCCCTTGTGATGAATCAGGGCCCCTGATCACCTGAAGCATCCTAACCATGGTGAAGCAGTTGCTGGAGGAACTACTGGGGGGAGAGGCAAACTCCCTTGCCAAAGTGATGGGTGAGAAATGCAATGCAGTTTTCAATTTAAAGGTGAAAGCTCAGAGACCAGAGGTGACAGCAGTGGCCACCCAGAGGAATTCCAAGCAGAGGGGAGAGGAAAGGAGGCTGAGGGAACACACCACAAAGGAGGGTGTTCGAAAAAGGGTGAGAGGCTGCCAGCTCTGCAGGCAAGGGATGACATAACTGGGCTCCTAAGCCCCACAAGGGTGCCGCAGAAAGATTGTAGTTGGTCAAGGGAGCCATGGATTCAAAAAGGTTGAAAACCTCTGGTCTAGGCTATGTTACTGCAATGCTCCCTATGTGGAGCTGCCTTTAAAGGCTGGCGTTGAATGCAGCTGACAGGATCCCTTTGGAGACCAGGTGTTTGAATCATGTGGTACCAGCTGCATTTATTTCTGTGCTCAATTTAAGGTGCTCGTTTTGATCTTTGAAGCTAGGAGCTATTTGGGAAGAGGTTACTCGAAGGGCAGCCTTCACCCACATCCACCTGTATGAATCAAGAGAACCTGGGAATCTCTCTCCTTGGAAATGCAGGTGGCGCCTTTCATTGATGACTCTTAAGTGGGTGTTAAAACGTTTTTGTCGCTTGGTGTTTTTAAACTGACTCTTGTGATTTAATGGCTGGGAACGACTTCTATGAGCAGCTCCCATTCATTTAGTCAATACAGTACTGAGGTAGGTGGACCAATGAGAGAGTCCTTCTTTTTAAAGAGTGGAGAAAATGTTTTGTGAAAATGTAGCAATTGCTCTTAGCTTACAGCAGAGGGGGCTCACTTCTTACAAATCACACAGAAGCCACACGGTCTGTATTCTTTCAGAAGGGAAATACAGAGTCTGGGCATTTATTACGCATCACTAAAATAGAAAGATTTTATAGTATCAAATGCAAAGTGCTTAAAAGTGCCATTTGTACTCTGATGTGTAACTCAAATTGATGCAAACTGTTAATTAGTGCTGAATGGATAAATTGTATTACTATTTTTATTATTATTCCACCCTTCACCCCAAGGTCTCAGGGCAGGTTGCAGCAATTAAAACACCATGTTTGAAACAACTTAAAATCTCAGAAATAAGAAGGGTCCTAAAAATATACATTTCAGGTGTCAAAAGCCAGTGGTAAAGGCTTTTATTGAGAATCAGATGCTACAAGTTAAACCATAACCAGACCCTCAAAGTGTCCCTATTTTCCAGTGACATCCCTAAATTACAGAAGATGTCCCGGTTTCTGATTTGATCCAGGAATGTTCCCGCTTTTCCTTAGGATAGTCGCTATTTTCATTGGAGAAATGTTGGAGGGTATGGAGTTATCTGCCCCCCGAGCAGTCTGAAGGCAATCCTGTATAGGGAGCTACCTAACTACACCACTGCTTTATGCAGAGAAAAGCTGCAGTCTGCACAAATTCTATGCATACAGGTCCTGTTTATGGTTTCTCCTGAAGAAACGAAGACCAGGGGGCAGCTGCAGGAGGAAAATCCTACTTCTTCCTCCACCTGCTTATATGTGCAGATCAGGGCTGCTAGAAGTGGGGTCAGAATGAAGAAAATGAGGGAGAAGCATTTTTCAAACTATTTCATAAATTTATACAGTGCTAGTTGTTGTTATTGATTTAAACCCTCAAAGTGGTTTACAAACAGGAAAAAACCAATGGAATTATTGGTAAAAAGTAAAAAAAAAACTATTTAAAATACACACACACCCCAAAAAAATCAGCAACCAACTTAAAACAGGTTAAAACACACACCAACATTCTACATATCCAGGTATGGTTGTCTAAACAAAAATGTTTTTAGCAGGCACTGAAAAGAGTACAGTGAAGGTGCCTGTTTGGTGTCAATACGCAGGGAGTTCCACCGTGTATGTGCTGAAACAATAAAGGACTGATTTCATACAAATGCAGAATGGGTACTATGTGACACCTGTAGCAGTGTCATTTCTGCAAATTGAAATGGGGGCATATATGGAGTAACGCAAATGTGCAAAGTAAACTAGTTCCAAGCAGGTACAACCCTGCTTCTTCTTCCACCTGTTTATGTCTCATGTGAGCAGGGCTCCTAGGAGTGGGGTCAGGATGAAGAAAACGAGTAAGAAGATGGGGGAAATTTAGCCATTTCTCAGTCTAATAGTGTGTTGCCAAAACAAACAATCTCATACCCTAATAATATAAAATACATTTCTTAATAACATGCTGATCTTTTAAGATGTTGCATTTCTCAATTTGGTTCTAATGGCTTGTGTATGAATGCGTAAAAAAGGAAGGGGGGGGGGAGAAGAAGAGATATGTCTACGAAATCAGCATCAGATCTGCCCTGTTAAGCACAGAGACATAATTAAGGAAAATCTTTCTGTGGAAAGGTCACATCAATTTCCAGAACATACTACATATTTTTCTTCCCTCTCAAGACTGTATAGTTAGCAAAGTCATTGGATTGGTAACTCAAACTTCCACCCACCCATGTTTGAATTTTCTGATCATCTCCTCATTTGGGGGTTATGTATTAGTCTGTTTGCAGAGGGAGGAAATGGTAGAATGGTGGTCCATTTGCATGATGAGACAGGTGTAGTGATCTGCCTTGTGAGACAAATTTCTTTCTCACACAAGTGTGTCTGCAGGGTTGTTTACGAAAATGAATCCAAATCAATGTCATGGCTGTGAACCAGGACTCCCTGGATGCAGAGTGCTTGGACCAGAGGACGAGTAGGTCAGAGGAGGAGAACAGATCTGCTCCCCAATTTTCTTCCCTCTCAAGACTGTATAGTTAGCAAAGTCATTGGATTGGTAACTCAAACTTCCACCCACCCATGTTTGAATTTTCTGATCATCTCCTCATTTGGGGGTTATGTATTAGTCTGTTTGCAGAGGGAGGAAATGGTAGAATGGTGGTCCATTTGCATGATGAGACAGGTGTAGTGATCTGCCTTGTGAGACAAATTTCTTTCTCACACAAGTGTGTCTGCAGGGTTGTTTACGAAAATGAATCCAAATCAATGTCATGGCTGTGAACCAGGACTCCCTGGATGCAGAGTGCTTGGACCAGAGGACGAGTAGGTCAGAGGAGGAGAACAGATCTGCTCCCCAATTCTTCCTGAGTAGCTCCAGCAGCAACAGATCCCACACCCTGCACACCAACTCCCAAGGAGGCACCTCTGCATCTGAATTCCAGTAAATAGACCTCAGGCTCCTTGGGGGATCTGCAAAATGCTGAGCAGCCTCCAACAAATAAGTCCTCACAACTCAACCCCACATTCTAGGAGAAAACAATGGCTGTATAAAAAGGTGCTTTATAAAAAGCAGCACTCAGTGGGTGGAACTTTGGTCTAGATCAAATGATAAAACTCTTAACAGTTGCTCCAGGCTAGGGCTGAGATAACTTTCTCGCTGTTTCATCTGTAGGATTGCAACCTATGGCACTGAACTACTACTGATGGAGCTATCTGGGGGTTCTGAGCTTGCTGCAACCAAACTGGCTCTGAAAATCTGCCTCTGCCTTTCTTTTCAGCTACTGCCTCCACAGTCACAAAGACTAGGACAAAATATTGTTCTATTTCAACAACAGAACAGAAAAAAGAGTCCTTGGGTGCATGTACAAGATGTTAGGGATTGCAAACTCTAAAGGAGAGAAAGGGGGCATGTAAATAACAATGGCAAGAGGAAGAGAAGTATTTGATAGATCTGAATAATATCCAAGCAGAGCTCATGGCGTGAATTCAGATGGGCTTGTAATATTGCCTCATTCGGCGGTAAATAATGCAATCCTGAAAGTTCTTCTATGACTTTGATTAAAACTGAGTCAGAGAGGAACTTGAACCTGCTCTTTTGTCCATGCCTCCAACTCACCCACCTACCTGATTATGGTTTTGTGCTACCTGGCTGTGATGTGTCTGGGAGAGATGCCAAGGCAGTTTGACCTCCTGGTCCATGTGGCTATCTGGAACTAAGTCCAGGTGTACCGAAGGAGTGAGGTTTGAAAAAAGCCAGAGGATGAACAATAAAAAAGCTATTTCTGCTTTAGAAGTAGCACAGTATGCCAAGGCAGACAGAACGTTGAGTGAGTGGATAGAGGAATATTGCATGTGAGGAAAAGGAGCAGAGAAGTGATTGCAAAAAGAAGAAGATTATACGGTTTATTTTTCTTGCAGGTTGGAGCAGGAGGGATAGGCTGTCCCCAACCCTTGTGTATGCTAAGCCCTAGTGGCAGCCATTTTGTGACTGGTGCCAACAGCATTTCTCAAAATTCCCAATGTGCCCACTGGTCCCAAAAGATTGATAACTTCTGCTCCAAGCATTGTCAAATGATTGTGGTGGACGGGACATCATTGGAGAGAGGGCAAGATTCACAGCAAGAAAAGACCCGCTATTCATATATTCAAGTTTAAATTACAAAAATAAAAAACCCAATAAATGAGCACATCTTAAGAGCATTGGCGCTGTGGTCTAAACCACTGAGCCTCTTGGCTTGCCGTTTGGAAAGTCGGCGGTTCAAATTTTCGCAACAGAGTGAGCTCCAGTTGCTCTGTCACAGCTGCTGCCAACCTAGCAGTTCGAAAGCATGCCAGTACGAGTAGATAAGTAGGTACACTGTGGCAGAAGGTAAACAGCGTTTATGTGCACTCTGGTTCCATCACAGCGTCCCCGTTGCACCAGAAGCGGTTTAGTTATGCTGACCACATGACCTGGAAAGCTGGCTGTGGACAAACACCGGCTTCCCTCGGCCTGAAAGTGAGATGAGTGCTGCAACCCCATAGTCCGCCTTTGACTGGACTTAAGCATCCAGGGGGCCTTTACCTTTTTACTTTTACCCATTAAAAATCTCATTGTTATCATTTATATAGCATACCCTGGCTCAGCTTGCAGCACCAGTGCAATGCACTACTGCTCGAACCATGTGTCATAAAAGTTCATTTCATTAATCTCTCCCCCCCCCCTTTTTCATTTTTTCAGCTGCCAGGACTGGATATATGCTGCACTTCAAAGAGCTTTCCTATGTAGCTCTCCACAAAATAAAAGATGCTCCTAAGTCATTGTTCACAAACGTTTTGAACATGGGTTCCCATCTGATCTTACACTGTTTGTGTGTCCCTCTGCCAAAATAACATTTTGCTGTTGCACACAAAGAGCTGTAGATGAGGGCACTAACCCAATTTGGGCTGTAGAAAAGAACTATAGAACAGGCTATTTCGGATCCCTTCCTAAAGGCACATACAAAGCAATGATCAGGAAAGTAGATTTCAGCCAAACTTTAGGAGAAACCCCCTAATAGTAGAAGCTCCTTGATGGTGGAACAGGCTGCCTCAGGAGATGGAGGGGGTGTTTTAAGCAGAGGCTGGGTGACCACTTATCAGGGCTGCTGTAGTTCTATCCTGCAGTGCAGATCCTGCGTTGAGCAGAGGCTGGAATAGATGAGATCCAGGTCGCTGTCAAGCAGTTTGATCATTAAAACAAAGACGCAGATATCTGGAGCTTCTCCCCCCCCCCCCGACACACACACATTGGAATACTCGGTTAGTAGGAATGCTATTACTCTCTGAAATCACTGTAGATAAATGGGGGTTATTGGTGGGCATTTAACCCTCCCTGGTCTCAGGGGGAGGGGAATTCACTTTCCCCCCCAAGATGTTCTCATTCCACTAGAATTGTCATGCCCCTTTTCAGGCATCCCATACCACCCCCTGGTTAGGAAATTGGTTTCTTGCCATTTATAAACTACAAATTCTAGGCTTATGATCCAAACAATACTAGGAGAGTCATTCACTTGTAGAGGTTTGCAGAGATCATTGGCATCATGGAACATTACGTGATACAAAATTCATCAAGGTGTCTAAACAAAAAGCAGTATGTTAGATTAAATGATTTTGAAAAATGGTTATGTCGGGAACAGTACAAACATCAGCATCACCTCCTCCATTGTTGCTCAACTCAAGCCTCATAACAAGACATCGCAGGGTCAGACTTTCAAGCTGGAAAGAAACCAAGCTTGTAAACTGTGCAGTTCAAAACCACAATATCTGCAAAACCCACTTTGGGGGAAGCGTTTCCACCCATATGTCATTCTGAAGCAAGCTGTGGGTGATTTAATAAGCCTGACAGCTGGAGCTTGATGTAAGAAACTGTTCAAGGAGGTTTCAGATCGTGTCAGACACAGGATGTAAGATGCTACACAACAGGGTTTCTTTCTTTCTTTCTTTCTTTCTTTCTTTCTTTCTTTCTTTCTTTTCTTTTCTTTCTTTCTTTCTTTCTTTCTTTCTTTTTCTTCTTCCTTCTTTCTTTCTTTTTGACCTCTCCTGGTTTGAGATGTAAGCGATTAAGATTTGGATACCAAAAGAAGTCAGCAAACTGTGACAGCTGCCGCCATATCTGGGTAGTAACAGAAAGGCATCTGGAATAATGAGCCTGAGCTTTAATTCCATTCTGCTGTCTGTCTTTGACTCCTAAATTTCCTATCACCGGACATATCCATCTTAAGAGCACGGAGCCAATCAGCAATCCACCCCCTGCCACTCCAAAGGAAGAGTAAACAAGAGCATTATAAAGCCAGCTGGATCAGGCCAACTGCCCACCTATCCAGCATTCTGTCTCACAGGCAATCTGAGATCTGTTCCTGTTGCCATCTTTGCACCTCCCTCTTCGTACCTCTTCTGGTTCTGGTTCTGGTGGGGGGCAATCTGGCTTCTCCACCAGCCTGACTCATCTCTGCCTCTTGCCCCTCCCCCCCCCCCCCCGCTCCTCCAGCCTCTGCTTCTGACTCTGATTCTGGACAGCTTTCTGCCACACACTCTTCCAGCTCACTAAACCCTGATACTTCTTCAGCTTCCACACCACCACCTCCCAGTCTGCTCCCTCTAACCACTTATAATCGTCCTGCCACCAATCCCCTAGCTCTGAGCCTTCCTCCCTTGAGGGTTCCCCAGCTGCTGCCTCCCACCACACCTCTGCATCCAGCCAGTCTGTGACATCAGGATTTGAGAACAAGAGCACTCTCCCCTCTGTGTGTGTCCAGCAATTGGTATTCAGTGGCATTGCTAACTCCCTCAATAGCCATCAATAGCCTGCTCCTCCCTTAAACTGTCTAATCCTATTTTAAAACATTCTAATTTTTTAAAATTATATTTATACTCGCTTTTCCATTCAGCAAAACATTTCAAGGCAGCTAACACAAAATCATTGAATCAAAGATTGTAGAATTGGAGGACCCTGAGGATCATCTAGTCCAACCCCTTGCAATGCAAGCATATGCAGCTGTCCCATAGAGGATCAAATCTGAAATCATAGAATCATAGAGTTGGAAGACACCACAAGGCCATCCAGTCCAACCCCCTGCCAAGCAGGAAACACCATCAAAGCATTCCTGACAGATGGCTGTCAAGCCTCTGCTTAAAGACCTCCAAAGAAGGAGACTCCACCACACTCCTTGGTAGCAAATTCCACTGCCGAACTCTCACTGTCAGGAAGTTCTTCCTAATGTTTAGGTGGAATCTTCTTTCTTGTAGTTTGAATCCATTGCTCCGTGTCTCTTCTCTGGAGCAGCAGAAAACAACCTTTCACCCTCCTCTATATGACATCCTTTTATATATTTGAACATGGCTATCATATCACCCCTTAACCTTCTCTTCTCCAGGCTAAACATACCCAAACAAATCTTGGTGTTATTAGCACCATGCTCCAACCGAGCTATCCAGGCACGAGCCTGTCAGCTATGAACCTCTTGAGCCAGATACACCTCTAGAGACAGACCTTTGAGCCACACTTCCCAGAGTAACTCATTTGCCAGTGTCTCATGGGAGCAATTGTATGCCTGGAGCTATCCAAGGTCCTGTAGGTCCCAGCGCAAACCTACTGCTGTCCCACTGCCTGACTAAGTCTCTAGGTGTCCATCATACCCAGTACGTGGCTGCTCACTGGAGGTCAGACAGAACACAGAGTGGCTGGAGTCTGAAAAGGTAGAGCCCCATAGCCTCTAAAGTGGAGGTGGAGGTGGAGGGTGTCATACCAGGGCAAAAGAAATCAGTGCTCTCTGCTGTAAACACAAAAACCTCCATCCACATACAATATAAACACATCAAGATTGAGCCTCACTAGAGGGGAGACAGAAAACCAAAGGGACACTATCTGATCTGAGGGTAAACACTTTCCGACTCCTAAAATAACTATGTTAAATCCCAAACATGAGCAAAATTCATCTTTCAAGCAGTAAATGAAATGGCAAGCGACTTGATTGTCTGTTGCATGCATGTCTAACACAGGTGTGGAATTGAGTGCCGTGTTGCTTTGAATATACATGGGGACATGGAAGATTACTGAATTCTAGAGGCAATGGAATCTGCACTCATGTAATAATGTTTAGTCATGAGTGCAGATTCCATTGCTCTTGAAATGGCTGAGGTCATTTACAAGAGATATAGTGAATTTAATTTCTGGGAAATCCCTGCACAATCCTCCGATTGTGAGTTTTCACGGTGTTAATAAGATGTTAGCCATTATCTGGCAGACAAAGATGATTCCAGAATTCCTCCCAATCTATAAAACAAATTTGTCTTGCCTAAAGAAAAGAATGCTCTGACCCTTAGGAATACCAGAAGATTTACAATTTTCAGATTGCTGTCTTCTGTTCTCTGTGAAGCAAAAACAGCTGAGGGCTGCCAGAAAGTAAATGCTCCAGATTCCCTAGAAGCTGCTTTGCCTTAACATCAAAGAACCCCCCCAAAAAAAAAACCCAAAAAAAAAAAACAAAAAACCCACTAAGAAGGAAACAAGGCATTGTTTTAAGGTTCCATGTGGCACAGTTGCTTAGAAAGGGAGGTCCAGAAAACAAAAGAAATTGTACCCAATATACATGTTTCCCATTCTTAAAATTTGGCTGCTGTGTCTGATATTATGCTTTAAGAACAAAAGGAGGACCCTGCTGAATCATGCCAAAGGCCCCTCTCACCCATCATTCTGTTCTCACAACAGCTAACAAGATGCCTATGGGAAATCTACAAGTACCTGAGTGTGATGCCACTCTTGCCACTTGAGATTCCCAGCAAACGGTACTCAGAAGCATCCTGCATCTGGCAGTGGAGGTAGAACATGGCCTTCATGGTTAGGCACCACTGATGGCTTTCTCCTCCATCTATTTGTCTACTCCTCTTTTAAAGCCATCCAAACTGGCAGCCACCACTCCCTTGTGGGAGCAAATTTCACAATTTAGCTAAGTGCCAACGGAAACCGCACCACCACCAACTCCTTCTGTTTCTGGAAGTTTGTGGCCAATTACATCAAGACATGCCTGTAAATTTAAAGCAAGTTTTTTTTAATCCCGGATGAAGGAGTTGGAGTGTGACAGCATATTGAGTTGGTTGGATCTCCTAGTTTTCCCTCTTGGATTCTTCATGCAGATTTCAACCCCACCCCCAGTCAGTTGGCCCAATATTATTTCATCTGCAAACACAAGCTATTCTCCACAGATACATTTCAGGGGCTGCTGCTGCTACTGCCGCCTGTTTGCTGCGGGCTATCTCTGCTATCAACCAGTTAATGCACTGTGGTTGTCCATAAGAATGTGTGGTTCAGGATGGCCGTGACTGCTTACAGATGGAATACAACATTCCCAGTGCCCTAGCCTATAAGGTTGCTGTGTGCTTTCTCTCCTTTTATTGTAATTCAGACCAATTATTCTGATTTTGACTATCATTATAAGCAGCATCACAGAATCTGTAGGCATTTTGAGCATTATTCCTCTCTCTTTTAATCATCTACCTCTTTTAAAGAATATAACTCAATGGTACTATAAATGCATATTTAAACACCAGTGTTCAAGGAGAATACTTTGAGGGTGTCTGTTCTGCATGCTAAGAAGCAAACTTGGCCCTTGTTAATTAAAGAGAACTAATCCTCGGCAATCAAAACAGGTTCACTTCATATTCAGTCTGCCTCATACGTTCCAAATAATGATCTCTCTCTCTCTCTCTCTCTCTCTCTCTCTCTCTCTCTTTCTCCAACCCACCACCCTTTTCAAACTGGCAATAAACTAAATAACATTTTGAGATGGTGAAATATGCAGAATCAACGCTTTGGCACCCAGACTCTGTGGCTGTCCCTGTTCTGTTGGAATAGCATTTGTGTCAGGCACCTGCTACAAGCACTTTCTGAAAACAATTGAAGACATTTTTGTTCAAACAAGCTTTCTCAATTGGATGAATAGGTTCCTGCTATGGGTGTCTACCTAGCATTGTTTTTTAAATTTATCTATTTTTATTTTCTGTGTTGTTTTTAACTTTTGTTTAAAAAGTTGTTTTTATTGCATTTTGTACATTTCTGTGGAAGAGGATTAATCTATGATCAAATAAATAAATAAATACCTCACAATATTTTCACTCAGTTTAAAGGAGGGGGGGACACCTGAAGAAAAAGTGGCTGTGAAATATCATCTTCAGGATTATGTACACAGGCAGTAGAATCAAGTGATAAAGCCTGTCTTGGACTGTACCACAACAGACAGCAGGAAGTATGCTGAATTTCTGAATGCTCCCCCATGAAGGGAGGTTTTTTACTTGTGAAGTAAATATTGGATACCTAAAGGAGCTTCTCCAACCTAGGTCCCCCCAGATGCTGTTAGACAACAACTACCATAGCCATTGAGAGCTGACCACACTTCCTGGGCTTGATGGGAATTGTTGCTGGAGGGCCTCAACTTGGGAATAATGGTCTGGGTGTGGTGACATTGCTACAGTTAGGAGAGAAACATGAAAACATGAACTGAGCAAATTTTCTTAAAATGGAATATCAAGGGTACTTAATGCTACATGGACTAAACAGGATATACTGAACATCACATAATAATTGTTGGAGATGCATAGCATTAAGAGCAGACATTATAACCTATATTTTGGGGGAAGACAACTCAGGTATTCTGGAAAGCAATTTGAAGTATTATCATTGACACACATAGCCTTTGGATCCTAAATACTAATCTGGGTTACTTAAAACATATGCATAGCAAAAGACTAATGCTCCATCAAGCTTGATAAAATCTGGAACATTTCAATGGTGTCGAAACTAATATAGATGATTAAGTAATGAACATCCATAAAAGCTCCTAGAGTGCTGGTCTTCATTTGTGATACTCTGGAATAATCAAGACCAGGACAATGTTTGACCATGTAGTGGTTTTTCCTGCTTGCAACTGTGCTGACCTTATACAGACTGTATGAATAGCATGTATTAATCATTTTTTTAAAAAATATAAAAATATAACCCACCCTTGTACAAGAACATCAGGATGGCACTGCTGGAAAGCAGGCAACATGGCAGATTACATGGCTGCTGGGAGAAAACCATGAAAGCAAATGTAAAAGAATGCAAGAGAGGGGGTAAATTGCTTCCATTATCCCACCCCCTGGAAAGCATTACTTTAGATCAGTCCCCCAGAACTAGGTCACTCGGGTACAGCTAGAACAACTTTCACATCCAGAACAAAGCCAAAGAACAATTGGCTTTGTCTTGAAATTTGCCTTGAAAATCCCTTCCTGCTCTCTTTCCTGGTGCCTGAATGAAGCTGCACTGATCATCTTGCCTTTTACCGAATAGCACTTGTAGAGAAATGTGTTGAGGTTACTACCGGAGGGCGAAGTGAATTCATGCATAAGAGCAAATGTGAACTTGTATATTCTCCAGTTGGGATTCCTAAACACAGATGACTGCTTGGGGATAGAACTATTGCTGAGCTGAGACAGGGGGCGGACGGGGGCTGGTTTCATGAGCATTTTGCCAAAACAAGCTCCCTGCTTTTCACATTTCGGCCCCCTGCCCTGACACATTCCTTTGCAATGAAATGAATTAGGAAATTGCCTCATGCCGGTCAGTTATTTATAGTCCAGCCCAGCACTGCCTACATCCAGATGGCGGTGCGTCTCCTGGGGTATAATAATAATAATAATAATAATAATAATAATAATAATAATAATAATTTGTTTATTTATTTATACCCTGCCCATCTGGCTGGTTTTCCCTAGCCACTCTTATCATCTGCTCCCTGACCTTTGCAACTGGAGATTCCAAGGATTGGGGCCTGGGACCTTCTGTATGCAAGTCATGGTCTCTGCCACTGAACAATGGCCCTTCCCTTGTGAAACTTCCCACAGGGCAGGTGGACGTTGTGCAGAAGAGAGAATGCATCCCCATTGCTGTAACAACCAGGTTGACACCACCTTACACCTAAATGTGCATCCTTTTGAAACAGAGCAAGGCAGAGCAAGAGCACTTTAATTAACTGATCAGCAAAACTTATATGCTGCTGCTGATTGCAATGAAACCTCCAAGCAGCTTAGGAGAAATATTGAAATTATAAAAAAAAATTAAAAAACATATGAAGGCAATTAAAACCAGCAATGGAAGAGATCAAAACATGTGCATTTTGATCTGCATGTGAGCATGGTTTTGCTGCTTTGTTAGAATCCAGCACATGCCTAAATAAAGATAATTTTGTGAACATGGGGGCGGGGGGGAGGGACGGATTGACTTTTGGGGCATGCTTCTAAGTCTGTGTTTTAAGGGGAAACATTCTAGAATATTACCATATAGTTGGGACAGTCATAGTTGCCACTGAGATGTGCTGCCTGACAGATGCTCAAAATTTTGTAAAATGGAAAGAGTATCACATAGATTTTTGTTCTTCCAAATAAACTCAGAAACTAGCATTTCTTAAACAAGTTCACTTTCTCTAGCAGGGCAGCTGTGTTACTCTGTAGCAGCAAAAGCCGAACAACTTTTGTTGTTGTTCAGTCGTTCAGTCGTGTCCAACTCTTCGTGACCCCATGGACCAGAGCACGCCAGGCACCCCTATCCTCCACTGCCTCCCGCAGTTTGGCCAAACTCATGCCAGTCGCTTCGAGAAAACTGTCCAACCATCTCATCCTCTGTCGTCCCCTTCTCCTTGTGCCCTCCATCTTTCCCAACATCAGGGTCTTTTCCAGGGAGTCTTCTCTTCTCACGAGGTGGCCAAAGTACTGGAGCCTCAACTTCAGGATCTGCCCTTCCAGTGAGCACTCAGGGCTGATTTCTTTAAGGATGGATAAGTTTGATCTTTTTGCAGTCCATGCGACTCTCAAGAGTCTCCTCCAGCACCATAATTCAAAAGCATCAATTCTTCGGCGATCAGTCTTCTTTATGGTCCAGCTCTCACTTCCATACATTACTACTGGGAAAACCATAGCTTTAACTATACAGATCTTTGTCGGTAAGGTGACGTCTCTGCTTTTTAAGATGCTGTCTAAGTTTGTCATTGCTTTCCTCCCAAGAAGCAGGTGTCTTTTAATTTCGTGACTGCTGACACCATCTGCAGTGAACATAGAGCCCAAGAAAGTAAAATCTCTCACTGCCTCCATTTCTTCCCCTTCTATTTGCCAGGAGGTGATGGGACCAGTGGCCATGATCTTAGTTTTTTTGATGTTGAGCTTCAGACCATATTTTGCACTCTCCTCTTTCACCCTCATTAAAAGGTTCTTTAATTCCTCCTCACTTTCTGTCATACGATGTGCAAACTTGATGAAGTGACTCTAGTCTGTGAAACTGAATTCCACAACTAATGTTTTAGCCTTTACGATGCTACAAGACTCTTTGCTGTGTTTGCTTTCTGTCAACATTCTTTTATACTGCACTGATGCAGCAATATAAGCCATAGCAGCACAAAAAATTAATTAATCTGACTCCTTTATAATGTGGATCTTATTTGCCCTCTGGGATTCAGCATGTTATCCTTGCCATGGTAAACCTATATGATATAAACTTTCAAAATTTCTCGGGGCATCTCAAATTTATTGTGGTATAAGCTTTCGTGGACCATAATCCACTTCATCACAGGCATGAAGTGTTAGCCTCGGTTGGCAGGTGTGTGTGTGTGTGAAGAGAGAGAGAGAGAGAGAGATACACACAAAACATGAATGAACGGGGGAGGGGGAGTATAACTAGTTTCCAAGGCACAAAAGTGGGATCCAAACTCAATCTTGCCATCAATGTGCAAGTACCTATAGTAATAGATAATTTAATTAGGAGTATCTGATCATAAATTTAGTACAATTTCCCCTCAAGTGTGTATTCAACAAGCTTAAATAAGAAACTTTCTGAGGTTTTTTTTCCGGGGGTGTGTGTGTGAGGGACAGAACTGGAAAGGATTACCTTTAAAACTGTTGGGGGCTTTTTCCTGTCTTCTGCCAGTGTGCTAGCACTTACATTTTTAAAAACAACAATAATCCCTTTAAACCCAAAGCTGCAGTTAAAAATTCATTTTGTGAATGAATTTTGTGAATGAATTTTGTGAAACAAGGTCTAATTAAGCCCTCCGCCTCTTCCCGCGGTGTAAATGTAAGTCTCAGTAGAATAAAAAGCAACTTCAGGAAACATGAGCCAACATAATAAAAAAAAAATCCTTTGGAAAAAAGCAACTTTTACACTGAGTGCTAAAAAGCCAGTAGAAAAATAGACAGTTGTGCTTTGATCAATAAAATGTTTAACCGTTTAGACACCACTATGGAGAGGAACAGCTCTGTCCCCTTACTGTTTATACTTCTAAAAGAAACAAGATACAGACAGGGAGGGGGGCAAAATACAATTCAGTTCACATTGAAAAGCAAACCTACATAATTTTCACTGTCTGATACTAGATATGACCTGAAATATAATTTGCAAAGTAATGTGTAGAAAATGCATCACTCGGGTAACATAAAATGCACATTTTTGTGAAAATAACATAAACAGTGCATTATATTTGGGGGAATTCGTCTGCAAAAATGTGTATATTAGGCAAAATTGGGTACAAATGCTGATGAATTTTCAGTTACAGGTGGGTAGCCGTGTTGGTCTGCCATAGTCAAAACAAAAAAATAAAAAATTCTTTCCAGTAGCACCTTAGAGACCAACTAAGTTTGTTCTTGGTATGAGCTTTCGTGTGCATGCACACTTCTTCAGATACAGTGAGGGAGTGGGGAGGGGTATTACTCAGAAGGGTGGTGGAATGGGTGATCAGCTGATAGGTGTGGAAAACCTGTTGACGACTCTTAACGGTTGCAATTAGTCTTGCAGGGAAGGCAAGGGGTGAGATGGCTAAAGATAGCTTTGTCATGTATAATGAGATAAGATGATGATGAATTTTCATGAATACTATTTTTTTAAGGCAAACTGGAAATGTGGAGAACTGACGACTGGAAAAATAAGAAACTGAGTGAACTTGACAGATTCCCCCCATCCCTAGGCACAGAGTGCTATCCTACCTTGAAGTTCTGAGGAAGCAGGGAGCTACTTATTTATTTATTGTTTATTTATGAAATTTATATCCAGCCCTTCATCCCAAAGCAGCCCAGGAGGAGGTACTTCCTTAATCTCAGCAACTAACAGTAGGCTGTGAAATCATAGCACATCTGGCGGCAAATGCAGGGTTGCATTACTCATCTAGAAACAGAAACATGACTAGTGCGCAACTGTTTTCTGCACGAAGCAACTTCTTTTTCAGAGTTAAAGCTGTGTGAATTTGACTACACCAGAAAATGAAGGAACGGGTCTCATGCAAAACTGCGATCATATGATCCACACCACCAAACTGCAGAAAACACTCAACCAGGACGGCATGAAAATATTGTTATGAATTTGGGAGGGTAGATACCCCCCCAATCTCTACATTCATTTTATCCAAGGAAACACAAACCCTGGCTAAGTGTCAAGACCCCTGGAATCTCTTGCTAACGCTCAGCAGAAATTGGGGTGGCCAGTAGCAATATATTGCTATGGCAATGATGAAGTTGGGAAGAAGAGAAAGTAGGGTTACTTGCCCCCCCGCCCCCCCCCCTGCTAATTGCATTAAAAGACTGCAGCACCAGGACCTGAGAGAACAGAGTTCAAATCCCCACTCAGCTATGAAGCTCACTGGGTGACTTTGAGCCAGGCACCATCTCTCAGCCTAAGCTACCTCACAGGGTTGTTGTGAGAGTAAAATAGCGGGGAGGAAATACACCACCTTCGTGTGCCTCCTTCTACCAGCCCTCCTAACTGAATGTTTAATTAAAGTTTAGTTAGTGTTTAATTAGAGTTTTAAAGACTATGCAAGGCCTCTGATTCGGTTTGGGACTGGATCTGGTCTGGGGCTGCTCTGAAGTGCTGGATCAGGCCCTAAACTGGATTGGGGAGGGGCATGCATAGACATAAATAAATAACTATGAGTCCCCAGATGAAATATGTCATATATCACCTTGTAGCTTGTGTGGGTGATTATACACTAAAGGCTCCCAAAACAAGTAAAGCTGCAAGCTGGAATTAATATTAATAACAAATAACCCCAATTGCTCTGTGAGCAGCAGATCTCTGGTGATAGCAAAATTAAAAAGAAAAATCAGCAGCCATCAGTACAAGATGAAGTTACTCATTTTACAAAGATACAAATTCCTCCTCCCTCCCTCCCTCTCATACAAGTCCATTTGTGAACTTAATAGTGTGATGTTAAATTCCACCCTGTGTGGAATTTAAAGTTAATAAATAGCATGGTATTCAACGGAGTTCTCCTCGGGGTAGGCCCACTGAAATTAGTGGGCCAGAGGAAAACTTAGCTGACCACCACCCTAGTGGTTCTTAAGTTTTATATATTGCCTTATTTTATACAAAATTATATTTGTATTTGTTTTTGTATTTGTAGGTGTGGGGTTGGGTTTGTGTTGTATTATGAAAATGCTAATAAAATTCTGTTAAAAAAAAAATATTGCCTTATTTTATGGTACAGGCAACTCTCCATTTGCACATGCTCAAGTCACGTGCAACCGCTGATATGCATGCCGTTTTCACCACCGGAAGGGGGCAGGGGTGGAAGGGGCAGGCGTATGTATCCTGCTGACGCACACTGCGCCTCGGAACACAACCCTCACATAAATGGGGAGTTGCCTTTAAGTTGTCCTATGAAGGGCTGTATCCAAATAGCTTAACAAACAAACATGCTTCCTTTTTCAATCAAAATCACTCTACCTAGCAACATCCTTAAGAGCTGTTGGTTTTATATACCATGTATGAGACAATCAATTTCTTAGCAATTGAAACTAGCAGAATGATTAAGGTTTCCCTTTATTTTCTCATAGAAGTGGGGTCGGGGGACCCCAGCAACCTCTTTCATTTTGTTGTTCATAATCCCTTCAGTCTCTCCCCTCCACAAAATAGCAGCCAGTTCACTGTTACATTCTCATCATCAAATCTTTGCTGCTAGTTAAGTAGAGGTAAAACATCAATAAGAAGCTGTTCTGATGAAAGAAGAGTGGATTTCTCACAATGTGGTAAAATGCATCAATGCAGGGACGTTTCAAGCACTGGTGGAAGGAAGTGACATAGGAAGATGCTTTGTACTGTTGTCAGATCACTGGGCCATCTAACTCAGTGCCGCCTACATCAGCCTTCCCCAGTCTTGCCCATGGTTGTGCTGGCTGGGGCTGATGGGAGTTGTAGTCTAAAACATCTGGAAGGCACCAGGTTGGGGAAAGCTGGCCTAGATCGACTGGCAGTAACTCTCCAGAGTTTCCAATGGAAGGGTTTCTCAACCTGGCCCAGGGATGCCTGGGATGGAAGCTGGGGTCTTCTGCATGCAGCACATTTGCTTGACCACTGAGCAATTACTCTTCCATATGAAAAACAAAAAACAAAAAAACACCATTGTAGTGCAGAAGCACAGAAACACACACATAGGCCTAAGCAACAGGCAATGAAAGATTTCCAATGAAAACTAAGACACACAAAGTCACAGATGGTGCAAATAATTTCTGTAAGCATCATTCCACCTTGCTGATGTGCTCAGGCCATTAGGATATATCTTGAATTCCATGTATTTTCATCATTTGCCTCTTTTAGGATGGAAAATATATCCTGTTGCATGTCTGGCTAAAAATGTGGCCACCCATGAGCAAAATTGACAAAACCGGCAGAGCATGACAAACACTGAACATGTCAATGAAGGATTTGATTAAGCATTTTCTAAAGTTTTGAAATGCGGGGGGAGGACGTTTGTTTACACAGTGCAATGAAAGCTGGGCTGGTGTTCCAGGGCTTGGCTTGTGATATGTCATTCTCTGGCTGTGAAAGTTAATTTTTATTCTTGGTGATAAACAAACCAGGGGAGGGGGGCAAGCCCAGTTCTTTGGGGTTAATCAATGTCGATTAGCTTGAGGCTAGAGAAACAGGTAAGATGAAAGGAAATTGGGACCTGGGCACAGATTCAATAAACAGAATGAGGCAGAAGTGAATCCCACTTCCATTCTAAATGCTGTAGAAATGGATTTAGTTATTGTTTAGTTATTATCCTTCCTTGCTTATGTTAGTGAGATCTGCAGGGTACCATCCTTTGCAGCTTAAAGTTGGAAGTTAAGACAATGTTTATTTAACCTCCTAGAAACAATAAATCAGGACGTTTTAAGGCAAGACTGGATTTTCCTGGTATTACCCCTTTCCTCTCCCATAAAAACAACTATCACATACACATTGTTTTGTGAAGAAATAAAAGTAGTATTTATTTACATAATCTAGATCTCAAAGCAGCAACTACAGTAACAAGATGAAGGTGGGTTTATAAGAACTAAGTTACAAAAGGAGAAGATGTAAGTTCAAAAACGGTGCCTGAGCTGCAGAGCTCTGACATCTACTTGTGGTCAGTTTGAAAGCATGATGAAGAAAGAGAAAGCTGCCCAGGAAGGAAGGATGGATGTAGTGTTACAGCTTCCTGCCAAGTCAGACAAGGGAAGTGATCTCACAGAGTTCTATCTAGAAAATTTTACAGGAAAGCTCTGTGAACCTCAGCCCCTTCATGTGCCCATCTGACACATGTGCCCAACATGAATGGTTGGTTTGACTGAAATAATGCCCCACAAATTCTCCCTGCAGGGTTTGATGATTTTTCCATTTTGTCTTTTTGGAATCTCAAGGCAGTCAAATGAGGATGGGGCCCCTCTTTGCTGACACAGGACTCAGAACCCTGGATCGCTTTCTGCTTAAGGGTGGCCTGTCTGAAGTGTCTCGTGGTTAATTTAATCCCCTCACACACTCTTTCGCTGTTGGCTTCTTGTGGGCAAGGTATTTCATTGCGAGAACTCTTCATTATGAATTGTTGAATGGATTTCTTAATGTGTGTCTAATATGGTTAGCTGACCTCTATTTGTGTGCTTTATGCTCATTTTGTGACACAGTAATTCAGTTTTACTAGCAAATTGGAGGTTAAACTAACCCCTTTCCAGCCCCGGGAGGAGTGCAGGGAGCGTTTGTGTGATACACCTACACATTGCACCCGACACACTAACGTGCCATGACACACAGTTTGGAAAGCTCTGTTTTAAATGAACTGTAACAGTTGAACTGATAATGTTGTATTGTAATGTATTATTAAGGGTTTGTTTGTTTGTTTGTTTGTTTGTTTAAATTGTCTGTCCTGCAAACTGGTTTCCAAACAGTGTATGTCTGAAAAAAATATTCTATGGCTCTGCAGAATTTTGGCAAACAATTGATATTCAGCCTTGGCAATCGGCATTTGCCAGTTTTTGCAATTGTACCTGACAGCTGGCATGCCACAACAATCAGTACTGAACAGCATTTGACATGCAGCAATCAACATTTGATAGCGTTTGACAGTTGAGACAATAGTTGCATGAAATAGATAGATGGCTAAAGAAGTGTGGCATCCAAGGAGCCCTTTATATATTCTTCTTTCCTTCCTCCCCTTAGAACCTGGTATCCCAGAAGATCATCTGGTTTAAATGACTGTCCAGTTGGATCCAGCTTTGCTTTTAGGACTAGATCTACATATATATATATATATATATATATATATATATATATATGTGTGTGCTTATTGAATTTTCCAACAATTTAAGAGCATATAAAGTAGATAGGCCTATATAACAACTAAGAATATTTATTTTTCCATAAGCCACCTTTTGGGGAGGACCCTACCCCACCCTGGGCAACTTCCAATGATTAATATACAATATAAAAAGCAATAAGCTTAAAAACAATGAAACTCTAATACGAAAAACAGATAAGAAGCTGCAGTAACACAAAATCACACATGTCAAGTCCAGTAAAGCACTAAGACCCAAACAAACCAATAATAATGATGACAGGTTAGAGCAGAGGTGGGCTAGAGCAGGTTAAGAACAGAGGGTGATTTGTGAGGGGCTGAAGCCAGTGGTGGGTGGATCAGAGCTAAGGGTGGGCAGGGTGATCCCTTCTCTCTTACTGCCTCTCCCTAACTTTTGCTGCCATGCCATGCCATGCCCTCCTCCTCCTCCTCCTCCTCTCTCTCTCTCTCTCTCTCTCTCCTCTCTCTCTCTCTCTCCATTCCTTTCTCCTTCACCTCTCTTTCTTTCCCATACCCTCCAACATTCTCCAATGAAAATAGAGACGTCCCCTCCAACATTTCTCCCTCCAACATTTCTCTGATGAAAAATGCATGAATGAAAAGCAGGATATTCTGGGATGAAATCAGAAACTTCTGTAAATCCAGGACTGTCCCTGGAAAATAGGAAAACTTGGAGGGTCTGCCCTTGTGCTCTGCCCTTTTGCTGGGAGAGACACATATTGTTCTTTCAAGAGATCTGAATTGATCATTTGCAAGTGGGGAGAGTGCTTTTGTACTTGGGGCCTCCTTGGGGCCTTCCCTTACGCATCTAGTTGGTTGCTATGAGAACAGGGTGTTGGACTAGAAGGGACTTTAGTCTGATCTAACAGAACTGCTGTTTTAGAGGACCTCAGCAATTAGGCCAAGGGCGACTGACAAGCCAAGAGATTTCCCACACCTGGTGCTAGAGGAACTTAAAACGAGTATTAATTATCATTTATACATAGAGAATTGAAGAGAGAATGGGTGTAGATGACAAGCAAATTGTAGCTATTGGATAAAAGTAGCATCTGCCATCATCTGCTAGGTTAAAGAGAAGTAGATCCCTAATCGATATGGGGAGGGACAGTTGCTTCATTTGAGAGATCTAAGTCAGGTAGCAAGTTATTACAATTCTTCAATATTTCAGTCTCTATACAAATTCTTCATTTAACTTGGCTGAAAGAACAAATGGAGACACATAAAGGATGAATTAGAATGCCCCTTGATCAGAACGAACAAGTTTACTTAACCAAGAAAGTAAGTTTGCTAATTATTGCAAAGAATATAGAATTGCAATCAAGGACATAAAATGAACGAAATACTTCCAGCTTTGTAGTATTGCCCCCAGCCAATGCAATAGCTTAGACTGTTTCTGGGCCCAATTCCAAGGGCTGGTATTAACCTTTAAAGCCTGAAATGGCTTGTGGCCAGATTGCCTGAAGGATCACCTCCTCCCACATATACCTGCCCGGTTATTAAGATCTGCCACAGAGACTCTTCACAAACACGTTTTGGACTGCAACTTCCATTGGCTCAGCCAGCATACCCACCCTCAAAACCATGTCTGTGGAATAGACAAGACAAGCTCTGCCCTATATGCTAGAACAGGAGACTATTCCTAAAGCAGGTTATGCCCTTGTCAAAAGTTGCGCAGACAAATATCCTATAAACATAGAAAGCCATGTTAAGGATTTTCAGTTTTCAGTTAGCAGAAGCTATATTTTCTGGATTCCAAGAAGCTGGTAGACAGACAAAGAGAGGCTGATTTCTGACTCAAAACCTGTTTTGTTTTATTGGCAGCCTCAGATGATGATGCATGTATAGACTGCCCATTAACCATGTCCTCTGGGCAAGTCGTAACTTTTTTAAAGCAGTAAAATAGAAAGCCATAAACTATACAACTATGCCTAAAGATAAAGGTAGTGCTCTTAGATATATCAACAGCACCATTAATTAAAAACTACTAATATTGGCAATGCATAATCACATATCCCCCTGCCCAATCTATTACCTTGATTTCGAAAAGGAATGGGGAACCTGTTGCCTTCCAGATGTTGTTGGACAGCAACTCCCATCATCCAAGAGCATTGGCCATGGGGCTGAAGGTAGCTGAAATCCAAAAACTTATGGAGGGACACCAGTTCCACAGTCCTGATTTGAGATTCCTTTCTTTCCAGAAGATCACTCCCCTTCTGACTGAAATGAGACCCAAGTAGAGTGTTTCCTCACATCTGTACTTCTGTCCCCAATTCAGCTTTCCAGTTTTCTCTTGTGTGAATATTCTTAAAAGAGACACCGATCACTGTCTTTCAATCTAAGCTCAATGGCTTCCTTCTCCTCAGAGTAGATTTTACACACACAGCTCAGGAGCTTTGGACCAGCTGAATACCAGAACCAACACTCAACTTCCCCCGTTCTCTAACTCTCTCTGCTGCTTTTTATTTTCCCTACCAAAGTGCTGTCTTCATCCCCTCTGGCTAGCTGTACCCACAGCCGATAAGGGTGAGGTTTCCAGCTCAGCATTTTTAAGCTACTCCACTCATATATTCGGAGTCGAGAGTCGATTCAAAGAAAGAACCTAGGCTCGGGGGTCACATAACTAGTTAGCATGCCAGAATCTCGTTCGTTATTGGAATTAACCAGACAAATCGCTCCACCAACTAAGAACGGCCATGCACCCCTAGTTTGCGACCCCGAGCCTGGTTTCTTTCTTTGAATCAACTCTTGACTCCAGCTCCATATACAAAACGACGCTTTGAATACTTTTGGATATAGACTTATACATCATTTGTTTGTTGAGTCAAACCTCTTATGTTATACATTGTAATGAATTATACGTATGTGCTTTAAAAGCTGTTTTTCTGTTAGAATTTACAAGCCTGTAAACCTCTTACCAGAATATATACCTTATTGACTGCAACTCATGAGTAGATTTATTCCTAGTATTGAAATTTTCTGGCCAAAGTTCTTGGAGTGTTTTTTTTTTTTAGTTCTGTAGCATGGCTTGCACACATGCCCTCTTCAGCCTCAAACTGAGTTCCTAGTATACTTCAGACTGTGTTAAGTTTTTGGATGTTGCCATTGCATGCTCTATCTACTTTTGGCATGTCCAAACTGATGTTAAATTTGATTAGTAGTATGCTTACCAACTTCAGGGCTGACAGTCACCACATTCTGATATTCACACAAACATGATTGCATATGCAAACAGTCTGCAAACAATTCCCGTCAGATTGGGGAAGGCTGAATTAGATGAACTCATAAGGATATATATCCATGGTTACTAATCATGAAGGTTGTACACAGTCTCCAACTTCAGAGCCAGAATGCCTCCAGGTACCAGCTGCTGGGCAGCAACCATTAGAGAAGACTTTGCCTTCGTATCCCGCTTTTGGTCTTTGATCTGATCCAGAAGAGCTCTTATGTACAACTACTCTGATGCATACATTATTACTGTGGTGAGATCATTTCAACTATAATCATAACACCACTGTAGCAGTCCCCCCTCCCAAATAAGAGGAGGTGGAGGGTTGTGTGGCAGTGCAGTCTGGTGCTCTGAAGAGGAACACTGAGTGAGATGCCTGTAGCTGTTGCTCTTGCTAATTTTCCCAGAATGCTTCCTGGGCCCTACACTTGGTCCCAGAGACATGCTTGTGAAATTCAGATAGTGGCAGTTGCAGCCTCCTCATCTGGCACCTCTCTTTTGCTGTGCCAGGCTGTTGGGGGGGGGCAGGATAAAAAGGAGGCCAGCAGCAATGGTGAGCTGTCTAGTCTTTGTGGGTCATGGCATTTGCCTGTACATGCTGAGTCCAGACACCAGGCTTGATATCAACAGAAAGGCCCTTGAAACCCACGTAGTTAAACAGTTCTAAAAGCTTTCTTTCCTCGCCATTTTTAGTGCAGCCATGCACACTGCATATTCCTTTAAAATACGTCTCTTTTGGTGGTCTTCTATCCAAGTAAAAACCAATCCTAATCTTAGCGTATCGCTCCTATGAAATCTGAGTGCCTCATTGCCCAGTGTGATATGCCTGCAGGCTAAGATTTATAATTGGGTGGAGGGGGGAATTATATTAATAACCAAGCTGATTGGGCTGGTAGTCTATGCATGCCAATTCTGTACTTGCTGTGCGTAGTTCCCATCACTGCTGGGTATGTTTAGCAAATGACAGCTGCTTTTAAAATATGAGAAGAGGATGCTTTACAAAAAGGAATAAAAACATGGCTAGCTTTTAAAGATTATTAGCATGAACTGGATTTTTTTTTTAAAACACAGTCCATATTCTAAGTGACTTAAGGACTGTAAAGGACTCCAGGGATGCCAGAAGAAACTTTCAGCATAAAGTCCTCTTCTATTTGACTGGAATTGATTTTCTTCTATTTGGATGCATTCGTTAGCCACCAAGCATGATTCCCCAAGGAGTTGAAATGTATATTGGACAGATTGGTGCAATCAGTTATCATAACAAATGATAGGGTTTGTGATGACATGAATGTGTCTATGCGAGAGTCAGGCTTGCTAGCTGCTCCTTGCCCTCTCCTCCTCAGTTGCAGCATGAGGAGACTAAAACCTTTTGCTTCCTCTTTTGATTAACCATGGTATTAAAATTGGTAATACTCTTGCAAGTACCTATCCTCTACCAATCCTCAGCCAACAGACAGGACAGAGTGTATAAGCATGCTAATGACACATCAGATCCCGAGGACACAGCAAATGAAAGTGGCTTCTGAAATAATCAATTCGCTTCACACCATGATTTTAAGTGCATTTACCTACTTGGCAGTGTAGTCCTACTATTTTTAATGAAATTACTTTTAATGTAAACATCTTGGGATTTGCAATCAAACATTATTTCTTCAGAAAAATGACTAATGAAAAGGTGAGTTTATAATTTAGGAAGGTTCCCCGGTCTTCTCAGGCTACAGCATGGAACTTTATCCCCCCAAAGGCAAATCCACTCAGTTTAGCATGTTTAGTATACAGTCAGTTGTCACAACTGAGCATTATTTGCTGCTTCAGCACAGTAATAAACCGACCTATAGATGTTGCTCTTCCTTAGTTTGGATGGAAGTAGGACCCAGGATACCAGCTCCCTGGAGAGCTGACTTCTAGAGAGGTTGTTCATTACACTGTGAAGGCTCCCAGGTCCCAAGAATAACGTTTGTGATATCAACAATTCAGTTTGCAGGAGTTTTCCACATGAAGAACAGAATACAAATATCCTTCATGCATTGCATGCAACAGCTTGCAGAGTATATTATCTCTAGCCCAGGAACAGTTAATATGCCGGAAGAATAGAGCCAATACAATAAGGCTGAAACCCTATACACACTAAAGGGAATGATTAAAACACAATTCTCCATGTTAACAGGTTCACTTCTCAAAGAAACTGCAGGTTTTTATGTGTGTGTTTATCTCCTTTCAATGTACATTTTCCCTCACATCCATTCCTATTTTACAGTGTACCAGGGTGTGATAGAAATCTCATTAGAGAAACGAGAACTAGATTTATGGATTTCACTTGTGATTCAGTTAGCATATTTACATCAATGTCATCATTGAGTGGAAATGATGAATGATGCTGAAGCCTCGGGCAGGAACAGAAGCAACAGAAATCAGTTTATCTGCTGGTTCCTTTTTGACTACAAAATTGAGCAAAGTTATTATTTAAACTGGAACAATAGATGAGCAGGGTTCTCAACACGGTTAGTAATTCAGGCAAATGGATATGATTGCATGTATCAGCCAATATATAAGAGTACAATCAAGAGAAAGAACTATTCCCATTGTCATCAACAGAGAATCCTGGGTACAACTAACACCCCTTCCTTTCAGCTGAGTCATTCAATCTGCTTTGAAGTTTTAAAGTAGATCTGTGCAGAAACAGCCTCTTGAAATTATCCAGCCTATTTGTGGGAGCAGCAAACCATTTCACCAAGTTTATCCATGGAGAGGAGAAACTCTCCCACAGAATTAGCCCTGGGTTTCGGCAGAGTATTTTTGAGGTTGTTTCTAATATTATTGTTAAGTCATTGAGCCCAAATCCTTCTTTCACTAGACGCTGATCTAGACCCTCCTCTTACATAAAAGGACATAACTGCCATGCTGTTTACTGCTGTCTGCTTAGAGATCGTTTCTCACTCCAAAGACCACAAAGGTCCATCCCTGACAGGATGGCAAGGGAAAGCTTGAGATCTGGCTCTTTCTGAGCATCTAATGCAACATAGAAAGGTTATTGGGGGTCATGCTAAACACAATCATTTTAACAATGCATGGTTCCCATAACTTAGCTATGTAAATAAAAGTGATGTCGTTGTCAGACATCCAGCCACTTACTGATGGAGAGGCTATGCCAAAGTTAGTTGAAGCATTGGTGATACATTCAATGATTCAGTTATTTGACAGTGTCCCGGATCAGTTTGCCTTCTTATATGTGACTGATGTATGCATGTAACACTCTACTGCTGTTGTTTTTTCAAAGCTGAAGAAAGTAGTTTTATTATAAAACCAACAAAACTTTCTAAAGAAAAGAAAAAGAATCAGTGACAGTACCAGAGTTTTTCACAGTAACCACTGGTACACAATGGGCTGCTGGCCTGATCCAACAGGCTCTTATATTCTCATGTGCCTGGAGAGGCCTTTCCTGGAACCCACAGCATCCCCTCCCCTCACTGAAATTAGCCCTGAAAGAAAGCATTCCTTTGAAGCAAATAGAATAGGTCATGGTCTATACTTTGTTGTGCAGTGTGTGGCACCCACAACAATTTATCCAGACTGAAAATGAGCCTACAACTCTTTATCATTCCACATCCAAAGTTATGCCTCTTCTCTCCACCCCAATGACTCAGTTAATCAGGGTATGTGCAGAATCAGCCTGAAGAAATGGCCGCTGCAAGCAAATTGAAGCTTGTGAATTCTCCCTCCACAGTTCTATCTGGGATTCCCCAATGGTTCTTTTCTCTTGGTTCTTTGTGAGTCTGGCAGAGAATCAATGCCAACATCTGAAACCACAAAAACCCAGGGTGGCTTCCATTCATCTGCTTGTAAGGTGCTTCGAAACATAATCTCTTCTATTTTTAGGTTTCCTGTTAAATAAAGGTTAGCTGGCTAATTAAGTATTTTCCTTTCTTTCAAAAAGCAATCTACTACTTCAGAATGTCTTGATTCTTCACTGGAACCCTGGAACTGAATCTTGATAGGTTTTACCCAACCCTCACCCAGGTCAGTGCACACATCAGCCTGGTTTCATGGAGTGTAAAGGAAGCCCTGTAAAGAAGCCAAGTGTAGATCATTTCCCTGAATTACCTGCATGTTCCAGAAAGGGATAAAAATGGCAGTTTTACCTCAGAGTAAGTGACAAGGAGTATCTTGCAGCCAGCCCTACACTGGGGTGGAGGGTGAGTGAACCCTTTTACCACAATGGCCAATGGGTGGGAAGAAGGAGGGTTTCCATGAGGGAGGGGGAAGAAAAGTCAAATTATTCTCTGCTGCTGAGCCAGTGAAGAACTATGAGGATGTAAGGGTCATCCTATGCCCCTATATTACAGTAGCTTGACTGGCCTCGGCTAAAAGTCAGACGTTTAGTGGTCCCATGCTATGGAACACTCTTCCAGCAGAAATTGGGCAGGCACCCTCAGTTTTGATTTTCAGATGTCTCTTCAAGCCAGTTTTATGTAGACAAGCCTATTCAATTTTTGGCTCAGACAGCCATTGTAAATCATTTTGCACTATTTTATTGTATATACTATTGCACAGTGCCATGTTACATTGTATGAATCGGTGCCATAAAAATAATTTCATTAATAAAATCTTGTGTGACAAGCAATATGAGGCCCCCAAAGGTTTGCATTTATATTTCTGAGACAGGAAATAATAGTTGCAGTGACATTAATGTGATGGACTCAACTGTCCATAAATGGGGATTCAAGCAGCCATCACAGATACTTCAGAACATTACTGCTTTTAATTTAAACTTTGCTTTCAGTGACTGCTTCAGCATTCATAGCCCTTCAGTTTTTAATGTCTTCAATAAATATTACACACCCCTTAAGCTACAGACTATAACAATGAGTTTTGTTAATAATAAAAAGATCTTTAAGTATATTACTTTTAATAATTGTGGGTGTTGCCCCATGACTATTCATAAATTAGTCCTAGAAAAAATAATGGAAAAGCATTCATAGGCAGTAGGTAGGCTAAATCTCTTACTCCAGTATATGGGCATAAAACAATAGAACAGTTTCCAGGCAAGGCAACTGATCAGACACTTCATAATATTGTTCCGTGAACTGCCCTGTAAAACCCCTGCCTTGGCATGAAGAGCATCATAAAGGAAGGGAGGAGGATTAGGGGAGAGACATATATCAAGGAACTGAGATACAGATGGCTGTGGACCATCCCTCTCTTCTGTCTTTTATCCTTCTTACAGGTACTTGGTGGCCAGACAACTGAGCTATTTGCCTGACTCAAAATGTATTATTATTACTACTACTACTACTACTACCTGGTATTGCCATGTTTTAGATACTGTATTGTTTGAGATACAGATTGTATATATACTAGCATATAACTATAGCATATAACAAATGCTATTTATTTGAAAACTGTTTAGAGACTGTTCTGGTATTAAGCAGTAAATCAATATATGAAGTGAAACGAAATGAAGCATGTATTCATACTGAAACCACAAGCCAATTCAGTTATCAGTATTTGATAAAACGTTCAAACTAGTCTGCAAAGCAGGGAAATATGAAAGCTTTAGCCTTTGTTAGCTGGGTTGAAATGTTTTGCCATATTAGTTAGATCAATTGGCTTAAAAATATATGGTTCCCTGATTAATCAGCCAGGAGGTTTATTTGGGGGAGGGCGGGGCGGTTTTATTTGTTACAGGCACACTCAGTACTATTTTTCTAGAAAACGAGGTGCTGGAACTCACCATGAACACCTCCCTCGTTCTCTTCGAATGGCAATGGTGCCTACCTAAGAGGTGCCGGAACTCAGTTCCAGGGAGTTCTGGCTGAAACTAGCCCTGGAAATCGTTCTAAAAACTGCAGAGGACATTCAACAGCTTTAAAGGATTCTTTCTTTCCTCACAGGGGAGGGAATGACTTTTGTAAAACAATATCTGATCCAACACATGTGCTTCATCTAAAAAAGAAAAGGGAGGGGGTTTCTATCCAGTGTTAGTCATGCTCAGAGTGGACCTACTGAAGCTTTGGAAATGACTAAATTAGGTCCATTAATATCAGTGGATCTACCCTGTGTATAACTTCCTTAGATAAAATCCCCACACCCCAATTATTCCTTTTGCTTCAAAGCAATTTTTACTCATGTGCATATTTATTTAAATCTAATTGAGTGGTTAATCAACTAAAACACAAATTATTGATCAATTAAGCTTCCTTTAAATGGGTGGCAACGGTAGTTATTAAAATATAGGTGACCTTGTTCAAAGCAGATATAAGAGGAATTTCAAAATAAACAAAATATGCAGGGTGCATTGTGGTTATAGAAGTCATCCATTGCATCAAACAAATATAGGCCCAGTTCTCACGTGACATTAAACCAAAACAAACTT
Organism: Lacerta agilis; assembly: GCF_009819535.1. Lineage (NCBI taxonomy): Eukaryota > Metazoa > Chordata > Lepidosauria > Squamata > Lacertidae > Lacerta > Lacerta agilis. The sequence goes on from NC_046322.1 coordinate 23,302,306, forward strand.
TGCGTGAGCATGCAGGTCCTCAGAGGACCCCATGGCCACTGTGCTCCTCCCTGGTCCTCCTGGTCTCATGCTGGTTGGGGCTAAGCCACAGAGGACCATGGAAGAATGCAGGGGTCTTGATCTCTGGGAATCCATGTGTTCACTTGGGAACCTTTTTCAACTTGAGGGGTACATTGCCTTCTTGGTGTCACATGCCTGTGAGTGCATGGAGCAACTATTTTGCATATGGCAGGTTAGTTTCTCCACACACTCACACACCCCTCTCTATCCCCCACTCAGGTAAGTAAGAATTATTATCAGAGTACAATGATACATTCTAGCCAGGCAGAACTCTACTCCCATTCACATAAAAACTGAAGTCTCCCTAAGCATACAGTTGATGAGCTGTAAATTCCAAGAGAATCAGTTAATCTCAGATGGAAGTAGCTGAAGGTAGATAGTTATTTCTGAGTAAGCAATATGAGATGAGGTTGGGTTAGGCTAGATAAAGGGCAGGCAGGGAGGTAGACTAATGAGCACAGGAGGCTTCTAAAGCAGTCCATTAAAAGGTGCTGTGTCACTGGTTCCTGGCCCAGAGCTCCTGCTACCACCTATCTTCTGCATACCAGCCACCTGCTTGGATTTCACTCAAAAATAGCAGGCATCTGGCTTCATTCATTCATGGCAGGCAGGCAGGCAGGCAGGCAATCAATTAATTAATTAATATAGTGCCTTTTAGCAAGGGGTGGGGGGAGTCCCTCCCAAGGTAACTTACAGAAATGGAAAAACAAGCCCAATAATGTAGATACAACTGAAACAATACTAAAACTCAAGGAGGAAATGTCAGCATTCAACAACCAGCATATACAGCACATCAATAAAACAATGAACAAAATAGAAAAGCTGTTAAGGGTGTTCCCAAAGCCATATGTGGGAGGGCATCCAGAAATGTGGGGTTGCCACTGAGAAGGTGACAATCTGATAGACCTTGATGTTGTGCTACAAAGTAGGACCTTCAAGGCTGGTTTTGGGGACTAGGGAAGGTCATAACAGATGTAGGTGATCCTTCAGATAACCTGGTCCAAACCAATTCAAGGCTTTCAAACTCAAAACTGAGCCTGGAAACAAATAGGTAGCTAAAGTTGATGGCACAGGAAGTATTGGTGTAATATGATCAGAAAGCTTGAACCGGCCCCCTCCCACAAGCATTCTGGCGGCTACATTCTGTACCAGTTTAAGTTTGTGAATAGTTTTTAAAGGCAGCTGTATGTAGGCCAGCAGTATTCCAGTCTTGGTGACATATGCCTATAGTTCTCTCTTTGAGCCAGCTGATTTGGCAGCACAGGGAGTAGAGAATCTGGCAGCCAAGACTGCTCCATTTCAGACCCATCTACATAGGTGAAATCACCTAAGTTTGTGTCCCTAACCTGTGCCAGTAACAATGGTAAAAATATGGAAAAACAATTGTAAACTATTAGAGCCTCTTGAGATATTTACAGCAAGTTTCCACCAGAAAAGCAATAGAGAGACAAGTAGAAACAGGAGAAACAAACAGTGAAGCAAGTCCTTTCTTGTTCCCTTAGAAATAGATGCTACAATACTATACTATACTATACAATACAATACAATACAATACAATAAGCACTAAAGAAACTATACTACAATAAAACTAATTCAATCAATATGGCCACCAAGGCTACAATCAGTAGACATTTCCTTGGAACTCATTCAACTCAGTGGGATTATTTTCTGAATAAACACACAGAGGATTGGGCCACACTGTTATCTAGACCACAAACAGAATCAAGTGGGCTCCCTGTTCATTTAATGGATTATTACATTGCCATCCGCACTGCTGTCAGTAGAGAATACGTTTGAGCAAACATATTTATGCTGATCTAATCTTTGTATGCCACTTTTGTTCCTTGGGAATTCTAGCAAGAAGCAAAAATTAAGTCCTTTCATCAGCATTTCTACCTTGCCTTAATGCTTGTGCCAAAGAAAAGCATTATTCTTTACCCTGGTGGTTCTTGTAAACACGGAAGATTTTGAACATTTTACTGAGGGAAATGGGTCATAGGAAGGAGATAGACAAGCCAACTGACAAATGTTTATTAGGAAACTTGCAACTAACAATGTAATTTGTAGGTGGAGCCAGAGCCAGTGATACGTGCAGCCAACTAATTATAGGTTTGTTCCCATATTTCTTCCTGCTGAGTTCTACAAGGGCAAAACTGAGACGGAGGAGGACAAAGCTTGCAGCCAGCTTAACTGGTTGTAAAAAGGTAGGCAGGTGGGGACTGGTCATGGGTAAACTCAGGTTGGTGAGGAAGTGCCCTGTCATCCTTAATGGACACCCCCCCCCCTGCCCACCAACACTGGTCAGAGATGATGGTTGTTGAAATCCAACAGCATCTCAAAGGCACCATGTTGGCTACCACTGCCCTAAAGAATACTCTTGCTCTGTGCAGGCATATAGTTTCATGGATCCCTATCCTTCTGCCAGGCTCATTCCTTTACTTCTCCTTCCAAGTCCTGAACATCATACCAGCATCATACCTGAGCATTATACCTAAGTGGTTAAACAATGAGCAGGGAAGGAATTGCTTTAGAAAATCAGCACTCCTTCCCTGCAATGCTAATGAAGTGGGCTCTTAGATCTGAGTCAAACACAGGACTTCTTTACATTAAGAATATACCCATTTTCTTCCCACATTATTTTTGTTCGTGTGTGTGGCATTGGCCATTCCTTTTGAATAGGATTGGCAGGTGGAGACAAAAGGGTTAACAGGATGTCCAATAGGAAGGCCAGGGGCAGAGCCTAACTGTTTAAGGCTCAGCACAGGGGTTTTGGCAGTTAGTTTAGTTGAGAGAAGCAGTTGGAGTTAGTGGTTGTGAGGGTTTGTGTGTGGAACTTTGTGGTGGGGAGGTAGAGGAGTTAGAGTGAGCTAAAGGCAGAAACGAGACTGAGAGGAAAAAGTGTAACAGTGTATTTAATATTGAAAGCTTGTTGGTGTGTGAAAATAAACTCTTGATATTCTTTGTTTAACTTAAATCCTGACTGAGACTCAGTGTTTACCAGGGGGATCCTGGTTGGTGGCAGCTGAATAGTGGTGGCACAGGGTCAATAGTCCGTGGAAGGACTGTGATCACGAAGGTCTGACCAAAATGTTATTAAAACTAAGTATTTTTTCTTAAGCAAGCCATGAATTTCAGACATCAAGCCCATCAAAAGGGCCTGAGTTATTTGACACCTCCCACATCGTAATAGAATTCTAAGTCTGGCATGTAAAATAAATGCAGAATTCAAATGCATAGTGGTTTGGTTTTTCTAAGAAGTATGTGAAAACAGTGCAAAATCTACTGGGTTTATTTCCAAATATGAGTGCAGTTGGATTACACCTTATTTTATTTAGCCCATTACAAAATCCTATCTAATCTTTATCCCTCACTTTCTTCAAAAGAGTTTAGATCAATGCATGTATTTCCCCCCTTTTATTCTGACAACAGCCCTGTAGTGTGGGTTAGTCTGAGAAAGAGTGACTGGCCCACGATTCCCCCCCCCCGCCCCATATGCTTTGTAACTGAGCAGAGATTTGAATCTATTTCTCACTGATATAGGCCCTGTTTCACAATAAGCACTGTACCATGTTTACTCCCATAATCATGGAATAACCTCAGCTCTTTTAATTGCAGTAGAGAGAGGTTCGGCATAATGCAAATGCTTGTTTGGATCCAGAGAGTCCCTGAGTAGAGTTCCACTCGTGGAAATCTCCTGCTGGGAGACAGATTTTCCCCAATGCCCCCTTTACCTTGCAGCCTCTGCACTCTTGCAAATCTGCTCTTGGAAGGTTTGAGGACCCTCTAGAACAGCACCTGAGTTGGCTGGGGCAGGAGGCTGCAGGGGGAATCGCTGAATTGTTTCCTCTTTCACAAGCAAGAGCCTCTCTGCTGGATAAAAACCCTTGCAGAGCATGAAAGGACTACTTTGGAGCCAGGCTTATGTCTTCATATATTTGACTAAAATGGCCAGTGCTGGAATTACCAAGGGGGGGGGCACAGCAGGCCTTGCCCCAAGAGCTACTGTTTTTACAAATCTATGGGGCGCCGTCATTTGGCCAAAATTGGGGAAATGTGGAGAGGCAGGCTTTGTAGATTTCAGTAAGTCCCCTGTCACACAGAGACATCCTGTTGCTTTGTACTGTATATGTTTAGGACTGAAAGTAATCTGCACACAGAATGCACACTGTTCAATGCCAATTCTACCCAAGGCTAAATTGCACTGATATATTTTGCAATCTACATGCATCTTGTTACAAATGGATGTGTTTTAGCATAGCCACTTAAGTTTCATGAGTGAGAAAAGGAGACATGAGGAGATTAATCTGCTAGTTCAAGATGGTATGCCAGTGAAGCAGAATCAGAAACAGATCTATAGCCATTGCATTCCCATCCTGGTAACCTCTAGCCAGTAGACTGTACTCCACCTGTAGCAATGTTGTCTCTCTAGGAGCAGGGCGATTGCTGACTTGTCACATGCCAAGCACATTTATTTAGTCAAGACATTCCAGTTAATGACAAGGAGCTCCCATGAAGTGATCTTAGTTCTTGTTTGTGATGAAAACAAACTAAAACATTTGAGGTTCAACATTTTTTCTCCTTTTCATCACATGCATTAAGCTGTTGCCATTTAATTTGCTTCAGATTTCAACATTTTGGGCATTTACTTTCTGTGTCTTTGCAAAATGCTTTTGTGCAGGAATGAACTTTCTGCAAATACCGTAGGTGGAGACAATTCCACAGACAACTTCATCTTAAATTGTTCTATAATGTTGTTTCACACTTTTCTCAGAAACAAACCAGTATTTTCCACCACCTTAACTCAGTTCTTATGGTGTAGCCAAACTAAGTTATCTGACAAGTATACCAGTATGATACCCAAGTTTTCAAACACTTGTTTGCAACAGTCACACTTGGATTTTTTAAGGTGTACCCTTAAATCATAGATGCACTCTTCAAAATGTGTGGAAGGCTCCATTTGACCTCAAAATAACTCGTAACCAGTTTTTCCCCTAGCTATTATATGCATAATGAATGCTTGTCTCATCTGAGTGATTGAAGTCATCGACATAATAGCACTTTTTCAACAGCTATATAATCTACGTCATTTCTATAGGTCACTATATACAGGGTGTGGATGTGGTTGTTCTTTTACGAATTTATAGCAAAACTGAAACAACCATTTAAATTTATGCTACTCAACAGCTTGTCCTGAAGGACATAAAAAAGTTAACAATATTCTGATCATTTCTGCAAACGATCACACAACTTTTTAAAAAGTAAGCTAATTTATTGAAGGTTATAAATTATACTAAAAAAATATTAAAAATACAAAGCACTTTGACTTGTAAGAAACTTCTAAATATGCCTTTGCAGGTTGAAATCTGAATAAGTCCAAATGCTGTGTGTTTTAAATTATTTTAAAAAATGTCTCAGTTTTGGAGAAAAGCTTTGTGTAATTTTTAGAGTGTCTTGAATGTTTGAGTACATTTTACATTTCAAAGTTAGGAGTATTGCCTTTGAAATGTGTTTTACCTAAATATCAATTCATTTACAGGTAGGTAGCCGTGTTGGTCTGCCATAGTCAAAACAAAATAAAAAATAAAAAAAATTCCTTCCAGTAGCACCTTAGAGACCAACTAAGTTTGTTCTTGGTATGAGATTTTGTGTGCATGTATCTAAAGAAGTGTGCATGCATACGAAAGCTCATACCAAGAACAAACTTAGTTGGTCTCTAAGGTGCTACTGGAAGGATTTTTTTTTATTTTTTATCAATTCATTTTTATACACAACAAACATTGTTTTACGAAGTCAGTGAAAGATGGAGCCGTAAAGGAAGATGAAGTCAATGGCACACACTGGCTAACACATCTGCAGCCCTAATTTGGAAAAGGGACTGAGTTCTAAAACTCCAACAAGACAAAAGAAACAGTAAATATCAACATTTTTATTTATTACTCTGTCATTAACTGGAGGATTAATACCTGCAGAAAACACTGAGCACTTGGTTTAAGAGCCAATATGGATTATTCTTGAAACCACTGTGTCACAAGCTTTCCACAATTAATCTTCTTTTGTCCCCAGAAGGTTTAAACGCCATGTAATTATAATTCTAATAAAAGCATTTATTTATTTCAGAATGATCCTATGCACACAGATTTCCAAGTAAGAGAGAGGCTCAGATAGTTCAGCAGGGCTTTCTCCTAGGTGAGTGTGCACTAAGCAGTGTCCCTAATCTCAGCATTTAGACTTTGTTAAGTCTCTCACTGAGTTTTCCCACCAGACACCCTGACCCACTACAGATCACACCAGTGATATGGATATGAAATTATAGTTTGGGGGAGAAGGGAAATAACAGCAACATGGTATCAATAATGCTAATAACCACAGGGACTGGATTTTTTGTATCACTGAATGTTTCATCTTAAAAATGACTATAGCAACGTAGAAAGAGAGTGCTAGGGAATTGCTTTATACAACCAATGCTTCCCCCTTTACCAGAGGGGCACAATGACACCACCATGAACAAGGTCACGAGTTTGTAGCAGAGATGTGTGCGGCGTGCGATGCAATTTGAAATGTCAGCTCTGGTATTTGTGCATCCCGTGCAGAATGCTGTAAGAGCATGTTAACCCAGATTATATATAAATCAAGGCAGCTACCCCAATGAAAAATTGATATCCCATTTCCCTCATTCTACCGCTCTGTAATGCACACTCTAGAAAATGGCATGGACCTGCTTTTTGCAAACTAAGTCAGAGATCATAAATGGAGCTGTTGTCGCCTGCCAGTAGCAGCCATCCTGCTGACTGATTGCAAGAGGAAGTTGTTCTTAAACAGTGATGTCACTCTGTGATCTGTCAGTCACCATGTAGCAGCAGCAGCAGCAACACCACAACCTATAGTTCACTCCATAGGAAGTAATTCAGCAGCCCTTTCCCCACTACATATCTCTTTCTGGAAATCAATTAACTGCATCTAATCAAGGGTCAATTTATGAAGCTCTCCCACCAAATTAACCGCCAATAATTTCACACCATATGTGGGAGTGCAGAACTGTGCCTCTCTGTCCCTTTCAGACCCCTCTAAGCCTTTAAAGCCCAGAGGACTCACTGTAATAAAAAGCAGGTTATCCTTGAAATGTTTTCATAAAGTGATGTGTGCATATGAAGTGGGTGAGGGGACTGGAGGGAAGATGGAGAAGGATAGATGGATCCTTCGCTGTGGACTTGCTCATAGCACCAGATGCCAGGGGAGTATTACTACACAGTTCCACCTCAAATCACCCACGTGCTTGGTTTCTGTGTCTTTTAAAAGATACTTGCTTTACTTGCAAGGCAAACGGAAACTAGTTTGCTTGGATTCAACCCCGCTTACCTCTACCCCACCCCCTTTTAGCCTGGGCCTATTATAGGCGATAAAGATCTGGGGATCAACACACAACGCAAAAGGATTGCCCAGATCAACCAGACCCCTACCCTAATTCAAATCCAGTGCCCAAGCTAGTGCCCACTACTCCAAGCACCACATCCAGCGGCCCTCTTCTGCCTGATCTTCGCGTCCCCGATGGCATCATTTCCCCCCCCCCTGCCTCCCAAATCCCCCTCAGCTCCCCCAATGACCCCCTCGATCCCACCCCCCGCGCCCTCTCCCCCGACGGCTCTGTCAATTATCCCTGCCTTCCCATCTCCCCCATGCTTGCACTCGCCCCATGCTCCCTCTGTATTAACCCCCGTCCCTTAAACGGGGGGGGGGGGTTCTTCCCCCTCAAAAACCCAACGTCCTCTCTACAACTTAACGCCCCCCCCCCCGCGCGCTCCGTCCAAGGATCCTCCTCCCTTCTTCCCTCACCTGTCGGAAGGGGTGGGATGGAGGAGGGTGGCTGAAATGACCCTCGGCGGCGCCGCGCAGAGCCCCTTCCCCGCGCCCCTCCCGCGTACCGTCTGAAGCCCTGGAAGGACGAGGGCCAGGACATCCTAGATTTCTTCAGGCCGGGCCGGTGGCCGGTCTCCAGGGCGAACGACGCGCGGTCCATGGCGCGGCTGTACAGGTAGCGCTCCGTGTCCGAATAGCCCCGGTGCCTCACCCTGCCGCCGCCGCCGCCACTGCCCCCGACGACGCGACCCCGGGCGGCTGTAGGGAGAGGAGGGGCAGGCGGCGGCGGCGGCAGCGGAGCGGGAGGCGGCGGCGGGCACTGGGGCGCCTGCGGCTGGTGCACGAGGAAGTGGTGCTGCTGGCGGAGCTGGTAACGGCAGTGGTGCTCGTGGCGCCACAAATGCTTGGGCGCCGCCAGGCTCCCGTCGCCGGGGCCGCCGCTGCCGGTCTCCGCCGCTTCGACCAGGCTGGGGCGGCTCTCCTCAGCCTCCATGCTGGGGCCGCCAACGGGACAAAAGGCTGAACAGAAGCGCTGCGCACCCGGTGTCCTCCCGCTTGCCGAGCGCCGGAGCTGCAGACGCGCTCCTTCGCTGCTCTCCGGGCGCGCTCACTAAGCAACGGCGGCGGGGCTGCCTGCGCGCCTAGCCTCGCCTGCTCAAGCCCGCCTTGCGCGACAACGGGGCTGCTGCTGAAAAGTTGGACAGCTCCCTGCGCCGGCTGCTGCCAGGCGGCGGAGAAAGGCACTCCCTCGGCGTCTTCTCGCCAACTCGGCCGCTTGGAGACGACGTTGCCTGGCCTTAGGGCTGCCACTTGCCCAAGGGGCGGAGGCGGCGGCAGTCTGCTCGAACCGAGAGCCCCGGAGGAGGAAGGTAGAGCAGCGCTCGGCTGCAGCGAGGGAAGCAGCCGCCGCCGCAGCAGCAGCAGCAGCAGCAGCCGGCATAGACCGGAGTGGGCGCCTGGGGCTGAGCAGCGTGGACGCGCGGCGGCCGAGACTGCTGCGCTGACCTAAGCGGAGTTTTCTTCCAGCTCCATCGCCTCCAATCGCGTCTCCTCCGCCTCTCCGAGCTCCCGGGAGATGGGCTTCTGGCTGCCTTTCTGCGCTCGCCTCCCAGAGGCTGCCATTAGGTCACTTCTCGTTTTTAGACAGACCCACCCCTCTCGCTCGCTCTCTCGCCCCCCGCCCCCCCCCCTTAGGAAGTCACTTCGGGTGGCAAAGTTGCACAAAGTCGACGTCGCTGCGAAAGGGAGTCTGGGTTTAAGGAGGGGAGTGTGGAGAAACAGGGAGCCGAAAGCTTTCCCATTTCCTCTTCTGCCCATCCATATATTTGGGGAACTATTTTTCTCTCTCTCTTTTTGCAATCCAAATGGGGAGGGAGACAGAGGTCCTCCGTGCACCAGAGTACTCCACTTAAGGCTTGAAAAATTAAGCTGCTCCTCTCCCCCAGCCCTTCTTCTCATCCCTTTTCTCTAAGTACTCCTGGCTGCGAATTAACACCGCGGAGCTTCAATTATAACGAGTTCTGCGTCTTCCGTTACGAATAAAAGATGGGTCAAGCTTTTCCATTATTATGAACCACCAGTTTCAGGAGTTTGTGAATGCCGGGGAAAATGCCTTTGAGCAGCTGATTCTCTGTGTGTGACAAAATAAAAAATGATTCCACTTTTTAAAAACAGACCCGGCTAATCGAAGTGGATTTTATTTTAAGCAGTAAAATGCTACTATTCTAAAATAAACTCATAGTACTAGGCGAGAGAGGTCTCCTTTAGGGAGCAGCAGCTGAATCCTCTTCTCTGTGTTTCAGATTACCTGCGATGAGAGCATCTAGATCCCAGGTTATTATGAGGGATAGGAACAAGATCAACACAAAAGTGTCTGAAATCCCATGTTTTTCTTGTCTGTCTCTAAAAACACCTCAAAAAACCCTCACAAACTTGAATCTATCCAAATAATAGATTTGACTCTAAGTGTTAATTTGTGTCTCTGGCTCAGGAAGGCATTCAGACACATGATTAAACCAGTTCATACAATGAATACATCCACACAAACCAAAGGCAAATATATATTGCACAGAAGAAGAGTTTTGCTGAACCTGGCCAAAGACTCATCTAGACCAGCCTAGGACAGTATTCACCAACCTGGTGCCCCTGATATTTTGGACCACCACTTCCATTAGCCCCAGCATGTAGAAATACTACCATATTTGGAAGTAGTTCTATTTCACTTTCAAATGGATTGGCACTTCACTATTAGAAGGTTACTGAGGTGAGTATGCCATCTTTATTTTCCACAAATGTGCTCCAGTCAAGTGACCCATGCTTTGCACACAGCTGGAATGTTACCCTAATGCTTTGGTTCTGTGCCCAGAAAATGCTAAAATCTTCATACCCTGCATCTGGGGCTTCATGCATGTTTTTCAAGAGACATAACAAGATATGAAGTCTTAGAGCTTTGCAAATGAATTAAAAAATTAACAAGTCACTGGTCCAGATGGCATCCACCCAAGCTTTGTTAAATAACTCAAATACAAAATTCCTGATCTTCCCAATGAAAATATGCAACTTGTCCCTAAATTTGGCCTTTTTCCTAGACAACTGGAAATTAGCCAATACAATGCTAGTTTTTTTTAACTGCATGCAGAAGGATCAAGGAAAATACAGTATAGGGCAACTGCTTAGCATCTGAATAAAGTGGTGAACACCATTATTACTGATAGAATTATTAAGCATATAGAATATCAAGTTTTCTGAGGAAGACACAGCATGGCTTCTGGAAAAGGAAGTCCTGCCTCACCAGTCTTTTGGAGTTCTTTTAAAGTGTCATCATGTATGTGGATGGGGTAATTTGGTAAACAGGAGTTGGGAAGCCTTTTTGGCCTGGTACACCAGGTTGCTATATTATTAATTAACTAAATGTATATACTGCCCTTCATCAAATGATCTCAGGGTGGTTCAGATAATAAAATACAAGATAAAACACAAGTAAATACTTGGATCACAGCCAATCCAGCAGGGTTGAACTGACTGCCCAACACGAGATGAGCAGTTACTTCAACTCTACTCATCTACATGGATTGTCTACATCAGGGTTTCCCAAACTTGGGTCTCCTGATCACTGGTCCTGCTAGCTAGGGATGATGGGAGTAGTAGTCCAAAAACAGCCAGAGACCCAAGTTTGGGGAACCTTGGCCTACATGATCAAGCTCTGCATGGGAAGCTCAGTTGTGCAGCCAAACTATATGCATCTGCCCCTCACCTGATATCAAGTAGCCATGGTTGGGGGAAATTACTATGTGGGCCAAATTAGGACATGCGATGGGCCAACTTTGGAACACAGGGTGGAGCTTTCCCACCTCTGTCAGTAAGGGTTCCTGAGAAACTTAACACATGGAATCAGAAGGCACAAGTAATTGATTAAACAAGAGGAAGCAGAGAGTAGGAGTCAATGAAAAATTCTTGAAATAGAGGGAAGTAAGCCATGGGGTCCTCCTAAGGATTTACATAGTATTCTGTGCTGTTTAACTTGTTCATAAGTGATCCAGAGTTAGTGATTACCATTGTGGTAACCAAATTTATAGATAATACCCAGTTAATCTAGAAATGGAAAACCTAGGCAGACTATGAAGAGTGCCAAAGGGATCACTCCAAGTGGTGGATGAGCAACAAGAAGTGGAACATGGCTCAGTGTAAATAAATGCAAAGTAATCACACAATGGCAGAGAATTCAAAGTTCACATATACATTGATGAAATCTGAGCTTGTGGATTAACTAGGAAAGAGATGTTGAGGCTGATGGTTCAATGAAAACACCAGCCTAGTATGTGGCAACTGAGAAAGAGACAAAACCCACACTAGGGAAAAGTACTGAAAATTCAGCCTCCAGTATTGCAATGCCTTTCTACAAACCTATTGTGCAGCCACATTTTGAATACTGTGCACAGTATCCCCCCTCCATCTCAAAAAGCGTATTGTAGGAATGGAAAAGGTACAGGAAAGGCTAACTAAAATTAACAAAGGCTATGACAAAAGGTGTGCAGGCGGCATGGGCGAGGCAGTTATCAGGTGGGAACATCCATGGCAGCGCCACCCACTCCCTGAGCCAACAGATGCGGTCACTACCAGTGCAATCCTATGCAGGTTTACTAAAAAGTAAATCTTGCTGTGTTCAATGGGACTTAGTCTCAGCTAAGTTTGGACAGACTTTCAGCCTAGATCAACGTCCTTGAAGTTTCCAATACACTTTCAATGGACCTCATTTTGTTAAGGAATTGAATGAGTTCTTGAATGGCATTGACTAAGGCCCAGTTCCTACACAACCACACAGTGTGGTTGCTGTTTTCTTATGGTTGCTTCCTATATCTCTCTGGTAGCATCAGATTGGAGTAACTACATCAGAGGGATAGGATCATATGGGAAGAACTAAATGGTTTCTAATGCTGATGTAATCCCTCCAATGTCATCCTGCCCTGCCTTTCCATATTGTTCTTCTATTCCTGTGTTACCTGAGTGGGAGTGCAATGGGACACAGCTCCAGGAAAGTGGGAGCCACACTGCTCTGGTAAAGCGGGATCTAAATCTTAGCCAGTCTCATTTAAGAACATTTCCTTTATATAATGAGCTCTCTTATATAATGAAGTCTATGGTATATTTATTGAAAACTTCAGACAAACCAGCCCTGTGTTTTGCAGTTGCACAGTTTTCACACAGTATCTGGCTTACAGCAGCAGCATCCTTCTTCTGAAAGTGGAAAAAGAATTCAGCAGATAATCACTACAGAAATACATTGAAAACATGAATGAATAAACAGAAGAAAGCAAGGCTTTTAAATCATGGTGGCCTGATTAAGAATAAAAGATGCAGATACATTTGAAAACCACATGTCGTAAGAGAGAGAGAGAACAGTCTTACCAAAGCAGACCAATACTGCAGCATAAATTTAAATAAAGCATTTATCGTCCATTTCAAACAAAGAAACAATGTAAGATAAGGCTAACAACAATTTGTCAACTTCAACACGCTTTCTGAAGTCATATAGAGTGGCAGGGAGAGAAAAATTAACACTGAAGAGTCTCTGAATGCCCTACATGATTACACAATTTACAGACCAATCCTACGCATGCATGCTTGGAAATAAACCTCACTGACTTTAATAGGACTTTCTCCCTAGTAAATGTGCTATTGAAGCTCCATTCGCTTTTCCTCTAGTCAGCTGCTTAGTGATAAAATCAAAACATGGTGATTTAAACAGAGCTAACCTTTTCCCCTATGACATTTTTTTCTGATTTAGGCTGCAATCCTATGCACATTTACTAGGGAGTAAGTCTCACGGATCACAATGGGATTTACTTCTGAGTAGATACATTGGGCTTGTGCTGCAAATTACCCTATTCCCAAAAGCCATTACTTGCCCCATTAGAGAAAACTTATGTGCATCCATACATTTTCCCTAATATGAGAAACAGCAGCTTTGGGAAAGGAAAGTTATGGGATCTTTCATCAGAAAAACAACATTGGGAAGAAGAGGCAAAGCTCTTCCCCCAAATGCAACCCCAGCCCTAGTCCCCTCTTCTCCCATGGTTCTTTTATACGGAATTGTGATAGATCACTTTTTCATATTAAAAACCCTACACATTTTACAGCTTTTTCTTAGACACAAATTTGTGTTAACCAGATTTGGCTCATTTTCAAACTGTACAACATGTATGTATGTGTTTTCTGAAATCCTTCACATTCTTTAATAATGTTTTAATCAATACATTCCCAGTTGAGAAGGATCACAGAGTCACAGAGGATCTGATAGAAGAAAACTACAGGATCAACCCAAGTTATATTAAAATATCTCCACAGAGAACAGCGGACAGAGAAAGTAATATGCAATGCCTTAAAATAGACCCAATTCAGCTAGTTCCACCAAAAGCCATTGAATATTATTGCAGGAAAAGGCAAAACCTGCATCCTGGTCTAGCTCAGAAGCCCTGTGCAACCCCGTACACAATGCAAGTGAATTCATACGCTATGTGAGCCATGCAGCCTTTGCAGATTTCACATTTCCATAATGTATGTAGCAGAGATATTATACAAGTAACACGCAAAAGATGCATGGCTATCCTCTTACACCTAATGGGCTGTATCTTATTTTTCTAACCAGCTGTCTCCTTTTTCCATGCTGCAAATCAAAGTGCACTTGTAAACTCAGGGCGCTTTCAAACCTACTTACAATGCTTCTTATATAAGAAAAAAAAAGAATCAAAGGGGAAAACAAATGCTTTCTACAGCAATGCCAGTTTTGTTTACGTGCCTTGATCATTTTACAGGCCTACACAACTTGCAATCCATTAAGCAGAATGCAGCCAATATTTTTATGTCTCTATGTCTTCATATGCCCCTATAAACAGTGTGTCCTGCATTGCAAGGGGATGGACTAGATCAGGCTAGGCAAACTCTGGCCCTCTAGATGTTTGGGACCACAATTCCCATCACCCCTGACCACGAGTCCTGTTAGCTAGTGATGATGGGAATTGTAGTCCCAAACACCTAGAGCGCCGGAGTTTGCCTATGCCTGAACTAGATAACCTTGGTGAACCTTCCAACTCCACAATTCCTTGATTCTATATATCTTATAGACAAATTTGTGGAGGACAAGCCTATCTCATGGCTACTGGCCATGATGGCTATGTTCTACCTCCACTGTTAGAGGCATCATGCCTCTGAATACCAGTTGTTGGGAGTTGCAGGTGTGCTGAGTACTGTTGTATTCATGTTCAGCTTGCAGGTTTGCACAGGCATCTGGTTGGCCACTGTGAGAATAGGATTCTGGACTAGATGGACTACTGGCCTGATCCAGAAAGCTCATATTATGTTATGGTTGCCCAGCAGAGTTTGGAAAATTCATGTTTTGTGCCTGCCCACAACTGCAAGAGCAGATGTGAAGTGCCTGGAAGGCCATAGTATATGGCTGATAATAAAGATGAGTGACTGTGATTTTTTGCAATCTTAAGTTCAAGTTGGCCCATTTCTGCATCAATTTGTGTTTTTGTTTTTGTTTTGTTTTGTTTTTTAAAATAACCCATGTTATGCACATGTTATGCACATTTCTAACACAACACACTTCTTTATGTTATATCCATGGGTATACTTTCTGTGTATGCAATTTCCCTTAACATATGTGATTTTGTGCTGTTGGTTTTTTTTTTTTTTTTTTTTTTTTTTTTTGGCTGAAGAACTGCATTGAGTATCAAAGGCTGGCTATGTTTCAGTTTGCTCGTTGTTCCAGGAAATAAAATTTGGTAGGTTCACATTAGCTTGCCAGATGAACACATCTCTCCCCCATTCCTAGCTGGTAATACTACATTTGGCTTAGAGAATCATAAAGAGGGCGACATCTTCACTTGGCACCTTGGACAGCTGCATTCATTACTTCAGGCAATCACTTTGGCCTGTTCCTACCCTCCATTTCATCTGCCGGCAGTAGCCAAGTCTGAGAAACTGTGGGAAAGTTGAAATGGTTGGTGGCAACCCAGTCTCATCTGTGAAAAAGACCACAGCTGTGGGTGGACACACTTATGGGGAGCACCAGAATGCACTATCAGGACCCCACTCACACCTGGAGTCAACCCTGCTCATAAATTGTGTTGACTCTGCCTAATACGATTCTCCAGACCTTTTTTTAAAAATTGTAATCTGGATTTGAAACTGTTCTAGTGTTTGTTTTCTGTGTAGCATCAGTGATCTCAGCTGAAAATGTAAGATGTGTCAAGCAAAAATAATTGTGGATCTCATTCATCAGACAAATTATTCGAATTTCATCGGTACCACCCACTGGAGCAAAGCTGGAGTTGTGATAGCTTTCAAAGCAAGAGAAAAATGATTTGCACATTGTATCTCAAGGACAAAAAGGCAGTGAAGGGGCAGGGGTGTGTGTGTGTGTGTGTGTGTGTGTGTAAGCAACACATGGATCAAACTGTTCATTGTAAAAAAGAAAGGGATGATGACAAAAATAGCAGTTGTCAGAAGACACACAAAAGATTTGCTCCTCCCAAAATGTTTTGAATAGCACACTGTATAAGGGGTCATAAAAATAGCTGAGGGGAAGGGGGTGTTTAAGTTTCCTTGATGAATAATTAGAGCCCCAGATGGCTGTCCTTCTTAATTGTAGTCAGGATGTGAAATTGTCTTTGGATTAATTTACACTTTCAAATCTGTCTTTGAAAGGCAATAGACAAAAATCATGAAAGCTGAAGTTCTGTTGACATTTCTAATATTAGTAGAACTCTCTATTACTGACATCCTTCCTCCCATTCCTCCACACTCTATGCATCAGGGATGGGCAACTTCAGATGTTGATGAATTTGGAAGTTCATGTTGAGAGCTGGAGTCCAAAAACATCTGGAGGGCAACCCTTTACCTGTGCCTGCTACACATGGTGTTGTAGAGTGACTTGCCTAATCCTATATAAGTCCCAGTTTTATTTGAAGGAGTTATTTTCTCATGGTCCCCAACACAGATTTGGAATGATGAATATTGCAACTTGTTCCTTCCAACGCCAGTCTTTCCTTTTACCACTTTAGGGAAAGAAAATACATGCTAATTAAAGTGTTTATGACTGTTTTGCACCACATTCCTAACAATGTTTAGTTAGAAGTACAGGTGAAACTCAAAAAAATTAGAATGTCATGGAAAGGTTCATTTCTTTCAGTAATTCAACTTAAAAGGTGAAACTAATATATGAGATAGACTCATGACATGCAAAGCGAGATATGTCAAGCCTTTATTTGTTATAATTGTGATGATTATGGCATACAGCTGATGAGAACCCCAAATTAACAAATTCAACTTTGGGGTTCTCATCAGCTGTATGCCATAATCATCACAATTATAACAAACAAAGGCTTGACATATCTTGCTTTGCATGTCATGAGTCTATCTATCTCATATATTAAACTCCAGTAGCTAATGAAAAAAATTGCTTACATAAATGGACTTTTCCACAATATTCTCATTTTTCGAGTTTCACCTGTAAGTCCTATTGAATTCAATGGGGCTTAGTTGCAAGACTTTAAAATGCCCATACCCTCTATTTCTCGACCTGGCAAGGTTCTGTTGTAGAGGACCCCACTGCCTTTCTGGCTGTTGAGACACAACACATGTTTTGTAAAGAAAAGGATGTGGTCCAGCCCTTTTGTATGTTTAACCAAAGAGCAAGTCCCATTTCGTTCCTCTCACCTTATGTGTGTAGGCTTGCAGCCACAGCTGGGCTGTTGCAGGGTGGGGAGAAAGGAGATAATGAAGACTGGTGAAGTTAAAAGCCAACAGAGAAGTCCATGAGAGGTCTGGAGGGTGGCAACATGAGACTTTTCTGCAGTGGCTCCCTGTTTGTGAAATGCTTTTCCTAGGGAGGTTCACCTGGTACCTTCACTACATACATATCTTTAGGTGCATGGAACATGGGAAGCTGCCTTACATCAAATCAGACCAGTGGTCCATATAACTCAGCATTGTCTATGTTGCCCAGAAGTGGTTCTCCAGGGTTTCGGACAGGATTGTCTCCCAACCCTACCTGGAGACCAGGAGATGCCAGGGATTGAACCTGGGACCTTCTGCATGCAAAGCAGATGTTCTACCACTGAGCTGCACCCCTTCCCCTATATATAAAATTAGGGCTTAATCAAAATTGCTGATGGGATGTTCTAATGGAAAACTTGCCTGCTACAAAACATCTTCAGGGAGGAGCTATATGGGATGAATGTGTTCTCTCAGTCAAACTGAGGGCAGCTAGCATTGCCCTCACTATTACATAGCTTTGTGTTGTTTCATACAGCCAAGTCTGGCTAGGAGACATGCTGAATCACCATGAATCATCCTAACTGGCTGGATACAATTTGTCAAAGAATTTTGATTGACTTTGTTGGAATCTTCTTGAGATCAGAATGTGTTTAGATGTGTGCATGTGTGTAGACTTGGGTGCTATTTTGAGACTAAAAAAGAGAGGTTCCCACCATGATAAAGAAACAAATTTCCTCCCAAATCTTTTTGTGAAGCTTTAGAAGACCAATTCAACAACTTTGGTAAAGTGCTTTATAAGTTACATAAATCATGTAACAGTACATGTTAAATGTCAACATATATTTCCCTTGGGGTCCCTTCCAACTCTACAATTGTATTATTCCATGCTATCATAATTGTTCTGTACTGAGAATACAGCTCTTGCTGAATAGGCATATGGAGTTCCAATGTGATTTGAAGTGTGTGAGAATCCAGATACTCACATCAATGAGATTCTTCCCTTTTTGTTGTACCATGTTTATTCTCTCTGAACTACATTGCAGCAAATACTTTTATTGGACATCCCTAAATGCAATTATTCTGAATTTAAAATGGAAACTTCATAATTATTGCTATTGCTTCTAACAGAACTTCCATGCTAATGCTTATGCATTTACTCAAGTGCTCATTAAAACATATTACGGCATTATGCACTAATGGTCTAATGTAGTTCCTAGACAACCCCATCATTTCCTTGCATTTTATACGTATGGTACTCTGAAAGGTCCCTGCAATATTTTCCTGGAAATGCTTTTTAATAGGTCTACATGGGCTTAAATGTGATGAGCAATATACAGAAATAATAGATATACTGTAATTAAATGAGAAAATAGAAGGACTTGGTGTTTCTGTATCTGTCATCATTTATAGGACTCTAGGAAATGAACTCTATGTCACCTGCTACCTTAATTGTCTCCACACAGTCCTGGTGGTATGAATTGATAAGTTACCTGCTTATTGCATTCAGGTGCTGATGGTAATAAGTAACCTGGTAGTGAAGGAAATGTGTCAGGAATAAAATGAACCCACCATGTTGGTTTGTTTACTGAGCGTGGGATTAAAATTAAGTAGTTGGGATAAACCTGGCAATTTAACATGAAAGGCAATTTTGTGAGTTACCATTTGAACTACATGTAAGAGAGAGTGTTTGGTGTGTTTGACTGAATCAGAGGTTCTACGATCCAATAACTGTCTCATTAAATTCTAAGGAGTGTGAAATCTGAAGGATTTTCAATACGTGTAGTAGTGCTGGAAATGAGAATTAAGATGAAGATCAAATGCAATTCTTTCCCATCCTTGGAGGGCCACAGGTTTCCCATCTCTGCCCTAGATGTCCAAGTTGGGGGAAATGCAAGGAAAACTACCCTGGCAAATCTGCTGGTCTACCAAGTATGGAAGGCAGCCCCACACAGAATACATGCATCCATAATATGAAAAATAAAGGAACTACTAGAAGCAAATTAAAATTTTAAAGGTAGGATTTAAAGTAGGCAAGTGGACTAAATGCACATCAATCAAGCCATCTTTTCCTGCTCATCAAAAGTGAACACCTTCGAGACACTGGTTGGGCTCTTTAGAAAAGAAACTGATGTGAGAAAGAAAATACTTATTTAAAACTTTGAAAAATATTACAAAGTTTTAAATAAGTATTTTCTTTCTCACATCAGTTGTAGCTCAAGCCTACTTTCAACATGGACTAGATCCATATATATGACACAATAAATCTTAAAATAATTTTCTGTCTTTTTAATTATGAAACCATTTCCAATACAGTCATTTAAAAGGAGAACCTGCCCCTACCACAAGATTCCTTTAGATTCAGAATTACTCTCTTAGATAGCTTTTAGCAACAGTGATTGAATCAGATACAGTTCCTGCTTAATAGCATCTGTGTGATCTGGCTACAGGCTTTGAATCTAAAAAATTTCTTCAGGAACTTGAAAGGAAATATTAGAAGCAAAATCTGTTTATGCCCCACAGACTGCTCTGGGTGACCTATACACTTGTCACAGGCAAGGCCTCTTCGAGGATGGCATTTGGGTACCATCAGCAGTCAGATCATCAGATTTCACAAAGGCACCAAACTCTGGGTAATCCCTTTGTTTACAACCAGACAGATAGGGGTTCCTGGGACTCCAAAGCAATGAGAAGTAACAACTGACTGTCCTCCACTTTTTTATTTTTTAATTCTGGAGCCTTTACAACTCTGCCGATTATTTCTCCTCTGTATTACAATGAAAATAAATGTACTTCAAAGCAGGTGAAGGCTTTTTGTGACTGCAGCAGCTCTAACTAAAGGGAAAAATACAAATAAGCTGTATAAACATGAGTAAGATTTATTGGGGGCGTCATTTGAGGCATGCAGGAAAATCACACATAAAATAACATGTTTGCTAGTATGATCACTAGATTATTATGTTAATGTCCCAAAGAATTGCAGAAACAAACCCCTACTATACTTTAGTCAGCTATGAGGCTGGGGAGAGATAGCCATAGATCCATGGTCGGCATCCTATGACTTCAAAAACCCTTCTTCAGTAGTAGCTATGAGCATGAGAGCTCCAATGCTTATCCAAATGTTTCTCCTTTAAGGGCAAGGATCCCCCCTATTCATTTCTACACATATGAAAGTTCAATGGTTTGCATACAGCAAATAACATGAAAACACCCATGTTGCCTGGGATAACTGGGGCAAAGAGTGTCATCATGATGCCCTGCTGGAAACCCTGGAGAGTCAATTTCAGTGGTTGTAGCTCAGGGATAGGGAACCTGTGGTCTTCCGAGATGTTGATCTTGCTAAACTCCCATCACCCCTGACCACTAGCCATGCTGGTTGGAACTAAGAGGGAGGCATTTCAGCATGTGGCTTTGCTACTTGTCTTCCACACCCATGGTAGTGGGAGCCAATCAGCGCCCTGGCTCTCCCTGAGTTTGGTAAGAGCCAGGGAGCAGTGGCAATGGCAGAAGTGGGGTGCAGCTCGGCAGGCCAGGAGGTGGCAATTCCTGTTTTGCCTCAAGTGGCGAGATGGGTCAAATCACCCATACTAGGAGACAATACGAGCTAAATGGGCCAATGGCCTGACTCATTATAGGCACTTTCCTGTGTTCCTGTTGCATGGCTCCCTATGACTAATAGGGTAAGTCCCTAAATGTAGCTAGGGTTGGCCCTACCATTAAGCAGAGTGAAGCAGCAACTTCAGGCAGCGGAAGCCAAGAGGCAGGCCCTGTGCACTCTTAATCTAGTCTGGTGCCCTTGGGTACAGAGGATGATGTCCCATCACTAGTTTCAGAGTAGCAGTCAGCTGGCAGTTGGATCAGCTTCTGTATGTAGAATAGGGGGTAACCACCTTATCGTCCTTCACTAGAAGAAGCAAAGTATCTTGGGCTTGTCTTGAATATAGCTAATGGATTAAGAAACTACATGAGTTTGACACTGACCATGTATAAATATTCAACAACCAAGATACTAAAACACTGAGCCAAAAGAAAAGTGTACGTGGAAGAAACAGTATGAGGAAAAATGTCGGTAGTTATCAAGAAGCATCTGGTCTGTCTTCAGGTTCCTTGAAAATATGGATGTTTCTCCCAAAAGAAATGGTTGAAAATGCATTGACTGGGAGATGTAGAGCAAAAAAAGATTTCAAGTGCTCTGTCTCAATTTCCAGTACCATAAAAAGAATTAACTGGATAAAGGATAAGGTTTTCCCACACCCCCATCTCTAATTTATCTGACTTTATGACTGAACTATACGAAACAGAAAGCAATCAAAAGACCACAGCACTTAGGAAAGTGTATTATCTGATCAAATATCTTATCATTCATCCACTATAATCAACAAATTGAATTAAAGCATTTTTATTTTTTTTACTGTCCTGTTATATCTCATATTCAAGAACGGAAAGAATCTTGGCAGACGATTAGGAAAGGAGGAAATAAACTATGCAGGAAATCTCATTTTCATATTGGCTGGTTAGTTTGCCATATGAATACACAGATTTATTAATTTAGATTTTTCACTCTATCCATGCCCAAAGGCTTTAGGCAGGTAATAGGATATTAATATGCCCATTCATACAGTAGCAGTTACAATAAACAAATCAAAGCACAACATTATAAAATGTTACACTCCTTGCAATGGCTTAACCACTACCACTACTAGAAAATGCAGGGCACCTCTTAACTGCCTATCACCATGAATACTGCACCCTTTCTTCTCAATGAAGCATGACAATGCCATTTATTTTCTCACTATTTGTCAGTGTGGATGTGCCTCTCTCCGTACGTAATTTGCCAAAATTACCTCCAAGCTAGAGGTACTACTTGAACAAGATTCAAACGGGATGAGTTATGGATGCTCAGTGTTTGGAGCTTCTGACATACTTCCTTTTCAGAATTTTTTATTTGGGAGGAGGGGGTGTCAACTAAGGCTTCACCATGGTGGCAGTTTACACCACAACTGCAATGTGGGGAGACCAGGGTTTAATCCTTTGCCTCCTGCACCATGGTGCTTCAACTCAGGAATTCCAACACCAAGTTCCCACACATCTCTACTTTGACCCTAAAAGGCGGTCATACACCATGGGGGGATAGGAGGACGGCAGTATCAATCTCAGACAAGCTCCCCGGATATAGATGGTGCTTCATCTGCACTCCAGTTTCTAAATACTCCTAATAAGCTCTGAGTGTGATAAAGCCTTTGTCAGAAACAATAGTCATGCCTTGTTTCCTGAAAGAGGACCTGTTCCCTCCTCTGTGCTCTCCCCTCAAAAAGAAACTCTTCATTCAGGAGATAAGACATGGCTATTGTCTCTGACAAAGAGTATATTATACTCAAAATGTGTTTGCATATTAAGAAATTAGAGTGAAAATAAGGACTGCAAATTTCTTTCACACATTTTGAGAACTGCATTTTTTTTGGGGGGGGGATTCAAAATGGATCCCCCCCGCTACCTACAATGAATGTCTAGGCATCATCTGTCGAAACATTGGACTAGGTGGGCGGCTGGGTTTCAAATAGCTCTTACCAGAAACCAGGATGTTTCTCCCAATGTTGAGCTGAAACCTGTTTCCCTGCAAATTCCACAAGCTGCTTCTAGTCCTGTCTTCCGGAGGAAATGAGAATAAGTATGCTCCATCTTCTATGACAGCCCTTGAGAGGAGTGTTTCATCCATGCAGGTTGCTTGTGGTGGGTGCAGTTCCACCACTGCCCCATCAGCTGTCTCCATTTCACTGCTTGAAGCAAAAAGGGAAGTGCCACCCTACCCTGCCACTGCTGCTGTTGCCTGCACCACTCACCCTGCCACCTCTGCTGCAATTTTGTGTGAGATTGTGCCCATTTCCAGTGAGATCTTCCCGATATCATGTGGGATCTCACATATCACAATATCTCATGTGATTTCTCTGATAACCTTGCAAGAAATCAGCATCATCTCGCTCAACATTGGCGTTGCCAGCACCACTTCCCCAGTGGAGGTGGTGGCGTACTCATGGGGGGGGGTGACACATTGGAGGATTCTGTTGCCAGAGGTGGCAGCCTCACCCCACCCCCACCCCCAATGACTGAGGCAGCTCTGGCTGTACTCATTGTGCATAACCATGTAACCATATCTTACAAAAGTAAAAATTATTATTTCTGCTACTTAAAATATACCAAGCACTAACCCATTTCTTAAGTTTCACTGGTTTCAGCAGCTCCAAGTACCCCTAAGCCTTCTCTGAATTGGGACTCCAGTCCTGGACTTCATTGCACACTGAAGATTCTCATTCCTTCTTCAGACTCAGGGCAATCCCTGGATATCAGCTAAACCCACTTGTAATTCCTGCTCTGACAAAGACTCTCACCCTGGGACTCCTTTCTTCTGCTTGTCCCTGTATCATATTGATTGAAAGGGAGCAATGTCTCACAGTAATGAAAAATGTGCTAATGGGGCCTTCCTCTTAATTAAATTATGTTTGACATACCTTTTTCATCAAAGCGTTGAAAGGACTGTTGTTTTAACTAGGTGGGGGCTACAGTAGAAACCTCTTAATTGGGATGCCTCAGTAGAGAGCCTTTTGTTCTTGTTAATTTGTAGGACTCCTAGATCTACAGTTTAGTGGGGAGGACACTGTACAAGCCCCCTCCCCATGATGAAAAGGCAGTCCACAGGAAGAGGAACCAGCATTCTCCATTCAGGGACAGAAATGTATTTCAATCCCCTTTCTCCTCCTGCTGTTAAGAGACACATCCAGTATTGTGTAGCTTCCACAATAAGAGCAAAAATAACAGCCGGAAGCTCACAGTAGGAAGGCATTGTTCCACTTCTGGGTCCCTCACCCTGCCTCAGACCTCGCGAACACCCTAGCCATATGGAGAAAGCACACTAACGACCCAGGCACCACTGAGCCATCTGTAGGTGTCCTCATTATATAGAATTATTAGCCTTATTAAGCAGCAGCCATTGCTATTCAGCTACACAGGCAAAATCATGGTTCTCTTAAATGATTAAAATTAAATACAGCCAAATTAAGTTAGTGTGTTTATGTGAAATAAAATCTCAGGTTAACTATTATTATTATTATTATTATTATTATTATTATTAGCAAACAAGTGATACATCAATTTTAAAAACTCATCAAAAACATATCCAAGGCATCTTTATAATTATTCCAATTGCAGAGTGGAAAAGATCTCAACTTAAAAGGCTGAGAATACTTTTAAGGTATCCTGGTCCTAAGCTATATAGGGCTTCATACACCAAAACTAACACCTTGAACTTAGATCAATACCTAATTGGCGATCAGTGCAATTCTTTCAACCACAGGTGAAAAGTTGAGCAGCCACATTTTGTACCAGCTGCTGTTTCCAGACCAAGGTCAAGGCAAGCCCTACATAGAGTGCATTTCAGGAATCCAGCCTGAAGCAGTTTACCAGAACATGTGACAGTTTAGCAATCATAAAAGGCAATGGGTTTGTGACATTTCCTATCTTCCCCTTTTAGAACTCACCAGGCACTTAATGCTGTCCTCTGTTATCACACTTGGCTTCATTTTTCCACCCCAACAATCTCTCACATTATATGACGGGTAATTTGCTGCCATGGGTGGAAGGCCAGGACCTGTTAGTTCAATGTGCAGGTTTGCAAGCATTGCAGAAGTCTTTTAGATGCATGAAGCACTGATCTAGATTGAGGAGTGGATCCAGAATTGATCAGTTTAAAATTTTATCCATAAAGAGAATATGATCCACTGCAAGTTCTAAATTAAATTGTTTCTATCAAATCGATTATTTTTTACTTTATTATTAGC
The DNA here is from genome assembly GCF_009819535.1 of Lacerta agilis. Taxonomy (NCBI): domain Eukaryota; kingdom Metazoa; phylum Chordata; class Lepidosauria; order Squamata; family Lacertidae; genus Lacerta; species Lacerta agilis. Next base: position 23,327,328 of record NC_046322.1, read on the forward strand.
GGATCAATTCTGCTATTATGTTATTCCACCCCATTAATTTCAATGTAAAAGAAATGCACTGCAAATAGAATGGGGGTGGAAGGGAATGTAATCAATCATATATTGTTTGGATACTGAAACTCACTCACTGGATAGAAGAAGGGAGGAGGAGGAGGAGGATACTGAAAGCAACAACAAAAGCCAATAGTGATCATAATCACTAGATTCATTTCTGTTCTGGACCCAGGACAAATAAGTGACATGGACAACTTTCACCCTCACTTCTCTTTTCATTGGAATTCTCCATCTCTAACCCCACTTAGGAGAATCAAGAAGAGGGCACCTCTTACTCCCAAGACTAGCAGCAGCAGCAGCAGCAGCTGTAGGGCCAAGATTGCCCAGAACTTTATTAGAGCCTAACTGCACATTACTTTAATTGCATTGCTTGGTTTTTAAAATATCAATTTTTAATAATTTTTTAAAATATCATTGCTTGGATATTAAAAAAAAAATCAAGGGTGAAGGACCTGGATCCAGACTATAGCTCTTATATTACAGGCCAATATACATTTAAAAAATGAAGCCCTACTGTTGCTTTAACTACTTAAAGCAACAAGTACATCCATCATCAGTTCCCCATTCTTTGGCGTAGGACAAATCAGACCTAGAGCTAAAGCTGGGGCTTAAGTGAGAGTAACTTGGATCTGGAGCAAAGCTGAGCAGAAGCCTACTAGGGAGCTGTTCTCTAAGCAAAGTCCCAGGAGGGACTGGGGAGGTTTCACATTCTCTCAGCACTCTCCTCTCCTCTCCTGGTAATCTGTTGCATCCCAGGGCATGCCTGAGCCTTCTCTGACTTCTCACTTCTTCTGAGCAGTATGTCCTGGCATGAAACCCATCAGCATTCCCAACATACACATCTCCTAATATACACAAATTTGCAAAGGATCTGAAAAGTGTGAATTTGATAGGGTTCTCCCTCAAATCAAATTTAAATGAATCAAATCCCTACTCCAGAGTCATAGTCAGAAAAGAATCTGGCAGTAGACTTAGGGACTTACAGCAAACGGAAAGCCAAGCTGTGCTATCTTAAGGGTAGTTGCTGTTGTTTCTGCTACCTGTCCTTCACCAGCAGGTCCCAGGCTTATGAGATTTCAAATGGGAACTTCTGTTGGTGGAAGACTCAAGCTTGAATTTCAGAGGGGTGCCTCTGGCTCTTTGAGGATGAGAATCAGTAGGGGTGGAGTTAATGGGAGGATGGACCAGAATGAAATTCCTATGCCTGGCCACTGTTCTGAAGCCTAGTCTGAAGCCACTGTTCTGAAGGAAATCACAGCAGTTTCAATGATATGGTGGAGAACATTCAGAGAATATTAGGCACAATGGTTCTCTTCAGAAATGGTGAGAAGAAGAAAAATTCTTTAAAATCTTCTCAGAAAAAAAATCTCCTAAGAGGAATTTCAGATCAGCTCTAATTTTAATCATCGTGGAAGCCCCCTTGGGCTTCTGGGAAAGGTGGTCAAGAAAGGTTTTAAAAAGTAAAACTGATGACTAGATGACTATGGTCAGGAGGTTGCAGCAGAGGACCTGTGGTCTTTTGCAGATTGATTATTTAATAGAAAAAGAGCAAAAAATGAATGATTATGGAAATCATTCAGAAACTGAATGATCAAAGCAAAGTCTGAGCTGTTATAAACTGATTATGATGTTATTTTTGGCAATGATTAGAGCCCTGAAGAACCACACAATTATCTCTACACACCCAGTAGGGATTTGGACTAGTGTTTCCTGAACAGCAGGCCTTCCAACTAAGTATGTCAAAGCACTTTTTGAAATCTATGAATAGTTTTAGAAGCAATTTCTGTTATAATGTGGGAGTATGCTTTCCTAAGAGGGAAGAGCCAAATGTCCACTGGATGTGCAAAAGCAATTTGGCCGTGTCCAAAGTAGCTCTCTGGATCATGGTCAAGCTGATGCAGCTTTCTCTATAATGTATAACCTAATATACCATAGCTTAAGACTAGGTATGGCAGGCAAACTAATGATCAGTTGTATCATTGCTATTGAAGAGTGGTTTGATACACAGGATGTCTCCCCGCCTTCTGCCAAAAAATGAACAGATTGAGATTTGCTTCACTCCAGCAGAAGCAACGCTATGGTAAATGTATATTCTGATGCAGAATACGGGACACACAAGTAGTTGTGAGTTACATGAAAGAGATACAAATCTGCAGACATCCTCTCTTGTAGAATCCTTTGCTTGAGCACACGCTAGCATAATTTGGTAACACATAAATTTAATAAACAAGAACAAGAAGAACAACATGCAATCTGATGAAAAACTGTCAGCTGGGTAGGAAAAAAACCTCACATGACCATCTTAGCCCATGTGGTCCCCATATTCACACATATACCAGAGCACCATGAGAATGCACCACCAGAAACTAGCTTCTATGGGTGCTCTGTGTGTGTGAGGAGAGGGGAGGAGAAACTGGAGGGGAAGACTGTTGGTAGACTGCTGGCTATAAGCACCTGGGAGTTACTCCACTCCAGAACTGACTATAGGATTTCAAATGGCTTCAGTATGGTTTACTTTGCAGTAAAAGCAAGGAGGTGCTGGCAGCTTGCCTGGTGGAAATTGGCCAACTCATCAGAGGTGATGTCACAAGTTTTGTCCTTGGGCAATACAATCTGACCATGCCAACATTACAATCAGCAAGCCCTCTGGAAATGGGCCCATCGCACAAGAGTCTAAATTTAATCATGCCAACTTAGGAGTGACCAACACAACTGGTGTCCAGAAAAGAAACTAAGTGCAGGCCTATAGCAGGTATAGAAAAGGCAAGGCTGCCCAGGGATTATGCCTTCCTACATCCAATCAGCTTAGGAGCTTGCTTTGAAGTGTTTGTTTAGGAGGATACATAAACTCCGGGCTTCACAATCAAATTGTTCTGTTTGCTCAGTTCCACCTACTGCCTGAAATTCCTCAGCTTCAGAATGGAACCTGGGGTCAAACTGTTTTCTTTCACTGCCTCCAGTCTGCTGCCTCCCTGGAACCTTCCTTGCTGAAATGGTGCTTTAGAAAGTTTAATAAGGCAGGGCTACTTCCGTTTCGCTTTCCTTGCTGTTCTCTCTGACTCAGGAGTTCCACTGCATGCCAGTTTTGTTGCCCATCAGGGCTGGGAAAGGTAACTTTTTCTATCTATCTTGTCATTTGTAGGTCCTCACCCTACAAATCATAGCCTTCAAGCCTGCTCATTTCTTCCTATCTGTGCAGGTCACTACATTTTCGAGAAGTATTTCAGTCCTGCCTTAACTCCACTAAGTTTATGTCAGCAGTACATAATAGTACCTAGTATGGCTTTTCAAGTAGTGCTGAACACACCTCCCTCCCCCCAAACCTCCACACTGCCTTGCACTGAACCCTGCAGTTATTCCCATCATTATTTCCGCCCCTTATGCCTTGTGTGCATGTTTAATTCTTGCATGTGTGTTGTGTGTATGTTAGTATAGTCATGGTTAGGATTATTTAGCCAATTCTTCCAAGCCAAAGCACGTGTGTGTGTGTGTGTGTGTGTGTGTGTGTGTGTGTTTTGATTCTGTGTGTGTTCAATAAACACCACCCCATTTTTAAGACCTGTGTCTTAAATCACACAGCCACAAGAATCAATCTGCCACAAGAGTCTACCACTTCTGCCAAAAGATCCCAATTCACATTACTCTTAGAACACATACAGCAACTGCATCATTTACCAGTCCTTCAGCCTAAGACCCCAGGGTGGGTCACAACAATTTAAAATACAACACTAAAAACAGTTTGAAACAAATGAAATCATAAGAACAGGATGGGTCCTAAAAATATGCATCTCACATGTCAAAGGGTACATGAAAGTTATGTCTGCAAAGGAGTCTCACTAACAAGAGATGCTCTCCTTTCTATACCACCCTGAATGTGGTCACACACTGTTCTTAAAGAGCTTCAAATGGCAAATTTTAAGATCAATATACTGTGGCTTGTTGCCAAATCCTAAGCAAGTTTCAGTGTGTCTGCGCTCTGCTTTGTTCTATTATAATATATTATTATCAGTGTTTTAACTTAAGTGCAATCTATATTACTGTTACCCAGATCCAGGTACTCTAGGAGAAAACTTTGTTTCTATATCCATTTCAATTAGGGTTTAGCCCCAGTTTTGGCACAGAAACTGCTTTGGTCGCCTTGTATCATGGCCTCTGTTGGGAGAAAGACAGAGGAAATGTGACCCTGGACTCAGCTATACAGCTGCAAATAAAATGTTTTAAGTGTGTTTTAAGTGCATATATATATATATATATATATATATATATATATATATAGTGCGATGGTGAGCCTTATGGAAAATTCAATGTATTTTTTTAAAACGCTTTTAAAAAAAGCATTTTCAGAAAGGTTTCTATATTCCACCCCTGTTAATTACCCTTGACCTCTCAGTGGCTTTTCATACCATCGACCTGTAGTCTTAATAAGGAATTGTTATTCAGGTGTTAGGAATGTCAGGCCACAATCTAAGGACTAAACGTGCAAGTTAAGTAGCAATGCCTTATGGAAATTTCAACATGATTTTGTTTTTGTTTTTCTCCCCTCCCCAAAGAAAGCAGAAGAAGATTTGACTCAAATTTCCCAGGAGGGGAATATTTTCACGATACTTGGGGAGATGGGTTTTGGCCCAGCCTTCGATGCAGCCAGGTTGAAGGCATGATCTCTCACCTATTGCTGAAAACATTGGCACTGCGGATCAGCATTCACAGGGAGGTCGGCCAAAGCAAAGAGCTCTGAAGCAATTGGTGCTTGAATCTGGCATAAAAGGGACATCTGCTGCCTTTGGAGCCAAGCTGTGTCTATTCCTTTCCTATTCCATTGCAGTTCATGTACCTCCTCCGAGAAAATGTGACACTTCTTGCCTAGGTCTGATTAATAATTCAAATGAATAGGAGCTGATCTTCCACCTGACATGTAACAAAGCCTACCAACAGGAAACATTCCCACATAGCAAGGATTGTTTTCTGGAAGAGAACCAGAGACTGAACGTGTTAGGAGAGACGGAGGATTTGCTTCCTATTCAACAAAGTGGATAGAGCCAAATTTAGTTTGGCTCAAAAAAGAAAAGAAAAAGCTGTAATAAAAATTTGCTTTGTTTTACAGGCAGGCATCATTTCCCTGTATTTATTCATTTTTAATATCAGGCACACTGATGCAAACAAACTCCAAGGAGAGAAGCTGACAGAAAAGAACTGAAATCTTAATTCCCTTAAATAAACAGACTGTAAAATAGGGCAGAAGTGGGTGAGCTTGTGGACACTGAAATCAGTGAGAATAAGCATGTCTAACTCCTTGAGACACACTTTGAGATGCCATCTTTTCCAGTCAGCTTTCCCCAACCTGGTGCTCTGCAGCTGCTGTTGAATTACAACCAGTGCTATTTTTCTAGAAAAAGAGGTGCCAGAATTCACCATGAATGCCTCCCTTGTTCTCTTATAATGGCAATGGCACCCACAGGTTCCGGCTTTGGGGGGGAGGAGCCCTGACTACAAATTCCAACAGCCCCACCCAATATGACCAATGGTCAGGGATGTTGGGAGCTGCAGCTCAAATATCCAGAGGGAACCAATTAGGGGATGGATGATTCACTACAGTACTTCTTTTTCAGCTTATATTCATTATAGCCTAACTGAAGCAACTACCTTCAAACAATGGGATCATAAGCAAGACAAGGCTGGATAGCTCCACTAAAGTGGCCTCTGAACTCGAGAGGGAACGTCTTTTGGTACAGCTAACAGCTGCAAGGCCATGTTTTGAGACATATAAATCTGAGGAATTCTATCTACACAAAATGTCTTGATCCACACCTCTTGAATTAATGTGCAAATGAATCATGTATCATCCATCAGATGTTGGGTGCGTCCAGATGGGTTTGCTATTGCAAATTGCTATTGCAAATGTGTCGTTCTGGTGTCACAAACAGCTCACTGGCAAAATATTTTTAACATCAGGCTTTCTACAGAAAGGGTAAATCAAAATTAAGTGGGGAAAATAAAAATGGGCTGACATTTTGATGTCAATGATGTTGCATGGATGAGGAGTACCTACCCCACAATAAACGTCCATCTGGAAGTACCCTTTGTATATTGCCTAGCAGTGTATTGTGGCACAGTTTGCAGCAGTTTAAACTTATGAAGTTATAGATTTAAATGGGAACTTTCATCCCAATGTAAACAGCCAATTAGGTAGAACATTTTCAACATGAACATATCAGTGGAAGAAAGGGTTAAGGCTTCCCCTCTCTGACTGCTTTGATCCCAGTAATTATCAGCTCTGAGTGGCTACTATCAGGAAACTGGTGTTAGCTATACCTGCATTTGCCATGTGTGCTGCCTTTTGCATAAGTACTATTTAATATTTATAGGGCCTAAGCTAAGACGGTTTGTTGCACACTAAGAAAATGGTGCAGCAAGGTCATCCACAAGATTTATTGGAAGTTGCCCTCTGCAGAACAGTAGCGGGAATCCATTTGCTCTTAATTGTTAGCATCAGATGCAGGTAAAAGTCTAACTTTCATTGGAGAGATCACAGTGTTTCAACCATTATATTCATGCATACTTTAATTAAATGGAAGTGCTGGCCTTTTATACTAGCATCAGTGGAAGCTGGCAAAAGTCGAAGACGTAGACTTAATCCTGCAAACAAATGCAGATAGGATCTTACTAGCAGGAACAAAGGTTTTCCTGGTAACTAGTAGGTATTGTTGTTGTTGTTGTTGTTATTCAAGACTCTAGAGTGAATGCAGCAATAAAGTAAAGGTAAAGGGACCCCTGACCATTAGGTCCAGTTGTGTCCGACTCTGGGGTTGCGGCACTCATCTCGCTTTATTGGCTACTTCTGACAAACCACTTCTGACGAACCAGAGCAGCGCACGGAAATGCCGTTTACCTTCCCGCTGGAGCGATACCCATTTATCTACTTGCACTTTGACGTGCTTTGGAACTGCTAGGTGGGCAGGAGCTGGGACCGAGCAACGGGAGCTCACCCCGTCACGGGGATTCGAACCGCCAACCTTCAGATCAGCAAGACAGTTTTCTGAACAAATTTCAGATTTTACTTTTTCTCACTTTCTCCCTAGGAAAAAAAGGTCACCTTGCAGAATTTTCTCTGAATATACTCCATCATAGTTTATGGCTGCTGCCATTTCCCAACCCATGCCATGTGATCCAGCACGATGCTAGGCCTGGGGCACTGAGGAGTAAGGTTTCCAAGACAGCTGCAGCAGCAAAATAAAAGGAAAAACCTTAAGGGGTAAAATAAAGATGCTATCCCGCTACTTCTGGTGAGTCCCGCCTCTGATAAACTGATGTAGAATGTATCATTCCCTTTGAGACATTCAGTATCCCCAAGTTTACTGTCCACAAAGAGAAGCTATTTGCACACAAACAGAAAGAATTGCCATCACTCTAGACCAGGCATAGGCAACCTTCGGCTCTCCAGATGTTTCGGACTACAATTCCCATCATCCCTGACCACTGGTCCTGTTAGCTAGGGATCATGGGAGTTGTAGGCCAAAACATCTGGAGAGCCGAAGGTTGCCTATGCCTGCTCTAGACCAAAAGAATTGCCATCACTCTGATTTGATTTCATGATGGCTCCCTATAATGATGAGGCATCATCATGAAACCAAGTCAGGTACAGGGCGATGCTCTCCGCCTACATCTTGAAGCCTTGAGGGTAAAATAAAAATATAAAAATACTACCATCCAGGTTTCCCCACAGCACATCACTGCCCCTGCCAGACCATGAAACAAGAAACGAGACCTTCAAGAACTTTTCACTTCACTGGAGTGCCTCAAGTAAAAGATCACAAGGCATATTATCACTGGCTTCTGTCTGCAGTATCAAGGATGAAACTGGGAACATGTTAAGGAATTAGGGGGGCAGGGAAATAGTGCTTCTAATGATGTGCAGAGAGCGTGTGCCACTAAGTGACTGCAAACTGTGCACACCCACTTATGTTTAAGGAGCACAACTTGAAGGGCAAATGGCATAACTTTCTAAAAGTGCTACTTCCCATTAAGTTCCTCCTAACACTAAAGCCTCCACTAAAGCAAAGTTTCACCAGACAGGACTACACAGGAAACCTATTGATGTGCACTTTCTGGTGAAGAAGAGGAATGGCAATTTTCATATGGCCATACTAAGCATTAGGCAACAAAAACAATGCATTAGTGTTAGGTGGGGAATTCTTCCATTGGGATCTATTAGTGTGGCATTCTGTTTTGGAAAACACTGTGGAATCTAAATGCAGCATTAGTAAGCTCTACAAAGATCATGCTGGGAAGTCTAGGGCCAATGAGAAACCATGAAGATATTGCTAAGGTGATGTATGCGTGGAAGAACGAGAATTGACAGCTGATTGTCTGGAAGAAGAGTGTTGAGACTGACCAACCTAAACTGAACAGTCAATAAGATTTGGGACAGTGCTCCCCAACCTTCCTTATGTGGCGGAATAAGGGGCAATTTTTATTCAATCCCTTTGAGTGATGAAGCACAAGGAGCAGGCTCAGCCAGCTGCCTATTGAAGGTGGTGATCCCTCTCCCAAGTGGCACAAAGCTATCCCACCACCCATCTGCCCACTTGATTTGGCAATCTGAGATTAGTTGCCACTGTGGATATATTTTTTGGGTGGGGGGGGGGCGGTTCTTGTTCCTAAATTGGCCACAGGCAAGAAGCTATTTGGGTCTGCCCTGAGCTTTTCCAGGGGTGGTAAGTTCAGTGGTGTTTGCAGAAGGACATGGGTTCAGTTCTTGGCATCTCCAAGTAAAAGGCTGGCATAGAAAGACCCCCTGCCCATCTCAGAGGGTGATGGCAAGTGGATGGTGAAGAATAAAAACCAATTATATCACTGAATCGGTGGTGTGGAGCTGGGGTGGGGTCATCAACACAAAAACGAGCACAGTCTCATCTTGGAATGAGGTAAACCTGCACTGAGTTGGGGGATGGATTTAACTAGTAGATAAAGTTGCAGATGAGATATATGAATTAACCAAACAGACACGTGTGCTTGTAAAACATGTGCTCAAATGCATTTGGTTTGGCCCTCCACAGCTTCTAACTTAAGCACCTATGAAGCCTTAACCTATTCACAGCTTGTTAGTAAGATCCTTCTGACAGATTGCAGAGGACAGAAAGCTATCTGCAATTGCTCACAGGCACTCTTTGCCTGAGCAAAGCCTTCCTCTGGAACAAGGCTAGGAGATGAAGTTCTAACCAATTTTATTTTATTTTTTAATTTTTTTAAGGTTGAAAGTGGGGTTCTGCATAAAGAGATTTTTTATGAAAGCTGGAACACCAATGGGAAACATATAACCCTCCAGGTGTTTCTGGACCACAGCTTCCACCATTCCTGCCCCTTGTCATGCTGGTTGGAGCAGCCTTGGAGCTGGAATCCAACAAAAATGGGATGGGCCACAGATTCCCCATCTCTGCCCAACTGGTGGACCCAAGAGATATTCATCTAGAAGAGAAAAGTGATGGCCAGGTATAGTTAAGTGCTGGTATTTATTATGCACACTTTCAGCCTGGCTAATAGCTGCATCCTGCTAAGAAAGAACATTTTCTACTTGAAGACTGGCAGAATATTAATTGGTTCAAGTAAAACTTAAGAGTGGCTTTGAATTATTGTGTCTGAACTTTGGAAGTAATATCAGTTGCTTTCCCTACCAAGCCCACTGCAGTAATAGTGGCTGTGATCTCTCCTCCTCCTTCCCTCGTTCCCCATTCTTTTTTTTCTGCTGCAGTTTCATAGAATAGTATCACTTGTGGGCTTTTTGTTTATATTTGGAAACTCCAACCATATGGAAGATTGGAATGCAAATGAGGAGTGGAAGGAATGCCCTCTCAGTTGATGTTACCTTCCATTTTGAACTACCGTATGACTAATCTGTGAGTTTACAACAATCCCAAAATAAAATAAAAATAGGAAGCTCTTGGAAGAAATAAATATTTTGGGGGCAGGGGCTTCCAATGCTGGCCTAAGCTCCTTGGTCCCTTGATTCTGATTCCTGGCTCCTGGGTCACCTCTGACAGCTGCTTATGGCTCTGTTTTCTATAATTAAATACAGCAAGTACACATCTGTAAGGCACCGTTCCACACCCTTGGTACAGTGCTGCATCATATAATGAGGTTCACGGTAAGTGTAACTGCGGAAAGGCAAGAACTACATTCAGTCTACAGGCAATCCTTTCCAGTAACACTCCTGCAGATGATCTCAGTGATCAAGCAGGAATATAAGGCGACATGTGGTCCCTAAGGTACCTTGGACCTAGGATGTTAAGGACTTTGTAAATTAATACAAGGATGTTGAACCTGGTCTGGTAGTAGATGACTCCCAATGCAGAAGTTTTAGCAACAGCGTCATGTGTTGTCATTTATTAATTTATTTCCTGCCCTTCACTTCCCAGGGCGGGTTACTGCATTAAAACAATTAGAAACAACTTATAACCATAAAAAATAAGGTGGGTCCTAAAAACAGACATCTCAAGTGTCAAAAGCTATCAGCAGTCTGGCCACCAGATAGAGCCTTTGAACCAAGCCCAACGGCAGCCTCACATAAAGCTTACCGCAGTAAGCCATCATTGAGGTTACCAGCACAAGACTATCCCTGTCTAGGAATGGCTGCAGCTGGTGAACAGGATAAAAGACACTCCTGGCTACAGAGGACACTTGAGCCTCTAGTGACTAAGATGTATCCAGGAGTATCCCCAAGTTTGCTCCTTTAGAGGGAGTTCAGCCCCTGAAAAGTGTTCATCAGGCATTTAAAGGTTGGAACACCTGCTGAATTTGGCAGAACATTCCACAATACAGAACTGATGGTGCTAAATGCTGTTTCTTGCTGCAGTCAAATGAGCTTCGCCAACTCAGGCAACCTCATCCAGAACATCTTGAACATTGGTTCCCAATTGGTGGTCTGCGGACCACAAGGGTCTGCGCAACCCACCTAGGGAGTCTGTGGCACCATTCACATAACTAATATCTATGGTAGTTTTAGTTATGATTTTCAAAAGTAGGGAGGCCGTGGCTTGGCTTTTGAAACACAGGGAATCCACAGTACTTAGCTAATTGGGAGCCACTAATCTAGAACATCCAGAACAAGTAACTTGCCTATCTCCTGTACAGGGTTACTACCCACCCAATGAGTCCCTGTCTTCCAAGGATTCAAGTACAGCTTATTGGCCTTCATCCAGTCCACCAATGCATTCAGAAACTGATTCAGAGCCTCTCCTGATTCAGTTGTACAAACTTATATACGCAAATGTTGTGCTGCAGACCCTGTTTTGGGTCTGCAGCACAACATTTCCTTTCTATCATCACCCAGCACAATCTTCAAGCAGCTTGCAGGTGTCTGCTATGCTAAATCAGCACTCCTGACATCTCGATAAATCCTTCATCTGTAAGCAGCCTTCTTATCTAGACATCAGCAGCTATCATGGTATGACCAGCCAGTAAAATAATGTCTGCTTACAGGAATTAGCAGTAAGATTTCAAGAGAGAATTCTCAGGAAGAGTGCTTTGAAGACAACATACGTTCGCAGTAAAACTCAAAATATATTCAAGTCAGAGTAATAATCCAATGTAGAAAAGATGGAGAGCATCATACATGAATGCAAAATGTAAAGACTAACATGTTGAGTTTGTCAATAAATCCATGACCCACTGATGGTGCCCACTCTTCTAATAATCCTAATACCTCATAGGATAGCAAGTTCCAGGTTAAAAAAAACACACACACATCTTCCAAACTGTGAGACAGAAGTAAATTATTTAATGAGACCTCTTCAAAATTCATGTTTGTACGAATGTAAAAAACAGCCCATTATCGCCCAGTTTTCTGTCCTGTGGAGCTGGGCAGAGTTTTAAAAGGAGACTGAAAATGAACATAAGGATTGGTGTATGTGTGCTGCTTGTTTCCAGTGACATCACAAGTACTATCCAATAGGTGCCTGCTGCAACTGCTGGTAGCTGATGAAATTTTCAATGCTACCCATGCTGATTTATTGATGGGTTTGCTGCTGACTGTTTTTTGCCTTGTGTTCTCTTACTACTTTTTTTTTTTTTTTACTTAATTGTTTTAATTATTGCCGCCTTGGAAGCTGCTTTCCTGAAAGGGAGGAATGGAAATGTTTTAAAAGCATAATCAAATCAAATAAGCAGCAGAGCTGACTCAAGCCTTTTTTGCTGCCTGAGGTGGAAAAATCAGCTGCTGCTGTCTCCTTCAGCTGCATAAGGCGAATAAAGTGCCCAGTATTAAAAAAAAAAAAAAAACTTGGCAGAGGGAGCTTGGAAGTGGAGTAAATTGTGCCCCTTCCCCATTTCTTGAAATTGTATGTGATAGAGAGATGGGGAAGAAGTTAAAATCAGTTCACATTTATAGGCAAACATATCTATTTAACATTTTCTGAAACATTATGTAAACAGAAATGCAGTAATACTTTGACATTCACAATTCTCTGTATTTGGCAATGCAAATATCTAGTAATGTGTGGGGTATTCAAAATGAATATATTAGTGAAAATAGCACTATGTGAGGAGAAAATGCTTTGCAAAAATGTGTATATTAACACAAAATTGCATACAAAGCTGTGTGTGTTAGGATAAATTCAAAGAAAAATGCTTCTGAATTTTGATGAGGACTATTTAAAAACTGCAAACTGATGTGGAAATGTAGAAAACTGAACTTAACAGGGAATAAATGGGAAACTTAGAGAAAGCAAAATTGACAGTTTGGACAAAAAGAAAGTATTGAGATTGCCATTCAACCCCCATCCATTGCATCATCACCATCATCACCATCATACTATTATTATTGCACCATTTACAAAAGTCCCAAGGTGACTTAAAATAAAACAATAAAAATAACAATACAAAACACAAGTAAAGATAGGTTTTAAGACAATATGAATAAGCAATGTAGAGATCTAACTCCCAATCCCCTAGCTCAAAAAGCTTTTTGAAACAAAAATGTATTCAGTTGTTCCAGGAACAACTATATAATATTCACCCGTCTATCTCAACAACAGGGAAGCTGTTCAGCAAAACAGAGGCAGCACATCAGAGTGAAGGTGGAAGCGATAATCCACAGTGCTTCTGAGAACTGAGGAAGCCATTTACAAGTTTCTCTCTTCCCATGCACCTGCACAAAATGAAAGAATCACTCCTCCTCCTCCTCAGATAAACCCTTGTGATGTGCAGTAGATAAGAGGGCTGGAAGGGAGCTTGGAGGTCATCTAATTCAGCCCACTGCTCAATTCAGGAAATGCAGTGCTAGTGCCTCCCCAATTGATGGCTGTCTAATGCCTTCCTGAAGATATTCAGCAACAGAAAGCTCACTGCCTCTCTAGGAAATAGGTTCCATTATCAAACTATTCTGATGGAGTTTATATAAAATCTACCCTCTTGTAACTACTACTAATATTTATAATTGTGGTGGTTGGCATCCATCTGTCTAAAGAGACAATGGAGTGTGTCTCTGGGGGTGAAGTCAAACAGCTGTGTTAGCAGCCCCAAAGTGACTTCCCTGGGGTGTAAACCTGAGCAGGGTGTATGGAGGTCCTGGCTGCCCCTCTTGGCTTTGCTGATGTGGTCCAAAGGAAAGCACAGCAATATGTTTGGTTGCAAGAGCTGCTGGAAGAAGGCCTACAAGGCGCCATCCAACCATCTTAGGGACTCCACTCTGGATTCGTGTAAGGTTTATACTTAATTATTATTTTCCTTTCATCCTAAGATCACAGCAATTAAAATCAGAACATTAAAAACAACTTAAAACGAATTACAATCACAAGAATAGGTAGAGTCATAATATATATATACATATCTCAAGTATCAAAGGCCAAAATGTTGAGTGTCTTAAACCCAGATCTTTATCTAATGCTACCGGTACAAGTTGACATTCCAGGTGTTTTAACACAACCAAAATAATATGAAAACTTGTTACTGTAATGGTTTTACGAGATGACTTTGAATTCTTTATATGAATTTGTGAAGCTGGAAAACAGTATGTGAAGATTCATTGGTAAATAGATACATACCTGTACATTAAAATGATTATTCAATTTTAATAACAGCTAAATGTTATATTGGGGCATTTTCTTCACTTCCAGAGGGAGGAAAAACCTAGTCTATATCAAGAGGCATTTTCCATAGCCAGCCTTCCATGCTGACCAAATTCAAAGAATTAGAAAAGGAACAAGGCACTCTGAATGTTACTTCCCACATTTGTTCCTCATTATCTTGCTATGTATCCTTGGGCAAGTGACTAAAATTTCCCTCGCCTACAAAATGAAGGTAATCGCTTGTTGGTATTTTAGCTTAGGGGACAGCAACAATGTGGGAATCAGCTAATGTGTTTCTGCAGGCAAAGAGGAAATAACACCCAGACATTCCAGGTAATCAACATATTGCTGTTCTTTCCTTCTTACTGTTTGGTGAGTCATTGTGTGTACAATCACTGCCAAAGGGGGGGGGGACCCAAATCAGCATGAAGCTGTTGGAGACAGATGAGACTTCAAGTCCCAAGAAACGTCCTCGGTGCCTGAAAATAAATCAAATGGCAAGCCTTCCTGATCTTTAACTTTCAACACTATATTCATCTTGGTTCCCACTTATTTTCAGTGCAGAAGCTACCCTGCTGAGCTGCAAAGTCATGAACCAGGAGAGAGCAGCATCCTTTCCCTGAATTCATTTTCAGTGCATTTCAGTTATGGCCCAAACATGCCTTCTGAATTTCTGCATATCTATCACTGAGAAATATGCTCAAGCTTTCCAGAAGAAACAGAAGTCTGTATACCATGCAAGAAAGTAGTGGCAACTTTATAACAAGAAGCCTAAATCCATAACTCTCTTTTTTTAAAGTTATGCAGTAAAATATAAGAATATTGCCCAGGGAAGCAACCTTAATGAAGGACAAGAGATGGGCTGCATCTCATGAAGACTGGGGGAAATGTGTTTGGCAAGGACCATCAAATACTACTACTATCTTGCAGTTGGCAAACACAAGATAGTTCAGCAACTAGGCAGGAGAATGGGGTCTTTTCCCATCCTTTTTGTGTTTGGCCTTGAAGAGAGGCTGAAAGCAGTGAGATCACAATTTTTCTCTACATCTCTGAGACTCAGAAAAAGAAGCATGAGCCCTGATTCTCCCTTCCAGCTTAGAGCTGTGTGTCAGCAAGGACTCCTCCTGCCCAGTTGCATGGAACCTTGAGCTCAGTGCATTATCAAACAAGAACAGCCTCTGCAATGGGGTGCATATATTTTGGCATGCTGAACAAGGGCTCTGAAAGAAATCCTACAGGGAATCAGACAAAAGCCCAAAGATTAATACAAAAGTCAGCACTAACTACAGACACCTGAGTGGTTCTGGGGAGATAATGGGGGAAGATATGGAGATGCCTAGCAAACCACACAACAAAACAGCAGGAGAGATGTTGGAGCAGAAAACCCAAGCCTTTTGATGTCTGTACACTAATGCACAGAGAATGGAAAGTAAGTAAGGTGAGCATGAACTCCTAGTACAAGGAAGTAAGCTCAGCTTGATAGGTATAACTGAAACTTTGTGAGATGACTCCCATCAGTAGAATGAAGAAGATAAACCCAGTTCAGAAACAGTAGATCCAAACAGAAAAGATGGGGGAATGGTATTATATATTTTTTTTATTAAAAAATGTGTACACTCGTACAGAAATCAAAGAGAATGAATTTTGCAGGCTCCACTCCAGGTACCATTTTCCATCAGGTGCAGGTGGCACATGCAATTTGCAGTGCCAAAATAAAATGTATTTGTTTACTTCCTTCTTTATTTTCTTTTTTGGCACTATTGATGGCAGTGCAGGAGAGCCCCAGGCAAAGGCGTAGCCGGGGTGGGGGCAGGGAGGGACAGCTGCCCCCCCAAAAAAATACATAGCAAACTGAGGTTCTCCCCTCCAAAAAAAAAAAAAATCAGATCAGTGGTTGGCCACTGTGAGAACAGGATTCCTCTTATGCTCTTATGACAGTATGAGAGCTGCAGATCTCTGGGGGAGGCCCTACTCATGGTGATGCTTACATCTGTGGTCCAGTATGTGCTGGCCTGGGACAGGGCCTTCTCTGCTGTCACACTGAGGCACTCCCTTCCATTACCAGATGTTTACCAGATAACAGCAATTCTGTTCTGTCAGGGGAGGGGTGGGTTGATAAATGTTTTGATCAGCAAGACTATTTAATTGGAAGATCTAGAGTTTTATGGTTTTAGCTTTAAATACATATGTTGGGTTACTGTTTTTCTTTTGTATTTATCCTTCTCCATCTCCCCACCCCAACTATGGATCCAACTCCAAATCTGAATTGTTATGTTTTTCAAAACTTGAAAAACCATAGACATTTGTGGTGACCCTTGTCTGTTATTTTATTCATTTATTAAGAATAAAAATAATTTATCTATCCTGACTCAATGGGATAGGGTGTATGTTAATGTGAGCTGATGGTGTTTCCGTCTGTTTCCATATTATACATACCACACACACACACACACACACACACACACCACACAACACCTTTCTTTTCATTTATTTATGTATAAATGAAAGCAGTACTTCAAACTGACAATTTGCCACACAGATTATGTGTGCCAGATGAGTAATGCCTGAATGACACAGAAAGTTAGAATTAGCAACAGGAAATTACAGTTAGAAGAAGCATACTATGATGGCAGGGGGAAGCTTTGCAGCTGTAAAATATCAGATATATATAGATATAGATATGTAGATATATATAAACACACACACACACACACTCCTTGCTAAATGTGTCATTTGCTTGCATATTTCTATTATTTCTATTATTTTCATTTCCTACATTTGCTTTAGTGGTAATTGCAGGTCTACCTGCTGTTAATATACAGCCCAGCCAAGATCTATCTCTATCTTCCTTCCTTCAAATCACTCCTTGAGGCATTCAGCCCTCTCATTCCCATGCCCTGCTGCAGCTCAGGATAAGCACATGAAACCTGCTTTGTATTGCTCCTCAGCTGACCCCTTCCCTCCTCTTCCTCTGCTGCTTCTCCTGTGCCCAATTCCAGACAGTAAACTCCTTGGGACAAGGACCCTAATGGGTGTCATGCACATCAACAGTGCATTACAAAAATACAATAATAATATCATTCACTTATTTCTTTCGTAAACTATACTTTTGAACACATCCACTCTCTTCTGGTTCATGTAAGTTAGGGGTAGGCAAATAATGACCAGATAATCAAATATCCCCCCAAGGGCATCTCATTTGGTTCCCCACAAAATCCACGGTTCTGATTGTCTTGTCTGCACACGCAGCCTTTGGTGCTGTGTACCTTTGCTGCTTTATCCAGCAGGAAACCAGGAAACAGGCAATCAAAATTTTGCTTCTCTTCAAAAACCTAGCTGTGAAAAACAGAGCAGTTGGCCTATCCCTGTACCACGACCATGCATCACAATGTGCCCACTTGCAACTAAGCAAAGCATTGCCTTCTTACTTTCTTTCTCCAGGTAGTAGACAATATGGGGCAGCCTATGGAGAGTCACTTAGCTTTGCAGGAGGGGGCACAAGAGATTTTTGCCTTTGCAACCATCTGCTTATGGGGAAGGAAATCATGTTAAGCGGAGAACATGAAGATACACGGAGCTCTCCAATACTCAACTAGATCACCTTCCAGAAACTTGAACACTTCCAGCATCCTCTAGCAACTAAGTCCCAAACCAATCTGAAATCTTTCCCCATCCTTTTCCTGCCAGCGAATGGCTGCATTCCAGGGAACTGGCAATCCAAAATGATTGAAGGGATTCTGCTTGGGTAGAATTGCCCAGTTTATCAACTGGCAGTGCTGGCTCTTATTAGAGAGGGATAACACAGCCATGACTCCATGGGAAGACTGTTTTCCTGGCTGGTACAGTCAGGTTCAGATTCTGGTTCAGGTTCAGAGATACTTTGCCCCATGGAATTTAAAGCTTTCTTGAATAAACTAACAATATGTTTACTTTTTAGGTAAGTGATCAATATAGTATGCTTAGAAATTTAGGAAGGGAAGCTATTTCACATTCCAGTTCCCTTGTTCAGAAATTCCTCATGCCTTGGTTATCCTCAAAACAAAAATGCCAAAACTTAACATTAGAAAACCAAGCACAAATGGCCAGAAATAAAATAATCATCCTTAAAAGTATCCTGTTGAAACAATTGCTTATTGATAGGCACCCAGATTTTTTTAAAAAACAAACATACAAGAGTTATGCAAGTGCTTTCCCCCACATCTCAGTTGTTTCAAAACACACTTTTAAGTTCTCCTGTTGTTTCAGCTGACATCTCATTATCGAGACATTTCACATCAGATTAAATCAATCACACTGTGCTTGAGCAGAGAGATCACTGTGAAAACAGCCCTTATTGCAACACCAAGAAAAAGGCTTTGAAAGCAACCTGGTGGCACCCCATCTCAGTTGTATTCCTGAATTTGCAAATAGCATTTTTGAAGGGGTGGTTGGGTCAGATAACAACAAATTTTAAAGATAAACACCTGTCTGTGGATAGGAGAAAGGACTGAAGAAGAGTGGATTTTACTTACTAATTACATTTTTTTCAAAAAAATAAAAACCCCTCCAAGATGCTGGGGGCTGAGAAGTGGGGTTGTGTGTGCGTTTTACGGCAATTTTGTTGCTGTCAGACATTGCAAGGCAGCTTCCAGATTTCTTTGCTATGGGTAGGGCTGCCCTTGAAGGCTGCCTGGGAATTCCATCCAGCAGAAATATAAAAAAATGTGGTGCCCTTGACCAAGGCAAGTGCAGTACATGATACCACCGCTTAAGAAGCTGCACTGATTTCCAATTGGTTTCCAGGAAGAAGTGAAGGCTTTTGACTTGTTAAGCCCTAAACCATTTGGATCCAGTGTGTCTAGGCCTAGGTACTAGGATCTATGCAAACTTATGGGATTTGTGGTTAGAGGGCTGAATTAGGACCCGGAAGCCCCAGGTCCAAATCCCTTCTTAGTTGACCATGTGACCATGGATCAGTCACAATCTCTCTCTGCCTAACCTACCTCACATGATTGTTCTGCAGTTTATTCCACCTTCAGCTCCTAGACAGAGAGGGATAATAGGCCTGAAACCTGCCAGTCAGGTTTCACTTGGCACATCCTTTGATGGGAGCCAGTGTTAGAATACTTCCCTCAAGTTTCCACAAATACCTTAATGAGAACCTGCCCTCTCTCTTCCACACCACTTCCTTAACCAGAGGGAGGAGGTCAGGTATCTGTGAAGAGGACTAGAGGATAATACTGTGGTTTGAGACAGACTGAGTGAAGACAGACACAGAAAGCTGAGTCTTGGACTCTTAAGTGTCTTGATGTGCAGGCTGCCTCCCTGGAGGTCTTATACAGAAACAGTAGCCTTTAGCTATGTGGGAATGCGTAATCTAACTGCTTTCACCTATGCTCAACCAGTACTTTATATTTAAAAACAACCACAATGGCAATAAGCCTACAGCGACTTCCTTCCAAAAGGAACCAAACCCAGACAAGTAGTATACACCTTTAATGTCACACTGCTTGGAATAGTGGACTTGTCGTAACATTACAAAGGCACCCAACACATGATAGGAACTACAGACAGTGGAATTGCTGTGTGATGACCACACGAAAAGGCAAAAGATGAAATTATTAGAATCCATTAATTGAAAGTGTCTCCTGTTTTATAGAGTCATTTCATACTATCACTAATCATCTAGAGCAGGGCTAGGGAACCTGAGGCTCTCCATATGTTGTGGGACATCAACTCCCATCAGTCCCAGCTAGCATGGCCAATGATCAAGAGGACGGGAGTTGGAGTCCAGCAATATCTGGAGGGTACCACATTTGATACTTCAGTCTAGAGAGACTATGTGTTACATATTTTTTATTTTTGGCAGGGTTCTCAGTCATTAGGAAACTCTATCATTAGAAAAGGCAGTGTCGCTAGAAAACTCCCTCAGTGACAGCTGATCTGATAGCTATTTCATTCAACCAAATTATTGCATTATAGTTGCAGTTATCGTGTGAGCAAAAACAATGGTGTATGAATCATCTTGATAGCATTCATCTTGGAATTGCTCAGTCCCTTTGCGTTTCAGGTTTCTAAGCGAACTTTTCACCCATGCTCACATTAAGGTTTCTTTTGCAACATCAAAGACACAAAGATCTTTGTAGCCTTATGAAAGCCTTCAAGTTTCTATATACTACATGGATTTTTCAAGACTCCTGAGATGGTGGTCCACACACAGAATTTCAGATTACAGACGCATATTGGGACTACTGAGGATACCTTCTGGTACATATTGTATATAGTGTGTGGCAAGTGCAAAGATGATTCATGCATCAAACATTTAATTTTCCACAGTAAAAAAATAAAGGTTATAGCTTTTGAAAAGAAACAGGCACAACAGTAATTGCTTCTGTTGGGTTGTTTGTTTGTGCAATGCAGCATTATTACTTTCTTTTTTTCTTTCCCCCCTTGATCTCATTTATAAATTTATTTCCTAGTAAATCAAAACCAAATTAAATGAGCATGATGTCTGAACAAAGCTTGTTAGGCAGGACAATAGTGTTCTTTTTTATGTCTTGCGGAGATCTACCTGCTGTGAGAAACCTCTCATGCACCAGATATCCCATTCCAGTACATAAGCCTACAAAACAGCAGCGAGCACCAGCAAGCCTATCTACTAACAATAACACCCCCTTTTTCATTACTTTGAGAAACATTTTAGGCAAACTTTCACATCTCCTCTTCCAGATGCAAGGCAAGCATGAGTCTCGTCAGAGGCTCATGATATGTCCTGTCGTCGATCTATGACATTTTCTTAGACATTACCACTCTATATTGATTGGTTTCAGAACGCAGCTGCCTCATATGTAATGCATGAAATCAAGCTTCTTGGGTGAATGTTTTCACATTTAAACTATCTCATCCATGTCATGGTTCCAGGAATCTTCCAGTATGATGGATAGGTTTCCAGTGCTGTGCTGAAAGCACTTCTTCCCACCTCTAGCACTGATGCAAGATGCTGAGCTTAGAAAGCATGTGAGCTATCTGGAAGCCCAGAGCTCACATTATTTAGAGCTCCTGCAACAACCACCAACACTTTTGTGACTTATCAGAATAGCTGCAACCACAGCAGCTCATATCCAGGTTCATAAATGGGTGTTGGGGGAAACAGGCCACCACAGATGCAGTTTCTAGCTAGAAGTAGCCACGTCAGCAGCTACCTGGCCTTGCTGTATTTAGCTCTAGGTTATGCCCTAGGTTTTCTGGTGCTTGAATGCTTGCAGTAGCACTGGTGGGTGGGTATGTGCATGTGGGATGTCTTTCTACCCTCCACATCTGTGGTTATAATTGTCCCTCCCAGGCATCTTCTCTCTGAGGTGATCACAGCCTATCAGGGATCACAGAAGCAACATGATATCTCATAGCCTTGCAACCAATTATATCAGTGTTTCTCAAACTTGGGTCTCCAGCAGTTGTTGGCCTACAACTCCCATCATCCCTGACCACTGGTCCTGCTAGCTTGGAATGATGGGAGTTGTAGTCCCAATAACAGCTGGAGAGTCAAGTCTGGGGAATACTGAATTAGATTCAGCCACAGCGTCAAAATCCAGAATACCTGCCAATTCAAAGATGGAGTCATGTGCTTCTTTTCAACCCTTCCATTGCTTCCAAATCACTATGCAGTAAAGTGCAGGAGCCCCCAGTGCCTTCCTCACAGAGAGAAGGCTGAAATACATTTTCTTCTTCTTCTTCTTCTTTAGCCAATAAAATTGGACAGGCTATTCCCTGTGTTAGCAGAGGGACTGTTTGGTATCAGATGTGCTATTCACACCACACATTTTCCTTATGTTTTCTGCCACTACTATGAAAACAATGGGTATAGCACTGCCATCTTATTAACCTGTCCTCAATACGCTCTCCATTATAGCTGCCTTAATTCGCTCCGTGATTAAGAGCCAAACATTTTAATCACAGGGACCCAGGACATCGGCTGCCAGAACGCAGTCTCTCAGCAGCCGAACAGAAGCAGAAGCAGGGTTCCAAATCAATGTTTACCTGACAGACTCTGCAGCTGTGATAGCAATTAGTGGGAGAGTTCTCAGTGGAAGGCTGGTGGGCCTCGGCACCATCTCTGGATCACTCTTTCTGTCCCAATCTGCCTGCTCCAGCTGCCTGAACGCCAAAGGGGGAAGCTGAAGATTACGGCAGGAAAGTCTCCTGACACGATATTGGTCCATTCCTTGAGGAGCCCCATCCGCTTCATCGTGCGAGTACAGTGTTTCTTCTGACACCTAGAACAACAACAGCAACAAATATTGCCTTAATAATTGTCTGCAGCTTCTTTCCTAAACTGCATCCATTAATCTCAGTGTACCTTATATTTTATTTAAAAAGTATTAAATGCATAGAGCAATGAAGAACTCTGAACCTATGTGTGCCTAGAGCAGGATTGTATGATGGGCCATTAGAATAAAGATTTTACTATAAGGATGCTGTGGTCACACTGGTCCAGATGGAATATTGCAGCAAAGCACACCTGTGCCACAGTAACAGCAGGGGACAGTACCACATGCACATCGACAACCGCTTTTTATGCATTAACTGTGGGAGTGTGATGCAGTAGCTCATAGGATAAGGATCCTTCTGGAGGTTTTCTGTTAAAAACTATAATCAGGCATAGGGATGGACAAATCTGACAATTCTGGCTTCTCATTTTTCCATTCTTAAATTCAAGTTCACTACATTTCTGCATCAGTTTGCAATGCTTAATCCTCAGAAAAATTAATCTCCATTTTACTGTGCATTTCTTCTAATATAGCAATGGTTGCATGTAGCCATTGTCTAATAAATGGAATCAAGGTATGCTATTTTCAATAATATATTCATTTTTTATTCACACTTTCCTCAGATGCATACCTTTTGGAGTACTGCATCACAAAATCCAAAAGACTGCAAAAATAACAACAGAGCCTTAATTTGTACCAGAAGAATTCAAGTTTCATTGCTTAGGAAATCTAAAGGCATGCATCTGGGCACACCTAATATTGATTTTGTTCTGGATTAATTTCTGCAGTACTCCCACATTTCTGCAGCACAGAGGATCTGGTAGTATAGTTTGAAATTGTAGATATCCACTTCTCCCTGCATATCTGAGATCTTCAGAACTCACTCTTCTCTGCTGCAACTCATACCCAATTTCAGGTTGGCAAGGGTTCCCAGCAGCCCACTGACTTCTTATCCTTATTTGCATTTTGAACTGCAGAATAGATGTCTCCAGCATACACAGCTCAAATCTGTTCTTGAGACCCACCCCCCAATCCCCAGAGCAGATTTGGGGGAGTGCTGGGGGCATCCAGGGCAAGGGGAAATTGGCAAAACTCAACTTGCCTCATTTTCCATGAATGGCTGCCTCCATAGTTGCTACAATGCTAAGTACAGGAATTAGATATCACCCATTGTCCCTGGAAATGAAAACATTTATTTTGCTAAATAAATCTCTCCTTCATAGACCATTGACAAGCTCTTTATTTTGTAACTGTACAAATAGCTTCTTCCCCCAGCTGACGGCAGCATCTCAAGGAAATTGAGTAGAAGGCTGTCTCAGTCAGTCTGACCAGTTCAAATCAGAGGTGTCTTTATGACAGATTGGCTAAATAGGGGACACTGTAAAAACCAGATAAGACGACCAGCTTGCTTCCCAGGCAATGTATTGAAATTACATTTGAAAAATAAAAACCTGCCTATCTGATTTAAGCGTTCCACATTTTTATCTTTTAAACAGATCACACAATCCAAACTCAGCATTCATGACAACTATCTTGGCTACTCTGAAGGAAATGCGAAAATTATAGGAATTATGGGTGCACTGGGAGGGCAGCAAATGAATCAGAGATATTGATTGCTGTGAAAATGCCATGAAAAAGCCTATTTATGTCATTGAAAGGGTGGTTCAATTACCATTCTGTTGTATTTTTAGCACTCTGTACAAACGGAAGGAAAAGTGGATGTAACTATTTTATCTGTGCTCTGGATGTATATGGGAAAAAAGAGAGAAATAATGTTTTAGGTAGCAGATCAAATACACACTCTCACACACATGTGTGTGTGTGCGTGCGTGCGCGGCTTATGACCACTTAATCATAGGCAGAGTATGCAAATAGCAATATGTGTTAGGGAGAACCCATTTTTACCTTTCCTAACTAAAATGTCCAAAAATATTATAGTAATCAACAGAATGTACTAAATATAAGAAGCAATTCACAGAAATATTAAGGTGTCCCCAGAGATTATATTCACATGCTGTATATTTTAGCAGCAACCTGGTAAGTAAATGGGCTGTGAGCTGCAACCTGCATAGGACACCTAGGGAGGGCTCATCCATACTGCTGCTGGGGTTGTGATTTCTTCCATTTGTCGTGTGACTGCCAAACACAGGTCTGAGAGGATTTTCGTTTGTCCCATTTCTTTCCCCAGGAAAACTTGTCAGCCCCAGCCAGCATGGCCAGCAGCACAGAGTGACAATACTAGGTGATTCATTCTTAATCGCTGTCTCTGAATTATTTGTAATACTGAGCTTGACTCTTGTTCCATTGCAGCATGCTCAAGTGAGCTTCAGATTGTAGCAGGTGGTGTTGGGTGGGCTGCAAGCCCCATGAGAGAGATTAATGTGCCTCTTCCAACCTACCCAGCATGCTCTCCTTAGGCACTGCACCCAATGCCACAGCCACCAGGGTTCATCCTCCTGCCTCATATCGGGCCCCAAATATATTATGGACAGCCTCCAGTAAGAACTGTAGAATACAATGCATTCATAGAATCACAGAATTGTAGAGTTGGAAGGAGCCATGAGGGTTATCTAGTTCAACCCCCTGCAATGCAGGAATATTTTGCCCAATGTGGGGCTTGAACCCATGACCCTGAGATTAAGAGGCTCCTACTCCACTGACTGAGCTATCCCAAACTCACACTACATAAATTGGTGCTGGGTGGGGGGTGGATATGGCGGGTTTTCCTTTGGATAAATGGTAGTGAAGTGATGGATTAAAAACCACACTTCATCAGTTTGAATGACACAGCTAGTGCTAACTTCTGTGAATGGGTAAGCTGGCAACAGGCAAGAAATAGTGTTTGCTTACATAAAAAAAAAAACTTCCCACTGCGCATTTCTTTCTTTCTTTCACACTATTGTCATGCTCTATGACTACTGGAAAGACAATCTTACCCAGACATTCAAATGTTGATAATTCATGAACTATAAAGGAACTCAATTCCCAGTACAAATCACTCCTTCCAGTAAACCAGACAAAAACTGACACTTGCTTGCTTTAACTACTTTATGAAAATATGCAGATTTCAGCTTCGACACTCAGATCATTCATGATGAGAATACACATTTCCCATGATCTCAGTTTAGGGGTGCAGTGGTTCCATTGAGAGATTCTGAGAAAACAAGTAAGAGTGGTGGAACAAGAAGCAACAACTGTGTCCCCCAGGTGACAGGCTGGACAGCCCATCTCCATGAAAGTAGGACACCTCACGAGAAGGGGAAGGGGAGAGATAGTGTGCACAGCTACAGGGCCTATGCAGAAGACCAAGGTCTTGGAGGCAATTAGCCGGTGATCTATTCTACAGTAAACTTGGGAACCACCCACTCATAGTGCCTCTGTCTTGTCAGGAGACAGAATCAGTTTGTTGGCCCTCATCCAATCTGCCACTGAGTCTAGGCACTAGTCCAAGGCTTGCATGGCCTCTCCTCATTCAGATGTTACAGAGAAATAGAGCTGGGTGACATCAGCGTACTGATGGCACATCACCTCAAATCTCCTAATGACCACGGATTCAAATATATGTTAAACAGCATTGGGGACAAGATGGTAGCCTGTGGCACCCCACAGCCCAGCTGCCAGGGGGCCAAATGTCAATCACCTAATACTATTTTCTGAAAGCAACCCTGGAGGAAGAATTAGAACCACTGTAAAGCAGTGCCTCAAATATCCTTCTCACTAAGTTGTCTCAGAAGGATACTATCAGGGGCAGACTTTCAAATTTCAGCAGCGCCCAGTGCAAGGCCAAAGTTTGGGACCCACCTCTCACTCTCCATTCTGATCAGTTCACTACATCATAATTGTGATGCCCTGTAACGCCTCCAAGGCTAGGCACCCAGTGCCATGGAACCACTCGCACTGCCCTAAATCCACCTCTGATTCCATGATCAATGATATCAAAGGCTATTGGAGAGAATAAGTAAAAATAACATGGTTGCACTCCCCTGCCCTTCTCCTGATGAAAGTCATTCATCAGGGTGGCCAAGGCTGGTTCATTCCCTAAGGAGAGCATGCTGGGTAGGTTGGAAGAGGCACATTAATCTCTCTCATGGGGCTTGCAGCCCACCCAACACCACCTGCTACAATCTGAAGCTCACTTGAGCATGCTGCAATGGAACAAGAGTCAAGCTCAGTATTACAAATAATTCAGAGACCAGGCATGAGCCCACATTGAAATGGGTCAAGATAACTGGGTTCATCCAAGTGTGCTTGCAATTGTTGTGCCACGACCCTCTCAATTACCTTCCCTAAAAACTGAGTATTTGTGACCAGGCAGTAACTGACACAAGTCCAGGGTGGCCTTTTTTTAAAAAAAAAAAAAAAAAGGAAGAAGAAGAACTGGTCGAGCCACTGCTTCCTTCAAGATAACAGGGACCATGCCCTCCCACAAGGATGTGTTAGCCACTGGATCCACTCAGTCATACCCCCTCGGCAAACTTTAATAAACCCAGGGGCGGAAATACATAGTTTCAAGCTTGCTTGGAGGCAGGTCGCTTTACCTTCAAAGTGCCTTGTAAACAATTCACACTGGGTTCCAAATGGTTTAAAACTGCATTCCTTGGAGATGCTAACCGGCCCAAGACAAAACAAAAGCTGCACTGGGTAGCTACTTAAAGATGCAATGGAGGCAGAAAAGGGAGCCTTCTTGCTGGTCTGGGATTTGGGGGGTGGATTTTGTTGTTTTAAATTATACTAGCACTCGTGTACCTGGTGTTGCTTGAAAATTCTAAGAAAATCAGTGCAGTTTTGAAAGGTTCAGTCTACCCTCTTGGTTCAGAATGGCATCCAATTATATCGCAACAGCTGAAAACCTGCTCCTTGATCTCAGGAACGACCATGCAAAATTTGGTTGCAATATCTTAAGAGGTGTCCAAATGCACAGTGAACAGAGTTCCCTAGGAAGAGGGGATGATTAAGCCACTCTGGGAATTATAGCTTTTAACAGCACTAAGTATCCTCAGCAAACTATCACCCACAGGATTCTTTGGGGGAATACATTTTTGTTAAAGTGGTATCATAGTGCTTTAAATGTGTGGTGTAAATGTGGACCAAATCTTTTTTCTTTTCAGTGATAATCCTAAATCTATTAAGGATTTTTTGTTAGCCGATGTGACAAAAATGGAATGGGAAAGTTCCCGAAAAAGAAAAGTAGTCAACAGCCATACTGGAGGCTGGTCTGTTAAGGGTCAACTATGCACTGCCCTACAGACTTCAGTCTGCCCCCAGCCAGCCCCAACTGCCTGCCTTCTCACTTAAACTCATTCAAGGGATGGCCCCGTCTATCAGCTTCCATTGGAATGAATGGGCCAGTTAATCATGTCCATTAATTTCAGCAGGTTACTCTGAGTAGGGCTACCACTGGCTGCAACTAAGTGCTGCCCTTCTAGAACACAGCAGGGAGGAGAAGAGAGACTAAACTAGAATTGGATGGCTCCACCTGTTGTCAGTTCTGGCTCCCCCTACAGTTTGTTGGCCTCCCTGCTTGCTTTCCCATCAGCCTCAATGGGCACCCAGCACCACTGTGTTGCTATATCAGTCTGATCTACTGATTTCTGACATATTTTGCACTTTTTACAGGAATGAGATTTTACTGCTGACTTTAGGTACTGTTCAGCATCAGTATATTGCCTTTGAATTAACGCTGAAGCACTGTCTGCAGTGATTGTTACCTGATGGCTCATTTACACACCAAAGTCGTCACTTCATGTTCATGTCAATGGTAGACAAAATGTGCATGTGCAAAGTGGCAGACAGTGTACATTCAGGTTCATTGCATGTATACCATCAGCAGTGTGTTTGCTGCTTAAAATTCAGCTGTGTTGGTAGCAGTAGCAGTAGCAGTGGTAACAATCATACCACTCCCCCCATCTAAAAAACTGAGTTTTGTTGGCAAAGTGGAAGTTGCTGCCACTATGTGGTTCACACAAGCACCTTGCCACTCTGAAATGCACCTAACAAGGGAGCATGTTTTAGAGGCCACCATGGTGTTGATTATTTGTTGCATTACTTAGGCTTCAGTGATTTGCTAGTTTCTTAAAAGCACCTGGAGTACTATATTTCCTTCAGGGTCATTTCCTTAAATCACATGGTACATTAACTGGCTAAGCAGTCGTGCATTCCCAACTGCAAGGAACAATAAACAATACTCTCAACACTCTCCCCAATTCAATTCCGTTTCGTAAAACAAGAAACTGCTTGGGAGGGGGAGGTTGAGTTTTTATTTTTGTTTTAACAATGCAGGTTTATCCATTGCTCAGGCCACTGGCAACGAAAACAGAAAACCACACGTACAAATTTGTACAACCATAAAAATGTCAGCTAGAGATACAGAATACACAATGTTAGCTACATGCTTTCAGTCCATTGATATGCTAATGTTCAAAGACTGTACTGTTCAAATAGGAGGGGCAGAGAGGTCATCTTTTTATTTTCAAATTTCTCGGCATGTTTCATACTCACGTGCATTCCAAAGAAACATATTACATGATAGTCCTCTTAAAAAAAAAAGATGACAAATAAAACTAAAACAGCATGATGGACTAGATTCAGTGTGAAGGCCAGGCACCTCAACGTTTTAAAAGAAGAAGAAGAGTTTGGATTTGATATCCCACTTTATCACTACCCTAAGGAGTCTCAAAGCGGCTAACAATCTCCTTTCCCCTCCTCCCCCACAACAAACACTCTGTGAGGTAAGTGAGGCTGAGAGACTTCAGAGAAGTGTGACTAGCCCACAGTCACCCAGCAGCTGCATGTGGAGGAGCAGGGAAGCGAACCTGGTTCACCAGATTACGAGTCCACTGCTCTTTAACCATTACACCATCACACATCTGTGGGAACCCAAGGGCTGCATGTGACCTTTGCAGGCCTTCAGTATGGCCCACCACAGATGCCCAAGTCACCCCACAAATGGCAAATGTTACTTAGTGAGAGGGAGCATGATTGTGATGGGGAGGGAGGTGTGTATGTGGGTGAATCATCCCTATGCAGCTTCCTCCCTTTGTATATCATGTTCCTCTAGCTGCACCAAACATATGCAGCAGAACCAGTCCAAAATAGTAAAACCATTTCCACTGCAATGTGCAGCTGCAGAAGAGTGTTGGCTGTGTTGTTGTAGATTGCACTCTTGCTTCATGCGTGGCAATGGTGACTCCGAACAGGCCCAGCCAGTGCCATCTGCAAATGAAGTGTCCACCCTCAACCATGCTCTCTTCTGCAGTGTCATTGGCAGAAGTGTAAGGGGGGATGAAGACCCATCACTACTTTTGTAGCAGGGTCTCTGCAGGGTCCCTGTCTCCAGTATCCTAGAGCTACCCAATCAGTATGAAAGGGGAGCTCTGAAGCCACTGAGAAATCTTTTCACCCTCTGTGCTGATTGGAGCTAATCAGACTGAAAGAAGGTGAGCCAACCCACTGAGGATTGGCTCCTAGGGTCACTCCAGAGAAAGCATACAGGAAGAACACCAATGAATTGTTGTTCTTGATGCTCCAAAGCAAAGCATTTAGGAACACTGAAGACAGAAGATGCTTCAGTTTCAAAACAATGATGTGCAGGTTCTGTTATGATCTTAGGTGTTAAGTGCTCCCTTGAAGTACACAAGTATGAAGTGTGACATATACAGTTGTTTATTCAGATAAATTCCACAAATTACATAAACATGCAGAGTGCAAGCCTATATATATATTTACCTGGGAGTAAGTGCAACTGAACTCAGTGGGGCTTACTTCTCAGCTGACATGTATAGAACTGAACTGTCATATCAAACCTATTTGACATTCATAGAGAATTCTTCATAGAGAATTATACTTATATTCCTTTTTTATTTTATCAACACGATGCGGCTAAAGCAAATAAACACCTTTTGCCAAGACAGTGGCTGTAAAGGCACTTCACAACTCTAAATATATACATAGGCAATTTTTATTCTTCTCACTAGCCTGCCTTCTTTAAAGCAGCAGGTCCCTGTGAGATGCTAAGCATAGTTTACGAGTTGACTGTACTACATGGACTCTTCACTCAGCCAATTCATGCTGCTGATACTCCAAAATGATAAATTGAAATCCATCACTTGCAATGCCTTTTTGCCCTGGCAGTGGTATATCAATGCCATCTTCAATTACCAGAAATTCAAGTCTATAGAACATCTGGTTTTTACATTTAATGCTACTGAATTTGAAGTTGCTTTGCCTTTTGCAGTTCCTTGACTCAGGACAACTGCTAGAATTTTATTTATTAATAAATGTCAGTGCCTTACAAATCCATCTAAACTATGCCTGTTATGTTGCATATTAATTGGAAGCATCCCCTTTCAGTAATTTGTATGTCTAGTGGTAGAGAGGTGGTGGTGGTTATCAAAGTGTATCCCTGATTGGCTAGAACAGGAATTGCACTGATAATTTTAAAGTCCTTTAAAGTGCACAGTTTGAGAGGATGCAAACTGTTTGTGTGTGTGTGTGAAAAAGGCTTCTGAAAAAGGCTTCTGAAAGTTCATTCTGATCACTGCAGAACAAAAGCTCAGTTAAGCAAATAGTGGAGGAAGTTCTACTACCGCCCTCTCAGTTCACAGATGGATAGCTGCAGTCTTAGAGTAGCAGACATTCCAGTACCTTGGATGTCATTGATTGAAAGTTCACAGCCTTAGAATGTTCATCAAAGAGCAATGTAAGTCAGGGCAGATAAGTAAGGCTCAAACTGATGAACAGTTTTAAGATATTTAATCCAGGGGGTGAAAGAAGTTGATTGAATAACTACCAAGTCTAGATGACATGAGTCAAATGGAAAACCCACAGCCTTGCCTTACTGATTTATTTTACTTTTTATCAGGCTTTTTAATTTTTAGTTTCCTTTAGACTAAATTGTGTGCAAAGCTTAAATTATGAACTTGGTTTACTTTTCATTAATGGTTTACTCCCATTTTATTTAAAGTCCTCTGGTTCCTTTATTAAAAGAAATTAAAAGCCATAGCTGCCCATCTGCTGTCTTCAGATCCTGCTTAGTATTACACACTTTGATCATCTTCATTTAATTGATGTTGTTAACAAGATAAACCACACTGTCTCTTAGATGACTTGCTTTCATGTTTCAGATCACCCCAGTTATTATAAGTGCCTTGCAATAAACTTCCTCTGATCCTTTAATCGCTTTTAGAAGATGAAATGAATATTCACAAAGCATTCCTAATGAAGGCAAACCCATTTATATTCTGGCCATACCCTCAGATAACTAACAGGTGATAGGTATAATGACCTCCCTAATTTTCGCTGCATTGTTTTTCGAACTGGTTTGTGTCAGATCACCTTAGTTGTACACTTCTTCATTGACACAATACTGATATTTTATTTACAGTACCATTTTGTTCTCCCTGTTCAATTGTCTTGACAGTTAGCAATTTCATTCCTGAGCCAATGTCAAGTGCCTTACAAGCAGGGGTGCTAATAGGATTTTTTGGGGCCTGTACACTACAAGTGGATTGGGCCCCAATATTACACACGCACACACACACACACCATAGCCAATCCATTGGGAATAACTGCTGCTTTTGCACATATATTGCCAATAAGGACCTGTTTTGCAACTTTCCACTGTCCTGATATATTACAACAAATTGCAAAAAAAGTTTGCTAGCCATCTTTTTTAAAAAACAACAAACACAAACATTAAAACATGCTCTAAGTATGTGCAGTTCCACATGCGTTGACTGAGCCTAACCTACCTCACAGCGTTGTTCCAAAGACTTCCCCCACCCATCCCCAACTGATTATTTACATATGCAACACTTACCATAAGTAAGCCTTGTCTAATTGGCGTTTTCTCCCCCCCCCCCAAACATGAGGGGGAGAGGGAGAGAGAGACTAACAACACAATCCTATGACTTCCAGTATAGGATTAAAGCCTTAACACGGGGAAGGAGCACTTTTCAAATAGGCTATAAATTATTAGACCAATAAACTACTCTATTTAGCATTCCATGAACATTTAAATATAGACAGCAACTTATATTTAGAAAATACACAATCAACACATTTCAGTGTCACCATACGCTGCACATGCATGTCTATATTTCTCCTTACTCTGCCTAACACTAAGGTCAGCTGTGCACTTACCACAGGTGGCAATTCAATGGAGTTTACCTCAGAGCAGTCCCACTGAAATGAATGAACATGACTCAGCTTGGTTCATTAATTTCAATAGGTCAATTCTGAGTAAAACCCCTTGTCCACAAAATGAGATGTTTTTAAAGAGATGTTTTAAAGAAGGTAAAAGCAATGCATCAGTAAGGCTCAAGAAGCAGTTAAAGTACTTGTTGTTTAAGTATTTATTATTATTAATATTAAATGTTTTCCAATAAGGGCAGTGCTCAGGGTACCTACTGAGAAGTTCCATTTAAAATGCAACTATACCAAAAGAATTTATTGTGAACATAAGAAATATTTGAAGGAGGGCTCCAAATTTTCTCCTCACTCAGGACGCCATATTACCAAATTCTGACCTTGATAAGGGGTTGGCCTGGAAGTGTACACAGCCAGAAACTAATCCCTGAGCTGGGTGATTATCTGCTACCAGGTAAAAGGTCCTGATCCTGCATTTGACAATGCAGGGTAGGTGCTGGAATGAAGTCTCCCAGATAAAGGTTTGGCCACCAGAAGTGAGTTCTCGCAAGTTTGCACATTTTAAGAGTCTGTTGACGAGAGCTGGAGTCAGAAGAAGTAAGAATATCCACACACAGCATCCAATGTCATACTCGGGGAAGGGAGAGAACAGAAGCCAGAATCAATTGAATCCAAGATCACAGCTGAGTAGTCTGTCCAAGGAACTGGAAACAGAAGATAGCCCAAGGCTAGAAGCAGGTGGACAAGGGGAGAAAACAAAGATGCTTGAGAACACAGCCAAGCAGACTGGTGCTCAGACAAAATCTAGGACCTGACCTGGAAGGAGAAACTAGGACCTTTGAATAAAAGATCATATTTGCTATTAAAAGACCTGAATGCAAAGCACAGAAGTGTGGATTTGGAAGCTACGCATCAACTGGTTCCCTCATTCCCCCAAAAGGGCCCTCTTTGCTTTCTGTTCAGAAGTGATTTCAAAGTGATATGAGTATGCAAACTCTTTTATGACTTGCTATGCCTATGCGTTAAACCACAGAGCCTAGGGCTTGCTGATCAGAAGGTCAGCAGTTCGAATCCCCACAGCAGGGTGAGCTCCCGTTGCTCAGTCCCTGCTCCTGCCCACCTAGCAGTTCGAAAGCACGTCAAAGTGCAAGTAGATAAATAGGTACCGCACTGGCGGGAAGGTAAACAGCGTTTCCATGCACTGCTCTGGTTCACCAGAAGCGGCTTAGTCATGACCCGGAAGCTGTACGCCGGCTCCCTCGGCCAGTAACGTAAGATAAGCGCCGCAACCCCAGAGTCGGACACGACTGGACCTAATGGTCAGGAGTCCCTTTACCTTTACCTTTATGCCTATGAAAAGCTACAGAGGCAATTTTATGCCCAAGTGCTCAAGGCTGTCAGTCCAGGCTTGTTTAAGAGCCTAGAATCTTGCTCATTCACTTCTGTCATAACACCACCCCTCTCCCCTACCCCTCTTCACAATTACCCTCCAATCACCTCTCCCTCTTCCATTCTCTTATTTTTAAATGTGCATAGTTGAGTCCTTGCTTGCTGTAGACACTGAGAATTCCTGTGCCACCTCCAAATGGATGCTCACAGGAAAGCAAAATAATGACTTTTATCTCTTGCTTCCGGTAGAAGTTACACAGATGGTCATTGGAATTAGGCTGTCTTCATCCTTTATTCTCAGCAGTCCAGGGGTTCATTATAAAATCACGGAACGCATAATTGGCACTGAATTAGAAGGGTCACGGGCAAATGTGACTCGGCTGTCAACTGAGAACAAGGTGAAGACCTGCAGGACTTGGAAGTTCAACCAAGTAAACAGTCAGCTGCTCAAGATGCTGCTTTCAGCCTCTGCTGGGTTGGCAGTCCCTGTCTGTCTGCTGCTCGACTCAGAAGCTCTATGTGTGAGACAGAGGAGAGAAATGCATAGTGGAGAGAGGCACAGGTTGTGGGGAAATGAAACATGGCGTAGCACTGATAAGAGTGGCAGGTATACTGTAGGTAGCAACAGGACCAGGATGTAGGAGATGTGCTGGGGTGCACAGTGAAGCTGGGGAAAGATTAAGGCTATGCCAGGGGTGACTAACCTGCAGTACCCCCAGATATTGCCAAGTCCTATCACCCCTGCTCATTAACCATGCTGGTTGGGGTTGTTGGGAGGTGGAGTCTAACAACTGCAGGGCCAAGCTTAGCCAATCTAATATACACACTTATATGAGAGCATGTCCCATTGAATTCAGTGGTATGGAGAGTGGCAGTGAGAGAAAGGGCCTTTTCGGTGGGGGCCCCCAACTGTCAAACAATCTCCCTAGAAAGGCCCACCTAGTACCTGCAGTGGTATCATTTTTGTGCCAGAAAAGATGTTTATTATTTTCGTCTCTTTTCTGATAGCATTTGAAAACACTATTTTTACCACTATACGGATAATGTAGCTGATAATGTAGCACATTAATTTTGCTGAGTAAATTGTTGTACATCACCTAGAGGACCAGTCTAATAGGTGACTAATATAAATAAAACATTGTTTTTATGAAAGCTTGAAAAGCAGTGTCTTAATGGAATGTTTCATATCAATTAATTTGCATGACAGTCATTTTGTCAGGCTTAACAATAGAAACAAAAAAGAGTACATAGATTGATTCATTAAAAATATTGTTCAGAGTAACAAGCATGCTGATTCTGTTGGTGGTGGTGGGGAGAATATGAAGAGTACAAATGTAATATTTTCTGCTCACCAAAGAAAAATCCAGACTGAGAATGTGCATGAGAAAGCTTGAAACAGCCTTCATTTCTATGGTAGAAAACAAGGAAATATGCAGGCGAACAGAAACATTTATTTCTCCCTTCTCACTTCATGTACCATTTCAGATCTTGATGAGTGGGGAAGTGGGGACACAAAGACCAAGGCTTAAAGCTTGCTCCAAGATATATGTTGATGATTAAATTGGGGAAAAAACTAAGGGCAAGATTCAACTGGGTCCTGATGGAGCTCCTGGGCTGCCCAGATTCAACTGGGTCCTGATGGAGCTCCTGGGCTGCCCAGAGGACAAGACCCCCTTCTCAGGCTCGCTGATTGCAGGAGTTGCCAGAAGGACGTGAACAAGGCACCATCCAACTGTCTTAGGGACTCCACTCTGGATTTGTATAGGGTTTACTCCTTACATTCTTCTTCATCGTCGTCATAATGTGGAACAGCCAGATTTTTTTTTAAGCAAAGGGATTTGTACATACGGTACTTAACATGTTAATCAAGTAGAAGCAGCACCCAAAATCCCAGGGCAACTGCTGTGCCACAAGGGCTTCGGAAGGGCCCACTACCACCCACAGCTCTTACCTCCTACCTGCGGGCCTCTTTTCTGTCAAACCACTGGAAGGTTTTTGTTGTTGTTCTTGATGCGAGCAAAATGTCCTTCTACACCTAACTCCGGAATGATTTTATTATTTCGCCTCCTTTAGTTTGAAATGAAATGGTGCAATGATCTGTACTAAGCAGATCACCTAAGAATGTATTTGGTACCCGCAATGAAAGCAGGCAGTGCTCATCCCTCATTCACTGATTTATGCAATTGTTCATATTTCTGTCATTCCATGAGTCATGTACTAAAAAGCAGTAGCAGATATTTGTCACAGAGCAGACAGAAAGAGAGGAGTGGAGATGAACTATCAGAAGGGATGTCATGCCAACTTTTAACAGTAAGTTGCACGTTTGGAACAAGGAACCTTGGTTATTTTCTGTTAACTTCTACAGCATGATGCAGAAGTATGAACTACATTTTCTGGGCCAACATATGCAGTCATCAGAATCAAATGGTATTGTTTGTCCTGAACTCCATCTGGACATCATAATGTGCTTGCAGAAAGGGGTGAGCATGCCCAACCTTGGCACATTCGACATAAAGCCTAAAAGACTAAACAGTGGAATCTGCAGAACGCCAGAAAAATAAGGTTCAACATCCAGCTTCATTGGATGTCCATTAGTTTTAATGTCATGAGGGAGAAAAGCTTTTCTCTATCCACTTTCTCCATTCCTTTGCATAATTTTATAAACTTCTATCATGCCACCTTTTACTCTACTCATCTTTTGTTTAAACTAAAAAGTCCCAAATGCTGCAACTTTTTCTGATAGGGGAGTCGCTCCATCGCCTGGTTCATTTTGGTGGCTATTGAATTTCTAGATTAACAGAATACTTTTAATAGAAAAGACACCCCTCAAAATTAGGATCATATGGCAATCCTAAATTCACACATGAGAAACAAAGATATGTACCAGCATATCATGTGATCTCTCTATACTATAGAAAGGAAAAACAAATGATAGGGCAAGCTCTCAAGTTTCTGCAGATCGGCAAAGCTGCGAGAAATTTCCGGTGAAGGCTCCGTAAGTGTGCTGTTATATTTCCATCCTACTACTGAGTGTACATTATTGCAACTAAAGAGCAGCCGTATCACCAGCCATGGAAAAATAGCTTCATAAAAGCAGAATCAATCTCGCATCCTCTCTGCAGAAGCAACAAGGGCACACGGCTATACAAAACAACTGTACAATTCATCTCCTGCAGTCAAGCCCAGCAACATGACTGACAAGCAGTTCTTAAAACTGGAAAGCATTGAGAGGCTGGATGTCGCGTAACTTTTATTCCAGGCTTTCATTCGTGAAACAATGGCACTCCCCTGTTCTCCCCAGGCTTACAGTTTCTCAGCCTTGAAACTGAACAACTTAGCCCCTGGGCTCTCATACATGTGGCAGAACTATGTGGGAACAGAAGACCTTGAGATCCAGAATGTGTATTTTAATATTCAAACATGTGAGCGAGCGAGCTAGCTAGCTAGCTAGTAGATAGATAGACAGATAGACAGACAGACGGACAGACAGATAGATAGATATAACAGTGCAAATCTGTGCACATCAACTGAGAAGTCTCATTGAGTCCACTGTAGCTCACTCCTAGGTAAATGGGAACAGGCAGGCAGCCTTAAGATGTGGTGACACCCAGGCAGTCCGCCCCCACCACACACCCCTTCCTCTGCCCCTGAATGTGGGATTAGTTGAAATGGGTTTTGAAGGTCCCATCCAACCCTGTGATTTTATGGCTGTAAGGTAGGATTCTGCAAAAAAAGGGGACTGCTACAAAGGTCCAAACAATTTCTTGGTTAAGTAAATAGCTTAGCCATGTCTGTTTCATGTGTCATGGTATTATGAATCGTCAGGCTGCTGTTCCCACCCCCACTTTTGTTGTTCATGTTTGCTTCTTGTATAGTTACAAAAAAATCTTTTAACAACCAGTAAATTGTGCATTTAAAAAAAAAAAAAGCATCACATACACAAAAGGGGGACTAGGAAGAAGAGGAGAGCATCCCTGTGGCTGAGCAGGTATATTAACAGCCAAGTGTTTAGTCAGAGCATTCTACAAATGGATTGCATATGCTTTTCAAGTGTTTGGAAAGCTGGCCTTCTGCTGTAATGGTTCTGATAGCTAAGATTAAGTGAACCTTGCATTTCCAAGCTTTATAGCTTCTGCATTTTGACATTATTTTATTTCAGCCTGAGCTTAGAGAAGTTGGTTATCGAAAAGAGGCTGCATGCAAGAGTAAACAGTGAGCCAAAGGCAAAAAATAAAGCGGGGGGCCAAAACTAGAAATCCTGGGGAAATGTGAGAACAGCCATAATCCAAACAAAAAATAAAAGTGGATTTTTAAAATGACATAACTCAAGAGGCTATATAATGTGTGGTGTTCAAGTCAGTTTTCACTCAGCGTAGAACTACTGAAATTTATGGCACTAACAAAGAAAGAAGAAAGAACAAACTTAGTCATGTTCATTTTCAGTGTGTCTACTCTGAATAAAACTTACTTGAATGTAAGTTTATATATCATTTATACGGTACTTTTAAACACAATGGCTTTAGGTTGGCCAAGGGAAAAAGAAGACATGCATTCCCGTCTAATAGTTGTGTAGAAGGGGCTTCAGCAGGTGTGTCTTGCATGACAAGGTACACCCAGTGAAAAGCCCTCTTCTATGCAACTATTAAGGGGGCAGTAGACACATCATCTTTTGCATCTGACCATCAGAAACAGGTTTAATCCTAACTTCCATTATCTTTCTTTTTCCTCTGCAGCTACTGTGCCCCATTTGCCATTCCTATCTCTCCAGAAGAGGTAGAAGCCCCTCTGGACCAAAATGCCATGTGGCTTGGGGCTGTAGCAGAAAAGGAGAATCACCTGGTGCACAGATAGAAGCACCTTTTGCTTATGCAAGGTCACCTTTGGGTCCAAGCCAATGTATTCGCCTCATTTACATCAGGCATTTGTACAAGTTATAATAGTAATAGTGATTTTGTGAGGTATGCCAGTGTTGTTCCCATAATATAGGTGGGGCACTGAATATGATAATGATTTACCTAGGTTCACCCACTAAGTCCATGACGGAAGTAACACATCTCCAGTGTCCAAGCCTCAGTGGCCTTCAACTTTTCCACACTCAAAACTAGTCTTTAACTTGAAACATGGTAGTTAGTAACACCACTTTTTTTTTAAAAAAAAGTAAATATATGTCCCTAGATCTAGCTAGGTCTTTCCTCTTCTTGGTCTCTACTCCTGCCTTGCCCAGCTCCATCTCTCTTTCCTCTCCCTTTTACGGAAGATAGTCATGGGATCACTGAGGCAGCCCATCATGACCCAATATGGGCTGCACCCCACTAACTGAAGACCAGGGCACTGGAGCCCACTGGCTGTTAAATAAATAAAATGCAATAAAAGGAAGTGCAAGTGGGGAAGAGTAGCATTAAGCTCTGCTGAGACAAGTTTTTTTTTTTAATCTACTGAAAACTTTGACTCGGTTTTTAATAAAAACAAGAATATTGAAAGAGCACAAAGGCAGAATAGCAGAGGGAATGAACACATAGGAATGCAAATGACCACATCTGAGGTTGAGGTGCATAATATGCAAAGGTGAAGTGGACTGGATAAACTCCATTTGAGAAACTGAAAGCCCAATAGCAATAATTTTAATGAGTTTGAGATGGTGAGAAAATGCAGCTCATAAGCCTCCTAATTTTTTTTTGAAGGAGAAAGTAAAGTTGCCCAGGAAATTGAAGACCTGTTAAGTTGTCCAGAATAGAATGTATGGCTTCTTGACAAATTTTGAAGATAAGAGTATCTTAAATCCTAACAGCAATAGGAAATGAGGTAAAAGACAATGAAAACTGTATTTTCCAGCAAACTTCTAGCAAATGTCATTGGCAATAACATTTAGAGCTTTTGTTATTAGATCTCTAGGCAAGGCCAATACAAGACTTCAGTGGCACAGTGCTGCTGATTGGCCCCCACAAACACACCCCACCCCATGCAGCCACTTCCCTTTCCTTCTGCCACCAACTATTGTGACAGCAGTAGCATTAACCACTCTCTGCATCAGGCGCTCAGATAGTGCCATAACACAGATCTGTAGGCCAAGGCACCATACCTCAGGTAAATTAAGATGCCAGGAGGCCACCAAAGATGGAAGCCTAGTTTGGTTCTCAGTCAAAAGTGACAGCAGTGCCTACCATAGCTGTCAACCTTCCCTTTTTTTGCGGCAAATTCCCCTATCAGTACTATAGTCCAGTGTTTTTCAACCACTGTTCCGCGGCACACTAGTGTGCCGCGAGATGTTGCCTGGTGTTCCGTGGGGAAAATTCGAAAGATTTTTTTTTAATGTCAAATTTCCGCGGCGAGCGGGTTCTGTCGGGGCACCATTTAGCCTCTCTGGGGCATCGCCCTCCTCCGGCCAGCAGCGCGTCCGTCCGTCCAGAGGGCCGAATGGCTTCTCTCTGCCTCGTCGGCCAGCGCGCCCACCCGCCGGGGGACTCTTTCTTCTTCACCCCCCTCCCCGCTTCGGGCTGCGCAGGGACACAGTGTGAAAAGACACACAAAACGGAGGAGAGGGCTGCGGCTGCGGCCAGGGTCCAGCAGGACAGGCAAGGGGGAGGAGGCGGGGGCGCGAGGGGCTCCCCGGCCCTACTTTCGGTGCCTCTTCATTGGCCTTTGGCTGGACCCGGGCGGCGGGGGGGAGCCAGCCCTCCGTCCCCTCCCCCGCGCAGGCACCTGAGGTCAGCCTCGCCAAGCGCCCTCCTGAGAGGAGGAGGAGGAGGGGGCACTGGAGCCGGCGCGGGGGGAAGAGGCTGCCGGCGGGCTCTCCCGGGGGATCCCCTCGCTGCCTCTTCACCGACGCGGCTGTGGGGAGGACGGTGGGAACAGGCAGCGCTCCTTGATGCGCGCCCTCCTGAACGGGCTTCTCGCCCCGAGGATTCTGTGCAGCGCTGCCCGGCCCGACAGGGCTGCATAGAAGAGCTTCCGGCGCCAGGAGCAGCTGGGCGGAGGGGCTTCCCGCCGGCCATGGCGAAGCGCCTTGCAGCCCGTGCAATCAGGGAACAAGATCCCCCAAGAGCCAGCGGCCTGTTGCAACCTGAGCGCAGGGAGAAGGCCTGTCTCTCCCGGGGCTGTGGACCCCCCGGCCCCCAACATCTCGCTCGCTGCGCTGCTCCTGCCCGAAGTAGACCGTCAAATGCGGGGGGGGGGTGCTGAGGGACCCCAAGGAGAGCTTCGTGGGGGCTGCCGGGGTCCCAGAGTAGAAGAAAGGCGGCAGATAAAGGGCAAAACATGCCCCTCCAAGCACTATTAACCCGTTGTTGCCTTCCTATTTGTCGTCTATTATAATGATGGCTTGGGGCAGGGCAATATGTATTTGAAGAGCCTGCCAAACTCAGCTTTCTTTTCTACTTATCTATTTATGGCTGTCCTCCTAGCTCTGATTTTGGTGAATTGCTGCTATAACTGGAGATCTCTCAGCATCAGTGCTGTGTGTGGCCAGCATAAAACTCATTGGCATTCTTTCGTAGCAAATATTCGACTCTTTCATTTCCTCTTGTTTAATTCCATAAGAAAACTGGGCTGCTGGATCAGACCAAAGGTCTGCCCCCCTCCTGCATCCTGTTCTCACAGTAGCCCAATGGAAATAAGCTTGAAAGCAGGGCATGTGCTCCCAACATGCTGCCTCCTATGTGAGGTAGATTTGTGTTTATTTGATTCCTATTCAAGAGAATTAGTTTATATATAGTCAATATAGGCACAGAGTTAAATTTTTTAACATTTTCTAATGGTGGTGTGCCTCGTGATTTTTTTCATGAAACAAGTGTGCCTTTGCCCAAAAAAGGTTGAAAAACACTGCTATAGTCTATAGTATAGTACTGATAGGGGAATTTCCCGCAAAAAAGGGAAGGTTGACAGCTATGAACCCATCACTACAATGGTTGTCTGCGGCCCCTGCAGGGCAGGCAGGGAGTTGTGGAGCAGCTGAGTTGGGCCAGTGAGGGGTCCTTCAAAGCCCATGAGGAATTCAGCCAGTGCCCACCCTGGTTGACCACTGGTCCTGGGTTTCTCTGGACCTGGAGTTTAACAGAGCACCCGCTTTGTTAGCTCAGTCTATGTCATTTTTTATACACACACAAGACAAAAACAACCAATCTTCTTCACCCACCCTGAGAAGCCTCAAAAAACAGATTATTTCTTCTGGAATTATTCTCCAGAGATTTCGGTCAAACATGAAGCTAATTTAACACTTCAGTAAAGGCAGACATGATATCTAAGGCTCTGGTTTCTGGTTTGGTCGCTAATTGTGTTCTCATTGATTTAGCAAACTCCTTACATAAGGCTGAAATCAAAGCTGTAAGCACTGAAGCTACAGCCTCCTTGTTTCTCACTGCTTTCTCCAAGAGCTCAGCCAGATAAACTTGTTAATATGAATTATCCCTTTTGGATAAAACTTGTTAATAATATTAATATCTATCTTTAAAAACACCTTAAATAATTTGGGATACTTGGACAGAGACAATGGCTCCACCAAGATATTTAGATGTGCCTATCTATCACAGTGATGGGTTTGTAATGCCATGGTTTAAGTATCTGCACCTCCAATGCATTTTGTGTAAAGGTACTATAATATATGTAGTCATAATACATCAGGAAGAAATCCATCTTACGAAAACTCAGAAGAGGGCTTTATCTGTGGTGACAGTCACCTTCTCAAATGATCTCCCTTTGGAAACATCGCAGACTAGATTAAAATGTTGGTACCGGTATTTCATCACTTGTTAAAAACACACCTGCTTACTCAAGCATTCTCAGGACACTGATTTTTTAGCACCAGCTTTTAATGAACCTCTGGATGCCTTTTTATAATTTTTTGTTTATTGTTGTTGTATGGTTTTACTGGATTGGTTTTTCTTTGTTCTCAGAATTAAACCTAACTATTTTCAATGGGCTTTACTCCCAGGGAGATGTGTGTATTGGATTGCAGTCAGAGAGATGTTCTTCACAAGTACTTGCACAAGTGATGGAAGAGGACTCAGAAAAGTAGCGATGTTAAATTATGGTGGAGCTGTGAAAAAGAATGATTTCTGGAATTAAGTTCTGGGAAAAGAATAATGAAGCCCCAGATTACCCTATC
Source organism: Lacerta agilis (assembly GCF_009819535.1). Classification (NCBI taxonomy): domain Eukaryota; kingdom Metazoa; phylum Chordata; class Lepidosauria; order Squamata; family Lacertidae; genus Lacerta; species Lacerta agilis. The sequence continues at coordinate 23,370,320 of NC_046322.1, forward strand.
CCAGAGGTTCCAATGGTCCTTATTAAATAACTTTGAAAATATTAAATTAATTGTATATATCAGGTATCTTACTATTTATTTGTTAACTGCATACAGTGAAGGCTGTCCTGGTTAGGTGGTTTTCTAAGCAGTTAGCTAATTAGCCATTTGCAATTCATATTTTATGGAGAAATTAACTGGGATGGGGCAAGCACTAGGCTGCAATCAGCAGCCTGCTTCTCCCCCAAAGAAATCAATCTCCCGTGGGAAATGTCAGCATAATTTCCCAGCAAGGATCATTGGAGTTGGGGGTCTCCATGATTCTTGGTGGGGAGAAAACACTGCCAGCATTAGTACGCAGACAACAGCATCTTCATTTCTGAAATGGGTTCAAGGAAGAAGAAAATCCATACAGACATCTCACTGAGCCCATCTCAGTTCTGCTCATTTCGGGACACGTGCCCATGCTATCCTTAAATTGACCCATTAGTTCCTGTCTGTAACTCATGAAGATAACCCAGATTCATGCATTGCTAAGCCACTCAAATATAGTTCCTTTTGTTTACTGATCAGCGGAAATTGTATGATTTTGTCAGGCCTGCTACATCTTTTTTAATTTCCCTCTCCAAGGTTTGACTGCCTGTTACTGGATCCATCCAGATGGTAAAGAATTACAAACAGTCGTTAACGGCTACATTTTATTTATTTATTTTACTTCACTTTTATTATTTTATTGTATTGGGTAAACATTTATTTTAACATTTTTTTATTGATATGCCTCACACCAGTTACATTTTTTTATGCTGCTTGCTAAAACTGTAATAAACAAAGTGTGGGGAGGAAAGTGGTACTTACAAACTACAGGGAAGCCTAGATTTCTTCATTTTAAGGTTGCATAAGGAGTTCAGAGAATTTGGGTTATACCTTGTGACTTCATTGAAAGCAGATCTCCTTGGGCAGAGTGGGGGAGGAGATGGGAGGAAGACAGCACCCCTGAATATGAAGAAGTAACCTAAACCCCGGCACTGGTTGCTTTTATTTATTTGAATGTAGCCCCAATCTTTAACAGCATACAAGTGAAGTGGTGTTATTCTTCTGAGTATAGTTCCTATCAAGAGGCAATTCCACACGGTAACCGCTAGTGTTCCCTTTAAGGTCACATAGTTGTGGTTGCTGAGGGTTTAAATTTAGAAAGCACATTTAGATTTCAACCTGTGTTTTGAACTCTGTGAACTGAAAATAAAATCCTTGCAGCTACAATTGTCTACACAGCTCCTTCTGCCTGCCATCCTTTCTCTTAAAGCCACATAGCCAAAGTTATGCAAATTGTTTTTTCCCTCATTGTACCAGGTTCAATTCTCAGTTGCTTACCCATCATTCCAGCAGACGTTTAAATGCCATCCACACCGCAGAGCGTCTGAACTAGGGTTATTGTACATTAAGGGGTGGGGGTGGGGTAGAAGCCCTAGCAATTGACTGGAAAGCAAGAAATATACAACACATGGAACATTTGCCTGCTCAGATTGCACGTTCAAAGATAACTTTACAATCCGATATGGCAGGAGTTATAAGCACCAAACATGTCCTAGCACTAATTCAGAAGTGAGCAACATCCCTACTTAGGGCACATAGCTGTACCTTGAGATATGGCTAAACTAACATCATGAAGTGATCTGCTACACTACTTACTCATTAAATTAAGGCTCTTTTTCGAGAAGCAATCTCCACCAAGCCCACCAAGAGAGCTTCCCTCCCCCCCCCCCTTGCATCACAGAACAGCATTGTATGTATGAGCATACAGGGGAAACAGCAATGCATATTCATATCCTGTTCCCTTTCAGGTCAAAAGGGAATTGTCGTTCACTTGCTGGTTGTGATAATGTACATGTGTATCTTTTTAAAGGAAATTTCAAGCTGTTTAGTGCTAGACAGAACGAGATTTTAATGAGAGCAGAAATATGCTCGCTGATGTCGAAACACTCAAGACAGCAATGACTCAGGCAATTTTAAGGTTTCCATGGAAAAATATGGAATTGGTTGCTTTTATGGTATTTAATTACAAGCTTCTGGGCCATTAGCTCATAAACATTGCCATAATTCTTCCGTCTGTACCTACCAAATTCTTTACGGCTTTCCTCTTCCTCTACAAAACATCGTCAGATGTTTAAACATCTTCATCAACAACAAAAACAGAAAATGCCATCTAATCCACTGTTCTCCAGTCCCAAGTCCCTGGATGTTTTTGGACTACAACTCTCATTATCCAGACCATCATCTCATTATCCAGACCACTGGTTAAACTGGCTGCGGATGATGGGAGTTGTATTGTTGTTGTTATATTATTTTCTTAAAATTTATTCATTGTTTACTACATCAAATGTATTGAGCAACTTAAAAATATAAAACTATATGCTTAAAAAAATTCTACAAAAAATAAAACAAAGTGCTCATCCTGAAATATTGTGAAAAGGAAAAAATCCTACACCACCTTATTAGAAAGAGTCTGGAGATGCAGGAAGTCCAAAGAAGGATGCTAGAAACACCAGAGCGATCATGTCCAGTGCTTTATTAGAAGTAGGCAAAAACTTACAGCAAAGTAGCCTAACAGCCCTCCTAACCTTCTCTTTCATAGATGCAGGATGGACACTACAGCTAGGAGAGGGGCTTTCCTGCACCCAGGCAAAACTACACAAATTCTTTATACAGTCTACATTAGCCACCTGACCCTGTAGATGGCAAATACCCAAAACATTAAGACAGTTTCTCTTCTCTGGGCTCTGAGTCTGAGCCCAGTATCCCAGGTTCACATATAAGAATGCCCTCAAAGCTAGGCCAATTAGCGTATATCAAAGCAAGCATATATACACATGTATGAGTTCATAGCCATAGCAACTTCCAATTAATTGAAGGGTTATCTTGAGTGCCAAGATGGCGTAAACACAGTTCTGGAACAAGGCAGCTTTGGTACGACACAACACTGGAGGTGAATTGATATGAGAGAGATGGGTAAAGGGGAGGAACACTTGTTTCGAGCAGAGTTGGGGAAATCTCTCTCCACCCCCACCCCCCACCCCAATCACTGTCTTCTTTCATTAGGCAGCAACCCCTCAAGTGAACAGACTCACAGCATGTCCACTAAAGCTAGTCAGTGTTATTTAATCAGTTTGTATGAATGGGATAAACAAAGCCTTAGGGCCTATTAGACTTTGATCAGATCAGTGTCCCCCCATTTCCACTACTTCCTTCCTGGCACGTTGTTGATGTCAGATTCTGGGCTTACAGATAAAAGTGCTCATGTAAGTGCATCTATGCTCAGGCAGTCAGTCCATCTGCCATCCAAGAGCTCTGTGAACACAAATCAGAAACCCTGTCTATACAGGAAATACCGTAGTCCCTACGTTACACTCCCATGTCATGGAACAAACATGGGTTTAAAGGCTTATTGGCAAACACAGTATTGTTATGAGTTTGCGGGTACCTAAATTCCTGGAATCAGGAAGAGCTTGATTAAATTCTAAGGCTACTAATTCTGGGAAACTGCCAGACCACTATATTCTCCAGATCCAGCAAAGTGTTAGAGGCCTTCTCGGTAGTAGCACCTGCCCTGTGGAATGCCCTCCCACCAGATGTCAAAGAGAACAACAACTACCAGACTTTTAGAAGACATCTTAAGGCAGCCCTGTTTAGGGAAGCTTTTAATATCTGATGAATTGTTGTAATTTAATATTGGGTTGGAAGCCGCCCAGAGTGGCTGGGGAGGCCCAGCCAGATGGGCGGGGTATAAATAAATAAATAAATAAATAAATAAATAAATAAATAAATTATTATTATTATTATTATTATTATTATTATTATTATTATTATTATTATTATTCAGTTAAGGCTTTGGGTGTTAAGCTGTGTGCTAGATATCTCTAACCCTTGGATCAACAATGTTAAAAGTTGTGTGTGCTGCCTGAGGCAATGTCTTCAGTGTGGGCTGGCACTGGTGTAATCAACTCAATATCTGTCATATGCCCCCTTTAAGAGAAGCAGCTATGATCCAGGAGGCCAGCTCCTGGACAGCTGACTCAGAGGTGTGGTTCGGCTGGCTAAGTTTGTTACTACTCTGTGCATAAAGTTTGATTTACCATTAACTGAGTTCGTAATGAGTTCTTACATAAACAGCAGAAGACAATAGGGTGGTGTTTCAATTATCTCTCATACAATCTCTGGAAATACAAAAGAAAAATATGTAATTGTCTTTTATTGGTCCTAGATTATGCTTTGTTTTCTGGCTTTCAGCGAGGACAGACAAAAGAAAGTATAGCACTTAGTTAATTGACGTAATTTGTTGTCATAAGATGCAGGGATGGTTGATGCTGTCAGCAAGCCCTGCCTGCCAAGGAACCAGCAGGAGCACACTTTAAGCTCCTGGCTGTTCCTTTGCAGCTGCATCTTCAACTGCCTAACACCTGATGTCACATATATGTGGGGCAGATGGGTGTGGTTGGCACATATATATGGCCCATGCATTACTAAAAGTTGTTAGGCTGCAGAATCAACACTTCCTCAATGTATCAATTATAATTCTTATATAATTTATTTTGAAAATTGATATACCACTTCATATTTCAAAGAAAATCTCTAAGCAGTTGACAGCATCCTGAACATATCACAAATAAAAGTCAAATACATAGAAATAAAGGGTGGAATTCAAGGTCACACCATGACAAATGTTCCACCTATGCAAGCATTTCAGCTTGTCAGGCAGAACGGCCCCCTCTCTACTCCCTCTTGGTGCTGTTCTGTGGGTCCTCTTGACCCCCTGCAAGAGCCAATTTCAGAAGCACAGAAAATGGGTATGCAGTGAAAGTCCCCTTGCTCAAGCCCACAGTAACAAAAATCAACATTATAGAGCAGCAGACCTAACAATTAGGTAAGATATCCTCTTAAAACGTCAGCATCAGCTAAAAAACTAACATATGAGGAATCATAATGTTAATAATATTTATTTATATCTGCGCTATTTTCAGAAGAAGTGATCAAGATTAATGGCGGAAATAATTGTTTCACCTGGATGTAAACCTTGTAAGATTACTAAAATGTCAAAACTGGATTGAAGAGAAATTTGAAGAAACTTCCGGTTAGGTGCCGGGTAATGGCGGACGGGAGCTGAGAAGCTCCGGTTCCCCGGTGGGCTATAGGGGTTCCCGTGCCTGCGCCACGGACCCCTTAAAACCACGGGAAGAGCGTCCCGTGGACTCCGGACTCGTGGGTCCCAGACGTGTCATCTCCGCTCCCGATCGACCCTCGTAAGGGGGGAGAACGGGTGAACGGAGCGCTGACACGGGACTGAAGAGTCGGCTGCCCCTGAGGAACGAAGCAGCGATTTCGCCTTTCCTGAGCATCTGGCACTTCCTAACTTGGACTACAGTAGAGACTCTGTAAGTAAACTTGCTTTTCTTGCTGGAATTAAGACTTTTGAAAACTTACAGAGAAACTTCAAAAGGAAGCCCGCTCCCTTTGAACTGCTGATAGAGCGAGGTAGCGGCAAGAGCGCTAAGCCGCGGCTAACGGGAAAAAGTCTTGCTAACTCTGCTGAACTTCGTAAAAGTGATTTTAAAGTTGCTTAAATTGTTTATAAAGACTTAAAACTGAGAATGGTAACTGAAGAAGACACTGCTTCACCCTCTGGATAGGATTCCGGGTCAGTAAGCAGGCAGCGTAATTTAGTTGCCATTTCCTACCCTTGGATTGTTATTTTTTGCAACTGTTTCCAGAGAGAGACTGAACAAACTTTTTTGTGGCTGTCTGCAGCCCAGGAAACATTGTGGACTTGGTGGATACACTATATAAAATTTTATTGTTGCCTTGGACTGTTGGAAATTAATTTCTTCTTGACTTTTGAGAGACTTTAGAACTTTAAACTTTAAGGATCTTTGCCTATTTTTTTGGAGGGCTAGAACTGGTTGAAACTGCCTGGGTTGCCTGGGACTTTTGGCTTTGCTCTGCTGCCTCTTTGTTATCTGGATAGAACTGCTGGCCACCTGGTGTTGACTTTTGGGACTGTTGGCTTTCTACTGTGAATGTCTGGGACAATTACTAAAACTGGTGTGACCTTGAGATTGCAGCTGCAAAGTGAACAAGATATGCAAGAAAGCACAAGAGCTAAAACACAACAAAGAAAGAGCTCCTTTTCTTTAACTACACAAGAACAAATGGCCCAGGCTATTGAGAAACTAACTTCAAGTATTGCAGAAATTACAGAAGGACTGAAAAAAGTTTCTGAGGATGTGAAACAGACACAATCCTCAGTAAACTCTGTTAATTCAACAGTAAACTCTGCAACGGAGAAATTACAAGCAGAAATAAAAGAATCCTCCCAAAGACTTGAAGTATCTATTGGTCAAATTGAGCAAAACGTGAGGAAAAACAGAGAAGAAATTAATAAAGTTGCTCAGGAAGTAACTGTCTTAAAAAAGGAGACAGAGGAAATTAAGGTAGTAAAGGAGAAAATTCGGACAGTGGAGCAGAAGTTAGATAATATTGACCTGGAGAACATAGAAAAAATTGGATCCAGGCAGAGAAGTGTGGAAGAGTCTCTCGCGTTTCTGCAACTACAACAGAGGGAAGGAAATATCCGTCTCAGGGCCTTACCAGAATTGGAGGAAGGAAGCCTAAAGGACTATATCGTAACTCAATTTTCAACATTTTGGCATCTGAAAGAAGAAGACGTCTCAGCACTCATAGTGAAGGCCTTCAGATTTGGCACAAAAGGAAAGAAAAGCTCCAAGACGGTGAGTGACTGTCTTATTGTGCTGAATAACAGATACCAAAGAGATTACATCTTGGACCTGCACTACAAGAACAATCTAGTGGTACAGCAGAACAGAGTTGTGCTTTTTAAAGACATCCCCAAATTTTTCCTGGATAAAAGAGCATCCTATAACGACCTAACAACTGAGCTAAGAAGAAGAAATATATCCTTTAGCTGGGAATTTCCAGAAGGACTGACTTTTATGTTCAAAGAAAAAAGAATCAGGATAAGATCTCCGGCTGATAAGCAAAAGTTTCTAGACAAACATTTGGAAGACTTCAAGGGTTCTGCTTTGGACCCAGCGCATATGTACCGATTACCTGGGGTGTTTCCACCTCCAGGGATACCAGGAGAGCTTCCACCACCAGGAACAGGAGACCCAAGAGATTCAGAAAAAGATAAGAAAGACCTAGCTACAGGAGGATCAGATTAAGGACTCAAAATGGCTCTAAAATTGATGACATGGAATGTTCGGGGATTAAACCAGAGACCAAAGAGACACAGAGTGTTTCATAGTTTGGAAAAAAAGAATCTAGACATAATATGTCTACAGGAGACCCATGTGGTTCGACGACATAGAAGAATTTTACAAAACAAAAAACTAGGCCAAGAATTTATATCATCGGATAAAGTCAAGAAGAGAGGAGTGGTAATATACGCAAAAGAGAAATACAGCCCAAGACAGCTATTTAAAGATGAAGAAGGGAGGTACATTGCAATTGAAATTAAAGCACAAGGCGAAAAATTCCTGATTCTGGGACTTTATGCACCCAATGATAGTAAGTCAATTTTTTATAAAAAGATCCATGATTTGCTGTTGGAATATTTGGACTACAAAATAATATGCCTTGGAGATTTTAATGGGGCAGTTTCCACATTAATGGATAGATCCCAGAGGACTAAATTAACAAACGAAGGGAAACTGCCAAAGACTTTTTTCGAAATGGTTGACAATTTAAATTTGGTGGATGCTTGGAGGCTAAGAAATCCTATGGAAACAGAGGCAACTTTTTTTAGTGAACCTCAGCAGTCATGGTCGAGAATAGATTACATTTGGATATCGAATGAATTGACACCGAAATTATGTAAAGCAGAAATTGGCCCTAAAACATATTCAGACCATAATCCTGTACAAGCAAATCTAAAACTAATTTCCAAGGACTCTTTTAGATGGAGAATGGATGATACCCTGATGAGAGATACCAAGCTAGTAGAAAGGGCAGAAAAAAGATGAAGGAGTATTTCCAATTTAATTTAAATTCGGAGGTGGAAAAGAGGACTGTTTGGGATGCAAGCAAGGCAGTAATGAGAGGGTTCCTGATAAGTGAAAAGGCAAAAAAGAAGAGACAACAAAACGCAGAAATGGAAAGACTTTTGAAATTAATCCAAGGGAAAGAGAAAGAATTAAGAGGACACCCTAAGAACCAAAAAATACAAAAAGAAATAAAATACTTGCAATCCCAATACGCTAAAATCATAAATCAAGATATTGAATGGAAGATCAAAATGATGAAACAGAGATCCTTCGAGTCAGCAAATAAATGTGGAAAACTACTAGCTTGGCAATTAAAGAAAAGACAAAAAGCAAATATCATCAACAACTTGGTAGTAAATGGAAAGATGGTGGAGAATCCAGAGGAAATTAGATGGCATTTTCAAAGGTTTTACAAACAACTGTACAAGGAGGAGAAGATAGATGAAATAGAGATTGACCAATTCCTGGAGAAAAATGGATTGCAGAAAGTCCCAGAAGATAAATCAAGAATACTCAACCATCCTATTTCGACACAAGAGATTGAAGAAGCAATTAATAATATGCAGATAGGAAAGGCCCCAGGACCAGATGGTCTGACTGCAAAATTTTACAAATGTTTGAAAGATTGGCTATCACAGCCTTTAAAAGAAGTTTGCAACAAGATACTAGAAGGAGATAGGGCACCAGAGACATGGAAAGAGGCCTATATCACACTGATTCCGAAACCAGATACAGATAAGACTAATATGAAAAATTACCGTCCAATTTCTTTGTTAAACGTGGACTATAAGATTTTTGCGAATGTCATGGCTACAAGATTAAAAAGAGTGCTTAAGGAATATATACACAAAGATCAAGCAGGTTTTTTACCAGGTAGACAACTAAACAACAATACTAGAATTGTCGTGGACATTTTAGAGAAACTGGAAAAAAAACATAAATATAGACGCAGCACTGATGTTTATAGATGCAGAAAAAGCCTTTGACAATATTTCTTGGACATTTATGAAGAAAAACCTGGAAAGAATGGCAGTTGGACAACGATTTTTGAACGGCATCAATGCCATTTATACAGAACAAAAAGCAAAAATTATAATCAACAGTGTGATATCGGAGGAGATTAGAGTGGAAAAAGGAACAAGACAAGGGTGCCCTATCTCCCCTTTATTATTCATTACGGTCCTGGAGGTTCTTCTAAATATGTTACGAAAAGAGAACCAGATCAAAGGAATAAGGGTGGGAGAGAAGGAATACAAGGTACGTGCCTTTGCGGATGACTTAATGTTATCCCTACAAGACCCTGAAAGTAGTGTCCCCAAAGCATTGGAATTAATTGAGAAGTATGGGCAGGTAGCCGGCTTCAAACTTAACAAACAGAAGACCAAAGTGTTGACCAAAAATATGAAAACAGAACAAATACAAGAGCTACAAGAATAATTGTTTCACCTGGATGTAAACCTTGTAAGATTACTAAAATGTCAAAACTGGATTGAAGAGAAATTTGAAGAAGCAGAAGAACAACATACCAACATACTGTTACAGATTGGGAGGCTGACTCCCTAAACCCTAGATATTAATAAATGGTAGGGTTTTTTGGAATGTGAAGGGAGAAATACAAACGGCAGAACAATTCCTGAGTTAGCCTATACAAAATGACCTGGCCAAGGTAGGACCATTTGGAACAATACAGGGCCACTGAGGGCCATTGGCAATGCAAGAAAACTGTCCTCCCTACTTGCCCTGAGGTGTGAACAGAGACTGGGGATTTGGAAGGTTGCCAGGGTAACTGGGTGTGAGGTGACAGGAAAAGAAAAGAGAGGGAAAAGATGGAGAACTATCTTTTGGCAGTCTGCCTGGAAAGATGCTTTGGACTCCAGGCTGCACTGCTGTGAGGAACAAGCCCCTCTTGAAATAACCATGCTGTAAGTTTTGGACTCCCTCCATGAAGACTGATGGTGTAAATAGGTGAACAAACCATATTTCTTAAAGCTACAAAGGAGCACAAAGCCTGAGTGAGTGCCTGGAACCCCCTGGAATCTTGCTAAATTTCTAAACTGCCAAAGGCAGATGGAAGAGAAATGTGAAGAAACAGAAGAGGGAGTGCATCAACATACTTTCAGATAAGACCAAGCCTCAACAGACCCTTCATTTTGGCTGCTATATATTTTGCAATGCATATGCCAATCACTGGAAATCCTTTGGGCTTCACTGTAGATGAAGAGGAATTGAACAGGCAGAAAATGTATAATCAGAGCCGACAGTTTTTAATTATACCACAGATTAATGAAAATGTACAGTGGTGCCTCGCTAGACGAAAATAATTCGTTCTGCGAGTGCTGTCGTATAGCGAATTTTTCGTCTTGCGAAGCACCAACGAGAGAATAGCGGTTTGACGAAAAAAAGAAAAAAAAAATCGGAAATTTTTTCGTCTTGCGAGGCAAGCCCATTGAAAAATTCGTCTTGCGAGACAGCCTTCCGCTAGCGAATGCCTTTCGTCTAGCGAGTTTTTCGTCTAGCGAGGCATTCGTCTAGCGGGGTACCACTGTATTCCATTTATCAACAACAACAACAACAACAACAACAACAACAACAACAACAAAAGACAACCCACAGCTACAGGAATGGTCTACCCTTTACTCAGCTGCATTCTCTTTTCACAGTGATACGGATATATTCTGATCCAACTGCATAGTCCATATTTTGAAAGACAGCACACAGTGCCATTGCTTCAGCATCTGGTCTTCAAGAAAGAGCTTGTCAAGAAGTAGATTGTATGCATAGTTAACAAAAACCACCCAATTTTTCATAGTATCAATGACACAGTTGTATAGACTTGTGCCCCAATTTTATTTTATTTACTTATTTTTGCTCTTAAGGGGACTGCCTTCATTACTGCTCCAAAAATGCAAGGCTTGCAGTCTCTTTATTCCCTTAAAACTGCTGTCAAATCACAAGCAAAACCCATATTCCCACCCCAGAGTGCTATTGATTGCCAGAAGTGTTTTTCAATGTTGAATAATAATGTGATGTACACAGAACTCCAAGTGGCTAGCAAAACAATGTGCATGGTCCCAGTGACGTTTCATCATTGGTCTCACCAGTCCCGCTTCGAGCAGGACACCCCGGATTTACAGAAGCCACCCTGGCTTCTGTTTGAAATCCCAGATATCCTGCTTCCACTGCCTTGCCGCCGCCACCTCCATGACGGCTGTGGCGGCCTCCACCACAGCCTCCACCTCTGTGACTGCCGCCACAGCCGCCACACTCCTGGATGTAGGTGCACCACATCTATAGGCCAGCCTTTGCTAATCTGATGCCATCCAGATGTTGTTGCACTACAACTCCCTTCAACCCCAGCCCACAGGGTGACCTGGGGATGATGGGAGTTGTAGTCAACAAAATCTGAAGTTGCACCAGGTTATCAAATGTTGCCACAGGCCAAGCCTAGCTACATGAAAAGCAAACAGATAACAATCTATCATGGTTAGACCAGACATGGCTCAATGCAACGATCAGAAACTCTAGCCAAAGAACAAATACCGGTAACTGTGAAACTATTTCTATGAGCTCGAGGAAGTCTCAGATTTGCTATTCTCTAACAGCAACCCTCAGCCATCTGGCAAACTGCTTTTCACTGATGGCATGGGAATCAGGTGTTCAAAGCAAAAAGTAAAAAAAAAAAATCTGCTGGGTTAGCATGAGTTGCTTCTAAGATCCTGGCTCTTGTAACTTAGCATTACTCTGCAGCTATAGGGTAAACTTATTTTTGTGATTTGTAATAGAACTGCAAGAAAAAATAGTGTTATATACATTCAATATTCTTCACATCTTTTACTTTTGATCCCCTCCCCCCCCCCCGCAAAGCAGACGAACAATATAATAAATCTGCAGGAGGTGGATTCCTTATATATTGTACTTTATGTTACAATATAGGCTCAAAGTGCTGGGTTAATCTGTTCACTTTTTTTTTAATAACAGCACATTGGTTATGTTGTGCATTTGAAAAACAACCTACCTATATCTATATTTGTTCCAATTCTTTTCATATCTCTTTGGAACCATCAAACCACAAACTACAGTTCTGTTCATCTTTAATGTCTAGCATATAAAAGGAAAAGGTGCAAAAGATAAAAGCATTGTGGATGGGAACACATTTTAGTAATACCCTGAGACTATTTTTAAATGTGCTTGCCATACTCATAACTCTAGAGAAAATGAATCTCCTGTCTTTTGTGTTACAAAGAATGATAAAATGCTAACAAAAGGTTAAGATAATATGTCATTCAAAAGAAAAGAGAGGGGGGGACCCCAAGAACTAGAAGACAGCTACAATTCCACTGGAAGATTTTTCACAACATGCTGACCCTACAACAATCACAGAGATGAAAACAGTGGCGCACTTGTGTCACCCCTATTCTGGGAGGCAGGGAAGAAATGCCAGGAACTGTTCTCAAAGAGGGTGCTCACAGTGAAAGGTTGAAATTGTTGCATTTTGCAAATGGGTGGAGGTGAAGGACTGGGTCTGTAGAGCGAGCTGTACACCTGAGTCCATGCTGAGTGCCTTATTAAGGTTTCTGACCACAGAGGAGCTGCAGCTGAGAGCTTTGACACCAGCAGCACCACATGCCATTAGAAATAGCTGAATGTGCGAAGCCGCATTGTGTGAAATAGCAGGCCATGCCCTGCATCAATGCCTTATTTTTCAAATGCATATATTCCTATGTAAGTACACTAGAGACAATAATATGTATTCTGCCTCACACATTTCACTGCCACAGTCTTGGGAAAGGGGCAGGATTCTGAACGACAAGAGCATGAGCAAATCACACGAGCCACAGTTCAAATATGACGTCATCAAAAGACAAGAATAGGAACAATCATTTCCTAAGGACAGGGGATAGGAAACAGGAACCTCACTGTCGGCAGCAGATTCAGAGAGGGCTGCTCTCTCATTCTGATGGGAAAGTTGCAATTTGGTCAAGCTGTGCTCCAATAAAACACAGAGACCCAGAGAGGCTGAAACAGACATGAAGTGAGAGCTCCGTGATCTAACTTCTCCCTCCCCCACTAGAAAGCACCAATGGTGGGCTCCAAGTATGATCCAAGCAGCAGGACTGGTGGAGAGGGAATTAAACCTTTTCCCCACTGCACTCACATGGATCATTTTCCAAATTTAAATCAGCTCAGTGCTACTGAAACTACTGCAGAAGGAGGTTATGCCAGCATAAACAACACCAAAAGCAGAGGTCATCAGTGAACTGTGCCTAGTACACAAAGTGAGTTGCAGTAAAATAGATGGAATAAACTCTGTATCAGCTTCACAGAATCAGTCCCAGTGATGTGTGATGAAAAATTATCTACAATTATAATTAACTTTAAACAAAGATTAGGATTATTTATGCAGCATTTTCATTTTGTAATCCACTGTTTATCATTATGTCACTCATTATCCAGCTACACCACATATGAGAGCCAAAACAAGTCTTCACACCAAATAAAAAATCTGACAGTGCAAATTAAATTTCAGAATGAAAATTAAAAATTGTGAATTCCATAAAGGTTGCTTGTGATATTTTCCTTTGAGGGAAACGGGTAAAAATCTCAAATTCTACTACGTCTTTTTGATGAACCTTAAGATGATGTTAAGTTTCAACCAGTTGGCCAGATTAAAAGAATGTGGTACCTCAATTTTACCCAACATTTCCAAAATTCAACAGCATCCATACAACAGGATGTGATAACGGGGGCAAGAATTCACAGTATAATTAAAATAAGAATGTGTACAGTGTGGGTAGCAATGCCTTTATCGTACCACTCTCAAGCCTCTTTAAAACTATTGTCCGTCTGCAGGAAGATAGAAGGAAAGCGAGTGATGAATGTTAGATTCTAAAGATATACACTTAGGGATTCCCAGTGTGCCAAAACCAGATGGAGGAGAGAAAACACAACCTCGTGCTGTTCATAACACTGTCCATCCAAGCAGAGAGGTTCACTGGAGAGACAAGATTCAGTTATCCCTCGCAGAAGAGCTACAGATCTTGAAAATCTCTCTGATTCTCTCTCAGACATGCATTTCATCCTCTTCACTCCAGAGCTGCAAATGAGAACTACCGGTATCTGTGCATTCTATTTTTAAAGATTCATAAACCACTCACATTATAAAATATATAAAAATTGAAGAAAAGAAAAGATAGCTCAATGTTTGGGTCACTGCTAGATGTGGGTCTGGAACACCTCTTCCAAGCCACGAGGCAAGCATATAACAGCAACCTCACAGTCAGAGACACCAAGTTCCACGGGAGATTGGGGGTCTTGTCATGTGTGCATGACATCACTCATACAACACACCCGTGTAATATTACACACGTTGGGAGGCCCGGAGAGGCCCACTGCAACTGCGGGGAGGCCCAACGAGGCTCACTACCACTGCAGAGAGGCCCAGCAGGGCTCTCCGCCTCCACAGGGAGGCCTGGTGGGGGCCCATCCCCGTCCCCACATATTTTGAGGGGGCTGCCCACAGAGTTGGTATGCTCACAGTGAAATATCTGAACCGCATGCAGCTGCCTCCTGACCTAAGGTGACTGTCAGGACTACAAGTGACAACTCAGCAAAGAGGTTCCAGAACACGAATGACGGACAGCCACCCAGACTAGCCACTACAGCTATCTTGACCGCAGCTGAGCCTTGCTTGAACAATAAGGTTTAGCCTTCTGTTTAGGAGCAATGTAGGAAGCTGCTTTATACTGTGTCAGACTGTTGGTCCATCTAACTCAGTATTGTCTACACTGACGGGCAGCAGCTCCCTGGGATTTCAGAAAGGGAAAATTCCCAGCTCTACCTGGAGACACTGAGAATTGAATCTGGGACTTTCTGCATGCAAAGCAGATGATCTGCCCAAGCTTCTGTTCTTGCTCTTCAGCTTGTTCTCTGGTTCTGCCTTTGATTTGCTCTCTGATTCTGATTCCTTACTAGTCTGGACTCCCAGTTCCCATGGCTGAGCCCTGACATTCAGTAGCCATAATGCACTGAAGGAAGCAAGGAGAAATGCAGTCAGCAGAAAATGTAATCTGCGCTGAGAAGAATCTCACATTGTCCATTAAATTAGCAAACCAAAATTGGAGCTGGCATGTTAAAGATGCCTAGCATCTTACAAATTCCAGAGGGATTGCCATGTTAGTGTCTTGCTACAAAAAGAACGAAGTCTCACAGCTCCTTGCTGACTTATAGGGGCAGGTTTGTGTCCATGAAAGCTCCCGCCAAAATAAATCTGTTAGTCTTAAAGGTGCGACAAGACTCTTACTATCTATGGATTTGGGCTGTCTCTGATGAAAAGGATTCTAATTGTTCTATTATCTGATTACTAAGAATTGTTCAGTTCTCAGATCCTCAGTTAGTCTTAAAGATGCCACGGGACTTGCTTGGCATGTTACAAATTGACAGAGACAATGGGTTGGATCCAAACAAAGGTTGCAGTTGTAAGCCCACTTACCTGGGAGTAAGCATCACTGAATTCAATATGAGTTACTTCTGAGTAGACATGCTCAGGCTTGCACTATAAATCAGTTGAAGTTGGTTCACATTGAAATTAATGGAATTTAAATTAGTCACCATGGCAAATTTATCCTACAAAATCCAAAAAAATGCATGAGGTCCACCTCCTTGCTAGGCAATACTATACAATGGTCCCTGCTAGGTAATATTATACAATTTGGCTCCAATTTACTCTTTTTACCTAATGTGCCACTCCAAATTAATCCATGGCTTTGCTAAATTAAAGAATGTCATGTTTCTTTTTACTTCTGCTCTCTGCCTAGCACTCCAGTGACTATGACGTTCGACTGAAGTCACTGTCTTTCATAAGAGATTTCACTTTACATTGATTTAGGAGGGGGAAGTGTTACATTCTGTAAATGAACTGCTTTTGAGCTTGCTGACACTTTAAAGACACTACAGTTCTCTCCCTCCCCCCCATTGCAGAACATCCCAATCTAAATGAATCCTTTTGGGAAAGCAGTGCACTGCACACATCAGCAATCTCACAAGATTAATTGTAAAGACTGATTAGACAGACAAGTTTTATATCTCTTCCATTATTCTAATAATGAATAATTTACTATTGTTCCAACAAAATACCAAATGCAATCAAGTTAAACGCTGAAGATGGGAGCAAAAACAGCCGTTTCATTCTTTGATTGCATATGCTTGAGAAGCTTACGGTTCCTCCATATGGAGGGGAAGTGCAAACAAGTTGGTTCTCCTCTCTCCACACTTGTTTAGAACATCCAAGGCTGAGCATGTGTGTGTCTCTGCTACTAAGGAACCATATGTTCCAGGGTCTGAAAAAGTAATACCACTCCCCATGGGGAAATATATATGGACTTGGATTCTAACAGTCTAAACAAATGTGTAAAGCAAAAGCCAATTTCACTGCCTTTCTAGCCAAACAGTTCATCACATGGTAGTACCATTTCTGGACTCTACTTGCACGAGTAATCTCTCCCTACCCCCAAAGATCTTGCTTATATAAAACTAGTATGCCACAGAGAAGGCGAAACTAAACCCTTCTCATTGGTATCTATTTGTTAAACATAAGGACAATGTTTTATACATGGAAGCATTCGGTCATCTCTATAACTAAACTAAATGGTCCAGAGTTTGGGGGGGGGGGGTTGACGACCCATTACTATTTCCGCAGCAGCAAGTGTCGCTATTTTCAGCATCCCAAAACCACCCTATCAGCACAAGAGGGGGTATTTTTAGCTCCTGAGAAGTCTTCTTACCCTCTGTGCCAATTGGAGCTAATCAGAGTGAGGGTTGGCTCCTAGGGTTACTCTGGAGTAAGTGCACAAGATGAACACCGAGGAGCAGCTATTCTGTATACTCCAAAACTAAGCATTTGGTAACTCTTCTTCATAATGAGCACTTTACTGAGAGAACCTATAACTTATTCTTACTCTTTCTCCAGTTATTTAGAATGCCAGAATCCACTCACAGTGCCAGACCTGCTGGATCAGCACCAACTAAGTATGTAAACTGCAGCAATTCCCAGTGCTGAATTGACAATCCCCTACCTGCTTTAAATTCTATCATGGTTCCCCATGCCTGTATAAAGCTTTCTTGATTTCTGGCCAAGAAATCTGACAGATCAGATCAGTCAAGGATGCAACTGCAGCCAAGATTTGGGCCTTCCAAGAAAACTGTGCTACCAGCACCTTACAAATAGAATCACTGATTGTTTATAAGGAGCATTCCAGAAAATCTTTACATTAGTCTCCAGAGTGGCAAATTCCCAGTTAGAAGTTTCATTTGTATTCTTGGCAGCACACATTCATTTTTAGTGCCAAGGATAAAACAAATCATTTCCCATCTATCTCTCACCATCTACCACTCACTGCAGCCTTTACAATTTTAGTGATCTATTATAATCTATCCATCTTTCTAGCTTGCAATTAAAACCGCATCATATTTATCTCAATTATTGTTTGGTTAATTCCTCTGAAGACCTGTGCAATCTGATGTTCACTGCTAAAACGACTGCTCTCAATTTCCCCCCTGGTCTTTTTATTTTTACCTACAGTGGGATCACACACGCAAATTCATCAGTTGACTGTTTGCAATGTGATGGGGGTCACCACAGATACAAGACTACAGAGGGAATTTTGGTATCACCTCAGACACAGTGTTTTTCAACAGAAATGCTCTACAGACGCAACTGCTAATCTTCAAGTGTACAGAAAGTCTAAATGAATTAATTGCTTTGTTCAAGTAACTGCTCACATAAATGCCTTATGCAACAACAGAAAAAGAAACCAGGAAAAACCCAGCAGCTGCTTCTGTGAGTAAGGCTTTCTGCATCTCCAGAATTGTAGTGCTTGCACAGGCAATTATTTGTGCAAATGAACCAGCTGAAAGAACTCCTGACCTTATTCTTATCCAATGATGGTTAATTGCGTTTACATTTTTCTAAAATTGTGCATGTGGTGTTTTTGTAATATTTGGTTTATATACAAAAATATAAAGAAAACATAAGTGGTGGTAGTCTCTGTGTGTGCTCTGATCAGATCCACAACCCCATATCAGAAGTCCAGCAACAAACATATTGTCATTGCAATATATTTCTAGCCTTCAACTAGCTCTCCATCCTTCTTTTTCTCCTTCTGTTTCAAACTGTCCCTTTCACTCCAACACCTTTCTCCCCCCCCCCATACACACACAACACACACACCTCTTCATTAGTTCTCTTGTTTCAGCTGGAGGGAAAGTGTCGTGTTATTTTCTTTAAGCTGTGATGGGTTTTCCCTTCTAAACATGAGAGATCTTGGCATATGTCCCAACCATTAGATCCCATTAAAGAAACATCTACCAGTTGTTTTGGTCCATTAACAAGCAATCTCCGAATAATAAAAAAGGTAGCACAGCCACTGCAACAATACTCTCAATTAATGAAAATGAAAACCACAATTACAAAGGCGAGGCACAATTTAGCACCCACTGATATGTATAAATGAGTAAATGTGTGTCCATTTTCCCATTAAGTATACTACACACATCCCTACCTCCCTTGACAAAGCCCTTCCAAAAGTTATTATGAGTCAATTTACATGGTCAATCTACACTTGAGGGCAGAACTAAACTTGGTACCAGTGGAGATGGCATTTCCATATCAAGTTCTCACACCTGATTCTTCAGGGGGACTACTATCTCATTCAAAACACACTAGATCCTAATTCCTAAACCAATCTCCTTCCTGATTAGGAACACCTCTGCCTTACCTGGATTAAGCCTTAATTTGTTAGCTCTCAGGTAGTCCATTTCTGCCTCCAGGCACTGGTTCAGAACATCTACAGTTTCCTTAGAACAAATCTCTGGAAAACCTCTCCCAACAGTTCCATGTTAAAGTTTAAGAACATGTCCCATCACCTTCTGGAACCCCCAAGGAAAGATTGGAATGCTTGTAAGACCATCCTTTCCAGTTGGTCCAGAGGAATATTATGGCCAATAGCACTGAACACCACTAAGAGGTCCAGCAGAACCATCAGGGATGTACCCCAACCCCCAGTTCAACTCCTGGTGTAGGTCACCAACTGTCATTACCCCACACTATGTGCTCCAGCACTTCCACAACCAGGTAATGTTAGATTTTATCTGGTTCTGCTCTCTTTTTTCAGATTTTCATCAGATTGGAAAAATCCAGGTTTACTGTTCAAAAACTACAGGATGCCACTAGGAAGGAGAAAACATCATGTGGACCTTATAAATGAAAAGGGGATGCAAACAGCTGCAAGTATGGATTAAACTCTGTGTCAGGAAGCTGTTTTTAACCTTTGTTGGAGCATGTTGCTCACTTAGAGCTGTCCATGGTCCTGCAAATTCTGACCTGCCTTGCTGCTTTGTTCTGCAGGTTCTAGCATCAAAGCTGAACATGGCACCAGCCAAGATGACCAAAGCTCTTCCAGACTTCATGATAGATTGAAATGGGACTAATCTGCTTCATCCAAGAACTCCTGAAACTGAAATGCTACTATGGGCTCAAGAACCATGCTCAATTATGGCAAATTTGAGACTGGTCAGAAATGATCCAACACAGAGAGTAGGCTTTTTCAACAAAGGGCTCACAATAGGATCCTGCCCATTCCACCAGGCCTACTGTGGCTGCTTTAATCAGTCAGGATGGACAAGGATGTTGTCCACAACCTCAGCATGTAAATAAAAGTATTACAACTGAAACAAGCTTACTATTTCCATGCATTTATTTTACACTCCATCATAGCTGTAAGGAAACAATAAATGGAAGTGGGAGTGAGAGATATGTCATGTTGAGTATATTAATATTTCCAATAGGTCTGTTTTATTATGGCGAAACAAACATTCCAGGTTCTAATGTTTGTTAAGTGAAGCACTTAAATCCTGCTACAAAGAGATGAACTGTCAGAGAAAAACAATGAGGATTCTGCTATCTTCCATTTTGAACAAAGCAGTGAGGTTTCGAACTGTTGTTCAGCATGATCAGCTACTTGATAGCCTTGGAAGTCCCAGTAGGAGGAGTTGCTCTTTGATTTATTGTGGTTCTTCTAGTGCCAAGTTACTGCAAAGAAGCAAGGTCAATGTGCAAAATTATTGAACTAATGCTCTCTACAAATATGCTGCAATCCTGTGCTACTTCATTTATTTTCCTGGTGAGTTTTCTGAGCCATAAACTACCAAGGTGGGCTACCAAATGGGTCAGTAGAGGATATCTCCTCTCACGCTATAATGTATGTTGCATGCTCAACCTGACAGCAAGCACACAAATGCTTGGATCAGGACTATGTAGCTTGATTCTTTCCCACTATTTAAGACAAAGTAGGGAACTTTTTTTTCAGCCTATGAGGGCAACCTTGTGGACAACCTTTCAGGTGCGGCTAGAATCAAAAGGGGGACCAGAGACAAAAGTGGGCAAAGCCACAGATGCCACTCCTTATTTTTGTATTTTAGGATACATTCCAGTCACACAAGTCAGGGGTTTCAACACACACACACACACACACACACACACACCAGCCCTCCCCCCCAATCCTCCATTTTAGGCAGGCAATAGACATTATCACAATTCAATGGAACACTCCACACAAGCAAAAGTGGTTGAGGGTGCAGAGCAGGACCATTGAGATGTGTGGCCTAAGGAGGAATGTTGTGCTGAGAACATCTCAAGGGCCAAACAGCTCAGACCTTGAGCATTCCCCATCCCTGGGTTAAGAGAAAGTAGAAATCTGAGAAGAAAGAACATCCATTCCCGCATTTAACCAACCTGTTCCATGGCTTAATATTGCCATTTAATGGGCGTATGGTGAAAAACAATCCTAGAGTTTTTGAGCTTGGTCAAGCATGAAGAAAAGAAGTCACTACTTCACAAGCTCTGGAGCAGGTAGTGCAGGCCTCCTGTTTGAACTCTTCCAGAAACCACAGGATATCTTCCAACCAATAAGTCCACTCTAGTGTGGGTATCACCAAAGAAAGAGGAAATGTATCACCCACCCCAAAAAGAGGAAAAAATGAATGCATAAAATTTGCATATGCTAATTTATATGTAGATATTTAAACTTAGAAATAGTAGGAATACTATCAACTCACCATTAAAGGGGAAGAATGTGACCTCTGTGCCAGCTTAGTTTGCTGTCCAGGTGATGGGCAACGTCAAGGCCCATCCCTCTCCTCCCTTCTTGTGGCTCATTATCCTTAAACTAAGCTTGAACCAAATAAGAGATCCCTTCAAATAGAAGATGGTCCTCTGATACCTCGTTAAACAGAGAACACTCCTTTATAAAGTAGGACACGTGACCACACTGGTCGGTCCCCATTCCCACCAATTCCTACTTCTCAGAGAGTTTGGTACCTGCCTTGATCCTGGAGCTTCTCCACACCAACCTCAATCTGTGGTTCTGACTCTCAGCTGCCTGCCCTGCACCTTGCCACACCTGACGTATATCTCCACATGCTCCAAACTAAAAAGGAGGGTGTCAAATTGCCCCTCTGGTAGCAGAGGCCCTTCCTTACCAACCTCAGTCTACCCTCAGTTGGGCCACACTTGCCTGCCTTCTTTCTTCAAACCAATAAGGCAAAGGTTCTGGCTCTACATACCATTTGCCTACCACTCCCAATGGGCACTGCTTTCTGGTGTCACTGGACATCTTGCGCCAGGAGGACTGCAAGTGTTTTAACTTAAGAGTGCCCTCAGTGCTCTCTTATGACCAGTTGCCTCAGTGATGTGAAAACCAGATGGAGCCCTACACTAGTCAATGTTAAAATGTTCCATGGGAATACAGATTGCTTTAATCCAAAACAACCTGTGTATGCATGGACTAGAACTCTGGAGAGGAAAACATTTGTGACCACACAGCAAAACATACATAAGCAGTGTAGAAACTGTGTTTTGCTTTCAAGAATTCAGAGCCATTGCAGGGTGGGGCAAGCCTACAGCCATTCACAGCTTAACCATCAGGAATCATAGATCCTAAAAACAGTAACAGTTCATCAAGTGTGATATCTTTCCAATAATGCAATCTTACATAAGAGAGCAATGAAAATAATCCATTGAAGATAATTGAGACATTTATTTAAGCAAGGAAAGCAGGCATGAAATGTCAATATTTTAGCTGAGAATGAGGGTTTTTTGTGTGAAACATGACTGAAGCAGGCTTGGGAATTGATTAAATATAGATCCTTGATCCTTCGAGTATATTTCCTTCTCCTTTTTTCAAGAACAAGTTGACAATAAGTCAAAACGAATACCATTAAAATCCACTTTGGCAATATATGGGGTGAGAGTGGGGTAGCCTTATCCTCCCTGTTTACTGGTGTGGTATTGCATTGGCACTTATCAAGCTGTAGCTCCTGCGCCCCAAAAAATAGTCTGCTCCAGAGGGTGGGTGGGGGGGACAGCCAGAAAAGATTTCAGGGGTATATACCAAGTGTGGGGGAGAGGGGGAGAAAGGAAGCCCCACAGCACAGGTGGAAGTCATTGTATTAAAAGAAGACCTCCAAGGTAGAATTCTATGAAATGCTACCAAGCGCAGGGCCAGCTAGACAGGGATGTTTCCAGGTGGTGATGTCGGGAAGAGGGCTTTGGATTTGTTAGGCATTGGGGAACATTCTGGGTCAAGCTGTGCCTGTGCAAAATGAGTAAAGGTTACAGCATTTGGGGCATTTAAATTTAGAGAAAATGTGAATAAGATATTATATTACGGAAGTGTATAAAACTATGCATTGCATGGACAAACTGGATAAAGAACAGTTTTTCTCCCTCTCTCATAGCACCACCTTGAGATTCTTAGAAGATAAAGGTGGTATATAATTGTAATAAACAAAAATAACATTAGAACTCATGGGACACTCAATGAAACTGAATGCTACATGATTCAAAACACATGATTCTTCACACAGTGCATTATTAAACTATGGAACTCTCTCACACAAGAGGCAATGATGGCCACCAACTGGGACAGTTTTATAGAAGACTAGATTAAATTCATGGAAGTGAGGGCTATCCATGGCTACTAGCCATGATGGCTATGCTCTGCCTCCATGATCAGAATCAGTATGTTTCCAGTTGCTGGAAATTATGGGAG
This sequence comes from Lacerta agilis, assembly GCF_009819535.1. Classification (NCBI taxonomy): domain Eukaryota; kingdom Metazoa; phylum Chordata; class Lepidosauria; order Squamata; family Lacertidae; genus Lacerta; species Lacerta agilis. The sequence goes on from NC_046322.1 coordinate 23,393,457, forward strand.
GGGAGAGTGCTCTTGCACTCAGGTTTTGCTTGCAGGCTCCCCTTAGGCATCTCCCGTAGGCATTCACTCAGTATTAATGTTCAGGATAAATTTAAAAGCATTGCTGTTTCCCCAGGCATTTGATGGTTGAAAGTTCTGTCCCTGGCAACCTTGCAATTAGCAGTTTGATAGTAGATTATAAATATATAGTGGGATATAAATGTGATTGATTGATTGATTGATTGATTGATTATATTTGTTTGGCCACTGTGAAAACAGGATAAACAGGAAAAGGAAACCTGCCTTCTTGACTTCTCAAATGGCTCGAGCAGCAAAGATTCCAGTACTATGGCTCCTTCATAGCTCCAATTTCAGCATTTGTGAAAAACTGAAATACTGTTTTCATTCGGTGACACCATTGCTAAAATGAGATTTCGAAAGGTCCAGTTGCCAGGAATCATATGTTATTTATTTGCTCTGCAAAATCCCTGGCACATTTTTTTAGAGTGTTGCATAAATAAAAGGAAAGTGAGTCATATTAAGGATAGCATTGTAAAGCTTTACACATTTCATGCTACAGACAGTTTGCTTACAAACTGTCTCAAGGAGAAATAAATAGGTGCACAGGGGATTAGCTATTGGGAATTACCACCAGCTGTCTCATCCATTATTCCCCCACCCACAAACTACCTATACATTCTCTAAACAAATCATAACATTGCACAGGCTGTGATCAATGACAGCCCCTATAGTTATATAGAAAAGATGTGTATCTTTGCCCAATATTTCTCAACAGGGAGAATTTGGAATAAACGTACTAGAGGTTAATGCAAACTGGCACAAGTAACAGTGAAACATATGAAACTGAAATCGAGGCTAAGGCTCAATCCAGCTACTGGAGCTGTGTGGGTACCACTTTCTTGTGCCATTCTGATAAAGTTGCCCTCTTCCTTGACTTCCAGTCATCCCCTCAATCAGATGCCCGATGGGCTCTTTTATCTTGTGCAAACTGCCCAGGTATGTAGTACCCACCTGATTCACCAAAAACGCAACCTTGCAAATACCATGATCCTCCTTTGGAAAGGCTCTAATCCTACAGTGCCAGATCCCTAAAAATTGTGCCCTGTGGGTTGGATCCAGATAGGCAGAGCAATCCATACTATATTGCCAGCTCAGCCAGCCCAAGCCTGACAGAGGGAAAAGAAGCCTTCAAAATGGAGTTTGACTTACATCACCATCTTTGCCAGTGTAACCACTTCCATCCACAAAAGAGAAGGCTATAGGTTGCAGCCCTGTTTAGGGAAGTTTTTTAATGACTGATGTTTTAATGTATTTTTAATATTTTGTTGGAAGCCGCCCAGAGTGGCTGGGGAAACCACTCTGGTATAAATAAGCCTGGAGTAGAGGTATGTTTCCCCTCTTCCCTGTCATACCTCTGCCATGCCCACCACCACTCTGGCACATGCGTACCTGGAATGTTCCCCTGAGTTCTGAGTGAGCCAGGATGGAGAACCTATGCTGGCATATCTCTGGCTGGGCCAGGATGAACAACTTCAGCTGGCATATCTCCCGCTGGACCAGTTAAGTCTGAAATCTGCAAGTTCCAAACTCCACTCATTCTGGCAGATCCTGAGTTTTGATTGCTCCCTAAGTTAGCAATGTATATTGTTAGTCATGAAGAACATGAGTCTGATTAACTCCATTAAGTATGAACTGTAACTAATTTAATCTGGAGATTCCAACCCAACGTTTCTTAATGGTGGTTAATGGGTGGTACAGCCATCATAGCAACAATAAAGAAGCACAGTGGACGCATTATTTGTTGTGGCTCACTGTATTTTTCAGCAGCAATTAAGTGCTTTGGGACAGAATGATTCACATGAGTGCGAGCAACCCAAGTGCAGTTTTGCAGCACTTCTTTAGTATATAATGGACAATTTCCAGCTGTGTCCATCTGTGAGTGGAATGTGGTGCCTCTTGCACAACAGGAGTCCTCCCTCTCCTCCTTCTGTGTGCCCCACAGCTCTGTAGAGTTGGGGGCTCCTCTGTAACAGGTTTTTTGGGGGGAGCAAAGGGAACTGCATGAGGCAGAGAGGGGAAGTCTACTTCTGGGACACTCAATATCACTCATTGTGGAGTGGGGGGTTTAAAGCAGTGTTCATTTGAAAGATACCCAAGAACTATTTATTGAAGCATTATATAAACAAACAAACAAACAAACAGTATACACACAGTTTTTGATGCTGCAAGAGGTACTACTCAGGTGTGAGGCCCAAATGACAAGCTGAGATAAATATATGCTGGCTTTGTACTGCATCATTCTTAAGCTTTTGCCATGTAATTTCCAAACACTTCATAACCAATACAGTAGTTCTTACTTAAGAGCTGGAACATTTCAGATCATTTCTGCTGCACCCACAACATTACATGTTTATGATGGGGCAGAAAGAGCTTATACACTGGTCACCAGAAGAAGAAGAAAAATCAAAATGGGGTTCATTAACATGCCAGATTACAAGATGATATGAATATCTTCCTCGGGTCATCAGACAATCAATTTCAAGCAGTCCTGCTAAATACTGTAAAATCAGATTGTCTCCAGAAAATTTGATTGTATTGTTCAAGAAAGCCCTTTATAGCAAACTCACAAAGCAGATATAGTTCATACCCATCACAAAACAAGAGGCAAAGCAAGCTATGTATATTCATGAGCACAGATTTTGAGATGGCTGGCTTTCTAGCAAATTTCTTAACAAAGTCATTTACTGCTTTAGGGGTAATTAATGCCTGTTAAAAATATTTCAAACTCACATACAGAGTCTTAAAGGCTAGCAAGCTTTATTATAGCATAAGGTTCCATGGACTAGAGCCCATTTCATCTGAATGGCACCTGATGAAGTTGCAGATTTACATGGCAAGAAAACATGTTAGTTTTTAAGGTGCCCATGAGACATTTTTTTTGCCAAAACAGACTGCCGCTACACCTCTATGGAAATGATCCTGTATCATTTATAGATCGTGTCATTTGCTAGTTTGTAGGTGTCTCCTGAGCAAAGTTGGACAGAGCAATCCTATGTTAGCGATGAGATTGTTCTAAATGTCAGGTTTGTTTTGCAATGTGACGGAGCGGACCCTTGGGTCTATGCTGACACCACCAGTGTTCTCTTCTTTGTCACTGGGAAAGTACATTAGCTGATCTCAAGAGAGCAACTATTCTTTCTGTGCCTGACTTCTGACTTCACAGCATTCCAAAACCTAACCTTGAAACTTATTTTTAAAATCATCAATTTCAAATTTCTCTGTGCGATGACAGCCACTCAAAAAGAAAGAAAGAAAGAAAGAAAGAAGAGATGATGGTTGAAGTTGATGCATGTGCAAAGGAAGGTCAGCTTAAAAAATAACAACAATGTTGATTTCATAGATTTCTAAAACACTGGTTGTTCGTGTCAGTTTCACTAATAAATTCCCCAATATGACAAATGAAGCCAAAAATGTATAGACACTGCATGAATCCAAAACATTTTTAAGGTTTACGTGGTTGAGGCACTTTGGTAATTACAAGAATACCTAATTTGATGGTACAGTTCCCTTGAAAGCCTTGTAAGCAACATTCACACTGAGAATGCTCTTGTATGCTTTTTGCTCAAATGAATTCACTGAAAGAAAATGCATCTGAAAGTGAAGTTCTGTTCTGGAAAGTGACTGCTATGAATGGCATCATGGGGTTCTACTTTTATAGTCTTTCGGCGATTTCTGTATCTGTTTACTGTATAACTCTCTCTCTCTCTCTGTGTGTGTGTGTGTGTGTGTGTGTGAGAGAGAGAGAGAGAGAGAGAGAGAGAGAGAGAGAGAGAGAGAGAGAGAGAGAGAGAGAGAGAGAGCGCACCCCAGCAGTGCAGGAAAATGAGCCTGGGATTTGCTATTCAAGCTATGAACTTTCTCCACTAATTATAACTAAGCAAGTCACCCCAGAACTGGCCCGACTGAACATCTTCCAAGATAATAATGCCCATTCACATCATAAAGAGCTCATAACCCACCTACTCTCAGCAGCCAGAAGCATTATGGCCAGACACTGGAGAGACCTGTCAGGAGTAAGCATGAACCAATGGTATCAAATAATAGGGGAAACAACCTTACTAGAAAAACTAAACAATAAACTGAAATTGACACAGGGACAAAGAGAAGATGCCTTCACCCTGGTATGGTTCCCCTCCCCTTTATCACATACATAGCCCAACAAGACAACAACAAGAATTCGCCAACAGCATACAAATCAATCTGGCTAACCTGATCCAAAAATCCACACACACACCCCCAACTCACACATATAAGGAAATCTCACTACAGTCAACCAAAGACAACCAGCCACACCCTAGGCCACCCCCATCCTCTCTCACCACCAAGGAAATATAACAAGCGAATGGAAAGAGAACCCACACAAGTGACACTGACACAAACCCCACTCTTACACTAAGTAGAAGACTAGAAGCATAACTACCCCACCCCACCCCACCCCACTCACTATTCCCCCTCCCCCTCTTTTCTTCCCAGTCTAATACTGCATGCAACACTAATGTCTCACAAATGAAACTGATCTGTAGAAAACACAACTTGAAAAAAGAGACAATGCACATATTTTTGTAAACTCTCTCTCTATATATACTGTATATATGTATGTATGAATTGCACTGTGCAATAAATTTGCATTGTAGGCTTTTGTCTTGCTGCTCACCGTAACACTGTCAGAAGTTAGCAACACTAGAGAGAGGTCCAGATGTCCCTACCTAATGCTAGGGAAGAAGATATGATCCAGAGGGTTACAAGCAAAGCTGCAATTAATTCTTACTCATACACAGAATGTTATCTGGCAAATTTCCTAGTTCTCCCATTGAACTTTCAAAAATGAAATTTAGGCACAGAACACTTAATTCGCCACAGAATCTTAAAGTTCAAAGCTTTCCAATCACATCTTGGTTACTATTTATTTTTAAGGGTCATTTGTTAAATCCCATTAGCTGCCAACTGTCCAACAACAGCAATTATGGCATTATGATATTGGCTGCTTTATTTTCAATCACTTCCCTAGTGATCCATAACATAGAATTTGCATTCTTCGCAGCTGCTGCACACTGGGCCAGCGATCTTAATGGAGCTAACCATTGTGTCCCCAAAGACTCGTTCCCAGTAAGTCGCAACCAGTTCATATTTTATTAGCATATATGTGAAATTAGGATTTCCTGCCCAGTGCACAACACTTTACACCAAACCCACCAAGTGTCCCTATTTTCCAGCGACGTCCCTGATTTAGAGAAGCCGTTCCTGGTTTCTGATTTGATCCCAAAATGTCCCATTTTTCCTTAGGATGTCCCTATTTTCATTGGAGAAATGTTGGAGGGTATGGAGTTATCCAACCCCCGAGCCATCTGAAGGCAATCCTGTATAGGGAAGTTCTTTTTTTAAAAAAAAAATGTTTACGGATTTATTATGTTTTTATATATGTTAGAAGCTGTTCAGAGTGCTGGGCAACCCAACAAGTTGTGTAGGGTGTAAATAGTAAAATTATGATTATGGAATGAGACATCCCTATTTTCATTGGAGAAATGTTGGAGGGTATGTTTTACACTTGCTTACACTGAATTGCATTTGCCATTTTAATCCTCATTCACCAAATTTGGAAATATTCTTTTTGGGGCTCAGCTCTCCTCTTTTCTCTCTCTGGCAGCCTTGCATAGGAAAACTTCCTGGTTCATTTTGCCCTTAAATTTGGGGGGGGGGGTTATTGGGTTGTTGTTACTTTTTATTATGTATTTTATGGTTTTATATTTTGATTTTATTCTTTGAACCACCCTGAGACCTGTGGGTATAGGGCGGTATATAAATTCAATCAATCAATCAAGTTTATGGCTTTAGGTTATGGAGTTTGCAGAAGTTCTCATTTCTACTTTTTATTATTTAACAGCGGATACCAAAACAGACATTTTTTCCCGACATTGCCATTCTATGAGGCTCCTTGGCCTCAAGCTTTCTGGCATAAAAAAAATCATTCTTTTCAACCAGCCATACAACAAATAAACATCCATTTGAGTAAGAAAAACCTCATTTGTAACTGAGAAGAAGCTCAGAATGCTTTTTCTGTATTGCCGTGTGCAGGTGCCATCTTAGCTCATATTACAGGAAGATTGAACTGACATTTTAAAGATTCTGACAAGGTAATTTAAACTATGGAATTTGACGGCAAGACCCATCTGCTAAAGATTACTCTGCCCTATTCACGCAGTAGCCCTGTCTTGATTGCTGTCCTGCCACTGACAGCAAGGGGGGCACACCTGCAATGAGAAGAAATCTACAATACAGCAGTATATTCTTTACAATACAACAAAAGGTCCATAGCTGGCTGCAGGCTAGGAAGAGAATCAACCACAGTGCTGGACATCTGCATACTATCGCTTGCTTTTTCCTGTAGGACTAATTGCAGTCGTTAGCAGGTTTACCATACCCATTGAGTCAATCACCCATATCCTACTACCCTTCTGAGGAAAAACCCCACCCCACCCTCCCACTATATATAAGGGTCTGGTGACTTCTGTTTCAGTGAAGAAGTGGACATGCACACGAAAGCTTATACCAAGAACAAACTTAGTTGGTCTCTAAGGTGCTACTGATCGCCGAAGAATTGATGCTTTTGAATTATGGTGCTGGAGGAGACTCTTGAGAGTCCCATGGACTGCAAGAAGATCAAACCTATCCATTCTGAAGGAAATCAGCCCTGAGTGCTCACTGGAAGGGCAGATCCTGAAGCTGAGGCTCCAATACTTTGGCCACCTCATGAGAAGAGAAGACTCCCTGGAAAAGACCCTGATGTTGAGAAATATTGAGGGCACAAGGAGAAGGGGACAACAGAGGACGAGATGGCTGACAGTGTTCTCGAAGCTACCAACATGAGTCTGACCAAATTGCGGGAGGCAGTGGAAGACAGGAGTGCCTGGCGTGCTCGGGTCCATGGGGTCACGAAGGGTCGGACACAACTAAACAACAACCAAGGTGCTACTGGACAATTTTTTTTAATTTTTTTATTTATTTCGACTGCTGGGAGCATATCAGATAAGCTCAGCCAGTAGCAAGCATGCTGACTCGGAAAAGAATTTTTGGGGGGACTGATGTTGCTCACAACGTCGCGTCCGGGCATCATGCACGATGTCATCAAACACATCTGGGCTCCGGCTCCTCCTCTTGCCATGGGCCACAGGCCCACAGGCCACTTCCCCTCTGTAGAAGGAGGAGGAGGAGCCTTTGCGGACCGCTATGGCTGCACTTCTGGAAGCTGCCAGTGTACTTCTAGAAGCGCACTTCCAGCACTGGGTTCTGGAAGTACAGTTGCAGCCTGGCAGTCCTGTGCCTTCAAAACCTGTGCGTCAGAAATCTAGCCACTGTTTACCTCACAGATATCTCCCAGATAGTGGTTCACTATCACTGACCACAAAAATGTCTTTTTAAATAAAAACTGCAAATGAGTTACGCTACTGTTAGACAAAACACACAGCAAATGCACCCCTTGACCTAACAAAAGACATTTCCCAAAAAAGATGCAGTATGAATGAAGAAATTCACCTGGGAAAACCACCCCGTCAAAGCCTGTGGGGGCTAATATGTGCAGCACCTGTCAAAATGCCAGAGTGTCATGAACTGGCAGAATGACGGGAAGGAGGAAGAGGATCCCAGCGAGGGGTGTAGCTGGGACTGGGCCAAACAGGGGCAAACGGGGTGGAGAAGGAGAAGTTGGTTTAGGAAGTACTCACAAGGTCATGTAGGATGGCGAGGGGATGGGGCAGAGCAGCAGTACCCTTCGCCAGAGCCAAAAGGGGCCCTGGCCCCACAAACATGGCAGGCTCTGAGGCATAGAGGGCAGCAGGAGTGGTACTTTACGAGGCTGAGGCAGGCAAAGGCCCACAGCCCAGCTCCCAGCTGGCCAGGTGGAGTTTGTTAGCTGTGAGAGGAAGGGTGTGATTCCTCAGCTGGAGGAGGCTTGGAACAGGTGAGGGTCACAAGCCTCATCAAGCCCAGATGCTGCAATCAGCGTGCAAGGCATAAAAGGGAATCAGAGCAGAGGTGCTGGGTCTGTTCAACTGCCCGTGTTGATGGAGCTTGACTTGGGTGCTCCTGGATCTCTAGGGGATTTTGCTTTGGGTTTGATTCTGGACTACTGTATCCTGACGGCTGGACTTGGCTTACTTGGAATGACACTGGACTCGCTGCTTGTTTGGATTGACTTTGAACTTTGAACCTGGCATAGGCTACTGACTTGCTGCTAAGTGAGCCCTAGTTCAGAACAGAGTCATCAAATATTTAAAATAAATAACAATAATGAATATTAATTTTATTATTTATACCCCACCCATCTGGCTGGGCTTCCCCAGCCACTCTGGGCAGCTTCCAGCAAAACGTAACAAATAATAAAATGTTAAAACATTTTTTAAAAACTTACCAATACAGGGCTGCCTTCAGATGTCTAAAACGTGTTCGAAAGAAGCCATCTCTTTTTCTTTTAAAACTCTCCTATACTGCCAGGTTTCAGATCAGTCAACTGAACCATTTTCTAACCTTAAACCCTATACATGTAACTTATTCCCCCCCACACACTCACACCCTGCTGATTCTTTTTTATAATGATGGAAGGCAATTCAGTCAACTCACCCTTAACATACAACCATGACTATGTTTCTATATATAATTCAGCAATTAACTTGGGAAACCCAGTCAGATGGGCAGGGTATAAATATATTATTATTATTATTATTATTTATTATCATCATCAGTGCATAAACTGCAATCTCAGTTTCGTAAAGGTTTTGAGAACAGGACTCACCTACTGGGAATATCATACTACTTAATTGAAAAAAGAAATGCCTTTTATTTGCATACATGCTAAGCTCAGTTGAAGGACAGGAAAGGAATGTCAGAACTAGTTCTTCAGCAAGCTAATAAACAAAGTCCTGCTTGTAAATTAAATAGTCAAGTCCAGTCATGCATTCAACTCTCACTTATAGCTTAATAATATTCTCCTTCTTTTAAGCAAACTTGTATGATATGAATGAACATCCGACTGCCTTTCTATTGCAGAATATAGGTTGCAACATACCCTCCAACATTTCTCCAATGAAAATAGGGACAAACCACCCCATAATGATAATTTTACTATTTATACCCCACACATCTTACTGGGTTGCCCCAGCCCCTCTAGGCTGCTTCCAACATATATAAAAGCATAATAAAACATTAAACATTTTTTAAAAAACCTTCCTTATGCAGGATAGATGGTTTGGGGATTGGACAACCCCATACCCTCCAACATTTCTCCAATGAAAGCAGGGCTATCCTAATGAAAAGTGGGACATTTCAGGATCAAATCAGAAACCGGGACGGCTTCTCTAAATCAGGGATGTCCCTAGAAAATAGGGACACTTGGAGGGTCTGTGACCACCACTGAGATCTCAAAAGTTACCGGTATAATTTAGAATTAGCTTTTAATTAATTGACTAATGTTTGTAGTTGCTGAGAGAAATGTTCAAAAGCTTGAAGGAAATTTTCCAGTTAAAATAAATAAATGCACAAAGTAGGCTCTGAGTTTGTAAGCAAGGACACACATAAGCTGAAAACCTGTTTTTGTAAGCAGCTCACTCTCCGCAGAATGCAGGTGAACTGAGTGTTCAAAGAAAAACAACCTGGATCTTCAAATCCAATACTAATTGCATGAAGATAGTTTAATGATTGAATGAAGACAGTTATAATTCACTCAAATACAGGTTGCAAACAAAAAACAAACAGGTGAATGTTTATGAATAATTCATTATGTTTTATTCAGTGGTCTATTCATTTGGAGCATATAATGCATTTCTGGAAAATGCTTTGCATGCTCAAACCTCTGGGTTCAAACCACAGCATCTGCAGTAAAGGATTTCATTAAATCCTAACATTTACTGTTAAATGTCGTGAACCATCATGTGCTACCAAAACAAGTCTTCAGACACAATACCAGTAATTTCCTTCATTTAATTTGAGGATAAATAAACAAGTTTTGTCTTTCTTGCTTCAGGCCTTGTACATAGCAGGGAGTCATTCAACCAAACATACAGAGGAAAACTCACTCAGAACTGTAGAGCCAATCAGGACACATGCTACATCATCAGAGATTATGCCCCTATGCTGGGTTGCTAAGCAACACCTCCACCCATCTCCTCCTTGGCTAGTTGACTGTAATACAAACAAAATTAACCTTTAACTTACAAACTGAATGATCCCTGTTGTTGCACTTCCAGCAAGTGCCGCTTGTAAATTTCCCATAACCATCTGGTTTGTCAGTGAGGGAAACAGGATGCTGGCCTAAATAGACCTTTTGTCTGATCCAGCAAGGCGTTCTTTATGCTATGTTCTTAAGGCAGGTCCCTACCCTAAAGTTCTCACAATCTATATACTGAATGTCAAGAAAAAGAAAAGAAGTGTAGGAGGAAACAAGTGGTGAATGCTAGTAAATTCAAATCTACATACTTCCTTTCAGTTGGAAGAAGGGCTGCAAAAGATCAGTCTGTTAGTTTTATGACTCTGTTTTAAAGACTTGCATGCTTGCAGCAATAGACAGTGTTCCAATTAAAGCTGTCAATCTCCCCTCTTGCTTTTGATATCTTAAGGGACTGACCTGGCAGCTACACTCAGGAAATTTATTTATTCCTTTCATGAAGTGGCTACTGTTGTTTCCACTCCCCACTTGTTTTTGTTAGTGGTTTTTTTATGGGACGGGGGTGGGGAGTGGTGATAAGTAATGTGAAGACTGTGGAATGACAAATAATTTGAAGACTGTGCCCATACACTTGGGTTTTCACTGCAAAATTATCCTCCTCCCATCCCCTTGTGCAAATGCTTCCTCGCCTTTTCTCCGACACAGGTTTTGCTATGCAATCTCTGGCTCTCAGCGTGCATTGTGTAATGTTGAAATAGCCACCTGCTGGTAGATCAATGATATGAAACATTCTGCCCTAGAACAAGAGGAGCTGGACATTAAATAATAATATTTGCAAAGCTCACGCAGGGAAGGAGAGAAATCAGGTCGGCGCTTCTTAGCTTCTGTTGAGTTTTTAAATGGTCGCATGGAAAGCTCAGGAATACTATTGAGGAGCTGAGAAGAAAGGAAGAGGCCCTACTGGACTCATCAGAGGCGAATGTAACCCAGCTTCCTTCTTCCCACCTCAGTCAGCCAGCTCTTATGGGAAGACCAACAGCAGCTAAGTGTGAAACTGTCCTGCTCTGATTAACTGGCATTCAATGGCATACTGCTCCTGAAATGGAGATTCCTTTTAGCTAACATGGGGAATAACCACTGATCAACAGGGCTGGTAGGCCAGGAGGCAGGGAGACACCATTGGCAGGTGGAGCCAGAGTCAATGTGATGCAGAGGCAACTAATTCCAGTTTTGTCCCCAATTCCATATTTTTAAATGTGTAACCCAATGACAATCAATTTCATTGGATAGCCAGGAGGTCTAGGATTACTGGTGGGGATGCTCTGATGCCTTGAATAAAATATTGGGAAAGAGCAGGTAAGCCCTGTCCTGAATACTCGATCATAAAATGGGGCACATGCACTTGCAATAGGCTACCCATCAACTTTTGGGGGCAGCTCCCTCAAATATTTTATTGGGGGCGGGGCTGAAAGAAACCCAGCCCCTAAAGTTGGCTCCTATGAAACCATGTATACATTTTGTAAACTTCTATCATGTATCCTGCCTGAAAGTGCAATCCTATGAATGTCTTCTCAGAACTAAGTGCTGCTGAACAGAATTGGATTTACTCAGATATAGATCTGTAGCTGAAACCTTTGCCCCAGCCCATACTAAAAAAAGGGGGAAGCTCGCAGGTGAGACCTTCCTTTGTGTGGGATAAGGGTTAAGATACAAACTTGACAGAGGGCTTGGTTTTTGTTTTTCTTTCAACCTTTCCTTTCTGTTTTATTTTTATCTAGCTTTGCTTGGCTTTTATTGTATTCTGTGTTGAAAAATTTCAATAAAAATTGATTATATTAAAAAAAACTCAAAATGCTTTAATAAAGACACATCCTCTTATCTAGTAGCTGCTAGGTTTTTCTGTAGTCTTTGGTGAGAGACAGATAAAGGTTTTTTGGTTTCACGGGGAAGTAATGATGGGAATTCTCAAGGCTTGCAATGGCAAGATTTCTTAATTCAGGAAAGGATAGCTTGACATCCATCAAATTTTAAAAGCTGATGATGTTTATTCGTTGTTACTAATATTTTTCCCAGTCTGGACATAAGTCTCTGAAGGCAGATCAGAAAGCTATATGAAAAGCTGAAGAGGGTGATGAATCCTTGCCATTTTCAATTGAAGTGAAATCTGAGTTGAGCACAGGCAAAGCATTCAGATGGGAAAGAAGAGCTTTAGCAGGCCTGAATGCTCCCTAACACCAGCCTTCCCCCAACCCAGTGCCCTCCAGCTGTTTTGAACTATAGGCTACAGTTCCCATTAGCCTCAGCCAGGACAGATGCATGATGCTGGGGCTGATGAGAGTCCGGCTTTGCTGGCTGGGGATGGCAGAAAACATCATCCAAACAGTTGGGGGATACCAGATTGAGGATGTCTATCTAATACAAATATCCTTTCACACCTGTTCAAATAGTTTATTCAGCCTCCTTCCACTGCTGTTTTGGTGCTAGTTTTTCTTTCTAATAACTTCTTGATTTACAAGAACAGGTCTTGTAGCCAATCAGACTTCACTATGTAATAATAGCACTGAAAGCGAGTAAAGCTAATTCAGAGTACGGCACACTGTCACTTAAGTCAAGTGAAATAAACGCTGAATTAGCTTTATTTGCTCTCAGTAATGTCACCAACTTGGATAGGCTACATGACAAGTGTGTCACTTGTTCCTAGGAAAAAGAAGGCCTCGCTGGAAAGGAAAATCCCCAATGCTGTCTACCTAAAGTACTAGTAAAGGGGAGTATGCATTGAACACTTTTACTCCCCTGAGCCTCCCCGAAAATAGAGATCCATTTCTCCTTGGGAAGATTACTAAGATGTTAAGGCCCTGCCCAGCACTCTTTTGAGCCATGGTTTTATTTTATTTTTTGATGGTTTTATATCTACAGCCACCCACTCATAAAACACAACAGGCATACATCAATTAATACATTCAAGCCTAATATTTGCAAAGTAGATTTATTATGGTAGTATACAAAAATAAATGAGAATGCATTACACGTTCTGCATGCTGCAACTCAGCACACATCCTTGTACTCGTCCTCGCACCTTGCTGTTATGCATCACTTGGTATGCAAGCTCACATTCTGCTCAAAAGCACCCAGGAAAAGGAAGGTGGCATATGTGTTATTTGACACAGAAACAACAATAGAATAGGCCAGGAGTTCAAGGACAGAGCCTGCAATTCGGCATTTAATGGTTTTGTTCAGTTTAATACATATATTGCCCAGTTGTTATTCACATCATACTTAAACCCACTGAAGCAATAAAAGAGCTTTAAGAACAGTGCCTCTGCTTAGGAAACAGTCATATCTCCCCCCCCCCCCGGCTGCTGCCCATTTCCCAGTAAATGTTACTTTATGAAATCTACCTACATTTTCAGTTCAGCACCAACATATCTGTTCAGTCTGATGTGGTGCTGGGCACACCTAAAATCGCAAAAATGAATAGGGTAATGCTTGGGTAAGTCTACATAGGATTGGTGGTTAGGTTAAAATATTTCTACATTATCTGCAGTGCAAATGCAAATTATAAAAGCCTCCCGTTAGTCACTGGAGGATGTTTGCATACATTATTTAATAGTTTCAATATTTTGAAAGACCCAGACAACCAGCAGCCACCTGTGTGCCCCTGAATCATAAACCACAGCAGAAGACTTGATGGGTTTCTCTGGGGCTGAGGAAAAAACACAAAAAAATCCTGATCACAATAGAATTCCAGATCACAGAAAAGTAAACAAGCTGGAGTCCATGCTGTGAAGAAGTCCTTGTTTTAGATGACATACACGCAAAAAGATGAACATGAGTAGACTATAAATTACAATATGCACCTGTCATTCTCAACCATTTTGAATACTTTTTTTGCACTGGAAAAATATGTTGGTGATTGGAGGCATTGAGAAAAGGCCATTATTATGGTCAGAACACCACCTGATCAGGGCACATGAGCTCATAATCAAGGTGATCAAGAAATTCACCCCATATCGCTCCTGCCATCTTTAGTTTTGGTCTCATGGGTCTCTACCAGTAGAAGATGACTTTTGCAAACAGGACAGAGCATGCATCTTCCATGGTGTTGGTGGCAGCACGTTGTTGTTGTTGTTGTTGTTGACTTCAAGTCACCTTGTTCCAGGATCTTCTGAACAGTTTGTGTTTATTAGGCCCAGAAGATGCATTCTCAGTTCCTTATTATAGCTTTGCATGATTCTTTGCTGATAAATTTGCTCAGTTGTACTCAGACATAACTGTGATAGCTTAATCAGAGTTTATACTAGAGTGCCGCATATCTGGGTCACTTTCATTCCATCTCTCTCAAGGATACTGACAAACAGAAGAGTAGCAATGTCGGGGGTGTATCTTACTGCATTTATTGTCTAGGCTCTGCTTCATGTTCAAAAGAATTGCCCTCATCACATTGACTCATTCTTTTGTAACTCTTAGGATCTATTACAGTGATGGGTTTTGTGTAGGGTGGCCATATGCCCTATTGCCCTACTTTACAGTGGGCAGTCCTCTGCTAGTTCTGTGTTTGAAGGATTCTTCTATTTGAATGGCTACTGAAAGATACTCGGAGTCGAGTGTGAATTTCATGCTCTTTATTCAGCTCATAGTAGTGAGGACTGTAGTTCCCCCAAAACGTTTGCTTTATATACACTATTTACACAATGGGCCCCACGTGATTGGCTAATTCCGGGATACTCCTGTATGCCAATCAGAGTGCAGATTCACTTCCACCTGGAGCTGGATTGGGTGGCTCCTGCGGACCAATCAGACTGCTGCAATCTCAATCCTATTGTTCTGGGACCAATCAGACTGCTGCAATCTCAATCCTATTGTTCTGGGACCAGTCAGACTGCTGCAATCTCAATCCTATTGTTCTGGGACCAGTCAGACTGCTGCAATCTCAATCCTATTGTTCTAGGACCAATCAGCCTGCTGCAGTTTGGATCCTATTCAACTCAGTACATAACAGCTACCCTGTCCAATTCCAGTTCAAAGATAAACAACCAGAAGAAGGGAGGGGAGGGAAGTTGCTCATCAACAAGTAGCACCTCAATAGAAGACCAAGCAGCTATGCAGGTCACCTAGCTGCAGTCTTCCCTACTATGATATGTATTGTATTGTTTGCTCACTCTTTCTCTCTTCTTTATGGCCTTCCTGTGAACTCTACTTTGTGTCCTAGGCATGTATGTGGCATGACCCTGGAGTCAGACTTCAGTTCTTCAGGGGATGAGGCTGTGGATTCAGAGTGGGAGGAGAAATTGTCCTTAGAGCAAACCCCAGAAGCACCCAGCCTACCAGAAACACATCCACAGGAAAAACCTAAGGTGCCAGTGCTCCTCTGGTTTGAGGATGTTGTCTTGCTCTCCTCTAAACTACACTTGAGAATCTCCAGTGGATCCGCAGTCTCACCCTCGCAGTTGGAGTAAGTGTTTGCTTGAGAAGACTGGGCCCTTTTGTATGAAGAAGCAACTCTCAACACTCATCCACTTTACCTTTTGTCCCATTTTTTCCAGGCTGAGGTCCAAATCTGAGCGTGCTGTCTTGTTTTGTTTTCTTTGGCCCAAGCTTTCCTAACAAAAATGCACTCTTTGAAGGTGAACTGGAGCAAACATCTATTCAGGTTTTCTGTGGATTGACATTTGCTCAGATTGAGCTATAGAGAGTGGGTTTTCACAGGAAAATCTCTGGAGCAAAAGAAAATGACATTTGGACATGAGCTTTCAGACCCTCCGTGTCCCTATTTTCCAGGGACATTCATGGATTTTCAGAAGCCATCCTGGGTTCTGATTTAATCCCAGAATGTCCTGCTTTTCCTTAGGACATCCCTATTTCCATCAGAGGTATGTTGGAGAGTATGAGCTTTAAATCACGGACTGTGCCTGGCCTGGAAAGAGCAGAGGGAAGGTAAGTGTGGATAGGCCCTAAGTGGGGCTAGCTACAGCTCATAAACAAGGCTCAGTTTGAGAGTAACTCCTGCTGAAGTAACACCTAAGGTTTATTCTCATGCAGGACTGAAGACAGAACCCTGCATGAGCTGTCTCACCTCTGCAGTGTGTCTGCAATGGCAGCTAGCTGAAAACAAATGTAAAAGTTTAATTACATCTATTTCCCATGTTCCTTTTCCCCCTCATTTGTTTTCAGTATAAAACAAAAGAAAAACCAATATGCATATGAATGCACACTCTTCGATTCCATCCTAATACTTCTTTCTCGGGCCAACATGAGCATGCAGGGCAGGCACCAGTCTCTTGATTCCTTCATGACATTTGCTGCTGCCACTGCCATCTGCTCCATAGTGTTGAGACTGATTGTTCTCTCTCTCTGAGGAAGTGCTCCTTTCTTCTAGCATTTCCCCAGTACGCCCTCATTTTTTCACACCAGTTGGTTCCCATTTAACAGCTTCCTGTGGGAGCATGTTCACTGGCACCTGGAGCACATGACCCCAGATACCCAGCAGCCACTCTCTGCAAAGTGGTAACTTTCTGGAACTTTCCCTGAAGTCCCTTTTAACTCAGCATGTTGGTTCTACCTTCCTCACTTAACTACCTTGCTTTCCACAGAGCATTTTGCCAGATGTCAGCTCTCACTTCAGTGGGAATGTATGTTAAAAATCTTACATTTTAATATATGTATGTATGTTTAAAAGGTTGCATGTTAACAACAACTTTTTTGCGCTCTTGTTCTTTATGTTCTCTTAGCTACAATAGCTGATGAAGCGACCCCCTTCTACACTGCTTCAAACACATCAAGCTTTCATGGAGATTTCCTTTTTAAACTTTCTGCCAAGCTTTCTTAAAGAGTTGCAGCTTCCTCTACTGGGTCTCACCAGGAAGTGTGGCCGGGGGGGGGGGGCAGGAGAAAGCCTCACGTTGTTTCCCAACAGCCACACTTCCCAGAATGCCTCGGGAGCCATGTGATGCAATGTGGAGTTGCTCCCAAGGCATTCCAGGCAGTGCAGATGGCACAAAACGGTGGAGAGAGAGAGAGCCTTCCACTGCAGTGAGTGGCATTAGTAAGGTAGAAAAGCAAGAGAAAATGGAAATGGCTTAGCCATTTTGTAAAGTTAAGCAAGGTAAACAGCAATCTCTTCCAAACATTTCAGATAAATTTCTCCCATCCCCTATGATTTTTCAGGAGATTTGTTTTGCACCTGCCCACTCACTGAATGGCCAAAAAAGAATTTTTCAGACATTCTGGCACAGCTGTAAGCCTAACTGGGAGTGACTGCCCCATATATCAATGCTGCAGGTTGTTCAGTTGCCTGAGCGACAGGAATTATTCCCCAGTCTCTTATACTTCACTTGCCTCTGCTATTATTTCATGTTCCTGGCCATGGCAAGTCTCTTAATGTGCCCTGTGCCTCTTGCAGTTCTGCACCCTCACATGTTCCTGACCCTGGTGTATTGTCTGTGCGCATTCCTGCTTCTGATGTTCCTTTTTCCTCTGGGAACCATATCTCTTGTATGCTACTAGCCATGATGACTGTGCTCTGGCTCCACAGTAATGCTTCTAGATACCAGTTGCTGGAAACCACAGGAGGGGAGAGTGCTGCTTGTGGGTTTCCCATAGGCATCTGGTTGGCCACTGTGAGAAAAGGATGCTGGACTAGATGAGCCATTGGCTTGATCCAGCAGGTGATTCTCATGTTCTTATGCTAATTCTCTTGCAAGTTCCAGGCTACATAGTATTTTTAGCCTTACCTTCTCTTCTCATTCCTGACCTTATATTTCCTCATCATTTGAGAAGGGTTGCACTCTCCCTGAATGGACAGGTCCATACTCTGGGATTACTCGTGGGTTCCAGATTGTCGCTGAGGCTTCTGTGGCTAGGATGCTTCGATCCAATTTAGGCTGGTTCACCAGCCATCCCTAGACCAAGATAACATGGCCTCAGTTGTCCAGGATCTCCAGCCTGGACTACTGTAATGCACTCTATGTGGGGTTGCCCTTGAAGATGGTACAGATGCTGCAGCTTGTGCAGAATGAAGCTGTCAGGTTGGTAGGTGGGGCAACCCAATGGGACCATGTGTTATCGGCCATGAAAGGGTTGTATTGGCTGCCTGCCAGTGAGCTACCAGGCCCAATACCTACGGTGTGTAGTGCTGTGCAAAGCCCTAAATGACTTGGGTTGGGACCCAAATACCTGAAAGAGCACTCGTTTCAATATCAACCATCTTGGGCCCTACTATTTGTAGGAAAATCCCTGATGGTGGTGCTGCCCAGTTCGGTCTTCTCAGTCCCCCACATTCACCTAGGCATTTAATGGCTGAAAGATACAGTTCCTGGAAACCTTGACATGATTAGCTAGCAGAGTACATATCCTATATGCTTTTGAATTTTGAATTTTATTTTTAATTCTATAGTTTTGCCACCTTTGTGTCTGCTACCATGAGCATGATATAAATTTAATAAATAAAAAATAAAAATGAATAAACCCAGTCAGCAGGGAACCGGAATATGAACTCTGGCTCAGGAAGATGAGATGTAGGGAGAGAAAATATCCAGGTGCTCCTTGGATTTCTTCAGCAATTTTTGAACATTCTGCACACATCTGTTCTGCTTTCATGTTGAGCACCTTTTCATTTTTCGTCATCGTATCTTGTAATCAGTCACCTGGCAGTTGACAAAACCAGCCTATCTCTTTATGTCTTTGCAGCAGCTTCTACTTCATCTTCTACTGTTCAGTTTTTCCACTGCTGGTTCCCTCCCCACTCCTTCACATATATATTAACCAATTTTACATTTCCATTCCACCAAAGAGCTGTTTCACACAAGTGAGCCATATCTATATTTACCTCACGTTTCTGTACCCAGGACAGAAGGCATGAAGAAAATAATATGCCCAACTTTCTTGTAGTTATCATCCTTCGGGTCTCCCTGGCATGAAAACCAGTAAAGTACAGTTCTTCCCAACACCAACAGAATCACATCATCGGCTTCAGGCCATGTGGGTAGAGCCACACAGTGTCTCCTCCCTTCACCAGCACTGCCCCAGTTTCAGGAAACATGACACTGGCATGGACTCCTCATTTATCCCAGCAGCATGAGAAGGAGTAATGCTGCAGTAGCTTCTGTGATGTCTTCCAGATACAGGACTCCATTATCCCTGGCCACTGGCTATGTTGTCCAGGGCTGCTAGGAGTTGAAGTCCAACAACTTCAGGAAGACTACAGCCTCTCCATCCCTCTCCTGGCCTAGCTCTTCACTCCTTCAAAGCCCACAATGAAAGGAGTAAATCCAAACCTGGGACAGGTTCAGCATCGTCTCCTTTGTAAAATCGTCCTTGCTAGTTCAAATTATAATATCTCACAGAAATCTACACCATGCTGAAATCACGCCAGAAATTTAATAAGGAAATGGTTTTAAAAGCAATACAGCTATAATTTGAAGGAAAAAAGAGAAAGAAAGACAGGAGACAGATTAGCAGAAATTAGCAGATGGAAAGATAGGAGAGAAAGCCAAGTTAAGTCTCCATTCCTTTCCTTGAAATCAGAATTCTCTAGTGATTAAAAAACAACATCCCATTGCTAAGTTTGCCTTTTACCTTTGGAGATTAGTCTCACAGAAATGGGAAATATAATATGCACAGTACATGAACTATGGAACTCAGGACTTCTGTTCTTCCTTTTCCTGCTCTACCCTTAGTTTTTCAAGCCCAACAATAATACCTAAGGAATTACACCCACCTCTCTGTCTCAAGGCACAATCCAAGATCAAATGGAACATTTTCATACATGGGGTCGGAACCAGTTGAGCTTCTGTCTTGCTATTTACATTAAAGTGCCAGGGAAAGAGAAAGGGCAAAGTGATTTATAAGGAAAATGAGCATTTTGGCCAACACAGGGTTTACATATGCATGACAAATTGATCGTGGGCTCTTGCTTCAGAGCAGAACTACGTGTTATAAGAAGCATGAGTTTGCTGCCAAAAAAAGAGCAGTCCCCTCCCTTGCAGAGTTCTCTTCCTTGATAATATGCTGTAGAGAATTGCCCCACAGCCTGGTGTTTTCATACCAACGTTCGCCAACCCAGTGATCTCCGGTTATTTACGACCACAACTCACACCAACCCCAGTCAGCACAAAAACATCTGGAGGGCATCAGGTTGGCTGGGATTTGAAGCCATGGGTTGCACCCATTGCAAGTTCTACTCAAAGTAGACCCACTGAAATGAATGAACCTAAGTTACTTGTGTCCATTAATTTCAATGAGTCTACTCTGAGTAAGATCAGCATTGGCTGCAACCCCATATCAATACCAGGCACTACATTTTTCTTTCTCTTTAAAAAAATATACCACGTACATTTTCAAACACTCTCTTCTAAGTGAACGGCATGGTAGCATTTTTGCATAACTCTGCAGAGCTACAGACAGTAGAAGCAAAACTCTAAAGCACCTTTCATGGTTGCCTTTATATGAAAAGAACACAACCAAAAGAACAGGGAAGCCAGAACCAATGGCTTCACTTTGGTTTTGATGTGCATAACCCTGGCAATTTGAGAGTCAGAACACACACCTGCAGAGATCTCTTATGCAGAGAATAATGCCTGCGCAGTGACATTGTGAGGCCCATGAAATCAGAGAAGGGCTACAGATGAAGCTGAAATCCTAGAATTGCAGCACCATCTTTGAGTCAATAAAGAACATGAATGCAAAGGTGGTTTATTATTATTATTATTTAAACAAAATCATTTTCTCCTCTCGTCAGAGTAATAATCCTGATCTTGATCTCCCATAATTAGCTAAAGGCATTCATTAACTTTACATTTCAAGGTCCTGCTCTTGCAGCAAAAATAATTGTTATAACAGTAACATTTGAAATGGAATGGAAACCCCATGCATGCAGATTAAGTGTTTGGGATTTTCTGGCTGTCTGGGGTCTAAGGATGTGGATAATACCTTTTGCAGTATCTCAAAAGTGTAATGAAATATTTTGCCAAATGGTAAGATGTTGAAATAATACAACCATCAAGGATGGCAGGATTGGTAGTCCATAACATCTGGAAGGCACCACGTTGGGTACCACTGTAGAAGGTGTTTGTATATATGCTTCTTGCATATGAATGTCTCAATAAACTTTTTATTGCCTCTATAAACTATACTCTTGTTGCAGGCATTCCGCATACATGCTTCAGTATAGACCAGGGGTCGCCAAACTACGGTCCGTGGGCCAGATACGGCCCAATTGCCTTCAGGATCCGGCCTGTGAACGGTCCGTGGATCAGTGTGGGCCATGGGATTCTGTTCTCTTTTTTTTTCATTTCTTTTTGGCCATTTTTTTCCTGCCGCCATTTCTCCCTCCCTCTCATGCACCACGGTGGCGCCTCCTCCCTCCCTCCTACTTAGAAGTGCGAGCAAAGGTGGATGCCAGCCGCGGCCAATTGCCTGCAAAGCTGTGTGAGGCCCTGGCTAATGGGTGGGCAGCGGCTGCGCCGCAGCTCAACAAATGAAAAGCCATGCCGGAGCCCACCTCACTACGGCACGGGGACTGACCAATCAGATTCCGTGCTGCGCTGAGGCAAGCTCCGATGCGGCCCCTCATTCGCTGAGCCGCCGCTGACACGCAGCAGCAGATCCTGCCAGACAACCCAGCTGCTCTCCATTCCTGCCTGCTGGGCGGTCCTGGCCGCTGCCACTCAGTGAGAGGCCAGCCAGCGCCATCACTGCTGCCGCCCTCACCATGAAGGAATTTGAGTGCCAGCAGCAGGTACTCCGACCCACAAGGTCTGAGGGGCAATGGACTGGACCCCTGCTGAAAATGTTTGCCAACCCCTGGTATAGACCAACAAAAAATACCAAGGAATTAACAGGATAATCCTATCCATGGATATTCAAAAGTAAGTCACACTGAGTTCATTGGGACATACTCCCAAGTAAGTGAGTATAAGATTTCAGCCTAAGTGCCATAGGAAGAATTCAACAACATGCTGAGGTTATTGTTCCATCAGGGCAAGCGTTTTGGCTTGCCAGGTGGAACAATCCCCACCCTTCTCTCCTTGCTGCATGCTGTTCCAGGGTCCTTCCAACCCCAACCCCAAGCCAAATGTCAGGGGATGTGGTGGTCATGGGGGGAGAATGGGGGGAAGCCACATTGTGCAAGTGCAAGTCCTTGCTCAGAGCTTCCACCGACAGGACTCATTAGTTGAATCCCACTCTGTAAGTCAATAGGAGGCGCACACACACCCCCCCCAAAAAAAATCTGTACAGGGGGGGGGGAGAAATGGAGATACGCAAAATAGTGAAAGAGAAGAAACAATCGAGAAATAATTTTAGTTTAATTTATAGACATCCTGTTGATGACAGAGTTTTCACAAGTTCTTTCAAACCACAATCAGCTGAATTAATTCATAAAGAAGAGATTATTACAGAACCACTTACTTACACTTTTACTCCTGACATATAAAGTATTTGGGTTCTTGCTCATGATGCTGCACTTGCTGATCCTGAATGGGCTTTATCTGCAAATGTTCCGTCTCCTGCCCATTCAAAGTCCTGCGGACGGAAGAGAAATATTCTGTTGTTATTTCACACAACCCAAAATGATGCTGTGCTATCTTAGAACACAAAAGCAATGGTGGAGCAACAATCCATAGGCCCTTCTGAATGCAAGGATCTCCACACACAGCCAACAGACACATGCCAAATAAGCATCGTTGGTGCTTTCAACATTGATAAGTGTAGATACGTCACTAAAAAATCTAGACAGTATTCTTTATCCTAGATTTGTTTGGACAATTTCACATTCCCCTCTCTCCTTAGAACTTCACTCCCAACTACAGTTGTGTGCTTATTTTTGATCTAATGCAGTATGTGAAAAGACTTCACAATATTCCATAATTGTGTAGATAACCAATTGTCTCATAGATACACAGAGCTGCCATATCTTGCTCTCTTATATCACGTTACTTTATATGCTTGTGGCAAATTATTGCACTCTATTGTATATTTTGTATTTATATGCTGTTCACCACTTCGTGGGTGGGAAATTTGGATTGAACAGTGGCACAGAAATGAAGAAATTGTCAACAGTGACTAATGCCCATTAGAACTAGTGGGGCAGTGACAGGAGCAAGCCAGCAGTAAATCACACAAGCAAACTGGAGTTGACTCTTTATTAACAAAACAGTCTCAGGCCTAATGAGCACAACAACTCAGGTCTTGCCTCCATGAAGCAGTTGCCAAGACTAAAGGTCCCTGTCTCCCTGCAGCCAGCTAAGTCTCCTCCCTTGCAGGGTTTCCCTCCCCAGCAATTGGAGACTGTGCCTGCATGTCTGTCTTTGTTCCTCCCACTTCATTCCTCTTCTGGTTCAGGGAGATGAGGGGGAAAGGAGTTTGTTGCAGCAGGAGGGGTAGTCAACCCTGCCTCTTCACAAGCCTGACTCATCTGTGTCTCTTGGCCTCTCTCCTGTCCTGCTTCAGCTTCTCCCTCTGATTCTGGACTTCTCTCTGCCACAGACTCTCCCCGCTCACTAAACCCTGTTACCCCTTCAGCTTCTGACACCTCCTCTTCCCAGTCTTCTCCCTCTGACCGCTCATCGTTGTCCCACCCCCACTCCCTGGGCTCTGAGCCTTCTTCCCTTGGTGGTTCCTCAGCCGGTTCCTCCCACCATTCCTCTGCATCCAACCAGTCCATGACAGGCAAAAGACAGGGATCCCAACAGCTGTTGGAGCCAGAGTCAATGGCAGGCAGAACCAACTAATTCCAGTTTTGCCTCCATCCTCCTCCCTACTGAGTTTTACAAGGGCAACACTGAGACTAAGGAGAAGGAAGCTGAAAGGCAGGGCATCCCCTGGGCTGGATTCACAGGTATGTGAATATGATGCATCCTTCTTTTAAAAATAAAAAAACCTGGGATGAATTCATGGATATCTATAGACTATGAAAGCTGCACAAAAACCAGATAGCCAACTATTCCCCCTTCAAAAGCAAAGTGAATGCACTCTGGTTGGCTCAGTTTAGCCTATGAGCATTCCAGTGAGTCTGGGCCAAAGGCACACTGAAGACAAACATCTCAATTATTTTAAAAGGTACACAGCAACCAAGAATGGCAGATTATTTGTGCATTGCTGAATAATTCACCCACATCTTATGCCTGCCATTTAATGTTAGAGGCTGGATGTCGTTTCACATTGTTAATCTTAAAGCACAGCTCTTCTGCAGCAACTGGCACGGAGAGAACCACTTGCTCCAAATTGCTCAACATGCGTTGCCTGAGTCATCCATTGACTAGCGTTGGGTTTGGCAGGATCTGATATATGCTTTCTTTAAATCTCAGCTGGAAATGCCATTTACAGGCATTTGATTTCTCTAGCACATCAGGAACAAGCTGCAAGGGGTGGAGAAGATCATAGCATTCTACACACCAATAAAAATTACAAGTGAAAAAGTCTTGGTCATACACAACATACAGTTAGCGAGTTATTAAAGGAAGAAATGAATCTGCCTCATGTGAACGCCATTGCAGATTCTAGCAATGATGAGGGCTCACTCATATTGTTATTACAGCCCATTAATAGCCGGCAGCAGGAACTAACATCCAAATCCAGCTCTGAATTATGTTAAGTAAAAAGTGAGCAGGGCTTAGTCAATAAAACCAGATTTATTTGTTGTAAACAAAGAAAAAGTTTGAAAAGTACTCTAATTCCGCATGTCACATTCGAGTACACTTTTGTCGTCTCAAATCTAAAAGCAAAAGCAGGAGGAAAGAAAACATCCTGGCCTTGTTTGCCAGGATATATTTCCCACCCCAACCCCCCTAATGGAGTGCATCACTAGAAAATATGCTATTCTAGGCAGGTTCTTCAAAGTGTTTGCTCCAGAGAAATCTCCTGCTTTATATTCTTGTCACATTCCGATGATAGTCAAGGTCAAATTGCTAATCCAAGCTGAGGGACTATAAAGGCAACACCATTTCTATGCCAAAGTTGTGGTATAGTTTATGATATTGAAAATAAACGGCGAACATTATGCATTTAAATTATGCCTCTCTCCATAGGGAAAGGGAGTTCATGATCTTTAAAAAACACACACAGTGTCACAACAATTGAAAACGGTCATGACGGAAACCAGCTGTTTGCATGCTTCAGAAACTAAGCATGAAATTGGTTGCTTATTATAGAAAGAGAGACCAGACTAAAGACAGATTAAGCGAGGTGGGGGTGCTTTTATCATCTTCCTTTAGGGTAAAGTTTGTTTGACAACTGAATGGCACACACACAAAATAATGGGTCTGCATTCTTTGTACAAATGTTACTGATGGCTTCTGGGGGAGGGGGGCCAAAAGGCCACATGTTAGCACAGCAGTGCATATTGATTGCACAGGAGATATAATACAGTTTCAGCATGTGTTTTACAATCTCCAAATTGCGTAGCTAATCTTCTTATTTTATTAGAGCTAAAATAAAACAGTTTGTAACTTAGAAAATACATATTATTACAACTGAATGGCAATAATACATAGTTCGAAACAGAGGGGGGATGGAATGTGCTACAATTTTTGTGGACTGGTTTTGTGTTGTGCTGACTGAAAATCTCTCTAGGCCATGGGTAGCAAACTAAGATCCAGCCCAATCACCTTCTAAATCCGGTCCGCGGATGGTCCGGGAATCTGTGTGTTTTTACATGAGTTAAATGTGTCCCTTTATTTAAAATGCATCTCTGGGTTATTTGTAGGGCCTGCCTTGTGTTTTTACAAGAGTAGAATGTGTGTTTTTATTTAAAATGCATCTCTGGGTTATTTGTGGGGCATAGGAATTTGTTCATTTTTTTTAATATAGTCTGGCCCCCCACAAGGTCTGAGGGACAGTAGACCGGCCCCCTGCTGAAAAAGTTTGCTGACCCCTGCTCTAGGCTCTTTTGGATACTTGGATAAGCTCATTTAATGACCAGTAGTAGCTTGGTTTTTTTGTGTGTTTTTTTACAAAAATGTTGCTGTCTAGAAATAGAAATGCAGGTCACACCTACGTGGCCAGCTGTACCAAACACAAATCTAGCTAACAAAAGAGAGTCAGGCTAAATCAAGGCTTTGCCAACACTCTGGGACCTCAGGGTCAAGGATTTGCCAACACTCTGGGACCTCAGGTGCAAAAACATATTGAGCAGCCCTTGACTGAAGCTACCCTGTACATCTGTGCTTTGGGTCCAATAAGCTCCCTACCTGTCAGGTTCAAATGTGCCTCCCCATTTGCCAAGGCTCCCTTATATTTCATTACTCAGAAGTCAACTGTAAATAGGATTGCAACAAGGTTTATAGGCATTTCAGCAAAACCCTGAGGTTAATGAGTGCCACTTATTTACTTGAACAGTTTCCTACTTTTTGAATCAACTTGCAACATCCACATAAATACAAGTTTCATTAAAAACCACACAGCATTCCTGCTTGCTTTTAGCATTAACTGATAAAATGCTTATCTGCCAATTCCTTATCGGCTGCTATCTTCAAGATCTGTCATTAGAAAAACAAACCTCATTCTTGGTTTTATGGTTTAATGCTAATCCCCTTTTGTGTTCAGAGGCCTGGGACTCTTTAGGAATGAGAACTTGGAGCTCATACAATGCTTATTAGATAGCAGCTCCTTCCTTGCTCACAGCGATATGCAGACAGGTGTTCTTCCTGCCAGAATTCCCTTTCACCCATCTGCCTAGTTGTAAGTCCTGGGCGGAGAAGTCTATGCTTAGCACAGAATGTTCTGGAATCCTGGTCTGGATCAAGGAATGGAACTGCCCTAAATATTACATTCTGCCCAAGTGTCTTAACATCATGAAAGACGTCCACTGTACAAATTGCAAAAACTAAGCACACAACACACTGGAAGCAAGTTTCGTGTTACTTTGTTGAAACTGCCTTGCTGGCATACAAAGTGTTTAGTCACAATAGTGAAAAAGCTGGAATCTTAGGGAAATAATAATGTATACCTATATAATTCAAATATATTAGGAGCTGGTGTAACATAGCTGCTAAGACCTTGAGCGATGAATCAGCAAGTCTCTGCTTCAAATTTCACCACTGTGATTGACTCATTTAGCAGCCTTAGGCAAACTCCTCTCTCTTTGAGCCTTAGTAATATGAGAGTAATAATAATGACTTAACTTTGTAAGATATTATTATTATTATTATTTTATTTGTACACTGCCCATCTGAATGGGTTGCCCCAGCCACACAACAATTAGATAATGTATGTGAAGCACTTTGTTTCTTTCTTTTCTTTTTTCTAAGTTTTTTATTTTCCTTTTGAATGATACAGAAAAAGAAGAAAAAAAGGGAAAATTAAAAAGAAAATACAACAAACATAATACCATACAATATGTGAAAGAAAATACATAAAACGTTGCATGAGGAAAAAACAAAACAAAACCATGCTTTCTTCACCCACCACCCTGTGCGACTTCCAGCCTTCCCTATATTGCGCCTTTATTGCTTCGTTCCTATGTATGCCTATGTCTGTATGTCTCACCTTGCACCTGTTTATTTGTTTGAGTCATCACTAGTCTGTTAAGAGATCAGCTTCTTCTATGTAAGTTGATATGTAATCTTTAAATGGTTTCCATTCTTTATTTATTTTGCCTTCATTTATTCCTTTAATTTCCCCTATTTTCATCGCCAAATTAAAATATGATATCATTTTAGTTTGCCAATCTTCTTTACTAGGTGTTCTTTGACTTTTCCAATTTATTGCCATGAGGAGTCTGGCTGCTGTTGTAGCATACATTACTATACCTCTGTCCTTTGCTTGAATCTCATCATCTAGCATTCCAAGTAGAAATAATTCTGGATTTTTCTTGAATGAATATTTTAGCATCTTTTTAAGTTCTTTGTAAATTGTCTCCCAAAATTCCTTAATTTCTCTGCAATGCCACCAAATATGTATATATGCCCCAATTTCCTTCTGACATCTCCAACACTGGTTATTACTGCCTTTATACATTTTTGCTAATGTGAAGCACTTTCAACACTTGAAAGCGCTAGACAAATGTTGACTGTTACCCAAAATGGGACAACAGCATTCAGAACAGACAGCATTCAGTATATTGCATAAGCATAGGTTAGAAAGTAATGATTTAATGTTTTCAGCAAAAGATGTTGTGGTCAGGTTTGAGTGAAGTTGCAAATTGTCATGTGACAAAGACGCAAGAGAGCAGGAACAGCTGTTGGAGTCTAACTGCCATAACTGCCATTCTAGTCTGTAGCTGTCTTCTAGTGCTGTGTGAGTTACTTACCTTGACTGTGGTGACTAGTTTCTCTCAGAGTGTGTGCCAGTATAAAGAGCCTGTATGCTATATGTGATCTATTTTAAAGAAGAAGTTTATTTTAAACTTAATAAAAGTTTTTATTTGTTTCAATGAAAACTCTGCTTAAATAATTCCCACTGCACGTCACAAATATCATATAAGGAACTATTGCCTTCCTTGCTAAATGTATTGCTTCTTTAATTTAATTTAACTAAATTTAACTTTAATTTAATTTAACTAAAATTTACCCAGGGAGGACCCAATGAAATTAGGTCCATAAATGTCAATAGGTCTCCATTGAGTAAAACGTAGTTCAATACTGCCCTATGTGTTTAGAGTGCCTAATGTATATTTTCTCCCTTAAAAAAATGAAATGAATGTTTCTATTATGATTTGAAAAGGTACCATCATAGTGTATATTGTAAATAAAGAATGCTTGCACTTCTTATTCCTTATATTTTCATCCTGCCTGCCCTCCACAGACTTCAGGAAGGCAGCACACATAGGACCGACCTCCCTATTCCAGCCACACAAGAAACCTTCAAGGTAGGTTGATCAGAGAGATAGGTGGAATCTACATACACATATAAAAAAACATTGTGAAAATGCTTTTTTAAAAAATGTTTTTAAAAATACATTGAATTTGGCATAGCTCACTCTCACCATCTGGTGTCACATTTCCATATTGCACTTTAAAACACATTTAAAACATTTTATTTGCAGCTGTATGGCTGAGTCCATAATAATCCAGGATCTCCTCAGTATATATGCCATTACAACCTCTACACTACACTGGCTCACATTTTAGAGGCAATCCTACATGTTGTAGAAGACATGTTGTAGAATCCAAGACATATAAAACAAAACAAGAACAGAAAATTACCCCTTAAGCAAGCATCATCAAAGCTAAAAACCACAACAAAACACACCTCTTTGTACTTTTCTTGTTCAGAATGGCCCCATGTGTGCTTAATCAGTGTGTTAAAAAGTGAAGATGCTGCTGTCTAGTCTGATTGTTCAGCATCAGTGTCTGTCTTGATTTCTTTAATTATACATTGAAAAGTTTCAGATGCAGTGGCCATTGGGAAAGTGACTGGGGGAGCCTGCTTTTCTCTCCTTGTTTTGATGACTGCATTAGGTTAGTCTGATAAACTTCTTAAACACTGCTTTCAAAAAATGAACAGGAAAGAACAAAGACTCAGGGTGTCATACAGCAGATTAAAATATACAAAAAAATTAAAAGATAATAACCTAAAACAATATTAAACAAATCATAATATCATAACTACACCACCTTAGCAGACAAAACATTGGGGATAATCAACTAAAAAAAAGACATAAAAACACCATCCTATTCCATCTATGTCACGGACAATTTTGTGTCTTTGTGTCAATACCGTGAACAAGACAGCTTGCTTTGTATTCAATTGGATTTTCTTTCCCAATTTATCCAGTTAGAAAAATCATATGAGAGAGAAAGCGAGAGAAAGAGAAAGAGCACAAATGCTTTTTATTTTGCATCCCTCTGTACAGTTTGACCATGGACTAATGTGATCCCCATAAATCAGTTTTGGCTTGTTTTGATAAAGCATATGGCAAATTGACATGAAAGCACCACTTGATATATGATAGGCTTCCGTGAAACTTGGAAAGCCCTGGATTAGACTGCGATCTTTTATAGAAGTGTCATTTCCCACCTGTTACTGGGAATAGAAGCCCAGTGTGGGCTGGTCCATTTGGAAGAATGGACCACTGCCCCACCAACTCATTCTGCCCTTGCCTGCCTGCCTCCTTCCTTACAACCATTCCCAGGGCCACTGTGCCTATCAGCTTCCTCCTCTGGCTCAACGCTGCTCTTGCAAAGTTCAGCACGGAGGAGGTTGAGGACAAATCCAGAATTAGTTGGCCTTGTCTATCATTGGCTCTGATTCCACCTGCGATTTTCCTCCCTGCCTTTTGCCCTACCACCAATCGCACTGGGGACCAGCCTCTATGGTAGTTGTCACTAACCTCATAAAGGACTCTTAAACCCAACCAACATCACTGTATAGGGCTTGTGGTACATCACAGGATTGGACTGTAGATATCCCTGCATAGATATCTATCTGAAGAAGTGTGCATGCACATGAAAGCTTATGCCAAGAACAAACTTAGTTGGTCTCTAAGGTGCTACTGGACAATTTTTTGATTTTTTTAAAAGTTTTGACTGCGTCAGACCAACACGGCTACCTACCTGAATCTAGAACCTGCATAGATGTGTTTGCCAGCATTTTAATATGTTGCCAGTGTCTGGCAGTTCATCCGGGGGTTATCAATTTGCATTATTAACAAGGAAAACAACCCACTTAAATGAAATGGGGGGGGCAGAGAGGAAAACAGACAGGAAGGCCAAGCGTACTGCTTGTGTTGAAGACCAATACCGCATTTACATATTTTTATTACAGATTACCCCTATTCTGCACTAGCAGTTTGGCAAAATTAGCAAGAAATTTAATTTCATGCTGTTTTACTGCACATATTATTGGAATCTAGAGAGCTGGTAATGAGAAGCATCTTCTCGCTGGGGCTGCTGGTATGAGCATTGAGGTAATGATGTTTTTAAAGGGTGGCGGGTGGGGAGAGAAGACTTTAAAAAATATTCCCCTGAAAGGCATTTATGGTTTCTTTCCCTCAGATTTTTTAAAACTCTTAGAGAAGGAAGGAAGGAAGGAAGGAAGGAAGGAAGGAAGACTTATTTTGGTCCCAACATTAAACGCACTATAATAAGTCAGACAAGTAGGGAGATTGTTGCATTTTCACTGAAAGTAGGGTGTAAGGCAAAAGGCAATAACAAGAAAAGAGAATGTTCATACATTGACTTTATTTTTTTTTAGGGCTGTTGTGTTGCAGTGAAAGATGAACAGCTCTACGTCTTGATAGTTTTAATGGAAGAGAATTAAATATAGTGTATGATTACTTAAAAAACAAAGAAACCTGAAATCACTAGACATAATGGGGTAGCCGTCCTGTTAGGTACCAAAGGTCTCAAACCAGGGGATCTGGTAGATACCTTGCATGTCCTGCTCTCTATGCCACTAGAACAGCTCTAAAAGGATGTATATTTAATTTGTTTATTTTTATTTGTGTTTAGTTTATTTATTTGGAGGTATATGGTAGATCCATATCCCACCTTTTCCCCAAGGTGTTCCAGGCTGACCCTCTAAGAAACCAGGTCTTTGCTGCTCTACAGCATCACCCACATTATGGTCAGAGAGAGCCAAGCAGCTGAGCCAGACAATATGAACTGGAGAGCAATATATTATATTATGCTACTGTTGCTTCAGAGTTGGTTCTTCCACCTGAGCATCCTGCCAGATGCAGTAGCTGCCCAAGAGATTCCTGTGTCTTCCTTTCCTCTGGAAAGCTGCCTTTTGGAACTATCTACCTCGCCTGAACTATGCACCAGCTTCTGGCCCTTCTAGCCTTCCTTTCCTGCTCTGCATTCTGGCTACTGCTTCATGCCTTCCCCTTCAACGCACCCAGGTGATCACTTGCACAGGCCAGACTGTGCAGAGGGCATCCTGACATAATCACTTGTGTGGCCCATTCAAATATAAAGTGGGTCTGTTCTTTTACATGAAAATGAACATTACACGAACAGGGAAGCAAACAGCCTTCTTTAAGCTGTCTTCTTTCAACATGGCTGGAATACCAGAAGTGAGCCAGGTTGGAAGGAAATTGCTTAGCACCATCCATTGTTACATTCTTTTATTATCATTAAATGATAACAGTTACTGCAGGGAAGCTCTTCTGAAGCTTTCCGAGTGGTGCATTTTCATCTGCTCATCCATTGTGCCTTAGGACCAAACGAGATGAGGTGCCATTCATACGCCGACTTTGCAACTGTGTAAATCTGATTGATAAAATTGGTTGTGTTTCTAAGCAACTCTCCATTCAAATGAATTCCAAAGCAGCTTACAAACAATAAATGACAATAGTGTAATAGCACATCAAATCACCAGTAAAACAACTGCAATCTATAAAACACTCCTAACAAAGCAGCAACTAAAAGATAAGCTAAACATTACCATTACAGCAAAAGCCATATTATATGATTATCAAATCAAAACAACATTTATAATCTATAAAACAACATTAACAAAATAGCAACTAAAAAAGCACTGTTAAGTTCATACATATGCTCTCCACGCCCCTGACTCAAAAATTTCCATTCTATTCAGTTGATTAAAATACACATAATTCCTGTTGCTAAGTCAGCTCAGCCAGATGCTGCACCAGCTGGGGACCTTGGTGAAGACAGCTGGGCTCTTGGGTCTACCACCAGTGGCAAGGTGGATGTTGACGCTGGGTCACCCAACTAGGTGCCATCAGTGAGGAACCTGTCCTCATTGCCCCTGATAACCAGGAGATCCATTCCCACTCACAGAAGTCTGTCGTTTTAAAAGTGCAGGTTCATGGGTGCAGTTCAGAATTGCAACACTGGACTTCCGGCGAGGACGCCATTGCGGGCGGTCGTGGGTCGTTTCGGTAGCGAGACGGCCCAGGCCAGCCCGGGGGTAGGAGCTCCGCTACCGCACAGCGGAGCTCCGCTAAACCGCGGGTCGAGCATCCCGCGGCATGGGCTCTCCAGCGAGCCCACTATGGCTCCGAACCCTTCTCCCGTTCCCCTTGTAAAAGGGGCGCGGGGGTGAAGGGACAACGGAGCCGGGCTGTGGAGGCATGCCCCAACCGGGCTGGTGAAGCGGCGGCTGCCGCCGCACTGAGCACATCGTTCTACCTGTTTTGAGTGAAAAAAAAGAAGGAACCTGGAGGCGTGAGTACGGAATTAATTGGACTTAAAATTTAAAGTAATTGTCACTCCGGGAGGAACGTGAAAAAGGAAGCCCGTTCCTCCCTTTGTTAAAGGAAGAAAATAACACTGTTTCAAGCTGCGGCTGCAGTAGCGGATACAAAGTTTCTTTGGAACTTTTTGACAAGTGAGAACAGTCGAACCCCTTTTAGGGGAATTAAGTGATTGAAAATATCTCTTCTTTGAATTCTGGATTATAATCTTTCCACCCTGACCCGGGGGAAAATGGCGGCTAAAATTTATGGGTAAAAGATGGAAAAGTACTGAAACTTGATACCCTCTGCCTACTTCTACCATGCTTGGTTTCGTTTTCAAACTGGCTTTAGACTCGGGACTGACCCACGAACAAAGGATTATTCTTTTGAAGTTAGAATTGTTAAACCAGAAGTTAAATTTGTTGAACCAGGAGGTCGAGGAAAAGTTATATGCTACAGGAAAGACTCTTGAGAACTTTGACAAACTGGAAAAAAAAACTTGCTAGAGAACTTGAGGAAATTTTTGGAAAACAAAGAACAGCGACTGCGCAACTCCGAGACGATGAAAAACCCTATTGGTGTGAGAGACCTAGGGTTGGAATACAGTTTATATCCAATTTCTGGGGTGAGAGCCCAGGAATGAAGGGTAAAAGATTTGTGAAACTACAATTAGAAGATGACTGGAATTTTGAAATGGAGATGCTGGAAGATGATGATTTGAGTCCCCTGGAGTTCCCTGCAAGGATGTTTATCGACTGCGTCTGGACTTTTGGTCTTAAAGAAAAAGAGGACATTTTGGACAATGATGTGGCAGAAAGAAGGAGAAAGTTCTGGGGGGTGATCCTGAGATGGGGAAGAAAAATGGTTAGAAGAGGGATAGGGTGAGAATATTTGAAATATAAGTAGGATGGCTCACCAAGGTACCCTGAAGTCAGTGTGTTAAGAGTTTAAGATTTTGAACTAGTGAAGAGATATGTAAAATGTTTATTAGCAGCAGTTTAAGTAAAATAAGATGTATGATTGGAGTTAAGAAGTAATAGGTTGTATTAGGAAGTTAAAAATTGAATATTGAATATTAAGAAGTCTGTTTAAATATTTTGGATGATTTTAATTTTAGAGATGAGAAGTTATTAAAGTAAATTAGAATTGGAAACAAAGGAGAGGAAACGGGGGAAGTCACCAGTCAAGATTCAAACAAGGAATTTTTTTTCTAAGTAAGAAAAAGAAACATTGGTGTTTTAGTGGTGGTTTTGTATGTCCTGTTTTATTTGTTTGTTGTATTGTTGTATTGTCTTATTATGTGGAAAACTAATAAAATTCTTATAAAAAAAAACAGAATTGCAACACTGGCGTGGCAGGATGGGGGGAATTTGACCCTCTTCCATTTCTGTGGTCTCAATCTAGTTTGGGTCTCCCACATCTGCAATTTGCATTGGGGGATGGGGACTCCCATTCACTCCAGTAGGTGCTTTGTTTCCAATGCAGCACCAGGTACAGAAGACTTGGTCTGAACTGGGATTGCACTGGGGCGCAAGGAGCTAAATCTCCTTTATCCTGATGCGAGGATCCTGTTCCAGAATGGACTTCACACACACACACATACTTGCTAAAAGCCATTCACACAATTGCTAATTGCATGACTGGTTCATGTGCAGCTTGGCACTTAGTAATACAGCTGGCAGATAAGAGAGCTACGTGAAAATGCAAACACTCATACAGCCATACCAGAATTGGCTTACTAGCCCCCAACATTCTTCAGTTTCAATTTCAATTGCCAGCATCACATAATGAAGAAAATCATCCCTACTGACACAGCTTGTAGCTCAAGCCATTGCTTCAGGAGGTTCTCTACCATACTAATTGGGAAGCAATTGACAGCAAACATAATTAGTTTCCTCCTCCTAAAAAAAAGGAAAGCAAACAAGCCCTCATACACAATGCAGAATTAAGAGTTATTTTGCATTTTATTATTTATTTGCTTACTTAAAGTGCTTATAAACCATTTAATACCTTTTAAAAAACATAATTCTGAGCTGCATACAACAGATTAGCTAACAGATACCCGAAATAATGCTGCAGAAACACGTGAGCTTTGATGTGGGATGCCCAAGTTCGGATGACCTCGTTCCTCATTCCAGAGCTCATTCTTCTGAAGCAGATTTCATTGCTTCCCTTGCAAAGTTCCATGAGAATTATAGAGATTGTTGATATCTATTTCGGCAAACTGCTTTTGCAATGGATCTGCTCTATTGTCCAAACCAGGAAGCTTTCTGGTAGCAACAACACATTTCTCTGCATAAAATGTGACACTAGCGCAAGGGTGGCAGGCTGCAACAATGTTGAGGACCGCAGCTGCTTAATAAAGTTGTCAGGCCTAGCTCCTGCTAACTAGGGAAAGAAGGTTCTGGGGAAAAGGCACAGCACAATGGGGCAGGGAACAGCAGCAAGCAAGCTCTTTGCTCAAACGAAAGACCAAGCCTGCCGAGGCGTATTTATAGCTTGCAGATCCTACACTTTGT
The DNA here is from genome assembly GCF_009819535.1 of Lacerta agilis. Lineage (NCBI taxonomy): Eukaryota > Metazoa > Chordata > Lepidosauria > Squamata > Lacertidae > Lacerta > Lacerta agilis. Next base: position 23,429,269 of record NC_046322.1, read on the forward strand.
CAAGTAGAAATCATATATCAGATGGAAAGCTCTTTAATCTGAGTAGGCTGAAAGCAAAGAGTAAGGTTACCATAACTTCTAGGAACCTCAGCACCACCTTGGAAATTTTTGAGGTGCCAGGAAGCCTTCAGACAACAACCCTTAAAGGGACATGCTCAGCCTGGAAAAGGTTTGTAGTATTTGCTGAAATAGTGTAGTAGAGTCCCTAGCAAACCCTAGGTTTCCACTAGCTGCCCAGTTGTATCAAGTAGCGAGACCTCTTACACAGAAAATAGGGAGCATGTAATCAAAAAGGAGGCAAAAACAGGATCTAGATTTGCATATAATTTGTATACGCAGATTTATATTTTGTAGAATGAGCTCCCTATGGAGATCAGGCAAGCACTGACAACAAAATGCTTTTGCAGACCTTTCTGTTTACCCCATAGTTTCCTGTTGATAGTGAGTTCTCCCATTCTCTCTCTTTTGGTTATTGCTGTAGTTTCTGTAATTATGACTATCTGGATCATTTCTAACTATAAGCCATAGAACTTATTCCCATGTTTTCTCATTATAAGGGCAGAAAGCGTTACAACGGAATCACTCTTTAGGCACAGAACCAGGACTGTGGCCTGATAGTCAGTAGGCAGCTAAACAAGCAAATGGAGTACAGAATGGATCAAACAAGAGGATCAGAGGTCATGCCCACAATGCACAATTCAAAACGTAAACACACATGTGCACCATGCCCAGACCCATAACTTATTAATCCATTTATCCTGGAAATTCACCCAGGAAGTATTCTGATTATATAGAAGCGTGCTAACCAATGTCAAGGGGAATCAATTTGATGGACAATCATATTCTGCTATGGAAAACATAAAAAATATCCAAGGGTAGTTACTCAGGCAGTGAATTTTCACAACTGTGTATTTTACAGAAAACAAAACAGCAAATGTACCCTTGCATCCCTCAGTTGTTGTTGTTTGTTTGTTTGTTTTTTAAAGGTTTTTTTTCAAAAAAGGTAATGAATGTAACAGAGAAGTACAATTATCTTTAGCTCATAGAAGACTTTTTTATATAATACTTTGGCTCCCCAAGCCTGTGACATCCCCCCTCCCTGATTGGTGGCTTTCAAACCTATTCTCTGGATCCTGCATTTTCCTATATTTCTTATTACTATTAAATCATAATCTTGTGTAAATACTAAATTAACTATAATGAATAATAAGTGATAGTTTTAACTTTACAAAACTTATTGTAACCCTACTAGCAATGTTCATTGTTTACAATTGTCTTTCAAGTATAACAAAAATTTGTTCCAGTCTTTCAGAAAAGCCTGATCTTGCTGGTTCCGGATTTTTCCTGTCAGTTTTGCCAATTTGGCATAGTCCAATAATTTCATCTGCCACTCTTCTTTTGTTGGTAAATCTTCTTGTTTTCATCTTTGGGCTAGTAACATTCTCGCTGCAGTTGTTGCATATAGAAACAAAGTTTTATCGTTTTATGTATTTCTCCACCTACTATACCTAGCAGGAAGGCTTCTGGTTTTTTTGTAAATGTATATTTCAACATTTTTAAAAGTTCATTATATATCATTTCCCAGAAGACCTTCAACCTCCTTACAAACCCACCACGTATGGTAAAAGGTACCTTCTTTTTCTTTACATTTCCAACACTTATTATTTGTTATATAAATTTTTGCTAATTTCACTGGTGTTAAATACCATCTATAAATCATTTTCATTATATTTTATTTAAGCGAACTGCATGCAGTAAAGTTTATTCCATCTTTCCACAATCTTACCCAATCTTCTAACTGTATATTATAGCCCAGTGGCGTAGGAAGGGTGGGGGCATGGGGGCGCTCCGCCCTGGGTTGCAAGGAGGGGGGGTGACACTTGGTGGCCCCTCCCACCACTCCCCGCTGCCCAGCACCCCGTCCATGCTGTTCCACGGACGGACGGGGCAGCCCCACGAGCCGCCGCTCGCCCGGCGGCTCCCCCGGTTGCCGCGGGAGCAGCAGCACCGGGTGGGATGCACTATGCATGCCCAGAAATTCCAGGCATGCACATTGCATCCGAGTCGGCACAGCAGCACCCGCGGCAACCGAGCGAACCACCGTGCGAGTGGCTTGTGGGGCTGCCCCGTCTGTAAAGCAGCACAGATGGGGTAGCCCACAAGCTGCCACCCACCCGGCGGTTCGCTCGGTCGCTGCGGGATCAGGAAGAAGGCTTTCTACCTGGCAGACAGATGAAAGACAATATAAGAAACGTGATGAATATTATTCAATATCTGACAGCCAGGAATGAAAAGCAGGCAGCAATGATTTTTGTTGATGAAGGAAAAGCTTTTGATAATATTTCTTGGGAATTTATTATAAAGAATCTGGAAGCTATGGATACAGGTGAAAGGTTTATAAGAAGCATTAAAGCAATATATTCGGATCAAGGAGCAAAAATAATTGTAAATAATGTATTGACTGAAAATATAGAAATTACCAAAGGTACAAGACAAGGATGCCCACTATCACCATTACTATTCATTTTGGTCCTGGAAGTCTTCCTGAGGACAATAAGACAATCAGAAAGAATTAAAGGAATAACAGTCGGAATAAAGCAACATAAAGTAAAAGCCTTTGCCAATGACTTGGTACTGACAATTGAAGAGCCATTAGAAAGCTCCAAGGCAGCATTAGAAGAAATAGAAGAATTTGGCCAAGTCGCAGGATTTAAATTAAATAAAAAAGACTAAAATGTTAGTTAAGAATATGGACAAGGAAATGATTGAGAAGATGCAAGAGCAAATGAATACTGAAGTGGTTAAAAAAGTTAAATATTTAGGAATATGGTTAACACCTAAGAACATAAATCTTTTTCAAGATGATTATGAAATGATATGGAACAAAATAAAGAGAGACTTGGAAGTGTGGGAAAGAATGAAATTTTCAGTTTTAAGAAGAATCTCTGCAATTAAAATGAACGTGCTACCAAATATGTTGTTTTTGTTTCAATCAATTACGATAATTAAGGGGACAGCCATATTTAAAGAATGGCAAAATATAATTTCAAGATTTATCTGGCAGGGGGGGAAACCAAGGATAAGATTTAAACTACTAACTGAATGTAAAGAAAGAGGTGGATTCTCCCTGCCAGACTTGAAACTGTATTATGAAGCAGCTTGTTATTGTTGGTTAAAGGAATGGATGGTGTTGGAAAAAGCAGATCTATTAGATTTGGAAGGACATGACAACAGATTTGGTTGACACGTGTATTTATGGCATGACAAGATAAAGGTGCACAAAGATTTTGGGAACCACATATTCCGAAAATCTCTCTATGAAGTTTGGGATAGGTATAAAAACCTATTGTAAAGGAAAACACCTTGGTGGTTATCACCACTAGAAATCTTGAGTGTGAAAAAAGCCAATATGAGTAAAAATCGGGTAACATGAAATGTTACTCCAAAATGATGGTGTTAAATGGAAATTAAAACCATATGACGAAGTGAAAGGTTTTGTAAATGATTGGTTGCATTATTATCAGATCAATGAGATGTTCAAAGATGACATGAAGAAAAATGGATTTGGAAATGTTAAATCTAAATTTGAAACAAATATTGAATAATAATTTTAAAATATTGTCAAAAATGTATAAAATGTTGTCGGAATGGCATTTGAAAGATGAGGAAGTGAAGTCGGTGATGATTCATTGGGCAAAAGATTTTGGTCATAATATTATGTTAGACGATTGGGAGAAACTGTGGAAAGAAGGAATGAAATTTATAGCATGTAATGCATTAAAAGAAAATGTTTTGAAGATGATGTATAGGTGGTACATTACACCGGTTAAATTAGCGAAACTTTATAAAGTTGAGAACAAATGTTGGAAATGTAAGGAAAAAGAAGGTACCGGTACCTTTTATCATATGTGGTGGGAATGTAAGAAGGTGAAAGGCTTTGGGGATATGATATATAATGAAATTAAGAAAATGTTGAAATATACATTTGTTTAAAAAACCAGAAGCTTTTCTATTGGGAATTCCAGGTTCAGACATTAAAAAGCAAGGCGTTAAATTTTTCCAATATGCTGTAACCTCAGCAAGAATCTTAACTGCACAAAAATGGAAACAGGAAGAAACACCGACAAAGGAAGAATGGACAGTGAAATTAATGGAGTATGCGGAAGTGGATAAGATGATGGGAAGAATCCGAGAACAGTGGGACCAGAAGTTCATCAAAGATTGGACTAAATTCGCAGATTATTTGAAGGACAATTGCACTGAATTGAATACGTTGGTAGGATTGCAAGAAGCTTTGTAGATTAAAGAAGGAAGGTCATTGCAATATGAAATTTTAGTGATAAGTTTAAGCATGATAATTTTAAGCAGTGATTAATTTGTGAAGTATAGATATTAGTGATGAATGCTAAGATATCATAAGGAGGGTTTGAAGGAAGTCATGGCCTGAAAAAGCCAAAATGATAAGAGCTGAAAAGATAACGTGGTGGATTTTGTTATTGTATTGTTATAAAACCAATAAAAATGATATAGCAAAAAAAAAAAAAAACCAACCTAAATGAAATGTAACATCAATTCATACATTACCTTAGAGGATTACCTTAGAGGATGCAGCTTAAAAGCAAGGGACTCTGTTGCATATAATAAAAATGTAATCACAAATTGTCAGTTCTGGAGCCCCTATTATGGGTACCAACTCATCCTGGAAATAGTTCCGCAGGGAATCCTTTTGGTACAGTCACAAAACGATTAGGCACAGGTCATTGTTGGAGCTCCAGTATTTGCACAGACTACCACAAGAACCATTAAGGCATGAAAAGAGTTGCACTTGTATTCATTGATATGCTTCATAGTCTGCTTTGGTGCAAGTAAAAATCATTTAAAATGTAATTGAGTTTACAGTGAAGAAAAATAATAAAGATGCCTTCTAGAGAGCATCACTATATTGACTAAATGTCAAGTGAAGAAGAGCTTGAATTCACAGTAAAAAAAGAGGGGTATGTGAATTTTTTTCTGGCAGTGGGAGAGATTCGGGGGAATAAATGGTGAAAGACAGTTCTGTGCTATCTCACTTATTTTTTAAAGGCTCATTCATTCTAAAATGCATCTTTAAAATTCCAATTTAACAATGGAGATTGAAATGACAGTTTTACAGCTCACCGCAATAAAGTAAGAGCCTCCTTGCCTGGTCGAACAGGCTGGTTTCGCCAAAGCATTTTAATGCACAAGCCAATTAAAACAGCTGTCTTTGATTAGATTTCATGGGTCCCAGACCCATAGAGCTTCATTGCCACATCATCCTTATTCCAGCTAGAGGGCCAGATTTTTCAATTATCTGAAACCAACTGGGACAATGTGCAAAAATGTGAATGCAAATCAGCCAAATGATTTGTGACATCCACTTGAGGTGACAATGTAGACTGCATGTCATGTAGCACACTGAATGCCATAATGGGGAAGCAAGCACCTTGAGGCAGAACTAGATCTCATACCAGCACACAATCGCTTCATCCGCACATGTCACTAACACACTGCATTAAACACAAATGCAGGGACTGGGAGGGGAGATTACAGGGCAAAATCAGCAGCAAGTGAGGGAAGCAGACAGAATCCCATTCAAGCAGAGACCATACAGGACCTTGAACAGTTCTAAGGGCCCCTGTTAAGGCAGATGCAAGGCATATTGTCTCCCTGGGGAGCTAAAACCAACCAAAGCTTTATGTAAACTGGCCAGAACTGGAGAGTGGTTAGGCTCTGCTTTCCCAGAAGAAGTGGCTGGCTGGCTGAAGGACCCTCACCTAAAAGGAGATGTACACTAGAGTGGAGATCTCCCATTGTCAATGGCCATTCTCAAAAACTCACATAAAATTAAATAAAACTTGCAGGCAAAAACTGAGCCTTTTTTATCTTGGGGGATACAAGCACTATACAGACACTGTTTATGCCTGGACCTTCACTGGAGCAACAAACGAATTCAAGCACCAGTCCTATAGACACTTGCGCTAGAATGTACTGATCAGATTTCTGGCATTTCACAACTGGCACGATATTTAACAACATAGTTCATGAATGTTAATGCTAGCACCCAGGCAGATATGCTTTTTTAGTCAACAATGATAACACTATTGCAAAATCCCTGCACCCTTCAGCACAACTTGCATTTTTATCTCAAGCCATGCCCAGAAATTGGGGCTTGGAAATATGAAGATATAAGTCTTGCCTGACCCAGATCCAGGCAGACCTCCTCTGGGGAAGAGTCATGGGACCCCACAGAGAACCGCCAGTACAACTGAGGATTTGGGAGAAGCCCCAGGGCAGCCTGAAGCACCTGAGCTCAGAGATATCTCACTTGAGTTCTGCCACCCATCCTCCACGGCCCAATCCCTGCCTCTATCCCCAATTCTCTCTCTTCATTTCCCCCATGCCTCAAGGGCACATCAAATATACTCGGAGTCAAGTGTGAATTTCATGCTCTTTATTCAGCTCATAGTAGCAATGAATGGATCTTTCCCCAAAACATCTGCTATATATACATTATTTACACAATGGGCCCCACGTGATTGGCTAATTCAAGGCTACTCCTGTAGCCAATTGTGGATTCACTTCCTCCAGGAGCCTGATTGGCTGTTCTTGCAGGCCAATCAGGTCGCGGATTCACTTCCACCTGAAGCTGGATTGGGTGGCTCCTGCAGACCAATCAGACTGCTGCATTCTGGATCCTATTGTTCTAGGATTCAGTTCAGTACATAACAGCACAGGTGGCAGTATGCCTAGTGGTGAGCCCAGAACTGGGTACAAGGAGGATTGCAGCAGATAATGAGGAAGAAATGAGATTGAAGTGCAGATATAAGCCTCTTGGTCTTCTCCAGACACTTTCTGGGTTAACAGCTCCCTACTGAGCTTTTTAGCATTCAGCTCCATTTCACTCACTAGGTGATGGTCATGAACAAATGGCTGGAAAAGTCTCCTAAGAAGGAATCCTAAACTACTAGGGAGGAAAGATGAGGTATCATAGGAAGCTGTGGCACTGCCTCTCTGGTTGCATAGGGAGGTCTATGGTCAGGAAAGAAGGTTCAGTACCTGAGGCCTCCTTGTTTCATAGCAGTTGCAAACTGATGGTGTTCTGATGTGGTAGGAGAGGGGTAAAGGGTGGATCATATGTGAATCAAGGAAGGCTTAGATCCACCGGATCTGAAGTCCTCTTGTCCTCTCCACAGCATTCACCAAAACAGCAGCTAACTAAGCAAGCCTTGGAGCTGGCATAAGTCAGGACTTCCGGTGTGAGCGCCATCTCCAGTGGTTGGGAGCTGTCTCGGCTCCGAGACAGCTCCGGTTCCCCCAGGGGTTTTGGAGCCCCGCAACCGTGCTGCGGGCTCCAGTAAGCCACGGGAAGAGAGTCCCGTGATCCAGGGTTTCCAGCGGGCTCCGTGGTGCCGACCCGTTCTCAGGCTTCCCTTGTAAAAGGGAGGCTTGAGTGAACGGGCTCCGGCACGGGGCTGTGGAAGCCGCCTCCAACCAGGGGAATGAAGCGGCGGCCAGCCGCTGGACTTTGAGCGCTCCGTTTTTCCTCAATCTGGACTTTAAAAAAGAAATCTGTAAGTACATATTATAATTTGGACTCTAAACGTTTTAATTAGGTTTACGGAGAGAGACTTAAAATGAGGAAGTCCGTCTCTCTTTGATGCGGCAAGATTAAAGTAACACCGGATTTGGCTGTTGCTATTTAAGACTGCTTTGAAGTTTTATGCAGATTCTGATTCTGACTACCTAAGAAACCCCTGTTTGGGGCAAGACTGAGAAATTTGATTTATTTATTCTGATCGACAGTGAACTATAGAGAGAGAAAGTTTACTCTCTGATTAAGGGGGAAATGGTGGCTGGGATTTGAGCAGTGAAGATGGAAAAGTACTGAAACTTTGTTATTTCCTGCCTACCCCTGCCTGTTTGGTTCCCACGGTCTTTCCAGACCCAACAATGATTCCAGTGCAGAGGAAAATACTTTTGGGATTACAACTTTTGCAGCAGAATGTCACTGATAAATTTTCTCAGCTTCAAAGTACGTGGAAGAACTTCACTGAGGAACTCCAAGAAACAATTAGAGAGAGTTATATTCCAGAGACTTTATCTGAAGAAGAAAAGGAACAAGAGCAACAAGAAGAAAAGTTTCCTGGGTGTGAGAGGTCCGAAACTGGTAACCGAGACTGTATAACGGCTTTCTGGGGTGGCAGCCCAGAAATGTTTGAACAACAACTCTGGGAGATACAATTTGAATTGAAGAGTGGAGTAAAGTTACTTTGTGACAATGTTTTGGTTTGCATGTATCAAGGAAAAGGTGACATTCTGGAAGAAGAAGGGAACTGTACTGTGGCGGGAGAAGGAAAATCTGGACTGGGAAAATGTTGGGGGGAAGCCTGGTGGGGGATTGAAATGGGAGGGGGGAAGATGGTGAGGAGGGGGTGGGTTAAAGAGATTTATGAGTTTGAATAGGAAGGCTAACCATGGTACTCCGACGTCAGAGAGTGAAAGGATTTTGAGTATGGAAGAAATGGAAGAAATATTTAGGTTTCAGGAAAATGAGTTGATTATAATACTTTTGAAGTTAGAATTAGAAGTAATAAGAGTAACAGTTTTAGTGAGTTAAGAGAAAAAAGGATATAAGAAGTTAAGATTTGAAATGTGATGTTTTATTTGATGGGAATAAGTTTTATGATATAAGATTTGTTGATTATAATTGTAAGATTAAGATTAGTTATAAGGATTTAGATTTTACAATGTTACAAAGTTACTAAAGAAGATTCGAAATGAATGCACAAGGGAGGGCGAGAGGAGGTCCCAAGCAAGATTTGGAAGAAGTGAAGGATTTTTAAGAATAATTGTGTTGTTTTGTGTGTTGGTGTATTGTGTTGTTTTGTATGGGATGTGGGTATCTGTAATTGGTTTAATTTGGAAAATCCAATAAATTTTTATTTTAAAAAAAAGGAGCTGGCATAAGTCATCTCACTCCACCCTCTGAAGTCATTAAGAGAGAAACTGGTGGGAGGGAACTTCAGCAGGAAAGAAAATGAAAAAGCTGGCCCCGCACACACACACCTTACACCCAGGCTGGTGCCAGACGAGGAAGTGGCAGTTCCTCCACCATAGATGCCCCCTTCATGGGATTCACTGCTATTGGAGGCATAAACCTCCTTACGTAGTGGCTCCTCTGTGCTCTCCCTCATAATTTCTTGAAAAAGGGGCCAAAAGGAAAGAAGCTACTCCATTTGTGCATAGCTGACCTGAATATTTTAATTTAGCTGAACACTTTACAGTTTGAAAATCCATCTGCAATCCCTAATTATACATCTGTTGGGAGCCATAAGTGGTGCTCATAAGCAATCACTGTGGATTAGTGGAAAACAAGGATGGGGAAGCTTCCCAAATGCAGGACTAAACTATCTTGCAAAGCAACACCCAGAAGACAAACAGATGTGTTCAAGCATAAAACAGACCTCTTTAAGGATGGTGCAGAGTCACATTTTGATACATCGAATGAGCATCCATTACTTCGACCCATCCGTTTCAGGCATGCCAGTTTATTAGGCCAATACTGGGACTGCGATAAGACTAACAATCATGGCATTATGTAGATGTTGCAATATAAGACCATGCAATCAAGTTACCAGCAAAGCAACTAATTCACAAAGCACAGTCCAAGTCAGAATTTGAAACTCTACATGCTGTGAATGACAAACAATTAAAGACATCTTCACACACTACACTTTCTAGATGTGCAATTACAATATTTTAAGGTTGCAGTTACAGGTGGGTAGCCGTGTTGGTCTGCCATAGTCAAAACAAAATCGAAAATTCTTTCTAGTAGCACCTTAGAGACCAACTGAGTTTGTTCCTGGTATGAGCTTTCGTGTGCGTATCTGAAGAAGTGTGCATGCACACGAAAGCTCATACCAGGAACAAACTCAGTTGGTCTCTAAGGTGCTACTAGAAAGAATTTTTAATATTTTAAGGGTATGCAACAGTGGAAATGGGAGAGGAAACTACCCTCAAAACAAGCTCCAGAGGATGAGGATGAGGATGAGGATGAGGATGAGGATGAGGATGAGGATGAGGATATAGCCCAATGGCTTCTAAGTGATTTACAACTATAACATCAATCCCTAATTAACACAATAACATTAAATCATTTTAATATACAATACATTTCCGAGCACAATTCAAAGTGTTGGTGCTGGCCTTTAAAGCCCTAAATAGCTTCGGCCCAGTATACCTGAAGGAGCATCTCCACCCCCATCGTTCGGCCTGGACACTGAGGTCCAGTGCCGAGGGCCTTCTGGCCGTTCCCTCACTGCGAGAAGCAAAGCTACAAGGAACCAGGCAGAGGGCCTTCTGGGTAGTGGATCCTGCCTTGTGGAAGACCCTCCCATCAGATATCAAAGGAATAAACAACTATCTGACATTTAGAAGACATCTGAAGGCAGCTCTGTTTTAGGGAAGTTTTTTAATGGCTGATGTTTTAAGGTATTTTTAATCTCCTGTTTGAAGCCGCCCAGAGTGGCTGGGGAGACCCAGCCAGATGGGTGGGGTATAAGTAATAAATTGTTGTTGTTGTTGTTGTTAAGCAAATAATTAAGAAGCATAACAATGAAAACAGTTTTTCAAAAAAGTTAAAAGCAATAAAATCATACGTTCCATCCAGGAGAATGCTTGCCTAAACAAATGCATCTTCAAAAGCTGGGGGGATGCCATCACTGAGGGGCCTCTTGTATTTCAGCAAGGAGGGCATTTCAAGACATGGGTGCACCAGTGAGCCAATAACCATTAGCCCAACCAGAAGCATATGTGCAAGGGAAAACTGTTGTGCCAGTACCTTTCCAGTCAGAGGGCATCCCATTGCCCTTCTCTGACTCTGAAACGCTAGCTCACAATACTTAGAGAATACTTAGACAGTCCTCCCACCTCCATCAGAGAAAATGGCTGCCAACAGAGGCTGGACTCCTCCATGTTAAAAGTCTATGGAGGGCAACGCTAGCAAATGAGATAGAGCTGCAACTCCTATTTAATGCTCAGTTGGAGGATGACTGCTACTGAAGCAACATCAGAGCTCTGCTTTTATGGAGTCGCACGGAGCTGTCCAAGGTATCATTCACACCTCAATTATCGGTATGTTGCTGAGGCTATTGCTTGAAAGAGAACACTGGGGGGGGGGGGTTTAAAGGTTTACACAACTCTATTGAAGGTAGAACTATCAATAATTTTTTAGCCATGGTAATTAAATGAAGCCCCTATATTCAGTGGCTACAAGATGCTGGGAAGGGATTTGTTCAGTGGTTGAGCATTTGCTTTCCACGCCAAATGCAGGGCTTAGGAAGGCCCCTCTCTGAAACCTTTAAGAGAGAAAAGCCATAGCCCAGTGGCAGAGCATCTGCTTTGAATGCAGAAGGACCCAGGTTCAATCCCAGGTATCTCCAGGTATGACCCTTGGGGTCTATTGCAACTCTACAAGCCTATGATTCTATAATTCTATGATTCTATGACTTAGAAAGGTTCCCTGTCTGAAATCCTGGAGACCTGCTGCCAGTCAGTATAGACAATACGGAGCTGGATAAACCAACAACCCAACTCAATGGATGTACCTAAGCACTTCCAGTCAGTGAAAGCAATACAGTGGTACCCCGTGTTATGTATGTGATCCGTTCTGGGTCGCATCACGTAACCCGGACGTACATAACACGAATGAACAACAACAACAAAAAAAACCAACCCAGAAGTTTGCGAGTTTTGCGCTTCTGTGCATGTGCAAAGTGCGCAGAAAGCTTCTGCGCACCTGTGTGCACCTACGTGTCATGTGTGCGCTCTGTGGAGGACTTCCGGGTCGCGGAGGTCCATAACTCGAACGTACGCAACACGGAACGTACACAACACACGGTATGACTGTACTGAGATATATGTGGCAATATGTGGCCCAGTATAAGGCAGCATTATGTGTCCCTCTGTTCCCCGCTCCCAATTGGCTTTTGTGGGAAGCCGACAGCTGGGCTAGAAAGGCCTTCCATCTGATTTATCAGAGCTTTTTCTTATATTTCTATTGCACCATTATTTTTAAAAAAATGGTAAAGGGGCTTGTGAAGTATGCACAATTAGGTTTCAGAATTGTTACAAGTCGCAGCTCTACTCCATTCTGCCTCTGTTAAGGGACTGCCAAAGACTATTCCACTATGTAATTTGAGTGATGGTGTGTGCAACTATCTGGGAAAATAACTGGATCGCAGTAATGAAATGGCAGCAGTTCTGCTGCTCTACCCAAAGCAGCAATTTTTCCATTGCATGGCTAGGGACTGGCTTTCCCTCATTTTTTTTTAATTAAAATGCTCCAGCTTGAATATAATTGAAAGTGTGAGCCTTTGGGAGGCCTTTTATCTATAAAGCTGGATGTTAACAATGTAGAAAATTAAGAGAAAACTCCTGTCGTGAAACCATAAGGCTTTGACAAAGCCTAACCTTTTTACATCAAATGTGCTGCAAACAAAAAATGGAGGATTTGTACATGAACTCTCTCAGACAAGCAGGGACACTTCCCAGGCTTAGTCAGTCCTCAGCCAGACACTGCAAAACACACACACAATCTTTCTTTTGTGGGGATGCCACATCTACCCCAAAAGATGGTGCCCATTTATTAACTACATGTTACATGAGTGGCATGATTTGCAATCATGTCACAGGGTTGTTTATGTATTTATTATTTAAAAATCAAAATGGCAGGTGGGTGGGAGAGGTTGTCATCAGCACAACAACACACAAGGAGGGGAGGTTTATGTATGGCATCCCTCCTGTGATTGCAGGTTGCTGTTGTTCTTAAAAAAGGCAAAGCACTCACATGGCAAGAAGTTTTGTCCTAATGATAATAATTGCTGCACTGAGACTGCGGTTGGAAAGCTTTTTTATTTTTAATTTTTAAAATCCCACCCCCCTCTATATTGCAGTGCCAATAAAACACACACACCAACTGTTCCTGATATTGAGTGTTTAGAAACAAAAATCAAGTGCCTGCAATTCACACAGCAAATGTAATATATTGTTAGGCCATAAGAGACAAGAGTATTCAGCAGTTATCCCCTTCTCTACCAGATGCAAAAAGCAGGGGTCTAGTTTTGCCTTGCAACAGGTGAGTGGGGAAAGCATGATTGTGTAGTGGCAACTTGCTGTCTTGGTGCCAGAGCTGTTGTTGTTTTTAAACAAAGATGCACACCATCTCCAGTTACTAATCCTGTTCCTCAGCCAAAGCCAAAATATTCTCAAACTGGGTAATCAACAAGGTGAGGTCTGGTCCAATGAAGTCCAACAAGGCCCTTCTTATGAGTCTTCCTTCCTAGCAGATCAACTGACAAAATATATCCTATTATGACAGGCAGGGTGTATGCAGAGAGGGAACTTTACAGCACCCCCTGCTCCTGGCAGAATATCTGTCAGTAGGAAAAATTTGGGAGATTCTCTCCCCCAGGAAACATATAAGGCCCTATTGTTATTGGGGTTTTGCTTATTTGTTTGTTTTTAAAAAGGGGATAGAATCATAGAGTTGGAAGGGATATCAAGAGTCATCTGATCATTTAGTCATCTGATCACTAAATGACCCTGAGGGTCATTTAGTGGTAAAGTAAATAGTATCACTTCAGACTGCAAGTGGAAGATTACATTTTTTAACACTCTCTTCAGCATAAAAAAAAGAAATTTCCCTGCAATTAGAAAGCTTACACAGTAGGTTGATCTAGAACACCTGTATCTCTGACGAATGAATTATTGTTTTTTAAACATGGCAACACATTTACAAATGGTACCTCCTTTCTGCAGACTGAAATGTAACATTCTTTCCTACTACTTCAAGATCCCACCATATTTCTCTGGGAAAATGAACAAATGTTAGAGAGGGGGTTTGGCAGCCACTTGTCGGTCCAAATGCATCAGCTCAGAACACAGATAAAACTACATATAAATCTGCCTACCCTGATTGTGTCTACATCAATCCTGTAAGGAGGTAGAAATTAAGTGTTAATTAAAAAAAATAAAATAAAATCTCACTGAGCTCCTTACAGGCCACCTACAGCTTTCTCAATAGTAAATAATTAGATCCAACAGATTTTATGGTATTAGTCTAATGAGCTGTAATCCTATCAAAAGCATACAAACTCTAATAAATTGGCTCTTTGATTCAAGTCATGAAACCTTAGTTTTGAAAAGTGTTCAAGGGGGCTGCCCTTTACTCAAGCCTGAGAGTAGGAGGCTAGCTTAGGAGGCACAGAACAACCTCTGTGGCTTACAAAACTCTTTATCATCCAATGCCTCTCTGCCATGCACTTGCCCCTCTGCCTGGAACCTGCTCTCTGCTGGCTCAAACAAATGCTTAGGCAAAGTAGTGAATGCCAGTTGCTGGAAACCACAGGAGGAAAGAGTGCTCTTGCACTCAGATCCTGCTTGCGGGTTTCCCACTGGCCACTCTGATTGGCCACTATGAGAACAGAATGCTGGACTAGAGGCCTGATTCAGCAGTATATTCTTATATTCTTATGTTCAGTGGTAGGCACAAACGTGTGCCATGTGAACAGAACAGCGTGAGCATGCAAACAATGTCTGCTGGGGCACAAGGCCTGGGCTGGCTGGCTGGCTGGCTGGCTGGCTGGCTGGCTTGCTTGCCTTTTCTAACCAGTATATTGGAAGACAGGCCAGTGGAAAGCAAACACTGTCTTAAGAGGATGGGAATGGCTGGGGAGCCCTACTGCAGTCCACTCCATCGTATCCATGACTTGAAGTGGTCGCCTCACTCCGCTCGATGGAAGGGGCCCTCCAGCTTTGACCCTTCCTGCCTCCCAAGCCATCACTAAAAGTTTTCCTCCTGTGCTGTTCCCCCCCACCCCCGATTGTTGGTCATTGTGCTATTTACTATTGTCATTATTGCTTCCTCTTCTCCAAATTAGTTCCTGCCATGCCACTGCTGGTACGGTGGTACCTCGGTTCTCAAACATAATTCGTTCCAGAAGACCGTTCGAGTTCCAAAACGTTGAAAACCAAGGCGCAAAGGGCTGTCTGCAAATTCATTTGAGGAAATTGAAAAACACGCAGCAGAAGCCTTTTGACTTCCAAGGCGTGTTCAAAAACAGAAGCATTTACTTCTGGGATTTCAGCGTTCGGGTTCCGAAATGTTCGTCAACGGAGGCATTTGAGAACTGAGGTAGCATTATACCAGATTTTGGAGGGCCCTGACTTGACTGCCTCACTGCATAGGGAAGTTATAATTTTGTGATTATGTCACATCCCCGTATGTCCAGTCCACCCAGTTTTGAAGGCTATATTACTTTGCTCCTTTCCCAGGGTTCCATGAAGCTGTTCCACTTCTTCTTTCAACATGTTCACTTAGCCATCTTAATAGCAGCATCCTCCTCTGCCTTGGTGTTTGTCATGAACGTTTGGTTCAAGTCATGCTCCCTCCTTTGACTCTGGTGCACCTTGGTCAGGATGACCGACCCATGTGGAGCAAACATGTATTGTCATTCCAAAACTACCATACTTCAAAATAAGGAATTCTCATGACCACATCAGAATACTTTCCAGAAGTCAGATATCTCCCCCCGCACCCCCGCACCTCTCAATAAATCTTATTTCTAAAATATATATTAACTTTTAGTGGCAACATTTTATAATACTGGATGCACACATTTAGTTATTTCCACCCACACAGCCCTTAATAAGGTTTTTTATTTCATTTGTTTTCACTGAACAGGGTTCAGCAAATGTCCTGAACAGAGTCAGAGATAAAGAAATTATTTGTAGCTGTAGACTGAGATCAGGACATTCCAGCCTTCAGTTCATCTGAAACTGGCTCACAACAGAGCATGCAATTATGGCATGAGGAGGAATGGAATTACTACAGCAAAATAATTAACTGTTTTTGGTCTCCACAACAACCATCTCTTGGAGGAAGGCAAGTTCAAAGGAACAGCTCCTCAAGGTCTGGGGAGCCTCTTTCTGTACTTATCTCTGACACAAGAGTCGACTCTGTACTTCTCTATTTCATCTTGCCATTGGATATTCTAGTTTCTACTCCTATTTTAGACCCTATCACTAAAACAGCATTCCCCAAACTGGTGCCTTCCTGATGTTGTACTACAGTTCCCATCATCCTGAATGACTGGCCATGCTAGGTGGGGCTGAGGGAAGATGATTTTTATTTTTATTTTTATTGCAAAATCTCTGAAAGGTTTTAAAGCTTTTTTTCTAGGAAATTTGCTAAAAAATAAAAATCAGCACTTCCAACGTGGGCTGCCATACATCAGACATTTCACCAATTTTCAGAAATTCTGCCTGAACACAATTTCCAACAGATGAATCCCGGATATGTCTGGGAAATTCCAGATTTATGGCAGCCCTAAGTAAAGCCTGCACTACAACATATGCCGAGGTAGCCACGATGTTGCTGGACTTCAGCTCCCATTAGTCCCCATTTGTCATGGTCAATGCTCAAGAGATTTTGGCAGGTGAAATCCACATCATTTAGAGCACACAGCACTGGCCGCCACTGGCATATACAGTTATAAATGGTGTACATAGGCAGAGTGTACTCATTACTGCAGAATGGAGCTTCTGCTTTAATAATTCCATATTGCTGCTCTCATCAATGCTCCCCCCTCCTGCCTCCATCAAACTGGCCACTTTGGTTATAGGTCTTGTAATAAGAAGGCTGACTAGATACAAAACTTTGCTGACGTGTAAACCATGCCATTTTAAAGCTAATATCTATCACATGACTCCAACATTCTACCAATCATTCTTTGCCAACCTGGTGCCCCACCAGGCCCCACCAGCAGAGACTGCTGGCTGGGGCTGATGTGAGTTGTGGTCCAAAATGTCTGGAGGGTGCTAGACTGTTGAAGGCTGGTATAAATATCTGCTTCTGAGAATGGTCTACCCACATCAAGCAGTATAACACTAGGGAAACTAACTCACAGGAGATGCAGTGGTCGATGAGCTATTCAGGCTAAGCTCTAGATAATTTATCCACATGGTTCAACCTCTATGTTTGATAGAAAACTACTTTTAAGCCTGTTGCACAATCATTTCACAATGTCTATAATTCTTGCCTATTTTAAACTCTCCTCAATGGCTGCCGGTGTTCCTGTATTTTAATTGGATGAAAATGCTTCAGGACACTGTACTCTTGCAGACGGAGGGCACTTATGACACAACAAGGGGGCAGAAGCCTGGTGTCCATCTTTGTCCCTATGCAGCAGTGCTTTGTTGAGAGCATTAACAACCAACCTGGGGTGTTTTGTAGCAATGCAGAGCTGCAGGAGAGAAACGCCACCCAAGAGGCTTAGTATGAGACCAAAAGGAGAAAGCCAGATAAACAAGAGTGACCTGATCATAAGGCATAATTATGAATGCCAGGCTCCAACAATGAAATAGTAAAACTAACAAGAAAGGCCAGACACATAGCAGCAGCAGGTTAGTATCCAAGCCTGCCTTTCCAGAGGGTAAAGATACCATGACACTGACAGCAACCTTGGTTTAGATCTATGTATGGCACCTTGGAGGGATAGGAGAGACAAAAAAAACCAAAGTACCGGTAACATCAGAGTGTGCAAACTTAATAAAGATGGTGAACAGCTCATTCAGTTTGTTTCTTTCCCTTGCAGATGTGTACATAAGGAGGGCCTGCTGGATCAGGCCGATGGCCCATCTATTCCAGAATCCTGTTCTCACAGTGGCCAACCAGATGCCCATGGGAAACATGCAAGCAGGATTTGAGCAAAAAAGCACTTTGTCCTCCAGTGATTTCCAGCAACTGGTATTCAGAAACATTACTTCCTCCAGCTGTGGCGGCAGAGCATAACCATCATAGCTAGTAGTTTTTTTAGCCTTCTCTTTCATGAAATTGTTTCATCATCATCATAATCAAATTTGTAGACCACTTCATGGCATAAAGCCATTGAAATGGTGTTCAGGGGGGAAACAGAATAAAACACAGAAACACAAGCCCTTAGAACAATAAAATCAATTAAACAAGCTTTAGAACAATAAAACCAATCACCCGAACTCTAAAACAATGAAAACATTTCATCATATATAAAACTGATCTTCCATAAATGACTGGGTCACAGCTCAGGGAAAGCCATATGTCATTCGCTACAATCCTTTCTTCAAACATTTATTTTCCTGGCTTTGACTGTAGCAAGCCATGAATGATGCTATTCCTCCAAGGGGCTCCAGATGACATGCATAGATGTATTTCCCTTCCCTTCTGTCCTCACAATCACAACTCCCTCCCCTAATGAAGGCAAGGCTAAGAGGCAGTGATTGGCCCAAGGTCTCCCTGTGAGCTTCAAGACTAAACCGAGGAAATGTGGGCCTGGGGGTACAGCCTTGTTAACCTAATGGTCAATCCAGCCTTGGTTGTATGGAATGAATAGATTTTGGAATATGGAAGACTTTTTTAAATTATTTGTGTCATTTATATTGAAGAGTGCTTGTTTGGTTGCTTTGATTGCTTGAGGGAATTATCATCATCAAGTCTTCTGTTCGTATCATGACTGCCACGGAAGCAAAGTGTTGGAAGTGACTACAGACAGAACCCTTCCAACACAAAGCCAGAGTGATATTGTCTCATTTATTTATCTAAAAGACTTCCAGACTGCCCTTCCTCCTAAACAGATTCCAGGGTGCTATACAATAGTCACTGAAAAGGAGGTTCTCAGGCTGGATCCACATTGATCTTCTAAGCATTATAAAATATAACGTTTTCTCTAATGTTTAATTGCAGTTTCCCTTTCTCAGTAGCTCGCTGCTCTGCAGTGCCCTCTGTTGTCACATTTTAATAACACATTTTTAATGTTATAAACCACAAGTTTAGATCCGCCCTCAATTTGTCCCCAAGGGCAAGATGGTGTTGGTCAAACAGGACCTGAGAAACTAAAATCCATTGGCTGGGAATTATTTATTTTACATACATCGGAAGAAGAACATTGGATACCTTTTGATTTATGAAAGATATAAGCACAGTGCTATCAAAGAGAAATCAACAGCCCATTATAGGTAAATGATTCTTGAAGGAAGAAAAACTGTAAAGTGGCTATTACAGGCAATGATTTACTACATGCAAGATTAAAATGAAGTGTACCTTAACTTGCTGAATGCTTCAAGCACAAATAAAGCTATTCAAACCATTTACAAGGCAGCAGAACAATGGCACGTCACTTTTCATAAAGAATTAACAAAATGATGTGCAGCAATAAAGCTTTATAAAAAAAACATAGTGCAGACTAAACAATATGATGCACATTGTTATAAGGCTATATGCTACAGGTATATACCGCCCACAAAATGTGATGTGTTACTGTAGCTTCGGAAAGCAGTCCAACCTGCATCTTTCCAGTTTGACTTGTTATTCAGTACCAAATTAGATCTGGTGAAAATGAAACTCTCCCCATTCATTGCAATGGGAAATCTAAAAAATGGCATAACTTTCCCCCTCCCTTTTCATGGAACTGAATGAGATTTGCAAGCTGAGCAGCCCTTCCCAGTCTGGATTAAGCTTGCCAAAAACTTTACAGTTTTATTTTATTTTATTTTATTTTATTAAGGAAAATCTATAACTTCTTTGATTTTGTGCCAGAATTGAATGCAACTTGCAGGCATTGTTATTCCGAGGGGGTGGAACCTGATAAATTTCAGAATGATGGCTCCAGTGCGCCTCTCCAAAGGGTAGATTTGACTGCTTTGGGATGGGTGCAATAGGAATCATACATGGTAGGGGGGGGGAGAGCATGGATCACCAGGAAAGACATGAGTGGGGAAAACTTCAACCACTAGCAAAGACCCTAGTACCCCACCATTGGTGAGGGATGGGCTTCTGCCTCCCCTCCCTCCCCATTTTGAGAGGGATAAAGCTACTTCTGCCTTGGAGGAATAAATATCCTAATTGAATAAAAAAGGAGAAGAGTGTGATGGGAAAATAGGATAAATCACCAGGATAGGCTGAGATGGGGAAAATATTACACACATACCCAGAAAAGACCCCGTGACTCCAAGGACCACTGGCGAGGGAATGTCCTTAAACAAGTTTTTATTTCCAATACATAGCTACCGCTACTAACGCTGCTGTAAAATCACTTTTATATTTTATGCGCACATCTTCCAAGCTACTACAAATCATAAGCTCTAAGAAATTTAGTTGAGAACCATGCAAAGCTTAGTCTATAAAAACCAAATGAAAACCTACACACATGGAACAGTGCAGTGCATTTTAACATCTCTCTGTAGAAATACTTTGACACATGGATAAAAAAAAATTGCCAGCAACTTGAAGAAATAGAAGTGCATTGGCCCCAGATTATTATTTTTATATAGTACTGCTCCAGTCCACAAACACAGAAATGTTTAGAGACTGAGAAAGAGCTGATAATGGGAATTTTATCTCAAAGTCACAGATGGCGCACTATTATAATGCCCTCTCCTTTCAGCCATGGCAAGGAGCAATTTGACATTGCAGAACTCAGCACCTGTTCTTTCGTTTCACCCCTCCAAAAAATAATAATGGCCTCCCCCCGGCCTGACCCAATAGATACTGTATAAAGCTCTTTGTTGACATTTTTCACAATTCAGAACAGTATTAAAAAGTTCCCCCCAAAGTGACTGCACACCAATAAGTGAAGCGTCAGATGTGACTGTAGATCCTGCTTCAGCACAAAAACCTGGATTATAAAAAAGGGCACATGTTCAAATAGTGGCTATCTATAGGTAATTATATCTGTAGCTCACTGGCCCTGAACCACCATTGGTAATTTGATAACTAAACTAGTGCTATGCTGAAGCCTGTCCAATTTCTCAAAAGTTTCATCCCCTGTGGAAAAAATAATAATTTCTCTGCCTTATTCTCACTGAACATTCTCTTTTGAATGTTGGAGGGTACTGGGCTGAGCTTATTGTTGTGCATTGACCAATCTGTCTTTCTTTCTTTGCACTAAACATTTCTCCCAGACTTTGCAGCCTCCCCAGTTGTTCATGCTTCCTGATCTGAAGAAGCCACATGGGAGGAGTCACCTGATGACATCTTCCCATGGGCTTTAATTGAAATGCAGAATGTGCAGGCAGCTGGCTACCAAGCACCTGAAATTAGTGCACTGGTTGATTTGATTTTTAGGGAAGTCCTTCCACTTATCTCTATTACATATCTGCACTGGTTTCTTTAAATGTAAAAGACTTCTCTTGGTAACAACAACAACAACAACAACAACAACAACAAGCTTTCAATCTCATGGCAGGCAGACTCCCTAGTTTCCCAACCCTTACAGGAATGCCCACCCAAGGATGTCATGAGGTTTTAAGAGACTGTGAACACCCAAGAAAGCTGAAAAATGCAAACCCTCACTGGAGAGCTGTAAAATTAAAGGGCATTTACACAACCTCTTGGCCATCCTGAAAATTCGGTGAGCATAGCAGCAAAATTCAAATTCCATGTGGATTTTATTGAAGCTCACCCTCACCTTCAAGATTCACATGCAAATTCTTTACTTATTAATTGACAGAGAATGAGTTAAAGATTGTATTTGCATCAGGAATGCATCAGGGGTGAGGATAGCACATGAACTGATCATATTGTCCTCTGTCACATACCTAACACATACTCAAATCTGTCACAGTTAAGAAGAATTTGATTCAGAAAGTCTTATATGTTAAGAAAACTTCCAGTAGAGTTACTGACTCAAAAGAAGGTATCACAACAGATTTAGAAATGCCTAGTTTGAGAGAAAATAAAATTCAATGCAATTTATAAGGATTTCTTTTTGCAAAAATTGCAGATCATTGCAGAAATGGGAAGGAACACACTTATGAGTGAACTTGTGAGTAAATGAGAGGGACAGGAAATATTTGCCTATACACATCTGGTTGGCCACATTTGATATTTGCCCAGATCCAGAACAGCTCCTCTTACATTCTTATCTGCAAGGCAAAGTTTCCCCACCTCTGATCTATCGGGGGCGGACTTATAAAATGCACAGGAACCTGGTACACGGTCTATAATCTATGGCAACAGTCCTCCACTTTACCCTAGCAGTAAGGAAGATTCATTTACAAGACACCTGCTTCTCCTCCTTGTCATCACTGTCTCTGGATTGGGGGGAGATTGCAGTCATTTCAAACTTGGCAGACCTCTGCTGTTTTGCTATTCAAGTATGATGCTCACAGGAATTTCATATTTACAACGCTGCCAATTAATGAGGGAAATGTTTCGGCACGTAAGCCCCGTTGCTTTCGCATGAAGGATTTCCCCCCAATAAAGACCGAGTCTCCGTGCGCCTTCTTTCGTTCTCTTTTCTTTTTTTAAAGGCCTTGTGGAAAGTCGCAGAGTCATTTGTCAGCTACTGTGACAGCTCCTTTGAAATATCAAGAGCCATCTGGTGAGTGCTTTTTAGTTTCAGCCAGTCCAGGGTGAGGGGTGGGGGAGGAAAAGTCAGATTAAGTCATAGGAGGGGGGGAGCAAAAGGAGAGGCCTATTGGCTATCCCCCTGCTGGGCTCCAGGGAACCAAGCTGTCCTGTAATCTAATTAACTACCTGTTGCAGTAAAAGCGAGAAACTGCTGTAGAAGTGCAGAGATGAAGCATGGGTGGAAATAAACTGGAAAACAGTAAGAAGCTGTTGCTGGAGCCAGACAGACATCATTCATATATGCTGTTCACCTATAAAAGTAAAAATCCCATCTCTCTGGAATGGACAGTCTGCCTGACTTTAATTCTGGAACGAAAAGCAGATCTTAGCTCCATGCTGTTTTAGGAACAGCTGTCTTAGATTCAGACAGACCATTGGTCTCATGGATAAACACTGCTTGCACCAGGGTTCTCCAAAAGTTGCTGGGCTTCCACTGTCATCATCTCAGACCACTGAGCATGCTGACTGGTGCTTCTCCAACAACATTTTGAGGGCCAGAGGCCATCTCTGGTCTTTACATTGACTGACAGCAGTTCTCCTTGCCCTCTTCAGCAAATCCATTGTCAGGCCCAATTTTTAAAGTTCACCTGGGGACGTTTTTTTCCTTCTTCTTCAGATAACCCTGATGTAAAAACAAAAAACAAAAACCTCTCCAAGCCTGCTGTTCTTGTCTTATTTACACATAAGCATCCTTTTCCAGCTGTTGCATGCCGCTTGGTCTAGGGTTTTTGCCATTGGTGTTCGTATGATATATCATCTGATGGAGATATTAACCAGGATCCAACTTCTTGTCAGAGTCATATCTGAAGAACTCGCTTCACTTTTTAAATCATTCTCCACTGTCTCTGCTTAGTTACAAGAGAAATGGAGCGTCAACCTGTGTTTATGCCAAGCTGTACTCTTCCATCCCTTGAATTTTCATCTCTTTGCCCTACTCTCTTCTCCCCCACCAATTTTTTAAAAAATAAATAAATAAATAATCTACATTGAGCTTTTTCTCCTTACATGGTAACAGGGAATTAGCAAGGCAGGGCAATGATCTAAATAGAAGATACTTTTAATTACTTTACCAGTTTAGGGATTACTGCACAAGACTAGTCTGCTTAATAATTAAAGCAGTCTCTCACACAGCTCATTTTACAAGTTGAAATAGTCATTGTGTGTGTTTGTGTGTGTGTGTGTGTGTGCGTGCTTATGAACAGCTGCACACAAAATATATGGAAATAACAATACAGTGGTACCTCGGTTTAAGAACAGTCCGGTTTAAGAATGCTTTTGTTTACAAACTCTGCAAAACCGGAAATAGTGTCTTGCTTTGAGAACTTTACCTCGGTCTAAGAACA
Source organism: Lacerta agilis (assembly GCF_009819535.1). Lineage (NCBI taxonomy): Eukaryota > Metazoa > Chordata > Lepidosauria > Squamata > Lacertidae > Lacerta > Lacerta agilis. The sequence goes on from NC_046322.1 coordinate 23,453,077, forward strand.
GAATCCGAACAGTGGAAGGGCACCAGCAGCAAAGGCCTTATTGGGGAAAGCACGCCTCAGTTTAAGAACGGTTTTGGTTTAAGAACAGACTTCCGGAATGGATTAAGTTCTTAAACCGAGGTACCAATGTATTGGATTGCATTCAAAGCAGTATTTCTGCTTGCTTGGAGGAATAAAATATTCGACAAGATGCCTAGAGGAGCACGAGAAAATAGTTGTGTGTCCGTCCATCCCCGCTCCATGCTTTATTTCCAAATTTCTCTTCTCTACAAATATACATTTCTTCTGCTCCGTATCCAGTTCCCTTGGAACAAGTTGTCCTCCATGGCAAGTATATATTATTTATAAACAACCCTTCCTCTAGACATGGCAAGGTACCCATTTTCACTAGAGAAATGAAGTGCAAGGTCGCATTAAGAGGCTGGCAGTGAAAATTCAATAGCAAGAGGCAGCAGCAGGGGACACTTGACCTGGCACTGCTAATTTCCAATCAAAGTATGTGCACTGTAGGTCAATAAAGGCTCTTGAGCCAGCTGATACAGAAATTCAGCAACATTACAGTGCTATGCCAGCATACACAGTATAATGGAAACTATCTACCAATGCAGGGATGAAATATTAACAGAACCGGGGGGCTGCAGAAAAGATGATGATGCACAGAGAATCTGGGTCATCTTTGGGTGTTGGTGGCCACTGTCTTCTGCTTCTGGTATTACATGCCCCTGAATTGCTACATAACACTCATTGCAGTATTTTTCCATATGCTCTTCACTGAATCATCAAAGTTAAAACAACTACAGCAGCAGCAAATGCACCCTCCAAATGTTGGGGAATCCACCTTCCATCAGCCCAGCCATGATGGCCGATGGTCTGGGATAATGGAAACTGGAGTCAGGTTTCCCATCCCTGATCTAAGACCTAAGGAGAGGACGTTCTTCAACATCACCCCACCACAGCCTTCATATGTCACCACCACTGCCTTTTAAAATCATCTTATTATTGTGTTGCTGTTTAAGTAATGTTTTTAATTGCAGATAGCTGCTTTGTGTAGAAAGTTCCTCAAAAAGTGGTGTATACATTTTTAAATAAACAAATATAGTTGATTCTGCTACTTCAGTAGACTATGGTGAGGGACCAAGACCAGCTTTTCACGCTTTGTGATCATTGTGGGAAACATCAGTGTTTCAGCTTAATCTGGTCTGGTTCACCACATCTGTTGACACTGTCCATTTTGAAACGCCAGAGACTTAATTGTCATAAGTGAGAAATTTGAGTCCTTCAGGCATGCTCGATGGAAGTTATAGCCCAAGTTGTTTTTTTTTTTTTTTAATAAGGATCTGTGTGTACCTTGCAGGGGTGAAACTATTAATTTGGTAATGGCACTATACAAATGCATTAATTGACTAAGCCATGAGTGAGGTACAATGTGCGTATTTCAAGGACAAAGCCTTGAAATATTCATTTTATGAAGTATTCACAATACAGTGGTGCCTCTAGTCACGAACTTAATTCGTTCCGGAGGTCTGTTCTTAACCTGAAACTGTTCTTAACTAGAGGTTTGCTTTCGCTAATGGGGCCTCTTGCTGCCGCTGCACCACTGGCACACGATTTCCGTTCTCATCCTGGGGCAAAGTTCTCAACTCAAAGTAACTCTTCCAGGTTAGCGGAGTTTGTAACCTGAAGCGTTTGTAACCTGAGGCGTTTGTAACTCAAGGTACCACTGTAGTTGGTTGGCCTGCAATTTGTGCATTCCAGATTATTTGAAGAACCTGGTGGGGGGTCCATGATGGAAGAAAGACAGGAGATCTAGATCTAGATGCATGTCACCCCAATCTCTGAGCAGTGTGAGATTCCAAGGGATCCAGACACTTACCCAGGTTTTGGTTTCCTTGGAATGAAAGACAGCGGGGACTGTGGTGTCTTTATGATATATGGTTTATTTACACATCTATACAACCTGAGCCCAAGATGGAGGTGCTCACAACATTAACACCCCCAAACAGTCTTGCATCTCCCATAGCCACAGCTTTGGATTCCAGCAGAAATCTAGTATGGCTTTCATTCTTTGGCTTTTGCCTGCTTCTGGCCCAGCTCTCTCACACAACAACCCTTGCTGGTAGTCCTTCTAACTACCAGCCAGGTGAGGTAGGAGACCCACCCATTTGCCCTCTGGCACAAAGCAACTTCCTTTGCCCATACTTAGGTGGCATGGAGCAACCATACGTAGGTGGTAACAAGGACCTGGTTAATTCAGCAAAGGAATGCTTCATTAGATTTTAACCTTTGCTGGATCCAGGAAATTAGAAAGGACTAAGCCCCGCAAACTCACAGTCTCACAACACTGTGTGTGTGTGTGTGTGTGTGTGTGTGTGTGTGTGTGTCGCTCCATCCCCATGAAAAAAACCAAACTTCCTGCCCCATGCTAACCTTGTGGAATACTGTTAGCAAGGGAAATCAGTGCAATACATTTGCAACCTAGCAGTGCCTGCTTCCCTAAAAGATGTTGGGACTAATAACCATCAGCATGACAACCTAACACCTCCAGTGGTACAGCCCCAAGAAACCAGAGTGTCATTTACTTTGAGCTGCCCTGCGTATTGGCGGTCTGTTGCTTTTTATCACTCATCCTAGCTAAGTGCTTATGCAAGCAGTGAGTGAGGCTGTTCAATGCACCTTCAAGGGTCAGTTCAAGCAACATAAATCCTTTAAGTCAGGCAATTCAGAAAAATTTCCCTATCAGCACTTCTCGCATCATCATTCCATGTCCTCGGCCATCTTCTGCTGGTGCAGAAATTATCTGTGTACCTGCCAGATGGGGTGAACAACTGCCTTTTGTTCAACTGCATTAAACTGCTGACTTCATGTACGGATATGTGAAACAAATTTGCATTTTGAAACCAAGATCATGCTTTTTTTAAAAAAAACTCTTTGTTTTAATTGTGTGTGCTTTTCTTTAGCTTTCCTGTACTTTTTATAATGTATTTTAAATTGAGATTTATACAAATTTAATTCAAAAAATGTAAATGTATGCTGTTGCTTTTTAAAAATCTGGTTGTTAATTTTAATCTATTTATTAGTTTTACAAGTGCTGACTTTTTACCATTGGGGTGGGTGGGTGGGTGTACATAGACACTCACAAACATAAATACACATGTACATTGCCTTGAAGAAAAAAAGGTGCTTTACACATACAATACATTGCAAGCACCTTCATATGCATGTTTACTCAGAAGTAAGTCCTACTATGCTCATTGGCATGGTTCCCTGGTGAGTGCCTAGAATTATAGCCCCACTACTGTAATGTTAGAACCCAACCTCTCTCACCATCAAAGGAGCACAAGCAAACAACAGATAACGTGCACAAACAACGCTGACACCAAACCCTACAAATACTAAATAAAATAGAAACATCGTCACCCCACCCCACCCACCTCTTTCCCCCTTTTCTTCCTAATGTCTCAACAAAGGAAACTGATTTGTAAAAATGTTACATGGGAAAAATACAAGAGAGACATTGCACACACTTTTGTAAATCAAGAAAATCTTTAATAAAAAATACTTTAAAAAAAGAACTGGTCAGCATTTAAATATACTTCCTTTAGTGGATTTGGAACAGTCTTTGGGGGCTATCATGGGCTGCTTTCAGAGGAAGGGTGGGATGTAAATTAAATAAAGAGATTACAGTAATAAAATTTATCAGGACCAGGCAGTGTACCTTTGGAATTCCGAGTTTTGATGAGGAAACTGTCAGGGGCGTTCTTAGCCCCTTGGCTGCCGGGGGCGGGAAGCCAAGAGGCACCCCTGGGGGCGGGGCATTGCGGTGCGTGCGTGCATCATGACGTCATGACGCACGTGACGCCCCGCCCCCGGGGGTGCCAGGTGGCGGATTTGGGAGACTCCCGAAGCCTCCGCCCGACGGCGGCACCCCTTCGTGCCGCGGCTGCTCATGCCTGCGTGAGCAGCCGCTGCACGAAGGGGGGCTGGGAGGTGGATTCGGGAGTCTTTGCGGGCTGCAAAGACTCCCGAATCCGCCGCCCAGGCTCCCTTGGCGGAGCGCAAGTCGGGGCAGGGAGAGGGACGGCCCCTCTCCATGCACCGGCTCCGCAAGCCAGCCAGCAACGGAGCTCGGCAATGAGGCAAGGGGCGGGCCAGCCAGGAGGCGGTGGCACCCCACCTTGCTGGCCCGCCCCTTGCCTCCATGCCAAGCTGTGCCGCTGGAAGAGGGGGCTATTTTCGGCGCTGCTGGGGCGGAGCCGCAGGGGCGGCCAGCGAGGGGGGGTGACACCCCTCCTCGCTGGCCGCCCCTGCGGCTCCACCCCGGCAGTGCTGAAAATAGCCTAAAAAGAATTTTTTAAAAAGTAAAAAAAAAAAATTAAGTCCAGTGGGTGGGGCCGCCCTCGGTGTGTCACCCCCAGCAGGGGCGCTGCCCGGGGGCCCCCGCCCCCACCGCTCCTCCCCTGCGACACCCCTGGAAGCTGTTAGAGAACAGGGAACCATGCAATGTGGATCAACCATTGGCAGCATTATATAGATCAAAGTAAATTCCAGAGGAAATAGTCCATATAGGGAATGGACAAGTCACAGGAAGACTAAAGAGGCAGTAGTGACCGAGGAAGCCTGAGGAAAGAGGAACCCTCGCAGGATTCAGTCACAGGAAAATGGAGGGAGAGCTAGAAAGCATATAAAGGCTACCTGCTGCTCAATAAGGGCCCAGAATGGACCCCGGCACACTCATATAGTCAGTCAAGGTCATCAGGGGCCAATGGTAATCAGAGGGTGAAGCCAAGCATAGATTCAGGGAGAGAGGGAATACCACCTACTCTAAATCTTTTCAGCATAGATGGGATAGTTCTTTACAGGATGTCCTTCTTGGGAGCTCAGAAAGGTTCCTCGTTTGAAACTGACACTCACCTAGCCCATTTGATCACTGGAAGCCAATCTACACAGGTCACCTGCCTGTACTTATATGACACATATGAAGAGTGCCAGCTAGTGAAAGGAACAATATTGGTATATGACACCCACCCACTTGAACTTTATTTTCTCAATACTGGTTCAACGTGTGCTCTTACTCACTGTGTAGCCCATTTGGACCCTAACTGTTCTTAACTGGATCCTAACATTTAGGATCCATCACTTTAGGATCCTACCACTGTTGCCAAAGCCTACTTATATGTCTCCCACATGTGGCAGACACATATTGTCAGCCCTGAACCATCTGGGACCAAGACAGATTCATGTTTTAATATTCAGAAGCTGTGCCTCTTTCCGTTTCCAGCAAAATATGCTGCCAACAGCCTATATGCAGTTTGCAGTTTCACATGTGCTTGAAATAACTTAAGCAAGCATATCACGTAGATCAGTGCAGTTTTATTTTAAACCCTCTCCTTCCATATATATATAGCGAACATTGCCTTTACTATAGCTGCTGAAGCACAGAATATATGAATATGTAATGGATTTCTCTTTTAGGTACTTCTTACTCATTAAAAACAAAAGCTCGTAATGAATAAGTAGCTATGTAGTAAATCAAAACAGCTATTCTCTGAAAACATAATGGTATTGATTCCTGCATATGCATTAAAAAAAAGTGTGAAAATACGTTTCACACCATCTCTTCTCTCTGCATATCAAATAATGCTGAATAAGCAACAGGAGAGCCAGGGGGCTTCCTGATAGACTTCTTGAGCTCAGGGGGATTCAAGCACTTCTTCCATAATCCTACACACTAATTCCAAAACTTATTTTATTTCTGCACCCCAGTCAATGCATTCACTAAGCTTAGAGTCCTTGTAGTGTGGTATACTCTTTAGAGAGTTGGACTAGGACCTGGGAGACCAGGGTTCAAATCCTCACTTAGGGCTATTGGGCCATTTACTGCCTCTCGGCCTAGACCTCACAGGGTTGTTGTGGGGATTAAAGGAGAAGGGGGAACCATTCACAAGGCTCCCTATCTGTGCTCCCAGATCTTCCAATTTCATAAGGCCTTAGAATCACAGAATTATGAAGTCGGAAGTGACCCCGGGGATCATCTAGTCCCGACTTCCTCAACCTCGGCCCTCCAGATGTTGTTGGCCTACAACTCCCATGAACCCTAGCTAGCAGGACCAGTGGTCAGGGATGATGGGAACTGTAGTCTCAAAACATCTGGAGGGCCGAGGATGAGGAAGCCTGATCTAGTCGAACCCTCTGCAATGCAGGAATATGCAGCTATCCTGTACATGGATCAAACCTTCAACCATAGCTGTCAAGTTTCGGATTTGAAAATAAGGGATCACATGGAGTAACACATGACTGGAAAGGTTTGCAGTTCCACAAACATAGGTATGCACTGCCTCGAAATAAAAAGAAGTGAACAAAAGAAGGCTCCCTAGGGGGACATTGCTAAAAAAATGTCAACTTTGTGTGGTATGTGTGTGGTGGGTGGGTGGGTGCGCGCGCTCACGCACGCGTGTGAGAGAGAGAGAATCCTGGGCTGTAAACGCCTCCTCCAAACACAGCTGCTGCAAACCTCAGGAGTTACTCTTCTGAGAGAGACAGAGAGAGAGAGCGCTTTTACGCACGCATCTCTGCGCCCCGCCGACCTCTCACTTTGGGTGGAAGGGGGGGAATCCAACCCAGGGCCGGTGTGCGTGTATTGTGGAAGGAGGTTCGGTGCGCTCCCCCCACCCCGCCAACCCCCGCCAACAAGCTCTCCTCACCACAGCAAGTTGCAATCGGATCTGCCTCCTCCCCACCTCTCGTCGGCTCGCAAGGCCCGCCTCCTGGGGGAAGGAGGGAGGAGGAACGAGCGAGTGAGCGAAAAGTGTGGAGAGGTGGGATCGTCTGAGGCACAAATCGGAGAGAGACTGGAGGGAGATGAGCTGCTTCCTTCAAAATCGGGAATTTTAAGGGATTTCAGCAATCCGGGAGAGCAGCGGGAAACAGCTTAGAATAAGGGAGTTTCCTGCGAAAAACGTGATACTTGACAGCTATGCCTTCAACCAGTACCATGCTCTAACCAACTGAACTATGTTATAGATGTTTGTGCTAGTCTTTAAAGTGCCCCAAGACTCTTGGTTGGTTTTGCAGCAAAGGACTAACACAGCTATTGCTCCCCCCCAAAAAAAAAGCAACAACAAAAATGAATGTGGCATGTCTGGATTTTTTTTTTATTTTATATTGTATTTCACACAGAAAGCACTTGGCAAGCAGAACATTCACTGGAATTTTTAAAATCCTAGTTTGAGAAGAACAGGGATGAAGCTGAAGGAAAGAATAGAAACTCCTGTTTTCTTCTCATTAATTTCCCCTAGAAATCGGAATGTAAATAACAATAACACAAAGAGCTACCTTTTGGGATATAGACATGGAGCAGTTCTATTTAGCTGTTCTCTAATAATAATAATAATAAACCATTCCCCTCTGCTGCTGAACGTAGACACAGACTGAACAGGAGTATTGCCAGATGGATCTCTCTTCCAGCATCACCTAATCAGCTTTCCAGCCTGGCATTAATGAAATGACTTAGAAGATATGAAGCGTGCTTTTGTTCATTTCCTAGTAATCCACAAAAGTAAAAGCTACCTAACATAATAGCCAGAGTGGAGACCCTTTGTGAAGCATAAAGAGGCCACACAGAGCTCAAAAGCTTTAACAGGCAAGGAATAGCAAAGCTAAGTTCTGAAGGCAGCTCACAGAGAGAGTGCAAATTGAATGGTAGCTCTCTCACTTCCACCTTTATAGTATGACAGTACAATGAAGTGAACAATAAAGAGAGAGGGAGAACTCTTAGCATGCTATTTGACCAACACCAACCTATGCAGGTTTCCAGCTCTGGAACAAACACAGTGATGTTTATTTGGCAACGTCTGGCTACTTGTAGCATAGAGCAATTGTAGGGTAACTCACAATCCACATAATAATGGGAAGAATCCAGCATTGTGCTCAGGCCAACAACCAGGGGATCTGGGGTCTTCGTCGTTCGTCCGTCCCCCCTAACAATTCTAATAAGGAAAGCCTTTGTTTAAAACTTCATTTTGTCATGCTCTTTTCTCTCTCAAGCAACCCTCCAGGCACTTCAGCTAAGCCACGTATTCTTAATGCCTCTATACCTCATGCATACCAGAGAGAGAGAAAGCACAGAACTCAGCAGCCCATCTTTTCTCCTTTGCGAAGGTGAGTTGTGCAGGGAAAGGGCTTATTGAGAACCATCTGGGGGATGGTGGGGAAGAGAAACTTGCAAAGGAAAGGGAGAGAAGAGAGATGTCTGGAAATTTCTGCTGAAATGCACGGGAAATTCTTTGTGACGAGGATGGCTGTCCACCCTACGCACCCTGGGTTGCATTCAACTAAGTCCAACTCAGACTAATACCCACTTAAATTAATGAACCTTAGTTATGTCAATTAACTCTGATGGGTCTGCTCTGCGTAGGAATACCACCCACATGCCAGAATACATGTGTATTGATAATGATAGTCAGATGGAGGGGGTGATTCCAGAGGCTTTTGTTGAAATGAAAGTGCTGTTTGGAGAAAGGGGGGAGGTTTATTAAGCCCTTTCCTGTACTGAGTTTCACCAGCTTCAGGATGTCCAGAGGCAGATTGACTCTGAAACTGGAGGTTCTATACAGCAAGCAATCCGTGGGCATCTTTCCTTCTCCTGGCTTAGAGGCAGCCTCTCTCTGAATATGCTGAAGGAAGCAAACAACCGAAAAACATTATTGGTTTTGAATCCTGCTTCACCAGACTTCATTACGTGCCCAATAACCATTGTAGGGAGCAGGATGCCGAGCCAGATAGACGTTTGGCATGGTCCAGCAGACCTGCTCTCATATTCAAAATGATCCCCCCACCTTTCAAAGAAAAGGTTGCTCCTTTCTGCCTGGCTTCTTGACTCCAGTTTTGTTTGTTTTTACTAACCAGTGAAACACAACTCGGTGCTTCAAGAGCCTCTGCAAACTCTTCATGTTCTGAAGCATGAAGGTTTTCATTCTGCATGCTGTACAGCTGACGGGGAAAATGAAACATTTTGCCACCCAAAAGGTTTCTGGAGTTGCTTATAAACAACAGTAAAAGCAGTAGGTAGTCACAATGTGGCTTCTCCCCTTTGAGGGAGAAATTAAAGTCCTCTAAGTACACATCTATATTGAGGCGGAGAGTAAGCAATGTTACATTTTCGTTGGAGAAAGTGAGAAAGTGTGTACAAAGAGGGAAGGGATGATGGCTAGAAAAGGAAGGGGCTGGAACATGGGTACAAATAGGGATGGGGAGAAATTTAATTCAGTTCACATTGAAAGGCGATCCTACCAAATTCACCCTTTCCAAAACATTATGAGGAATGGAACACAGACATTCTTCGAAATTCACATTTTGGTGAATTTTGCAGTGCAGTTCTCCAGCCAAGTAATTGTGGACAAAGTATGCATAAAAGTGAATAAATTCATGAAAATAACTTTAAAAATCCATTATATTAGGGGAAATTGCCTTGCAAAATTGTGTATACCAGGGAAAATTGCATACAAATACAAGTCTATTTGGGGAAATTTACACTGAGTATTGTAGGGGATTGGACTAGATGGCCCCTTGTGGTCCCTTCCAACTCTACAATTCTATGCTTCTATACATGCTGGTGAATTTTCATGAATACTTCTTTAAAAATTAGCAAAAGGTTGTGAACTAGAGGTAAACTGAACCTGTGACTGGGAAAATGAGAAACCAAAATGGACAGATTTATCCATTCCTAGTTACAAGTCGCTAATATAATGTGGCTATAAAGATGGCACATTCAGTTTTTGCATGTGCTGGTGAAGGCATTCCATAACAGCAAAAGGCTAAGCCCTGATGGTCGGCAGTTTTAGTTACCCATATTCAAAACTGTAGTTTCCTTCCCTCTGTTTTCTTTGGTTTAGCTATCTAAATTCTCTGGATGTGATCTGCCCACCAAGCTGCTTGTAAGGAGATTGGTGTGGAGAACTAGCCCAATGCCAGGTAGGGGTTAATTTGTTCTGACAGTTAGAACCCTCAGGGGCGGGCTTAGCCTGGGTATAAAACACCCCTCCCAGTGGGCAGAGAGTTAGAGTTAGAGTTGGAGTTGAAGTGTGGGCAGGAGGAGTTAAGTGCGGGGAGTTGGAGTTGAAGTGTGAGTCAAGAGATAGAGCTGGGAGTTTAGAGTCTTAGGTGGATGTTAGCAGAGAGGATAAAGAGATTGTGCAACGCGTTGTTATTGATATTTAGTTATCTATTAGAGGTATTAGGCCGGTAACATTTAGAGGTATTAGGCCGGTATAGGACAACTGTTATAAGCTTATTGAACAACCTTTTATTTATCAGCAACCACAAGCTTTGTACGCAATAAACATCTTTTTAGTTCACAATATCCTCGTCTGTGGTGAATGAAGTAAGCAGGATCCAGCCAGTAGTCTGAAGGGCTGCAGCTGGGGACTGTTTGTCGTTGGTGCAGCACTCATAGACCGTAAAACGTCCGGGGGTGGGCTGTACAGGGCGAAGGGCCCGCGACATTAAAGTGGTGGCAGCGTCGGGACGAAAGATTGTCATAAAGTGGTGGTCACATTGAGATCAAAGAAAGATCTAAAGTGTTGGCAAGAAGTGCCAAGGTACAAGAAGGACTTAAGGGTGACGCATTGTGTGAAGTGTGAGGCTTAAAGAGGATTTAAGCAAACTTCTGTGAGACTCTACAATCTAGTCAGGAAGGGGGATCGCATACACCTGGAAAGGGAGAAGGGGAATTCAGAGAGGAATTACCTGGCCCTAGGGTGTGGTGTGATAGCGCCTAAGACTGTGAGATTGTGAGAGAGTTACAAAGATACTTTGCGTTGGAAACTATTTCAGGCAGAAAGGTTTATAGTGAGAGGTCGGAAAAGTACGCTGGACAAAGTGCACTGAGGTAACTTTAGGCGTGACTTTGGACCTAAACTGTGGAAACTGAGCCTGAAGAAATAGTTTAACTGAAACATCCTTGATTTAAGTACAGAAATAATACCACCAAATAAATAGAAAATGCCACCTAGAAAGACTAAAACAGCTCTTAGGGACTCACAAGTAGAAAGCTCTGAAGAAGAAAATGGGGTTTCCCAGATTGAGGAAACCAGTACTGAAACAGTTAACAAAAATCCTGCTGAGGGGACTAGTTTTAAAGCCTCAGAGGAATTTGAAAAATGGAAACTTGAGAAGGAATTTAATTTGAAAATTGAACTAGCAAAGCTAGATTTTGAAAGAGAAAGGGAGGCAATGGCACTGAAAGAGAGAGAATTAAAATTACAAGCTGAAGCGAAAGAGAAAGAAATGACCTTAACTATTGAGAGAGAAAGAGAACGGGAGGAAAGAGAATATTTATTAGAAATGAAAAGACTTGAATTATCAGCTGTAGATAATAGAAACAACAACAATAGTTCCACACAAAATCCTAGCAGGGTGGATTTAAAAAGATTCCCTGACTTCAGAGATAAAGACGATCCTGAAGCGTTTATCATTTCTTTTGAGAGGGCTTGCGAAGATTTTGAAGTAAAAGATGAGGAAAGAATGCAAATACTGAGAGCGCGTATTAGTGGACCATTAACAGAGATTTATTCTCAAATGCCATCTGATCAATCTAAAGATTTTGAAGCATTTAAACAGTTGGTTTATGTTAGATTCGGAATTACTGCAGAGCAACTGAGACAAAAGTTTAGAACAATAAAAAAAGTGCGTGAGGAAACATTCGCTCAACTAGGAGCTAAAACTACAAATTATTTAAACAAGTGGCTAGAACAGGAGGGTGCTGATTCTGTGGCAAAAATAAAAGAGGTGATCGCATTGGAACAATTTTATGACACGATTAATAGTCATCTGAAGTATTTAATTAAAGAAAGACGACCTAAAACCATCCTGGAAGCTGCTAATCTGGCAGATGAAATAAATGAAATCCGAGAACACGCTTATGATGCCCCAAAATATAAGGACAAACAGTGGGAAACAAATAAGTTTAAGAGAATGCAACAGCCCACAAAGTTTACCACAGAAACTGCCAAGAAAATTTTTCCCGCCAATGCTAATGTTCCCCATAACACGCCTATGACAACGGGGGGGGACTGAGGGAAAAGTAAATAAATATAGTGAGGGTAAAAGGCCAGAATTAATCTGTTGGCAATGTGGGAAAAAAGGCCATAGACAATTGGACTGTAGAACTGAACTCAGAACTAAGAGTGTAAATAATATCCCTCAGAAGCAGACATATTGTGTCCAAACTGTGGAGACAGAGCCAACTGCCAACATGGTTGCCACGGCAACCGAGGCCCAGTCTAGAGAACAGGCTGATGAGTTACCAGTGGCCCAAGTTGTGAGGTGCTATATAATTCAACAAGATGACATGCTATTACACAAAACAGGAGAAGAAATTTGGGTGAATGGTAAACAATATAAAGGCTTAAAAGACACAGGGTCTCAGATTAGTATTGTACATCCTGATTTATTAAAGCCAGAAGACTTTATTAAAGGCAAAACAATCAGTTTAAAAGGAATATCAAAACAGCCAGAAACCTTGCCAGTCGCATTAGTTAATCTGACATATAAACAATGGTCTGGAAAATGGCAAGTAGCAGTTTCACCAGAAATCCCAGCTCCAATGTTAATTGGGTGGGATCTACTTGACCATGTACAGAGTGCATTTGTGATAACTAGGGCACAAAAACTGCGACAGTTACCTCAGGAGGAAAGGCCTGATACAATTGTTGAACTGACACAAGATACAAGTTTAGTGCCAGTTACAAATAGTCAAGCAGCTAGTTTTGCAGCCAAGCAGAAACTAGATACAGATTTACAGAAATATTTTCAAGCCACAGCCTTGAATACAGTATTAACCCCGGAAAGCCCGGAGCGGTTTATAGTCAACAATGGGTTGCTATACCGAGAGATTCTTTTAAAGCCTAATAGAGGGGGTAATGAAATCCACAGGCAACTGATAGTACCTACTGAATTTAGAAGCAAGATAATACAACATGCACATGGCAGTATCTTTGGAGGTCACTTGGGAATCACCAGAACCAAACAAAGGGTGTCCCAAAATTTCTTTTGGCCTGGGATGGGCAAGCAAATAAAGTTATTTTGTCGAACGTGCCATACTTGCCAATTACAAGGACATGGGCAAGATAAAACAAAAGCACATGAGAGATCTTTTGAGCCAGGACAAGATATTTTAGTAATCAGACCAGTAAACAGTGACCAGTTACAACTGACATGGGAAGGTCCTTGTAAGATCATTTCAAACATGAATGATATAAACAATATAATTCAGCATGGTGAAGGGAGGCGGGTCATGCATAAGAATATGATAAACCCAACCCAGTCACTAAACCATGAACCCAATCTAGACTACAGTAGTCACGTTGTTGAAACAGCCTGTGATATTGGTAAAGGAGTGTCTACCTGCAATATGACCAGTGACCTATCTGTGAGATCAGTTAAAACAACTAGTCATAGTTACGATAAACCATTCATCAGTTGGAAAGATAGAAAGAAAGACGTGCTGGAAGTTATAGCTGGCATGGGGGCCTATCGACTTTCTATGAAAGTGAAAGTGTTTCCTACACTAGAGATTGTGTGGTGGGAAGATGGGTACCCTGCTGCTCATGCAACACAAATAAATGTCCAAAATGAATGTAGTTACACAGCATTAACAGGGCTACCACGTCAAAGGCATACAAAAGTAATCTTAAAATTGCTCGAAGTGGGAACTAATAAATCACTACAGACCAAAGATGAACTGACAACAAGGGAGATTGCTATGAGCAATAAGCAATCAGAGATTGTTAGCCTACTTTCAGTAAGAGATCACGCTTGCCTAGAAAGCTTCAGCAAGCTGACTAAAACAGAAGATATCCACAAACTTCTGCAAATAGTTCCCAGTGCATTTAAAAGCCAGACAACCAGTGTTTATGCAGCTTATGATGACCTGGAGATGTGTGTACAAGTCTGCGAGCTTAAACATTTAACAGAGATCCTGAAGGAGGCAGAGGTTGAACTAAGAGAGCTTTTGACCCTGAGAAACAAGGACTCTACCCAGCTTGGGATCCACAATCGTTACAGACGCCTCGAGTGCAGGGATCGGAATGGGACTGTGTCATCTGGCCGGGGAAGACAGCTTACATTCCATCACGTTTGGCAGAGAAAAGACTGGTGCCCCGAGAAAGATACTTCTTGCGACGGTTAAGGACGATAAGGAGCGTGAAAGGATCCTAAACATCATCGCAGACGCCTTATAATGAAGACCCAAAGACAAAGGTTAATGGACAGTTACGGTTTTTCTTGCAATAAAGACCTAATGTTGCATGAACTATTGTATATAATGTTCACAACTATATGTACTTTTACTGAAGATGTAATATTATGCTATAGTTAGGTAATATAGGTAAGAGTTATAAAATGTTTGTTTATGTAATGTCTATAGTGATGTTTAAACTGTTGTTTGTATCAGAGGGATACTTTGGCTAGTAACTCCTCTGATACAAACCTAAAAAGGAGGGAGGTATGTGGAGAACTAGCCCAATGCCAGGTAGGGGTTAATTTGTTCTGACAGTTAGAACCCTCAGGGGCGGGCTTAGCCTGGGTATAAAACACCCCTCCCAGTGGGCAGAGAGTTAGAGTTAGAGTTGGAGTTGAAGTGTGGGCAGGAGGAGTTAAGTGCGGGGAGTTGGAGTTGAAGTGTGAGTCAAGAGATAGAGCTGGGAGTTTAGAGTCTTAGGTGGATGTTAGCAGAGAGGATAAAGAGATTGTGCAACGCGTTGTTATTGATATTTAGTTATCTATTAGAGGTATTAGGCCGGTAACATTTAGAGGTATTAGGCCGGTATAGGACAACTGTTATAAGCTTATTGAACAACCTTTTATTTATCAGCAACCACAAGCTTTGTACGCAATAAACATCTTTTTAGTTCACAATATCCTCGTCTGTGGTGAATGAAGTAAGCAGGATCCAGCCAGTAGTCTGAAGGGCTGCAGCTGGGGACTGTTTGTCGTTGGTGCAGCACTCATAGACCGTAAAACGTCCGGGGGTGGGCTGTACAGGGCGAAGGGCCCGCGACAATTGGTTCATTAGGTCAACTGGGCACTAATCTCAGTCTGCCCTCATGTTTGTTTGTTTGGTTTTAAATACACTCACAGCAAGCTTGAATTGAGGTTGCATTGAGAGGGAAAGAATGGCCAGGAGTTAGTGAGCTTCAGAACCAAGTTTGGATTTGTGCCCAGGTCAATGCCCATCAATCTGTTCATTATACTTGCTGATTTTGTCTGCAAAATGGAGCTGTCCATCATATGCTCCATTCTAAGGAGGTGTAAATGAGGACAATATCATTTCCATTTCCCAGAATATATTACATTGGTCCCCTGTGATGGGTTGATACAGCATGGCTCCATTCCTTCAGTACATTTTATATTTTTATTCTAAGCGTTACATATCCTTTTTGGAGAAGCCACAGGAGGCAATATTTCACTAAAGAAAGTGGGGGTGCATTTTCAAATTTTCCAAATGTTGTGTTAAACACTCCAAATTAATTTTCTTGTCTTTTATTTACAGGTGGACACCTATGACAGCCTTCCCCAACTTGGTGCCCTCTGGAGGTTTTCGACTATGAGACACATCAGCCCCAGCCATCACAGCCAATTGTCAGGGATGAAAGATGCTGGAGTCCAAAACATCTGGACGACAGCAGGTTGAGCAAGGCTGCCCTGCATGTGAACTTTTCTCAGTGCCATTCTATTTTCGCTTGCCAGTTCATGATTTCTCATAATGCCTACTTCCACCATCACTCTTACCTTCACACATATGCACATCTAGTTAATGCAGCCCTTGAGCACCATGTTTAAAGAGTACTCTGAAAATATTTCTACTGCCATAAAGCCTGCTATGAAAACTATGATCCACACCATTCTTTTTTGCTTAATTAATAAAGTGTTCCAAGAACAAATCCATTTCTTAATATTTATGTTGCCAAAGCACAATTCAAGTCACTTACTGGGGTGAAACTAACTGAGCCAGGCCTGAAATTAAATCGCCTACGATGGCAGAAAAATAAAGTACTGTATTTGGACAGGTTTGTCAATAAGTCCAGAGAAGCCAAAAGCTGTCCCTAGTGGCCAAATGATGGTAGTGGTTTTAATTTCCATTTACTGGGCAAAGTATGCAGGAATTCTAAGCAAGCCCACTTTAAACACACGGGGGGGGGGTGTGTTCCACATGAGGGTCAGAATCTATACACTAGGATTCCTTTAGAAGAGAAGGAGCTGCCTCCACGTCATAATTTGAAGGAAGAAAAACCCAGCAAATGACAGTGGCTCAGGTGCACAAAAATCCAGATGGCAAAATATGGCAGAGATTTACAGGAGCTCAATTATAAGTACAGATGCAAAACTATAGTTTAAAACAAAATGCAGTACATCTAGCCAGGAGACCTATGTGCCTCTTCTGCCTGCTGACAAGGTGCTAAGAGTTGGTGGACATGTTGAAGACCCATCAGGCTCTGTCTTCCTATGATCTTTGAACTAGAAGGTTCTTCAAATAGAGGACAGATTTGTCCTTGGTAATGTAGGACACATGGCTATTGAAAAAGCTCAAAGCAGCTGCGGAGGAGTGTGGAGGAAAAACTGTAGTCATAATTACCAAGCAGCATCCAGACTTACAACATGTGTAAGGTGAGGCTATAGGGTTTATCCTCTGTTGGTGGCAAATTACTTCCAGGAGCCACTATGGTTGGTCGGGGCTTGGAAAGGAATACTCATTACAGTCGCGAATGTTTCTCAAACTTGGGTTCCACTACAATTTCCATCATCCCTGACCACTTGCTATGGACAATGGGAGTTGCAGTCCAACAACAGCTGGGGACCCAAGTTTGAGAAGCACTGTTTTAGGGGGAGGATGTGGTCTTGCTGATCATAAGTGCAGGGAACTGCCAGCCTCTTTTTAAAGCCACCTCAGAAAGTGTGAAAGGGCACAGAAGGGAGGCTCCCCAGAAATCCCTAGGACTATATTTTTTGAAGCAGTTTTATCAAATCTGTAAAACAACTGTCATAAGGTATCAGAAAGGGGATAGGAAGAACCCAGCAACTTAAATAGGGGACTGCAGCTTCCTGCTGATCAGCTGTGCTCTTTGCCTCTACCGTCCTTCCATGGTATCAAAAGGCAACGTTACAAATTTTGCTAGGGTTTCAACTAGTTTCATTCTAGGGTAGAACTTCAGTATTTATATCGAAAACTGTGATTAGTGACACAATAGCTCTACCGTGTGGCTGTACAGAAAATGGCAAGGAGGCACAGTGGGATTTGTGGAAATGTCAGCCCTTTTCTCTTGCTTCAGTAGCCAAATGAGATCCGCCAAAACTGGCTGTGACCTGGGTCTGAAACATATGTCTGTAAATGAAGCAATGGATACAACCACCTGATAATGGGCAGAAATGCTTCTAGACAGAGGGCACAGTGGTAAAACAGCAGCAACATTCACAGCTCTCTCTGGGTAGGCCAAAAAAGGCAAATTAGCACCGTTTTGTTACATTATTGTATTATTTATTCCTTTATTTATTATTAATATTTATTAGAAGAAGAGTTTGGATTTGATATCCCGCTTTTCACTACCCGAAGGAGTCTCAAAGCGGCTAACAAACACTCTGTGAGGTGAGTGGGGCTGAGAGACTTCAAAGAAGTGTGACTGGCCCAAGGTCACCCAGCAGCTGCATGTGGAGGAGCGGAAACACGAACCCGGTTCCCCAGATTATGAGTCTACCACTCTTAACCACTACACCACACTGGCTCTCTTAGTCACTTTTTCTCACCTCATGAGAAGAGAAGACTCCCTAGAAAAGACCCTGATGTTGGGAAAGATGGAAGGCACAAGAAGAAGGGGACGACAGAGGATGAGATTGTTAGACACTGTTCTCGAAGCTACTAACATGAGTTTGGCCAAGCTGCAAGAGGCAGTGAAGGATAGGCGTGCCTGGCGTGCTCTGGTCCATGGGGTCATGAAGAGTCGGACACGACTGAACGACTGAACAACAACAACAACAGTCACTTTTTCACAAAGTGACCCAAAGTGACTTACAAAAGTAGCAAAAACATTCATACGAAGTATAAAAACCAAAACAGAATAAACGTTCTCATAGACTATAAATTATCCATGGAAATAAAAGGTAGAAATGATGCCTGTCTACAAGAGACTTGCAAACAATCCATGTATTCAGGCTCATCATTTGATGACTATACCATCAAGCGATGGTTTGTGCAAATCCAAGTGATTCAGGAAGACCCTAACAAACTGATATCACCTCTGTAACACAATGGTTTTTTGTGTGAATCCATTCACACATTCAGCTGTAAGTAGGGATGGAAGGACCTGCCAGTTTTAAATTTTAAATGCATTCTTGTGGTTGGTACAGACATCATTGCCACCTACTGAAATACTGGGGACGCAGAGACATTTGCATCAGCTTACCCTAAATGGATTGGAGCTAAATGAATAGAAAGTCGCAATGGACACAATACAGCCAGAGCTAAGCATTCTTCAGTCCTGTTAGTTCCAATGGGGAGTGAAACATGTGCTTCACTGTTGTCCCACTGAAATCAGTGGCACAGTCTAGACAAATGCCCCATTGGTTTTAATGGGTAATTAAACACATGTCTAGCTCTCTCTGAGGCTCCAATACTTTGGCCACCTCATGAGAAGAGAAGACTCTCTGGAAAAGACCCTGATGTTGGGGAAAATGGAAGTCACAAGGAGAAGGGGGTGACAGAGGATGAGATTGTTGGGCACTGTTCTCGAAGCTACCAACATGAGTCTGACCCAACTGTGGGAAGCAGTGGAAGACAGGAATGCCTGGCGTGCTCTGGTCCATGGGGTCACGAAGAGTCGGACATGACTAAACAACTAAACAACAACAACTAACTCTCTCACACTTAAAACCAATAGGATCTGGCCCTATATCTGAAACTTTTTCATACAAAATGATTCAGCCATTTTTACTCACTGGTTGACTTGGTCAAATATATTTAAAGGGGCAGGAGAGCAAGAAACAGGCTGAGTTGTTCAATTTTCCCATATCAAGTAAATTGTGCCATTTCACCCTAGAAGGCACACCAGCTCCGTTGTCTCTAAGCTTTGGGTGTTCCTGGGTTTTGCAAGTGGCTTTTACATTAAGCTACAGGATGAAAAATAAAGCTGTAGCTTTGACCGGTTTCCAGTCAAAAGTTCTTTACACCCATCATCCTCATCCAGCACCAAATGAGATTATACTGCATTGAAAGATGCCAGAGAAGTAGACCCTCATATAAAGGTATAAAATAGAGGAACACACTTACCCTGCTCAGCCTCTGTCTCTCTTCACACATAAACACAGCTTGAGAACTCTATGCTTCCAAATGTGTGCAGTTTCACTATGTTGCTGGCATTTAGCAGCGTCAACATAAGATTGATACAAGTTCCGCATGGTACGTAAGCGGGCAGGGATCCCAAACCCCAACCCAGTAAGTTGCGTCTTATCTTTGGATTAGAGTAATGTAAACAGTATCCAGTTTGACAGGATTCATAAGAAAGCAAGAACTTGTTTGCAATTAGGGATGGGAGAACCTTCTAGAGTTTAAGGAAGCCATAATGAAAAATGAAAAAACAAAAACATTGGGCTACAGAGTATTGCGTAGGTTTCTAACTTTCATAGTAGCAGGTTCTCCACTTTTGACATTGTGATTTGAGTTTGGAAGCAAACACCATCAGTTACCACAGAACAAAATTACCAGATGTTGATCTTTTCTTTCCATTCTCCTGCATGATGCGACATTGCCAATAGGAATGGGCAAATCCATCAATTATGGTTTCGCTCAGCTTCTCATTTTTCCATACTTCTCTACATTTCTGCATCAGTTCATGATCATTTTTTTCAAGTCATCATGAAAATCCATCAGTGAATTTCTCCTAAGAGAAAAGCTTATGTACAATTTTGCCTAATTTGCAAATTTTTCCAATCTTCTCTAATGCAATCAATTTGTGCATGTTTTTTGCTCAGATGTGTTTATTTTTATGCACACTATACCCCAAAATATGCATTTTTGAGCATATTACTTGGCTGGAAAACTGCAATGCAAAATTTAGAGAAGGGCAAATTTTGAAGGATGACTGCGTTCCGGTTTGCATATTGTTTTGGAAAGTGAATTAGGAAGGTTTGCTTTTAAATGCCAACTGAATCAAACATCTCTCATTGTGAAGGTACCTTCTTGTTTTCAGAGTTAACCACACTGTGAAGAATGACTGGAAAAGTAGACTTTATCACTAAAAGTGATTTGTGATTTTATAATAGTGTTGTTTGTTTTAATCCCTCTAAGTGCCCGGGAAACTCCTATTATAGGGTTGCCCAGGCGTACCAACTCTAGGGGGCTGAGGTGTCTTTGGTCCAGTGCTGGATTACAAATAGGCAGCATAGGCACCAGCCTATGGGCCCCACACCTTTTAGGGGGCCCACAACAATGGATCAAAATAATACTGATTTGATCTTGAAAGAAAATTACAACCAAGCTTTCTTAGTTCAATGTTATCCCACCAAATGTATTAGGAGATAATTTGCAAGCCCCATTCCCCTCTAAGAGTTCAACTGCCTAGGGGCCTCCACAGGGTTTAATCCAGCACTGCTTTGACCCCATCAATATTTGTTGTTGTGGTAGATGAGGCCAAACATGGATCCAAGCACAGTGTGGCTTCAGTGACCAGCTCCTCCAGAGCGCTCGGCCTTCTTCAAACAACATGAAGACGTACATGTTAGTTAGCCTACCATGGTCTGTACTCTGGGTTTTACTTTAATTTCCCAACAATGTTTTACACATGATCTCTTTTTTTTAGCACCTCTTAAACTTTTCAGACGGTTTCAGGTTATGTAGACCATTGTGTGTTTTTTTCTTCATCCACTGCTTAGTTTGATATCATGCTCTGAAACAATGCTCATATTTTACCTCTTTGTTTCAAGCACTTGAAATTTCCCTGTATATAATGTTGTTCATTTGTCAATAGTAGACATCGGTATTTTTCATTTATTTGTAACTTGGTCCTGAAGGAGGAACATTTATTCTGAAACACTTCTGAGCTAAAATAAATCCTCTTAGTTGGCATTTTTCACAATAAGTTTCTCATTTTTACATGCTTCCTAGTTTACAGAACCCAAATATTGATTTCCCAAGTTTAATTGAACCAAAAAAACTGCCAAAATGGACACTTATTACTTCATTCAAATTTGCTGTACAGTTAAATTGTACTTTATTTGCATTGAGCTGGAGGTCTGAGCTGGATCATTTGTTTAACACATAAGGCCTTCAATTGTGCAAGATAAGACTTCCTTGAAGTGCAGTTAAGCCTCTATAATTGGTGCTTGCTGGCTACATAACACTGTTGTATTTTATAATAGCATGACTTTCGTTCCCATTTGGAGTCCTATTGTCAACAGCTTTCATTAACAAATGAGTGGGCTAATATACTCAAATGTGACAAAAGGTGGAAATTTATCTAAAGGCAAATGACAGCACCTCCCATAAAGCAGAATAATCCATTTTTGGAAGAAGAAAAAACCCAAAACTAAATTAAGACTAAAACTAATCCATAATTCCTTTGCCTGCTGGTAACCTATATGAGATAAGTTCCAAGAGGGGAAAGTGAAAACCCAATCCCTGGCCAAAAAGTGTCTACCTCTTGCCTTCCCAGCAGTGCAAACCTCTCATGCTACATTAAGCTAGTACTTCATGCTAACACATCATTCCTTGGCTTATTGTCAGTTATGCAGCGGCAGATTTTGAAGTGCAGGATCTCATCATGATAACCCCTGTAATTGGAAAGCCTCATTTCAAAAACAGAATGCAAGAAGTACCTGAAACTTTTAAACTGAACTTTTGACATTTCAGTCTGAAACAGCTTGCACAGATATTACTTCCTGTCTGGCACAGGCACTGGTCCCTCTAAGTGCTCTGATTCAGGCCAGGAATGGGAGGCACTTGAGGACAAGGACTTAGAATGAAGAGGGTGAGGCTTTGCAGCAGCACCCCCAGGGCATGCCCAAACCTGTCAAAGCAGGAGACCCAGGGGCTGCGCCTTCCTAGCATGTGGAGGATGAGGGGGGCTCTTGGCACAAACTGCTGTGGCACAGCGGAAAAGTTCAGAGGAAGCAGCATGCATCGAGAAAGAGGCAGTGCATCAAGAGAAGAAAGGAGACTAATCCCACTAGGAGGAGTGCCTACCTTCACGCCAGGGACTTCTGTGTGGCTGGGACTTGCAAGCAGCTGAGCTTTCCCTACCTCTGCTTAAAAGCTTGGCAGGTAAATGGGGAAACTTGTTGGAACAACTTCACTGATCCTGTGCAGTCCTGGAACTCTGCACAGAACTTTGCAGTCTTGGAACTTGCTACTAATCTTTGACTCTTCTTGCTCTCACACCAGATATAAAGATGCTACTCCCTCGCCTTGTAAGGACACATGGACTAGAGTCTTCTCTTTCCTAGCTGCTGAGTTTGTAACATTAGACTGCTATAATAAAATATTACTTCTTTACTTATAAGTAAATGCCTCTGTGGTTTGGTCTTGGACAGGAGCCAGGATAGGCCCCATGAAGAAGAGTGGAAACTTGTTAGCAGCAGCTGTATGAGGGAGACTCCTCTTTTACATTCAGTTCTCCTCACCACACCAGAAAGGCATAAAGCTTGTGCAAGCTGTTTCCAGTGCTCTACAGAATCTGTATGCATAGACAGTGTGTTTCAATAAACCATTTTAGAAGCTAGAAGTTTCACTCGTCATCTGTCTTGAGAGTTAAATCCCAACAGTGGGAACATTCTGCACTGACATCCCACTTGGAGTGGTGCAGAGAACATAATGGAGGAATTAGGAAAAAGTGCAATTCATTTAGACAATTGTTGTTCAGTCGTTCAGTCGTGTCCGACTCTTCGTGACCCCATGGACCAGAGCACGCCAGGCACGCCTATCCTTCACTGCCTCCCGCAGTTTGGCCAAACTCATGTTAGTAGCTTCGAGAATACTGTCCAACCATCTCATCCTCTGTCGTCCCCTTCTCCTTGTGCCCTCAATCTTTCCCAACATCAGGGTCTTTTCTAAGGAGTCTTCTCTTCTCATGAGGTGGCCAAAGTACTGGAGCCTCAACTTCAGGATCTGTCCTTCTAGTGAGCACTCAGGGCCGATTTCCTTGAGAATGGATAGGTTTGATCTTCTTGCAGTCCATGGGACTCTCAAGAGTCTCCTCCAGCACCATAATTCAAAAGCATCAATTCTTCGGCGATCAGCCTTCTTGATGGTCCAGCTCTCACTTCCGTACATTACTACTGGAAAAACCATAGCTTTAACTATACGGACCTTTGTCGGCAAGGTGATGTCTTTGCTTTTTAAGATGCTGTCTAGGTTTGTCATTGCTTTTCTCCCAAGAAGCAGGCGTCTTCTAATTTCGTGACTGCTGTCACCATCTGCAGTGATCATGGAACCCAAGAAAGTGAAATCTCTCACTGCCTCCATTTCTTCCCCTTCTATTTGCCAGGAGGTGATGGGACCAGTGGCCATGATCTTAGTTTTTTTGATGTTGAGCTTCAGACCATATTTTGCGCTTTCCTCTTTCACCCTCATTAAAAGGTTCTTCAATTCCTCCTCACTTAGACACTCCTCATTTAGACAATAACCTAGCTAATTTGCACTTTCAAAACCCAAAGCACAGCCATCCTTTGGAATTCACATACAATTTTGCGTAAAAATGAATCTATTAATGAAAATGTTGAGTGGGGAATGTTTCAAAAAATGTGTACATGTGGAGAAATTATTCCTAAAATGCTGGTGAATTTTCATGAGGACTTAAAGGGAATGGCAAGAATGCAAAGAGCAGATTGTAAAAATAAAGGTATATTTTCAGAGCCATGCAAATGTTTTTCTCACATGTGCTAGGCAAACAAGGCAAAAGGGAATCCTCATTCCATCAGAGATGCAGAAAACTGTCAACAGGTTACAGAGAATGTAGCAGAATATGAAGCCTTGTGTTTGTTTCTCAAACAAATGGGTACTGGATCAGGGATGCATGGCAAAACAAAGAGGCATGAACACTAAACACAGTGACTCACAGGCTGCTCTCTTTACAGGGCCTGCTAGTTGCTCTTGTGTTGGAACATCAAACAGCAAAACTATAGTTCTGGACTATATTTGGACTAGGAAAAAAATCAGGGGGGGGGTAGGCTATCAATAATCACATAATGTTCTTTTCATGGGAACATTAATGAAAGTTCGTCATCCAAGACGGGGGTAGGGGTGGGGAGAGAGATGATGTGTCAATTTCAGAAGAAACAGTGCCTTCTTGACTGTATACAAGAAGAGCTGGATTTCCTGCATTTTCAGGGCTTCAGCACATGATAGGCTTTGAGCCTTTCTTGAGCTTTGCTTAAAACACTTTGCCTTGCTTATAAGAAAGCCCATAAGCAGGAACCACTGCAGCCTCTCCTGGTGTCCTTCAATCTACCGTACAACTGCCAAAGGGAAGGACCTGAGATATGTCCATCTCATCATCAGCCTGTCAGGCTTGGCAAAGGAGACCACCCTGCTTAAACCTAACTAAGAGAACCAGCCATTTATCAATGCCACGATACTGTGGCTGCAACTTCACAGATTACAAGTACCATAAATATAACACGTTGCATCAAACTTGCCGAGTATAAACAAAGGGTGACAATTCACTGGGTTACTTCCAACTAAGTCATACTTGGAGTAGGCCAATAGGAATCAAATGACATTACTTACTTAAGTGCATTGAAGATCTATTCCCTGTATGTGCTGGATACAACCCACTGTGCTGAATTTGCATCACCAATGTAGAAAACAGCTGTTCATTTCTGAAGCATTTGATTTGGATGAATATGTGATTTAGGATGCAGTCCCATACATGTTTACCTGAGAGTAAGTCCAATTAAGAATGCTCAAGGATTTTATCCAGTTCGCATTTTAAACTGAATTGACTTGATTTGCAGTTTCCAGATTAATAGGCAGATCTGAACACAGTCATCCTTCCATTTTTACAGTATTCCAAATTTTGCAATACAGTTCTTGATTCAAAAATCTTAACCAACACACATATAAGAAGGTGTGCTTAAATGCTATTTTGGGATAAGACATGCAGACAATGTATATCATGGAGGGGGGAATTCAACAGTAATGCAAGTGTTCATATTTTTTATTAAAAAATGCAGATCAACATGGGATGGGATGGACATGAATAATTACTTGCAAAACTAATGCAGACTGGAAATATTTATTTCCGCATCCCTAAATCCCATTGCATTCAATGGGGCTTGCCTCTGAGTAGACCTATATAGGTTCATAGTGTTAGATGCATAACATTCAAGTAAACTGTGATGCATTCACTTATTTTATTTGCATTCCCATCATCTTCTGAACTTCACTCTCCACTCTTATTTGCATTGCTACTCTTGTAACTAACATAAAGACCATTACACTGGAGGTCTGGTTTCTGTTGCTACATTTCTGTATGCCATCTTGAACTCTGGTTTCTCTTCAGTCCATGTAAATCTTTTGCCTTTTAGCCACCATGAACCACTGACAATGTGACAGGTGAAAGTAAGCTAGCCTGAATAGAAATGTCTCTGTGTGTTTCTACTTCCTTTCAAAGTCACAGGAAGAATCACAAGGAGAAGCGGTTGAGGGGAAATGAAATGTTAGTGGCCTCAGCAAAAGAAGAGCAGCCCAGTTTTACCTAGTGCCTACAGATAGGCAAATCTGTCAATTTTGGTTTCTCTCGGCGTCTCCAGGCAGGGCTACAAATGTTCCTTGTCTGAAATCCTGCAAAGCAGCTGCCAGTCACTGTAAGTAGACGAAGAGGCAAATGATTTGGGATAAAGCAGGTTCCTAGGTTACTATCTGCCACCTGAGGCAGCCACCTCACTTTGCATAATGATAGGGCCCTGCTCTGGGACACATGTACAGCCACAGGAATGAGCATCATGTTTTTTATCTCTCTCTGAGATGAACCTCAACCATGAGGTTTTCCATGGAAGAATAAAGGGAAGGAGACTTACAGTGCCACACCCAAGCAAGCCCCCCACTTTGGTTTTTGTTTTCAAGCACCTTGCATTTTTATCTGCTCAAAACATTATTTGTTGGTCTGTTGTTATTTTAACTAACAAGGTTTTCTTTTCAGATTTTAAAACACACTCTGAGAGCTGTCTGTCTGACCAATACAAGGGCCACCAATTAGCCCTGCTCTGAGAAACACAAACGATGACACTCGAGGGCCAACCGATGCATACTCTGCAAATCCATCTTGCTGGACACAAGGAAGGACAGTGTTTCCCCCTAACTCTGTCTCTAAGAGACATTCTACCGGTGTCTATAGCTTGGTCAATACACTTCAAATGGATGCATAGCATTGTCACCTAAGATCACGTATTGGGAAGGAGAGCCATGCATGCATCCAGCTTCCTACACCCTCAAAAACTGACAGCATGTGCTATCACTGAGCTGAAATAAACCTCTTTGGGTGCTCAATATGTAGTGGGCTTTTTCCTCCAGGCTACAGCCCTCTTGCAAAGTTAAAATAATAAAGCTTGAGGTCAGAAAGTGTAATTGCCAGATGTCGTGCATTCTTTGAAATGAAGAACATCTGGTACCATAAGCAAAATAAGAATAGTTTGTCCAGTCTTTAGTCAAACTTCAAAACCACAGCCTGGTGCCTGCGACCTTCTTTTTTAGAGTGTTTAAATCTTAAATGGGTTTCAAGGCAGATAAATAAATGCAGGGAAATAAATCCAAGAAATCTAAGAAATATATGGCAATACTTGTTTAACATCATGAAAAGAAACTTTGGGTTCAGTGCTCCCTTGGGCAAGACTGTTGCAGGCTCAAGGGGAGGAGGGCCCTCCCCCTGACACAGCTTTGCAGGTTATCTCTCCATTGGACTGTGGGAGGAAGTGGCACGCAGACTCATTCCAGACGGCCAGGCACCACTAAACAGCAGCACTGTACAGGAGAGGAGCAAAAGTTTAAATCTTGCGATAAAAGCTCAAGTCTCCTTTCCTGCGCATAAAAAATAAAGGAGAGCAGACACCCAGCTTTCATTTTGCTCATGGTTAGGACGCCTGGTCTCTGGAGGCATGCAGATCCTCCAATCAGTCTTGCCTAGAAAGGCACAAGACTGTCTATTGCATTGTTAACATTCCCTAAATTACCTGGTTAGCAATTAAGATAACCTGACGTTCTGCTGTGCCTCCCCACTTAGCACAACAGAAGAGTCTTATACTGTATATATTTCTGCAGAGTCTATATATTTCAGTCCTTTTGGGAAACTTCCAGTGAATCTTCAAAAGAAGCATATCAGGACTGAAGTGCGTACAGCAACAGACAGGCTGTCTGTAATTTCAGACATTAATATTCCAATAAATAATGTACAAGTACTCAGTGACCTCATTCAACTCTGACTCATCAAAATAAGCAAGGCTCTGCTTTATATGCAAACATTTATCATTCGCCACCAGTTCATCTTCTTTCTAAGCCCTCACCTTTACGTGGATCATGGTGCTCCCTGCCGCTAGTATTAAACCCACAGGCCAGGAGGATTTCCAACCCTCCTGTGCTGGGCCACTTTTGGCTAAGAGGCTTCAGTCTTCATGCGGCTTAAATGTACCTTCACAAACACGCTTGACATTTTATTCTACACTGATGCAGCCCTAAGCAGGAGACAGCTGGTTTTAAGGCTGATCCCCCTCTTTTGTAATGCAATAATCTCCCAATGTGTGCCTTTGTTCTCATGCAGCAATTAAAACAGACTTTCCAAAGAGTTCCCTGTGCTAGAGGAAAACATTGTTGCAAGACTACTAGGCTTCTTGGCAAGCTTAACAAGGTTGGTCTCAACTCCTCTGAAGTCCAAAAACTAGGTTAGCAGATCTGTCATACACATTTTATATGTTTGCCGTAGGACAGGCACACCATCTATGGGGGGGGTGCCCCTTATTGTCAGGTTTAGCGCTTCTCCCACACAAGACACATAACACTGGCAGTTTAAGTAGCTGAGGTTTATTTCTCAATAACAGGCTTACAGCAGTCCAAGCTTCCACAACTCATCCTTCGCCATTGGAGACAGTTGACTCGACTGGCTTCTGACCCCTCCCAAGGCCAGATATACGCATAGCTGTCAACTTTCCCTTTTTTGTGGGAAATTCCCTTATTCCAGTGTCGTTTCCCACTGCAAAAAAGGGAAGGTTGACAGCTATGGATATATGCCATATCCTTCCCCACCTCCTGCCGGCCCGACTCTGCTCTAATCGCTTGCTCCGCCTCCTACTTCTTGGCGACTCAGTTGCAGCCAATTCCTCTTCCTCTGGGATTCCTCTGCTAGGTGTGTCCCTGACACTTACTTTCAATGAGGGGGCTGGGCCCCCTCAATATTCCACAGCTGACTGGGCCCAATCACACGCTCCTGCAGCAGCAGCAGGCTTTATTGGACCCTCTTGCAGCTGCAACTAGGCTCTGTTGGGCCTTTCAAAGGGCCCAACACACCCCATCAGGGTCTCCTCCCACTGGGTGATATAACACAGGTGCCACACCCACCCACCAAAATGTTGGATGGAACCTGGCATGCCTGCTATAGGAAATGTGGTGTCTGATGTCACCACGGTTGCTACATATCCCCCAAATGGACTTATTCAAGTTTTCAGTAGACAATGTTTCTTTAACTCCTACTTACTACTTTTGTAGTACAGTCATACCTCGGGTTACGGCTGCTTCAGGTTGTGCGTTTTCGGGTTGCGCACCGCGCCGAACCCGGAAGTACTGGAACGGGTTACTTCCGGGTTTTGGCACTAGCGCATGCGCTAAATCACTAAATCACATTTTGCACATGCACAGAAGCACCGAATTGCAACCCGTGTGTGCGCTGTGGGTTGTGAATGCCGCGGGTTGCGAACGTGCCTCCTGCATGGATCACGTTCGCAACCTGAGTGTCCACTGTATTCATGCAATATGTTCTATTGTCATGGACAGATTACCTGGTTGGCTCTAAGAAAATGAATTTCAACAGGGGAAAATGTGAGCTTAGGCAGGAAGAACCAGCTGCACAAATGGGGGGCACCTGGCTTACTAACAGTACATATGAAAAGGGTTGAGGGTCTTAGCAGCCAACAGTGTGATGCAGCAGCAAACAAAGGTAATGCTCTTCTGGGCTGCATCAACAGACATATAGTGTCCTGATCAAGGTACCATAAGTAATAGTTCCACTCTTTCCTATGTTGGTCAGACCGCACTTGGAATACTGTATCCTGTCCTGGGCACTAGAATTTAAGGAGGATATTGATAAGCTGGAATTTGTGCAGAGGAGGCTGACCAAGATGATCAAGGTTCTGGAAACCAAGCCTGAGGAGGAACAGTTGAGGAAATTTTATATGTTTACTCTGGTAAAGAGGAGACTGAGAGGAGACATGACGGTCATCTTCAAATATCTAACGGGCTGTCCTAAGCAAGGAGCAAGCTTGTTTTCTCCTGCTCCAGAGGCTAGGACCAGAGAAAGGAGATTCCAACTAAACATCAGGAAGAACTTTCTGACAGTGAGAGCTGTTTGACAGTGGAACAGACTTCCACAAGGGGTGGTGGCCTCTCCTTCCTTTGAGGTTTCGAAGCAGAGATTGGATGGCCATCTGTCATGGATGCTTTAGTTGAGTTTGCTGCATTGCAGGGGGTTGGACTAGATGACCCTTAGGGTCCCTTCCAACTCTGTAGTTCTATGATTCTAGACGTGTGGTGCTTCTACAAGTGCTTAATGGGTTGCTGAGCTATCAGAAACAAGTCATTAGCAACAGTGTTGTTGTTCTTTGACCTATCAGGTTTTCCTTGGAAAACATATGTCTGGATTAAATGTGGAGAAATGCAGGCTGGTATTTTAATGATAGCATCTCATGGGAGTTGCAAAAAAAAACTTCCATGCATGAGGAACACCAATCTCATAATAAGCACCCTTACAGTAATCCCAAACATCTGCAAAAATGGAAGATATATTAGGAAAATCCATACTTGTAACTGGATGGATCGAAATGTCTCTCTCACTGCTTTAGAGGCATTTCTCATCACTTCAACTGGCAACTCTTCAAGGAAGCAGCATTTCATTTGGTTCATTGTGAAATTCAGAGTATAAAAATTATATGGATGAAAAGCACCCAAAGTGCTTTTTAGGGGAAATATGTATACACACACATATCGACAGTAACCGGGGGGGGGGGGGGATTACTATTGACTACATAAGAAACTGACATGGAAAGAAACTAGGCTGATTTATCTATCTCAGCAACTCTGTCAATGAGCTGGTCGATCTTTGGGATAGGGAAATGAACCTGGGTCATTGATACTGTTATAAGAAAAAAAACCTGCTCCTTTTCCCTTATGGGGTACCCAAGAGCCTGTATAGAATCCTTATGTAGGTTCTATATTGGTAGGAGAAAATAACAGAGATCAACCAGAGAATATTGAGAAGCAAAGCAGCTAGTAAGCCTGATGTTTATTAAACTGTTGCAATAGGGTACGTACACACACACACCCAACGCAGGAGGAAGAAGGAACCCAGAACCATGGTGTGCAAGCCCTTATATAGACTTTTGAAATTGCCCACCCTGTAGCTCAAGACCACCCCCAAAAACATCATACATACATCACAGAAGGAGGTGGTCTACAACAGAAATCCTATCTGCAAGGATACCTGACAACGGCCAGTGATTGCTTACTTGGGTAGCCCGGCCATTCTTTTGTGATGGTAAATACTTTTAATTCCTGAATCCAGGTCACAGGCTCACCCTATTCATACACAACGATGCCCTAAAGACAGGTAAGCAAAAGACAATGGAGAGCCTTTCCCATTTCCTTCCTCCTTGCAGAAAAACATTTGAAGTCAATTTGGGAGAGTCAAAATGGTTTCAGGGGACTGTTCTCCTGTACTATTTTCAGACACATGGTTTACATACCGGTACCTATTTATGAGTTAGCCTTGTAAATTTATGTGTTTGCCTTGTAAATTTATGAACATTTAATTTATATATATGAGAAGACTCCCTAGAAAAAACCCTGATGTTGGGAAAGATTGAGGGCACAAGGAGAAGGGGGCGACAGAGGATGAGATGGTTGGACAGTGTTCTCGAAGCTACTAACATGAGTTTGGCCAAACTGCGAGAAGCAGTGAAGGATAGGCGTGCCTGGCGTGCTCTGGTCCATGGGGTCACGAAGAGTCGGACACGACAGAACGACTGAACAACAACAAATTTATATATTTGAGACTTTAAATTCTTATAACAATACAAAAGCACTCCCAATAATCCTCTTCCTGTCGGCAGAGTCAACCTGACATTTTCTGAATAAGTGTGCATGCACACAAAAGCTCTTACCAAGAACATACTTAGTTGGTCTCTAAGGTGCTACTGGAAGGAATTTTTTATTTTATTTTGTTTTGACTATGGCAGACCAACACGGCTACCTACCTGTAACTGACATTTTCAGGGAGTCAGGAAATTAAATGGGAAGGGTGGAAAACAATGCAACAGTGGAGAAAAAAAGTCATGCCCGACTGAAACACGTGCTAGAGCCCACCTGAGGGCCTGTTCCGTGGCAGAGATGGCAGGAAAGAAATCTTCCTTTTCTGCCATCATTGTGTTCACACAGAGTGGTCCAGTGGAAGAATTACTCATAAAGAATGTGTAACATCATGAAAGTCCTTATGTGTTAGGAGAGGAAATGCCTGGTCGCTTGCTGTGACAGTTTTACTAAACATTTTGTGGATAAAATGGCTTCCATCTGCTCCAACTTGGATGCCACAGTTATAACAGGGTCTTATCACCTGGCAGCTGCTTCTGAGTGGTCAGAGAACAGCAGTGCCCAGAATGAGGCAGAGGCATAATAAGCACCTGTTTCTGGGGAAATCACATGACGCATGCATTGGTTACATCAAGAATGGACTGGTGTGACATACTGTTCACAAGGCTGCTTCTTGGCAGTCTCAGTAAGTTTTACTTGGTCCAGAACACAGTATCTAGAATGTCCACAGGAACATGGCTGCAACAACATTTTTCTGCCAGTTTCTGCCAGTTTACAACTTTACTGGAATGATTACCAGGTATGTGTACAGGCATGCTACAAACCGTTGGCATAGTATTCAACTACCAAGGATTTCCTATTGCACAATAGGACTCCCCATCTCTTCCCCCAAATCAGTTCCAGAGGACTGAGGGAGTCTCTAGAACAGATTTAGGCAACCTGGAGGGAGCAGTGTGGGAGAACATTCCATTGCACAAGCAGAAATCTTTGCACTGACGGAACTGGTTATTACCTAGAAAGCCCTGAATCAGAGGTAGGGATCCTATGACCCACCAAATCCTGCTGGAATAAAACTCTCAATATCCTTGACTAATGGCCATGCTGGCTATGGCTAATGGGAATCAAATCCAACAACTTCTGGAGAGCTATAGCTTTCTCATCCAGTATACCTAAAGAGCAGCTTCCTCCTGAACCCACCTGGCTGCATCCCAAAATATAACTGAACGATCTTTCTGTGCGTGTTCCTCCTTAATCTCCATGTTGTCCTTGTAGAACTCAGCAGGGAAGAAAATGGGGTGAAAATTGGAATTAGTTGGTTCTACCTGCCATTGGATCCAGTCCTGCCTTTCATTGGTTCTGGCTGCACCTATTGTTTAGCAACAGTTTGAATCCCCGCAATGGGGTGAGCTCCCGTTGCTCGGTCCCTGCTCCTGCCAACCTAGCAGTTCGAAAGCACGTCAAAGTGCAAGTAGATAAATAAGGACCACTCTGGCGGGAAGGTAAACGGCGTTTCTGTGCACTGCTCTGGTTCACCAGAAGCGGCTTAGTCATGCCAGCCACATGACCCGGAAGCTGTACACTGGCTCCCTCGGCCAGTAACGCGAGATGAGCGCCGCAACCCCAGAGTCGGACACGACTGGACCTAATGGTCAGGGGTCCCTTTACCACTGTATGTATATTTAGAAGTATGGTGGTTGGTGGAGGAATTCTACACTTCTTTCCAGGCTAACAGACAACTAACTCTGAGTTTTCTACTGTCAAATATCTATACACAGGCAAACAGAAAGCTGTATATTGAGTAAACATTTAAGAAGGAAAAAACAAATTAATCTACAGCACGATCAAGAATTTCAGATGTTTGCCTATGGTGGAACAAGAACAGTTAAGTGTTTTGTTGCTGCATTTCCCAATGACTGTGTGCTCTTCAGCCATTTGAGAGCACGCCAAAGACATGGGAAAAATGCAGAAAGCATTCATTTGTCAACAGACATCAAATATCACTGCTGATGGAAATGACCTTTAAAAGCCTGCTCTCCATCAATATAGTTAATTAAAAGAAACTATATCCACCAAGCTCAAGGGTTCTCGCTTCTTGTTTGCTCTACTCTTTATTGGCTCAGGACAAGATTTTGCTTCAGTGCTCTTTGTTTATTTTATATACATCCATTCTGTTCACAGATCTCCAATACTAGTGATGGACCTGTGAACGTGGCAATGTTCAAGAGTCTCACACATTCTGCTCTCTGGCTGAGAAAATATTTTCCTCCCAAATCAGTGGCACACATATTTTCAAAGGAAAATCAATCAGAGTGCTTTCCCTGCCCACCCCCACCCCCCCAAGAAGGGTGGAGGGACTGTGTTGTACAAATGGCATGAAAAGGGTTTGGCGTGAGACTGGGATTCTAAATTCAAATGCATAATGACACACGCAGATACAGTCAGACAATAGGACTACTTGTGGGGTCTACACATCATCACCCCATACCCACAGCACTCTCCCCACTTGAGATTCCCAAAAACTGGTATTGAAGGACATACTGCCTTCAACAGTGGAGCTAAATAAACACCTCCTGGTGCAAGTTGATTTCTGGTTCTCAATCACAAGGAAGAGGATGAAGTTCAACCATCATCCTCAATCTTCCTGCAACACAGAATACACTGAATGAAGTCCAGAACATAGATGGACCCTGAAGGTCAGTTGTGTGCCTTAGCTCCCAACAAAACCTGTTCAGACTAATAATGCAATTATGCACTTAAATACTCTGGTTTCTCTTCAGATCGTATAAATCTTTCACCTTTTACTACTTTCAAAAAATGCTAGAAATTAGGAACACAAAGGTAAACCTAATTTGCTCTTAGCTGTTACTCGGAGCAATTAAGGCTACAACCCTCTGTAGGCTACGCCTACTTGGGGACAAGTCCCACTGAACGCAGCAGCACACAGCCCAAAGAAATATGTATAGGATCAGGTCATGTTAAAACCAGAAGGATAAAGCATGTTGTTACTGGATTGCACCCAATGACTGATTTAGAGGTACAATTACACCATAGGTTGGACCTGTGGTCCTCCAGAGGCAAACTATTCATTGGCACCAATGAGGTTCTCTCTCACACATCAGTAAATACTGCATGACTCATAGACTCATAGAATTGTAGAGCTGGAAGGGTCCTTGAAGATCATCTAGTCCAACCCCTGCAATGCAGGAATATGCAGCTGTCCCATATGAGGATCGAACCTGCAACCTTGGAGTTATCAGCACCATGCTCTAACCAGCTGAGCTATCATAGGTCACCTTTGAGTCTGGGGAAAGATGGTGACTGGGCAGAACAAGATCAGACCACCCAAACCCTCCCTGCATGCTGTAATCCCAAATTTAGATGTCCCTCCTGCTGTGACAAGCTCCCCTCTCCCTTTGTCTCCCAGAAACAGAAGAGGCATGAAAAGAGCAGAGGGGAGATTGACTGCATGCAGGCACAGCCTCCAACTGTTTGGGAAAAGCCCTGGAGAGGAAGGGACCTAGATGGCTGTGGAGAAGCAGGGACTTTCACTCAGCAACTGATTCATGGGGAATCATGAATCTGGAGATGAGATGAGAGGCTCATTAGGTCCAACACTCCTGTGCAGATCGTGTTTTTGCTAAGAAAGAGTTAACTCCAACTCGCATGGTATGAGTTACTGCTGGCTTGCTCCTGACAGGTAGCAACAGTGGTGAGGAGGTGGGCCTATGAAACAAATATTGTCCAAGAGCCCCTCCCCCCTCAGTTCTGGAGCCAACACTGTATGCATGCATAGCTGGTTGTTCTCCAGCCTGCTCCCCAATAGCAAAAAATAAATGGGGGTCGCCTTGGTACAACAGCTGTAGAGAGAAACTAACTGAAAAGCTCCAATCTAGGTGCTATTGCTTGCTCACAAGTAGGTCACCTTACTGGAACACAGCAAATTTATTCCATATGCACTGAAAATCTATCTATCTATCTATCTATCATCTATCCATCCCAAGTTCAGTCTTCAGCATCTCCAAGTAGGTTTCAGACAGGGAAAAAACCCCTAATTTGAAACCCTGAGAGCCCAGAGTAAACAACGCAAAGCTTGAAGGACCAATAGTCTGACTCACGATGAAGTAGCTTCCCGTTGTTCCTGTATAAAGAGGATTACACACACTGGAATCCCTGGCTGCTTCTCGGCAGATATGTTACCATAACATGCCAGCTCCCAGAAATTCAACAGATTGCATCCTTTATGTAACATTTTGCTCCTAATACTTTGAAATTCTCCCGATATTGATCTGAGATCCTAATATCCTGCTAAGCCTAAAATTTGAATTTCCCACTGTTCTAAAAAGCCAGCATAAATCCTTAAAACATGCTCTCACTAATCCAAGTTTAAAGATGCCAATGCCATTTTTTCCCTTCTCTGATAATCTCTAGTGGGAATGAAAGGATAATATTTTCAGAAATATTTCAAGGTGAGGTTTCATTGCTCTCATTTAAAAAGCCCACTGACTTAAAAGTACCGGTAAGCCTGGCTGGAAACTGTAGCACACTAGCACGCATGCATGCACGCGCACACACACCCCACCACCACCACACAAATGTAGAAACCAATTTATTTCTGCCTTTTAATCATTCCATTTTTGCCTGCCAATTTAAGTGAGTCCCTTGCTAATAAAGAGACCATCAATTCATGTTTCTGCATATAAACCACTAATATATTTTGATCAAATCAAATGCAGACGTCTATTTTATGCCTATGTTCAGTTACTATCTTTTTTCAGATTTTTGGTAATTCTGTTTCTCACTGTACGATTACAGCAATTTAATATGGAGGACTATCATCTAATAGACCACCCTTAACATCAGATTGCTGGGTGTTTTTGTCTGACATAGCTGCTTTTCATCAGAGCTTACAGTTACCAGCTTTTATCGACTCCATTCCTGCGCTTTTAAAAGCAGCTGGACATACAGAAACTAAACAGGTGATAAGAGCAGGGCTAGTAAAAATAAGTGGCAACCACATCTTCTCTTTTTAGTATGAACACAAAGGGACACCACACTTTTCATTTTAATTTGCTTATACTTGCAGCAACCCTGTGATGTAGATTCCTGCAATTTCCGTTTTCACAAATGAGCTCAGTGAAAAGTGATGTACAAGACCACCCAGGCCACTTCCAGATAACTCAGCTATAGAGCATTCATCTTGATTTGTTTGCAGGGAGGTTATACGTGTTGCAGTTTTCATTCCCCACTTTCCAGTGCAATTTTTTTCCAAAACTTTCCTTACCACAAAAAGTGTGTGTGTGTGTGTGTGTGTGTGTGTGTGTGTGTAAAAATAGCTTTGTGGCACACAAGTACCACAGCCACTCTTGTTGCCCAACCTGAATTTGCCAGTATGCAATTGAATCACACCTGCAAAAGAGCAACAACAGCATATGGTGCAGCCCATTGCTCTTATTTATCTTTTATTCAGTGTATCTTCCTTAATATTTAGTTATTTAATGTATTTGAATCCTGCCTTTCTCCTACGCTGGAATTCAAGTTAAAACATTTAAAAACATAGAATACAAACTAAGAAAAACAAACTAGCTAAAAACAATAGTTAAAATATATCAAAACACATTTAGAACCAGCAACTAAAACACAGTTTGTCCTGACAGCTGCCCCATAATCAGCAATGTCTGCCCCTTAGTTTTCAAAGGCCTGTCCGAATAGGACGGTCACTGCTTGCTAGTGGAAGGATAACAAAGGGGCAGCCAATCTAACCTCTCTTTAGAGGGAATGCCACAATATGGGAGCAGCCACAGAAAAGGCTCCGTCTCGTGTCACCACCACCTCTGTTTCTGAAGTTGATGGGACCGAGAGAAGGTGCTCACCTGAGGATCTTAGCACCTAGGCAGATTCATATAGGGAAATATTATCTTTCAGGCAGTCTGGGCCCAAGCCATTTTCCTTATTGCTTTTTTAAATCCCATTATTTATACTTTATTGTTGCACTTATTATTCACACTGCAATGGGAGAGAGGGATCTTGTAAAAATGTATGCAGTATACAGATTCTGTGACCAACAATACTTCAAGGAACTTAAAATCTGGATGTTTTCAAGAAGAGATTTACTCCTACATTTGCTTGTTTGGAAATAGAAAATTCTTACTTTCTAAAGTAATAATAATAGCAACAATTCAGCTTTATCTAAAAAACAAAATCCAGCTCACTCCTAACACTGGTTATGGATGGAAATTAATACAATTTACAAGTATTTTTAACTGTATGAAGAACCTATTTTTCTTTATACAGCATCAACCTCAGTTAGGGATTATTGTAAGACATCATCCCCTGACTGCTACAGCACTGCTCCCAAGTAGCTGTTATTGCAATACATTGCATGGGTTGTTGCAAGCAACAGCCATATAAACATTATGTAAAATGTCATCTGTAAATAGCTGGGGCAATAAATTACAACCATTTGCCCTAATTGGACCCGGATAAGATCTGACCATATGATAGCTTCCATTATGCATCTCCAGGCACAGGGCAGCTACAAATTTCATACACCAATAGGCTGGAGCTGAGCCAGGTTTTTAAAACACACACAATGACCAATGACAGCACACTGTGCTTTTGGTCTGGGACATTAGAGGACGAGCCATCTGTCAAAACGAAGCACAGATGTTCATGTACCAGCCCAAGCTAAGTTAATACATTGTGCATGGCATTTTGTACGGGGAGGGGGAGATGAAAGGATTAAATACCCTAAGCGTCACTGTATCTTTTTTAAAAAAAGTGAATGCATACAGTTTAGGCTTCTATGTCCTTCAGTGAGTGATGGGCTTAGCTAATTCAGGTTCTTGGTACAGGTGTATTTCACATTAACAAGAGTGTGCAGAATATATTTCTATCTCTTGGGAATCTCAAATCATTTATTGACTGACTTGTATAGAACTATCTCCTTCTTACATAGCTTCTGCATAGAAATGCCAGAGAATTCCAACAAAAACGGAAACAGAAGTGGAAATTGATGGTGTTCACTTACTCTTCCCATGTCTGGAACGGAAATCAAACCAGTGAATACTGATGATGAGTATTCACTGGTGTTTGTGTTCAGTTAGCAAATGATATGTAATTGATTATGGAAGCTTTCCTACTTAAAATGTATTTCCTGAATGGCCTTTGCATTAAAATGGTGTGGAAAGAATTACATCTTTAAACATGTTAAATTCATAAGTTAGGTAAATTACATAAATCATCATGTACATTTTGGAGTAACATAGTATTTGATGCAAAACAAACTGCATGGGAACTTTTCTCTGCCAACAAGGTGCCCACCTACTTGGCATGAGACTACTAGCTCTAAGTGACATATGTACACTTTGCACTGGGTATTAATTTTTTGGTTTTAAAACAATTTACCGGTAAGTTTAACAAGACAGCAAAGTTCAAAAGGTCAATTTTCAAAATCCCATGGTACTTTCCTCCTGAATATCAATTGAAACAATTTATCTGGGCTTTTCTAGAAGTGACTGTAACCATGGCAAATTGCATAATTTTCTTAATGAAGGTTACCGTGTGTTAATTAATTAATTCATGGTTAATGTTAAACCTTCAAACAGACACAAGAGATAGTTCTATATCAAACATGGTCATAACTTCAAAATTTAAAAATAAAAATTAAACTCTAAAACAGGTCTTGGCAGAAGCTGGAAAACAGGCTTACTTGAATTTTTAATAAAAAATCTAGTTGATTAGTTTTCAAAATATATGGATGTACGTTAGCCTGAGGAGATTACAATTAAATCAGTAATCAAACAGAGATTGTGAGCGACAAAATCCTTCAAATTTCCCCCGCACTGCATCAAGTTCATCATTTCCTCAGTGAAGTGGCATGTCAGAAAAAGCAATCCAAAACATAGAATCATAGAAAAGAAATCTGACGGAGAGGAAATCTGAACTGGCCAACACAGCGGCGTAGGAAGCCTTTTCGCCGCCCGGGGCGGTGGTGTGAAGGCACCCTCCTGGGGGTGGGGCATCACAGCGCATGCGTCGTGACAGCACGACACGTTGGATGCACTGTGCACGCTCGGAATTTCCGGGCATGCGTAGTGGATCCGGCCGGCGCTGCTGCGAGCCAGCGAGCCCCACAACCCGCCGCTCACTCGCCAGCTCGCCACGGGAGCAGTGGGCGGCGCTGCTGCAAGCCGGCGAGCGAGTGGCAGGTCGGGCAGCCCCAAGACCCGCCGCTCACTCGCCAGCTTGCTGTGGGAGAAGTGGCCGGCGCTGCTGCAAGCCAGCGAGTGAGCAGCGGGTCGGGCAGCCCCACAAGCCGCCGCTCACTTGCTGGCTTGCCGCGGGAGCAGCAGTGCCGGCCAGATGCATCCGGGCCAATGCTGCTGCTCCTGCGGCGAGCCGGTGAGCGAGCTGTGGCTCATGGGGCTTCCCCATCCGGATGGGGTGCTGGGTGGCGGGTTAGGGGGCGGGAAGTGTCAGCCCCCTCCCCTGGAACCCGGGGCACAGCGCCCCCTACGACCCGCCCTTCCTATGCCACTGGGCCAACACAGATCCAAATCTGACTCCACTAGATATCAGTCCATCTGCAGGACTTTTAATAGGGAACACTTTTCTATCTCAGCACTATTATTACAACTAGAACTAATAACGGGAAATATTACAGCATTACAGCTCCCAAGTTTATCAATATGTGATCAATGAGCACAGCCACACTGATCAGCCTCATCCCTGATCCTGCACGCACGCCCCCAATATCTGCAAATATAGCACTGTAGACAGTATCCATATTGTACATTTCTAGCATTCAAAGCACTGCAACACACATTGGCCTGGCCTGCAGGTAACACAAAACCAAACGATGGCTTGGTGTGCCTGCTGAGCTCCTCTCACACCTGTAACTTCACTTCTCGAAGCAAGAGAACCACCAGAAGGTCCTCAGAGCTGGACCTCAGTGTCTGGGCTGAACGATGCAGTGACACGTCTTCAGGTATACAAGGCCAAGGCCATTTAGGTCTTTGGGAGATAACCCATGAGCCCAGGTTCTGATGCAATACTGAGCTAAATCATGTCTCATCTCCTGGTAGCACCGCAGCAGAATTGAGTGGGAGGAGCAAATCAGCCACGTTTTTCTCAGTGTGCACCAGCCCACTTGTTCTTTCACACTAAGCCATGGGTTTGGCTTAGTGTAATGTGGGAAGGAGGTATTTTACCGGTATTTCAGTGGCTTCTAGTAAGTCTGAGCTGTGGCGTGTTGGAAATTAATCACTGCAAGTTGCGTGTTGTTTATTACATTTTTATCCCTGACCTTCTTCCAAGAAGGCTGAAAACAACAACAAAGGTTTCCCTCTACCACTGCCCTGCCATTTTATCCTCACAATTACCCTGTGAGGCTGAGAGATTATGATACCTCAGAGTCATGCAATGAGCTTTGTGGCTAAGTGAGGATTGAGACGCAGACTGATCTCACCACACTAACACCGCCACCACACTGGCTGTCGTCATCATAGCGTGGGATACCTAATGGCAGCCAACGTGAAAGTTTCAAAACAAGAGCCTTGTGTTTCTGCAAGACGGCTTCAGATGAATCCAGAAATAGCTTTAATAGCACTATATCATGAAATATGACAAAACATTTTCTTTATACAATAAATTGTTTATATCAAAGCAGGGAAAATACGGCCAGCTATATTTCTGGCAGAGCAGAGACTGTCCTAAGAAAGTATACTCCCCCAAAGCAGAAAGAGATAAACAAAAAAGCAGATACATTTGTGAGGGTGTGTGTGTGTGTGTTTTAAAGAAAGCATTAAGCTGCAAAGAGATGAAAGAGGATTCAAGAGAAAGAGATTGCTGAGCTCATTTGAAGCAAATGACGCTGAATTTTCTCCAGATAAAAAGCAGGCCTAAGTGGAAACTCTTAAGGCAGATATACATACCTCAAGCCTTTATTTCAAACCAAGTGTTGGTTTACAGGATAGTCTTTCATAGGATTTTGCTTCACCCGCGCGATAGAGTTTGTAATACATTTATAAACAACCCTCCAGCTTAATAAAACTTCCAGATCAGATATCAAATACAGAAACTTTCAGTCCCCTTTTCCTTTTGTGTTGGGTCTTTTAGATGGCAAGGCTGATGCCAGGAAATATCTGGTCATCTGTAAGCCACTCTGGAAGTCTTTTTCAGCCAAAGAGTAGAATTAAAATGCTTTTTTAAAAAAAAATTAAAAAAATGTTTTAGATAAATTAATCAAAGTGGAAACAGCAGTGCATTCTATTGACTCAACAGAAATATATCTGAGCAACAAAAACAGTAAAAATAAAGTACCGATTCCTGGTTAAAACCAGCTTCGATGGCACATGCTGGAAGGCCTGCAGAAATAAAAAGATATTTACCTTGAATCAAAAACATGCACCAAATTTGGCACTTGGGGGAGTATCACGCATGCAGGATGCCATAGCTGAAAAATAGCAGGGGTCATGTGACAATTGCAGAGATGTTATGTATTGCATATGCCTGCAAACCTCAGACATTGGATATGCTACATTCTATTAAGATGGACCACCATCAGAGCCTGTCGCCACAGGTGGAAAGCCTGGAACAGCAGAGCAAGCAACAGGGCAAAAAGTTAGCTTTGACCAAAGCGTTGAGTACAATCCTCAACCCCACCAAGAGGCTCGTAATAAGCAATGCAGGCACTCATATGCCTTTCACTCCTCCAGTTCATCCAGAGCAGGCATAGGCAAACTCGGCCCTCCAGATGTTTTGAGACTACAATTCCCATCATCCCTGACCACTGGTCCTGTTAACTAGGGATAATGGGAGTTGTAGTCCCAAAACATCTGGAGGGCCGAGTTTGCCTATGCCTGATCCAGAGCAATGCCCAGGATCCCCATCTGAGACCACAAAGTCCAAGAAGCAAACTTCCAATGAACTTATAATTTATTCCTATACCTGTTTAAACAAGCACTGGCGGAAAAAGGGGGGTGCAGTATGTGTGGCCCTCCCCGGGTGTCATCCCTGAGGGGGTGACATCACCGTGCCGCCCCCCTGGGATGCTTGCTGTGGGCAGCGCCCCCCTGGGAGGCTCGCCCTGCCTCCACGGGTGCACAGCATGTGCGCCGCTCTGGGTGCTGGAGCAGCTAGGGTAGCTTCACCTCTGTAAACAAGAATTGTTTCTGCAACAGGCTAGCTTGGGGAAGAGGTTGCAAAATGGTTCAACAGGTTAAATAGGAAGCACTGTAGCAATGAAAGATAGATTTCAGTGTCTGTGTGACCAGAAACATTCCCTGCAAAAAAACTTTCCAAAGCAGTCTCTGTCTGGGTATCTATTTTCTAACCAGTAAAGTGTCACACTCATAATCCACATTGCCCATGTTTATAAGTGCTGCGAACATGACCCTAAACATGCTAATGATGGAAAAAGCATTAGATTTTCCTTTCTACTTTGCCTTGAAGAGAGACACTAGAGATGCTTTTTAAAAAGAATCTCATTTATCCAAACCCAATTATCTAGTCTAGTATCCCAAAAGGCCCCTGCAGTTGGCAGTCCAGATGTAGATACAAAGTACATAGCCAAACCCATAGCTCTGAGTACAAAAAGTTCAAATCACAAAAGGGATACCATGAATGAACCAAAGCGTGGTTTTGCATTCCTTCCTTCTTTGAACATTTGGAAGCTCCAACAGAGCTTTATGGGACCAGTTTTTAATTCTGGGCCCCACCTGCACTAAAGCAGCATTATTCTACTTTAATCAGCCATGGCTTCCCCCCAAAGAATCTTGGGCAGTTTAATTTCTTAAGGGCCCTGAAAGTTGTCAGGAGGTGCCTATTTCCCTCACAGAGCTGCAATTCTCAGAGTGGTTTAACAACCAATCCCTCTTTCCTAGGAAACTCTGGGAAACAAAGGTATATTCATTGCTTTATCTGGTTCTATTTGCAGATGTCTAATCAGGATAGCAACTGAGGAAGTTGAAGGCACTGTATTGTGGTGGCTCTGCTCCTACCAATAAGGTCATTACTAGAAAACAGCACTAGGTGAATATTGCTCAGCCTCAAACATGTGGTTTTTGAGTTGTGGGGGTCCCACAGGCATCCCTTCTGTCTCCTATGCTATTCAACATCTATAACATCTATATGAAACTGTTGGGAGCTGTCGTGCAGGGATCTGGAGCATTGTGTTGTCAGTATACTGATGACACACAGCTCTATCTCTCCATTCCATCTGACTCAAGAGAGACTGTGCAGGTGTTGGGCCAATGTCTGGAAGCAGTGAATGACTGGATATAGCCAATAAGGCTGAATCTTGATATGATGGAGGTGCACTGGCTGGAGGGAATTAAGTGAACGACCTGTTCTGGGTGGGGTGCCACTGCCAAGGGCTGCCTGGGTTGCACTGACAGGTGACAAAACCTTCTCAGGGATGGTTCCGTTTGTGGAACGTCCTCCCTGGCGGGGTGGGTCTGTCTCCCTCACTAATTTTTAGGAAGAAACATTCCTGTTCACCTAGGTACTGTATTTAGATGACTGAAAGATACTGTTCCTGGCTATCTTAAAGTTATAAACTGTAAGGGTATGCAATTATTTTACATGTTTTTAGGTGTTCTTAATGCCTTTAAATGTTTTCGGATTTTTAAAAATTCTAAACATGTTTTAAATAGCATTTTCCACCAGTTTGCTACCCTGGGCTCCTTTGCGAGAAAGAGCAGGACAGAAATTCAATAAATAAATTTCCTAGAAAGGGTAAAATGCAAAAGGCACCATGCTATGATCCAATGATCTAGATAAGCCCTAAAAGCATCAATCATGGTGCAGGCTTGGCTGATTCACAGGACATGTTGATAGCATCTATCTGCAAAACTAGTTTCACTCCCATTGCAAACTTTCTAATGACAGAGTTACAGGCATAGCTTCATAAACGGCTGCATTAGCTATCTTGAAGGCATGCAGAATAGTTTGTATATATTGTAACCCATGTAATAAAAACTGGGTTATGTGTGCCACGCTCTCCCTTCCCTTCTGATACATTTGTGCTGAAAACTGCCCCATGCATCTGTTCCTTGGAAGCGGAGAATTAAATGTAACATTTTGGACAGCAAAAAAAAATGTGCAAAGGAAATACAAA
This sequence comes from Lacerta agilis, assembly GCF_009819535.1. NCBI lineage: Eukaryota > Metazoa > Chordata > Lepidosauria > Squamata > Lacertidae > Lacerta > Lacerta agilis. The sequence goes on from NC_046322.1 coordinate 23,497,518, forward strand.
GCAATGCAACCAATGCATCATACCAGGAAATAAAGTTTGTCCGAAGGGTCCAAAATATTTAGCACAAATCTTACTGGATTATGGACTCTTAAAATGCAAAGAGAGAACTAAAACTTTTTCAACTATTTACAGTCATCAAAGCAGAAGGACTGAAGTAGATATATCTGCTACCATGAGAACACAGGAATTCAAGTTGCAGGGTACATTTTCTGTTCCACCAATGCACTGGGGGTGGGGGGAGGTATTTGTGGAAAGGGAGAGAATCACTAATCAAGAAACTGACCAGATTCCAATCTATGTTAAAAGAGAGTTCCACAACTGCAGCACAAACAGACAATTCCCCTGTTTTAAAAATTCCTAGAAAGCATTATGAATATTGGTTTCTCTTGGACAGTAATGGTTGTGAGAACATGACACACTGGTGGTTTCCATACAAAAATCCGTAAAATAATAACCGCAATAATAGCATGGCCCAACTATATTTGCCAGAAGTCGAGATGGAGGACAAAATTGATTTTGTTTGCATTTTAATGAAAAACTACCAGGTTTGCACTTTTCGAATGAACACGTGAACCAAGATGCAGCCTCCAAATACCTTGGAGAACTGAAATTGCCCAGTTTGTCCATGCCTAGCCAACAACAACAAAAAACAACAACCCCAGAACACTTTCTGTTCTACTGTTTGGAAGGGAAGCCAAATGCCTGCCTGCAGCATCTTAAAATCTCTGCAGCACCTGGTAATATTCAAAAGCCAATACAGGAATCCATGGGATGCTTTCATTAAAGTGCAGAGCACTTTTGAACATGGTTTATAAAGAAGCGAGCTCCATTGTATTCTGTTAGACTTACTACCTAGTAAACATGATTGCGACTTCAGACATATACTGAAAATCCCAAGCAGCAGTTTCCATAGTTTTTTAATTATGATTTAAAGTTCCTCCTCCTAATTTATTACTTAAAATCAGGCTGATCACTATACTAGGTGTCATACAGAAGTTAAGAGGCATGGCCTAACCTGTGGGTTTACAATGAAATAATTGGTTCTATCTAAAAGCCTTGCAGTCTGCTCCTCAGAAGTAAGTTCAATGGAACTTAGCCGCAAGGAAGAGCACATAAAATTGCAGCTCAAATTCTTAAGTGCTTGTGGCATTTAGTTTTCTATAAAAAGGGGCGAGCACAAAGTAGCGTTTCAATAATAAAAAGTTGCTTAAGGCTTCGCCATGAGCTGGTAAAGACTACATATTTAAAAGAAGAAACTTGGGAGGGGGGTGTTTATTGTGGCTTTTTAGAAATCATTCAGTGTCTGGAGCCCTCTCCGCAGTAATCTCATTGAGCATTCGTAAAGAAAAAGGATATACAGTTCCTTCCTAATATATATACTTTACGTGTCTTTGATCCAAAGCAGCATCTGCATGGAAAAGTCACAAAAATTGCAATCTCATCCCTTTCTAATAAGTGAAAGAGAGCACAGACATAGAATCAAACACAGCACCATTTCCAAAATAAATACAGCAGTGGATTGCAGTTCAACTGCACATAGTAGATAGACTTAACTCTCTCGGGACTGAGAATCGCAAAGTTAATTCAGAGGCAATGCAGTCCCTCAGCCACTAAAGTTGTCCCTTATGCTAATGTGGTACTGCCCAATTACAGGAGCTCTTGCTTAAAGTGTGCAATTAACGCAAGGTTTAAGAAGTCAGAGTTACTCACAGAGTCGTCCTGGAGATGCAACAGCTAGCTTTTCTTACGACAGGAAATTCCAGTGCAACATCATGTACGATGCAGAACCGACAGGCATGGAGTCAGGAACAGACGGGCCCCTGGGATTACAGCAGCCCCAAGACGCGTGCTAGTGCATGCCGAACTATAATTTATGAAACAGAGCTCGTTTAATCAGCCAATCGGTTGGCTTCTCCCTAACAAGTCTAACTGGCTCTGAAGGGCAGAAAGCACTGCAACAGAACAATAAAAAAGAGACGATATCCCACACGCTAAGCTGCTTAGGATGGAATTGCTTTCTGTGATAGGAGTCTGGTGGGGGAGGGAAGCAGTCTCTCCCATTCTCCCTCTCTTTTTAAAACAGAGTAACAGGTGATCTGCTTCCATGTAACAAAACCACTGGAAATCTGAGCTCTGGATTTAATTTGAATCACATGTGCAAGGAAGGATCATAGCAGTACTGTTCTCTCCTCACCTTCTTCCACCCCACCACGAATATTCAGCTCTCCCCTTTTGTATGCTGTTACTCACAGAAGAAACAGCCAATGCATCCATGTTTTGCTGAATTGCTGTACTGCTGGCCATTAAAAAAAAAAAAAAACACCACCCCACCCATTATCACATTCTATTATCTGCTCTTTTCAGCACCCTTGTTTCCAGGAAGAAGATGGTCAAATCTAAATTCTGTGAAAAGGAGGATGGTTTAATTTTTTATTTTCACAGAAGGCTCTGGCTCAACCTTGATGATGCCTTCCTACGACAGATTACCAAATATTCAAAAAAGGAGAGAGATAGTAGTTATGGGAGGCTTCAACTACCCCAATATCTGTTGGAACTCAAACTCTGCCAAAAAAGTAAGTTCCAGCAAATTCCTCCAGCGCCTCAGCGACTATTTCATTTCCCAGAAAGTGGAAGAAGCAACAAGAAGGTCATCTATCTTGGACCTGGCCCTCACCAAAAGGGGGCAACTGATTGATGAAGTAAAGTACTGCAAACCATGGGAGGAAGTGATTGTGTGCTCTTGGGTTTCATGATACAGAGGTTAGGAAGAGTAGTCTGGACTTTAAGAAGGCTGGTTTCAAAAAGCTGAAGAACTATTGGGTGAGATCCCATGGTCAGAAATACTCAAAGAGAAGGAAGTCCAAGATGGATGGATGTTTCTTAAAGGTGAAATAATGAAGCCCCAAAGGCAGACCATTCCAACAAGTGTGGGGCATCTAAAGAAACTGGTCTGGTTGCATAAGAAGCTTACAGATGAACTGAGATTTAAGAAAGCCATGTAAAAGAAATGGAAGAGAGGGGAAATCACAAAGGAAGAAAAAAACCTAAGTAGCCAACAGCTGCAGGGAGAAGGTCAGGCAGACGAAAGCTGAGAATGACCAGTAATGTCTACATATCCCAAAACTGAATCTTTGCAGTGATAACAGGTTCTGGGGTAAATCCATGGTAAGCTCGATTAAATTCAGCCTAGACAAGAACTGAGCATGTAAGGAACAAGTACAATGTGGCCTCGGAGAGCCCAGTTCCTATCCTGACAACATTCATTCTCTTATGTAGGTTCCATTTCCCGTGCTGCCTTTCTCTTCTTCTACTCCACCAAATCACCATTCATTTTAAATACAGAAAAGTGGGATACCCAAGCCAGCCTACTAAAATGGTGCCTGGTGTGGTAAAGCAAGAATGGAGAACCAGCAGCCTTCCAAATGATGCTGAATGGCAACTCCCATCATCCCTAACCATTGATCATGCTAGCTGGGGCTGATGGAGTCCAACAGTATCTGGAGGCCCACAGATTTTCCTATCCCTGTGGTAAAGCTACTTATCCACTTCAGATTACAGATGTGGAAACTGCTCAACTTAACCATTTCCCAGTTTACTTAAGAAAAATATGCTCCACCATTTCTAGGAAGTTGAAGGTGGCTTAAGAGGACCAATAAAACGACAAAATATCTAAAAAGCAATGCAGCAGCAACTAAAGCACCACCATAGCCAAGTTCCACAGATCATGGTTGATGGTTTTAAAAGCTTCTCTGAGGTCCAGGAGTCAGTAGGCTTGTTCACCCCACTGTCCTCCCAGTAGGAGTCATCTATCAGGGTGACCAACCCAAAGCAGGTTAATGCCAAATCAGAATCTGAAACTGGACTGATGTGGATACAGATAATCAGTGTCTTTTGCGAGGGTTTGAATTATTATAAAACTCCCTGCACTTATGAAACTTTTTTACTTAGCCTTTCTACCTGACATGTTAGGATTGTCTGTGGAGCAGGAGTCAGTCACATGCAGTGCTATTTTTCTAGAAAAAGAGGTGCCAGAGGTCACCACGAATGCCTCCCTTGTTCTCTTATAATGGCAATGGCACCCACCTGAGAGGTGCTGGAAGTTCTGGCTGAAAAAAAGCCCTGGTCATATGTTTCTCCCAACCTTCAATTTGCAAACAAACAAACAAACAAACAAACAAACAAATACATAAATAAATACAATTGGTCTCAAAGCTCAATACCGTGTTTTCCCGAAAATAAGACATACCCATAAAATAAGCCGCAGCAGGATTTCTAAGCATTTGCGCGATATAAGCCATACCCAAAAAAATAAGATATGGTGATAGGTGTGGCTATGCAGCGTACTGACATGGAGTGGTTAAGAAGATGGGGAGCAACTGACGTAATAAAAATAAGACATTCCCTGAAAATAAGCCATAGTGTGTCTTCTTGGGGAAAAATAAATATAAGACAGCGTGTTTCCCCGAAAATAAGACACTATTAGATGTTCAGTCAATACAGATCCAATTTCCCCCAAGCCCCACAAATGATCCATCTGTACAAATGCCATCTATAGCTCACTGCCCTGGCACCAAACGAGACAGGAAGGATGGAATATCCCAAGATCTACATCAGGGCAGTGTTCCAAAAACGTGGCATTCTACTGACATAAAAGGAATGTTAACATTGGCACAAATAGCTTAGAATCATAACCTTTTAGAGAAGCAACGACGTACAACAGTCTTGCTTGTGGACAAATGTTCCTTGTGAAAGCTGCAGAAAAGCCAGTTGGACCACCTCCCAAGCCACCACTGTTTGATTTTGAAAGCATGCTAACATCTTTGCAAACACAAGCTTTTAAAATAAATTTATAATTTCCATATCTTCTGGCTGCCCAGTTACCTATAGATTAGCAGTTTTTCATCTTTTGACCTGCAATGCATTTCCAGAAATCTCTGCCCTTCTGTAGCACACTGTCTGAGCCATCTGGGCTCCCTTGTTAAATTAATTCCTTGTCCTACAGGCACCTTTCATATAGCACACTCTTCTTGCTTCTGTTTGAGTCATGCCTGTAATCTGGATGATTAGAGGATGCACACTTCCATTAGAGAGACTAATCTGTTGTGAACATCTGGGTACAGGAGATCCTGATTAACTATAGGGGTTTGAACATCACAGACTCTGTATCTCTCCACATCCCTGTAAGTTAAAATTTGCTCAATGCAGGGGGACAGGGGCAGGATGAACAGCCTGAAATATAAGCAGAACAGCACATACTCTGAATGCATAAAGTACCAAGTTGATTCCTTGGCATCTCCAGATAGAGATAAACTCCTGTCTGAAACCCTGAAGTCTCATTACTGGAACAAACCACTAGTTGATCCAGTGGTCTGATAACTTCCTGTTTGGGTCACCAATAAAAACTGTGATCTATCTTGAAGTGTAGTCATTCTCCAGCAGTACAAACAGCGGGAACATACGCTGTACACCACTACAGATTGTGAGAAATTTAATTGGTCTACCAAGCATTGCCAAAGTATAGTGGATGGAAAATGAATTTCCCTAAGTTGCCCACCAGGCAACAGGAAGATGCTACTCAAGGGGCCACCACGTTACATGGTGAATCTGAATCTCCAGGTTCAGTTTTCATCAGGTAAAAAGACATTATGAGAACTTAAACCATCTTTGAAATATGCCAGTTAAATTGTATGAATCATCCCTCTGTCTCATCCTTTCCCATGTCAAACACCCAACTCTTTAGAGGCTGAGATTCTGTGTCTTCCAATGTCAACATCAATTCATCTTACTGTTCAACCCAGGGTATGTTTACATCTACTAAGTGACATGGATCTTATTGGGAATTACTTCCAAGTAAACATGAAAATAGGTGCAGCCCCAATTTTACACATTTTAGCAGGACCAGCCCAAGACATTTTGCTGCCTGAGGCAAAGGAAGAGATGATTCCCTCTCACAACATTCAATGTGTAGAAACTGAAGGAACTGGCAGCTGAGTCTTACTTAACAATGCCTTTTGTTAATTTAGGGTGCTTCCAGATGGAGACTTCATACAGTAGATGGGCCACACAGATTCAATTTCCCTGTGGGTGCGATTGGCACATTAACCTCCACACATTTTTCAGTCTTAATATTAATGGCTATTCCTCCACTTGCCATCCACACGAGTTGACAGAATGTATTCATGATGTGGGAGATTGAACCTCTCTCCCACTTTCTCCCCATTCTAGGCATGCACAGACTGCAAAGGTGTGCATGCACCTTTTAAAAAATAATCACCATCATCATCCCCAGGAAGTGTACAAGACAAAATGTTACCAGGTTGCTTCACAATAGGCAAAATGGAGGGCTTTGGGGATGAGGGAGTGATACTGTAGCAAAAATAGATTCATTGCATTTCATTGGTTTTGATTTCCTTTCCAATCATCCAAGCAGGAAGCATCTTAAACACTAAATGATAGTACTGAAATAATGATTGGTAAGGGATCCAGGGGGAACCATGAAATTATAGGCCAATTAGTTTAGCATCTATTCCAGGAAAACAGAAGGGAAAATATAGCACGACCCTCCTTTCTTCTAAGCAGGCTGCTCCCAATTTATCTTGGCAACTCAACAACTTTGTCACAGCTGGGGCTGTTCTTCAGGCTAGCCAGCAGGTTCTCCATGAGAGATGTGGATCTGGCCAGCAAACTGCAGACAGAGGGAACTCCTTGGTAGGATTGCTAAGTTAAATTTATATTTTTTAACTTTTAAACACAGAAGGTTTTTAAACAAACTGAGGCTCTTACTCATAAGTAAGAAAGAGATCTTTATTCAGGCAGGTCACAGTACAGATTCGGTAGCAGATGCAGAGCTAAGGAATTAAGGTTCAGGAATTCAGGGTGAAATTACCAAATACTGTATGTCCCAGTAAGGTTCCCTGACCTTCCTGCCAAGCCATTAAAGATGAGGCATGGCACCATCACTCACAAGAGACTCTTGTCCTGGGGGAATGTCAGGATTGCAAACATGCACTATGTCAAGGAGTATGGGTCTGTTCCCATCAGTGAAGGTAGTGCCTGGTTCTGATCAAAGCACTGTGATGGGTAAACTACAGTTCCCATGATTCTTTGGGGGGAGCCGTGATGGGTATAAATGTGATTTAAGCATATGGTGTGGATGTGACCTAATACATGTATAGTCAAACTGTCCCCATTACCTGGAGATTGTTAAATCACTATCAGTTTGCATCCAGGAAAGCTTTTTTGGTGTGTGGTGGGGAGATGCCTATTTGATTTTTTTCTCAGTGTGTGTTCCAGACTTCCTTCTACCCCTATGTAACCACATGTCCAAATAGCAAATAATGTGTTGGTGTTGCAGTGATGCTATAATAAGCAGGAGCAATCTGCAGTGATATTAAACAAACATTCTATGAAACATTCCAATGTATGTGTGTGGTGTTTTGTTTGTTTGTTTGTTTAAAAAAACATCCAGAAACGTTGATGGTGTGTTTGCTAGTAAGCTTTCTGCAGAAGCTTGTAAAGGAGGACAAGCTTTTGCAATGTAACTCCAAAGGTGCTTGCAATAAATAGCAAGCAGCATACAGCAGCAATGTGTGAAGGGAGGAGTGGGGTGGATGTTCAGGCAATGTGAGAGTAGGATGGTTATCCACAAAGTTGCATAAAATATTCATGTTTACAGTTACAGAAACCCAAGACTTTGCAAGGCCCTGGCTCACTTACTTGCAAGCTAGTCAAGTCAAGATTCAATTCAGTTCTACAATACAGTAACAAAACATAATGCAATAACAAAACTCTAGTGCATACAGGAATCTGTAATTGAAAACACATCTGGCATGGAGCCTGTGGGTGGCTGTAGCAGCCAGCTAATAGCTGCAGCAGCTACTACATGCATTCTTTGGAGCCTTTTGCAGCAGCAACACCAACGCTGCTTGTCATCTAGTCCAACTACCTGCAATACAGGAATCTCAATTAAAGCATCCATGACAGATAGCCATCCAGCCTCTGATTCAACCAATGAAGGAGAGTCCACCACCTTCTGAGGGATCCTGTTCCCCAGTGGACTGCTCTTACTGTCCGAAAATAAGAAAGTTCTGTCTGTGATGGATGGCCATGGTGCCTTTAAATCAGATGTGGGAAACTTTTGCCCTCCAGAACTCCCAGCAGCCCCAGCAAGCATGGCCAATGGCCAGGAAAGATGGACATCTTAGAGTGGCTGGAGCAACCTAGCCAGATGGACAGGATATAAATAATAAAGTTGTTGTGGTGGTGGTTTTAGTTAGTTAGTTAGTTAGTTAGTTAGTTAGTTCGTTCGTTCGTTCGTTCGTTCGTTCAGCAATGTCTGGAGAGCCACAGGTTCCCCAGAATGGCTTTATGTGTTTTCCAAGAAGCATGGGGCCATTTAACTATGAACAGGTCACAATCATCTGGGAATATGTTTAAAAATGACTCTAGCACAGAGGCACGAAAGACCTTCATGAGGAGCTTCCACTCACATAGTTGAATGATTTAGAAGTTTAGAGATGTGTCTCTGATAAGGCTGACATACAGACATGCACACACACTCCCCCCCCCCAAAAAAAAACCCACAATAAATTGGATGGCAGAGCACATGTTTTGAAGGAACAATGCTCAATTGTTGGGCTGGGAAAGATCTGGCGAGCTGCTGCCAGCCTGAGTGGACAATACTAGTCTACATGGGCAAACGCTCTGACCTAACATAAGACAGATTCATACACTGGCTGCTGTGGTGTGCTGCAGACACACATATTGTGGCATGAGCTTTCCTAAACATTTGTAGGAACAAATCAGAAATTTGTTTCAGCTGTATTTTCAACCTTATTAATTCACCAACCTGTGACTTATATGCAGATCAGAACGCAGCTATAAATTGGATTACACACTTCTCTGAAACTGCATCACAAAATTCAGTTACAATGAGAAAGCTTATTCTTAGGAGAATTTAAGTATGAATTTTCCATACTTTTTTTTTAAACACAATAAAAGCCCGGGTGGAACAGACATATGATTGAGCAGATGTGAAACTGAAATAGACAGATCCCTAAGTATTCATCAGGTGCTGGCCTTGTGTTTCTGCTGAGTTTGCCATTGTTGTTGTCGTTCAGTCGTGTCCGACTCTTCGTGACCCCATGGACCAGAGCACGCCAGGCACCCCTATCCTCCCCTGCCTCCCGCAGTTTGGCCAAACTCATGCCAGTCGCTTCAAGAACACTGTCCAACCATTTCATCCTCTGTCGTCCCCTTCTCCTTGTGCCATACAAGGTCTCAAAATATTAAATGGCAATTAATTTTATGTCCATTTGATACAGCAGGAAACCAAGACATCAGAGGTTTACACAATTTGCCCACAGATCAGCCCAGAATTGCTATGGCACATATTAAGCACATAAGATCCAGCACCACACAGGAATAATTTGAAGTCCACTAATTTCCCCTACACAAAACGTATTCAAGTTTAAATACTGGATATATGACATGCTTGGAAATGTTTGAGAAATGTTTCCCCACAGTGTCTAAGCAAAAATTCCACGTTAAAGGACTTGAAGCAGAAATGCACTGCTGTTAAATAGCTGTGAAGAAGGCTTAATAATTTAGCCTGCTGTTTTGCCAGATGCTTGAAGGACATAAAAGATCTTTATATGATTGCCAGAACTCTTCTCTCCACACACAAAACAGAAGGAAGGAAAGTATGTGAAGAATTAAGACATGTAACAGCTTGAGCAGCCTTCACCAACCTGATACCATCCTGACATTTGGACACCAGTTCCCATAATTCCCAGCCACCATGGCCAGGGCACCAGGTTGGTGAAGGCTAGAGTAATGTCAAATGCAGAAGAATATGAATACTACAACAGAAATGCAATGGTGAGTAGGGATTTGTGCTGCGAGCACAAGGAAGCACCAGAGAGGTTTTCCCCTCCGCATGACTAGCAGCCTGGTGCCAAATGCTGGCCGAGGGAGCTCTAATGCTGATGACAGTGAGGATACCAGCTGTGCTTTACAATATACGCTTTGGGGATTGGACCCACAGATGTTGACTGTTCGTTTTCCAAGCAAGCATCCAGATTTGCCTGCTGTCGGTTCCGAAACAAAAACACAAAGTGCCAACCGAGCATGAACTTTCTCTCTGTGCTTTTTTAATGCTGCTGAGACCACAAGGACAGTCTGATCCTGCAAAGGTCCGAGGACATGGTGGGTTGGTGGTGCTAGCACATACTACAAGGGATAGGTGTAAACTGCAGCTGAAGAATTACTGTATTTTTCTGTGTATAACACTCCCCCATGTATAAGATGGCCCCTATTTGGGGGGGAGTGGCAATTGCCCAGTTGTTGAGCTTTGGGGGGGTCTCTGCCGCCAATCGCACTACAGCCTACCACTGCAAATTGCACGCATCACTGCAGCCACCAATCGTCTGCACGCTCGCCACCAAAAGCCCACCTGCCCACTCGACACAACTACAGCCAACTGCACACAAACCTCGCCGCTGCCATAAATCAACGTCCAATTGCCGCAGCCAATCATCAGTAGGCCTTGCCGCAGCAACCAATCACACGCCCAATCGCCGCTGCCAATCTACTGCTGGCTGCTGCTACCAATTGCCCCCCCCCCCGCTATCCGTGTATAAGACGACCCGCAATTTTTGCCTATTATTTCTAAGGAAAAAATATCGTCTTATACAAGGAAAAATACAGTACCCTTGCACAATGAGGTAGAATCAGAATTGTAACTGTGGTTCTGCACTGCATCCAGTGGCGTAGGAAGGGGAGACGTTGGGGGCGGACCACCCCGGGTGTCACTCTGGGAGGTGTGACAAGATGGCCCCTGGGGGGCCCCCCCAGGTGTACAGCTCCTTACGGGCTGCGCATGTGCGGCACTCCGTACGGAGTGTGTACACTGCTGTTTAAAGCAGAGGAGCAGGATCAGTAAAAACAATGGCACAAGTCAAAAAAATTTCCACACCGGGTACCATCTGGGCTTGCTGCGCCAGTGACTGCATCTCATCCAGGGTTTGTATCACAATGTTGACCTCACAGGGTCCCCACTACAATGCAAAAGTGGGACAGCATTACAGAGATGGGACTGGGATCCTTACAGCACAATCTTAACTATGCTCTTTTTCCCCCAATGGTCCTTATGTCCTAAAACATTTGCAAAGGTCTCCACTCTAAAGTGGTTTAAAGCACTCCCTGCATACCTGCAACATGGTTGAAGCTTCTCTTCAATCACTTCCTGAAGTGTTTTTCCTTCTGCCAGACCCGCCCCCGCCCCCGCTCCTCCATGACTTGTGCCATTGTTTTTACTGGTCCTGCTCCTCTGCTTTAAACAGTAGCCTGTCCAACGGTTAGCAATGCAGCTGGGGCTTTTTCCACTACTTATTTCCATGCTACAACTGCTTATTTTCTATGTGGCAGGCTGCTGTTAAAAAGTAATCGAGCAGGGCTATAAAAATAACAACACAGCAGCGACTGCTCTGGTTAGAAACAAAACAGCATCTGCCAGTAGCCTAAAGATAAACTGGGCAATTGCAGCATGAGTTTCCATAAGAAGCACCTACCTTGTTATGTGCACTTTCAGGAATGAAAGCCCTTTTCTCCACTAAGCTTCCTTTTACACCCATTGTTTGCATACACTCTGACATCCCGAAAACCCTCTGAGCCCTATTGGCACAAAGCACAGAGCTCCCATGGTATGGTTTTTACTAGCCTCGCCCTTCTAGGATGGCCACCCCCCCACACACACACACACCCCAAAAAAGAGGACAAATGAGCAAACCATTTTCACTAAGCCAGATATTGTTGGAATCCCAACATCACATCGACACTTAGAATTGTAGAGTTGGAAGGGGTCCTCTGAGGATCATCTAGTCCAACCCCCTGCAATGCAGAAATATGCAGCTATTTCATACAGTGATCAAACCTGCAACCTTTGGCATTATCGTCAGCATGCTCTAACCAGCTGAGCACTCCAGGCAGCCTGAACCTGATCAAGGATGATGGGAGTCCAACAACATCTGAATGGACACAGGTCCCCTAGCGTGGCATAAGCTAATTGAGTATCTGGATAGATCAAAAACAAATAGGAATAAGACTATAATTTAAACCTAAATATATATCTCAGCATAGCAGAGAAGACTGCAACCAGGTTACCTTTGCACCTGCTTGGTCTGATGCCCAGGAATTGGCAACTAGAAGACCTTTGCTCTTCCTTATCTTTCAACTTATGATTGGACAGGCCTTCAAATACATGACTATTTCATTTAGAGGACCATCCTCTGTAAAAAAAGGGGGGGCACATCACCACTCTATTTACATCTGGAAGTTTTCCCTCTGGTCTGCCACAAAGCCCTGCCCCTGCACAAGCCAGCTCCCACTCAGATTGGCTGTTAAAGCCTCATGAGCATTTCCCACTCTCGGCATGACAAGAAAGGAGGGGGGAACCTCTCCCACCTGCCCCCAAACCAGGAAGGAGCCAACCACCCACTACACCTGCCTTGTTACAATTGCCACCCCCCCCAATCGATACCATGAGGACAGGCATTCATTTCACTAAAGTTAACTTCTGCTTTTGCACAGAAACGCTGTTTGCTAACCATCTTGACCTCTGTCAAATTATCAAACAGGCTAACCAAGGTCAGGCCTACTGTAATTGGCACAATATGGCGCCCCCCACCCCCTGGTATAAGGGCCCTTCTCAGGAGCGCAGGCCCTTGCTGAAGTAAAAGAACCGATATTGTGTTAGTGTAATTGAGCTCCTATATTGCAACATACAAAATCCACGTCTCTGGGGAGACTGACATGTGTATAACTATTTGAACGCATTAGGTACTTCAGTTGTTTACAGAATCTAAAAAACGGTCAAGGCTGAAGTGCATCTAAGAAAGGAGTTTAACTGACACGGAACTAGCCAGCAAAACCAGTTGTGTAAAGTTCAGTAAGCCTGATTTGCCAAGTGCCCTGGGATTTGCCAAATACAACAGCTTTCACCAATGGGACCGTGGCAATTGAGACGATGCTTAACAGAAGGGGGGGGGATACACAAAAGCAAGTGGAGCTGCACAATTTTTCCATGCTCTTACCGCCCAAGCTCCACAAAGCCTCCCTCACCTAACCAGGTATCACGCAAAACCCTAGCAGCCTTGATTTCAAGTTTATTAGTCTTCTTGCACCTTTTTTTTTTTGCATGAAAGAAAGGCTATTGATGAACTGAGAACAATGCCATACAGAACCACAACACATTACTTTATAACATAGCAAACCAAAACAAAGTCCCAATCTCCAAGCAGTGAGATATTCCAGGTATGCTTACCCAGGGTTCGGTTTCCTTAGAATGAAGTTTGTTCTGTTGTGTGTTTAGGATATATTGTTTTATTTGCACATATATACAACCCGAGAATAAGATGGAGGGGCTCTAAGCATCAACACCCCAGGAGATCTTGCTTCCCCATAAAGCTTCCTGGGGAGCCCAAAGTCCAGTACAGATCAAGAATGTCTCTGTCTCCAGTTTCAGGCCTGCTTCCAGCCCATATCAACAGCAATGGCTTTTGCTCTCCTACCTAGCTGCTGAGTGAGCAGAGGTTGGGGGGAAGGCCCACCCATTTGTTTTATGGCACAGAACAACTTATTTGTTTATGCTACTTAATTAACTAGCCAAAGGCATTACCTTAATAAAGGAACTGGCTTGGCAAGCTTGTTCTTATACATTCTACTCTCACAGATACAAGATTCCAATAACTAGAAGGGACTCGGGGTATCATCCAGACTGACCCCACCTCTCAAACTCAGAACAGCGTTATGGTTTAATTTTTTTACCATGTAACCCTAGCAAAACAAAACAATATCCAAGAGGCAGGTCAAATGTGTGTGACAAAACAGAACACTTTTTTTCAATAGCACATCCAATAGTGTGTATCAGCAAAACACAGAAATGCATTCCTCATTCATCAATATTCTATATTTTTCAGACGTTTTCCCACTCACCTTTTCACATCCTGGAAAATGTTAAAGGAAGACGGTTGCTAAAATGAGAGCTTGGTGGGATAATTGTTCACCTGTGCTTTTCTGCTGCTTTTCTTCTGAAAATTCCTTGCTCCAGAAAGATGCCCACTGTGTAGGCGTCATTGAAATATGAAAGTTGTTTATTGTCTGTGTTGTGATAAAGCACATGCAATGGTGCAGGGAAAAGGAACAAGTTCATAGCTGTAGGAGGGGCCTTCTGCCTTCCAGAGGCAACAGAGAAAGATGTCTCCCCTGGATGTTGTCTCTGTGTTTGATAGGATGGCCAGCTGCTGTTAGAAGCTCTAGGCCTCAGTTTTGGTTTCTATTAAAGCAAAGATTAAGTTCCTTTGTTAAGTAGCAGTGCCTGTTCGTACTGAATGCCTGCTAACCCCTCTGGCTCAGCTACAGCATATCTGTTACTGCAGGGTGGTTCTCTTTGTTAGAGTCACTGAGGCAGTTATAATAATTAAGGAAAAGGAAAACAGGTGACTTCTGGTTCTGAGAACCAATCAGAGGCTTGGAAGAAAAGCAAGACCCAACAAGGCCACAATCACACCATCCATTTAAAGTGCTATGATACCACTTTAAACCGTCATGGCTTCCCCCAAAGAATTCTGGGAGCTGTAGTTTGTTGAAATGCTGAGAGTTGTTAGACTCTCACATACCCTGTTTCTCCTAAAATAAGACATGGCCATAAAATAAGCCATAGCAGGATTTCTATGCATTTGCGAAATATAAGCCGTTTCCCGAAAATAAGCCATACCCCGAAAATAAGCCATAGTGATGCGGCACCTCCCATTAAAACAGCCTGGAGAGGCGTGGCTATGCAGCGTACTGATGCGATGCGGTTAAAATAAGACATCCCCTGAAAATAAGCCATACTGTGTTTTGTTGAGGGAAAAAAAATATAAGACGGTGTCTTATTTTAGGAGAAACACGGTAGTACAATTCACAGAGTTCTCTGGGAAGCAGCATTGTTTGTTAAACCACTCAGGGAACTGTAGCTTTTTAAAAAAGTGATTAAGAATGTCAATACAAGAATCAATAGACCCCCGTTTAAATCCCCATTCAGCTATGAAACTCAGTGGGTGACGTTGATTGGCCTAGGCCCTCTCACCCTCATCCTAGCTGACCTCATAGGGTTGTTGTGTGAGCTGCTGGGAGGGAAGTAAACATATAATACATACAAATAAAATGAATATGCTTTGCATTGCAATACCAGGCATGATAACTTGAAAGTAACCCCACCTGCCTTGTGGCCAGCAGAATATATTTTCATGTAAACACGGCAAGGAGTTCAGCCTAACTCTCCTGCTGAAATCATGGAGCTGCAAAATAGTTAACTTTTGGTTCTTCTGCAGGCTTGGAGCTGCAAAATCAGTGGATTTTTCTATAATCTTTCTGTAAATGTGACCTCTGTTATTACATTGCACCTTACATGAGGAAGATACTTTGGTAAATATTTATTTTTTATTAAAGTTCTCAAACTTTTATAAAGAGGAAAGGAAAAGTGTGGTAATTCTTAAAGTGCCCGGAGCCTTCCTTTAAGCCAACTTCTGATGGAGGAATTTTAAAATAAAGATAATGCTTTTGTTTTGTTTTGTTTTGTAAGCCTTTCCTTATGTCCTGCTCAGTCGTAGGCTGAGCTTCTGCAACAGGAACGTCTGATTGTACTGTATGACCTCTGAAAACTAGTTTGGCACCAAAACTCTTGCTTCAACATTCCTCGCTGCCTTATGCCAAGTCTTATACTGCTGGTCAATCTAGCTCAGTGTTGTCCACACTGACTGGCAGCAGCTCTACAACATTTCAGGCAAGGAGTCTCTCCCAGCCTTTTCTGGAGATGCTGAGGCTTGAACCTGGGACATGGCTGATTACTCTACCACTGAGCTACCTACGGCCCTTCCTCTGAAGTCATCATTGCTGCATCTGAAAGGAGTGGTCCAGTTGTGCTTGGGCCTCACTCTCTGGATCCCAGCCACATCCTCTATCCCTTATAGGTGTTGCAATTGAACAGTCCATCCCTTTTGCCTTTAAAATAAATGTTCAGTTAAAGTATCTGACAAGAAGGAGGAAAGGATTCGAGTCTGTTGACCTTTTAAGTATTTATGCTCAATTATAATAAGCCTAGACCTGGAACAAGATCGACTCTTGCATAATGTTTTGTTTTGTTTGGTCTCGTTTCCACAACATATGGGATGGGTTCCGTGCTGGGTTTCTTTAAATTATATATTATTTTAAAAATAGACTCAATGGGTGCATTGTCCAAGGACTCCAATACAGTGGTACCTCGGGTTACAGACGCTTCAGGTTACAGACTCCGCTAACCCAGAAATAGTACCTCAGGTTAAGAACTTTTCCTCAGGATGAGAACAGAAATTGCGCAGTGGCAGCGGGAGGCCCCATTAGCTGGTGGTACCTCAGGTTAAGAACAGTTTCAGGTTAAGAACAGACCTCCAGAATGAATTAAGTTCTTAACCCAAGGTACCACTGTATGTGAGTCATTCCTCTCCATTTCTAGATATTTCCTTTCCACTTGCTAATAGAGGCAGATAAAGATTCCAGAGGACTCTCTCTGTTTGTGTGGTTTTTGCTCCCTGCTGCTGGATGGGGAGAAGTGGGGTGACAAGACACCAGAGAGTGGTCTTTTTAAGTACAGACACATAGAAGTTATACAAGGACTGGTTTTCAGTGTAAGGGTCTGAAGATGAGTACTGTATGTACTGTATGTACAGGGGTTTTGAGATTCTTGCTGAGCCCATTCAAATCTAAAACTGGGGGAGAAATGTGATTCAGTTTTCATTTAAAGGCAAATCTACCTATTTCACACTTTCTGAAACAATATACAAACTGGAACACAAACACCCATCAAAATTTGCACTTCTCCAAACAAGTAATGTATTGAATAAAATGCATATACTAGATAAAGCATGCCTTAAAATGCATATATTTATGAAAGTAACAGACGAAAATGCATTATATATGAAGAAACTGTAGATTATGCAAAATTGCAAGCAAAAATGTATATATTGGGAGAAAAATCACATGAGGGCTTTCATGAGGACTAAAAAAAAGGATTTGAGAAACTGAAATTGACAGATTCACCCATCCTTATAAATTTCAGTGTCAAAGCTAAGTGAAATATATAATGTACTTTGCTATGCATATAGCATCACAGGATTACTTGAGAAGGCTAGCTCAGTTGGTAGAGCACAAGACTCTTAATCTTAGGGTTGTGGGTTCAAGCCCCATATTAGGCAAAAGATTCCTGTAATGCAGGGGGTTGGACTAAATAACCCTCATGGCCCCTTCCAACTCCACAATTCTATGAGAAGTCAGTCTATGGGAATAAATTGCTGCATCTGATGAGGCCCACCCACATTCATCCCCACCCCACCCCACACAATCTATATATACGAAAAGGAAGAATCATTTTCAACATTTTGTACTTATCTGGATTCAAATTTCCATTGCACTCCATGAGAAAATTGATCACTCCAAGATCATAACCAACCAGGGATCAATGTCATATAGTGTCCATTTGTTTCAATGGGACTCACCCAGGTCATCCTAGGACTGCAATTGCAATGAAAACAGTAGGGCGTGCTCTTGAATAAATGCACATAAGGCGGGTCGTAAAGCTCCAATTCTCAAACCATTTTCTTTGTAATCGTCCCAAAGTCTGGTTGCTGCAGCAAATTATTCAGGAGCTGAATTCTAAATGGTTTCTTGTATGTAAAGTGAATGGCTAATAGTAGTGATCAAAAGCAAACTGTCAGTAAATTTGAGCAATGAACTGTTTTGAATGATGAGGGATGTCCTTTCCTGCTCATAAGCAAGGACTTAAGAAACGTTGACAGAATGCATGAGTCATAAATATTCTGAACCATAGCTGTCAACTTTTTCCTTTTTTTAAAAAAAGGGGAAATTCCCTTATTCTGAATAGGATTCCTCACAAGAAAAGGGAAAAGTTGACAGCTATGATTCTGACTGTAACCATGAGTTCCTTATACCCAACAGCCTCTGTCCCTGTTACTATTTCCCCCTTCAACACAGGATGTAGGATGGGATGGAACATCCTGTTCCACTTTAAATTCAGTTCCCCACATTTTCTTAGTAGTTTACAATTAATATACAATAAATCCCCATTAAAATATGCATGGAACAACAAAGTAAATAAACAGGGAAGATCAGCTCATCTGTAGCTGTTAGGAAGAAGGAAAGCTCTTGGGTTTGTGGTCCAGCCCCCTTTGGGAGGAAGCAAAGGATGTAAATTCAATCAATATTGTCCTGGCCCTCACTGCCAGATGAAGAACTCAAACTCCCAAAGGTTTCTGCCGAAGACTTTAATGCTTAAATCAGAGCTGTGCATAAGCAAGGCACAATTACAAGGTACAGCAGGAGTGCAGGAGTATTAGATACATGTCCGGGTCGGAGCCAGCTAAGGTGTTGATCCATCAAGTAACATGCTGTGGCATTTGCCCTCTTGTGGTCATCCCAGTATGAGAGTGAAAGAGTTAAATATTTGTTAAATGACTGTCCAATTAAGACCCATGGGGCGGAGTCATCTGTGGTATAAGATTAAAGCGCAGGGGTTTTCAGAGTTAGTCAGGAGTTCAGTAAGATCAGTTGGCAGTCTGTGAGTTGAGGGGAACAGTGTGTCAGTTTAGTCAGAGTCAGCGTGAGAGCTTTAGCTAGTCAGACAGTGTGTGAGAGTCTGAGTTAAGAACCTAGACAGTTCGTTTGGGAACTGGGAGGTGTTTGGTTCGATAAGAAGGTATAGGACGGTATAGGAAGGTATAGGCCAGTATAGGAACTAAAGTTAAGATACTGACAGGATATTATCTGAGAAACCATAAGATTGTTAATGTTTTGAGAAATAAACTTGTTTTTTTTTTTGTTCACTTTTAAAAACTGACTGGACTCAGTGATTTACCAGGGAGTACCTGGTTGGTGGCAGCGGGAAGGAGGGACTGTGGTGGCACAGGGATCAATAGACTGTTAAACGTCCGGGGACCCTGTGTGAACGCCACACATGCCTCCTGCACCTTCCGTCTGCCAGCCAGAATCCCAAGACCGGGAAAGCAAATGGAAACTACAGCTGGGCTGAGCTTGCAAGGTCTGTTTGTGTCAGTTCTGCCGTCTCTGTGTCCTAGGAGGTGGAGGTGAAGTCAATGCCAGTTTGGTGTCAGATTCGATCTCAGCGGCCTCCCTCATCACTGACAAGGTTGTGTGCTGGAGGTGGTTCTATGACAGGAGGAATCTGACTAGCGGTGTCCTGTGTCACTAGAGCAGAATGCTCCTCTGCTAACCTGCTTGGTCCCTCCCCAGGAACCAGCTCACCATCCCTCCATGCTCCTTCCCTGACCCTTCTTAGTCACTTCCCACTGGTGCTTTCCCAGTCTCTGCTAGGATGCTCCCCAGCTCCAGCTAACTGTGCTCTTCTCAGTCCTCTTTGGGATCAAACTACCTCCCCCCCCACAACATAAATAAAATCCACTTTAATAATGACAGCAATCAGATGGTGGTATACTTTAGATACAGACCTTCATGCAAATAAGTTTCCCTGCTGCCAAATCGGCCTGTACCAATTTCCTCTTCAAAACTTGGGAGAGAGTCAATTACACCCGAGTGTTGTTATGTATTGATGTCATCTCCACAATGACCTTGTTTTTATGATGCTGTAGGTACTTGATAAAAAGCTTCTTATCCTAATGAGCCGTATAGCGCGAGGAAAGGACGGCAAGGTCAAGAGCGTATGTGCTAATAAGACAAGCAACGGAAGTATTTGTGTACTCAGCATCAAAACAAATTGCAACACCTTCCACCTTCCCTCAGAACATTGTTTACGGCTGCCCAAGAGACAGCATTCTCAACAAGGCCAACAGGAAATTGATTGCATCCGTGCAACAGTCAGGAATAAATAAAGGAATTGTTTTATTATAAGTAGCGTTTTCCCTAATAATGCAAAGCAGATGAGGCAACAAACAAAATGCGGGGTGTGTGTGCGTGTGTTAAAATCTGTAAGTCTACCCATTATTAATGCATTACTTATTTGCATTACATTACATAGCTTTGTTACCTACGTAGGCATATGTTTCTTTCCCCTCTATCTCTAGTAACACCTATTGAACTCAGTGGGGCTAACTTCTCAGTAAGCATGTATAGAATCATTCAGCACTTTACATAAAAAGGCCAGAAGCAAGCAAGCAAGCAAACAAATAAATTAACAATTTAAATGCCTGAAAGCTTGTTTTTCTGTTTATCGTTTTAAACATCATAGCATCATAGAGTTGGAAGGGACCCCAAGGGTCATCTAACCCACCCCCTGCAATGCAGGAATCACAGCTGCATTTTGAGGCACAACCTATTCTGCAGCTGGTTAATATTTTGTTATTTTAAATTAAAGCTTTTTTTGTAGCCTAGGACTATTTCTGTGATACATAAATAAGCTAAAAATAAACCGAAATGTTATGAGAAGTGACCACTCTTAAACAAGTGGCAAGGAATATCTTTATTTTGTCCACTTTCAGTCTTTAAACACCCATTAGTAACTCAGGGCATCAGAAAGCTAAGCGATGCTGCTATGTATGTAGCTTCCATCTCTTTCATTGAGGTTATGCACCCACATCTCTACTTTAGTTGCTACTGTGGGCTGCCACAGGACTGACCTCTGCTGGAAAGAGTTTTGATTGCACCGTAAGTTTTCATGCATCGCACAGAACTCCTCAAAATAAACCAAAAATATACATACCTATATTTGAGATTGAGCTTCAAAAGCATCCTCCCTCGTTCCATCATGCAGGTTCACAGCCAACGTATTCTGGAGCAAGAAAACTGACATCACACAGGAAGTTAATCACATAAAGAGAGCCTCTGGCCAGCAACTATTCCCTGAATCAATGAACTGGAAGTGCCATGTGACGGCTCCTGCTTACACAATTTTCTTGACACATCAGCATTATAAGTAACCCAACGATGGACCTTTGCAATAGATCATGATGACGTTTAGCACTAGGTTCGCCAAAGATGCCAGGACAGCATTCAGCACACCTGGAAACAAAATGATTATAAAGATGGAGGTGGTGGGGGAACAGAAAAGAACATCAGATGCAAAGAGACTTACAATATTAGCTCCTACCATATTAGGTGCTTCTAGAGATTCAGCCAGACCCAATTTCCTTGTGCTGGTTTGAGCAGGGCCTGACAAGCCAATAATGAGTGAAAATAGATCTTTGCCATGGGTCTGTTTTCTAGCAGGTAGAAATATTCAGTGGCATAGCACATGGCCTCTTGTAGTGCCTCTTGTCAGTAAATCAAGTTGGGATTTGCGCTGAGTAGGGGGTAAAGTTTTGGTATCATGCCTTGAGCTACAGGTGGGACACACTGAAATGAGGCTGAAGAAATTGCTTTGAGTCCCTTATCCAGTGAGCAAGGGGTTTCTTTAAAAATAATTAAAAAAAGCTTATTCACAAAATTGCTATACAGTGGTACCTCTGATTACGTACTTAATTCGTTCCGGAGGTCCATTCTTAACCTGAAACTGTTCTTAACCTGAAGCACGACTTTAGCTAATGAGACCTCCTGCTGCTGCTGCACCGCCAGAGCACAATTTCTGTTCTTATCCTAAAGCAAAGTTCTTAACCTGAAGTGTTATTTCTGGGTTAGTGGAGTATGTAACCTGAAGCGTATGTAACCTGAAGCATATGTAACCTGAGGTACCACTGTGTTGTAAATGACGTTGGTTCCTCTGCCTCCATTGCAACTCAACGCTAAGTTTACCTGTAAGTAAATCAACAGAGTTAATTTCTAGAATATGTGCTTAGGAGTGCAGGCATGGCTGAGCTCGAGGGGCACCAGCTACAAGTTTTGTCTAAGCAAGCCAACAAAGTTCAACAGGATATTCTCCCTCACATGAAGTGTGAGATAAAAATGGGCCTGAAGCAAAAACCCTTTAAACCATGGAAGATTTATTCTTTGAAATGTTTCAGAAGTGCAGCATCTTGAGGTACATTCAAAAGTGTTACATTTACAATATGAACACACAGAGACTTAAGAGTGCCTAGTACAGAGTTGAAGGATCCACATTCAAGTTAGCGCTCAACCATGAAACTCATTAGGTTGTGCTATCTCTCTCTCAGCCTAACCTACCTCGCAGGGCTGTTGCAATGATAAAGAGGGGGGGAGACAACACATGTTTGTGGGCCTGAGCACCTTGGAGGAGTGGAAGCAGGATAAAAACTGCATGTCTTTATGTTAGGAATACCAGCTTAGAAGAAGAAGAAGAAGAGTTTGGATTTGATATCCCGCTTTTCACTACCCGAAGGAGTCTCAAAGCGGCTAACATTCTCCTTTCCCTTCCTCCCCCACAACAAACACTCTGTGAGGTGAGTGGGGCTGAGAGACTTCAAAGAAGTGTGACTAGCCCAAGGTCACGCAGCAGCTGCATGTGGAGGAGCGGAGACACGAACCCGGTTCCCCAGATTACGAGTCTACCGCTCCTAACCACTACACCAACACTGGCTTAGAGGAGCTGGAACCCATTCATCAGTCATGATATGCTCCTGTTGGGTTTTTTGCACCAAAAGGTACAAACTGGAAGGGGTGTCTCTGTAGCAACAGAATTATTTCAAGTGTGTGGCCATCTTCTCCCCAAGGACAGCACCCACACAAGCCCTACATGCACGAGAAAGAATGCAGGAGTTCATGAGACAAAAACTGTAGAAAGCGATGGAGGCAAACTGTCCAGACTGTGGCAAAAAAACCAGTAGCTGTGCAAGCAAGAGGCAGGGAGCACCACAATGCTCCCCGCCCCACCACAACAAAGACCAAAATATTTCTCCATGGTTGGTCTAGCTCTACATAATCGAGATCACATGTAGAGCACCTGAAGGCATGATCCTGCACCTCGAGGTCCCTTTCTGAAATGGCTGTTCTTCATCATGCCTGTGACCAAGAACACAAGCCTGTTGTTGAAATCAGTAGTACAAAGTTTAATTAACTATCTGATCTACAGCTAGTACAATTATCCAGTGTTTCAGGTTCATTCAAGTAATTACAGTACTTTACACCCTTCAGAAATGCGACATTGCCTATATACAAAGTAGTTTAGGCTTCTTTTAAGGCTTTCCAAAGTTTAGCACAAAATATATACGTAAGCAGAAAGGTTTCCAGAGAGATTGCTGCCATTGCACTCCAGGCAAACCACTCAATGCTTCTTCTTAAGTTTCCAGCTCGTGGTTTGCCTAGAGGAGACAAACCATGAACCTGGGTTCAGATGACACACTAAATCATGCCATGCTCAGAGCAGAGTAGCAGCAGCAGCAGCTTCCCCAGAGAAGGACAGCGGTCAGTTTTTCTCTCCGGGAACCCTCATACACATGAGCTCATGCTAAGGCATGGTTTGGCTTAGTGTCATGTCAACCAGCTCACTCCAAATAGTAACTGATATATAAATGAGTGTTTATCCCATGAACACAACCCCTTCACTCTTCCTCCTTTGTGTCATTAAAGCAGGGAGTCTTTAATTAACCATCATTGAAAACAGCCAGGATATTGAGCGAACTTCAAACCCTAGTTTAAGATCCTGGCCTCTTCCGAAGTTCCACAGCTCCCCAGTTCAGATAAAATGGAAAACTATGGTTACTTAGGCTTCCTTGTTTGGTTATAGCTCATTTGAAGGGAGGACCAAAAGGGACAGTATGCACAGATAAAAAGCCTGTTGCAATCTTATGTTGTTGAGATATGATCATCAAACCAGCTCATTGTTTAAAAAAAGAAACACAAAGGATTGGATTCAGACTTTAGTCATTACCATAGGCCTATTGAAATCATGACTAATTTGTCCCCTTGTTTTCCATGAGTCGACTTTAAACATAGCTAAGTCTGGCTCCAACTGAGTAGATTTACAAAAGAGAAATACTGATAATGGCTCAGCACAGCAGTTGGCTGCCCAGAATTCTTTTCCCTCGTTCAATGTGATTTCAGTAGTCAACGAAATCCCAGCTGTACCAGATTCACAAATCTGGTCATTAATGAGATGCAGTTCATTCAGAGTCTTACATCCGTAAGCTTCTTGTTCTTTGAAAAGGCTGGAAAGGCTTTTTAAATGCCCACCCCAACAGCATTGGTCTCTGTTTGCATTTTTCTGGAAACAGAACTGCTTCACTTTCAGGAGTAGGAAATCGCTCCTTGTACACCTCAGGATAGGATTTCTGAAACTAGAAAGGAAGCATGCAAAGATTAGCTAATGAATTTATTTGGGCCATTTGAAAGTGACTTGCTTATTCAAGCAGAACATGTCCAGTCTCTGACTACAGGGGGGGGGGATGCATTCATCTCTTGCCAAACATTATGGCAGAGGAACTTACTGCATAACAGTGCTGTGCTGGGAGACTTTTGTTCCACTCTTTGCTCACTAACATCTGGGTTCCCATCTTGTCCCCTCATGCCTTTCAACATCTACAGAAAGCTGATGGGAGAAGTCATTTAGAGGTTTGGGCTGAGGGTTCATCAATATACAGATGGCATGCAGTTAAACTTCCATCATTTAATTCTAGGGAGGCAGGTAAGTCCTTGAGCCATCTGGGGGCAGTACTGAGATGGAAGAGGACTCAAAAAGCTGAATCTGTATCCAGATTAGAGGAAAGTACTGCAGCTGGGGAAATCTCTTAATCTGCACGGAGATTAAAATCTGATTCTGATGGGGTGACAGTACAGTCTGTGAGCACTCCCGCAATAGGTACTACCTAGGGAGCGGCAGGTGGCGTCGCTTGCCAAGAGTGCTTTTGACCAGCAAGGGCTAGGTCAGCAGCTGCAGCCCAGTTTCAGAAAAACAGTCCTAGCCACTGTGATCCACCCCCTTGTTAAATCCATCTTAGATTACGGTAATACCCTGTGTACCTGAAGCTGCTCTTGCAGAGGATTTGGAAATTGAAACTGCAGAGCAATGTGGTAGTTGGAACCCTTGCAAAAGTTGGGCATACTTACCTTATCTCTTGTGTACTGGTTAACTTGGTCACCTCCTTTTCCCCATTTCAAGGAGCTGACATTGGCCTTGAAAACCCAAAACGATTTGGGGAATGTTATCTGAAGGACCAGTACACCTGTATGAGCCGGCCCAAGCATCTGAGAGCCTCCTCTCTGGGCCTCCAGCAAGAGCTTATAGGGATTTATCAGTAGCACCACCCTTTGATCTCCTTCCCCAGGTAGGTAGGTAGGTATGGCCTCACCATTGCTGGTCTTTTTCTTTCTTTCTTTCTTTTCTTTAAAAAAACCCTTTAAAACATTTTGTACTAAAAAATATATATTTAGCTGTTGATTTTTCAGTGTGTGTGTGTGTGTGTGTGTGTGTGTGTGTGTGTTGTAACTGTGTGAGTGCTTGGAGGCTAACAGATTGAGGTTGAATCCTGACAAGACAGAAGTACTGTTTTTGGGGGACAGGGTGCGAGTGGGTGTGGGGGACTCCCTGGTCCTGTGCCCCTGAAGGACCAGGTGCGCAGCCTGGAAGTCATTTTGGACTCACAGCTGTCCATGGAGGCACAGGTTAATTCTGTGTCCAGGGCGGCTGTCTACCAGCTCCATCTGGTACGCAGGCTGAGACCCTACCTACCTGCAGACTGTATTGCAATTAATCCAGAATGTGGCAGCTAGACTGATGACTGGGAGTGGCCGCCAGGACCATATAACACCGGTCCTGAGAGAGCTACATTGGCTCCCAGTACGTTTCCGAGCACAATTCAAAGTGTTAGTGCTGACCTTTAAAGCCCTAAATGGCCTTGGTCCTGTATACCTGAAGGAGCGTCTCCACCCCATCGTTCAGCCCGGACACTGAGATCCAGTGCCGAGGGCCTTCTGGCGGTTCCCTCACTGCGAGAAGCAAAGCTACAGGGAACCAGGCAGAGGGCCTTCTCGGTAGTGGCGCCTGCCCTGTGGCACGCCCTCCCAGCAGAGGTCAATGAGATAAACAACTATCTGACATTCAGAAAATACCTGAAGGCAGCCCTGTTTAGGGAAGTTTTTAATCTGTGATAATTTAATGTATTTTAATATCTGTTGGAGGCCGCCCAGAGTGGCTGGGGAGACCCAGCCAGATGGGCTGGGTACAAATAAATTATTACTATTATTATTATTATTATTATTATTATTATTATTATTATTATTATTATTATAGAGCATAATGATGAATGAAGCCTTATTTGCCCTTGTCAAAGTGGCTTTCTTGAAACAGAAAAGGGGAAGGAGTTTCCCTATTCACACTGAAATCAAACTGATACTTACAACTTGCCAGACACTTCATTGCTGACAATTATTATTATTATTATTATTATTTTCTTTTTAAAAAAATTCAACGTGAAACTTTTCAACGTACAATACAATAAAAGCCAAACTAATCTAAATAAAAATAGAAAACAAAAGACACTAAAATAAAAAAGAAAGAGAAAGAAAGAAAGAAAACAAAGAGAAAAAGCAGAAGAAAAGAAAAATACTATCAGAGGGACATCTTAACCCTTGTCCCACGCAGAAGGTGGTGGACCATTTCCAGCTCTCACCTGTATTTTCAAGTCCTGTAAGCTGCCTTCTGAGGGCTGTGAGCCCTAAAAGGGCAATTTAACCATTTTTAAACTGCCTCATTCTGGAGGAGTGCCATATTTTCACTACCCTCAAGTTTGTAACTGATGGTGTCTAAGCCATGAAAGTATGGTGTGTTATTTAACACCACACAAATTGCATTTAAATCATAAATTGGTATAACATTTCTGCTAGGCAAGCCTATATTTAGGGACCCGATAATGACATCCCATACTGTCATGTGAACCAGGAGGCCTATTATGTCTAGAAAGGGTATTATGGTTAACAAATGGAACCCAATTGGTTTTGCCACATCCTGAAGGCTATCAGGCTTGTGAGGACACAGAAGTAGGTTTTTTTTTTCATTTGGTGGCACCAGTGTTGTGAAATGTTTTCCCTGCTAAAATAGAGCACTCCACTTTGGTATTGAAATTCCACCATCCTCCTCCTAATCTCCTGAAATGAGCCTCCTGCTTTTACTGTTGTTGCAACTGTAACACTGTTTTAATGACCTTGTTTATGATATATTTTAATTACAGATACATAACTACATGCATTAATTAGAACCAGCATGGTGTAGTGCTTAGGCGTGTCAGACTGGGAGAACAGTCACAGAATTGTACAGTTGATCATCTTAGTCCAAGCCCTGAAATGCACGAGCATCCAAAAGGGAAGGGGCAAACCCAAACCGAAAGAACTAGCACTTGTTGCTGAGATATGAGACAAATTGTACATATTCTTCTCATCTGTGCGTGAGGGAGAAATTAGCCTGCCTTCTCCTGTCCACACCTGTAAGACCAGAGTTCCAGTTCCAATTCAGCCATAAAGTTCATTGGGTGACCTTGGACCAGTCATAGTCTATCCTACCTCAGAGGGTTGTTGTGAAAAGCACGTATGCTACCCTGAGCTCCTTGGAGGGAAAAGGTGGGATATAAATGGAATAAATAAGTGATTTTAAAAACAATTTTAAATTACATACAGGGCCCACACACATACAGAGCTGTGTTTGTTGTGGGGGTGAGGTGCTTGAGAAATGGCTGGGAAACCTGCCAGGATCAGGATCCTGATCTCATGTAAAGAGAGCTGGGGCGGGGATCCCTTGCCCCTATACCACCCCTGCTTTGTAAATGTTTTTCTTTACAAACATCAAGGTTTTTTCTGTAGCACTCATGGGAATATTTACATATGCAATATGTTTGCTCTTGTCACACAAATATTTGCAGATGTTCTCACGCCCTGTGAGTTTACAGGATCAGAACCAACACAAGCAGATTCAAAGGAGACAGATAGAAGGGACAGAGGAAGAAACGAAGACTGGAAGATGACTATTTACCATTCCCCATGATAGATAAGAGTAAATATCACATCAAAATCCTTTTTTGGGGAGGGGGGGAACACAATGTGAAGAGGAAAGCTTTATAAGAGAAATTTTGACCATTTATTTTACCTGCTTCAACTTTTTCTTCTTCTCCTTGATGGACATCTCCCGATTCATCACAATTTCTTCCAACAAACCTACCAACGGTTCTTGGCAGCCATTTGTTATTTGGTGTTCAAACTCATCTGCGCTGATCTGATGACAGAACGACGGTGCAGGCAAGGTTGAATCTGCATCAGCTCCTGGATATTTTATCTGTGTTAGAACAGGTGGGAGGTATGCTGAGAAAGGAAGCTTAGATTTTGGTATCCCAGCATAAAATCTTTTGTGCATGCCTCTCTCGATGGTTATGATTTGAGATTGGGAGATATACACAACCACCACTGCTGGACCTTTGGGTGCTATCGCTTGCTTGTGGAATTCCCTTTTGCAAGAGAGACGCAGGAGCAGTGAAATATTTTTATTTCACCAGGCCTCTCTCCACAGGGACCTACACTCGTTTTAGAAATCGCCTCGTCTTTTGTGTTGCATTTTATTAACTGCGCCTTTCATCTTAGCTTTTCGGAATGGATGTCGTAAGCCGCTTTGGGGAAACGGTTGAAAAGTGGCATGCAAATGCAGGAGTAATAGTAAAAAATAAATTGTGTGAGAAAGACATTTGCATCTTGGCTTGTGGGTAGATGCCACTGGATGATTTATTTTCATCTTGTATTGCAGGTGATGCCAAAGAGACTTAGGACCAAAGGATTAAAGGATTAGAAAGGAGCTTCCAAGGCCCAGGGCAGTGATGGGAGAACTTTTTGGCTCCACGGATCAGCCTTGTGGGCCAAAGTTGACAGGCAAGCACTGCCACCCACCTGTCAAAATTCCTTGCGTGGGTATTTCCAGTAAAGGGCTGGCAAAGCAGTTGTTTCCTCCATCCTCCCACCACTTGACAGGGACTAGATAAATAAGACAAGGCCCAGCGCTAAGCAAGTTCAGCCGAGGTGAAAGGAGAGTAGGTATAGGTAAAAAGGTAAAGGACCCCTGGACAGTTAAGTCCAGTCGAAGGCAACTATGGGGTTGTGGCGCTCATCTTGCTTTTCAGGCCGAGGGAGCCAGCGTTTGTCCACAGACAACTTTCCGGGTCATGTGGCCAGCATGACTAAACCGCTTCTGGCGCAACAGAAAACCGTGACGGAAGCCAGAGCACACGGAAACACTGTTTACCTTCCCGCCACATCGATACCGATTTATCTACTTGCACTGGCGTGCTTTCGAACTGCTAGGTTAGCAGGAGCTGGGACAGGGCAACGGGAGCTCATTCCGTCGTGTGGATTTGAACCACTGGCCTTCCGATCGGCAAGCCCAAGAGGCTCAGTGGTTTAGACCACAGTGCCAACTGCTGTGATCCTGCTTAGTGTGGATCCTGCTTTGTGTGGTGCTTCCAAGGCTCCTAACAACCAGCTGGCTGCTGGGTGCTTTGGGAGCTGCACAGATCAGACCTGGGGCAAGCCCAGCTCTCAGCTGTGTGATGTCAGGTGTAGGAGTGAGTGGCTATGATTGGCACCAAATGGCCTTGCAGTCCAAAATGGGAAGGATGGTGGGCAACCAAGTGTCAGGAGCCTGAGTCAACCGTAAGTCAGCAATAAAAAACAGGGTTAACTATAAAAATATTTAAAAATATGTTTGTTTTTTTAAAAACTAAGTTAACTATTTATTCAAAGAATACAAAACAGCTCAGGCCTAGTGATTCCAGGGACTTGTCAGGATCCACAGAATGCTGTGTGAGATAGTAAGTCTGCAGGCTTGAGTTTATTAGTAAAGTGGAACTAGCTGATGCAACTGGCTGATGTAATTAGCCTGCAATACCGGTACTTACTATAGAAGTGCTGGATCAGAATTACTCAGCAGGAATGTGCTGACAGGTGATTAGCTGTCATCAGTATAAAAGGGAAACCTGTCCCGCAGTGTGAGGTAGTAGAAGAGTGTGGTCAGAGAGAGAAAGGTCTTCCTAATTGCCTTCAGGTGCAGCCAGGTACTCTGTTTGTCTATATGTATGAACTGCTCGTGTATCTTAGCCTGTAGATATTTGTATATAGCTCACAATAAATATACAGCACTGAAGAACCTGGGACTTTGAGCATCTCTGCTAAAGCGCCGTGGAGGAATTCGCAACAGGACTTCCCAGTAGGTCTTGCCCCAATGAGGCAGTTGTGAAGACTGAAGGCCCCCACTATCCCACCCCTCTCTAAGGCGCCTCCTCTCCAGGGTCTTTTCCAAGCAATCACAAACTTTGTTGGCACACAACTAATCTCTGTTCTGCTCTTTTCATTTCTCTGTCTTTTTAGGGGTCGCAGCAGGAGGAGACTCCTTGGATTCTTCAGCAGCCTGACTCCACTCCTCCCCAGCCTCCGCTTCAGCCTGGGAGTCTAAACTGCTCTCTGCCACAGCCTCTCCCTGCTCACTAAACCCTGTTACCTCTTCTGCTTCCGACACCACCTCCTCCCAGTCTGCTCCCTCATTGTCATCCCACCGCCAAAGCTGGTGCCTCCTTCCACTCCTCTGCATCCAGTCAGCCACCATGACTGGCCTGCAGGCTAGAGGCTCCCCATCCAGTGCAACTTCCTGGTCAATTCAGGATCCACAACACAGGATGCAGCTACTGCATCCCTGGCAGATGGCCATCCAACCTCTGCTTAAACACCTCCAGCAAAGGAGAGTGCACTACCACCTCCCAAGCCAGTCTGTTCCACTGTTAAAGCAGTTTCTGCTATTAGTGTTGGCACTGGCACCTGCTTCCCTGCCAACTTCTATGCACTGGTTCTTGTCTGGAGCAACAGAGAACATGCCTCTGCCATCTTCTGCAAGGCAGCCCTTCTGATATTTTAAGACTGCTATTATATCACCCCTTTGCCTTCTCTTCTCTAAGCTAAACATGCCCAATTCTTTCAACTGATCCTCCAAAAACTTGGTTCTATCCTGCTTCCCCTCCTCTGGGCGCACTCGAGGACAGGGGAAAGGGAGCCCGGCATGGGTCACTTGTGTTGTGGGAACATGAGGGGAGGGGTGGATGATTGTACTGTGCTGTTTGTACATATGTAAATAAAGAACTGTAAATATTTCTCTGAGTGAGCAGGAGGTGCTTACTGTGAAGAGCAGACACCACCTTTACACTACCTCCCACCCCATGTGCAGCTGACTTGAACTGGAAGCAACCAAGAAGCACGAGGAAGCACAAGCCCTGCCGGTTGTTCCCATTACCAAATCAGCTGAGCAACTGGAAGGCACAGGATGGAATCTGTTATGCCATCACATGTCTCTGCTGTCCCTTGCAAATATGGCCTGAAAGAGCTGCCTGCTGCCCACAGGTGGTCAAGAGGCTCACAGGCATTAATGGCCAAAGTCTGGCAATGGGAGATATGGACAAAACAAGCAAAAAATGTAGCAATTCTAGAGCAGCAACCTTAACAGTACAAATGCTCAGAAATAAGACCCATTGAATTCAGTGGTGCTTACTCCCTGATAAATGGTTATTGGATTACAGTGGTACCTCAGGTTAAGAACTTAATTCGTTCTGGAGGGCCGTTCTTAACCTGAAACTGTTCTTAACCTGAAGCACCACTTTCGCTAATGGGGCCTTCCGCAGCCGCTGCGCCGCCAGAGCACAATTTCTGTTCTTATTCTGAAGCAAAGCTCTTAACCTGAAGCATTATTTCTGGGTTAACAGAGCCTGTAACCTGAAGCGTCTATAACCTGAGGTACCACTGTATAGCTACATGTCACTTTCTTTGTTGCATGAGAAGAACTGGTTTGGTTTTAAGAAGGTAATAAAGAACTGAGTTGGGGAGAAGACATTTCTGTTCCACAGCTCTCACCTGGACCCTTTGGAGATGCGCTACATGCTCCTCTATTTTAGCTTTCAGGGCACAAGGTACGCTTAAGATCTCTTGATGTTTGTCCATCAAGAATGACACCAGTTTAGCAGCCAGAAGTTCATCCAAGTCCACATCGTCCTTGGAGCAAAGAATACAGCGAGAAAAGGACTGAACCATCTGAAACAAAGAAGACTGGTTATCACAACAACACTTTCTTATTCATGCATTCTCCCCATTCTTGCCATGCCAAACACTCTCAAAGTGGCTTGCAACAGGGGAGCACAGACTTCAGATTTTCAGGGGGTACTTTGTGCTTGACTAGAACCCCCAAAATCCACCAACAGGACCCAGGTGCAAAAGATGTACACTTTGAATTAAACAGCAGGGCGCCTCCGAGCAGCTGCTGAGCCCAGGGATTTGTTTCAACTTTCAGGACCAATCTCAGCTCACAGACCTTCGACGCACAACAACATTCCTGGCTACCTCCAAGTTTTCTTCATTTCAGCAGCCTAATTTTTTTAAAAAAAGCTATTTGAGACATTTTTGTCTACCTACTGTACATGAACCAGAGATCTACCAGCAGATCCCCATCAAACACCTGCTGTCCCCTGGTCTTACCTGGTCCCATCCACCCTCAAAGCTGGCTGAGCACTTTTGTTCAGTGCTGCTGCCACTGAAGACCTGCTTCCAGAACTGTCAACAGCTGAACAAGACAGAAGCTGCCACTGGGGGGGGGGAGAGAGGTTTCCTAGAGAAGGCAAGATGAAAGCCAGGCTGCAACCTGAGAATGAGCGCCAACATAACTGGAGGAGAGATTCTGCAGCTTCCTCCACCTGTCCTGTCCTCCCCTATCTGCTCCCACTCCTTGTAGCACACAGTATGTCTGATGCTGCGCAGCAGGAAATGTGTGGGGAGACAGACAGGCAGGCAGGCAGTGGTGGGAACTGGGTGGGAGGACCCACAGCTGCTAACTCTTGTCAGCTCTATCAAACACACAGCATCTTCTGCAAGTTGCAACCTGGTGATTCATGTTAAACAGGGAGAACTTCCACGCCACACCCTCGGTTAAATATTTTGCTGCTTTCTTTTTTTGTAACTAAGGAGAGTCTTTCCCCCAAAGCAATTCCAGAATGATTTCGCAAGCCCAGCTCGGTCTCTCGGTTCCCAGAAGATGCTCACCAGCGTTCTCGTCCCGACTGTGTCCGAGAGGGGCGGCAGATCTTTATTTGAGCCAATCCTGGCCAACAGAGTCATCAGCAGCTGCAGCTTTCGGCGGTTCGCTGGCGGAAGGAGGAGGCAGCAAACCCGCAGAGCTTCAATGGCCAGCTTCTCTTGCTGCAGGAGACCTGGGTCGGAGAACATGGCAGGAGAGCACACTTCAAACGTTGGACGCTTCTCACAGCTTATTTTGCGGGGGGGGGGGGGAGTTCTAATTCTTGCAGGCCAAACATCTACTGGCATACTATTCTACGGTTAGCGGAAACCAGAAATGCCTCGTTAACCATGGTTTGCAAATCAGCTCGAGCTCTGGTTATATGCAATGAAAAACCTGCAATTAGCTTTAACCATGGTGAGTGCCAGGGCACAGAAGAAACAATAATCAATTGCTGAAAGGTTGGGAGGGAACTTTGTGACCCTGAGGATAGGAGAAGGAAGGAGAATTTGAGTCCAAGGCCTTCTCTCAGTCCTATAACCATAAGAAACCAATAGCATCACTTCTACTCCAAGCCAAAGTCTCTCAGGGGAACATGCAAGTCAAGTCTAGGCTACAACCAAGCCTTATCTGTCAGTTTTGCTAACAGGTTCTCTCTCTTAACTTTTCACTCCCTCCTGATTGGCTGACACTCCACCCAGTCTCTTCTGGGTCTGCAGGAAGATGACCCAAGGTCTGTCCATCACAGAAGTAAGTACATATTCACCTCCTGCCTTCATTGCCCTCTGTCGCTGCCTTTCTCTGTGGTTTCCCTGCACCTCTTTTAGATTGTAGGCCCCTTCAGGGCAGGATCTAGACACACCTGCTCTTTGCACATAGATGCCACTGTATAATAATAATTACCATGAAGAATTCTCAAGATACTAATGTACATAAATCTCACACCCCATTCCAACATTACCATTTAGCTTTCCAGTCAAACTCTTATCCAACAGGTTTTAAGGGGTGTGTGTGAGCTTTCAACAGAACATTAAAAACAGAATAAAACTTCAAAAATGTCAGCAAGCCAGCAGACTAACCATAAAAAGCATATATAGTACATATACCTCGAAAAAGTATATGTACAATTCACAAACATATCCTTCATGCATCTTTTTTTTATTTCAACACAGAAATCTTCTAATTGATGGAGAGTGCAAGCCAAACTCTGTCAATTTCATGTGAAAAAATAAATAAATAAATAATTTCTACCCTGCCTATCTGGCTGGGTTTCCCCAGCCACTCTGGGCAGCTTTCAACAAAACATTAAAAACAGAATAACACTTCAAACATTAAAGACTTTCCTAAACAGGGCTGCCTTCGGATGTCTTCTAAAAGTCAGATAGTTTTTTATTTCCTTGACATCTGATGGGAGGGCGTTGCACAGGCCGGGCGCCACTATTAGTAGAGACACCATAAAAAAATATTCTATATGGTTTTGAGGTTCAATCCACAATCTTGCTTCCCTGCACTGCTAGATCGCCAAGCCTAGCATATTCTAGGTATACCTAACCTTGAAATCAGCAGAATCAGTCTAATTAAGGTTGCAGGCTTCCACATTTGGCTCGCAAGGTTGTTCTGACCATGCTAAATGAACTGGCCCTATAACTGAACAATATATGAACTCACTATGGTAGAACATGAGTCTAACCTCAGGGTTGTGGGTTCCAGCCCCATGTTCAGCAAAAGACCCCTTCATTGCAGGGGGATGGACTAGATGACCCTTGTGGTCCCTTCCAACTCTACAAATCTATGCAAACCAGTCTATGTAGGGAAAGACGTGGAAGGGCTGAAAGAGAGTTTGCTGGCACCTCCAATCAGCTGATCAGCAATACCTACAAAGCCCTACACAAACACTGGCAACCAGCTGATTGTCGAGGTTGCAAATGGCTGTGCCCAAAGGGTTTGCAGGACCCCAACGATCAACTGATTGCTGGGGCTTGTATAGTGTACTGTGCATGGGGCTAATCACTGGGGATTGCAAATCACTGTGCCTTTGATTTCAAACTGCATGAGCAGGACATGGTTGCCCGATGAACCATTTCCCCATCCCTGCTCTAGATTCTGCCTAGCCCACAGCCTGTGCAAGAAATGAAAACACGGCGCAAAAGTTTTGATCTCTTTTGACAATCTCCCAGAGAGAAGCTACATGCCTGGGCTGCTGCTCTGTACCTGGCCAGGAGTGGTGGCAACTGCCCCGGCTCCTTGCAATAATAATTAGCAATAACTGCATATGTTCTGGAATAAAACGGTGTGCCAGAGCTTGGCTTCCTGCATAGGTGTTGGAGAAGGCGGCAAAAGTGTTGTGCATTTGTGACAAATCCAGTAGCTCAAGATTCACTCCCAGGGCCACGTTTGAAACACCAAATAAATTTGCGATTGCAGGCAAAGACAAATGGCAGCAGCTCTGAATCACTACGAAATGATTCAGTTCCCACATCACTGCAAACTTGAATTTCAAAATATCTGCTGAGATAGTAAACACGATTGTTTGATACTGGTAAACTCTGACTTTAACAGCTATATCTTTCGGGAATTAGCATAACCATTGTTTAGGATGCAGTAGATTATACTAGAGTTTCAAGAAAACTGCAGTAGCTGCAACCTTTCTGCTCTTCTCATCTGCACTGCCTCCCTGAAGAGAGGTCTCATCTCCAGGCTTGGGAGAAATCCCAGGTCAACGTTCTTCCTTTCAATCCACAGCCATGCCTCCAGCAGTGGAGTAGCTTTACACCCACCTGAGAACTGGGGCAACCAATTCCCCTCTCCACACAGGCGGACACCCTTCATGTCTGTATGATTTATTGTGTTTTATATTCTGCTGGAAGCCACCCAGAGTGGCTGGAGAAACCTAGCCACAATTGGTGGGGCACTGGCAGTGTTTTTCCAGGGGCACTAGAAGTGTGTAAGGGTCTTGTGGTAATTCACAAAGTCCTAAACCATGGGCAAGCAAACTAAGGCTTGGGGGCCGGATGCGGCCCAATTGCCTTCTAAATCCGGCCCATGCACGGTCCAGGAATCAGCGTGTTTTTACATGGGTAGAATGTGTCTTTTTATTTAAATGCATCTCTGGGTTATTTGTGGGGCATAGGAATTCGTTCATTTTTTTAAAAAAAAAAAATATTCCGCCCCCCTACTAGGTTTGAGGAACAGTGGACTGGCCCCCTGCTGAAAAGGTTTGCTGACCCCTGTCCTAAACAACTTGGGCCGAAAGCACCTCAAAGTTGCCTGATTGCTTATGGAATCTTAAAATTGTAGAATTGGAAGGTACTCCCCCCCCCAAGGGTCATCTAGTTCAACCTCCAGCCATGCAGGAATCTCAGCTAAAGCATCCGTGACAGGTGGCCATCCAACCTTTCAAGGAAGGAGAGTCCACCACCTTCCGATGAAGTCCGTTCCACTGTAAAACAACTCTTATTGTCAGAAATGTTCCTGATGTTTAGTCAGAATCTCCTTTCTTGTAACTTGAAGCCATTGGTCCTACCCTCCAGAGAAGGAGAAAAAAAGCTTGCTCTCTTTTCCACGTGACAGCCCTTAATATATTCGAAGATGGCTATATATCTCTTCTCAGTATCCTCTTTTCCACGACAGAAGAACAGTGGGAGGCATCCTTATTTTCCGTCACACGTATTTAAAAAATGGCACTGTTCAGCAGGAATTCCTAACTGCCTTTGGAATTGACTTTGGAATTAATTCGTTCCGCGAGTGCTGTTGTATAGCAGAAATTTCGTCTTGCGAAGCACGGTCGGAGAAAGTGCGGTTTGATGAAAAAAGAAAAAAAAATGCAAAACGTTTTCGTTTTCGTTTTGCGAGTCACGGCCATAGGGAAATTCGTCTTGCGAGTCACCCTTTCATTAGCGAATGCCTTTCGTCTAGTGAGTTTTTCGTCTAGCGAGGCATTCGTCTTGTGAGGTACCACTGTAGTTTTTGTTGACGTGTGTTGCTGGTGCTTTTGATAGCTGGATTTGGGACCCAGCTGGATCCCATGACCTGGGGCCAGGTGTCAGGACCCACGGAGTCAGAGCAGCCCAGCCCACCTCTTTGCTCATGTTCTCTCACAGTCTGTTTATGCAGCACATATTTCTGATACCTGGGTGCCATAACTCAGAGGTGCCATAGCTCTGAAGTCTACACATCACATACGCAGCTGAGCGCAGTCTGCATAAACACATTCCCAGTCACAAGCACAAGATGTCCCCACTGCTGCAACTACAAGGCCAGTTACGCCTGGGCTGGCCTTAATTCGAGATAAGGGTCAGGAAGTAATTACAGTGGTACCTCTGGTTGCGAACAGGATCCGTTCCGGAGGCCCATTCGCAACATGAAAAGAGCGCAACCTGAATCGGCACAATTCGTTGCTTCTGCACATGCGCAAAGCACAATTTACCGCTTCTGCACATGTGGGCGCACCGAAACCTGGAAGTAACCCGTTCCGGTACTTTCGGGTTCGGCGCGTTCGTAACCCATAGCAAACACAACCCGCAGCAAACACAACCAGAGGTATGACTGTATTCTGTAGCCGAGTAGAGGACTTAGGCATGCTTTGTCCATGCACATTCCTAGCCAATAGCAATAGCAATAGTAATAATTTTTATTATTTACACCCCGCCCATCTGGCTGGGTTTCCCCAGTGACACAAGAAATCACACATTTGTGTGCTTGCTACAATGGTGTAAATGCTTTGTGATCTCTATACTCGGTCTTTTTCAGATATTCTGCTGAGATTCACTGTTGCAGCTTTTAATTAACTCTTTTTACCCTTCCACCCGCTGTCTCTTTATTGGCTTGGTGGAGACAACGTTCTGGACTTGGTAACACTTTTACCAATGTTACAATGGCTTTGTGTTGTACACTGCCTTGCTATGTTTCCTATGTAAGTGTGGTTTATACATATTCAAATAAACAAGTGAATGAATTATTTTTATTTTTATTAATCGGGCTGTCATTTTTCTGTTTTATTAGCTTTGGGCTTACCCTGAAAAGAGAGACCCGGATATAAGCCATAAACAAAATGAAAACTCTGACTTCTTATTGTGCCTGAGGTGACCAATTGCATGTTCCAGCCAGGGAAGAAGGCTTGAAGAGGTCATGGAGCTGGGGCAATGAGGGGCATGACTTAGGGAAGGTGAGATGGGAGCTAGGGAGAGCCCCAAGGGCCAGGCATGAAGGTCTGCAGGGCTGCATTGCCCCTCCGGCCTGAGGTTCCCTACTCCTATCTTACTCAGTCGTTATGGGTGATGAGGCCCTACTGGTCATGGCACAGGCTATGGTACCATGGCTGGGAGCCGCTAGAAAGTGGGCCTTTTTGATGGATCCATTTTCCCTCTGAGTTTAGGAGACCACCAATGACATCCAGGTGTCTTTTAAAAAGACGTTTTCTGGTACTCAGTCTCCTAGGCGTTCTCTGGTACTCAGTCTCAGCCTATTATAAGAATTTTTAATCCTCCCCTAGATTTTTAGTTGCATTTTCTTCCTGTATTTTAATATCTTGATGCGCATTTTAATATTGTTGCAAAGCGCCTCAAGACTTGCCACAGGAGGCGACACAGACATGTTTTGAATAAACAAATGGTTTATAGTGTTTTCATTTTGCTATTGCATTTGTTTTTGTACAAGGTTAGCTGCTCTGATCTCCCTTTGGAGGCTACAAATAAAAGGACGGTGGTGAAATGCTCGAAATTGAATTTCTGTACTTTATTATTATTGTTATTTTAAAAAAGTAAAGCTTGCTTGTTCACTACCAGATGTGTACATTTCTTGTTCTAGAACTTGCTAATGAACATTTGCTCCTCATTGTTCTCAGGATTTATTGCTTCCCAAAAACTCACCTGTGCCATTTTAATTTGTATCCTGTTTGTGTTCCAAAGAGGAAATTTATTTATTTATTCATACCACCCATCACCTCCAAATTCCACAGTGGTTTATAATACTTAGAACACAAGGTAAAAACAACTCGTGCCAGAGACACAGACAACTGCCACTCAAGCATTATGTCTGAATCTGACATGTGCAGCAAGCCCAGGGCTGCAAGTAACCCCACCCCCTGTCACTACCCAAAAACCTTCCTGCCTGCTCAGTCCCCACAACCTTCCCATGTTGGGCACAGGAGGTCTGAAGGGGGTTTTTACCTACTTTTGCTGGAATATAAGTAGAAGCTTCTGAGCCTGTATTATCAGGGTCCCCAACTAAACAGCAGCTTCTACTTTTCTTCAAGCAAACTACAGCCATAAAACTATTAACTTTAAACAGGAGGGCAATAAAGCATCCCCACCGACCAGGATTTGCCAACCAGGTGCTCTCCAGATGTTTTGGACCACATCTGGAGAAGGCTGGAGAAGACATTGGCAAGTCATTCTGTGACTCAACAGTTCTCTCAGTCTGACTAACCAACAGCCTCAGGGAAACGCCAAGGCCTGGTTGAAGAGACACATCTTTACAAATTAAAAAACCGGGGGGGGGGGAATAGTCAAAGAGTGACAGACCTCCAGAGGGAAGGAGTTCTTACCTAGCACATTGACGAAGAGATCAAAAAACTGGAAAGTGAGAAGAGGCTCGTTCATGTGGCCATAGTAATCTGCTATGGTTCTGAATACATCTCTTTCAAATCCTGAGTATGTCGGTTGTTTCAGATCTGGACACCTGGGCCCTATTGTGATGGAGGCAAAGGAGAGAGAAGAAATGAATGGCTTGTGCTGGCCGACAGAAATTATCAACAGTTACATTTCTACAGTTACACTCGTGTATCCACAAGAGCAAAGAGGAAACGGACAAATTATTTGACAGGAGGGGTGAAATGTGTGGAATTCATCAGATCAGAGTAGACTAGAATTCTGCCTCCTCATCAGAACACTTTTTCTGACCAATGAGTGACCAAGGATTTCTACCCTTCAAGCCAATCAGAAATGAAATTGTACAACCCTCCAACTCGATGCAAGAGCCCAGCTTTCCCCTAGACTAGTCTTATGCATCAACGGGCAGTTAGTATTTCAAGCTTAACTCTTCATATAACCCCATATGCACATTAAACTCTAATACACTGTATACAGAAAAACCCTGCCCCAGTGAATTCTCCACAACAAATTGGGTTGGCAGAGATGCTGCTTTCTCAGTACCGGTATTACTTTACCCTCTAGGATGGCAATGTGAGGAGGACCACACGGCATATACTCTGACATAATGGGCGGGTGGTGGATTTGTCCCAGGGCAGGGGTCTGCAACCTTTAAGACCAAAAGAGCCACTTGGACCCGTTTCCGAAGGAAAAAAAAAACTGGGAGCCGCAAAACCATTGCGACATTTAAAACAAATATAACACTGCATTTTATTTTTAAAAATCCGATTTAAATTTTAAAAAATCCGATTTAAATAAAAAAAATCCGATTTAAATAAAAAAAATCCATTTTTTTAAAAAAAATCATTCATTTTTATCCACCCTGGGGACCACTACCAGGTCACAGCCTGATCCAAGGTGGGTTGCGACAGCATACAAATATTTGATTTGTTGTTGTTGTTTTTAAAAAAATGAGTCCTCAACTGCACACTTGTGTTAAATGTTTGTCCCATGTCTTATTGAAGACTGCTGGCTTTTACAATAATCTTAGTGTCTTTTACCCTTAATATTCCAGACCAGAGGCTATGTTCACCTCTTCCAACCTCCTCTCTTGCTAAATAAAGCACAGAATTGCACCAGAGAAGCCTGTGATGTTTGTGCTGACTTGCATACAGGTGGCTGTAGTAGTTCGTAGTGTTCAAACCTTTTTAGGGGAGTTCCCTGCCCCCTTAATGACAATGGCGATAGATTTTGCACATGAACACAGATCCAAGTTAGGACTCCTCTCTTCCACGCCAACAGGTGCTTTGTCAAGGCTCCCCTAACACACACTCAGGACAGAGGAAAAACTGCAAAACGTCCCGGCCTTGCTCCGGGGCGGAGAGAGACGCGCGCCTGCGAGAGCGCGGTCTGAGGCTGCGAGCGGAACCAGGAGCAAAGGAGGCAGCGGCAGGGAAACAGGCGCCGCTTCCTCGACCATTTTTAAAAAGAGGGCTTCCCCCCTCGCCCTCACCTGCCACCCGCCGCCCCTGGCCCAGCCCGCAGCTGCCTACCTCGTCGTCGCCTCGACGCAGCAGCCAGCAGCCTTCTGAGAGGAACCGCGGCCAGCCCTCCCCCGCGGTCCCACGACCCAGCCGAGGAGTCCTGGCCTCCAGTGCCCGTGCGGGGACGCATCTGAAGGCCCCCTTCCTGCCCCCATCCCGTCCCGCCTCCCAGCTGCCTCTGGATGCCGCGGGGTCCCACATACCCGCCGACCCCGGAGCTCCCCTGTCCGCCCCAAGGCCGCCTCCCACGCTAGGAAGACTCCCGGAGCTGGGCAGGGTTGGTCCTGCTAGGCAGGCTTGGGGGGCAGCCTCTCCCATGGGCGCCTGCTTCGGAGGCAGAGGCGGGGTCTTCAAAGTTCCCCCTCCCGCTCACCCAGCTCCATCTCTTCCCGAAGGAGCGTGCGCGCCTCAGGCGCGCTCCCTGCCAGAACCCTCGGCTGAGCTGCACCACCTCTACTGCGTCCCCACCGCCTCCAAGCCCCGCTGCCCCGCTGTTCAAGGCCAGGTGATCCTGGGTACGCCCCTGAGCAGCGCCCTCAGCCTCCGGAGGGCGGGCCGCCGGCCAGCTGGAGGGCGGTCGCTGCCAGCTGGAGAAGTGGGCGGGCGTATCCGCCCTGGAGCCGCGGCAGCCGTGTAAAAGAGCCGCATGCGGCTCCGGAGCCGCAGGTTGCTGACCCCCGTCCCAGGGGCTTCTAGTGGCTCACATCCAATGAAAGCATTGTACATGGAGGGAGATCTTCACAAAGATTGTTTCAGATGGAACAATCACACAGAAGTAGCTGCCCATATCAGTCAGTTCTGGGTGATGGTTGATAATGTGATACAACATAGCAGGCCAATGCCCAGCATGAGGATTTAAGATGAGGACTACCACATAAGGTACCCATAACTGATGAGCAGCCAATGTTTCCAAATAAACAGCCAAGCATCCCAGAGCCATACGTGTGAAGAGGAAGAGGAAGGGGTAGGGCTATAAAGCTGCTCAGCTGGGGCTTAGTCAATGATGAAGCAGAATCCAAACATATTGTGCTCCCTGTGACTCCATGCAAGACAGTTTTCTTGTTGTCTTGAACGTCTTGATCCACTGAGCAGTTCCTAAGGCTCCCCAGTAATACAAAAGCAGCAAAGGTAGTAGGAATGGGACACTCTACTATGAACTAAGTTCCACCCATGTGAGCTTGGACTTTTGTCCTTACTGAGCAAACAGGGAAGGAACAACACTGTGCAGAGTGTGATGATGAATGAAGCCTTATTAACCGAGCAAGTTGGAGTTAACTCTCTATTGGCAAAAACAGGATCTGCACAGAAGTGTCAGGCCAAATGAGCACAGCAACTCTTCTCCAGCAGGTCTTGCCCACAAGAAGCAGTTGCTGAAAATGAAGGTTTCTGCCTTCCCACAGTTGTCTTAGCTTCCTCCTCCCCCGGGGCCTTCCCAAGCAATCTGAGACTACGCCTGTCTCTGCTCCTCCCTCTTCATACTTCATACTTCTTCTAGTCCTGGGTTCCGTCCTCTCCCCCATGCTTTTTAATATCTATATGAAGCCACTGGGAGAGATCATCAGGGGGTTTGGGCTAGGTGTTCATCAGTATGCAGATGACACCCAGCTCCACCTCTTGTTTAAGTAAGAACCAGTGAAGGTGGTGAAGGTCTTGTGAGAGTGCCTGGAGGCGGTTGGAGGATGGATGGTGGCTAACAGATTGAGGTTGAATCCTGACAAGACAGAAGTACTGTTTTGGGGGGACAGGGGGTGGGTGGGTGTGGGAGACCCTACCTGCCCGCAGACTGTCTCGCCAGAGTGGTGCATGCTCTGGTTATCTCCCGCTTGGACTACTGCAATGCGCTCTACGTGGGGCTACCTTTGAAGGTGACCCGGAAACTGCAATTAATCCAGAATGCGGCAGCTAGACTGGTGACTGCGAGTGGCTGCCGGGACCACATAACACCAGTCCTGAGAGATCTACATTGGCTCCCAGTACGTTTCCGAGCACAATTCAAAGTGTTGGTGCTGACCTTTAAAGCCCTAAACGGCCTCAGTCCTGTATACCTGAAGGAGCGTCTCCACCCCCATCGTTTAGCCCGGACACTGAGATCCAGCACCGAGGGCCTTCTGGCGGTTCCCTCACTGTGAGAAGCAAAGCTACAGGGAACCAGGCAGAGGGCCTTCTCGGTAGTAGCACCCGCCCTGTGGAAGGCCCTCCCATCAGAGGTCAAAGAGATAAACAACTACCTGACATTTAGAAAATACCTGAAGGCAGCCCTGTTTAGGGAAGTTTTTAATCTGTGATAATTTAATGTATTTTAATATCTGTTGGAGGCCGCCCAGAGAGACCCAGCCAGATGGGTGGGATACAAATTTATTATTATTATTATTATTATTATTATTATTATTATTACTAATTTTACAGAGCATAATGATGAATGAAGCCTTATTTGCCCTTGTCAAAGTGGCTTTCTTGAAACAGAAAAGGGGGAGGAGCTTCCCTATTCACACTGAAATCAAACTGATACTTACAACTTGCCAGACACTTCATTGCTGACAGCACCCAGTGAGGCAGCTCCTCTGCAGTGAATAGAGATGAGAATTTTCAAAAATTGTTAAATATATCAACAATGACTTTTACGAAGCAGAGGAATGGATTTACAAGCTACAGGAAATCCTCATCCAGGAGCTATTACATGAACAGCCATAGAGTCATCCCAATCAACTCCAGGGTGGTAGCCTGGCAGAAGGCTTTCTATGTGGCAACCAGAGTTGTGGAACTTCCTCCCAACAGGGGTGTGTTTGGCATCTTTCTTATACATCTTTCAACAAAGCCTCGAGACTCTTCTCTTTACCCTGGCTTTTGGAAACTGGGATGTATATTTTCAGGACCTGCCTTATTTCAGTGATTGCAAGTTGTTTTACATGGTTTTCAACACTGTGCTTTAACTGATGTAACCCGCCCTGGGAACCTCGGGGAAAGGGCAGTTAAATAGTAATGATGATGGTGATTAGGACGGTGATTTCCATCAGAGAAGTACACAATACAGCCTCCACCTCTGTCTTGAGCCATAAAAAAGTACAGCATGTGTCTCTGAGGACAGACATAGTCACTCTTTATCAGGGTTTACGAAACGTGGGTCTCCGGCTGGTTTTGGTCTACAACTCCCATGACCCCTAGCTAGCAGAACCAGTGGTCAGGGATGATGGGAATTGTAGTCCAAAAAAAGCTACTGGAGACCCAAGTTTGGAAAACCCTGCTCTATATCTTTGGACAGTTTGTATTGGTGGCAGCTGCTCATTTCCATCCCAAGAACCACTTCACATATGGCACAGGTGGAAACAACTGTGTGCTACTTAGACCCATTGAACCCAAGTTAGTTAACTTCAATTGGCCTCCTCTAAGTAGGACTGCCATTGGATACAACCCAACATCTTTGCAGAACAAGTGCTATTATTTGAACAGGTTAGTCACTTGTTGCACAATAAAAATTTCCAAATGACCTCCATTTTTTACAAGCACAAGGACATGTGTGTTAATAACAATAATAATAAAATTTAAAAGTAAATAATAATACATTATAATAAAAACATTTGCAGTGGATTATGATCTGTTAAGCAGCCCCTAATAATAGCAGCAAAATGCTTCAGCAGCACAGGATCATCTAGGTTAGCTCATGTAGTCTAGCATCCTGTTCTCACAGTGGCCAACCAGATGCCTGTGGGAAACCCACAACAGGACCTGAGAACAAGAGCCCTCTCCCTTCCTGGCATCTTCAGCAACTGGTATTCAGAAGCATTACTATCTCTGACCATGGAGGCAGA
The DNA here is from genome assembly GCF_009819535.1 of Lacerta agilis. Taxonomy (NCBI): domain Eukaryota; kingdom Metazoa; phylum Chordata; class Lepidosauria; order Squamata; family Lacertidae; genus Lacerta; species Lacerta agilis. The sequence continues at coordinate 23,542,423 of NC_046322.1, forward strand.
ATAGCCATCGGTAGCCTTATCCTCTGTGAATTTGTCTAATCCTCTTTTAAGGCCATCCAAGCTGCTGGCCACCACGGCTTCCCGCACAAAGGAATTCCGCAACAATACGCTGCAGAATTACCATAGTGCAACAAAGACCTATGCGCACAAATGCGTCAAGTTTGGAAACAGGGAAGCACCGGTATTTAATTTTGCGGAGCGACAGGGAGCCTTCTAAACAGATGTAACTGCAGAAAAGCAAAACTCATGCTGCCTTCAGATTACGTGCCTGCAGATTATCTCCATACAAAGGATGTGTCACGTGGGGAAGCCACCCTTAATAAGAAACAATTATGCCACGTTTGTTGGTTGCGTACTTAGCCTCAAACAGGTTGGCATCACATAAAAGGAAATTACTCAGCAAGGTGATGTTGAATCATGAAACTTTAACACTTCTGCTTATCTACTTAAAGGTAAAGGGACCCCTGACTATTAGGTCCAGTCACTGACAACTCTGGGGTTGCGGCGCTCATCTTGCTTTACTGGCCAAGGGAGCTGGCGTACAGCTTCCGGGTCATGTGGCATGTCTAAGCCGCTTCTGGCAAACCAGAGCAGTGCATGGAAATGCGGTTTACCTTCCCGCTGGAGTGGTACCTATTTATCTACTTGCACTTCGTGCTTTCAAACTGCTAGGTTGGCAGGAGCAGGGACCGAGCAACGGGAGCTCACTCCGTTGCGGGAATTCAAACCGCCAACCTTCTGATCGGCAAGCCCTAGGCTCTGTGGTTTAACCCACAGCACAAGAACAGCCTGGCTTTTAACTATGGATTTGTTTACCTCCGTAAAAAATAGTGTACAATTTCCACCTAATGCTCTTACTAGTTCAGAATGTCTTATGGAAAGGAAATGAAGTTGTATTCATGGATAACTTATCAGAAATCATTCAAAAATATACAGTTAAATAGTCCAAACTTGAGAAGCCCTGCAAACAACTAAATAAATGTAAATAACATGACATTCCCCAATATACTCTTTGATGGTATATGGTAATTTTCTTCTTCTGGGGAGAAAAGTCTATCTTTTAGATGATTCAGCTACAAAATGTCCCCCCCCCACCGCTGAATTACCATATTATCAAGCCCAAATCCTAGAAAAGCTGTAACAAACTAAACAAATTCCAGTGGTACCTCAGGTTAAGAACTTAATTAGTTCTGGAGGTCCGTTCTTAACCTGAAACTGTTCCTAGACCTGAGGTACCACTTTAGCTAATGGGGCCTCCCGCTGCCACCGCCGCGCGATTTCTGTTCTCATCCTGAAGCAAAGTTCTTAACCTGAGGTACTATTTCTGAGTCTGTAACCTGAAGCGTCTGTGACCTGAAGCGTTAGTAAACTGAGGTACCACTGTACTCTACTTACTTGATTTATCTTCTAGGATGACAACCCCCTGCTTGTTGACATTATACACATTCTGAATTATATGCTTTGGATTCACAAGTTTAATGTCCAGCATGTCATTCAGAGAATCCAAGCCTAAAGTCTTTTGCAAGCTGCAACAAGAGGGTGGGGGGTGGGGAAACAAACAGGTTTATCAGACTAGCAGCACAGTTAGTTGTAGAAGCACCACACATCACATTGAAGTACTTTTACTGGAATACAAAAAGTTCAGACAGATGGAGTATGTTTTAATAGGGATCACAAGCCGCCTCAAAGCTCACAATACCAATAGAAAAAGTAACATTCTGGTTTAAAATGAATGCTATACAGACACAGCGCCCATATATTTCAGATACATGTGACTGTAATGCTGAGGTTGCATGTCATAATGGAAAACCCATTCTTACCCATCAAAGGGCATTTTATAAATGCCAACCCACCCCACCAGTTGGGAAAACCAGTGAGTGTCCACACGCTAGTTTGCCCCACCTGCTCTAGAGAACAAAACAACCCCAAAATACCTAAAGGCATCACACACCGCATTCCAGCAATATTCTGTAGTATATAATGGAAAGGAACAGGGCCGGATTTAGGTTTGATGAGGCCCTAAGCTACTGAAGGTAATGGGGCCCTTTATATGTCCAGCTGCACTTTGGCAACAACAAATTGTCACTGTTTTTTGTGTTGAATATATGCTATATGGTAATTTATGGACCTAACAGGTATCTAAAGCCATTTTATTTGTTTTTTATCTTATATTTTGGAAATGTACATCCAGTTTTTTGGGGCCCCCAAGAGAGTGGGGCCCTAAGCTATAGCTTGTTTAGCTTATATGTAAATCCGTCACTGGAAAGGAATGGTAGTGATCTATTTGTTACACTTCTTTTCGCCTTTCCATACAGAATAGACAAAACCATCCATGTCTAAACAGTGGGATGGCCAGGGGCCCTGTGGGTGGATTGAAAGCAGTGGATGTTGGTTACATGCATCACATAAGAACAGCCTGCAGGATCAGGCCAATGGCCCATCTAGTGCAGCATCCTGTTCTCACAGTGACCAACCAGATGCCTGTGGGAAACCTGCAAGCAGGATTCAAGCAGGAGAGCTCTCTCCCTTCCTGGGGGTTCCAGCAACTGCCTCCAACTGTGGAAGCAGAACACAGCCATCATGAAGAAGCCTTCAAAAGCCTTCTCCTCCATGAATTTATCTAATCCTCTTTGAGAGCCATATAGGTTGGCAGCCATCACTTCTTCCTGTGAGACTGAGTTCCACAGTTTAACTATATGCTGTGCGAAGATGTATTCTCATGGGTTGTTGTTTTTTATAAAAGGCTGGGCATAGCAGTTCAGGGGCTGGAGTCAACAAGCAAGCTGAAAAAAGGCAAAAGAATTTCAGTTTATGGATTACTGAATTGCTGACTTTGTATTTTCTTAGTGGCAAGTTGGAATATTTATTTGTTTGTCTGTTTGTTTGTTTGTTTATTGCAAAGCACAGCCTGTTGCTTTCTACTACTTACTCTCAGCTTAGGTTGACAGAGAAAGGTTCGTGCAATCTACTTACTGCGATAGAGTCATGGATCTCCATATATCTTCTAGATTTGACTCTGTTAATTGTCGGCGATGTACGAGTTTGCACGTTCCTACTTCTCCAATTGCAATACTGTGACGTTTGAACCACATTTCAGAATTCTACAAGAGACAAGAAAACTAACAAGTTTTAGTATTGTATATAATAATTCTTTCCCTTAATAAGGACCCTAATCCTACACCGATCCAGACCTTAGTTGCAAATAATTGCCAATTCTTCAGTACATTTCTAAGCAACAGCGCAGGGAAGATAATGTGTCCTACGTGCTAGTGCAGAATTCAGCAGCCAGGTTCCTCACCGGAGCAAGACAGTTTGAGCATATTACACCGATCCTGGTCTGACTGCACTGGCTACCAACTGGTTTCCAGGCCCAATTCAAAGGTTATAGGTTTTGACCTATAAAGCCTTAAACGGCTCAGGACCGCAATACCTCAAGGACCACCTCTTTCCATATGAACCTACCTGGACAATGAAATCATCTTCTGAGGCCCACCTTTGTGTGCCTCCTCCTCGAGAGGTCCGGAGTGTGGTAACATGAGAACGGGCCTTCTCTGCAGTGGCTCCCCACCTGTGGAATGCTCTCCCCAGGGAAGTTCGCCTGGTGCCCTCATTATATACCTTTAGGTGCCAGGCAAAAACGTTCCTTTTTAACCAGGCCTTTGGTTGATCTGATTGACATCCTATGCCCTTATAACCCGCAGCGCCACCCACGCCCCATTATTGATTAATCATGGTCCATAGCAATTATGTTCTTTTCCCTGAGGGAGGAAGGGAATGTTGGTGATGACAATACCAAAGTCACAGCCCAGGATTTGCTGGTCCACACCCAGGTGGAAGTCAGCTCCAAAAGGTGTCAGGGACTGGTCTGGGTGTAACAACACTTCTCCACAGAGCCTGATTGGCTCCTCTGTTGCTCGCCACTTGGGAGGAACCAAAGGATGCCTTTCACAGATATGTCAGTGAACAGGAGCTTGTAGTTAGCATCTTCTGCATCAAAATGATATTCGTATAGATGAAAATCTTACCAACAGGAGGGGCTTCCCTGGGATCTGTTCTCGGAAAGAATCTCTTTCAAAATCATTCCAGTTTGGGAATTTGACAACTTCCTTTCGGTATGGGGATCGTTTGGGATATGGTTTCAGTGGCGAGAAAGGAGGAAATCTAGAATGAAAAACAAAATGTTAAAGCCACAATTGAGTCCAGCTTGTGAACATTGTGAGAGGCAGGGAGAGAGAGAGGACTCACATCTTGGTGTAATCTAATTGTTTGAGGCACATGTGAAATGTTTTACACACTGGCCTTCTTGACCTAGAAGCTGATTCTGGGATGAATCCAATGAAGTCATCAATGTGCAAAAGGAAAGGGTGGAACTCTTTCATATCATGCACTGACTTTGTTGATGGAAACAGCAGAATAATATTCTATTGCTCCATCAACATGGACCCTTTCCAGAGCTGGGCAGGTTAATGAAAAAAGTAATGGGCCCCATCTGCACTATAGATTTAAAGCAGTATCATACCACTTTAAACAGTCCTGGCTTCCCCCAAATAATCCTGGGAACTGTAGTTCGCTAAGCATACTGAGAGCTCTTAGGAGACCCCTGTTCCCCTCACAGAGCTACAATTCCCAGAATTTCCTGGGTAGAGGGTTGATTGTTAAACCACTCTGGGAAACGTAGCTCTGTAAAAGGAATAAGCGCCTCGCAATAATTATCATTACCATGGTTTGCAGGATTCTTTGGGGAAAGGCATGACTGTTTAAAATTGTATGATACTGCTTTAAATCTATAGTGCAGATGGGGCCAAGGGGAAATGCCCACATGAGGAAAGTGGATGGGTGAAAAACCAGAAGCTAGTATGTTCTTCTAGAGAGCAGCCTCTCAGGGAGCAGTTTCTCCCATTAAGTTACTTATAGAATTATACAGCAGCTCAAAACTAGTACAGCTCATCAGCTGCAGTGTTATCCTTTGACCCTAAATCAAGTCAAACCACAGACCCAATTGATAACTTTTGCTCTTTGCCTGTGAAAAAAAGAAAGGGCAACTGACCCAGGCCATTATTCTGAAAATAACAAAGCTTAGATTAAGGCTTTAGTAGGGTTACCAGACATCCCTGGTTCCCAGGGACAGTCCCCAGATTTGCAAATCTGTCCCCGGGAAATGTGGCAGCTGCAGCCTCAGCAGCCCAGAGCCAGCCTGGTAGCGCAGCTGGCTCTGACTGGCTTCAGGAGCTGCTCACTGCCTGCTGCCACCGCCACTGCTGAAGGAGACATCCGGCAGTACAGATCTCCTGCCCCTTTCCCCCTTTGTTTTGACAGATCAGGGGAGGCTCGGGAGTCGCAGGCGGGCGGCCGTTGCCCAGGAGGGACGCAATGCGTGCGGTTTCTCTGCTAGTCAAGGTGCAAAGCCTTTCTTTTGCAGCCTGTGAAACATAAGTGTGCAGTTTTTAAAAAACTGGGCAATGGCGCACCACCCACCCGTGACTCCCAAGCCTCCCCCTTTCCCCCTTTGACTGACCTGATTTAAAGCACCTTTATACAATATGCATGTGTGTTTGGGCCCAGGGTATTTTGCCTCACCATCCCAACTACTGAATCCCTGTTGCTACTCAGCTTCCAAAAAAAAAAAAGTGTCCCCGGATTCATTGAAAAAAATCTGGTAACCATACTTTAGGCATCATCGATTGCTGTGTAAATAAGCTTCCCCTATGTGTTCCTAGGCTATTTAATTCATTTTTTAATCACTCGCCATAAAACATCCCAAAGCAATTTAACAATAAAGACAGCAACAGTAAAAGCAACTAAACTTCCACCTGCAATAATTACTAGGTGCGGGGGGGGGGGGAGAGAGAGAGAGAGAGAGAGAGAGAGAGACTGTTTGCAATTGTCCACCAGATGGTGCTCCAAATATATCCATTGTCCTGAAAGTTAAGAACATGCTTTGGTGGATAGGATATACAATAGACCTCCAAAACCACAGCTTTAGTTTACTGCATTGATCCCTGGCAAGTTAATTCACTCTACAGGGACAGCACAGCCATACAAAATTCTTAATAAAAAAAAAAAAAACTGGCAAAATAATACCAAACTGCTGAACAATTAACACCAAGCATTGCTGCTGTAATCTGAAAGTTCATTTCCGGTTTTGTTTTTAAGAAGGGAAAATAGTTAAGAACCATGCTTTGTCAGTACTCTATTCCACATCCTCCTTGAGTGGTTTTGCCAGTCTGGAATGTGATGCTGAACTGTAGTAATGCCTCTTGCTTGAGTCTTGATGGAAAGAGAGGGGTGTGTGCGTTTGTCTGCGCAAAAGCCTCTGGATTTCTGCATGGCTGGAATGTAGCCAACTGTACAAAGGTTTGAGTCACATATTTTGATCCACCCATTGTTACCTTTGCCCTGCCTTACGTTATTCTATAAAATATATATTTATTTCATCTTCTGGTACAGAAGCAGGTAGAACAAATGCCAAAAAGACAAACGGAACAGAAGGAAGGATGGATGGAAGGAAGGAAGGAAGGAAGGAAGGAAGGAAGGACAGTCCAATAAAAGAGAAAAACAATACAGTGGAAACACAATTATTATTATTTATTAAATTTGTATACCACCCTTCATACCGGTTCACAGAATAAAAAGATAAAATGATTACTCAGCATCATGTACATTATGTGAGAAAGCACCACAGGGATACAGAGATACCTGGGTTTTCGTACGTAATCCGTTCCGGAAGACCAAGTTCCAAAACCGAAAACTCAATATGGAAAACTCAATACAGAAGCCACGGTTCCAGTTCGATTTCAAAGGCATGTTCAAAAACCGAAGCACTGACTTCTGAGTTTTCGGCATTCAAATTCTGAAATGTTCGTTGATGGAGACGTTAGAAAACCGAGGTACCACTGTACAAGAAAAATACTGCAAAATATATTTTTGGCTCTATAGACAGTCACGATCCCAAACCATGGGTCTCCAAAACTTGCACCCTGCTCACTTTCAAATCTGGAACTGCCCAACACTGCCATATGGGCCCTGGAAGGCTGGCCACAATGGAATTCAGCCCCAAGTTGTAAAAGCTTTTCCCATTTTGTTTGAAAGAAGAATAGTTATAGCCTTAATTTTTCATGCTTGATAATACTACAGTACTGATAAATACTAACTGGACAAAGACAGGTTTTGTGTAACTCCTTCCCTAAAAAATAGCTTCTAGCTTTTAAAAACTGCTTTGATACACATTCTGGGAACTTGGGGCGGGGGGAACACGTTTAAGATGGGGGAGGAAGCAGATGGCAAAAAAGCAGAAACCGACTTCAACCTAGAGAAGGAAAAGGTTGGTTCAGAAGGGTCAGGGGGACCAATCCAGGAAATCTGAAGGGAGTTACTTTGTTCTTCTTTCATGAAGATCCTGCTGCACCCTGCATAGGGCATGTGTTGGAAGGAGTCCTGGATGCATTGAATGAAGGTTCCGCTTTACAACACTTCTAACAGTACACTAAAGTTAGGGGGAAGGATAACTGCTCAGTTGTGCTTTGTATGCAGGAGGTCTCGGGTTCAACCCCTCTCACCTGCACTTAAGAGGTCAGGTGGCAAGAAAAGCCTCACTGCCAGAGACCATGGAGAGCCACAGGCAATGCAACGCAAAGCTAAATGGGCTAATATGTGTGGCACTTACATAACGCCGTGAGCGTATTTCATCATGCTAATGCTCATGGACCTATTTCATTGCATCTGCAGGGATCAGCCGCCACGGAATAAAATCCATTATTTTGCAACTTATTACGACATCATTTGTATAAATAAAATGACTAGTACACCCAAGGGAACACAACAGTATAATTATAAAATTACATTATGGCACTATCTGAAAAGATTAAAGTTCAGCATTGCAAAAAGGCAAATAACCAATTGGTCTTAAAGGTAGACCAGTGACTTTACTCATTTCAGTTTTATAAATTGTTTCATATAAAACACCACAAAGTGGTACACACAGTATTACAGTATCAACATTGTCCAATGATGCAAATTCTTGAGCCACACCATGACCACTGGTGTGAATGTAGTTTAGTGTGACATGTCAGTATATTGGATAAAAAGGCATAACACAATAGTCCCCATGCCCAAATGCAAACTCAGTCATCTTCAATAGCAGCCCCACACAGACCACTTTACAGTAGTCTAGTCTGGCTGTAACTAGTCAATGCATGACAAGGTACTAGATATACTACAGCTGCACAATTCTTAACCATTGTACAAGAGAACTTTGCTTTGTTGTGCAAAATGCAAGATGGCGGCACACGGGGATAAACACATGTGACTCTTAACGTGGCTCAAGTTGCAGGCATGCAAGAGTCATAAGGCAGGAACTCCAGCCTGCATTAATTTTCTTTGACTCCCTGTATCAAAAGGTTTCAGACAATGCTAAGAAGATGCATCGCAAATGTCAAAACACAGGAAACATCTAAGTCATATTAATGTCGGCCAATTGTTTCCTTCATGCTAGAAAGTAATTATTGCCAAGGTACACAAACATGGAATCTCCTGCCTACAGGGACCAAGGATATTATTACATTATTTTAAAGTCCTAATTTATTGTAACTGGTGGGTCCAGTAACTGTACTCTTAATCACTGGATTTCATCCAACGCTAATAGGTCATACCAGTTTAATTAAAGACTCTCAGACAATCCATATTTGCTGTTTATACTGCACATTGCTTCATTTTTTTATGTAAAAATAACCCAGGTGAAGTCAAACATTTGATTAAGGTTTTAAAAGCCTTTGCTACATGACCTGTTACCCATTTCCTTTTTATGAAGGCGTGTTCAATGCCTTAATGTTTGCAGTCTACAAATAGCAACCTTTGAGCTTTCAAATGTTATCTGAAGACCAACCCCCGTTACTGCCTTGAGCAGGTTTAAAAGCATTTCGGGATAAGAATTCATCATGGGCTGCCACCAAGCATATATGCAGCCAGAAGCTGTACCCAGTATCAGTTTCATGAATCCCAATTCATTCACTGAGTCTGAAGATTGACAGAAAGCAGACAGCACAAACTGGAACCTTTTCCACCATTAAGTACATACTGTATATAATAATGATACCTTTCTGCCTTACTTCCATTTATCACCTAAAAACTACTTAAGAAATTAAGAAGGGGGCTCTCTCTCATTCATACCATTCACACCTGAAGACTGAATTTTACCTGTTTTGAAAATGAACTTCTCTTGCTACACAGAAGCAACAATATGGTAGTCAGTTTTGTATTTAGAAATGTAATGGTAGCAGGGATGTTTTCATAATTGTTTTCAGAAATTATGTATTCTTCATGGATACTTTTTTTGTATTGCTGCTTGAAAACATGTGTTTCCAAACTTGAAATATAGGTGTGAACAATGTGTACCAAATTAAAAAAGAACAAGAGTTTAATTTGATAAAAGTTGCAAGAATCTGCTGCAAAACCACAATAGATTACAAAATCTCCTGCAGTTAAGTCTCTCTCCCTCTTTCATAATTCAACCCAAATAACCTAGTATCCATTTATTTACCTATATAAGTGACCATTGTCTTCAAAATCCTCTTTTCCCCATCTTCCTTTGATATCTTCGATAACATGGTTTCTCAGGAACTTTTTGAGGAGCTGAACTGTTTGGGTGCGGGTCACTTCTGGGCTGAAATTTTGATTGTGCTGCAGCAGTCTTTGTAGCCAGTCAACGGCCTCTGAAGCTGTGAAGCAGCGCTCATAGCTTTTGAAGCGACAGCGGTGCTTCCGTAAAGGCATCCCACCTCGGAAGAGCTCAATAGTCTCATTCCACTGAGAAGACAATAAAGAATATCAATACAAAAAGATTTACCCAAAGCCAAACTAGTGCTTGTTTGCTCAGACTTAGGCAGTCCTAGGGAAGGTCAAGGGAAGCAGGTAAAGAGAACTTACTTGGAAGTGGAGGGCTTCATAAATCAGGAAAAGTATTGCCTCCATACCTGCAAGTTTTTCTCCACATACAGTACCAGAAAAGTCATTTCCTTATACCCCAAAGCTAAAGGTTTGGGGGGATTTCTCCTTAAACTACAAGAAATTACCACCAAAGGCAGTAACTAGCAATTATTCTTCAGTGCAAAATCCCCTGCAAGCTGACACAACTGAGCAACCTCCAAATATATTATCCAGACACTGACAAGACAATGTAATTGTAGTATCTCAAAATCTGGGAGAATTGTGTACAGCTATTAACCAAATGAAAAACAACAAAGCCAGCAGACCTGACCTGATGGGATACCTGCCAAAGTCTTCAAAGTGGGTGGAACTAAACTTACACAACAACTTCACAAGCTCAGAGGAGTTCCCAGCAGACTTTAGGGATGCCAATATTATCAATCTATTTTAAAAAGGTGATAGAATGGATTGCGGAAACTATTGAGGTATCTTTTTATTAGTGGCAGCCGGCAAAATTCTTGCAAGGATCTTAGCAAACAGTCTTCTAATAATATCAGAGGCTGCCCTTCCTGAATCCCAAAATGGTTTTCAACCTTCTAGGGGGACAATCAACATGATTTCACAGCTGCAAGAAAAATGCAGAGAACAAAACCAACCCCTGTAAATTGTGTTTATTGACCTAAGGCCTTTGACACTGTAAATCGTAGTGCCCTTCTGAAAATTGGCTGCCCAGATAAATTTGTGAACATCCTTCGGCTCCTCCATGATAATATGACAGCAACAATCACAGATAACAATGGCTCTCAAAGTGAACCATTCAGTGGGATCAGGTGTTAATCAGGGTTGTGTTAACACCCCAACTCTATTTATTATTTTCATTGCCACGATCCTACACTTTTTCTAAAGGAAACTCCCCACCAGAGTAAAAATCATATATCGAACAGATGGAAAGCTCTTTAATCCGAGTATGCTGAAAGCAAAGACGAAGGGGGAAAATGAGCTAAGAGGAAGGCACGATTGGCAAACCCTCACCATGATCAACTCCCGCCTGGAAACCTATGTCCCCAATGTGGAAGGACGTGTGGATCCAAAATTGGCCTCCACAGTCACTTACAGACTTTAAGTTCGTGTTCATGGAAGACAATCTTACTTTGCCAAAGAAATTTAGATAAGGGGGTGGGGGTGGGAGGGAAACAAAATGAAATACACTGGGTGGGTGGGTGTGTGCGTGTGTAGTGTACAGCAATGTTAGAAACTCATATTTGTAATCTAGGTGGCAAATAGCTCCTTAAACCAGTATTACAGTCACCAAAATTGAATGCCTAGTTGCCATTTTGGGGCCAGATGGCTCGAAAGTCCTATTTTTCAATATACCTTTTTGATCAAGCAGAGCAATACATTTGGTACCAGTTTGGCTGCAGGAATTCCCGGAAGGAGGTGTACAAGGTGCTATCCAACCGACTTAGGTACTCCACTCTGAATTTGTGTAGGAGAGCCAGTGTGGTGTAGTGGTTAAGAGCGGTAGACTCGTAATCTGGGGAACCGGGTTCGTGTCTCCGCTCCTCCACATGCAGCTGCTGGGTGACCTTGGGCTAGTCACACTTCTTTGAAGTCTCTCAGCCCCACTCACCTCACAGAGTGCTTGTTGTGGGGGAGGAAGGGAAAGGAGAATGTTAGCCGCTTTGAGACTCCTTCGGGTAGTGAAAAGCGGGATATCAAATCCAAACTCTTCTTCTTCTAGGGTTGGTGGTGGTAGAGGCAGAAGATAAAACTCACCTGTGTAGACCATGGCCTGGTTTGCACAATGCACCAAGCCACTAAACACAAGCTGTAACCAAGACTTAGCTCAGCACAGCACAGCAGCAAAACGTACCAAGGAGGCGGGAAGTGGCTGTGTGCTCTTTCCAGAAGTCTGCAAAATTGTGTCATCTCTTTAGCATGTTGTGCCAACCATCTACTGCCTTGATGGAAGGTATGGTTATGCAGAGAATGTAGCTCCATTGTGGTGGAGACGTAATAAAGCAAAGAGAACTTTTGCCCACAGGCCAGCTTTTGATTTCAAAACCCTGGCATGCAAAGAAGAGGGTCTTTTCCACAGAGGCTTCACTGGTCTGGCCCAGGGGAACAGCAGATAAACTGGAGAATTCTGGCACTTCCGTATGACTGTTTATTGAGCGTGCATCTTTATTTGTTTGCAGGGAGATTAAAGGTTGCATCAAAACAAGTGTTATCCCACAGTTTCCATGACATTTTCCCATCACTTGCTTTATTATGAAAATTGTGCAACCTGAATTTATCAGTATGTGATGACATCCCACTTGAAAATAGTAGCATCCTGGAACCAATCTCTGAATCAGGCAAGTAGGTTGGCTAAAAAAGCTGCTTCTGCAAGTTTCTGGAATGCTCTCCCCAGGGAGGTTCACATGGCACTTTCATTATATACCTTTAGGTGCCAAGTGAAAAGGTTCATCTTCAAACAGAACTTTGGCAGATTAACATTCTATGCCCTTTTAAATGTGTTTGGGGTGGTGGTATTGGTTTGTTTTGTTTTGTTATTATGTATTTTGTGTTTTTATTTTATATTTTTATGCTGTGAGCTGCCCTGAGATCTTCAGATAAAGGGCAGTATGCAAATGTAATAAATAAAGTCATAAATAAGTAGAAGTCTGGGAGAACAGAAACTTCAAATGTGCAAAGACTGGAGGACTCATCATTCAGTGCTTTGCTTGCAGGAGGTTCTGGGTTTAACTTCTGGCTTCATCTGCTAAGGATCACCTAGTAATTCATAGGAAGGATCTTCTACCTGAGACCCAGGAGAGCTACTAACAATCAAAAGCAGCACTCCTGGGCTAAAAGGTCTGCCCTGGACTGGCATAGAGCACCTTCCTATATTAATGCTGGAAAACAGGAAATGCTGGCAGCTGCTTCTGTGGTCCTTCTAGAAGGGCAACCCCTGAATAGTGGCACAGCGCGCCTGAATCCCCACGTTCATTGTGGGGATTGGTCGCCGAAGAACGGGATAGCTTTCAGTGATGCATTCGTGCGAGGCTTCGTCTGAGATAGGCTCAGCCCTGAAGGAGCGGCAATATTAAGATGAATCCGCCCCATAGCATGTGCAAAAAGCGTTTCTCGCTCACGCTCGAGGGAGCAAAGGGAAGCCTGAGCCCCGGGCAAAGAAGCGCGGCCTCCTTGGAGCCGCCGTTCACTTACCAGCCGGGTGGCGCGGTAGGGCCCAGGCCCCACCAGTCGAGGCTCCATCGGCCGCCACGACAGAAGAGTACTCATCGGCCCGTTTCCACGGCGACCGGCCGACACACTATGCAACCCCCGCGAGGGGGAAAGTTTGAATCAAACACGCGCGAATCCTGATTGGGCCGTGTTGAGGTCACGTGGCTACTCGTGACGCACCCGATTGGAGGGCGGCACTTTAAGGGGCGCGTCTTAACGCTTCAGTCTCATTCTCTTTTCTACACGAGCTCGCATATATTTAAATAACCTCTAGTTTTCTCGGCGTCGTCCCCCCCAACGCAAAGAGCTGATTGGCTGCTTCGAAAACGTCAGGGGCTCGTTTTGCACAGCTGCGGGTGATGGCCAATGGGCTTTCTCTCTCTGACTACCGGTTGGCAACAGCGGGGGCGGGCTGAGAGAAGGAGAACGTGCCCTGATTGAGAACTCTTGGAGACTCAGAAGGCGACCCTGCGCATGTTTTGCTGGAACGGAGCCAGGGAACGCCACGCCGCGGGAGCCGCTTCTGAATTCCAGGGTCTGCAGCTGCGGCGGGGGCGGCTCTCTGGCGCGCTTCTTTCCATTACACCGCGAGCAAGTCACATTATTGTGCCTCCGCCGCCCGCACAGCCAAGGTCACTTATGCCGTTGTTCCATTCCTGCGGTGGCGTTTTGTTTATGCAGGCCCGGTCTCAGGGCCGTCTCGTCCATAGGGGCTGGTGGCGCGCCCCCGCGAGCATACCGGGCGCCCCCTCCCCAACCCGCACCCGCCCGCCCTCGCCTCCCGGAGCCCCAGCACCCTGACTGACTAAACCCGATGCTTATGGGCCTGAGCGCAAACAGCACTGCCCCCTTCTCTCGATTCCCAGCAAATTGGTTTTCGGCGCCATATGGTACGGCCTCTCGTGTTGGGCATGAAATAGTCCCTCGAAGCCTCGTTCTCTGCCAATCCCTTTTTAAAACCTCCGGAATGGGTGTTCGCCACTACAATTTGTGGACAGTGAATTCCGCGTGTCTGCAATGCATCTCCCGGGATTCAGATCCATCGGGTGGCCCCTATTCTATCATCAAGGGGGCAAAGAGCCATGCATAATTTCACACAAAAACCTTTAAAAACCAACCATTCGGGTTTCTTTTACGCATCTTCCTCTCATTCAACTGTGATCACTGTAGTTCCCATGTCGCAACCTCTTCCAGCTCCATCTTTAGGTGCATGATTCGACTGGAGTTAACCATCCAGGAGTCATTTACCTTAACCTTTAGGTGCAAATAGTGGCAGTGGAGACACAGCTTTGCAATATCCTTGCACCGCTACAATGTTTCTATAATTTGTCTCCTGCCTTACACAGAAACTAAATTACTTGGCTCATCTACTTCAGTACTGTTTGTTTTCATATGTATAACATATATGCTGGAGTGTGTTGCATCCCATGCAGATTACTTGAAAGATTCTAAATCTTTTTGAATCAAGGTTTAGACAATATCATACAATAACTGGCTATGAAGCCCTTTCATTGTGTTTCTAAATTTAGAGGATGCATTGAAAATGTGGACAGTGAAATGGTTACTATCCTGCCCAAAGAAGGAAATATGTTGATTTCCATCAGTGGAGAGGGAGGAATAATTTCCCTTGTATAAACTGAGCTATGTTGGAAGAGCGGAAAATGAATTATATATTAAAACAGTTTGTTGAAGGATGGGTGATCTTTATTATATTTTGGAATGCGAAAGTTGGTGAGGATGTAATACAATATTCATTGTTTACTTCCCCCCCTTAAACCAAACATGTATGTTTATATTATATATATATATATATGTATGCCCCCTTTTACTCTTTTTTTGTAAGAAACTCAGTAATTTAAAAAAAATAATGATTGGCACTCTAGGATTGCAGACAGGAGTCCTTCCCTTGACAGGATTCCTTCAATGGAGATGCCAGGGACAAAACCTAGGGAGGCCCTTTTTGCCTGTGATGAATGTGCTCTAACACTACTGCTAAGAAAGTGCTAAGGAGACAGGGTTAGCCTTTCAAAAAGAGGTGGAGGTCAGAGCTCTCATAGGATTATTTTTTGCAACATGAACCTCGACATGTAGAAATGCATGTCTACAAAACAAAGGTAGCCAACCTGTGTGGTCTCCAGCTATTATTCATCATCCCTGACACTTGGGCTCAGAGGCTGGGACTGATTTCAGCAGCAGGTGTAGCACCACTGAATTGCCACTCCTGCCAAAGAGGAACTTGATGTTTTACATTTTGGGACTTAGAGTTTACACTAGCTCCAGATGTGCGGTACATAGTCCTTCATACACAAATATAAGCATTGTATCATTTTACAGCCCAATTCTAACTTACATTCATGTGGAAGTATCGGTAAACGTCAAATTATTTTCACTGCAAGTTAAGTAGTGGTCAGAATCCAAAGGAAGTTTCTCTCCATCTTCAGTTTTCCTCGAAACATGCAACCCATAGGTATTGATACTCTCAAGTACATACGATTCGGTTCAAATCAAGCTTACGCTCAGGGTACAGGGTGCAACAACCATTATCCCTCAAACAAGAGGCTTGTGATTATCGTTGCAACCAGTTCAACCTTTCCAACAATACCTCCTTCATACCCTAAGGCACCTTAGAATTGCAAAAGTCATTTTTAAGACTAAATAGTCATAGTATTTCATATGGTACAGTTTTATAAAATACATTAATGTTTACAGTAGCTGTATTTGACAATGAGGTCTATAGTTGATAAGCTGAATTCCATTTCAGTGAGTAGCCTTTAGACCTTAGTAATTTACAACACCAGCTAAAAACAAGTGTATCTTTGTCAGTGTTCAAAGTACTTTTGTATACTTATCAGGCACACTTCATTTCCATAATGAATATTCATATGCATCTCCAAGAGTGCAACTCAGTATTAACTTATTTCATACATTTTTTTAAAATATGTACATTGGTGCTGAAAATTTCAGGTCAGTGCCTCTTCTTAATCATTAGATTAACCCTCCCTCCCACATAAAGATTATATCCCAAATAATTTATAGTAAAAATACAAGGTTTTTTGTTTTGTTTTGGAAAACCACGTATAAAACAAGTGTGTGCTGTACACCTATGCATCTTGATTGTCAAGTCAAAACATTCAATCATGTTTTGTTGCAGAATGTTTCATTCAGTTTTGTCTCTGGTAATGCCGTTTTGTAAAGTCTTGGGGGGTCTTTTGCCTCTAGTGTAAGCATGGTACCAAAAGTGCAGGAACAGAATTAAAAACAAAGTGCCATAGAGCCAGATGATGAACATAAAGACTGGATACTGGTATGGGCAATGATCCATTAAGTAGATTTGTCCTATATGGATGGTAACTATAATGAACTGGATCTAAAACAGAAAAAAAAATAGTAAATCATTAGGCATTTGTTTTAATCACACAGTGGGGGGTGGGGTTGCAGCAGACAGAAGGAGGAAACTTTCTTTGTAAAACATCAAATGTAAGTAAGGATAGTTATGCGGAACTAGATCTACATCCTTGGCAATGGGGAGGGGAGGGTATTATGATACTCTGCTCTCAAAGCAGGCTACTGGAACTACAAATTGTTTTGCTTTACCTACAGTTACCACCACCCCATAAATTGTGGAGAAGGAGCTAGGGTGCCTCTCTGAGGGCCACTGTTGGTGGAGAAGTGTCCTAATGGTTGAAAGGTTTTCACCATGACAGAGACCTCAGTTTTGGCTAGGTGAGTGGCGAGTTCCTGTCTGCCGTTTTCATACTGGCAGCCCCCAAATTGGATGTTTCTTTGGATCTGCTGCATCCAAAGCCCCATTGTTAAAGAGTTATTAATCTTCTCTCGGAGGTCAGGCTAAATGGTAGCAGTTCAGGAAACAGGGTGCACAGGCCACGCAATGAGTTCAGCTAGCTCACAGCCATTTGCAGCGTTCATATGTACCTAGGTTTAAGACTCAGTAAAGTCAACCTATCCCTAACAGATAATCTAGCCCTCCCCTATGTGTTTTGAAAGTTACTCACCAGTTGTATAGTCGTCAGATGCTTCTTCCACCACAAGTATTTGTGATAAGCTGGTCCCAAGGAACAGAGTCCATAGTAGGTGTACATGATCACATGCACAACACAGTTCAACATACCATGGAATGTTCCTAAGCCACCTGTGAGGAGAACAAGATCCAGTCTTGAAACAGTCTACTACAAATCCAAAGTGCATCATCCGAGACAAATCAGAGATACGAGGCAAAGAAAAGCAAAACTTGAGGCTGCCTCTGGTAACCTTGTCGACCATAATGGCGTGGCTGTCATTAACAGAAATAATTCTGTGCGGCAGAAGCTTCATGCAGTGGCTGTAAATTTATCTATGGATTGAATCATATATGCCAACTCTGTTGTTACAGAGCCTCTATGCGCGCTCTACATCTTCCTGGGGTGGAGACGCTCTATAGAGAAGCAACAGCTCTTATTAAAAGCCCTCTGCACACATTAAAGCAGGCATTGGAGCCTTCTAGCACTTCAGTAGAAACAGCAATATCCTTGTACCTAATCAAAACCTATGTATGGAAAGTCTATGGACTTTCATGCTTTACACTGTATATATATTTTCCTATGACATTAATATCTTGTCTTTCCTCCTAGGAGTTCAAGGCAGCACAAATGCCACCCACTCTGTCCTCAAAATAACCTTGAGAGGTAAGCTACTGTGATGCCCTCCAAGATCTGCTGGACTGCCAACTCCTATCATCCCTACCAATCATCCTTGCTGGTTGGGACTAATGGGGGTAAGGGAGTTCAGCAACCTTAGGAGGGAACCAAATAGGTGCCCCTGGGCTAGGTTGAAAGCTGGCAAGTGGTCAACTGGGTGTGCCTCATGCCCTGCAATACTGAGACACAGGATGGTGGCCTAATTTGGGAATTCTGTCCTAAGCCTATGGACAGTATTTAAATTGCAGCTAATCTGCACCTATTCAGGCACAATAAATGCTGAGCTTGATTTTGCAGGTCCTCACTTGTTTTAGTTATGTTCCGTGAAATTACTGTCTTCAGATAAGAACTTGAACCAGTTTTAGAAATCTTGACATGTGCACTTGGAATAGGTCCAAGTTCATTTGCATTCGTTTCCAGCTAATTTACATATCTTGTGCCATATTTTTAAGCTTTCCCCAATTTACTCTCCCCATCCCTCATCTTTATATTCAAACTCACATTCTAACTGCTTCCTACCCCTGTTTAGGCTGCCTCACAACCATGAACTTCTAGGTGTTCAGCACTTCTCATTTCTGGAAATGCATGCGCGTTCAAGACTGGTGCATCAGTTAAAAGTGGAGAAAAGTAAGTTGATGCAGACAAAAAGTTGAAAGAAAGCATTAACAGCAGCCTGGTCAGGCAACCACAGCAGAGCTATGAACAAGTTCTTTTCCACCCCCACAGCCCCTTTGTGGTACAAACAATAAATCCAGAAAGTGTATCATTAACCAGAGTTTCCCATTTCATTTTCAGCTTTGGAACAAGCCATACTATTAAACCAACTGGCTTAATATCCTGTCTTTTTCCAAAAGGTGGCAACCATAGGTGTCCTGGTTTGGAGGAAGCACTTCTTGGTTTGATTGCTCTTCCCTCTGCAGCACAAGCAAATGGGCAGCTTGTATGAGCAAAAGGCATGTGGTGCTTAAAAATTCTATTATTATTAACAATTACTATTAATTAAATTACTGTTATTCCCCCCAGGGCGCCAAACATCTTAGTAAAATAATACAATAAAAATAAAAATATATCAAAAACATTTAAAAGCAATTAAGGACATCTAAAAGTAGTTAAGTAGCTGGTCAGTGCAACACAAGTGTTTAACTCAAGCAAGCATTTCCCCTATGGCTGAGTGAGGCTGAAGTCTTGCTCTAGAATAGAGTCACAAGCAGTTTCCAGATTACAAAACTAGGTTACTGAGAACTGACACTTGGCCACTTTTAAATGGCAACAATATAATTCAGTGGTTTTCATCAAGATGGGCAGGGTGGTCCACGTTTGACACATAGGACTTGTGCAAAATACTGCATACTAAATTCTGTTAATAAAGGGCAATTGGCTTTATGTATTTGGGATGGCAGCCTTGAAGATTCTCCTAATTTCTGAAGTGCCTAACACCTTACCACAAGAAAGAGTCACATCACACATAAGCTGCAGTTACAGAAACCGTCTCTCTCTGTGTGTGCTGTGGAATAATTAAAACTCACATGCAGAAACCAGAAAAGCAATCTCTCCTAAGCCAAAAATGGAGGCTCGCAACCTACTGATATGTAACAGTGCCTGAAGGATTTGCATTTTCATGAAGCCAGTTTAGCAGGAATATCCAAATTACTCAAGCAAGGAAGCCTGCCAAATAATCCCACACAGTACTCAGTACTTGAGAGAGAGAGAGAGAGTACGGGAATATTGTTAAATGTTTTACTGCTGGCTTAGTAGGGCAATACATGCAAAGTGAATGGAAAGGATCTCCTGTTCTTTTATGTCGTTTCGCAAATGAGTACTAAACGCACTGTGTTCTCTACTGGGGGTGGGATGCAGTTCTCTTGGTAACTGCTTATCATCAAACACTTCTCACTTTATTCTAAAGCCCATCAAACCCAAGGAGTGAAATAAGACATGCACTCCACAGAAGACCCACTCCTTCAAAACCTCTTGCTATTGGGTACATCAAAGTGAGCAATCTGGGCTGTGGCAGCACTCAACTAAAACTACAGTTAAAATTCAAGTGGATGCTAGTGGATGACTATTTCTGCTTTGTGCCACAAACTAGCAGTTATTGACCTTGTTCACGTCACGGTAAACCAGGTGTGACTTGTCTGTGGCCTTCTAGATGTTGGACGTCAACTCCACTACCATTCCTGATCCTTGGCTATGCTGGCTGGCGCTGATGGGAGCTGGGGCCCAACAGCATTTGGAGGGCAACAGGTTGGCTACTCTTTCATTAAATAATTGCTACCCATTTGGGATGCTATCTCCCCCATGTACATGCAAGGAAGAGCAAATGATAATTCCCAACTTCTTATTATGTCTGAACTGGTCATGGTTCGTTCTTGACTTACTGATAGTCATCTTTTCCGGGGGGTGGGGCAGGGAGATCTCTAGTTCAGACATAACACTTGGAGCTAGATTCCCTTATCTAGTTGAACTAGTGGGAGGCAGTGTGACAAGTTCTGCTAGCACAATGTGGCTTTTTTCCCCTGCCCAAATTGGTGGCAGAGGCATTTGAGAGAAGCCCAGAACAGCATGAAGAGGAAGGAGAGGTGGCATCATTCCATTAGACAAGCAGAAATGCTTGCAATGAGTTAACAATCTCCTTAGTGCTACTTCAAATTTACCCTAAGGTTTGTTTCTCCTAAGTGCTAAGCATGGAGGCCAGATCAGCTGCTTCATGGTAAAACTATTAACTAGTTTACCGCAGTGTGTGAACTGGACCATTGTGATGTTTTGGATGATTCTATTGCCATTTTGGACGACTTCTATCTTATAACGAAGGCCAAAAGTTTTTAAAGCAAAAAATCCAAAGCACATTAACTGGGAGGGTTCACAATGCTGATTAACACAAGGACATCTCACTCAAAAGTACTCAATTTCTGTCCACAGAAAATCCATTTAAAAAGACCTCATGGCAAACACTTGGATTAACATAAATTAGTATTAGGCAGCATTAAGCTAATCATTATTAAAAGCCAAAAAAGAAGAAGAGTAAATAGGATGGAATACATCACTACTCTTCCAAGGGATAATAGAGGGCATTATTTCATTTGTCGAGATCTAATATAGCCTTCCAAAGAAGAGAGCACACATTTACGAAAACTAAACTTGTTTTGTTCTAAATATATCTGCTGTGATATTAACTTTTTTTCTTTTTCTTTTTGCTGTTTCATTGTATATCTCCTTGAGACAATTTCGTAGAAGGCAATTAATAAATTGATGACACTATGTTATTAATAATATAATTACCATCATCATTACTACCACTGTTATTAATAGGCTTCTCCCAAGGCAACACTGCCTCAGCCTCCCCAGGTTGGATGAGATGTCCAGATTATTACCATCTACCACCCCCACCCCTTCAAGAGAAGCTACCTATAAGACTTATCTGACTACAGAGAGTTTCCATATTAGCAGGCAGGGCATTTCCGTGTCTTAGATGTCAAGTTCCAGCATGCAGCTAATATTAATCTGAGAACAATAGTAATCTGGCAATTGCACACGGGTCATAAATTGTCTTCTAATTTTTTAAAAATAAAATAGTGTTATAAATGCCTGTAAAACCACAATGCAACCTTTAGATAGGATTATTTTTTTAACATGGTCTTTGCGTTAGGAAGTTAGGAAAACCTATAGTTTTCCCTATGCCCCACTGCTCTCCTGTCTGTACCTCCTTTTTTGCCCAGGTGTTTCCAATTTATACAGGCACCCTTCAAAGGCAGAGAAGGCGAATCAACATGCAAAAGAAAGGGGTTTGCATAATTCAAAGTAAAGAACTTGTTGCATCTATGCTAATGCTCCCAAAAGATTTCAGCTTGCTAGAGATTTTGGGCCCGAGAACATTAAAGGGTTACATAATCACCATTGGATGGAACCATAGCTGTCAACCTTTCCCTTTTTTTGCGGGAAATTCCCTTATTATAGCATTGGGAAACAGCAGGGAGGGTTGACAGCTATGGATGGAACTACTGGTCACATGCCACTATCAATAAACTGCTAAAGCTGCAAAGCTAAAATAGGGAGAAAAACAAGTTCTTAATCCAACAGAGAGCTTGGCATTCCTATGCTTATTTAAGCCAATATGTTTAAGAGCACCTAATTCTGTGCTGGAACCAGTTAATGTGTTGAGTCAAGTAAGAAACCTTAATAGGTTTAAATGATACACTTGCTTCAGAATCTTTGTACTGTTTGCCTTTTACTCTGTGTCACTTTAAACAAAAAGCCTTGTGCAAGTTCTCCTTTGTTTAGCCATCCAGTTGCAGGAACCAACCAGAGACAAAATTTGCAGAGTGAAATTCCAACACTACCTATCTGGGAAAAGTTGATATGCATACATGACTTACTAAAGCAGTTGGGGTGCATGCATACAATTTCAAGAAAAACCCCGTAGGTAAAGCAGCAGAAAGAAAGAAATTTCCACTTAGAAACATTGTATTATTTATAAAAGTTTCAATTTAGAATCGGAACTACCTGGAGCAAATTTGACTCCAAACCACCAGGTCCAAGGCATGATTGTGTGATGGAATACATGGAGAAACGTAATTTGGGCATTCTTCTTTCGGAGCACAAAGAAGATCTGCAATGATTTCAACAGGTATTATTACTACAAGTCACACTTAACATTAGCAGCATGCGCAATTCGGTCTGTGCACGGAATAGCTCATCATGTTTTCATGGCATGTATAAAAATGCACTTGTTCACACTGCCGTTCCCTGACGGTTAGTACTGACTGCACATACTACTGCCCAAAATAGCTGCTATAGTAAATAAATAAATTATTTATTTGGCTTTGTTTTACAGAAGATGCAGATGGTTTCAGAGTCACTGGAGTACAATATATAGAACACCAATTTTTCCACACAATCTGCTGCACAAAAAAAGGGCAGCTCACAATGCACCCTGTGATTTGTCACTTGCAATGTGTGTCTCCCCACCACACACCCACACCCACACTGGTGTCCAGTATTTTAATAAGACATACCAACTTTCACATGGTTTGTCTGGAAAGCAGCCTTGTGCTGCTGTCGTTTCTAGCCACAGTTCATCTCTAACTGGATTTATATATATATATATATATATATATATATATATATATATATATATATATATATTTTATTTTTTGGAGTGGAGAGTCTGGTGCAATACTGCAAGCTATGTATCAGCTCAATAAACACTACACTGATTTCTTAGAGACTAATCATAACACGCTGAGAAGAACCCTGTTGGATCAGGCCGAAGTGCCCATCTACTCCAACAACTTGTTCTAACAGTAGTCAACCAGATGCCTATGGATCTGTAGAACACTACCAATAATTCCCAGCCACTGGTACAGTGGCACCTCGGTTCTCGAATGTAATCCATTCCGGAAGACTGTTCAAGTTCCGAAACATTCGAAAACTGAGGTGCAAAGGGCTGTCAGCAAATTCAATTGAGAAAATTGAAAAACACGCAGGGGAAGCCGTTCAACTTCCGAGGCATGTTCGAAAATGGAAGCATTTACTTCCAAGTTTTTGGCGTTCAGGTTCCGAAACATTTGTCAACAGAGACGTTTGAGAACCGAGGTACCACTGTATTCTGAGGCATAGTAAAGAGAGAATGTAGCCATAGTGACTAGTAGTCACTGAGAGCCTTATTCTCAATGAACAAAGTATTAGAAACTTCAAGGCTAAATATAATGGACAAAATTACAGACATCATCACTATGAGAAGCAATTATTATGGAAGCCTTCACACCCACACAAACTTCCCTGCTTCTCTCAGTGAGGAAGAGAAAATATGAAAATAAAACGTTCTCCAGGTGTCCTCACCAGTATACCTGAAGGAGCGTCTCCACCTCCATCGTTCTGTGCAGACACTGAGGTCCAGCACCGAGGGCCTTCTGACAGTTCCCTCACTGCGAGAAGCGAAGTTATAGGAAACCAGGCAGAGGGCCTTCTCGGTAGTGGTACCCACCCTGTGGAACGCCCTCCCATCAGATGTCAAGGAAATAAACATCTATCTGACTTTTAGAAGACATCTGAATGCAGCCCTGTTTAGAGAAGCTTTTAATATCTGATGAATTATTGTATTTTAATGTTTTGCTGGAAGCTGCCAGATGGGTGGGTTATAAATAATAAATTATCATTATCACCACCACCACCACCACTCAAATAAATTACAGCATGTGGAAAGTTTATATCCACACAGTGGAGTTAACACAACCCCACCTCATGGCGAAGGAGAAATACAATACACACAGAACAATCTGAAGTATACAAAGGTGCTCCTCATTCACTTGTTAGATTCTACGATCGTGCTTACCGTGTCTAGCAATTCAATAAATTTCGAGAAATAATACAAGTAGCAGACACGAACCATCTGCAGAGAAGAAAAAGATGTGTTAAAAACTGAAAACATAATGGAGCCCAAATCTAACCTTAGTTGAACTTTATAAAGGTTTTTCAAGTTTTCGGTGCTGAATTTATGTGCAACAGCTTCATGGTGCACCTCATCACCATTCACCAGGTGATACAATCCAAGGAAACACCAAGGAGGGTATACAGTGGTACCTTGGTTCTCGAATCCATTCCAGGAGTCCGTTCGACTCCTGAAACCATTCGAAAAGCAAGGTGCGGCTTCCGATTGGCTGCAGGAGCTTCCTGCAGTCAAGTGGAAGCCGCATCGGACGTTCAGCTTCTGAAAAACATTCGCAAACCGGAACACTTCCAAGTTTGTGGTGTTCGGGAGCTGATTTGTTTGGCAACTAAGCTGTTTGAGAACCAAGGTACAACTGTACACACAGAGAGTGGAGCTTCTGTATATTTCCTACACAGCAGCATGCAGTGCCCACAAACACATTTTAAAAACTTCCATGAGTCTTAAGAGACAATCCGCAATTCAATGGGAAGGTGCTAGTTAAACACACACACACACAGCAAATCCTTTCTGCATGCGCGTAAAAAGCTGCATAGGTGCCCATGCCTCTCATGGCTGCTCTTTTCATTACACATACATGCACACATTCATTTGCAACTCTTCTGTTGTAGCCAATGCAGTCAAATGATTGCACACATTCCTGGAACTTTGTGAACCACAACGAAGTCATTACATGACTCACCCTTAGAGCCATAGGTGACCTGGAGTAATCAACTATGTCACAGCGAAAGGTATAGCCTGTAGCCCAGCCAGACATAAGGAACTGTAGGTGGAAGAAGATAATGATTCGTAACAATAACAATAACATTAACAATAATTTATTTAGATATACAAAGTTCAGGGGTGTTTTTTCCAACTGCATGATTGATGTTTCATCTTTTTGGACTGAACACAATGCATGTGTATGTTTTAGATTATACAGATTTGCCCAATCTGTATAATCTAAACAGTTAGCACTTATAGAAGTCTCAACAAAGGTTTCAGTTGTGTTAGCCAAAAACATACACATACATAGTATTCAGCCCCAAAAAAATGAAACATTGATCATGCAATTGAAAAAAAAGCACCATGAACTTTGTATATCTAAAGGGTTCAGAAATAGTAGTTTGTTTGTTGTTTTTTTACTTCTATCACAACAGGTGTGTAAAAAGCTACTCGCCCTGTCACTAGGGCAGCAAAGAGGTTATTCTGGGCAAAATTAATATTAACTAGAAGTGGAGTTATTTCTTTTTCCAGTTGTTTCTGTTGCCCATTATTTTTACAGAGGTGCATTTGGCAGGGAAACTACTAACTATATTTTTAGGTATACAAACTTTTGGCTACTTATTAGCAAGGCTGTATAATCAGGAGCATCTTACTGAAATGAAAGGTTGCAAAAATGATAATATGGAGCTCACTATGAGCATTACAATAGAAAGCAATTTTTGTGCTTCAAGTGCCCTCACTGAAGAAAAAAAACTGACAAGACAACCCAGAAGTCAAAGACTGTTTCAAGTATCTACAAAAAAATATATAAAGTCACAAAAGCAGTTTCATAGCATAGCTCAGTGACAGAGAACATATTTTGCATGTTAACATGTACAGAGCCACCCAGAGAAGATGATTCTGAGCTAGATGGACCAGTGGTCTAACTCTGTATAAGACAGTTTCCTATGCTCAGTGAAGTCCTGCTTCTTATTTCAACAGCCTGCCCCTACAGGTATAGTTAGGTGACTTCCCAGTTAGGTTCCTACCGGTAATTCACAGGCAAAATATACCTTGTGCTTCCCAGTCCACACATCCACTGCCTCATATATAACCAGGCACAGAGGAGCCATCACTATACAGGGATTTTACCCAGCAGAAATAATAAGGAATGGGGCTTAATATTCCTGGCTCCTCATAAATATAGGGAAGCGAAGAAGAGAGATGCAGAGATACCGCTTGGTTAATTTGTACACTTGCCACTGTGGGGACTTGGGTGTGTGAAGCCTGCAAAGCCTGCTCCAGGTCCTTCTACTCTGCCCAGTAATATTCTGGAACAGTATTCTGGCCATCTGGATGTTGTGAAGACCCGCATCAACTCCAGCCAGCATGGCCAACAATCAGAGATGGTGAGAGATGAAGTTCACCATTTAGGAGGGCCCACAGGTTAGTCAACTTTGACTTTACATATTACAGAGCCACGTCATTTTTAGGATAATGTTGTTGCTGAGAGCGCACTCGTGTACAGTTAACAAAGAGAGGAAGGAGGATTCTTATTCCCCCAAATACACACTTTCCCCAGGAGTAGAGATAGAAGCCTAGTGTGGACTCATCCATTTGCTTCACATGTTGGGAGAAATATTTGCTGCATTTCCCAACTGCTAGACTGTGGTAGAGGGAAATGCAATTCAGAAGGCAGTCCCGAGGCTTCAAAAAGCTAAGAGAGATGATGAATTTTCCCTGGGAACAAAGGATCACATCGTTGCATTCAGATTTGATGAAAGTGTTTCTAAACTTTGGTGTTGCAATCTGGCCCACAGCAGAAACCCATTCACATTTTTAGGGGGCGGGGAGAACAACTTTGTGCACACCTAATCAGCAGAATGAGTCTATTCTTAGGCAATACTTACTTCATAAGTCATATAAATTGAAAGAGCCACTACAGCAAAGTTGTAAAAAATCATCAATTGCCTCAAGTCAAAAGGTTTCCTGTTCTCCATGAACTTTGGTCCCAGGTTGGTGACAAAATAGATATATGCTCCAAGAATAAGTGTCTGTGGAAAAGGTGAGGCCATAAGTGGGTAGCCATCGACGCGTGGATCTGGAAGAGATTTTGTTTAAAAGGGAATAAGTCACTCAGCTATCATGATTAATCAATCATCAAGTATATTATTTAGCAAAAATAGGCTATTCATTTGAATGAACATTTTCACCTGTACAGGCACATTTGTTGCTTACCTCAGCTTCTCCCCACTTTATACAAAAAGCATACATTACGCAAGGAAACAAAAACCTGCATCCATAAGTTGCAACAATGAGAAACTTTTGACAATGGCATGTCCGTGTTATTTTTTCCTTGAATACTACAAACAGAAGTCACACACTCTTGAAATGCATCATTAAATTTAGCTATTTTGGCTAGATTTGAGACCTAGTGCAGCCACTATTTTAGTGTTTGATGAGTTGCATCATTTACTTAAGCAGTGGTTAACCTCAGGCTTGCCTGATGTTACTGGACTACCCAGCATAGCCAATGGTCAGTTGAAATCCAGAATCATCTTAAGGACCTTTGATTTACTCATTCCCTGTATTGTTATTGCTGTCAAATTGCAAAACAGAATAAAGTATTAGCCTTCATTGACCCACTTGACTAGTCTAGCAAAATACTTACAAGATTTAAAAGAAAGTAACTTGGTCATGTATATATTCCACCAATCCCTCCCCAATGACTGGGACATCACCAGGCATTTCCAACACCCATCCCTATCATTAATGGCATATAATATACATTAGTATCCTCAATCTGCTAAGAATATTTAATTTCTTCCCTTTTACACTAATGCAATACTCTTAAAAACAGGTACTAAATTTACTCCCATTAGCAAACGGGTTTCCTAAATGACATCATTGCCACACTGCTCAGAAATAGCAGCTTTGGTCCCTCCCTATACCCAATAATACAGTCTTCTTTACACTGAGTTTATCCAGTAATCCAAGAAGTATTCTTGGTGGGCATCACAACACTTTCATAAAGGAGACTTGTTTGGAGACAAAACAACTTGGAATTCTATGGAAGAATGTGAAAACAAAGAGCAAGGGAACTCAATGCCTTCTAGGTTTTAATATTTGTGAATGGCAGAAGTGCACATGTGCACCTTCTTCCTTTTCTCCCAGGCTTTTACAGGGAACATTATGCAAAAATTGTTCACATGCGCTATTCATGTTTTAATGAATGTTTGTAAAAGCAAATTTTGTAGAAGCAATTTTGGGAGCGTCAGTTAATGTCTTCCTCAGATGCTTACCGGTATTAGTGTGGAGAGGTATCCTATTTGTACATCCTGCTGACATATTGCTGGGGTACTAAACGTGGCGTTAGGCCCTGTGTGTGAACAAGCATGCATAATTTGGCCCCTCCAGATGCTGAGGGGAAGTGCTGTTCCTTTCAGGACATGTTTGTGGACTTCCTGGAATCACCTGGCTGGCCACTCTTGGAAACAGGATGCTAGACTAAATGGAGCTGCGATCCAGCTATGTTCTCAACAGCTGTGCAGGCATCACCTTGATCATAAATTTTCCTGAATTTATCGTTATCTATCCCTCATTCCAAGACGACTAATGCTCTAAAACTGGAAACCAGTTATGTGCCATCTCATAGTTGTACAAGCATTATTTTGGCATCCTAATTCAGTGGAACTCTTAATAAACAGCACCATAACTCCTCTGATATTTTGAGAATCCTTGTCTTGTAGAATGCCTAAATTTAAGTTATACACATTTCCATTCAAAGAGCTGGGATCCAAATCCAGAGGTGTGTAGAAGGGATCTGACAGTACTGACAAAAGAAATGATTCCTTTTTCCTGGTGTGACAACCATCCGATGGATTTGCATGTGCTCTACATCAAAAAGTAAAACCCTGTGCCTAAAATCCATGGCCTGTATGAATCTACAAATTCAGCAACATTGCATAAATTCTCCAGAAATGCAATCACACCACCCAGTAAAGGGCTATCAATGGCTACAAGCCACAATGGCCATGTGCTCCCTCCACTGTCAGAAGCAATATGTCTAAATGTCAGTTGCTGGGAATCACATGTGGGGAGGTGGCTATTTTGCTCAGGTCTTGCTTGTGGGCTTCCCACAGGCATTTGGCTGGTCACTGTGAACAGGATTCTGGACTAGATGAGCCTTTGGGCTCTTTATGTTCAGTATTGCGTTGTGCTTTTTCTGCACTCTCAAGCAATCGTAGGATGCAGAGACCTGCTTATTCGTTTTTCAGTTTGGTAATACACGTGTAAGGTTGTATGCATGACCTTTCTGTACACTGAAAAGACTGATAAACATTGTGCAACATGTAACTCAGAAAGTTAAATCCTGTTCCTCTAGAAGCAATTCATGGGTGTGTCAACACCATGTAATCTATCACTTGTTAAACATCTGGTGCAATCAATTACTCATTTTGTGTTCCAACTTCAATTATCCCAAATTAACACCTGACTTGTTCCTTCCCAAAGCTTCCAATATGCCCACGTATGCCAGAATAGCCAAGTGCACAAGGACCTACTGGAAAACTGCACATTTCAGTTTTACATAGATACTCTTAATACAATTTCAGCTGTCATTAAATACCATAAAACAGAAAGTCACTACTGTGGAGCAAGACTTACCAGCATCTTTAATCCACTCATCATAAAGTGATGCAGCCTTCAATGTCAGATTGTTTAGGGCCATCTCCACCGTGGTGACAAGGCTCTCTCCTGAGGTGCAATAAATTGGAGATATTAAAATATGCAAAGAAAATAGGGGGCGGAAGTCTTCACACAACTGTCAATGAAATTGTTGCGGGGAAGCAAGTTCATTGTAGCGTACCCTAGGAAACTGTTTGAGGGCACTTAACATCAACCTCATTTTCTACTTTATGCAATGCATACCCCAGTCACAATTTCATCTTTGAACACCCAAAAACACACAGACTCACACACAAGCCTGACTTGTAAAAATGGTTACCCAGAAGAAAGCCCTGCTGGATTTCACAGACATGGCTTTCATAGTGCTCAGGATCACCACTATGGTGGAGATCAACTTAATAATATCAGAATGCCCTTATTCTCACCAGTGCAACTTAAAGACTCTAAAATCAGATGCTGTGGAAAAGAGAGAAGCTTCTCTGTTGTTAAGCTCATCTTTTCCTTTTCCTTTTCCATTTCCATTTCCATCTGCTGAAGCCACAAAGTGGCAGGGCAGTCTTAAGCATTAAACCTATTATGTATGGATTTAGAGTCAGGGAAGTAGACAAATGCAAAGATAATAATGAGACCAGACTGTACTGGGTGTCCCTAGATCTGCTGAATGTCAGTTCAACCCATGTAGATCACAGCTAACTACTAGCTAAAGAGTGGCTAATCCTTAACTAGTTCCCTGAGCAAATTTTCTGCTTCCCTACCAAGATCCTACTGATTCTGGCGGTGGCAGAAAAAAGGGGAGGAAAGTAGACAGTGATGGGGTGGGCAGAAGCCAGGAAACAAGTTGGAATGCAAATGGCCCCCTCTGTGGTCTTCAGATTGATCAATTTAAGAACCGAGAGGAGGTGATAATCTCTCATCAACTGATCTGTACTGAAAAGCTGAGGGAGGGGCTGTGTATGTGTGCATACGCATGCAAGCATGGCCAAGGGTGAATGCAGCTATCACACTAAACAAAGGTTAGCACTCCTGACATAGCAGCTATACCACCTGGATAAATTGGTCCTATCAGTGGCAGGAACATGGCTTTCATTGACCTGGGTTGACCTGCCCTGCTGGTATGTTTCTCACGCACCTGCATGCAGCAACACAAGCAGAACTCAATGCATTGATTTTTTGGCCCCACTTTCCTCTAACCATGCCAAGAGGCCATAATATAATGGGATTATAAGAATTCTAGAATGCTCACAAGGTACTGCTTGTCCAATGACAAAATCTCCCTGCAAATGCAAGGCCAACCTATCAGGGAGAAGGTTAGAGTAGGAATCTTGTTTTCATGTTTGTTTTTATGTTTGTCTCATTTTGGTGCTCATCTTAGATAGGGTGGAGTGGTTTTGTTGGGAAATAACCCTTTTACAGCAGTACTACTTTCTTGAATATGTTTTTAACATGCTTACATTATTTTTATTATTATATTTTTACTTTGGTTGTAATTCACTTTGGGACTTTTTGTAGTAGGAAGTGAGATATGTTTATTTAATAAACCTAACCCTGACCCTAACCTAGTAGTCATTTGCGAAGCAGGGTCAATTCCACAATGACAATGATGGCATGACACTGCACAGCAAGGCCTTTTTACTTTTCTTGTCTCCTGAATCTTATTGCTAGCTCTATAAAAGCAGCTTCCCAACCACAATGCTAAAAGGGCTTCAAACTCAGGACAAAGTCTTTGAGCTGCCAAGTCAGCATCCTGCAACTTCAAGACAGTTCAGTATGACCAAACTCATTAATAAGTACAGTGGAACTGTGAACTTTAAAATACGCCCTTAAAACAAATCCATGATGTAAGAAAGGGTTGCTCAAGCCATTCAAAAGAAGCAAACTGAAATATTTCACAAACACCATCCCAATCACAGTTTCTCTAAATCATCAGCATCATAATGTTATTTATACCGCAGCCCAGATGACATGATTAACAGCATTTACATATTGCTGCAGAATATTCAAAATATTGGGAATGTGCAGTGCAACTCAATCAATGCATTGCTTCCCTTAATCAATTTAGGTAAAAAGTGTTAGGCAAGCAAATTCCTTTGCGCATCAATAGGCAATTGCAGGGTGAGATCACTGTGGGTTTCTTCTCCCTTATAGGACTCCAAATCAGGGCTGTGATCTCATCAATACTGGATTGCCTAGGGAGAAACTATTCTTTTCCAGGGCCTGATCCTACACAACAGATATACACTTATCAGTTGGAATTCTGAAACATCCATTTGGATCTACATAGCACTTACTGAGAGTGGCTCCCATTTAAAGATACAGTCATACCTCGTGTTGCGTATGCTCCGCATTGCGTATGTTTGGGATACGCACTCACGTGACTTCTGGTTTTTCGGGGTGTTTTTTTTTACGTGCGTTCAAGTTACGCACACACACGTTACACACGGCAACCCAGAACGGATCGCGTGCGTAACCAGGGGTTCCACTGTAAACATATTCCATCCCTACCACAAGTTTCAAAATTTGTAATCATTCTGCAGGATATATACATGCCCTAGTGACTAGGGGTGGCCAACTTCCAAGAGACTGTGATCTACTCACAGAGTTAAAAACGGGCAGTGATCTATCCCCTTTTGGGGGCTTCAGGGCAAAGATGTAGAGCTTTTTTTAGGGGAGCCAAAGTTGCTGAGCTTCTTTGGGGGGGAGCCAGTGATCTACCAGTGATCTACCACAGACGTCCAGTGATCTACCAGTAGATCACGATCTACCTGTTGGACATGCCTGCCCTAGTCTAACACCTTCTCAGCCTTTCCCAATTCAGACAGAATTAAGAGAGAGAGAGAGAGCGCTGCTACAAATCCCTGGATGAAACCTCCCAATGATATTATATGAATGTGGAATAGCATAGGAAACAGAATGGACCCTTAAGCGAACCCACAGAGTCAAGCAAATGTCTCCTAGGACTCAGCTACATTAGTTTTTTAAAAAGCAGCATTTTAAATGCGTTTATAACACTGACACCAGATAGCACTGTAGAATTTGATCCTTTGGCAACGTGATTTCCCATCATGAGCTTTACAACACGTTTTCCTGATTATTATTTTTTAATGTCTAGGTCAAGCCCTAGTACAACTTTCTGGTAGTGAGCCTGAAGGCAGGTCTAGAGCCACAATGACAACTTCAGCCCCTGTGTGTTGCATGTTTCTCTCCTGATATAGATCATTAATCAGGGTGACCAAGGCTTTTTGTGGGCAAAACCAGGCCTGAAACCAAACTGTAATGAAACTAGATAGTCTGTTTCCTCCAGGCATACCAGCAGCTAGCTGGCCAACACTCTCTCAATCACCTTGCCCAGGAAAGGAGTATTACAGACATGATAACAGTTTTCTAAAACCTCCAGATGTCGTGACCTCTTCAAGAGAGGTTGCACTGCCACCTCTTTCAAGGCAGTGCACAACTGTCTCTCATAGTGAGGCACTAACTAGTCCTTGGACCCATACAGTCAATCCCTGCTACTAGACTATCAGCCATGATGAGTGGGGATCAAAAGACCACACAGTCTGCCTCACCACAACAAGCATCCTGCCCACAACCTTTGGCTACAACAGTCAAAAACTGATCCCACAGTGCTTTAGAGACCTGCAACATACCTGAACTAATCATGACATCGAGTTCAGTGCAGATCTGAATGATTTTGGCCTCAAAGTGATTCAGAGAGATGCCTCCCAGCAGGCTACTCAGTAGCCCATTTTCTGAACCAGCCAGTTTGCTACTCTCAGCAGCTGTGCTGGGTGATTCACCAAAGGTGTGAAAGAGGCTGAGAGAGATATGATCTTTCTGCTGATGCCACCGCCATGTAGTAATCAATTTGGCATCTCAACTTGTCCATTTTCATGGCAGGACTTACCTGTGGCATCTGACCTGCTTAATTGCCTTGTGCTCTCAAAAAGCCAAGGAGCCTCTCAAACTCTCTGCAGCTGGAAAAGGCACTTAGGGGCAATCTCATCAATAGCCCTCTCCGTCTCACTATTCCAAAGTGGACATAGGGCCTTAACAGGAGCACCACATGGGAAATCCTTCCATTTCCATCAATCTCTGGGGGTAGATGGAAGGGTCACAGGCAATGCAACCCTCATCAGGGAGCGGTCCATCCACGATAACTCACCAACACCCCAATCACTGTATTATTCTTTTCCAGATCCTGCAGCATGTGTCTGACACATGGATGTATTGCAAAAGTCCCATGGTTATCATGGTAACCACAAAATCCTAGGCTGGTCTAGATAAGGCAGAAACAACATGGGCATTGAAGTCCCCAAGAATAGTGTCCTAAGATTCTGCAGCACCACACTAGAGGCTGCCACCACGAGGATCACATCTAGAGGTGGATTGTACACCAACAAGCTCCCCATCAGGGTCTATACACCAGGTGTTGGCCCACCATCAACAGCTGACTCCCTTTTTATCTGTCCCAACCCAACAGCCTAGCAATCACTTGGAACTAGGATCAGATGTTCCAGTTGCTCACTCAGCCAGACACTCCTCCACAGCAGCTTTCTCTCAAGCAGACCAAGCAGCTGTGGCGGTTTCTCAGGAGCAAGGGAGACTGGTTTTACTTGGCACTGCCTCTCCTCTGTCCCACAAACCTCACAAGCCTGGTACCAGCTGTCTGCTGCAGCTACTCAGAAGGTGCCACACAGCTGGCTTCTTTTTTAATCTCTCCTTTTATTATGTCCTTAAACTGTCCTTTTATAATGTCCTTAAAACACTCAAAGTCAGCTAATGTGTGTATGCTGTCATTGCAAGGCAAAAAATGGGCCCACGGGTCCCAAAAGGTTGGCTGGTGACCCTTGGCCAAGAAAGATATAATGCAGGGCATCAAACCACAGAATAATGGGGAAGAGGGGCTCCAATCTCAACCAAATCAGAAATGCTAGAGGAAGGTCATGTAACCCTTTCTCATTCACTATTTTCCACAGGTGGTCCTGGGGCAGGGTGGAGAAGAGAGACACATAGGCACATCCTTAACTCTCATTTCATCCTCCATCAGGACCATCACCACCTTGGATGGTGTATTTAGATTGAGAAAACATATAATCTGCATTGAGCCCAATTCAAAGTGCTCCTTACCTTTAAAGCCATGAACAACTTTAGTCCCAATTATTCTAGTGTGAACCTTCTCTCATATGAGTTCTGCAAAACTTAAGATCCATCCAATAAAGACCTGTTCTTCTACTAAGGGCAAGGACATTTTGAATTTTCTCTTTCTTTCTTTGGCCCCTTTATGCACTTTGTTGCTGTGGTGTTTATTCTAATTGTTTTATTATTGTTGTAGTCTATACTTTTGTATTCAATAAGAAAACACAGGATATAACATTTTAAATACACACAAAATCCAGATGAACAGGACTACTTGTTAAGTGATGTCAAAAACCTGAATTACCCAACAACAAAATATGATTGATTGAAGGACTATTAAAGGTAGCATCATGATAGGGATTGTTGTCTCTTGGGAGTGAAGATAATGGAAACCTGCACTTGACCAGAGACAGACAACATGATAAAAATCAACTAATGATTATTCAAAGGCAATGATTCCATCTTGTTCCTGCTCATTATTACTTCTCTTCTGGCTCTAGTGATACCATCTCTGTGATACCTAGCTCTTCCCAGCTATGAAACACCCTCTATTTCAGCCCTAGTAAAGGTAAAGGGACCCCTGACCATTAGGTCCAGTTGTGTCCGACTCTGGGGTTGCAGCTCTCATCTTGCGTTACTGGCCGAGGGAGCCGGCATACAGCTTCCGGGTCATGTGGCCAGCATGACTAAGCCACTTCTGGCGAACCAGAGCAGCGCATGGAAACACCATTTACCTTCCCGCCGGAGCAGTACCTATTTATCTACTTGCACTTTGATGTGCTTTCGAACTGCTAGGTGGGCAGGAGCTGGGACCGAGCAATGGGAGCTCACCTCGTTGTGGCGATTTGAACCTCTGACCTTCTGATCAGCAAGCCCTAGGCTATGTGGTTTAACCCACAGTGCCACCCGCGTCCCTTATTGCAGTCCTAAGCCTTGCTAATTTAAAGAAGTGTTGCAAGGCTTACCTTTGGGGCTGGCCTTTGAGACTCAGAACATGCTAGGAAAATTTCAAGTGGCTTTATTAAATGTTACTGGGTGAAACAGGGTGTTGGTTTTGTTTTGCCTGTCCTGAGTCTTTGTGATTGGGTGGGTTATTATGTATTTTTAGAATGGCTGGCCCCCAACTAAATAAAACCTTAAATCAAGCATATGGTTTTTACTTATAAGATATGCATTTTAGTAAAAAAGCAAAATGAGATACCTTGTTTTATGTAGACTGGGTTGGCTTCATACTTGGGGCCCCATGAGAAAGATGTATTCTTTGGATACCCTCCCCTCCCCTTGATTAGATCCACCTTCTTGACAGTATTGCAACTGCTCTTTTCCTTCCCCACTCCCTCTGGGCCAAATTCACACCAAATGCAGAGGGCAATATTCTCTCAATATTGCTCATATGCTCAGAAAACACACACTAGAGGAAGCAAACCTGCTATCACCCAGATGTCACTGAACTGCAACTCACATCAGCTCCCACAATTGGTCATGCCAGCAGAACGGAAGAAAATTTTCATCCAACATCATGTAGAGGACACCACCCCAGTGGCTACACAGGTACATGTTACAAAACTGCTATCTGATTTGACCAGAGCAGCTTTTAGTAAACTGAAAGGTTTAGCTGGTTAATCTAAATGATGGGGGGGGGGGGAGTATGCAATCATATACAAGTCTACTCTGAAGCAGGCCTGTATGGCAGCCTTTACCAACTTGGTTCCCTCCAGTGTTCTAAGCTACAATACTCTCAGCAGCCCCAGGTAGCATCCCTAATTTCTAGCTAACAAAATTCTAAAATGTTGATTTCTAAGTTTAGTCTCAGTGCAACTTTTGAACAGAAGTTGTCTTTACTTGGCAGCTAAACAGCAATAAATTGGCTGTACAACTGATTTGTAAAGAAGTGTCACTCCAGTGAACAAAAGTTGCTGGTGAGAGGAACAGGAATATCTGACCCGTAAACCAGGCAGGAATTATCTTACCATGCAGGGAATACTTAAGAGTTAGTAGATGTTTAACACTTTCTATTTTCTATGTGTTTTCAAAAGCAAGCTCAGCTACTTTACTTGCCCATGGGTGGGAGAAATGCAGGCACACTACAGCTAACTCCCGAAAACAAAATCTACTTTTCCTATTTTCATTTAAGTGCCAGAAAACAAGCAGTTTCTCCATTTGCATCCACCATCTCCTCCTTGGCTTTAGTCACACAGTTAATGGCAAAAATGAGCAATGCCAATTTCTGAAAAGCAAATGGTAGCCAAAGCAAAATGAAAGAGGCAATTGCCTAGCAACATTCAAGCATGTAAAGAATTGAACACTTTCCCAGGGGGAAAAGCAAGCAAACTTCGAAACTGTGTCAGCAAAAGAAACAGAATCAGCCTGCCATTGTTTTCAACACCCTTTTCAAAGATTGTGGAAAACCCATTTAATTGGTGCCCCCTTTCCAAGTGCTGCTGTATCTTTCAATATTATGGAATGTATGTCTGGTCTTTCCATAAAGTTCCTTTAAAAAAAATAGTTTTGGTATCCTAAACATATGTACTATAAACCAGATACACTAGAAACAAATTAGAACTTGTTCTGAAATTCATGCTAACAAAGGTGACCATGCCTCAAACTGGTATCACATGGACACACACCCTGACAGTCAAAATAATCTATGCATTCGAGTGTGTGGTAGTAAAGTCCCTGCTTCTTGTCTACATAGCAGCCACCCCCTTTAAATACATGCCATTTAAATGCTATATCACAACATACTTAAATACCAGAAGGTACTATAAAACTATACCAATGATGAACTCAAGACCATGTCTTCATGCAATACCAGGCATCTGGCAAAAGAGGTAGTAAGAAGAAAAGAACAAGAACAATAATGTTATTACTGAGTAACTCCTTAAACCAGGGTTACAGTCGCTAAAACATAATGTCTAGTTACCATTTTGGGGCTCGAAGGTCGTATTTTTCAATAAGACTTTTTGGTTCCTGAAATTTGTTCTGATTGTGCAGATAAAATGTCACGAATAGAATTCTGCAGGATGTGCTGTTAGTGTGTGAAAACAGGCAAGATCCAATAATCCCCAGCCATGCATCTCCATATGGTAGAAACATCAGGTGCCATTCTGGAGCCCGGGCACATTAATTTGTTCGCAAGTGGCCAACAGCCAGGTCCAAAATGCACCTGGTTAATCTTGAATGCTGATTATGACAGATTCAAAATAGGAATATAAGGCAGCATTTATTGCATAATGCAAGAGAAACTGGCAGAAAGACTCTTCCACTCGTCAGTCATCTGGGATAGCACGAAATGTTCAGAACATCCAAACTACTTAGGATGAAGATGTCAGTTGTGGAATATTGGTGGGGCTATAAGCCAATGGAAAGAAGGGGAGGCAGGTGAAGAATGACAAGTATGAAACATAAAAGAAAGGGGAACCAAGAGGTGCGGAACAGAAGCTAAGAAACAGGACATCTGATGGAAAGGTGACAGGAAGCAAATGGACCATCTAGCAGGGCTTCAGGAAAGGATGAGCAAAAGCGATTTGAAACTGGGGGAAAGAAAAGCTCAGGTAAGCTGAAGGTAACTTTCTATGGACTTTTGGATAGAAGTAGATGCATAGACAGGGTGAGTGTTGGGATCTCAATAGATTCATTAATAAAGGTCACATTTTAAGAACTGGAGTAGGGAAAATCCAAGTTGAGAGGTGCAAAAAGTGACTAGGGATAGGAGTGAAACTGCAGATTTGTCTCAAAGAGGGAGCCCAGGTTTAATGAGGTATTTGCTTTGAATACTAAGGAATCCAGAGGCAGACATGGGATGAGGTGTGACTGCCCAAACTATTCAGGGAATTTTCAGCTGTAAATCAGCTGGTGAAAATGGATCAAAGTATTTCTGTAAAAAGATTAGCACCCCCCCCCAAGCACACAAAAGTGAAGATGCAGTAAAACATCCCTATGCTGGAAATTCACTAGGGAACTATACACTACCAAGAACAGTCATTTCAACCATGCATTGAGTTTGATTTACATTATACTAATTGGGCTGCAGCACCTGGGACATCAGTGCTAATACAGGATTACATGGGATATTGTGGGAGGCAGATGGGCCTACAGGGCAGCAAGGGGGAAAGGGTAGAGTTTCCATAGGGGGCAGAAGACTTTCAGTTGTTGGAGGGATCTCAAACCATCCAAATTCCTGATGAAAACTAATGAGGCGTTGGGCATTTCTGACGAAGTGGGGGTGAAGGAAGGGAAATACTTGACTTGCAACAGAAACTGTTGGTGCTCAGTTGCTTTAATAGCATGCAGTAAAGAGAAAGAGCACACAATGGGAATAGAACACCACTCAGAATCAGCTAATGACATCTGGGGAGGGTTATCAAAGTAAAGCTCCATCACATTACTTAGGAGGGAAGGTGCAATGTATTTAATATAATGGATGGTAATTGTTCAGGAGAGGGGGAGAGGGAGGGAGGGAGAGAGAAAAATATTCTCAAAAAGCCCACACAAAATGTATTTGCCATTCTTCATCCTACTTTTTATTTACATAAATGGACAATATATAAAAGGTTTTATATATGCACACAACTGGGAAGGAGTTTAAAATTAATTGCTTCCAGGGGAAGTTACCAATTTGGAAGTTTCCAAGCCGGTCTTAATTGTATGCCTCCATCTACTTAGAAATATATTTTAAGGTGTACTCAGAGTGTTCTACTAATGTTGATTTTTCAAGTTCATACTCTGTTTTAAACACATGAAAGCACCCAAAGATCAAACACAGCCACTGCTAGCTAAAATGGTCTATAAAAAGGAGAATACACTGAATCACTCCCCTCTCCCCATTACAATTATGTTCTCACTGCACTGGAAGTTAAGACAAGCAACTTTGACTGCACTCCTATGCTCTCTTACTTAAGAGTCAAGCCCTATTGAATTCAGTACATAGAATTTTTTCTTTTTAATAGTTACCGGTACCTCTCTGAATAGCTCTCAAAACAAGGGCTCTCTTCTACTTTTTAAAAAGTGGGCTAACTGGAATACAACACAAAAAAAATGGTGGACAGTTTCTGCAAACTACAACTATCTGTCTGTATCATAAAGATGAAAGTCAACTTGATCCTATTGTGAACATACTGGTTCATGTTGCAACTGATGCCAAAGGCAAGCCAGTGCTTCCAGAAAGTCAAGATGCTAAATGTCCCTCCCACACTTTCCATTATTTTCATGACTCTTTCCTTTGGCTCCAGCTACCCAAGAGTCCTCTAATCTGCTGCAATATCAGCCATGGTAGCTAAAGGAAAGCACCATGTTCAAAGATAAAATCTTCAAAGCATTAGCTGCCAAGGACACTCAGCAGAGGTTGGCATCTACAGTAATTTCCTTTATTCCTTGCACTCTATCTGGCTAGAAAAAGCTTTGAATGGAACACCGCGACCAGATACACCCTTCTACTGAGGCAACATTCTGGTGCAAGAAGTGAACTCTGAATTACCATTCCAGTGCTTCCCACCTATTTAAATGCTTTTGAAAACAGAGTCGCCAGGTCCCCTTCAAATTCATTTCCCCTTTAATCCAAAATCCATTCATTTCCTTTCTGGAGGCCGCAGAAGTCAGACAAATCCCTCTTCTCATCCCGTCTTGGCCATGGGACTGTGGAAAAGTTTTAAGAGGAAGAGATGGGGAATGTGTGTCTGTGGTGAGGACTTACATGCTGCTTAGTAACACAAAGACCACCACCCCTCTCCAGGGATGTGAGATGCTGACAAAGTAAATCACACAACTGCAAAGGTATTAATGGGCAACTGCTTTGCTGCCTCCATCTCAACCATCTCTCCACAAAGAAAAGGACACGCACCCGTGTGCTGTTCCTGTTTCACCTTCTGTGGATGGAAGTAGTCAGACAACAGATGACCTCTTCTGCCCACCCCTGCCAGCCTCTTGATTACATTTCTAATTTAATGTTGGGAGGCATTTTTTTTTCTAGAAAACGTAGCATGAAGTAAAAGCTACACCACTAAGGAGATGATGGACCACAACCCCTTCAGCACTATTTATGACAGGTGGTCGGACTCTGAAGCCAAAATGTCCCTTTGCCTTTATTGGTTGCAGAGACTAAAAGCCACTGCTAGATGCCACCACACATACCATAACCTCCAGCACTTTCTCCTACTGAATGCCAGTTTCAAAAGTCAGCTTA
Organism: Lacerta agilis; assembly: GCF_009819535.1. Taxonomy (NCBI): domain Eukaryota; kingdom Metazoa; phylum Chordata; class Lepidosauria; order Squamata; family Lacertidae; genus Lacerta; species Lacerta agilis. The sequence continues at coordinate 23,583,395 of NC_046322.1, forward strand.
TTAAGCAGCACAATGAAGTGCCATTGGCAAAGTTATGAAAAGAAGAAGAAGAAGAAGAAGAAGAAGAAGAAGAAGAAGAAGAAGAAGAAGAAGAAGAAGAAGAGTTTGGATTTGATATCCCGCTTTATCACTACCCAAAGGAGTCTCAAAGCGGCTAACATTCTCCTTTCCCTTCCTCCCCCACAACAAACACTCTGTGAGGTGAGTGGGGCTGAGAGACTTCAAAGAAGTGTGACTAGCCCAAGGTCACCCAGCAGCTGCATGTGGAGGAGCGGAAACACGAACCCGGTTCCCCAGATTACGAGTCTGCCGCTCTTAACCACTACACCACACTGGCTCTCTTACATGCCTAAAATGAGGCATATTTAGGACACCAAAACAGCTGTGCTCATGAATACACCCAAAAGAATGCATAGACAAAAGCAGCTTAATGCACCCAGGGTTCTTCCTTAAAAGAATAACCATACATATGTGCCAAGACAGTTGGAGTAGCTACTGCATAAACTGAGGTTCTAGGAACATAAATTTCTTTGCAAATAAAAGAGGAGCTTGAAGTTATTCCCTTTACGCTGTGTACTATAGCTCGGGTCTTTAAGTCCAGGTTTCTAACAGAGAGTTACTCAGCGAGTTTAGGTAGTGGGGGAATGCATGAGGACAACTGCCATAAAGTTAAGCTACTTGCATACAAGTGTTTTAAAAATCAATCCCATCACCTAGTAACATGCAGCAAGCCCTAAAACAGCATGAACAATACAATTATTTGCTCTTATCTTGACTCCTAGAAGAGCAGCTCCTACTTCAAGTAGGTGTTGGACCTCGATGTATGGTTTTTATGACAGTGAGACCTACGCATTCCACACTACCATTAAAATAATAATACTTATTATGGGATTAATAAAGTAACCTCTATTTTCCCCCATGCTTGAGGATCAACATAGCAGTAGCAACACCCAGCATAAAAGTGAAAAGATGGTTTTGTGGTTGTTGTGTTTTTAAAAAGAAGAGCGCTTTTCAATAATGCACAAAACATACATCTCAGGCATATGGATTCATGCCCTTACCTACCTATCCTGACCTGCACAAAAGCTAGAAAGGCTGCCGGCTTGACACCTGTTTCACTAGCCAATTTGAGATAGATGGCCGTGGGGATTAAATAACCCTCATAAACACACACAAGGAAAGACAGCCACAGAAAAGTCTTAATTTCTGACTAAAACGAACCCTTTCTCTATCCCATCTTGTATACCTACATTTGTTAATTAGAGCAACCTCTATTAATAAAAAATAAAAAGTAGGACATGCTGGCTCTTTTCACCGTGGGCAAAAATGTGCTTAAGGTATACAAGCTTTAGCTTCTGAACTGGCTTCAACCTTGGAAACAATACTTCTTCTCACTTTATAGCACAGCTGCCACTTGAGTAAACCAGCGTCAGTCTGCCCAGAAAGAGGCTTTTATTATCATTTATTATATTTCATCCAAAGATCACAGAGTGGTTCACAAAAGAAAAACACAAGATGGAATATTGGGAATTCAAGATGTTACAGCTGGGCTGATTGGAAGCCTGGCACAGGGTGAGGTGATGGGTGGTGGAGGGAAAAGGAAACACAAATATGAAAAAAATGTATGAATGTATATCCACAATAGAATGTATGAATGTATATCCACAATAGATGTATATTTTAATGCTGGATTTTTTTCCAATAAAACCTTTTAATAAAATAAAAAGGGAAAAGAAAAATACAAGATGAAAACACAAAATACATAATAAAAACAAGAACAAAAAATAAACCAATAACCCCCATTCCACAAACACATTTAAAAGGACACAGAATGTTAATCAGCCAAAGGCCTAGTTAAAGATATATGTTCTTGCCTGGCTCCTAAGATATGTAATGGAGGCACTAGGTGAGCCTCCCTGCAGAGAGTATTCCACAAACTGGGAGCCACCACAGAAAAGGCCAGTTCCAGTATTGTCACAGGACCTCCATGTGGATGAGGCACATGGAGAAGGGCCTCAGACGATGATTGCAGGGTCCGGGTCGGTTCATATGGGGAGAGGTGGTCCTTAAGGCATTGCGGTCCTGATCCATTTAAGGTTTTATATGTCAAAAACAGCACTAGTGATGAGAGACCTCTTCTATGTGAGTCAAGTTGACTGTATATACAGGGAAGCTTCACAAATCTTCTTAAACAAAACTAGTTTTCTTCCAGCAATAGGTGACTGCTCAATAGAACCCCCTTATCTACTTCCCCACTAACTGAAATGTACACATTTACTGATAATGGACACTACCATCAATGGGTAGAATTCACAGTTTCTATTTACCAACCTCTGTTTACCAACCGTCAAGCAAAAGAATGTAGAGAGAAGCAATTCTCTCCAAGATGTCATTTGTGTTGTAAAATGAATAAATATAGTAATGTCAACAACAGTTTGCCTGGTAGGGAGAGAAGTTTCCTACCCAGTTTCAACATATGCAGTTAGAATGAGTGTGTATCAAAGTTGGCCTACATGGCAACTTGTTTTGAAGTAGGCCATGTGAATGCTAAACCTGCACTGAATGAGTCTGGCTCTGGCCCTGCATCCCTTCACCAAATATTTATATTCTATTTAGTATCTAAAGCTTGTGACCTCCTGAAAAGACGAATCTGACCTGCAAATGTCAGAAAATGCCTACAGGATATTGAGGCTGGGATCTGTGTCAGTACACAAAGTCTGTTGTTGTTGTTGTTCAGTCATTCAGTCATGTCCGACTCTTCGTGACCCCATGGACCAGAGCATGCCAGGCACGCCTGACTTTCACTGCCTCCCACAGTTTAGTCAGACTCATGTTGGTAGCCTCGAGAACACCATCCAACCATCTCATCCTCTGTCGTCCCCTTCTCCTTGTGCCCTCCATCTTTCCCAACATCAGGGTCTTTTCCAGGGAGTCTTCTATTCTCATGAGGTGGCCAAAGTACTGGAGCCTCAACTTCAGGATCTGCCCTTCCAGTGAGCACTCAGGGCTGATTTCCTTAAAGATGGATAGGTTTGATCTTTTTGCAGTCCATGGGACTTTCAAGAGTCTCCTCCAGCACCATAATTCAAAAGCATCAATTCTTTGGTGATCAGCCTTCTTTATGGTCCAGGTCTCACTTCCATACATCACTACTGGGAAAACCATAGCTTTAACTATATGGACCTTTGTCGGCAAGGTGATGTCTCTGCTTTTCAAGATGCTGTCTAGGTTTGTCATTGCTTTTCTCCCAAGAATCAGGCGTCTTTTAATTTTGTGACTGCTGTCACCATCTGCAGTGATCATGGAGCCCAAGAAAGTAAAATCTCTCACTGCCTCCATTTCTTCCCCTTCTATTTGCCAGTCTACTGTTAGTTATAATTAACGTTTGCTCTCAGTTGCAGTTGCAATTGGCCAATATAAATAGAGGGGGGGGGCTTCTAGGAATATGATTTTTCCCAGGTGACTGAATAGCTGAGAAACTGTGACATGATTTCAGAGGTGTTCATGGATGTCAGATATACAGCAGCAGAGGCCAAACCCAAACACCAACACACACAGCATTTCTAGAGGTATAGAAAGAAAACACCTTCCCTGTATACCCCAATATAGGCCCTTTTTTGCGCAAACAAACTGCTATAGGCACATGATTCACTTTATACTGGGTCATCTGCTGCCTTGTGGGACATCTTCGGAAGAAAGCTATGGATTAAGCCCCACACAAATCAGGAATGGAGTCCCTAAGACTGTTGGGTGGCGCCTCATACACCCCCTTCCTGCAACTCCTGCAGCCAAGCTGGTGCTAAACATATTGCTATGCTTTCCTTTGGACCAGATCACCGAGGCCGAGAGAGGGGTCTTGTTGTCTGGCCAGACCAGGACCTCTGTGCACACTGCTAAGGCTTATAACCCAGAGAGGTCACTTCAGTGCTGCTAATGAAGCAGTTTGATTCCATCCCTGGAGGTGCACTCCATTGTCTCTTGAGACAGATGGATGCCAACAACAGGAGAAGTATAAGAGATTAAAGCATTAGGCCCTGCTAAATGTTCGCTACTCACATACAGTAGATAGGAAGCCTGGGCTGATATGCTGGTGTGCTCATCAAACCCACAAGCTTCAGCATATGCAAGTTTGTTAATCCACAAACTCTTTTGGGATTCTGCCTCAGTACTTTTCCCAAGAAAAATAGCAGAAGGAACCCACGAGCTAGTCAAATACTGCTACCTCTTAAATCCTTTTATGGGATGGGCATGGTGAATTTCTGAATTTGGAGCAGGCATAGGCAAACTCGGCCCTCCAGATGTTTTGGGACTACAACTCCCATCATCCCTGACCACTGGTCCTGTTATCTAGGGATGATGGGAGTTGTAGTTCCAAAACATCTGGAGGGCTGAGTTTGCCTATGCCTGATTTGGAGGGTTAAAAGGGCTTTCCAAGAAACTGTATTAAAGAAATGTGAGGTGGGGGTCATTTAAACCCTGGGCTTTCAGACTTTGCTAAAAAAAAAAAGTGAGAAGAGGTTGTAGAAGAAGCTGGCCGTGTGGAATGACCCACATACAGCAAATCTGTTTTAATATATGACACTCTAAGAAAGGCATTATTTTAGAGCAGAACAAAAAATAGAAGGAAAGGGCAATTCAAGTGACTTTGAAAGGCTACCATAAAAATAGATACAGGGATATGTCTGCCTATGTATAAAATGCTACTTGGTTGCACATTTTGAGTTGCAGTGAAACAATTAGATAAGCAGAATCAACTTTCCTAATGTCAGAGTTAAGAACAGTCTGCATGGGATTTCTCCAGGATTGGTGACTAAGCTTCAAGCCACAGATCTCAAAGGAGTGCTCTGAAAATTCGTATCGTGACATGCAGAAAGACCCTTGCTGCCATGCATATGAACAAGGAAGGAGCAAAGGCTTAGTTCAGAGCAAAAAGGAATTGGCAGAAGGAAATTAGCAGTAGCATCCAGGTGGTAGTTGGTTCTACTGTACCGGCCAGGGAAGAACATTTTAAGAAAACAACAGGCAGCAACTGCTAACTTAGGGCATCATATGTGATGCCACAAATTGCATGGTTTGAAGTAATAAAATATGACTGAAATAAAACAAACTGCAAAAAGCCATGATGTTCATTTGCAGTGGTCAAATAAAATGAAAAGTTTCAATACTAGAGCAGACTTCTCTAAATATGTGAACGGTAGACAGACGTTTTTCACTTTGGTACAGATTACATTTTAATGCAAGGACAGCGAATGGCCACAATTCTCACCTCTGTATTATCAATTTAGATTTCAAAGAGAGGGGCAGATATCACTAAGCATGCACCTTCTGCTTTAACTTTTAAGCAGTTTGCTGAAAGTTTTGTACACAGCTTCTCTGGGCACATCTTTGGACTGGACCCAATCCATTAAGGCCTAGCCATTTACAAGTGTGCCCCTGGCCCCACCCATAAGTTTGGCTTCGAAGGTCAATATTTTAAACTTTGAGCTTGCCTGAGCAAAGACACCTTTGTACAATATTCATTCATACTGCAGCTGCTTTAGTTCTGCTCAGCAAACAGTACAGTACTAGAAACAGCGTAGTGGCCAAACAGTCGGTGCCAAACAGTTTCCATTTCTCTTAGTAAGCCTTCTGAATATGTGCCTGGAATTCATAGTTCATAGCTAAGCACCTTGAAGTTGCCATGAACTAGACACTCTCGGTTCCACCACTGGATCTCAGAATGACATAATGCAAGTAAGTGCCTGAAAACCTTGCCAAGTACAAACACCACATTTCGGATGACATAATGCATGCACTTCTAGTCCTAACATTACAGAGAGATCAATGAATTGATCTAAGAAATGCATCATGACAGGCACCACGAGGATAGCACCCAATAAATGTAAGATGCACTCAAGCATCAAGTATTGCAGTTGTGGCTCAATTAAGTAACAGAATGAGCCGCTTTTTAAACACTGCACATACAGCCCTGCTTCAGAGGCTGCACTTTTGAGTGACCTAACAGGTGTTGGTTGACACATGGAAACACCATGTACAAACCGGTAGCCAGTGTATCTTTTTTCCAAAGCTGGATCCAGAACATGCTACAAGTCGGAAAGAAGCAGTTCCAACTGAAAATGCTATCATGATGCAGTGCTAGATTAGGAGTATAAACAGAAAGCAGAATGGGATGTATTGGTAGAACATGGGTAGGCAAACTAAGGCCTGGGAGCCGGAGCAGGCCCAATCACCTTCTAAATCCGGCCCGCAGATGGTCTGGGAATCAGTGTGTTTTTACATGAGTAGAATGTGTGCTTTTATTAAAAATGCATCTCTGGGTTATCTGTGGGGCATAGGAATTCATTCATTTTTCCCCTTCAAAATATAGTCTGGCCCCCCACAAGGTCTGAGGGACAGTGGAATGGCCCCCTGCTGGAAAAGATTGCTGACCCCTGGAGTAGAACTTAGGACCAGATCAGGTAATGAATGGATTGCCTTCATTCTCATAACAAACATGCATGCCTCTCAGTGTAATGTGCCTGTTCTCTGGAATGCTTCCCCATCCAGGAGGCTCCATCTATCTGTAGAATATTTTAAACCCTTAGTGAAAACCCATTTTTGTTTAGGCATTTTCCGATTGTTGATCACTGGATTATACTGCTATATCATTTGATTCCGCCCCGCCCCACTTTTTGATGATTTTATCTGCTAGTTACCTGCTGTATTTATATGTGTATTGTTTTGTTGTATGTAAACCGTTCCAATAATTTTTTTCTATATGTAGTAGATAGATTTATTGTTACGGTTCTCAACCAGCACGCACATATCCATAAAAAACAATCCAAAATACATGCTAAAATATGAACTATAAATATAAACTTTAAGCTTTAAAATTTTTAGATAAAAGAAGATATCACTACTTTAAAAGGTGGGCTACAGCCGGTTATAGCACTGGTTCATCTTTAGCTCTGTCCTGAAGCTGTGTGGGTACTGCGGACTAGTTCCGACCAAATTTTTTATGGCTCTAGCACAGAACCTGGCTACCTTTGCTGTCACATTAGCGTTAGCATCTGAGAGAAGCCACTCTATATAGAAATTGTCTGAGTGTCCAGGTAGCTCAGCCAGCACCGAATGGATAAACTTGCCTCTATATGTAGTATATAGTCATAGAATCAAAGAAATGTATAGCTGGAAGTGAGTCCCAAGGTAATCTAGTCCAACCCCTTGCCATGCAGGGATCCCAACTGAAGCATCCATGACTGATGGCCATCCAACCTCTGCTTAAAAGCATCCTATTAACTTGACTAAATAAACAATTGACAGCGGGCCAGCAACAATTCTGACTGTCAACTGTTTAATCATCATAGCAGCATCAAAAAGTAGGGCTGGCAGAGGCAGATGAGGACAGGGCTCCTGCACCTTTTAATACTTGTGGATTTTTTTTTCTGCTAAAATTTTCTCTTTCATACAGCCATTAAAGGAGCAGGAGTATCATCCTCTTTTATACCTGATCACCCTAACAAAAAAACTCTACCCCTTCTAAACTGCAGAAAGCTAGTAGGAGTGGGAGAGCAGGACAGACATTTTTTGTGGTAGGACTGTGAGGTCAGTTCAGCTTCTGAAAACAAATTTCTGCAATGATCAAATGCTCAGAGGCATCCCATTCCTTAATAATAAAAGCCTGTTGGTTCGAAAGCACGTCACAGTGCAAGTAGATAAATAGGTACCACTCCAGCGGGAAGGTAAACGGCGTTTCTGTGCGCTGCTCTGGTTTGCCAGAAGCGGCTTATTCATGCTGGCCACATGACCCAGAAGCTGTACACCGGCTCCCTCGGCCAATAAAGCAAGATGAGCACCGCAACCCCAGAGTCGTCTGCGACTGGACCTAATGGTCAGGGGTCCCTTTACCTTTACCTTTTTACCTGAGCCACCATTATGCACCTGGTTCCAGCTGGTGACTCTCTGAGGTACAGTAAAAACAAACAAAAATAAAGATTCTTCAGGCCAGAACTTGGCCTGCCCCTGAACTAGTTTATATAGTGCTCTGGGCTAATGAACAGGTAGTCTATTTCACACAAAAATTGTGCTACTTGGTTATAATAAAACCTCAAAGTGGTTGATGAAAAAAAATAAAACAATACAATTATCAGTTAATAAAAAAGTTTTAGAAGCACTACTTAAAACATTTAAAAAAGAATTAAAACCCTCAATAAGTTTTACTTATTGCTACACTCTAGCAATTCAGTCTCCAATTTAGATTTAATATTTGCAAAACTGTTATTTTTAACATCTTCCTTAAAAACATAATGAAGTTGGTGATATTGCAACCAATCAGTCAATTTTCCTCTTATCTCTTCAAAAGTTTTTAACTTTACCTTATTCTCAACCTCTATTAACATGTCTTTTATATGTGGCCCAATTCTTTTCCATATTTTTCTTTTTAACTGCAATCGCTTCCAATGGAGAGAGCACCATGGAGTTTTTCATTCCAGCAAATTTCTATATCTCTTCCAAACCTCATACAATGACTTCCTTATGATATGATTTAGGAAGCCTCTGTGTGCCTTTACTTTGTCATACCATAAGAAGGCGTGCCAACCCAATCTGTTGTTGAAACCTTCCAAATCCAATAAATCAGTATCTTCTAATAAAAACCAATCTTTCAACCAACAGAAACAAGATGCTTCATAATAAATCTTTAAATCAAAGATGTATAATCTACTGTTAGAACGGCATACCAAAGATGAGCAAGTCAAGTGTGTTATGATAATATGGACAAATTTTTTTGGGCATAATATACAACTAGAGGACTGGGAAAGGCTATGGAAGAAAGGAATAAAATTTACTGCTTGTACTGCTTTAAAGGAAAATATAATGAAAATGATGTATAGATGGTACTTGACACCAACAAAATTAGCCAAAATGTATAGGACAAGTGACAATCTATGTTGGAAATGTAAAGAAAAAGAAGGGAATTTCTACCGTATGTGGTGGACTTGTCCTAAGGTAAAAATTTATTGGGATATGATATATAATGAGCTTAAGAAAATATTTAAGAATACTTTTCAAAAGAAACCAGAAGCTTTTTTGTTGGGCATATTAGGTGATGAAATCTCTAAGAAGGATTATAATATATTTCTTTATGCCACAATGGTGGCAAGGGTTCTATTAGCCCATAAATGGAAGCAGCAAGAAATTCCAACAGTAGAAGAATAGGAAACTAAGATGATTGAATATGCAGAACTGGCAAAACTGTCTGGGGAAATCCGCAACCAGCAAGACCAACTGTTTGAAAAAGACTGGAGTAAATTTATTTTATATTGAAATAACATTGTAAATCTCTGACAACACTAACAGGACTGATTTAAAGGTTTTTGCAGTTTAGAAATACAAACTTATCTACAATGAGAAGGAATTTTAAGGAATGAAAGTAGGTAGACAGGGGGAATTGGAAATACGAGGAAATTATGTAAAGAAGATAGAAAGTCGGTTTGTGGGGATGGAGGGGAGTTAGAGGTTCAAAACAGTCAAATTATAGGTGATGAAAAGATAAAAATGTTTGGTTGAAAAATGAAAACTTTATAAATATTATCATAATTTTTTTTTAAAAAAATAAAACCCTTCAATAAGTTAAAAACCAACATTCTACATGTCAGGGGAGGCTGGCCAAAAAAATATTTTTAAGGAGGTGCCAAAAACAGAGAGAACATGTCTGCCTGGTGTCAATGGTCAGGGAGTTCCAAAGTTTAAGTGCTGCCACATGAAAAGATCAATTTCCTACAAGTCTGGAACAGGTATTTTGTGGTATCTCTGAAACACTGTCAGTTCTGGAGATCAAAGCAGCTGAGTGGGCATATATGGGGTAAGGCAAGAAAACTGTTTCCAAACCGTTAAAGGTTTTATATGCTGATAATACCACCTTGAACCTGGCCCTGTAGCAAATTGAGAAATGCATGAAAAGGTATTATAAGCTGACAGATGCTAATTGATGGCTCTCACGTCTATCAGAAACAGCAGTCTGCACAAACTGCAACTTCCAGATCAAGTACAAGGGAAGCCATACTTGGAGCACATTGCAGTAATCTGATGCTAAAGTAACCAACGCAAGAACAACTGCAGTCAAGTTTTCGCTGTCCAGCAAAAGTCTGAGCTATGGTACCAGTTGCAGCTTCTAGTCACTGAGGTTACCTGAGCTTCTATTGACAAAGCTGGATCCAGCCTTCAAAGCTGCTCCATTAGGGGGGAGGTGTGACTCCATTCAGCATAGGGAAGTGACCACTTTTTCAGATATGGGGGCCACCTGCCTATTGGCTACTTGCAACCAAGTGAAGATGTCCGGGCACCAGGATGGCGCTTGATGTCTCCACCATCTGCATGCCTGGGGATCCTTGGCTCTTGCCTGTTTTCACACACTAACAACACATCCTGTAGAATTCTGTCTGTGATATTTTATCTCCACAATCAGAAAGAATTTCAGGAACCAAAAAGTCATGTTGAAAAATACTACATTTGAGCCGTCTGGTGCCAAAATGGCAACTAGACATTCCGTTTTGGTGACTGCAGCATTGATTTAAGGAGCCATTTGGCTGATGTTATCTGAGTTTCTAATATTGCTCACCACTGCACCCAGGCACTGGTGCAGAGCCTGCATGGCCTCTCCTGGTTCAGTGGTTATGGAGGAATAGAGCTGAGTGTCATCAGCGTAGTGATGGCAACTTGTCCCAAAACTCCTAATGACCACTCTCTTTCCCCCCTCAAATTTTTATTAACAAATCTGGTGACAAAACAGAATAGACATAACATAACAAAGCACAAAATAACAGAGTAACAAAACGCGACGTAGACTGACAACCTAACATAACATAACACTTATTGACATAACATAGCATCAATTGACAAAGCATTGCAAAACATTACATAACTTAACATATATTGGCACAAATTAACATAGAAACAAATGAAAAAGGAGGGTTAGGGAAATGTAGGGAAGGGAGGGTAGGGTAGGTAGGGTGTGTGTGTGGGGGGGGGGAAGATGGGAATAAACATACATTAAACTTTAAACATTGATGAACAAATAAACAGATTTGACTTCCGTTTGTACGCTTTACTTCTTTGTATTAACCATTTTTTAACACACAGGTCCAGTTACATGAATATATATTCCTTAAATCATTTCCAATAAGATGTTAATATTCTATTTATACACAAGAGTCACTTTTTTATACACAAGAGACCACTCTCAGTGGCTTCATTAAATAGCACCAAAGACAATGCACCCCATAAGGTACTGGTAGTTAAAAACATTCATTCCAAGATCTCACAGTTTTCACACCAGGTAACAGTCTGGAACTAGGCACATTTGCTCATACATAAAAAGGTAAAGGGACCCCTCACCATTAGGTCCAGTCGTGTCCGACTCTGGGGTTGCGGTGCTCATCTCACATTACTGGCCGAGGGGGCCAGTGTACAGCTTCCGGGTCATGTGGCCAGCATGACGAAGCCGCTTGTGGCGAACCAGAGCAGCGCACGGAAAAGCCGTTTACCTTCCCACCGGAGCGGTAACTATTTATCTACTTGCACTTTTGACGTGCTTTCGAACTGCTAGGTGGGCAGGAGCTGGGACCGAGCAATGGGAGCTCACCCCATTGCGGGGATTCAAACCGCCGACCTTCTGATCGGCAAGCCCTAGGCTCTGTGGTTTAACCCACAGCGCCACCCACGTCCCTTTGCTCAGACGTAAGCTCTACTTATTTCAATAGGACTAATTCCCAAGTGGGCAGCCAACTAAAGAGTACTAAATCTAAACACTGCTTGCACTCTGTTCCACAAACAATTGCTGTCAATGCAAGAATAGAGTTGAATGTACCTGCTAGCTTCCACTTCTCCTTAAAACCACATATCCAGACTCCCCATTTACACCCCCCACAAAAAGCAGGACTAGACCAGGCAGCAAAATGTTCTTTCCCTAGGCTCAGTGTCAATGTGAATTACTTGAATGGGCTAGCTAATAAATGAATTGAACTAATCCTTTTACATTTCAATACCACCTTTATTCCATGCTGTAAAAAAAAGGTTATGTATGCAGGCATATCTGAAGGTCAAAAACTGTGTAATTCAGGCAGGCCTTTTAAACCTGAGATTCTTTGTTAACCAGATTGTCCTGATGTCTGGCATTCTTGCTTTTATTACAGCATTGTACTTTGCAATATTTTATAGGAAAATGCCACTTATAAATACTTCAATAATATAAACAAATAATACTTGAAATGCATGTTTAAATCCTATGTGGTTTATTGCTTTAGGATTGGTCTGATATCAGGGAACCAGGTCACAGTCTGAATCCTGGCAGCAATATCCTGTACTAATTGAAGCTTCTAAGCCAGGCACCCCAACCTTCAGCCCTCCAGATGTTTTGGACTACAATTCCCATCATCCCTGACCACTGGTCCTGTTAGCTAGGGATCATGGGAGTCATAGGTCAAAACATCTGGAGGGCTGAAGGTTGGGGGTGCCTGTTCTAAGCAATCTTCAAGGGACAGCCCCACATGTAGTGCACTGCAGCGATCCAACAGGGAGGTTACAAGGAAAACTATTTCAGGAAGCATTCCATCCCAGAGCTGTATACATACCAAGGTCTTTCATAAATCACCTGAAATAAATATTGGTAAATATTCCAAACCATCTACATCCCTTAATACACAAGGTCATGTCTATACAAATACCTAGCCAATGTTGCACAGCCCTGCTCTTAAAGACATTTGCAAACCATGAGGTCTGTTTCTTTTTTTAAAAAATAAAACCTCTACACCACAGGCATGACAAGAAGCATAAAGAGAGAGAAAAGAAGATAAACCTATTTTCCAAGGTGAAGGGTTCAGGGCTGAGATGGTTTGGGGACTTTTGGGAGATGAAGGGAGATAGCAGAGGCCATCCATTTGACAACAGTAAGAGGCAGAAGTTCAACAGGTCAGTTTTGGCCTATCCATGGAAAAGTTGAACTAAACCTTCTGAACATATGTCTGTCACACTGAAAGCATAAAACAGATAGGGGAAATAGTAGCTAATAGTTGCCAATATAAGCATGCCAAATAATGTATCATTTCCAGCCCTGTGGCAATAAAATATGGTTGTGAAACCCATGGTTTAACCTGCTTCCTCCCTTCCTCAATCAGTGAGTTTAATAGGAGCATCATAAGAGATAATGTATCCATCTGGTCCACCTCAATGACAGACCAGCCACCTCCCAGATTGACACACACACACACACACTGGCCATACAAAAGGTAGGTAACAGAGCAGCATGTCAAGTACCATGAACAAGTCAAGCCACATGCTACAGGCAACAGTAATTGCCTAGCATCTTTCTCAAATGGTAGGTTGCCCTGTGGGAGGAAAACACCTCCCCAATCCTAAATGTAGCAATTAGCCAGACTGATTGCCAAAACAATCCATTTAGACCTTTGAATCCTACATGCCGTTTAGGGCCTTGTCATGCATTTTTGTAATATATGCATTTTTAAGTTGTGAATGCAGCAGACACATGAAGAACCTTTGTATGGTACTGGCATTATTATAGAGCCTGAATTAACTGCCCTGTGGCAAATCTAAGATTGCTGGTGTGCACTTTGTAAAAAATGCACCCTGCGCACCGCATAATCAAGTGTATCCCAAGTTCCCAACAGCACCTCCATGAGACTGATCACTTTTGTTGCTTTTCCTATTTTGCAGGGCAAGAGACCAGCCTGAGGCCAGTCAATTTCATGGCTGATCAGAAATGTGAACCCAGCTTTTACAGCCCCACAGACCATCAAATGCAACGTTTTTGGAGGTAGAGGGAGATCAGATAATCTAAATGTAAAACTAGAAGAAAGGATTGGGGAGAAAATAACTTAGGAAACACTCTGGTTGGATTTTGAAAATGGCTTGTGCCATCTTTTACTGCAGGAGAGTTGAAATAAAGGATGGAAAGAAAAACAGCAGCTGGAGAAACAGGACTTAGCAAACTGTTTTATTATTCCTATTACTGCAAGAGAAGTAATTCATTCAAATTTCGGGGGACTGGGCTGGGTTCAGAGCTGGCCAAATGTTTTTTCTGCAAATACTGTTTGACAAATGCAAGCGTGGAATTTTTCCCAAGCTCCTCTCATTAATGAGTGTTCCCTCTCTGCCAATTCGGTGTGTCAGGCCATATCAGTTAATATCAAATAGTTCAGTGTTACAGCCAGTCTTCACGGGTTTTCAGGCTCTTTTAATCACAGTGGGTGGAGTCTTGGGAAGGGGACAAAACTTAACCCTTGGTAGTAGGTGGATTTCTCCAGCAGCCGTCACAAAGACAGGCACACAGGAGAGAGGTCTCGAGCGAAGTGTGTTTCGCAAAAGGCAAATCATGCTTAATCCAGTCACCCCGTTCCAATTGCATTATCCAAACGTACACAAACCCCTTCCTACACCCTTCAGGGGTGTGGAGACACCCAGCTGCGAACCACCCAATTCCCAGGAGATTGTCATCACTTGCTCAACGCAGAAAAAAATGATGTCCCGTCGCCTGTTTTTCCATCCTCGGTGCTAACTTGTTCTTACAAGTTGCGACTCATGCCAGCCCATTGCAACAGCCTGTAAGGGAAGACTGCAGTCGTCTCTCAGGTGCCAACTACGGATGGAGGCTGCCTTTGATCACCAGGCACACAGCCCCTTAAAAGCATTGGAACTCCTTCCGAAGGGCCAAGCGCACCCACGGACACCACTTGCAAGAAGGAAGAAAGCGCAGAGGTGGAGGAGAGGACTCGCGATTTGCAAGTGCAACAGAGCTCGAGAGCCCAGCAGGGCTCCGCCGGCAAACAAACCGCGCCGATATCCCTATCTTTCGCCGCCCCCGGGGCCGGCAAAACCACAAGTAAGCGAATAAGACAAGCAGGGCGAGCTCCGAGACCGCTTCCGTTTTGTAGGTCAGGCCGGGAAACACCTTGGATTCCCATGGGCCTCGAGCCACTGCCTTTTTAATCCGACCAAAGCAGCGCTTCCCACGTGTCCGCGCCGGTCCCCCGGCGGCGACGTCGAGGGCGGCAACAAGGACCACAGGAAAAAGTGCCCGCGGTTCAAGGAATCCCAAGGAAAGCCTACCCACCCAGAGCGCTCGGGTGATGCCCAGGTGGGGCCGGAGCTGCTCTTCAGAGGGCGGGGAGGGGAGGGGAGGGGAGGGGGGAGCGTGCGCTTCGCATGCAAATAGCCTGGATGGGTGAGGGAATCGCGCAGTCCCCCGCCCTCCCCAAAAGAGCCTCCCCCCCCCACAACCCCGATCTGTCACAACACATCAAGTCCTTCACCAGCCAACCCATCGCTTTAGTTCAAAAGAAGGAAGAACCATTAGATCAGGGTGGTCAGACCAGAAACTCCACACAGCGAACCATGCTCTTCTTCAAGCAAGGTTTCTGTTTGGTGTTTTGTTTCTGAGGGGGTTTAGAAGCAGGTTATCAGTGGAACTGCAACGGTCTCAAAGTGGGAGGATGATGCCCTACCCTGACCTCTATTGTTATGACTATTTCCATTATGACGACGGCGACGAGTACCAGCACCGGCAGCCCTTCACCGCCGTGTCCCAGAGTGAAATCTCCACACCTCACTTCTTAGAGTGCTGGTGCGTTAAGGGAGCGCACACTCCCTCCTCCTTAACTGCCCTCTTTCCCCGCTCAAAGACCCCTCGGTCCCCACCCGAGAGTCCCTTCCTCGGCTCCATCCTCTCCAAGCCTAAGGAGCTCGCGAGGAAGTGGAGGGTCAAGGGCGGAGAGCGCACCGTTTCCAGCACCGTCTTCTCCCCGAGAGTTCAACAGGCCTTTCCTCCCCGGGGTAAGCGCGCGGGAGAAGGAGACGCGGAGCGACAAGAGCCGCATCCCGCTCGCTCTTACTTACCCTCTTCAGCAAGCCGGGCTCCCTTTCGCGCCCGCAGCAGCAGCAGCAGCAGCAGCAGCCGATGAGCGAGTGCGCTAGAAAAAGGAAGCGGCTGCCAGTGTGCCGCCCCGCGTGGCGCGGCCCAGCCTTGCGCCCGCCCTCCGGGCCGGCCTCAGAACCCGCCCGTGGGATTGGCCGCAGGAAGCCGTGAGTCACTGACTCCCCGCCGCCGCCGTACACACGCCCGCACGTGACGCTCGGGGACCGGCCCTTCCTTTGCTCCTCCCGGCAGCAGCAGGCAGGACAGGTGGAGGGCGGGAGGCGGAGCGAGCGCCCACCTGAGGGAAGCGGCTGACAAAAGCCCGGACTCCGCTCCTCGGGCCGGTTGGGCGGGAAGTGGAGCCGAGGAGAGGGCAGCAGGGGCGCCGCGCTTGTTTAGGTCGCTCGTGGCGGACGGTTAAACAAAACAGTTTTCAGGCTTCAGGGCAGCCCTGCGGTCCACTGGGAAATATATATAGGAGACACCTCTTCCCCAGTCTCTCGCCTCTTCAGTGGCATTGTTGCCACAGACCCTCCAAGTGCCCCTATTTTCCAGGGACTGTCCTAGATTTACAAAGCCATCCTGATTTGATCCCAGAATGTCCGGCTTTTTCTTAGGACGTCCCTATTATCATTTGAGAAACGTTGGAGGGTATGGAGTTATCGGATCCCTGAGCCAAGGAGATAAGTAACTCTACAACCTTTAGAAGACATCTGAAGGCAGTCCTGAATACGGATTTTTTTTAATGCTTTATCATGTTTTATCATATATGTTGGAATCTGTCCAGAGTGTCTGGGGCAAGTCAGATGGGTGGAGTTTAAATAATGGGGGGAAATGTTGGAGGGTTTGTTGTCTTTGTTCAGAGTTAAGGACCAAAAAGAGCTGCTTGCTGTGAAAAAAAGTACTTAATCATACTTGTTTTGGTGTAAATTTTGCTGTTTGCATGCAAGTACAATGCAAAAAGAAAAAAAATATATATGGAAATGCTTCATCTTCAGGTGGTGTTGTCCTACCTCTGTCAGACCACGCATTGCTGAACTCGTCAGACAAGTTCCTTTGCAAGATAACGACCATAGCTTGCTTGCTTAGTTGGCAGCCCATGGGTGGGTGGGGGGGGGGAATATCATGTTGCTTTACAATTGACTGGAATCTCTTCATCATTTGGAGATTGGTGTGGCATGCAGCTGTCTTCTACTTTGGCCAAATTGTGTCACTTTAATGAGAGCTTACCAGCTACCTGCTGCAGAGGATGCACAGGATGGGGAGGATTATTACGGCATGTGGTGGCAATGCCCAGTTGCACAAGACATTGGCGCAAATGTTTTTCAAACTATCCCTTCCATAGCGCAACAACTTCTTCCTCCAGAGTGACCCAGGTCTAGCACTGCTATCGCACTTTCCAGAAACCATGCAAAAAGTGTCACACAAAACAAAAACCAAATTATCCACCTAGTCACAATGGCAAGACTGGAGTTGATCCATCACTGGAGATTCCATTCCCATTTCACTCTAAAGGGATGGTGGAATAAGACATGGCCATTGGTAGAAAAAGTCACAGAACATAATATGCAACTTTGAGGGGTTGAATCCAAAACATAATTCTCAGTTATCTGGTCTCCGTTTGTTGAATTTGTTTTGTGATCAATCAATCAATCAATCAATCAATCAAAGTATTGTGTAAAGGTCTTTACAATTAACAACAGAAAGGAAGAGCAAAGCTTTCCTCTGAAATTACACCACATAACCTCTAAAAGTTTATAGCATAAAATTTTTACAGCATAGTTTTAAAATTAGAAAGCATTAACATAGCTGAAATGGAGCTACGTAGCTGCCAGAGCATATTTGCCTACCAGGTGTGTAATTTGTAGAACTTTTATCAGCTAAGAATTTGTTCTGTGACAACTAGGAGCAGTTTCTGCCCCCCCCCCAATCTTATGGACTGGTATTTTATGTAAACATTGACCTTTAGTTTAGACATGTATAAAATACTTTTATCTTTTTGTAGACCACTTTGAGTTTGTTTGTTTTTTTACAATCAAGAAGTGAGTTATTTTATGGGGGGGGGGATCTCCACAGGCACCAGTTGCTCTCAGTGCTATTTTTCTGGAAAAAGAGGTGCCAGAACTCACCATGAACACCTCTCTTGTTCTGTTATCATGGTAATGGTGCCCACCTGAGAGGTGCCGGAACTGAGTTCTGGCGGAAAGCCCTGGTTGCTTTTGGCCAGGGGTAGGCAACCTAAGGCCCGGGGGCCAGATGTGACCCAATCAACTTCTCAATCTGGCCTGCGGACTGTCTGGGAATCAGTGTGTTTTTACATGAGTAGAATGTGTCCTTTTACTTAAAATGCATCTTCGGGTTGTTTTTGGGGCCTGCCTGGTGTTTTTACATGAGTAGAATGTGTCCTTTTATTTAAAATGCATCTCTGGGTTATTTGTGGGGCATAGGAATTCGTTCATATTTTTTTTTTCAAAATATAGTCCAGCCCACCACATGGTCTGAGGGATGGTGGACCAGCCTACAGCTGAAAAAGGTTGCCAACCCGTGCTCTTGGCCATGCATCTCTGCCTCGTGCACCTCCTACACCCAGGGCCGTCTTAAGCTTATCTGGTGCCGTGGTGCAAGAATCCCTCTGGCGCCCCCACCCCCATGTTTCCCTCCGGGCAGGCAGCAGCTGGAGGGCGGCTCCTCCGGCAGGGAGGAGGCTCCAGCTGCGGCATGGCGTGGTGGAGGCGGGCGAGGGTGGCACTGCTGGCGGGGATGGAGGGCGGCTCCTCTGGCAGGGAGGAGGCTCTGGGCACGGCATGGTGGAGGCGGACGGGGGCGGCAAGCTGATACCGGGAGGCACCACATCCAGCCCCCGCCTCTTCCCTGGCACCCTCCAGAACTTGGCACCTTGGTTCCCTGTGCCACTAACTTATAGGGCTAAGACGCCCCTGCCTACACCTCTGGCACCCATGGAGTGAGGAAGTCTATCAGCAGCATCTCTCCACTTGCAGCCTTCTCACCCTTCTCTGCAACACTTTCTCCTTCCCTTGCTGGCCTTTCGTCTTCCGCTGTTGACACCCAAGGAGTGGTGAAATCAATTAGCAGCTGGACCTCAGTCCCAGCCATCTCACTCTTCTCTAAAGAGCTGTCTTCCTGCTTTGCTTCAGCTACCAACTGCTTCTCTTTGGAGCCCAAGCCTCTCAGCTGCTCATCCATTTCCTGGATCCCTTCAACCTTGGTGTTCTGAAGCTGGACTTCTGGAGAACCCTCAACCCCTTGTAGTATCTGGTAACGCATGACCCCAACCTCCTCACATGATATCTCCTTTTTCTCTCCAAGGATGGTCTTAGACTTCTCTGCTTGCCACTCAAACTCTGCTTGCCATCCAGCTGCTTGTACTGCTGCTCCATTCATTGCTACATAGCATTCAACTGCTGTTCAAACATCTTAGATTGCTGGCTCTGTTGTTCCATGAGCTGCAGGCTTTGCTGCTTGAGCATCAATCTGAATTGTTCCAGGAGTGTTGCCTTTCCTTCCTCCATGTCAACTCAGGCACACCTCACTCACAAGTCCTCCAGGAAGCACAAATCCCACTTCTAACACCAGTGTTGCACACCACCCTAATCTATGAGTGGTGGGAGATTCCAGGGGTTACAGGTGCTTGCCCAGGGTTTGGTTTTTTTGGAATGAGGGACAGTGAAAATGGTGGTGTTTTATGATATAAGATTTATTTTCACATATATACAACCTGAGCCTAAGGTGGAAGGGCTCACAGCCTTAATACCCCCCCAAAAGTATTGCTTCTCCCATAGTCACAGCCTTTGAATCAAGCAGGAATTAAGCATGGCTGTCTCTCTAGCTGTTGCCTGCTTCTAGCTCAGCTCACACACAACTGCAGTAGTTATTGCCCTTCTAAGTACAAGCCAGGTAAGGGCATCATCACTTATTTTGTTATACTAATGCCCTTAGGTCCTTTGGTGGCAACTATCACTATTCTCTCACAAAGAAATTTCCCACTAGTTAAACAACAGAATCCTCCATTAGATTTTAACCCTTGCTGGATCCAGGACCCCAGGAATAAGAAGGGGCTCAAGCAGCATACAGACTAACTCCACAAACTCACAACACTGGCTATCTGTCATGTATGATTTAGTTGAGATTTTTGAATTGCAGGGGATTTGACTAGATGACTCTCGGGATCACTCCCAACACTACAATTTCTTATTCTACAAACAGCAGACTAGCAACTTCCCTGTAGAGAAATAAGTTAACAAAGTTAACAAAGACATCAAAACATACACAGTTACACTTTTAACTCAACACCGGTACAGTAACAGCTTATTTTTTTAAAGCAACTTTTATGTCCATCACAATGCATAGGAAGCTCTGGGCAGTTTCCTACTTAAAACATCTTCCTGCCCCAATTACTAGTATTTACCCATTTTCCAAAGCTTGTCTGAGGCCCGGGTAAGAGTTTTGTTAGAATAAAGTTATAAACTCAAACAAAGAAAAGCAGCCTGTCACTGGTGGGGGGGGGCAGCCATCTTAGCCCTCTGAGGCCTGGGGCAAGTGTACCTGGCTCCCCTCTGCATGGTCCTGCCGTTTACTGTAAACAGCACCTTTATGGGGAAATAGCAGGCCAGGAGAGATGCTTTCGGTTGGAAATTAGCCCTGGGACTCAATCTGTGTCATGGTTCTGCGCTTCTGCTTTTCCTTCCAACGAACTGCAGCTAGCTTAAGTGTACTTTTTGTAAAAGTGTATGTATGTGTTTTATATAAAAGTATGCATATAATATTGTTACACACCAGCCCAGTCTCTGAGTGGTGAGAAATTCCAGGGGACCCATGCAGTTTCCCCAGGGTTCAATTTCCTGGGTATGGAGGTCAATGGAGGCCGTGGTGTCTTTAAGATATATGGTGCATGGTTTCATTTACACACACAAACAACCTGAGCATTCGATGGAGCAGCTCGCAGCATTCACACCCCAGCAGATCTTGCTTCTTCATTAGATAGCCACAGATGCACTTTATGTCTCCAGCTCCTAGCATCCAGTTTTCAGCTCACACCTGCAACAACTCTCCTACCCAGCCCAGCTTTCAGCTATTGTTCTCCACCCAAGGATAATGTGTCATCAATCCAGGTGAGGGGAGTGGAGGAAATGCCCACCTCTCTTCTTGGAGAGCACCATCGCCTTACTGCAGCTTTTGCAACCTAGCTCCTTCTTTGAGATCCCAATGAGACTCCTTATGTGGCCAGTTAAAGTCATTTTCTTACAAAAAAATAATCTTCTACTAGATTCTCACCCTCACTGGATACAGAATCACGGGCCTGGAAGGGATCCAATAACATAATCCAAACAGACTCCCACAAACTCATAACACTATGTAGTTCGACCCTTGGGACAGATGCAGAGCAATCCAGTGTATGAAGGGATGGTCCCTGCTCCATTGAAAGAAGTTGTGGTGCGGCCTCTCCCAAATAAACTGGATTTTGACCCTTGGGATTGGAACAATCAACTTGTTGCAAATACCCTATTGAGGGAGGTGGTGGAGAGGGTTGTGATAGGGCAGCTACAAGCATTATTGGATGGCAGAGATTATTTAGATCCTTTCCAACCTGGCTTCAGGACTGGCCATGGGACTGAGTTGGGTTTGGCTACCTGGATGGATGACGTTTGCAGAGAGTGTGACACAGGGAGTACAGTGTTGCTCCTGTTTCTTGACTTCTCTCTCATATATACATAATATGTATTATGTGAAAACCATATATATATATATATATATATATATATATATATATATATATATATATGGTTTTCACATAATACATACTAAGAACATCATACGCTACCATTCTTATGTTTCTGTGACTTCCCATATCAATAAGATGTTATATCTCCACTGTCTGAACTGTCCACTTGTTTCTAACATGACATAAAGTATAAAATATAAACCTGAAAATAACATATTCTTGTTCTTCTGTTGCACGAGGCAGAAATCCATCTCGTATTGGACAAGAAATAAAAGTATTTACTTGTAATTCGAAAAGGGCTTCTATTCTTCTACAAAAACCTCATCGGTAGAGGCTCTTAGTCTAGCAGGTAATTTTGGCATTTTGGCATAGTCCATTAGTCTGTTGATCCATTCTTCTTTTGTGGGTATTGCTGTTTCCTTCCACTTCTGCACATACAAAATCCTTGCTGCAGTTGTACATCTCTCTTAAGCTGTCAATAACACCAACCATGCTATTCTCCTAGATCAGCTCCAGGGGACAGGAGTTGGTGGCACTATGTTTGAGGGTTAGATTTTCAGAACAAGACACCCAATTCCAAAATTAAGCAATGAGACAGCAGCAAACACTGCACATCCCTCTTCCAAGACTGACATTTAAAAAAGAAGTGCCAGAATTCAGTGGTGAAATGGATGAGGAAAACAAGCTTAGCTTAAATCCTGACAAGACAAAAGCACTGTGGCTGAATGGTTCCTGTGTCCAATAATTTGGTCAATCGCTTGCCCTCGGATGGACTTATGCTCCCTACAAAGGAGTAGGCTCGCACTCCAGAGGTGCTTCTGGATCCAGCTTTGTCACTGGAAGCTCAGGTAATGTCAGTGGCACCTGGATTTCGGGGAGATGCCTTTCAAATTGCTGCTTCCATTGAGAGAGAGAAAAACACCTTCCATTTACAGGAGAAGTCTCCTAGTTCCAGACATACCTAGCAATTGCAAAGTATTTTGGGACATTTTAGATTTCTATTTAGATTTGATTCAAACTGGGAGCCAAAAAAGGCAGAAACTGACAGGCTGAATCCACAATACCCCCAGAGGGGACTCTTTGGCATTAACCCCAAAACTGAGCAGAATAATAAAAACCATCCACAGTATAGGTTATGCATAGCTCTTCATTTACATTACACAGCAGTTCCTGCTTTTGTTTGAAAGCTTTTGACAGTCACAGGTATGATTATCAATGGGAGTTGGGGGCATGGAAAGCTTTGGATAAAAAAGCATGGTCAAAAGAAAAACCAGAACTCACTTGCAGCATAAATACAGGGTTCATTTTCTCCCCACACATATATAACATTCAAGCAGCAAAGGGGGCAATCCTGCACACCATTTCTTGGAAGCCAGTCTCACTCTGTTCTGAATCACTTTGTGCATTAGTGTGACATGATAGACATGTTTAGAATAAGTATCAGAAATGTATTACACTAAATGCCATAATACTTTAAAGGCCCAGGATCAAGTTTTGGACCAGCAGAAGACAACAATGCTGATGTTCCCTATCTGAGAATGTGTTCCATATTGTTATTCACTGATCACACAGTTCATTGTATCAGATACCTTCAGCCTACTCTTCCCTCTTTGGAAGTTTCCCAGTACCAAGAGCAATTTATTTTCAGTCCTGCCCTGTATTGGAATGCAGCCTCACTCGAACCTGTCAGCTTTTGCTGGCTCCAGCCTCCCAGCAATCCCTTTGTATAGAACAGGCTAGTCAGAAGTTTACTTTCTCATTGGTTGTGCCTCTTCATGAGTTCATATCCTTGATCTAGCCCATTTCCCCTCCCCCTCTTTGCTTCACCTTCCTGCTTTCATTAGTGAGTTTTCACTACCTTGGGGGCCTCCAGATGTTTAGACTTTAGCTTCCACCCCCTTCCAGCCATTGCCCTTTTCCCCCCCTACACCAGGGTTGACTGACCTGTGGCCTTCTGGGTATTGTCATATTGCAACGCCATCAAGTGCAGACAACATAGCCAATGGTCAGGGGTGCTGAAAGTTGCAGTCCAACAATATCTGGAGGGTGACAGGTTTGCCACCCCTGTTCTACACAGAAACCCCAATCCAGTATTATCTGATGCTGATCTCAGCTGTTAACATCTCCAAGTTATACCGAACTGGAAAACATAAACTGATCAATAGCTTTATTTCGATTTGTGACCCCATTGCAAATAAAAAAAATGTGCAGGGTAGATTCTGAAATTCAGTTTGCTGAGCAAATCCCTTGAAGAGGGAAATGTGTGGACAGTTGTGGAAATTAATTAGTTTTGCTTTGTTGGTTCCAATGTTATTCCTATTCACAGGGTTGTGTGTGAAGTTTTAAAGATTGGGGTAATTATCTTGTCCATTGGAAATTCCACTCTCCAGGTAGTTTTAACCCACGACATTATTTTCAGAATACAATGACTCATTAGATTGAAGTATTTCATAAGATGTGTGTTTTTCCATAGAAAAATAATCATCACTAAAGGAGGTTTTGAATTAGCTTTTCTGGAATCCTTTGAAAACCCAGTCTCTCTCTGTATGTATATGTGTACAAATGCAGGGGGGGGGGGGAGAGAAAATCTGAAAAAGGAAAAGAATCTGAAAATTGCAGTCTACAACACATTAGGAAATTTATGGGAGATCAATGAAGAAAACAAAACTGACTTTAAAAGCATGCATTGCCTAACTTTTTTTACAAGTAGAAGTCTAGATGTGTATATAAAAATGATTAGCACTCTCACCTGGGCTTGGACTTGCTTCCCTTTGTCTCCCACAAAACTTCCAGACTTGGGACCCATGATTGTGGCTTCATTTCTCACCAATGTGGTTTTAACTCAAACTAAAATTCTAAGACACTTTGCTTCTTTAAACAAAATGAGTTCATTAGCCCAGTGTTTTTCAACCTTTTTTGGGCAAAGGCACACTTGTTTCATGAAAAAAATCACGAGGCACACCACCATTAGAAAATGTTAAAAAATTTAACTCTGTGCCTATATTGACTATATATAAAGTAATTTTCCCACGGCACACCAGGCAACATCTCACGGCACACTAGTGTGCCGCGGAACAGTGGTTGAAAAACACTGCATTAGCCAACCTAAACAAAATGACAGCCAACCTAAAATCACTGCTAGGACTTTGCTAAAAGCAGACCCACTCTACTCGCTGTGCTACAACAAACTGTACTTATTTATTTTCTGTTGCGTTTCCCCCATGTAACTGCTAACTTGTTCTCCTTAGGAAAGATGACATCTTACATGCATTCTGTACAGTTTCCAGACAGTCTTCAAAGACAGCCTCATGTATTGGTGCATTAATTTTCTAACCTGAAGCATCTTCTAAACCAATGGCTCCCAATTAGCTAATTATTGAGCACCCCCTATTTTTCAAAAGCCAAGCCACAGACCCCCTACTTTTGAAACTTTTGATAACTGTATGGTAATTACTTGTGCAAAACAATTTTTTGAAGAAAATGTGGGGTGGCCCCTAATAAGCAAAGGATCTTCGGTTTAGTAAAAAACAGACCATAAAATTTGTGATCTTACCACAAATTGCCTATCCCCAAACAGTAGGAAAAACTTGTCTCCATTGCTCCACTACAACTGAATTTAAAAAAGCAATTGTGTCCCTAACTTGCAAGTGTTCTATATGCAGAAGACTATTTATATGAGACTTCTAATCTGAGATGGTACATTCTAGCAAAACTTTGCAGCATATGGTTCTGCTAACTGAGGGATCTTGCACCTTCAAGACATAGGTGAAAGCTTGGTCAGGGCTCGATAGTAGAAAATAGCTGGAATTTTTTAATGTTGGTAACAGTCGTTGTTGTCATCGTTGTGGCAGGACAGTCCAATATGCGACCTTGAGGCCTCCCCCCCCAGTCCTCAGCAACATTTGATGCCCCCCATCCGCCCTGCAGCCCTTGTGTGGGTAAGCAACGCAAGGCGTTGGGCTTTGGGAAGGAGGGAAGAGGGCTTTGGCAGGATCCTAGAGCCCCCCAATCTCCTTCCCAAAGTCTAGTTAGCATAGGAGCAAACTCCTGGGGGCCGAGGGGGCTTCAGTCCCCCCCCATAAAATATTTGAGGGGGCCGGGTCCCCCCCCCCAAGTTGATGGGCACTGCCATTCAAATGGTGTGTGTACACCATGTAATGTGATCAATTATGTGGGGCAGGGTTTACCTGCCCCCCCCCAAATATTTTAATCAAGTTGGCACCCCTGCTAGATCTGCACGGGTTGCTAATTTGTTACTGGGCCAAGTTCATGTTGTTACTATTAGCATATAACACCCTTAACTAAACATTTAAATTAAAATTCTACAAATGCTTGTTACCATGAGTGTGCCCTCGGGATCTTTGGCATTAGAAGCAGGACAGGCAAGCCTAGCATGCAGTGAAGCACTTTATTTACTGCAAGGATGAAAAGTGCTGCTTGCTAGCAATCATGTGGGCTGGGATTCCTTACATTCTACGCGTTCTATGCTCTGTCTTCAACTGAAACACCAAATTACAGTTCCCAGATGCCATTTCTCCCTACATCAAGTAACCTCTGGCACCATTGCTTTGGCAGTAGCAGACAGCTGGATAGAGACATTCTCTATTGTCTTAATTCCCTTGTTTGGAAAGAAGATGGAGAAAAGGAACGTGTTATTTCCACGTCTCCTCGGTTTTTTGATGACAGCAGCAGCCTGTGTGTTTTTCCTCTGCAAATCAGAAATGCCTACTTTCAATGGATTCATTCGACTCTTCTATGAACACATTGAAGAGCACTAACCATGGTGAAATTCCACCTGTTTGCAGCAAAGGAGGAATAACCTTTCCATTCACAGTCTCAGTCAAATGTGACCTTCACACTAAAGCTCCACGTTACATCAGTTTTAAATGCCTTACAATCAAGTTATTCTGCCTCGCACACATGGCAGCAAGGGATAAAAATACTGCTGTTTGGGCAAGATTAATGACAAAGTTATACTAATCTACTTCCCACATACAGCTTTCTCCACCCACCCAGCAAGTCTTTCGATTTTGCTAGGATTTAAACTGTGAATATGTACTTTTTTTTTTTCTTCTTCTCCTCCAAGCCCCAGGGCATTCCTGTTGCCTTACTGGGAAATAATCCAAACACGCCAATGTTCTTGTCATTCCAAACCAGAATCACACAGAATAACCAGTTCATATCAGGAACGTGGGAAGAGAAAGCAACACCTGTAGCTGTTGAGTAAACCAAGGTTTACCTGGCTTTCTCTCTTCTCTCCAGCCACAGCAGATGCTGTAACTCGCCAGCCATTTGACTTCACCCCTGAAGTCTTCCATTGTCTCATGAGACAGACAGATGCCAACAAGAAGACCCTGCTTATCCTCTAGTTCAGATGGCAAATATGGTATCTTGCATTCAGACTCGCTGTGCTTTCTTTATAACACTGAGAGGCAGGGGACTCAGGGGACTGCATGTTTTAATTATTTAATTTAAGGAATTATTTCCATCAATTCATTCATATTTAATTAAAATAATTATTGTAATTATCTGTTGCAGAGGCTTAGCCCCCTTAATGGGAATGTAAACTGAGTGGTTAATTTGTTTAAAAGTGGGCCATTCTGCAATTGCACGAGGCCACGTGGAGAATGTGACCCTTGCCTTGGACATAGGACATTGTGGGGCTATAATTCTTACGAAGTATTACATGAGGAGCGCTGCTGCTTCCACTTCATTGCACAGGAGTGTTCCTTTGTGTAAGGTTCGTGTGATGGTGCTTCATGAGTAACGGAGCAGGAACCCAAACAGTCTTTTGGCAGTTTTATTGTGCAAACTATTTACAGTGCAGAGCTACAAAAAGCATGTCTGTCTCAGTTGCTGGCAGAATCCGGGAGTGGCCCCTTCCGGCACCCCAAATCTCCTCCTATCCTCCTTGCATTTCACCCCTCTGCGCAATTGGGGCCCCGGAAATGGTGTGCTTCCCTCCTGACCAGCCAAGCGAGGTGAGTGCAGGGTCGCTGCAACATCCCCAAGCCGCCTCCCCGCCAGATTCCGTTTGCCGCTCCGGGCTGGCTGAGGTGCTGGGGCTCTTTGCAGCATCCCCAAGCCCTCTCCTCTCCCGGCTGGCCCCTTCCCCTTCCTCCCCACTGGAGGTGTGGCTGCTTTTCGCGCTGGAAGAGGTGCTGCTGCTCAATTGGTGTTGGGGCTCTCTGTATGCTCACGGACCCTCCGTTCCCCTCAGCGGGCCAGGTGGCAGTTCCCTGACACCGGCACAGTGAAACAGCTCTAGTCTGGAAGCACTCTTTTAACTAGTTTATTCCATGTCCCAGCTGAGAGATTCCTCATCAGAGGATGACCTGAAGGCCCCATCATTACATGAAGCCCTGAATTAGACTCAATATCGGGGTGAAGAACCAGGATTCTCAGAAGAAGCTAAAGGAGGACTGACTGCACCAAGGGAGATTCTGACCTCTGACACTCAGGCAAAAGAAGTCCAAAGCCTGAGGGGGAGATGGCACTTCTGGGTGAAGATAGCTGACAGCAGTCATCTGAGGTCAGGGGTTGGGTCAAGCAGCTCCAGCTCAAAAACTTTAATGCTAGGCTGGAGGAGAAACACCACCTCTGTGCCAGTGCTCTGCTTTATCTGCTATCTAATCTCCTGACTGTTGTGTACCTGACCTGGACCTGTCTTGCCCATGTCCTTATTTGCTCGTGTATCCATTAAATGAGGAAGACAAACAACAAAAAATATTATTTATGGGGTGATATGAAAGCAAAGGTAATATTTGTATTGCTCAATCTTTTCAGGTGCCCTGCTACAATTCAGAGGAAGAAAAAGCAAATTATGGATGCAAATCAAAGGAACGCTGCAGAGATTACTTTCCTTTTGTGTTGTTTAGAATTCCATTTTTTTTTTCAGTTGATGTATTCAGATGTGTCTCGCCTAGATGCACTTCAGGATAGTCCTACTTAAAAATTTATTTATATGGGAAACATAAAATTCCTTTAAAAATAATTAGTAACTAGGGCACTTTCTCCAGCCTGTAAAAATGGTTTTATTGAATTTTGCTAGTGAGCTCTGAATTCCATGCAGAGTGGGGTGGCAGCATCTATAACCAGCAAGGAAACAATCATATTTCAACTGTGTACTGTCACTAGTAACTGGAATAGGGCCTCCCACCTTCTGTAATTGCTCTGTGTAGGGCTTGAAAGCTCTCCTAGTTTTGGGCCACAGGCCACAAATCAGGCAGAATCATGCCATGGTTTCCTTCCCACTCCAGATTTTCTCAGGTGTGTAGCTTCCTCAAAATGGTTTCTTTCACTGAAAGGTGGGAAATTTTTTACTATGTCTCTGGGGTGATTGTTGCTGCTTGGATTCTCAAAATCTGTGTCATTTAGTGGGGTTTCAAGTAGAATTTGGTGAAACCATCATTTTATGAAAGACAGTAGAACTGGGCCTTCAATTTTTTTCCAAAATGCCCCTTATCTTAGTGTTCAAGCCACAGGAATTGTTGTCTGCCCCTTCCAGCTGGACCTGGACCCGTTTGGTCAAACCTGAAAGCTTCTTAATTTTGGTTGAGTAATTGATACCAACCGCCAATGCTTCATTAGCTGTTTCAATGACTTTGGTCAACTGGGTTTCCTTGTGGTCAACTCTGGCCTCCAGCAGCTTGATTACTTGCTCCTATTCCACTGTAAAATGTTTTCACAGATCTTGACAAAGTCTATCTAGTTGGGCAGGCAGACAGATCTGACAACAGGAAATGTACCGCCTCATCCTTCTTTGATAATCTCAGGCCCTTCAATGCCATGGTAGGGCCTTCTTCCTCTCCTGAAAGCTCTGGGGTAGCCAAAGTATCTCTAGGTTCAAAATACAATTCTAAATTTCACTCTTTAGTTTGCTGCATGCTCTATGTAGAGATGTTAATGTGAGGTAAAGGTAAAGGTAAAGGGACCCCTGACCGTTAGGTCCAGGCGCGGATGACTTTGTGGTTGTGGCGCTCATCTCACTTTACTGGCCGAGGGAGCCGGCATACAGCTTCAGGGTCATGTGACCAGCATGACTAAGCCGTGAAACAATTCAGAAGGGTGATTAAAAGGATGATTTGACTCAGTGAGGAGTGGAGCAACAGAATTATGTTGCCATCTTCATTCGTTGAAACGATGCCTCCCAACTGTGCACATTCTTTCATGTTCTTGGCATAAATGAGAGATCTTTTAAGACGTCCATGCACGGTGGAAGCAACTCTTTCTTGCACTGAATTAAGAAAAAAATCAGGCTGATAAGGAAAAGGAGGTGAAATTTAGGTGGATAAACACCATTGGTTTCAGCCACCAATAAGCACTTCAGTGTTCCTAAATTGCAGGTCATCCTAGGTGACAACTGCACTAATAACAATTTCTGTGCTGGCAGTGTAATCTATTTATTTGTTTACATACTGGCCACATTTCAAATCCGCATGTCTCTAAGCTAATCCGCATTGTAATATTAGGTCAAGACTTATATATAATTTAACAGTGTTTCTCCCAAACTTTAAGTGCATTATATATTAGAACACCCGGTCGCTGGCTTCCAAACTGTGGTTGCATTGCAGCTCTGATACAGCACCTTCCTGTACAAGGAACAAACACACTGCAAGGCACTGTAAGGTATTCCAATAGCAGGTGCTGCAGGTCTAAAGCTGACAGGCACCAAGCACAATGGGAGGTCAGACGCTATAGCTCTTGCTTGCATTGACAGCAACAGTACCCTGGCAAAAGGTGTTTCCTTTTTCATGTTGGTTAATGCAACACTTCTGCACATTCCCACTAATCATTATTATTATTATTATTATTATTATTATTATTATTATTAGTACCCCGCCCATCTGGCTGGGTCTCCCCAGCCACTCTGGGCGGCTTCCAACAAATATTAAAATACATTAAAAGTGGGCTGACAGTAATTACAACACACAATCAGTGTACAACACTGTCTTATTGCCTGCCTAATAGAGGTAATAAGCAGTGTCAATAAACAGTACACAATGTTCATCTTGGAGCTTAGAAGTGGGAAGATGAAGAAGGCGCTGAAGCTGTCACCTTGAGTTGCTGGGAGTGATAGTTCACCATGATACTACTTTTGAATAACTTTGGGAGGTTAACTGTGCTTTAGAAAAGCTCATTTTTCTACGGTGAGTAGTATTTTTGAGCTTTGATTGTTTTAGAATCTGAACTATGTCAGAGGCCAGGCCTTCAAGAAAGTGTAAGGCTTTGGGGGCAAAATGATTAGTTAACTCTTGCCAGCTGATCACCTACAAATCTGAAGCACTATTCCTTAAGAACTGAAGAGTTTTGCCTCGGGACATCCTCAAAAATACTTTAGGTTCAGGTGGGGAACCTATGACCTTCAGGTGTTGATGGACTAAAACTCCCATCAGCCACAGCCAGAATAGCCAAAGGGAACTGGAGTCCAGCAACACAGATAAGAACACAAGAAGAGCCTGCTGGATCAGGCCAATGGCCCCTCTGGTCCAACACCCTGTTCTCACAGTGGCCCACCAGATGCCTGTGGGAAATCTGCAATATGGGCACAAGAGCACTCTCCCCTCCTGCCGTTTCTAGCAACTGGTATTCAGAAGCATTACTGTACTGCTTCAGACCACAGGAACTCATGGAATTATGTTATCCAGCAGGCCTGTTCTGTTTTTATGAAGTGGCAAACAGAACATAAAAATCTGGTATTATTTTAAAACAAGAAACACTGCACAGTTGAAACAAAAGGCTGTTGTCTGGACCCGTGGGTTAATATCCTTTCTTCAGAAAATACTGTGCATGGCTGAATGTTTTATGTCAACAACCTATTAAGAATTCATCCATCCTCATCGCTGCTACTCCATGCATCTTCATAAGCAGGATTCAGGCGCTGCTGAGGCTGCAACTGGAAAAAAAGAAGAGAAGATTCCATCAACAATTCCATCTAGTCCAGCATTCTGTTCTCACAGTAGCCAACCAGATGCCTGTGGGAAGCACACAAGCAAGAGCACAACAACATCCTGCTCACGAGTTATTCCCAGCAACTGGTAACCAGATGCCCTGTCTGACAGTGGAGGTGTGAATTTCTGCAATCCTCTTTTAAAACCATCCAAATTTGTAGCAATCACTGCCTGCTGTGGGAGCGAGTTCTATGGTTTAACCATGCACTAGAAGTACTTTGTTTTTTCTGTCCTGAATCTTCTGACTCTATGATTCCAATACTCAGCTTCATTGGATGGATGTCCATGAGTTCTTGTATTATGAGAGAGGGAGAAAAACTCCTCTATTCACTTTTTTCATGCCACGCGTAGGATTGAGAGCAGCTCAGTTAGTAGAGCAGGGGACTCTTAATCTCAGGGTCTTGGGTTCTAGCCCACATTGAGCAAGATATTCCTGGATTGCAGAGAGTTTGACTAGATGACCCTTTGGTCGCTTCCAACTCTGCAATTCTGTGATTCTATCATGTCACCTCTTACTCACCTTCCCCCCCTTTTTTTAAAAAAACTTTTTTTGTGAACCACCCTAAAATATATGTGTATAGGCAGTGCTTTTTTCTGGGGGGACGCAGGGATACACATACCCCGTAACATTTTGTGAATCTTTGTACTTTTGTCCACACTGAGATCCAGCGCCAAGGGCCTTCTGGCGGTTCCCTCACTGTGAGAAGCAAAGCTACAGGGAACCAGGCAGAGGGCCTTCTCAGTAGTGGCGCCCGCCCTGTGGAACACCCTCCCATCAGAGGTCAAGGAGATAAATAACTACCTGACATTCAGAAAATACCTGAAGGCAGCCCTGTTTAGGGAAGTTTTTAATCTGTGATATTTTAATGTATTTTAATATTTGTTGGAAGCCGCCCAGGGTGGCTGGGGTACAAATAATAATAATTTATTTATTTATTTATTGTATTTATTTTCCCCAATATGAACTATAAAATGGTGGTTTTCTTGAGTCAAAATGAGAGTACCCCTAAACATTTTTTTAAAGAAAAGCACTAGTTATAGGGCAGTAAACAATAGAGAGAGAGAGAGAGAGAGAAGACAATAAGACAAAAGAAACCAGTCTAAATAAAAACAAAAACAGAGAGAAAAAGAGAAAAGGAAATGCAGAGTCCTCCCTCAAAAGCTTTGTCTCACAAAGACAGTGGTAGACTCAGCTCTCACCTGGGAGCTTTCATTTTTCCTCCCAGTCTCTGACTCTGGGAAGTCTTCCCTTTTCTCACCTTTTCTCTAAACCCAAATGTGGCAACCTTTCCTCATAATGGCGCCACTCAGTCCCCTTGATCATTTTGATTGCCCTTTTCTAAATGTTCTTCAACTCTTGAGGTGACCAGAACTGTACAGAGTATTCTAAATGCAGTTGCATTTGTGGAATCAAGCCAGTTGAGTCCCCCCACCTCCAGTTCTGCATGCATTTTATTCTGTATCTTAAGATCTCAAGATGCATTTTAATTTCCCTGATCACAACAACAATAATTTTATTATTTATAAAGGAAAGGCTAAATGCAGAAGGGAGGGGGGCATGCCAATTGGATCTAGATGGACAGCAGGGCCAAAAAAAAAAAGAAGAAGGGCGGGGACAGAACAGTATTTTGCACATGCAGGGATGCATGTGATTTCTGTGTCCAGGGCAGCTGTCTACTAGCTCCATCTAGTACACAGGCTGAGACCCTACTTACCCGCAGACTGTCTTGCCAGAGTCATGCATGCTCTAGTTATCTCCCACTTGGACTATTGTAATGCAGTCTACGTGGGGCTACCTTTGAAGGTGACCCAGAAACTACAACTAATCCAGAATGCGGCAGCTAGACTGGTGACTGGGAGAGGCCACCGAGATCATATAACACCAGTCCTGAAAGACCTACGTTGGCTCCTAGTATGTTTCCGAGCACAATTAAAAGCCCTAAACTGCCTCGGCCCAGTATACCTGAAGGAGTGTCACCAGAGCCGTCTTAAGGGGATCTGCCGCCCTGGCGCGGCTATCCCTCCGGCGCCCCCGCCATGCCGCCTCTCCGCCGCCTCCCTCCCGCGCTTGCCGCCCCTTGGGAGGGGGGTGGGTGAGCGGGGGATGAGGGGCGTGGCTCTGGAGCGGCGCGGGGCTCTGCGCGCCCTTCCAGCGCTTCCGGGACGGGAGGCGAGGGCGGCCGGCTCGCGCTCCTGCGCGCATCCGGATGGCGCGGCGCAGCCGGGCGGCGCGGCTGGGCAGCTTGTGCTCCATCGGGTGGGCGGCCGGCTGCACGCGGAGCGCGAGCTGGCCGCCCTCGCCTCCCGTCCCGGAAGTGCTGGAAGGCCGCGCCACCAGCCCCAATGGATGAGACGGCTCTGAGTGTCACCACCCCCATCGTTCTGCCAGGACACTGAGGTTTAGTGCCAAGAGCCTTCTTGTGGTTCCCTCACTGTGAGAAATGAGGTTACAGGGAACGAGGCAGAGGGCCTTCTCGGAAGTAGCTTCTGCCCTGTGGAATGCCCTCCCATCAGATGTCAAGGAAATAAACATCTATCTGACTTCTGGAAGACACCTGAAGGCAGCCCTGTTTAGGGAAGTTTTTAATGTCTGATATTTTGTATTTTTAATATTCTGTTGGAAGCTGCCCAGAGTGGCTGGGGAGGCCCAGTCAGATGGGTGGGGTATAAGTAACAACAACAACAACAACAACAACAACAACAACAACAACAACAGCAGCAGCAGCAACATATAACATATAGGATTCCACACAATTCCAGGACCTGGAAAGCCATACTATGCTTTCTATTAACTATTATCCAGTACAGTGGTACCTCAGGTTAAGAACTTAATTCATTCTGGAGGTCCATTCTTAACCTGAAACTGTTCTTAACCTGAGGTACCACTTTACCTAATGAGGCCTCCCGCTGCCACTGCGCTGCCACCATGCGATTTCTGTTCTCATCCTGAAGCAAAGTTCTTAACCCGAGGTAGTACTTCCGGGTTAGCGGAGTCTGTAACATGAAGCGTCTGTAACCCGAGGTACCACTGTACTGATATGATGGTTCTGCAAAGGAACACGATGTATCAGGTCCTGCATTACAGCAGCCTAAACTGAATGGATATCTTGTTCAGGCTTATGGAGCTACAATCCATCATGTCAGCTATGTTAGTGAGAAATCTTTCTTACAATGACTTCATTGCTCACATGCAGGGATTTCTTCCTTTACTATCAGGCACAGAATATATCCCTTGTGTACAGATGCTCTAGTTCTCATCTTGCTCTACTAAAAAGCTATTTACCTCTTTAGAAGTATCATCAGGCTCTGGCTCTCTCAGAGATGGTACCCAGGCAAGGATATTGCCGTCTCTCCCACCACTATAAAGTTCCTGCCGTGAAGGAGCCAACAAAAAGTCACAGATCAGTTACTGAATACTGAAGAAGGTGAGCTTGAGACAAAATAGGAATTTGGGGGAGTGGATCTGGGGAAAGGAAGTAAAATATCCACACTGGAGTCTTCTTCCAATCACAGCAACTTCAATGGGACTAGTAGTGTGATCTTGAGCATGTTTATTCCCAAATCCCACAAAGGGCAAGAGAACTTACTTCCAGGAAGTGTATTTAAGGTTGGATTTCAAGTACAGTGGTACCTCGGGTTAAGAACTTAATTCATTCTGGAGGTCTGTTCTTAACCTGAAACTGTTCTTAACCTGAAGCACCACTTTAGCTAATGGGGTCTCCCACTGCCGCTGCGCCGCCAGAGCACAATTTTTGTTCTTAACCTGAAGTGAAGTTCTTAACCTGAAGCGTTATTTTTGGGTTAGCGGAGTATGTAACCTGAAGCGTACTTAACCTGAAGTGTACTTAACTTGAGGTACCATTTGCTGCAAAGTCACGCTGAAGCTAAGCCCAATTCTATTTGCATACATCATAAAAGCAATATAGTTGTATTGAAGTTGTAGATGAGAGGATTACAGGATTAGTTCTGCATGAAAATATAAAGTAACTTTTAAAAAGTATAGCACCTAAATTACAATGCATGTGTGCAGTGCATAAACGTATTTTTCTGTAGTAATTTTATTTTAAAAACACTGATAAATAACTTAAGCTTGTTTAATTTTTTTATTTCCATCTACTTCATCTTACCTGCTTAAAGCATTTTTACCCTGCTATTCAGCCAAAAAGGCTCTCAGAGCAGCACACAAACAAGCAATAAGCAAGTTTATTCTATCTCACTTATGAATTGACTTATGTTTACTTTAACTTATTATGATCCATGACCTGCTATAGGCCAAAGGTTGAACTGATTTTAAACAGCAGAGTAAAGCAAACTGAAGCCTAATTAACTAATGTTATGGAAATGACAAAGAGGGGGACACATATTTAAAGTTGTTACAATGT
Source organism: Lacerta agilis (assembly GCF_009819535.1). Classification (NCBI taxonomy): domain Eukaryota; kingdom Metazoa; phylum Chordata; class Lepidosauria; order Squamata; family Lacertidae; genus Lacerta; species Lacerta agilis. Next base: position 23,619,371 of record NC_046322.1, read on the forward strand.
TACAAATATTATGCCTAAATACAGTGGTACCTCTGGTTATGGATTTAATTAGTTTCAGGGTGCCCTGCGCACCCCAAAATATCCTTAATAGAGGCACTGCTTCTGTGCATGCACACGGCGCACTTCTGTGCATGTCGCGAAACCCAGAAGTATACACTTCCAGGTTTGCCGCGGCCGTTACCCGAAGATTCCGTAACCTGGAGGTTACGCAACACGAGTTACCACTGTATATCCTTTTGACTTGATAGCTCAGGGAAAATACCTAGCTTTATAAATTTGTAGAAAATCCATTCTTTAACCAACTCTCCTGATTCCAACGCCATTTTAACCTTCAAAGAAAGGTGAATTTGGGCTCCATCTCTCTCCATGAACCAAGAAGCAGGAAATCACTGTAGGCAGCAGGAACAGGGCATCCTGCCATAATTCCCCAAGCGTGAGAGCACATACACGGCACCCCACCCAGGGAGTGACCAGGGGGGCAACAACAGACATCCGCAGAGGCAGTTTAGCAAGTCAGGTGTTCTGAAAGCCCACCTCCAGACAAGTCCTGAAGGCAAAGATATATAAAGAGTTTTATTGTTCTTCTGGTGATGGGTACTTAAGAGGTGTTGGGAAAGGTGTCTGATAAAGTGACCTAATGTTGAACTTGTGTAAGCCTTGTATACCCCGCCCCATTTGTGACATGCTTGTGATGTAGTGATGATGCATCAATGATGCTGCTCGAAGTGTATTCTGGGGAAAAGAGCGAAGTTTTAAAAGAGGATGTCACCCCATGCTCGGGGTTCTTACTCCTGTGGGGACCTGTAGCGCAAAAATAAAGATCGTGGTTTACTGACCGCTGTTTTCCAAATTGCTTGGCTGGAACTTCCTTCTTTTACCAACTGCATAGACCTGCAGGGAACTTGCACCCCGATGAGCTGGGCTGTTGAGTAGTCTCTCACCCTGGAATTTTTTCCCAAAACACTAACTAGATATTAATGACCTGGGCTAGGAATCCATGGCAAGCTTATCTTAAAGCTTATTTTGGTTTCAGAGTATTAGTGTAATACAGGCCCAGGTAAGCCCTGCCCCAACCCGCATAATTGATCACATGACGCCGTGCACACACACTATTTGAATGGGAAAGCCCATCAACTTTGTGGGGGCCTAGCCTCCTCAATAATTTTATTGTGGGGGCCAAAGTTCCTATGGTATATGTAGAAACCTCTGGCCTTTGCATGCTTGAAATGCAGCCTACCATACAAGAGTAAGCCACACATCTGTTGCCCTATCCACTTGTTTTCTGGCCACACTCACTATTGGCATATAGCACCCAGAAGGATGCCCACAAAGGAATAAGGATCTCAGACTAAAAAAAAAAAAGTGTGTCCCATGGACAACCCATGGTCAATAGCTTAGTTGTTTGGTTGTAAATTGCTCTGGTTGCCTTGGGGAAAATCAGCAACTAACAAATTCAATAAATAATAATGATAGTGGCAATCAGGGCAGACTCAGGATACCATTTCAGATGTGGCACAAAGCAGCTACAGCAGTTCTCAAAAACTTACAAATGAATCTTTCTTTAAAAGACTTGATTCTAGAGGTGTTGGGACAAGACACTTCAGGGGAAAAGGCTTTTTTTTAACAAGTCAATTTATTTCTAAATGGAGCAAAGCAGCTTTAGCAACCTCACCTCTTTTCACATCACAATCTAAAAATATATCCCATGGAATCTGAATACAGCTAGGGCGCTGCATGTGCACATAGCTCAATCAGGCAAATTGCTAGGCACAAGGAAGCCTTTATTGAGGCCAGTGAACCCATTATAATTTACGTCAGTTATTGCATAAATGTTACACCATGCTGCCAGTATTTCAAGTTAGGATTTCATATGTTTAATAGATGTGCTGGTGGCAATTCCGTATTAGATGTCCCATTAGAAACACACAGAGTAGTTTAAAGATAAAATACTAAGGTTAGGAGAGTGTTATACAACATGTGTCCTGCTTAGCATCATAGCCAACTTGCGTTCACACTTGAGCACCATTATGTGCCTTTAAAGGTAAAGGTAAAGGGACCCCTGACTGTTAGGTCCAGTCGCGGATGACTTTGGGGTTGTGGCGCTCATCTTGCTTTACTGGCTGATCACATACAGTAGATCACAGCACCACCCACTAATGTGCCTTTAGTTGTATTTAGAAAACAAAAAACAAAACATTGGGTTGTTTTTTCATTGAAAGCTACTCTTTACTGATGGCCGCAATGGCTAATAATTTCATTATGGTCATAGGCTATATAAAAAAGTTAAGTACCTAGTTTAATTCCTCAAGACGATACCAGCCACAACAGTTTAAGACAGGAGATGATTCAGTTGACTAGCCCTGTGCAAGTTGTTCCATTTGTGCAATAAGGCTTCCTCTCCACAACTGGGTTGGGAGAACCTGCACAACAGCTTGCAGGGGGAGAAGAGGGGGTATATTTTCATATGGGAACCTGGAATGGAATTCCATTCCCAGTATTTGGAGGGAACCGTACTGGCAGATGGGGTAGGGGGCAAGTATTGTTTTATATGAGAATAATAATAGAGATGCCGTGTATCACTGTTCAGCATCAGATAGCAAGCTAATTTAGTATTTTTAGTATATGTATAATATGTAGAAGAGAGCGCAAACCTCAATCTCTACAAATTATTTTATATATCTTTTCAGGGATGCTCCCAAACATTAATTTCAATACATTATGGATATTTTTCCAGTCAATTTGAGCACTCATGAACTCTAATTAGGCAAAAGGTGTGAAACCTATAGCCCTCATATCTATCACTTTTGAGTATTAATTATTTTCAGGGTGTGTGTTTTTAAAACACAATTAAGATGCTTCTTCATTGAGAACTACTCATTGCTAATGCAGAAATTTATTTAGTTGAACCCTTTCAGATAATACTGACCACTCCTTCTGGCCCATAAGTCATAACAGCAAGTAAGATCCTTCAGGTACAGATGCAGTATATCTCTTATTATCAGGTACTGAGGCAAACAAAAGTGAAAGGCCATTATACATAACTGATCTGTTTTTAGGCTAAATAGCCTAAAAATCACTCAGAGGAATTCACTTACCTGAAAATTAGGCTGAAAGACACAGCAGTCGACAGAACTATAATGTCCCCCAAGCATAGCCATTCGATTTCCTGAGTAAATTGTATAAACAGCTATAGTGCTACTGTATGGCACAAATGCAAATTCCGGACTGCAGCCATGCGAGACTGTAAATTTGAGTCCTTTTCTACTTTCATTGCACACCTTCCCATAATTCACCTGTAAAGATACAAGGTTTTAAAGCTAACTCCTGATGCAGGTATATGATGATGATTCATTACATTTACAAGCTGTGGCTCACTTCCTGTCATTATACTGTTGAATGCATACACTCACACACCTGTCACATTCTATAGTTTCAGATTTGACGTTGATGGTTATCTTGTAACTTAATAGTATCAGAACAAAATGTGAGATCAGATAGGGAAGCAGCTAGCCAACAGGAGTAGACTCTTTCCTGAAGACTATTTACTTGGTCTTGAATAGACCATAATATATATGCAGTATATTCCTAGAAAGGCAACCAAACCGTTAACCAGATGGACTAGACTCACCTGTGTCTACTAAGCTAGTGCACATGTAGTTTGATCATAAAGTCCTTCAGCCCATGCATTCTTACAGGCAAGGATATATTTTTTTAGTACAGTCATACCTTTGGTTCTCCAATGGAATCTCTTCCAGAAGTCCATTCGACTTCTGAAAACGTTCAAAAACCAAGGCGTGGCTTCCGATTGGTTGCAAGTGCTTCCTGTACTCAATCAGAAGCCGCATCGGATGTTCGACTTCCCAAAAATGTTTGCAAACCTTATTTACTTCCAGGTTTGCGGCATTTGGGAGCCAAAACGTTTGAGTCACAAGGCATTCGAGAACCAAGGCACAACTGTATTTGACTATCACAACCAGGTTGATATAGAAGCAGACTCTTCCTGGGGCCCAAACCACTTAGGGCTTTAAAAGTAAGCACCAGTTCTCTGAATTGGACTTGGACATGATCAGGCAACCAGATAAATTCTTTTAAAGACTAGACAATTTTTAACTTGTCTCAGAATCTGACCAGCTTGTATCTTGCGTTAACCATAGCTTTTGGATCATCTTCAAAGTCAACTGTCTTGTCCAGGTCTTAGACAAGGGGCACGAGGGAAAACACAGCTGGCCATAATGTCATAGTAACAAGTGAGTTAGGCAGCTGTGTGAAGATGAGAAGGTTAAGTACTACCCATTTAATTTATGGAAGCATCACTGCAACTGAAATAAAGGCACATCAAATACATTGTGTGTCAGGTGCTAAATCCCAGTGGAGGTAATCTGTTGAAAAATTATAACCCAATAACTGAATCCAAGGGGCAATATTATTGTAGAAACTTAATTTTCAGTTCTACTTGAGCAGTGCAGCCATGTGTGGCTGCAGGAAAGAGCAACCAGAAACCTAGATTAGTCTCCAAGCCAGAGGCTTGGAGGAAATAACAGAGGTTGGGAGGGTGACCTGGCCCTGGAAACGCCTTCTGTTCATTCTTTCAGCTGAAACAAGTTACTCACTTGTGAAAATTCTTTCTGCTTCTTAAATTAAAAGTAAGCCAGAGTGAGAAAAAGGGAAGATGATTCATGAAACAAGCAGAGATCCACTTAGTGTATTGGTGATGTGCAATAAAGTTGATATAGGCTGAAACACTTAACCTGATATTACAACTAACAGCCAGTTTTGTTCGGCCAACGGAGAAGAAAAATAAAAGCAAGAATAACTCCTCTTGCTTTCGGCAGATTGTCTTTCGTAGTTGGAATTATACATGCAGTTTCCAGTGGCATATTGTACAGGCAACATGAAAGGAATGCACAGAGATATCACCTGGAATAAAGCACTAAACTATTGTTTCAAAGAGAAAGATAACAAGAATATACGGTGAATTACAGAAGAAAAAGTCCACTGTCTCTTTGCAAAGTACTTTATATGCAGCTTTTCACAAGAAGAGTTCAAGTGAATAGTGATGAATTAAAATGTGCCTTTGTAGATCTTGTAACATGCAGTGGAAGGCGATTACCCTTCTGGAAGATTTGGGATTCAAGAATATAGCGGTGACTGATCCCTCAAAGACCTTTGATTATGGGATCACAGCAACAAATGCTGAAAATATGACACACAAAGTTTCAGAAGCAGCCACCCATTTGTGCAACATAAGTATGGATTAAATAAATTGTAGATTCATTTCAATGAGTTGGATGGTGCAATCAGAAATATTTTCAGGAGTAGCTCTGAGATGTATCATCATTTGGAACACCTGTTCTTTGTTGGAGGCCAGGTTGTTCAGCAAGACCTCTGATGGCACCAACAAATCAGGACAGGAAAGCCAAACATAATCTTTACCTGCCACACACCTGATGTCAAGTTTAGGGGAGGTGAGTGTGGCTTGCTCAAAACGGCCTGGTAGGCCAAATGAAGACATCCGTAACACAGAGGTTTCTTTCCACTGCTCAATGACTTTGGCTTCAAATGTCACAGAACATCCTTGAAGAAGATGCAGACCAAAATCCAGATAAATAAACACTATTACTATGTTTGTACTATGCTAGCTCACTGGAGCTATACACATACAACTGCTACAGGAAAAATCAACCCACAACTCCGGCATCAAGATTTTGACATACTGTTGTATGCCATATAACTCAGATCAGATAACAAAAGATTTATGGGCATTTCTTCTGCTTTTCATGACACTTGCCAGAGTCGTTTACATGCAACTAAAGGTATGTTTGTTTAAAGATTTGTTAGTAGTTATCAGGGGCATGCTGCCTGTGACAGTGGCAGTAAAAAAATATAAGGCATGTTCTGTTTGGGTTTGTCCGGGTTCCCATACTCTGCTGCCTTCCAGGGATGGTCAACAGCAGGGAGGTTGAAAGTTTGCTGCTTTAAGGCTGCAACTCAGTGTAGCAATTTATGAAAATCAATAGTCTGATGGTAAGGATTGATAGAAAAACAACAACAGAATTTTCCATTGTGGAGTGCCCAGCCCTCTGCTGTTCAATTAGTGGGTCTTACAGAGTTTATTTTTAACACTTGATTGATAGGGCAAGCAAATTAAGTTATTAAGAAGTTAATTCTACCATTACAACATCTGTGACAGCCAAGTCCAAGGCATTGGAGATTACAGCATCATTCCAGAGATCAAACTGCAAGATAAATATTTCCAAGTGACCTGAAAAAGTCTCATAACATGGGTTGCACAGTGTGCAAGTGAACAAGATTATGTTTCCTGGGTACCGTGTGTATACGTGAAATCACGTATAGTGGGGGGCACCATCTAAAAAGCCTATAAACATCCTCTAAACCTTTGGAAACCCTGGAAAAACCCTTTAAAAAACCAACAACACTTACCAGACTGACTTGAATCTCCCAAACTCCTCTAGAATCACTTCCACCAAATCTCCTTTCTCAAACTCCAACTCTCCATAGGCCCCAAAGGTTGGTGCAACGACTCATGGGATGTAGTTGAAAAAGCTCCTGGAATTGCTAGCTGTTTTCCCCACTCTTTTTGCACAGTTTTTGCGCCTTTTTGTGGCCCATTTATAGTGTATACATGGTCACAAGTGTTGAACATGCATAAGAGGGGAGTCACATACATTACATTCCTCAATATCAGGACCAACTTGTTTAGTCACAGGCTATAATGAAAACAAAACTGTATGCAGTCTAAGTTGCCAAAAAAAAAACCAAAACCCAAAAACTTCCTCAACTTACTAGTGTGTTCTCTCCACTGGAACTGTTCCAGAGTCTCATGCGGTCATCTGTACCAAATGTCAGAAGGTGAAGTCCATCATTTGTGAAGCACAAGCCGTTAACTCTTCCATTATGGGCAGTATTTTCTGTTAAGAAAATATGAACAACACCGGGTACTACAGATCTGATACAGCAAAATGTAAAACTCAACACAGCAAAATATTTGTAATTGCAGTGTTTGAAAGGGAAATGGTGCAACAATGTATTCTACCATGTGACAATGCTTGCTGCTAAGGGTGAAACCAAATGCTTAAGTGTTGAAATGTTTAAGATCTTGATATACATGTAAACACGGGTACTGCCAACAGAACCCACGTTATCTGCAAATTCACTTATCTAAACGTAAAGAATTATGCCCAAATATCTCTATGTGAATGGTTGATACATATATCTGAATAGCCAGAGTTTGTCCACTTCCTTACTTGTTTGTTCTTTTCTGGTCGGCAGCAACTATTTTCGGATACAAACCATGCCGGGGGGAGGGGGGGAGGAGGAGGAGGGAGATTGGACAAATCAGGGAGCAAGAGAGCTCAGACAAATCAGTTTTCCCTTTGTCTCTCGTCTGCTGGTTGGATGCAGCCATTTCAAGAAGAAACCATGGAGGGAACGGGGCAGGGAGAGACTGGACAAATCATGGATTAGAAATATTCTCATATGGACTTCTGGGGCGAGGAATGGTAGTTTGGCTATCTGTCTGTTAGCTCCTGTTGACAGAAGATAATTATGTGGTATCTGATAATAAACAGATAGTCCGACTATTCATCACTCTGGAGTTAAGGGTGATCTGGAAGTTCACCTCAAACGCTTGGATCAAGGCCATTTTCCTGCTGTCTGTGCCTGGAAGCTTGGACGGGAGTTAGAATGAGCTGGCAAGCTATTCTGCCCAAATACCACATAGTGTAAGCAACACCCTATCTTAAAAATACTTCTGGGACAAGGAAAACTGTAACAAGAGATCCCTACATTGGCTGATGAAAATCTACAATCTGAAATTCTGTAAGTTCCACCTTCTGCCATTAAGAAAAACAAAAAGGAAAATTGATTGTTAAAGTGTCTAAGGCAGAGTGAAAAGCCAGATTTATGGTTGACGATAAAGATTAAACAGATGAGGGGAATCCCTGTGTGAAAAATATTTAACCCCTTTTCTGTTTCCTACCACTAAAGAACTGAAAAAACTGAAATTAAAGCGGCCATTGCTAGCCATGGGAAAGAATTTTCTATAAGACATGTTGCAGCTGTGATTTTAAAGTGGAAATATTAAAGTAGACTGAGTTGCTAATAATATCCAGAACATCAAAAGCATTCAGTATGGTAAAGGTACATTTCGATCTTCTAGTGACTGTTGGTATTCAACAGTTGATGGCTAAACAATTAAAAATGATCAGCATTTGATGAAGAAAATGAACCAGAGAGATATGAAATGGAAAATGTAAATGGGGAATACTCAGAGGCTTCAGACCAAATTGATTAAAAGTTAGCAAGACTGGATCATGAAATAGTTGAATTGAAGAAAGCAGATGGTGATGCTTCAATGGAAATGACTTCCCTACAAGGATTTGGAGAAGGAGAAGCTAAAATCACAAATGGTTAGGTGGAGAATTATCTGGATATGTTATTGATCAAGTTGCGGGGGGGGGGGGAAGCTTTGGGAAAACTTTAGTCCTGGCCTTCCTTCAGTTCTAGCAGACAGAAAATATTCTGCATATGATATGGAGCGAATTGAGAGAATGATGATGTCAAGGACTGGGCAGAGGAAGAATGGTGGAGACTGCCTCCCCAGCCTAACCCTTCTAGAGAACTAACCCTTCCAGAGAAGTGGAAGACAATTTAGATTTACAATAGGGGTTTGAGGGAGGTCACAGCTCAGAGGCAGATGAGGGAAAAAGTTGGGAAATAATGGGAAAGAAGGAGGAAGAGGAAGTACTGGGGGGGGGGACAGTTGACAGACACAGTGTCTTTCGAAACCATTCTAGACCCCCTCTCCCAGAACCCAGTGAGCCTTGAAAGTAGGAGAGCAAAGAGCTCAAAGACAGAGGACACTTCTCAGCACCCGTAGGAGAGATGTTGAGCTTGACGAATGAGGAAGTGGAAGAGATTCACTCAGGACAACACCACTGTAGCCTCTCTCTGTAAACACTGAATAAACAGCAGATGGTAAGAACATTCCTTGTCTGTGTACGTTCCTGGGCAACCAGCCGTGGAAGTCGTTGGCAGCATCCTGACAGGTGTGTACTATCAGATTTCAGAGTACTATATCTGGAAAAAGACTGGGGGGGGGACCCAAAATGGAAGGTCCTAGAGGAGGAGATCGGGATACTATTGTAAACACAACAGGAAATGGAATTTGAGCATATGGACTAAAGGATATATACTAAGAAAAAAAATTATGGAATATGTGATCACAGTGGAGGGACTTTAAAATGGACACGGATAGAATAATTTACTATCACTCAAAATGGAGTAATATGATGGAAATTAATGGAGGTAAAGTCAAAAGAAAAATATGGTTGACATTTATCTTAAGATTTAGTGTCAGGAGTATAACGTATTCCTGGACACCGCAGAGTTAGAAGCAGACTTTTCTGGAAGCTTCTGGCTGTTGTGTAATTGACTGGACAGCACAACGCAGGAACTCAGCAACTCACTGGATAACTATATACAGTATTTATTGAAACAACTAGTATCCATAAGCTACTATGTACAGACTTTACAAAACAAAAGAAACAAAACAAAAAATCTTTTCCTCTCTCTCTCTCTGTACACTGACCACTTTCTTCTCACACTAACAAGCTCTCACACAGAGCTCACTCTTAAGGAACTCATTGACCAATCACAGGTCGTTGCTAAGGGTCTGAGAGAGAGCAGATCTGGGCTTTCTGCCAACTAGTTAATTGCTTAATTGCTTGGAGATAGACAGCTGCATTTCTGCACGTAGGCAATTTGCAATCTCTAACAATTTATTAATAATAATAACAATTAGGGAACCCATCTTGGACTTTTCATGGGAAAAAGAAATGAATGATTCTGAGACACCTTGAACAAAATATATATTGTTTAACAGAAGGTGGAAAAGACGGATGTTAGCATGGACTGAATGTTGTAAATAATCATTTCCCCCCTTTTTATGTAACTGGCAGATAAGTTTTCTTTTTGTATCTTTTTCTAATGTTTTCTCTTCTTTTGCCTTTCTTATTTTATTTCTCTTTCTTTCTCTCTTGTCTCTCTTCTTTGTTTTTCTTCTTTCTTTGGAGTCCTATATTTGTGGCCTTTATTAAGGTCCAGAGAGGGTATGCTCATGGGGGTGGCAGATGGCGGATGGAGGACCCTTTGTGGGAGGCAGGGAAATGTTGGTCTCCTAAAGTGAGAGGCTGGGAGGAGAAAGGAAAGATCCTAGGTGAGAGCTGGGGGGAACTAATGTCCTCTGTGTGTGGTATGGGTTAAGAATTACTTTTAAGAGAGGACTCCATATTCCCCTTATTTGATTTGTATTTTTGTAATCACTATTTTATTGTAAAAAAATTTTTTTAGATGAAAATCTCATGGGGGGGGGAGTTCCCACATGAAATAATGGAAATCATCTAATGAACGATTTCCCAGGAATTGTGTTTGGAAAGCGAGAACTGTGTGTATTGCATATGTATACTGATTACCTGCTTCAGAAGAGGCTTTTGACTTTTCACCATTATGTTGATCAAGAGTAATCAAACAAGCAGATGCTCTCCTTACATCCCACAATTTCACTCTGCTGTCAGCACTAAAAGAAGAACAACACCTTGTATTTATTTATGGACAAGATAAATAGTTTCTATCCAACCCTACCAAGTGATGTCCTTAGGTTGGATTACAAAGTTTCTGTTAACATTAATATGGTTATGTGTAAGATCTTTTCTTGTTAATATGTACACCGTGTCTGGTCTTTCCAATCCTGTTATTTTTAATACAGCAAGTTACTGTTTTCCAAGTGAAAAGTTTCTATTTCATGGGCTTTAGAAAAAGGCAAACCAAGGAATGGCTTATTTCTACAAATTCCTCTGTATTTCATTATTGGCCTATTCTGTCAACAAATTATATTCAGTTTGAATGGAAAAACAAATGCAGTGTAGTTAAAAAAAATCTTGCTTTAGAAAGTAAAATATTAACCATTGCTATTTATAAGCGTACCTTATTAAAAATATATATTTAGTTCAACTTTGGACCTTAGCCCTCAAGGCAGCTTACAAAATTTTAAATGGTAGCCATAAAAATGAAACAATTGTTATTTACAAAACCTTCATAAAACAAGTAAAACATATCAACAATAATAAATAAATTGTATTACTTGGCACTAAAATGCCTAGTTTCCCCCCCCCCCCAACCTGGCTCTTAAAAAACCATCAGGAATGGCCCTGTGGAACGCCCTCCCATCAGATGTCAAGGAAATAAACAACTATCTGACTTTTAGAAGACATCTGAAGGCAACCCTGTTTAGGGAATTTTTTAATGTCTGATATTTTATTGTATTTTTAATATTTTGTTGAGAGCCACTGAGAGTGGCTGGGGAAACCCTGCCAGATGGGCGGTGTATAAATAATAAACTATTATTATTATTATTATTATTATTATTAGTCCAGATCCAGTTTCTTTTATGAGCAGCTGCACCACCGCCTCTTTCGAGGCTGGTAGGAACCATCTCTTCACATGGACTTCTGGCCAAGATGGCATCAAGAAAGGATATTCTTGACTGAGCTCCACAGTCTGTTTTAATTGTTTAATTGGGCTTTGTTTGTTTTTTTCTTTTTTGTGATAATACTGTTGCTGGCTCAGCAGCTATCTGATTTATTGAGGGCAAGGACCTTTTCAGTGTTGTTTTATTCTCCAAGGAGCCAAGAATCATAAATCAGTTTCACAGGGAGTTCAGCAGCCGTCTCTTTGGCATTCCTTGGGTTTATTTATACAGGTTTTAAACTTTATTCTAAGGATTTTTTTTAAAAAAAACCTTTCAAACTTTTTGATGTTTTACCACCTCTTAACATAACTGCTTATCTTCGCCTGCCAACAGGGAAAAAAAATACAAGCTTGTTTGTTTGATTGACTGTTTGCTTGCTTGGGAAAAGGAGAAAGCAGGCTTGAGGGGAGGCTTGCAGATAGTGAGTGCCCTTGCTCAAATAAGACATTTCGTAATGGTAGTTGCCTGAACTCAGTCACTTCACGTGCAAGCAGAAAGGCCTACACAAATCACCAACGGAGACTAATTACAGAATTCTACACTTGAACAGAAGTAAACTAGCCACAATTTAATCTCAACCCTTTCAGACTCAGACCTGGTTATTTTGGACAAGTGATGTTCTGATAACCAGGAGGAGGAGGTCAGTTCTCAGTCTTCACCTGTGATGGCAGCTGCAGCAGAAGACTCACAGAATGCTTAGCTAAATGAAAAGCTAGCTTGTTTGTTTGCTTAGGCATTGATTGATTTATTATAATAATAATAGATGTTGGCATCCATCTATCTTGGGAGACAACAGAGGAGTGTGCTTATGGGGGTAAAGTCAATAATAATGTATTTAACACGTATATACCCCGCTTTTCCTCCAAACAGCTGAATGTGGCTGAAAACAAGGATAGAATTATTAAATCAGGGAAGGGTGAGCTTTGCAGAGTCAAGGTCCACATTCCCTAAAGGCAAAATAGTTGGGGGATACATACTAGAGGCAGATACGGTCAAAACCAAAAGTGGGTGGGGACATCCCTTCCCTCTTCCTTTGTCTCTCTCACACAGAGACTCTGTTTCTCTTTCTCTTCTGCTAGCCAGTTTGCATTATCCTGTGAGCCCCAAGGTCTATGCCTCTTCAGCTTTTCCTACAAGCTCTTCTGTTTCTTGTCATGGTGATGTCATTTTTTGGGTCTCCCCCAGCCAGTTTTCCTCTGTGCCCTGCGACTTACCTTTGTGACATCTCAATGGGAAACAGAAGAGCCAGCCAAAGACAGCTGTCAAGCCCAGCTGTCAAGTTGTGATGCCCAACAATAAGGCATGCCAGGTGGAATACTGAGTAGACACTATACCTGGCACACTCTGGTTTTACCTCTGAGCCGCATGCTTAAAAACACTCCAGCATCTGCCCCGACAACAGAGCATACTAGAAATGGAGTAGCAGCCTTTTGTGGCACAGGGAGGTTTTCTGCAGCACGGAGGAATTGATGACGATGGGGCCAAATTCAGCATAACATAAAGGGGAGTCCCAAGGGCTTTATATGGACCCGAGGCTGCAGATAGCCCATATGTGCCATAAATAAAATGTTTAACATGTACATCAACAGAAAGAACTCCTTGGACTAGCACAACTATTAACCAGTCACAAACACCTCCTTTTGGGGAAAGGTGGTGGAGAGTGTTTTGGTGGGACAGCTGCAAGCATCCTTGGATGACATGGATCATTTAATTCCATTCCGATCTAGGTTCCGATCTGCCCATGGGACTGAGTTGCCCTTGGCTGCCCTGATAACTTTTGCAGAGAGCTTGTTTCTGCTTCTCGATCTTTCTTCAGCTTTTGATATTATGGGCCATGGTATCCTCCTGAACCAGCTCCTGGGAATGGGAACTGACACTGTGTTACGGTAGTTCTAGCCCTACCGCCAAGACCAAGTCCAGAGAGTAGCACTTGTGGAGTGCCTTTCACTCTGCCTGGCAGCTACACAACGGAATACCGCAGGGCATTATCTTAGCTCCAAGGCTATTTAATAGCCAAATGCAGCTGCTGAGAATGGTCATTACGAGTTCTGGGTCAAGTTGACATTAGTATGCTGAGGATGCTCAGCAATCTTTCTCCATAACATCCGAATCAGGAGAAATACCTGAATCCATGGACTGTTGTCTGGGCAGTGGTAAGGTGGATGAGGTAAAAGCTGAGCTTGAATCCTGGCAAGATGGAGACACTGTGGATAAGTAGTTCCTATGTCTGAGAAATTGGTCAACTCTGGATGGGGTTGCACTCCCCGTAACAGAGCAGGTTTGCAGTCTAGGAATGCTTCTGCATCCAGCTTTGTCCCTGCAGGCCCACGTAGCCTCAATGGCTAGAAACACCTTTTACCAACTGCAACTGGTACCACACCTACAACTGCTCCTGGACCAGGAGAACTTGACCACAGAAGTTCATCTCCACTTTTTTCCAAAACAAAAAGAATTGGGGACATGTGAATAAATTTCTCCAACACATCACTGATACGTTTTTGGTCATCTTACTCAATAATAATGGATATTCAGCATACAATTTTGAGTGCATTTCCCAGATTCTGTCTCAGATTCTTGCTGAGACAGGTTAGAAGGAGGCTTTTACCCAGATACTGTTCCATATAGTATCATCTAATGACTCATCCAGATCTTTTTCCCATCATGCTTTTAAGGTTGTGAGAGGTGACAGCATTTGAGAGTTTAATGTTTTGCAGATTAGGGAAATGGGGCCTTTATCTCACAGCTATACAAATACTGTACACTCCATTCAAATAACACTTAGTTTTAAATTTCAATGAAATACATACAAAACACTAGTTAAGGGGAACTCCGTATATTTCAAGTTATGAGCAAAAGACTAGACTATGAAACAAATGCAGACTTTTTTTTGGGGGGGGGGGGTTATTTTCATTCCAATCATCACTACTTTCTTGTTGGTTCTTTATTTTACCTTGCAGTCGCTAAAATATATTCATAACGCGGTGACCAAGATACTGCTAGAATTTCTTGTTTGTGACCTAAAAAATAAGAAGCCATAAAAATCCTTAGTGGTATACAAGATAATACTCATATACAAACAGCTATGGCACAATCCTTTGGGATTACCGAAACATCTGACTAAACAGAACCTTATCTCTTCATCACTGTTGTAAAGGAGGCACTGCACCAGGATGGACAGGAGAAATGGAAGACATGCCTCCCATATCCTCCAGCATAGGCAGTGAAGGAGGGGACTAGATAGGGATAAAGGAGCAGCCTCATATTCTCTGAATTGCCATGGTGTGCCATATGCACACCAGGGGGAGAAAACTGAATTAAGGCCACTCCTGCCATTTGGAAGGATAAATGCTTAGCCCTGTTTTGTTTTGTTTTGTTTCCTATGGTAGGAAACCGATTCTTCAATGTAAATAACTCTCTCTGAATTAATTCAGAGAAAGATTGATTGCAATCTACCAGATTGCAATCTGGTTTAGTTCCTTTTTTTTGGCAGAGCATGTTATAGGATTGCTTTCTAAACAGAGACTTCAATTCAGTAATGGTCAACATCTTTCTTTCATTGTCCTCCACTTGAGTACACTGCTCTGCAAATTCAACAGCAAGTTATCTTTAAAAGAAGAGACTTGCAGTCCCTCCAGTGATTATTTTGCTTATGAAGCTACAAAACACAATCTATGGAATCCTAGAGCAACGTTCATACAAATAACTCTACAGCTTAGGCTAGTTTAGTACCTTAAACTATACAAATTAATTTTTCTACATCAATTGCCTCCTTCTGAGGAAAGACTCAACATTATTTTGGTAAATCAGAGAGTTACGCGATCCCAGGAGCATAACAAGCTTGTTGGAAGACCTGGTGTGGACAACAGATTAAGCAAAGTGGAACTCCCTGCAGCTTCTTTCATAAAAATAAATTGGACACTAAATATTGCTGATGCAGGAGGGAGGTAATATGGTCTGGCCCACAGATGCGGCAGAAAGAGGTGGTAATGAGATGGTAGAATCATGAGATGGTAAAATTTGCAGTACCACTATAGACTGTAAGATCTTTGAATACTCTCCTGTACTGTAAATAGAAAACAAGTGCAACAGAGAACAGACTGTTATGCTAGCTTTGAACTAGAAGGAAAGGTTTTGTTCTGTTGTCACTTGGGGAAGCATTCACACTAGTATTCCCAAATTGCTTCCTGAAGTAATACAGTTCATTGTTCCTCTTAGGAATTCTAATTCTGTTGCATGTGTAGGTTAGGCAATGGCACATATATTCTTGCCAGCTACTATGTACTAGTCAACTGTACCCAGCAAAACCTCTTATTTTTTATATCAATGTCATTCTGAGCAACAAGAAATGGGAACTCCAGCACCCAGTAGTATATGGCATAAGGGGCAGGGAGGAAGAGCAGAGGGCAGAAAACTGAGAGGCTGCCCAGGGTACAAAAATGATTACTTATGGAACCTCCTACTACATCCTTTTTAATGCTATCCCAAACATTCATTTTCTGGAATACAAAGTTTTATTTCATGGCCTATCTAAATTGGGCTTATCGACTGCACTCCAATGCATGCAAACAAGAATAACCTAGGCAATTGTCTAGCTGATTTTGGGTAAGTGGTTTCCTCAGTTTGCTGGGAACACTTGCCACTTTACATTTTAATGATGTGAAACTCAAGAAATCTAAACTGAACTAAATTGCCCAGCATCTTCATAGTGACAAACCAATATTTCTACTTCTTCAGACCCACAGTGCTAGAACAATATGTGGAAGATACTGCTATTCTGTCTGTCATATTACTTACAAATAATATATTGTTTAGAGCAGTTCTTTATGCTGTGTAGTTTACTCAAAGTAGTTATTGTCTAGAATTTATGTTTCAGACTAAGACATACCCTGCAGAATGTGAGAACATGATCCAGACTTCAGGTCACAAAGCTGTACTTTGGGGCTTTTGGTACCAACTGTAAGAAAATAAGACAAAATACACTAAGGAAAAGAGAAACACACTCTGCTACTTAAAATTGCAGCTATAAAAAAGAACACAGAGAAAGTGCTAGTTGTATTGCATTTTATATATTTTTGGGGGGCTTTGAATAAATGTATTACAAAAGTTACAAATTCCCCCAGTATTTTTTTTCTAGTAACTGCATTCTGCATCTTCATTCAGCTTATTTACCATAACATTAAAATAAAGAACAGGGTGAACAGATATTCTTTCATTCTTTATAAACTGACACAAAGGCATGTTTCATAAATGAAGCATTTGGAAGTACAAACAGAAGTCCACTGTGTGCAAATTACAAACTGGACACTGTTAAAAGTATTTATGGCTCTTAAGTCTAAATGCTAACTTGTACCACTACTGAGCCATCTCTTATCTTGAATATTGTCTCAGTATTCTAACAATGCAGAATCTGAAATACTGATCAATTAATAAAAGACCAATTAATGCATATTTAGAAGGAACACTGTATTTTTAAAAACAATGAATACAAATACATACATTTAATTAACAGCACAACTCTACATAAAATATTCTGTCTTATTAAGGAAATTACTTTGTTTTGGTAAATGTGTTTGATTTATGAAGAGCCTTAAAAAAGATGCTGAAAGAGCTAGAGAACTGGCCAAGGAGAGAGCCCAGGAAGAACAAGCATGCTCTGTCCCCCACTCTGCCTTCACACCATTGGCTGCTTGGCATCTGCCACTTCAACCATGATTCAGATTTTCATTTCTAAAGTAATTCACAATATATAGGCATCATGGCAACAACAAAAATATTCTAACAATGCAATCAGTTTGCATGCTTACTCAGAAAAAGTCTTGCTGCACCTACTGAAACTTTTATCCTAGTATGTGTATTTTAGCCTTAATGTGTATTTTAGCCTTAATGTAGGGGCTGCAGATTTCAATTGCTGCAAAATAGTAGGCAAATAAAAGATCACAGCACAATTCTGTGCAAATTATTCAGAGGTACTGTAAGCCCCACAGCTTTAAATAGTGATTATAGGATTGCAGTCATAGCCTTTTAATCCACCCCACCCCAAAAAGGTAATTTTAAAATGCAAGGCCAAAATGTTCTCAGTAATTCAGGTTAATCCTTACTGGGAAACACCAAAGTGATTTATCATCTGGTTGGTGCTTTTTATTAGATAAGATTTATTGCATATTAGTGGATATTGCCACAATGTCTCTTTAATAATGCTTAGGTGATTTTTATCGTATTTTTTTTTACTATGGTCACAAACTGCTTCGGGATATTTTTAGTAGCAAGAGATGCGCCGATTGGAAAAACCCCCCAACAACAACCCCAAAACCTCCACCCAACCCATTTTTCATATTCATCTAAACTTGTTTCCTAAAATTAACCAGAAGCACAAGCATCTAGGGGCCAACAAATTCACAACTATCCCTTGGTAAGAAGAAAATGAAATTAACTGTAAGCCAAAAGCATTTGCTTCTAGGCTCACAGCTGACCTTTTATGTGAATACAAACCTGCGATTAAGCAATGCTTGGTAGCAACTGGAGACATATGATGACTGTACACTGTTCCCTCAAAATGAAACACATCTGCTGGCTGTCAATTGAAAGACAATATGTTTATTTAATTTGAATACCGTGATCCAAATCATAACATTAAAATCTTAGTCACAATTGAAATATATTGTGAAATATGGCATCAAAACCCAATCCTGCAAATGCCTTCAAATTGTACCCAGGCACACACTTACATTTGCAAGATGGGACCCTAACCAAAATTGATATTTCTGCCAAAATTATTAGTTTAAATCTGCTAACTAAGACGATGGAAAAACAACAACATAGTAGTATGTACTGGGGTATCAAGAAACAGCAGAGAAAACTTTCACTGAGAGTGGCTTGTATTAATACATTCACCACCTGCCATGCATAAAGAGAACAGCAGTAAACGGAACAACAAAGAAAACTACCATTGAATATTATCCAAGGCAGGTAAAGATGAAACTGGGTTGAAAAGAGGTTTGTAGGCACCTTTAATGCTCTGTAGTAAGCCTATGCACAGCACTTCGCAAGCATTAATAACCACCTTATCGTTGGGGCTTGAAAACACCCTGTGGACAGTGCTATGTAAAAAATGTGTCACCTGATGTCATTGTGATATTATGTAGTGACAAGTAGGTGGCTTGTATAACTGTAAACCAAATCTAACTCAGTTTCACTATGCAAATGTTATTAGCAGGGTGGCAGAAATGCAACTGGGAATAATACATCATGAAAATCACATGATATGGAGCTGTTGACCCAAACTGCAAAAAACGTTTGATAATGCTATAGATTTCCTCTGTTTAAATTGTCCATGACTTTGTCTACTGTCTGCCTCTATTGGTGAGTCAACTGACTTACTTACTCTAAAAGTGACCTTACTTACTCTATTGGCGAGTCAACTGACTTACTTACTCTAAAAGTGACCTTACTTACTCTATTGGCGAGTCAACTGACTTACTTACTCTAAAAGTGACCTTACCAGCTAGATTTGCATGCTTATTTTCCCCAAGTATGGGTCCCTGCTTGCCAGACACAGATCCTGGATCAATTCCTGGTACCGTAAGTCTTGATCCTGCTGCAAATAATATTTAGGCAGCCTTGCAGAAGTTGAGTAAACACTTGTAATGACTGTTTTTATAATTTATTCTAGAATTTAAGCTTCCCATGAAACCCAAACACATTTCCGCTTTCAAAATGCTAAATACTTCCCATGACTTAACCCAACAATTAAAGATACGACTTACTTGTAATGTGTTTGTGTCCCATATTTTCAGGGTTTTATCAAATGAACTTGACGTAAACATGCCAGTATCATGAGGGTACCACTGAACTGTCTCTACACTGAATTTATGAACATTAGGATGACTTCTACAATGCAATAACAGAAGGACAAAGGTTACAACCCGCGAGTGTTTGCCCTAACTATGTGCTTAAGCCTTTGTGGCTTAAGAAGCAAAGCTCTGAAAGACTGGGGGGGGGGGGAGTCTACAGTTTCCTCATTTAAAGTTTTCTTCTCTACATTTATGATTCAGCAACCCTCCTCTGAATGTTAGTTCAAATTATATTTGTACAAGCGAAGATGGAAGAAATTGGATTATAAATATGGAATATAATATCAAAGGGAACTGTGTGTGTAAAAAAAGGAAAAAGGGAGGGAAGCTCTATTTTGCAAAAGGTTTATGATGGAAACTTAGAGCTGACTCTTCCCCATCCTTTATTATTTATGAAGTGAACTGAATAATGCTAAGAGGACTTGGAATTTAATTTAATTGGAAATATAATTGCTCATGTATCTTCAGTTGGAAGGAACGATGAAAGGAGTCTGTGAACTGCCAAGGTTGAGACATCTGCAGTTCGACAGCCCACTCTTCTTCCAAGGCTGACAGGAAAAATGGAGACAACAGGTAATATTTACTGGGACAGAGTGACTTGTGCAGCTGTTGTTAAAGTTGCAAAACAATGAAGCACAGGAAGGAGCGATGGAAAAGTTTCTGAAACAACAATGGGATATCAGCTCTGCCCAAGGCATGATGGGTAACAGCAACAACCGGGGGAAAGGAAGACATAACATCTTACCAGGACAGGAAGAAACACAGACAGAATAATTGCCATACACAGGAAGAACAAGGATATAGTTTGAGTTCCTCACTTGTAGTTTTATAAATCATTTAATATGTTAACACAAATAGAAGTTATCAATATTGCAGTTGTTGTATGAGGGATTATTATTATGACTGGAATGTGACTGAAATCAATAAGATTTTGAAATGCAGAAATAAAGAAAGCCATCAAATCTAGCATGCAGGGGGGCACTTTATCTAAATTATATAATTCAGTATTTGAACAATTGGTATTAATAATTGTATTATAAATAAGGTACTGTTATAATGACACTATTATTGGACTGTAATTGAAAACTAATAAAAAATTATTATTAAAAAAAAGAAGCAGATCTCTGCAGGTAGTGGCTGGGGCACCAACACCACTAAAATTCCTTTAATGATTCAATCAGGGGAGAAGGTCTAGCACAGCTCAGGTAGCAACCTTCCCAGCCAAACAGTCTACTTCTACTCAAAGATTGGGCCAAGTATACAGACACACATGGACACTTTCATGGGGGCACCTGTCTTTAGTGGCTTGCCATGCTAGATATGAGGAAGCAGAGGGTTCCATGCCATCTAACTGCTAGAAAAAGCTTTACTGCCACTGCAAATGGCAGTCATGTTCCTCACTGAGTATGGCCCAAAGGAAAGAATGCTACATCATGGGATAGTGTTGTTCCCAGGGGCTTTCTTGGTAAAAGAAAAGGATGGCTTCCGCAGCTTATAAAACTATACATGTCTACCCAGAAATAATTGAGTTCAGTGGAGATTAATTCCAGGTTAAGTGGGTACAGGGTTCCAGCTTAATTTGTGGTAAAATGTTTCCCCAAAATTTTCAGGATTGGAAGAGGATCTTCTTGGAAGCAACAGTATGAAGGAAGTATATAAAGAGATACTAGTGTTATAATACAACCACTGAAAAACAATAAAATAGTGTAATATACACAGAGACACAGCATAAAAGACAACAGAACAGATAAAAACGGGAAATCAGTAATAATAGGCTCCAATAACAGAGTTCAAGAAAACCTTGGTGAAAAGATTTGTGTTTATCAGATGTCTGAAGCAACTGATGGATAATGTTTCATGTATGGTAGAGGGAATGGCATTCTATAGGACAGGAGCAATGGCAGTAAATGCCCATTTTGGGGCCACAGTCCTGTGATATTCTATATGTTAAGAGTGCTACAAGTAAAATTTCCCCAGATGATCTAAGTGATCTTGCAGGTCTATACAGGGACAGGCGTCTTTCAGATAACCTGGTCTCAGGTTGTTCAGGACTTTATAAGTTGTCAACAAGACCTTGAATAAGGTCCAGGAGCTAATAAGCACCCAGTGCAATTCCCTCAGCATAGCTGGAATATGTACCAAGGTTCTCCACCCAACAACCTGGCCACAATAAAATTGATGTCTCAATATTTTATTACACCATCTAATGATACTCTGTTATTGGATTACTGGCATAACAATGTGAATTTCACCTACTCCAGACTTTATTGCTTCTTTTGTTTCCTCTTATGGTAATAACAGCCATACAGGTAGATCTCATCTTATGCGGGGGTTATGTTCCTGGCTATCGGGACATATATGCAAAATCACATGAAACCAGAACAACCCCTGGAATTATCTTGCATGACTATCCCTTCCTGTCCAAAGCTGGCGCTTAACAGGCTTTTAAAGCCCCCTGCCTTGCTTACCATGCTCTGAGAAGGTAGCACAAAGTCTCCCACGAGATCTGTCCCTATTTATTTATTTATTGGCAATTTGCGTAAAGCTGTGATTGTATAAGTAACATAAATGTTGTGGGAAGGAGGAGTTGTAGCAATTTCTGCCTTCTGAGTAGAAGGAAGGAGGAAGAACCTAAGTACCGGACGACAGAATTCCACAGGAGGGCCCTGTGATGTATCAGGCTCCCAAGTACTGAGAAGAAGGGATCACCAGGTCTCCTATGAAGCAAGATCAGCCATACATTCTGATGAACTTCAAGGGAGAAACCAGCCAACTGTGAAGCGTAACAACTGAGTATAAAATACTTTGCACTGAGAGGGTTGTTTTCTTAAATAATTCACTACAGCTTCTTCTCTTCCTCTTTGGAAGCAAGAGTCCCAAGTATTGTACTGGGGGATGTCTCTGTATGGGCCTTTCCAAGCTGGGTGCATGACTGACCTTCAACAACTAGACATATTGATTCATTTTTGGTGAAATCGAAGGGGAACTCTCTCCTCACATTGTTGATTTGGGTTCCCAATTATGCTGGAAACGAATTGTGAGGTTCCATGTTCTATTTCCAGTATAATAATAGTAACATAGCATCGCAGAGCCGGAAGGGACCCCGAGGGTCATAACAACAACACAAGAGCCTGCTGGATCAGGCTAGTGACCCATTTAACCCAGCATCCTGCTTTTACTGTGGCCAGCCAGATGCCTTTAAGAAACCTGTAGGCAGAACCTGAGCGCAACAGCGTTTCCTTGTAGGGCTGGGGAAAACCTTTGGTGGAAACTTTGGATAACTTCTACCAGTCAGTATAGACAATAAACCAATGGTCTAACTCAGTATAACACAGCTTCGTATGTTGCTAACTTTTTCATGTTTCACAAACCTTGATGAAGTGTAAGTTTTGTTGGCCAATGACTTTTACAAGTCCAGTCAACGTATAGTGGTACCTCGCAAGACGAATGCCTCGCTAGACGAAAAACTTGCTAGACGAAAGGCATTCGCTAACGAAAGGGTGACTCAGAAGACGAATTTTCCTATGGCCCCGTAAAACTGTGCTTCCTCCGACCGTGCTTCGCAAGACGAAATTTCCGCTATGCGACAACACTTGCGAAACGAATTAATATACAGTACTGTATAATGCAAATAAAAGGTATATTTATAAGGATTCCATTTGTAAAGAGTACATACCTTCCCACAGAACAAACAGCTTTGCAGGTATAACATGGTTTTCGGCTAAGGTTTTCAAGATCATACAGTACAATAACGCCATCAGTGCCGCCTGAAAGCATGCTATAAGAAAACAAATTACAACCAATTTAGACACATTAGACTTGGGGGGGGGGTTAAATTCCTAAAAAGTAAGTCCAAAATTAATGATGTATTGTGAATCTGAACATTTTTCTGGAAATTTCTCAGATGTAGTAAATCAAGTGGAATCTAATTTCATGTGTATGACTAAAAACTTTTTAAACAGCCATATGTCATCTACGTGACTCATAAAATTATCAATATTAAAACATATTTAGTTAAGAATTCAAGCAGGAACAAGCCACAGCAATCTCCAGGCTTACGTGCTTCTTTTCCTTTGCATCCAGGAAGAGTTCAGAAGCTATTGCTTACACACTTTTTGAAACTCAGTTTTGTCATGTTGAGTGGACAAACCAACAGTTATTAACATTGTGGGTGCCGTTGTGGTCTAAACCACTGAGCCTCTTGGGCTTGCCGATCAGAAGGTTGGTGGTTCGAATCCTTGCAACGGGGCGAGCTCCTGTTGCTTGGTCCCTGCTCCTGCCAACCTAGCAGTTCGAAAGCACGTCAAAGTGCAAGTAGATAAATAGGTACCACTCCAGTGGGAAGGTAAACAGTGTTTCTGTGCGCTGCTCTGGTTCGCCAGAAGCGGCTTAGTCATGCTGGCCACATGACCCGGAAGCTGTACGCCGGCTCCCTCGGCCAATAAAGCAAGATGAGCGCCACAACCCGAGTCGTTTGGAACTGGATCTAACAGTCAAGGGTCCCTTTACCTTTACAGTTTGTTTCAAACAAGCCAACTTCAAATGATAGTTATTAAAGTTACTAAAGCTGACTTAAACCTAACCATAGTTTGAGGTCTGGACTACATACCATGCTGTGATTAATCAGAAGCAGAAGCTTCCAAACTCCTTCTCCCAGTCATGCAGGAGAGGAAAGATAGCACATTAGTCTTGAGGGTTGCCCAGAACTATTTTCTCAAAAAAAAAAAAAAAAAGTAATTAGCCATTGTAGTTCAAAATCTTTCCTTAGAAAGTAATTTTATTGGGCTACTAATACATGTTTTAAGAAAGGAGTGGCCACTTTTGTCCTCCTGAGGTCTCCACTATTTCAGGAGTCATTTGTCAGGGATCACATGCCCATGGTGAGTGGGGCCCGTGTTACATCAAGTGGTAGACTGAGAAAAGATCTCAAAATGCTTGCTGAAAGGTGGTGGTTTTCAATAGGCACCAAAAAGATGGCAGAGACAGTGCCTGTCTAACATTCAAGGGAGGGAATTCCAAAGAGTAGGTGCCACCACACTAAAAGCCCACTTCCTACATTGCAAGGGACAGACCTCCTGATAAGATGGCATCTACAGGAGTTCCCCACCTGCAGAGTGATACAGTGATCAATTGAGTACATAAGGAGTGAGATGTTTTACGTGTTCTGGTCCAAGGATGTATAGGACTTTATACATAACCATCACCCTGAACTTAGTCTGGTATTTGACAGCTGACTGGGGATGGTGGGTGGAGGGGGAAATCATCAACATCATTTGTACCCTGCTTATCTGACTGGGTTGCCCCATAGAATTGTACACATGGAAGGGAGCACAAGGGTCATCTAGTCCAACCCCCTCCATTGCAGGAATCTTTTGCTCAACCTGAGGCTTGAACCCCTGACCCAGAGATTAAGAGTCTCACGTTCTACCAACTGAGCTATCCCTAGGGGTGCAAAACAGGATGAGGCTCTGGGATCTCCTGGATGAAAATAATGAGCTGTTCCCTTACCAACTAGGGATCCTCCTCCTTGGATTAGGTCTTGCGGAAGACAAACATTGCATGGTGTTTGATTCCTGATTGCTGTGGTTGTGTGGGTAGAGAAGCTTTTAATGTTTAATAGACTATTGCATTTTAATATTTTGTTGGAAGCCGCTCAGAGTGGCTGGGGAAAGCCAGCCAGATGGGTGGGCGGGGTATAAATAAATAAATAAATAAATAAATAATATCTACCCATGGTGTTTGCCACATGGCATCAAGTCCTGGGAGCTCTCTCTCTTTCGCAGCTTGAATTCCTGCTGCCTGTTTTCCAATTTCCTACCATATTGTGCAATAAGCCACTGGAAAGTGCTGTTGCTGGCATGTGCATGTGGCTCCTCTGGTTGGATGTCCTGGATTCTTCTTAGCTGCTTGGCAGAACAGTCTTTCTGCACCACCCCCACCCCTGGGTGGTTGTCAAATCTTGGGTCTCAAGAGGGTCTCTTGTAGTGTTAAGGTATCTTACCTAAGGAACTATGAGGCTGCTGTTGAATGGGCAATCAACCTTTCCCTTTGATGTGCTTGTTAGCACCAGAACAGAATTCAATGTTGAGTCTGTAAAGATGTGTGGGGACTGGAAGTAATAAGGCTGTTGCTGCACATGCCATTGGGAAACGTGGAGTAGGCATGCCATGGTGTGCACAGGGTATCAAAGAGAATGTGACCCCAAACCAGAACTATACTAATTTTTGATGAACCAGAACATAATTTTGTTGCCTAAAAGAATCTGTCGAACCTGAACTGAACAGAAAGGTAGGTATGTGTGCCAGGTTACTAGTTCACAATCCTACTCCAGCCAAACAAAACACCTGATGTGATTCATTAGCAGCACCAGAACTAGAATAAGCACAAACTGTACAATAAAACCAACAACTGGAAGGATTTGTATATTTTGGATCTGTACAGACTTCTATACGTCTTCAGGGTCCATGAAGGAGCACAGTGCAGCAGCCTACTAGCCTAGTAAAGGCACTGGGAATCTGGGAGATGAGTGAGCAGGCCCTCCTAGGCCCAGGATATCTGAAGGAATCTTCAGCCCAGACACTGGGGAGTATGGTGTTTGTGTGGGGAAGGATCATTGGAGATGGTATTCCATTTCTGGACTGGCTCTGAGGGTTTGTGCTTCCCGGGGGCTTAAAAGTATGTTGAACACTTTTTATGTTAATGCCTGGTGGTTACCCTATCATGTAGCTCTTATGGTATGAATTGGGCTAGGATAGTACTTAGTGGGAAGGGAATGTTACTTTTAAGTTTGAATCTGCCCGTTTTGACTAGTATTGTATCCATTCATTATGTTACCAATTTTATTAAACAAAACATTTTCAGAAATTGATTTTTTTCTTTGGAAAAAATTATCAATGGGAAATTTTCAATTATTTTATTGAATATATTTTAAAATATGTTTTATACAATACATTCCACAATAAAACATATAGTAATATCATGTACATACTATCGACTTTCCACAGGTTCGATATCCAAGGTGTTAATACCACTTCCATGGATTCTTTCTATATCTTTATCCTTGTTTAACTCCAGGCTCAGCACCCTTAACAAGAACAAGAATAAAGTCATTAAGAAATGTAATATATGACACAACTTCAACCTAATCAAAAATTGTCAGTATCAGGCCCTTCAAGCTGATCCATCAAATTCACCATTCACTGCTCAAGTGGACTCTCAAATCAGTTTCAGAAAACTGATCTTCTGTATATTAGTGGAGTATGTTTAGGATACATTTATATTTACATCAAACAATAAAAATGATAAATGTATCAACAGGCATATAATGCTAGAAAGAAAGTCCATAAAACAACAAATCTTCAGTTGCATATACTGTATTATAGATATCCAATTTGCACTCACTTGAAAGAGAGTGACATATCTGAATCCTATGTATATTTACTTGAAAGTAAGTCCCAGTAGGTTCAGTAGGATTTACTTCCAATAAGCGTGTATCAGATTGTGCCGGCTTACAGTGGTACCTCGCCAGACGAATTCGTCTTGCGAAAAACAGGCATAGACGAATTCGTCTCGCGAGTCAACTAAAAACTCACAAAACCCTTTCGTTTTGCGAGTTTTTCGTTTTGCGAGGCATTCGTCTTGCGGGGTACCACTGTATTTGTAATAGTATAACCAAATCAGTAATTTTTATATAACTGTAAAAACTACTCTGAAAATTTCTTATTCCAAAAATGAAACCTTCATCTGGTTGTAAATATTAAGATTATACCAGCAAGAATGAGTCTTTCTGTAAAAAAATGATTTAAATAAGTCTTACTGACTAGTGATTTAAATCAAATCCACCCTGTTGCTAGGCAACAAAAAAATCTCCCCAGCAACAAGTGTTTTTTTTAAGGGTATGTGGTCAGTAAAGCTCAGTCAGTATGTAAATGCACAGAAGTGTAAATGAGTCAGCAATTGAGTCTCAGAGCTGGATGGCTAGAGGAGAATGAATTATGTTGTTTTATTAGTTTTAGTTGAACCAGCGTAAAGTTTTGTAAATAATAAAGATTTTCTGTAAAAAGAAACTCTGCTGCAATCCTGAATAAGAATACAACCCAAGAGTAGTTCCACACACGCGTCAACAAGGTTATGGGCCCAGATCCGAATGTTCCAGAACTGACAGTTCCAGAACCAGATGTCTCAATACTGGATGTTCCAGAGAACCCAGTGAACACAAAACATAATGTATCTGAATGCCCTAAGATAGGAGTATTATGTTTCAGGTTCTACCTTAATATCAGTTTCTCTATCCTTAACAGTTTCTTTACTCATTGCTCTTTGTCACTTAACCTGTTTTGAATTTTCAGTTTGTCTGTGTCTCACTTTGAGATAATCTCCGACTTGAAGGATGACACACTTCAGAAGTATTTTGTCTACCTTGTGCTTACTCATGAAAAATGACACCTCTAGCCTACTATTACACTTTTGTTTTTAAGAAATCAGTCTATATCCTTTTGTTTGAGAATCATAACCAAGAAATTAACACTCTAACCCCGTTGAAGAGTTTCCTGCATGTTTCAGCTTGAATATGCACAAAACATTTACATCCAAACACACGCAAATGCCCTAACTTGGGTTTTACATCGTAAGGAGTAGTGTTAGTTACAAAGGTATACAATCTAAGTATTTCTTGGTGGAAGGTCCAAGTCAACCAAGTCAACCCTTTCCAGCTCAGAGCCAGGTGTACATAAGCTACTTTGCAACTCGCCCCCCCCTCCATCTACAGTTAAAAAATTTACAATCAGAAGAACAGAGTGAGTCCTAAAAATATGTATCTCAGGTGTCAAAGACCAGTATGAAGTGGTAGATCTTCAGCATATGACAGAAGATATACACTGAATGTGCCACATGCACCTCTTTGGGGAGGGAATTCCACATTTGAGGGGCTGTCACAGAAAGCCAGTCAGTGTAATGTAATCCCCTGCAGTGGTGCAAGGGTAGGACTCAGGGCCAGGGTCCCACTTCACAAAAAAAGCAGGTGGTTCCTCAAATACAGAAGAGCTGGTTTAGAGCACTTTGAAATAAGTGAAGCAATACACACTGCCATCTAAAGAGAGGGCTCACATTTAGTCCAGATACAGGTAGGTAGCCGTGTTGGTCTGCCAAAGTAAAAACAAAATATAAAATATAAAAATTCCTTCCAGTTGCACCTTAGAGACCAACTAAACTTGTTCTTGGTATGTTCTTAGTCCAGAGTTCACCTAACTGCACCACTGCTCCCTTTTCTACATATGCACACCTACGAAAGGACTTGTCCAAAGGGAGTCTTGCTCTGCTGGGATGCAAACCCAGGCAATACCACACAGCTCCTGAATGAGATCTGGCCACCTAAGTGACACATTACCATGATTTTCTGGATGTTTGTGACATTAGAAATTGCTTTGTGAATTACTAGGGTTCAAAGATTGTAATTAGCCTTGCCTGTACTTTTCTGCACTTCATTTTCCTTACACCTCACCGTTTACAATATCCCTCCCTGTAAACCACGTGTGTGTGTGTGTGTGCGTGCGTGTGCGTATATATAAAATAACTCAGGATAACACCTCATGTATCTGATGACAGGGACCACAGTCCACGAAAGCTTTTGCCGCCATGTCTTAGCCACCAATGCACCCCAAGACTCTCTGCCGCTCTCGGTGCCATAAGAACCAGACAGTCAGAAAGAACTGCCAGGCGAGGCCAGAGGATAGGTCCGGCCTGCCCTGAGACTTGCTTTACCTCCTGGTAGACTCAGCCCGGCGAAGCCTCAGCGGTTCTTCCAAGCCCGCTTGGCGGGCAGAAATAAAGCCCAACATGACGAAATGTGATAAGCCGCAGCCAGGGCACCGCCATGTTGGGGGAGCGATCTAGCGCTCATTGGTTCCGAGTGAGAGCCCCTCAGCCAATGCGGGGGCTTGTTATTTAAGACGTCGTCTCCCGTCGCCAGGCTGAACAGGAACAACACAGCGCCCATGCGCAGAGTTTTGCAGGCGGGTCGGCGCGCGCGCACCCACCCACACCCCTAGTCAGCGTCGGGCTTAGCTTGAACTGCGTCGACGGCGAGAATCGGACGTGACATTCAAACGGTTTATCGACGGTTCGAGGCTTGCGACCGTCACGTTTTGAATCCTGTCAGTGTGTGTGTGTGTGTGGGGGGGGGAGACAGAAATCGAGAGAACCGCGCACGCGCCTTATTATTCCACAGGCATGAGCGGCGTCTGGCGGCTCTTGCGCTCGCTGAAGCTCCGGGTTTTCGGGCCAGCGAAAGAGTATGTCGGCGCAGACCCCCAGGGCAACAAGTACTACCGTGTCCCGAAGCACGAAACCTGGGCAGGTGAGGGGAGGGAAGGAGGCGGGTCGAGTCGGTCGGAAGGTCAAACCCGGGTTATGTTTACGATTCGCGCGCTCTCCTCAGAAACGAGCCCGAAGGTTTTTGCGTATCCAAAGTGCCCTCTGGCTGAGCTGGAATAACGGCCGCCTTCTCGGTCACTCACACGATCCCTGGAGCCTGGCGGGAGTTGGGAGCCCGGCGTCGCCCGAAGGGCCACAGGTTCCCTACTCCTACCTTTTGCTTCAATTTAGTGGGCGTGATCGTGGGCATAATCCTGTCCTCAAAAGCCAGCTCACTTGGGCTTTCTCCCAAGGAATGGTGTGTACAATTATTAATCTGTATATGCTGGAAACTGCCCAGAGTGGGTGGGGCGACCCAGATGGGCGGGGCACAAAGAATAAATTTATTATTGTTGTTACTATTAAGGCTCTGAAGACCATTGAGAGCTAATTTATATACTTCAGGATCCTCTGCAAATTTTTAGGGATTTCTGGGCTTGCTGGCAGTGATACAGGCAGCTGGATTGAACTGTCGTTTTATAAATAAATATTTAATATTTTGTTTGGAGCCGCCCAGAGTGGCTGGGGAAACCCAGACAGATGGGCGGGGTATAAATAATAACTTCTTATTAATTATTATTTCCCACAGTGCCCCAGAGACATACTTGGTTGGGGGAATTGTGGGGAATTAAAAAGGCAGTTTTACATTCAGCTGTCTGGTGCTGTACCAAATCTCCAAGGTAGGCATTACCAGTGAGCCTCTGGGACATTGACAGCTGCTCAAGGATGCGAACTGCTGACACAAATTCAGTGAATAACCAAAGCCCCAGCCATGTCCACCCAACACTTAAATAGTATTGTATTAAATGGGACTTAGTTAAGTGAGGCTAGGGTTGCAGCCTAAGGATTGCACGCTTACCTGGAAGAAAGTCTAATCAAACCCTGCAAGTTTTATTCTGATTAAAAATGCCCAAGGATAAGGCTGTATGCCTGATAGATCTCAGTGGAACTTAGTAAACATGCATTATATTGCACAGGGTTTTATTTTGACCAAAGCACATGCACATTTTATCTCCTTCACTGTTTAGGCATGGTCCAAAGTCACTTTGGGCCCATATATATAATTTCTGCCTTAGTACAGTGTTCCCAGGTTTTTGATACTTGGCTTACTCTGTGTTTGTGTTAGATTTCAAATAAGAGGTATGCTGCAGTCTTGCCCTACTAAAGGAACATTCCAGTGGTTTTAAAACAGCATACCGGTCAATTATACCAGCTTTCCTAAAGATGGTGTAAAGTTACACCAGATCCAATCCCATTCTGGAGCAAGCCTACTACTGACTGAGCTGGCCCAAGCCCATCAGAGGGAAAACAAGCTTTTAAATAGACTCACACCACCCTTTATGTTGATATTGCTAGCATGACAGCAAGACAAAGATAAAATCCAGCTCTGTAACTGGTTTAAAGTGACAGGTAGGTAGCCGTGTTGGTCTGCCATAGTCAAAACAAAATAAAATAAAAAATTCCTTCCAGTAGCATCTTAGAGACCAACTTAGATACCAAGACACCTTAGATACCAAGAACAAACTTAGTTGGTCTCTAAGGTGCTACTGGAAGGAATTTTTTATTTTATCTTGTTTTGGTTTAAAGTGGTTTGGTTGTTTTTATAAATGGAAGATTATGAAAGTTCCACATAGAGCATATTGAAGTAATCCATTCTTGAAGTAACCAGTGTATGAATTACTGTGGCCAAACTCACTCAGCCCAGAAACAGCTTTTAGCTGTTGTACTAGTCACAGCTGATACAATGTGTTTATAGCAACAGAAGCTAGCTGGGCCTCCAGTGAAAACACTGGATCTAGAAACACCCACAGGCTTTCCTCTTTAGAGGAGGAGCACAACCCCATCCAGAACAAGAAATTAAACACTTTCTCAGGCACCGGAACCACTCAACCACAGTGTCTCTGTCTTGCCAGGATTCAAGCTCAGCTATTTTTCCTCATCCATTTTACCATGTATCTGGTAGACTGCACTAATTTCATTAAGATATTAAATGTAGGGCTAGTATCATATTTAATATTAACCAAGTTATTCTGTAAGTGAAACTTAGGTTTGTATTCAACATTAGTTCTACTCAGTTCTACAGCCCTTAGTATTTACGGTACATTTTAAAAAATCTATTTTTATCTATCGTGACCCTATTATAGTTAAAATAAAATTCTTTATGCTTTTATTTTTTTCTAGTTGCCAGGAGAGCTATGCTCTCTGATCAGAAAGTAGCTTTACTGGAAGGTCACCTTTGAGCTAAAGTTTCAATCAGTAATTTACAGATTGGGATTTGGGGAGAGACAGTTTTAGTACAGAAGCTGCCACTTGCCAGCCCTTTGTTAGATTTCTTTATGTATCTTGAACAATGAGGCTCTTTTACCATGAAGTCTTCTAGAAATAAATGATTAATAATAACATTTTAGAAATTAAAACTGAAATGCTAGATATTTGTACATCTATGATATTTTGAGTTTACACATGAAAATATGAAGTATATTGTGCACATGGGCACAAGAACAGGGTCTTTTCTGCAAAGGCCACCCAGTTATGGAATTTAATTGTCAGTCATATCAGGCCAGCTTCATCTCTTGTGTCTTTTGAACAGACGTGAAATATTCATTTCATTCCTTTGACTTTTAATTTAGGATGATGGATACCAGATTGTAGTTTTCAATGGGCCACTTTTTCTTATGCTGTTTTTATATTTTTAGAGATCATTGGATATTTTAAATGTATTGTGTTTGTATGTTTGGTTGTAAACTGTTTTGAGAGATAGTCTTGCCTGAAAAGCAGAATAGGTAAAGGTAAAGGGACCCCTGACCATTAGGTCCAGTTGTGTCCGACTCTGGGGTTGCGGCTCTCATCTCGTGTTACTGGCCGAGGGAGCCGGCATACAGCCGGGTCATGTGGCAAGCGTGACAAAGCTGCTTCTGGCGAACCAGAGCAGCACAAGGAAACGCCGTTTACCTTCCCACCGAAGCGGTCCCTATTTATCTACTTGCACTTTGACGTGCTTTAGAACTGCTAGGATGGCAGGAGCTGGGACCGAGCAACAGGAGCTCACCCTGTCACAGGGATTCGAACTGCTGACCTTCTGATCAGCAAGTCCTAGGCACCGTGGTTTAAGCCACAGTGCCACCTGGGTCCTGAAAAGCAGAATAGAAGGGTTTAATTTAAATAAATATTATACTGGTATACCTCTTGGGTTGCTGTGCTTTACTGCAGCTTCCTGTTGAGTTTACACGTAGTTGGAGACCTGAATGTCTGTGACAAAGGGCCCTACATAGGATTGTAACTTGTCTCAGCATTACCTGTTCCCAACTATGTCTGTATGACTGCATATTCTCAGATTTTTTAGCACGTTAAACTTGTTAAAAGATTAGTTTGACAGTGATTAAATAATACAATTCCATCATGCTTGTCCCGAGAGAAACATCCAGGCTAAGTCATTTACTCTGAGATGACTTCTGAGTTGCCACTCTTGAAACTGGATGAGCTGGAAGGTGGGATTGGACACTTAAGCAACCATGATTGATGACTCATTTTTAGTATCTCAGTCAAGTATTTCACTAAAAAGGGTAGATTTATCTGTGTAATACATTTATTTTTTTACTGTATAACACTGTCAGAGCTTCACCATAGCTTTGCTACATGATGAATTGCCCTTGCTATACCAGCCTATATTGATTTTCAAGCTATTCATATCTCAGTAATTACAAAACAAGTTCCTTGTACAGTTTATGCATTTTATTACAACATGCATTCAGTGCGAAATAACTCTTCCTATTTGGTAATATGAATACAAAAATGGTTGGTAATAGTAATAATGAAAAATTATGCCGCAGCATAAAACATGCTAGACATTGAATATCTAGCACATATCCTCTAATCCATATTGTAAATATGTTTTTAAAACTTTTAAAAAAAGTTTTCAGATAGGTAGTACAATATTAATCAATAAAACACATATTCAGTATGGCAGCTTTAAGAGAATGAAGGTGGTGGAGGGGAATCAGCACTGGTTTGCAACAAATCTCATTTCATTGTCATTCTTTGAACAAAGAATCAGTGCAAGTTTATACATGAATACCATCACTTGGTTAAACAAGATCAAGCAGGATTATTCTAAATAAGTTATTAGCTGGCACCATTCTTCAAATTCTTCATTTGAAATGTCAAGTTTCAAATAATATAAATGTTCCCAACCTTTAAACACCATTGTTTGTTTTTCTGACTGCTTAGAATAACCTATATCCAGATTATGTTTTTGGCGGCTGCAAACAAGGCACCTAAAAGGTTATTGCGCTTATAAACTGAAGTTGGGCAACGAAGAGCATCCAAGCAGGAATAATAATAATAATAATAATAATAATAATAATAAATAGACATTTGTATACCACCCTTCATCCATAGATCTCAGGGCGGTTCACAACATAATATTACAATATAAAAATTGCAAAAAATATGACAGCGTATGGTCTTAAATGAGTTAATTTGGAAGATGCCTATTCTCACCATGATAAATATCTACCGAGATCTCCACAAAACTTCAAATATTTGGAACCTCAATTTGTATCCATTTGGTAAGAGTCAGGCTCACCTCATACAAAGATGAGGATGCTCAAGTTTCAGATTCTCACACTTCCCTCTCTCCTTTCTTTTTTTGGAATATAATCTTTATTGGTTTTCAAATTTTATAGTTCAGATACTGTAAGGTCCTCTGAGTGGTTGCTCATGAGTAAACAGCCAAATCTCCATCCTGTCTTTTAGCAGTTTTATTGTGCATGCTATTTGCAGTGCAGAGCTACAAGTTCATGTCTGTATCAGTCACTCACAGAATCTGGGAGGGGCCCCTTCTGGCTGTGACCCCAGCATAAGAGTTTCGGTATACGAAATCTCCCCCTCCCTTCCTTACGTTTCACCCCTCTGTGCACTTGGGGCAATGGAAATGGTGTGTCCGAGGGGAGTGCAAGGTCTCTCCAACATCCCCAGAGCTTCTGCTCTCCAGCCTCTGAGCTGCCTGCCCCTCCCCACTGGAGACATCGCTGCCTCTGCTGGAGGAGGAGGAGGTGCTGCTGGTCAGGTGGGGTCAGGGCTCTCTGTAACATCCCGAAAGCCCTTCCACCACCCTGCGCTGAGCTGGGGACAGTTCCCTGACAGATACATATTGTATTACATTGTACATTTACTATTTACTCCTACGAGTTGACTTCCTTCCTTCTTCTGGCTTTTTCCATTCTAATTTTCTCGCATTTCCTTTTTCAATTCCAGACATTGTAATTCTAACTACACAGTTGTCGATAAATTGTCTATAATTAAACATACCTTTCTATATATACAATTCTTCTTTGTCTATCTGTACACCACTTATAAATACAATTGGTTACTTGATTACAATGTATTTCTTTTTTGTTGTTGTTATTATTCCAATGCGATTTTTTAAATGAATAATTTTTATTAAGTTTTACATTGTTGTTATTCAGTTGTGTCCGACTCTTCGTGACCCCATGGACCAGAGCATGCCAGGCACCCCTATCCTGCACTGCCTCCGGCAGTTTGGCCAAACTCATGCTAGTCGCTTCGAGAACACTGTCCAACCATCTCATCCTCTGTCGTCCCCTTCTCCTTGTGCCCTCCATCTTTCCCAACATCAGGGTCTTTTCTAGGGAGTCTTCTCTTCTCATGAGGTGGCCAGAATACTGGAGCCTCAACTTCAGGATCTGTCCTTCCAGTGAACACTCAGGGCTGATTTCTTTAAGGATGGATAAGTTTGATCTTTTTGCAGTCCATGGGACTCTCAAGAGTCTCCTCCAGCACCATAATTCAAAAGCATCAATTCTTCGGCGATCAGTCTTCTTTATGGTCCAGCTCTCACTTCCATACATTACTACTGGGAAAACCATAGCTTTAACTATACGGACCTTTGTCGGCAAGGTGATGTCTCTGCTTTTTAAAATGCTGTCTAGGTTTGTCATTGCTTTCCTCCCAAGAAGCAGGTGTCTTTTAATTTCGTGACTGCTTTCACCATCTGCAGTGATCATGGAGCCCAAGAAAGTAAAATCTCTCACTGCCTCCATTTCTTCCCCTTCTATTTGCCAGGAGGTGATGGGACCAGTGGCCATGATCTTAGTTTTTTTGATGTTGAGCTTCAGACCATATTTTGCGCTCTCTTCTTTCACCCTCATTAAAAGGTTCTTTAATTCCTCCTCACCTTCTGCCATCAAGGTTGTGTCATCAGCGTATCTGAGGTTGTTGATATTTCTTCTGGCAATCTTAATTCCGGTTTGGGACTCATCCAGTCCAGCCTTTCGCATGATGAATTCTGCATATAAGTTAAATAAGCAGGGAGACAATATACAGCCTTGTCGTACTCCTTTCCCAATTTTGAACCAATCAGTTGTTCCATATCCAGTTCTAACTGTAGCTTCTTGTCCCACATAGAGATTTCTCAGGAGACAAATGAGGTGATCCGGCACTCCCATTTCTTTAAGAACTTGCCATAGTTTGCTGTGGTTAACACAGTCAAATGCTTTTGTGTAGTCAATGAAGCAGAAGTAGATGTTTTTCTGGAACTCTCTAGCTTTCTCCATAATCCAGCGCATGTTTGCAATTTGGTCTCTGGTTCCTCTGCCCCTTCGAAATCCAGCTTGCACTTCTGGGAGTTCTCGGTCCACATACTGCTTAAGCCTGCCTTGTAGAATTTTAAGCATAACCTTGCTAGCATGTGAAGTGAGCCCAATTGTGCGGTAGTTGGAGTATTCTTTGGCACTGCCCAATCTTTGGGATTGGGATATAGACTGATCTTATCCAGTCCTCTGGCCACTGCTGAGTTTTCCAAATTTGCTGGCATATTTAGTGTAGCACCTTAACAGCACCATCCTTTAAAATAATTCAGCTGGCATATCATCACTTCCACTGCCCTTGTTATTAGCAGTGCTTTCTAAGGCCCATTTGACTTCATTCTCCAGGATGTCTGGTTCAAGGTCAGCAACCACACTACCTAGGATGTACGAGACCTCCATATCTTTCTGGTACAATTCCTCTGTGTATTCTTGCCACCTCTTCTTGATGTCTTCTGCTTCTGTTAGGTCCTTCCCACTTTTGTCCTTTATTATGATAATCTTTGGATGAAATGTTCCTTTCATATCTCCAATTTTCTTGAACAGATCTCTGGTTTTTCCCATTCTGTTGTTTTCCTCTATTTCTTTGCATTGCTCGTTTAAGAAGGCCCTCTTGTCTCTCCTTGCTATTTTTTTGGAAATCTGCATTCAGTTTCCTGGATCTTTCACTATCTCGCTCGCATTTTGCTTGCCTTCTCTCCTCCGCTATTTGTAAGGCCTCATTGGACAGCCCTTTGCTTTCTTTCATTTCCTTTTCATTGGGATGGTTTTCGTTGCTGCCTCCTGTATAATGTTACGAGCCTCCATCCATTGTTCTTCAGGCACTCTATCCACCAAATCTAAATCCTTAAACCTGTTCCTCACTTCCACTGTGTATTCATAAGGGATTTGATTTAGATTGTATCTTACTGGCCCAATGGTTTTTTTTCTACTTTCTTCAGTTTAAGCTGGTATTTTGCTATAAGAAGCTGATGGTCTGAGCCACAGTCAGCTCCAGGTCTTGTTTTTGCTGACTTTATAGAGCTTCTCCATCTTTGGCTGCAGAGAATATACCGGTAATCAATCTGATTTTGATGCTGCCCATCTGGTGATGTCCATGTGTAGAGTCGTCTCTTGTGTTGTTGGAAAAGAGTGCTTGTGATGACCAGCTTGTTCTCTTGACAGAACTCTATTAGCCTTTGCCCTGCTTCGTTTTGAACTCCAAGGCCAAACTTGCCAGTTGTTCCTTTTATCTCTTGACTCCCTACTTTAGCATTCCAATCCCCTATAATGAGAAGAACATCCTTCTTTGGTGTCATTTCTATAAGGTGTTGTAAGTCTTCATAGAATTGGTCAATTTCAGTTTCTTCAGCACTGGTAGTTGGTGCATAAACTTGGATTACTGTGATGTTAAAAGGTCTGCCTTGGATTCATATCGAGATCGTTCTATCATTTTGAGATTGCATCCCAGTACAGCTTTTGCCACTCTTTTGTTGACTATGAGTGCCACTCCATTTCTTTTACAGGATTCTTGCCCACAGTGGTAGATATGATAGTCATCCAAACTGAATTCGCCCATTCCCATCCATTTTAGTTCACTGATGCCCAGGATGTCAATGTTTATTCTTGCCATCTCATTTTTGACCACATCCAGTTTACCAAGGTTCATGGTTCTTACATTCCAGGTTCCTATGCAATATTTTTCTTTACAGCATTGGACTTTCCTTTTGCTTCCAGGCACATCTGCAACTGAGTGACCCTTCGGCTTTCGCCCAGCCGCTTCATCAGCTCTGAATCTACTTGTACTTGTCCTCCGCTCTTCCTCAGTAGCATGTTGGACGCCTTCCAACCTGAGGGGCTCATCTTCCAGCATCATAACTTTTATATGCCTGTTGTCTTTGTCCATGGAGTTTTCTTGGCAGGTATACTGGAGTGGCTTGCCGGTTCCTCCTCCAGGTGGATCACATTTAGTCTAAACTCTCCACTATGACCTGTCCATCTTGGGTGGCCCTGCGTGGCATAGCTCATAGCTTCCCTGAGTTATTCAAGCCGCTTCACCACGACAAGGCAGTGATCCATGAAGGAGAAGTTTTACATACATTCTTTTAAACATCCAATAATATTCATCTCTTATACATATTTTTGACTTCCATCAACCACTTCTCAAGATTTTCATATTTCCTAATTTCTTCTTGTATTTCCAACTTCACTATTACTTTTTATCACAATAATTGATTTTTTTTTTTTTTTTTTTTGGATTTGATACCCCGCTTTATCACTACCCGGAGGAGTCTCCAAGCGGCTAACATTCTCCTTTCCCTTCCTCCCCCACAACAAACACTCTGTGAGGTGAGTGGGGCTGAGAGACTTCAGCGAAGTGTGACTAGCCCAAGGTCACCCAGCAGCTGCATGTGGAGGAGCGGGGAATTGAACCCGGTTCACCAGATTACAAGTCCACCACTCTTAACCACTACACCACACTGGCTCTCTGATTATTACCTTCCAAAATTATCTCCAAAATATTTACTAAAATTAACCTTACAAAACTTCTTGTAAACCTACTAGCGTAATTTGTTGTTTACAATTGTCTTTCAAATATTTCTCAAATTTAGTCCAATCCTTCAGGAATTCCTGGTCCCACCGGTTTTGAATTCTTCCTGTCATCTTATCCAATTCTGCATAGTCCATTATCATACTCTCTTTCAAAGCGGTACATGCAGTAAATTTTATGCTTTCTTTCCATAACTTCTCCCAATCCTCCAACTATATTATAACCAAAGTCTTTAGCCCAGTGTATCATTACTGACTTAACCTCTTCATCTTTCAAATGCCATTCCAACAGTATTTTATACATTTTAGATAATATCTTACAATTATTATTCAAAATTTCACTTTCAAACTTTGATTTGTTAATATCAAATCCATTTTCTTTTAGACTTTCCTTGAACATTTCATTGATTTGATGGTAGTGCAACCAGTCATTTACATATTCTTTTACTTCATATGATTTCATTTTCCACTTCCTTCCTTCCTTAATAATTTTTCATAAGTAATCCAATTTCCACTCATATTAGTTTTTTCAAACTCATCACCTCCAAAGGTGACAACCACCACGGTGTTTTATGTTCTAATAATTTTTATACATGTCCCATACTTCAAACAGTGATCTTTGGAATATATGGTTACCAAATCCTTGATGAACCTTTATTTTGTTATACCATAAATAGCCGTGCCAACCAAACCTATTATCAAAACCTTCTAAGTCTAATAAATCCACATTTTTTAACATTATCCATTCCTTTAATCAACAAAGGCAGGACACTTCATAATATAATTTCAAGTCTGGCAGGGCGAAACCTCTTTCTTTACTATCGGTTAATAACTTATATTGTATTCTTGGTTTCTTTCCCTGGCAGATAAATCTTGAAATCATCTTTTGCCATTCTTTAAATATCGCTGCCCCTTTGATTATTGGAATTGATTGGAACAAAAATAACATTTTTGGTAGCACATTCATTTTAATTGTCAATATCCTACCCCAAAGGGATAGTTTAATCCTTCCCCATATTTCCAGATCCCTTTTTATTCCATTCCACACTGGTATATAATTGTTCTGAAATAAATCTATATTTTTCAGTGTCAACCAAATTCCTAAATATTTCACTTTTTTAGCCACCTCTATACCAGTCTGTTGCTGCAACTTGTCCGTCAAATCTTGCTATATGTTCTTAACCAACATTTTAGTCGTCTTTTTATTCAATTTAAAACCTGCAACTTGGCCAAATTGTTCAATTTCTTCCAGAACCTCTGTCATACAATAAAACGAGTCTTCCATTGTCAATACCAAATCATCTGCAAAGGCTTTAACTTTATATTCTTTTCGACCGACTAAAACTCCTTTTATTTTCTCATTTTCTCTTACGGAATTAAGGAGGACTTCCAAGACCGAGATGAACAGTAATGGTGACAATGGACATCCCTGTCTTGTACCTTTCATAATCTCAATATTTTCTGTTACCACATTATTTACTATCAATTTTGCTTTTTGATTCGAATAAATTGCTTTTATTCCAGTTATGAACGATTGTCCAACATTCATTAATTCCAAATTTTTTATCATAAAATTCCAAGATACATTATCAAAGGCCTTCTCAGCATCTACAAAAACTAATGCTGCTTGCTTTTCATTTCTGGCCGTCAAGTATTCAATAATGTTCACCACGTTTCTTATATTATCCATCTGTCGGCCAGGCAAAAAGCCTGCTTGATCTTTATGTATTATTTCATTCAATACTTTTTTTTCAATCTATTAGCCAAAATACTTGCAAACAGTTTGTAATAATTATTTAATAATGAGATTGGCCTATAATTTTTCACTTGCATTAAATCAGAGTCTGATTTTGGTATTAATGTAATATATGCTTCTTTCCATGTTTCTGGTATTTCTCTATATCTTAATATATTCATTACTTCTTTTAACTGTACAAGTAGAGTATGTTTCATTTCCTTATAATATTTTCCTGTAAATCCATCCGGTCCTGGTGCCTTTCCACTTTTTAATTCTCTTATTGAAATTGCAATTTCTTCACTTTCTATTGGTTCATTCAGTCGTTTTTTCTATTCTGTAGGGATTTGTTGCACCTCTTTCTGTTTTAAAGATTCTTCAATTTTCTTTGTACTTTCTTTTCCAGCTTTTTTATACAATTGTCTGTAGAAATTTACAAATCCATTTCTAATTTCTTTTGAATTCTCCACTTCCTTACTGTTTAATATTATTTTATTAATTGTATTCTGTGCTTTACTTTTTTTGATTTGCCACACCAGCCATTATTCTAATAAGATTTATTTGTATTACACGTTATGAGGTTTATTTCTATTCTACTGCTTTTCTCTTTCACACAGATCTTACCTCTATACAACATAAATTTCTTCCATTCTTTTAGAAATGTTTCACCACCCTGTTGTCTAATTTCCCCTGTTAATTTGGCTATTTCTATGTGCCCCTCTCTCCTTTCTGTGACATGCATTTTAATCTTGACTGAACTATCCTGACTGACAAAAAGAAACTTCATTTGGTCACTTCATAACATTTATATTATCATCTCTTTCAAGGTGACACAATTAGTTTTTTAAATATGATTCAAGGAATTAAATAAGATATAATATGTACCCTTAGCTTAAACGATTCCGTAGTTTATTGGGTTAGCTAAACAAAGCTTAGCTTGCAGCTATATTTGAACAGAAAAAGGCAAAGTAGTATTAATCATTTTTAAGTTTTGAAAGTTACCTAAAGTCACATGGGGTTGCTTGGAATATAAAGGTTACTTAAGATCAGAGGCAAGTTGATTATTAACACAAATCTACAAACATGCACATCTAGCTATTGTTTGGTACTCTGTGGATAAACCCAAACAAAGCTAATTATTTTATATTTACATTTGTTTAATTTGAGCCCCTGCACTCCCTACTAGGATGTTTTGTTGCCTTGGGTATGGTTTGTCATAAAAGAGTAGGATATTAAAGCAAATATAAGTAATAAATCAGTAGTTTCATTGAGATTATCAAACTACTTTTTTGTTTGTTTTTAAACTTCACCTTGGTTTCTGAGGCCAGGTGAGTAAATCAAAGGTTGAAGCAAGTTAAGTTGGTGTTAGCACATGATGAGTGACTGTGACTAAGTACCGTACAGAGTCATCCAGTTTGTCAGTTATGGTGCACCCTGGGATCAGTTTCAAAGATTCATTCTCCAACATGATGTAGTCTTTTTATGGAGCAATGCCGCCTCCTTTTCCTTGGTAGGAATAAAAGGTAGGGTAGTCTTCTGACATAAAAATGTGACATAGGTCATCATGCCAGCAAATGCAACAGGAATTTCTGTTCACCTCTTCCCCCAATGTGTCCCCCAAAGAGACTGCAGAGGGCTGGGAGACCTACTGGCACAGATTTAGGGGAGCCTTACAGATGTTCTAGGCCTCTAGGGGAAGGAGATGAAGGGGAAATTCTGTTGTACAAGCAGAAGTCAATTATGCAAGCAGAATTGGTTATTTAGCCATTACTGTATCTTCTGTTTTTTTATATATCATATTTTCATGCTCTTGAAAAATACAGCAGAAATGGCATATTGCATACCAATTCTGAGTTTCTTTGTTTCCAATGTTCATCTTTGGAAAAAAAATGGGAATTGAACCAGCAGAGGGAGTACTAAACTCTTAGAACTATAGGTTTTGCTTTAGTCCTACTTGGTTTCCTTTTGAATATCCTTATGAAAAGAATAGTAATGTTATATTAATCTAATCAATGCCTCAATCACTTTGGGCAATATTTTTGAAATTGGGTTCTGGGCAGAAGGGGTTCTCCCTAATTGTCCATGTCATATTGATAATGGTGTATAAATAATGAAGTTAAAAGTTTTCTAGAGTACAGTTGTGATACTGTAATAGAAGAGGAAGATGAAATGACAGGAGGACTGTACAGGTTGTCTTTTTTCTATGTGCTGATAGGGCCCTAAGAAATGATGCACCATCTGTCATGATTTTTTGCTTTCACTACAGAATCTATTTGGAGTAATTAGAGTTGTTATCTGAATAAGCAGCTACTTGGCTAGATTAAGGAAGGCAGGGTCTGTTTATAAAAGTGTCAACTATTTGTTTGCAATTTTTAAACTATAAGGGTCGATGTTTTTACAAAACTTCCAATTCTTAGTGCATTCATTGTCTAGTCACTGATAAAACTGATTTTTCTCGTCTCCTGTCTTTCACCCCATTGTTTCTTTTCAT
Source organism: Lacerta agilis (assembly GCF_009819535.1). Classification (NCBI taxonomy): domain Eukaryota; kingdom Metazoa; phylum Chordata; class Lepidosauria; order Squamata; family Lacertidae; genus Lacerta; species Lacerta agilis. The sequence continues at coordinate 23,662,539 of NC_046322.1, forward strand.
TTTTTAAAATGATGCTATAGATTTATATTAATGTATACATTGTATGCAGTATTGATTAGGTACTTTGTACCTCAGAATGGGGGACGATGAGGACACATGAGATACTGTATACAATTTTTATAAATACTACAGTGGCATGGTTTGTGGGAAACTACTGTATTCTTTGATAAAACACAAACTTGTAGAATTTAAGTGTGGCCAGAAGGCGGCAGCATTGATTCAAAAAGCTTTAGATTGATGGCTTGTCGGTGCGCTCTTATTTCCTCTTGGCAAACAATATTGAGAGATGGGACATATCTTCTGCCATATTCCATTTTAAAGAGATTTGGAACAGTACAAATACTTATTTCTTTATTAATCACTTCCCATAAAATATCTCAAAGTGATTTTACATTAAAAACAGCAACAATTTAAACTGTCACATCATAATCACAGTAACAGTGTAGAATCATAGAATTGTAGAGTTGGAAATGACCATGAGGATCATCTAGCCCAACCCCCTGCAGTGCAGGAATCTTTTGCCCAAGTATACAGAATTGCATCAAGGAATAGAAACAGTCAAACTACAAAACAGAAGAGAGTGGTATTAAACCAGTATTATCCTTGTGACAAATTGGCTAAAACACTTAACACGTTAAAGTGAAAATTTGAATAATGAATCATGATAGAGTGATGCTCATAAGGTCATTATAGCAGTGCCTTATTCTTCAAGGGGCATGTGTTTCTGTAATTTGTACTTCCCTTATCCTCTTGTCTCATGGCACTTATTTTTTATTTTAAATAATTTGATCATAAATTTAGATTTCACTTACAGATCCAAGCACTACTACCATTTCCCCACTGCAAATAGAAAAATAATGAATTTTGTTTTAGCAGAAATGTGCATTGGCAGAGTACTAATATTGTACTCCTATTGACCGCCATCTAGTATTTGTGGACAGATAATGTGCTATATCTAAAGGTTTTTTTTTAAAAAAAATTAATATGCCAGGAGGTTTTTTTTTGGGGGGGGGGGGGAGAACAGTAAAATAGGTATCTCTCTGTAGCAAGACTTCCCCTCCCTTCAGCCTGACTTCCTTTGTTAGGGAAAAAATAGCACCGTAGTCATAGCAGCTATTAAAATTCAAAATTGGAAACAAAAATTGCCTCACATCATTCTCACAGGAATGCATATAGAGCCTTAAAAATAGCTCTTTAAGAGTATGAGCTGCCACCACTCATTTTGATATACTGTTAACATTGATGCCTAACAAATTTTGATAACTTGATCCTGGGTCAAAACAAGCTGGCTGTTTTGTTAGATTCTAATTCATGGAAATATTTCTTGTATTTTAACTTCAGTATATATGATCACTCTACTGTATTCTTTTTAAAATAGTTTTATTTAAGTTGACCTTTTGTAGAGTCACACATCTGCTGCTCTATGCTTTTGTCATCCCCCCCCCCCATCATAGGCAAATCTATGCTAATAGTGGCTAAATTAGTGTAATATAGTACTTTGACTTCATGAGAACTCTTCACTGGGCAGCTTTTAATAGTCCAATAAAAATCTGATGTTTCATCTGCAGTGTAAAGAATTGTCAAAAGACAGTTTTGCCTGTGATGGGACTCTGGCTTCAAAGAACCTGGGGGTCACATAGTATTGTAAAAATTCTGATTAAACGTATTCATAGGATCATCTCAGTTCCTAACAGTGCAGATAAAATTCATAAATTATTTTAAGTCAGTGGTGGTATGCAGTAATCTTGTTTTACAAGTTAACTCTTTTTACATTTTGTCCTTTTGTGTAATCTGCCTCTGGGTTCTGAAACTTCAGATCCCTTTATTATCTGTTTTGTGGTGCAATAAGCAATCTAATTTTGTTGTTGTGTTTTGCTGTCATAGCTCTCTTTTATCTAGTTCAGTTTTATTTTAAAAATTTGTACACTGCTTAGTTTCCAAAACATAGCAACATCAGTTTAAAGTGTGGAGGAGGAAGATGGATTCAAACCTTGATTTTAAGTTTTTGCCCTAGTAATTTCATTAGTCCAGTAGAATGCATATCTAGCTCTTGAAAACAGTATTGCACCTCTGTAATGAAATACACATAGTATTCTGGAATGTTATTGTAATATGGTTACCCATTCAAGTTAATATTAAGATCCTCAATTGGTAATTTTAAAAAAGTTTTCCTCAGGAAAATAATTTCCTGATGTTGTTTTGATGACTCCTACATTTTTATTTTTATTTTTAAGTAAGGATGTGGGATGTTGCTGGGACTCCAACTCCTTCATCACCCCAGACCAAAGGCCATGTTGGCGGAAGTCTATTGAAGTTGGAATCCAGCAACAGCTGGAGAGCCAGAAGTTCTCCATCCCTGTTTCGAAGCCCACTTTAAGAATACAGTACTGGCCACAATTTTTAATATATGAAGAAGTAGGAGCAGGAAATTCTATGTGCATTTGGGCCACAAGGGGAAAGGATTGTCATTGCAGGAAAGGAGGAAGCTGATGGTCTCATGTTTGTATCTCCTGCAGGGCTGTCTTGGTACTATGAAGAGCCAGGCATGGGAAAGGGTAGGTTGGTTTTGGGTACCAAGAGTGGTGTTTCTTTTTTATTTACCCTTCCTTTGCATCCCAATGGCTTGTTTGGAAACAAATTCTGACAATCATCTGCCAGTGAGTGATACATAGACTCTTTGTGAAAGTTTCACTGACATCTGTACAGTTCTATGCTATGTTCTAGTTACTGAGGAATTTTTGCTATAGATGTTGCACATAGTAACGTGGTGGATTTCTCTGTTTTATTGGCCCCAGGGATGCCTTGAAATGTGATAAGATTTACATCCAGCATATTCTATCTTGCTAAGGCCTGTTTGCAGTGACAGGATTTCAAATGGTTTCTGGAATGCATGCATAATCTGTAGCAAAAATGGCACAGTGCAGCTGGTATTAATGAGCTGTGTTTACTATTTGGAGGTTTTAAATAAATTATTTCAAAACTCAAGTGTAGCTTTAAGTGCTTGCCAAATGGCACTTTTTGTAATTCAGATTTCATTGATGGGAATCAGGGAAAACATTAGAAATGATTTCTAAATCCCCATTCTCTTACACTTAAAAAGAACAACACATTTATAATAGCACTTTAAGTAAAAATGGAAAGTGTCCTGGAATAATTTTTATGGTGCTGAGGAGAGAAGGAGATTGATGTTCAGCATGTTTGGTATAAATATGATACTTTGTATTCTCATGCAAGATAAGGAAGTCATCAATATCTTTTTTTAATAGTTTAAATTATGGAGTAATATATGAAATTAAAACACACTATATGCTGCTATTTCTCCGATGTTTCTTTGCTAATATTTCATGTTAAGGCAGTTTGAATATTCTCTAGTGTTCTTATTATAAACAAAATTCTCACACAAATGCAATTTCTAAGAAAGTTTAGTTAATTGGACAGATAGAGTTGCTACAAGGGTACAGCAGGCTTCAGTTTGTTATTATATCATTGTTAACCTGCTTTTCCATTAAAAAGGGTTCCAGAATGACTTGCAGATATCAGTTTAATAAAACAGCTCCTGCCCTCAGGCATACAGTCTAAAAGACAGTACACAACAGGGGAAAGGGTTGGGAAAGAGAAGGAAAATCAAATCAACTTGTGTGTTAGATTTTAGTTACAAAGTTCCAGCTGGGTTAGAAACAGTTCAAGAATTTGATTTAAGTGTTGGTCATTTTTTCTGTATTTTATAATTTCATGATGTATATCACCATGATATTTTTTGAATGAGTTGTTGGGTTAGAAATACTTGTGTAAATAAAGGAGGATCCAGGAGTCATGGTTATCTTAGCTTAGCCAATGGCAAGGCCCTGCAGTCCCATCAGCCCTTCTACTGTAGCCTGATGGAATATACTTGAAAACTGAATTATGTTAGCCAGTGCTAGAGATGATAAAAGTCTGCATTCAAGTCAGATAGTGGAATTGGCAAGTGGAATATTCAGAAGAAAATTGTTCTGGGAAGACTGGAAAAGTAAAAATAGCCAGACCTCATAAAATATGCATGCAAGTGTATGATAACTTTATGTCTGTCAACCTAAAAAACTTTGATATTATCACATCTGGATTTTATTTGCTTGCTGAGATCACTGTGTTTACATTATTCCTGCAGTTTGCTTTTACCAAGGCTATTCACAATTGCCTACTATTCTGTCATTCATTTGTATACTAGTATTACATTTGTACAGTAACATTAATTTTAACCACAGAGTTCCATGTTAAGCATTCCACATTTGTTTCTTGAGTGAGGCATTTACTTCCTTAAAAAGGGGGGATAGTTGCATTTAAGTGTGGGTCCATTTTTTCAAAAATGAAATAAAAAAAATCCATCTGTTCATCTGTCACGTAGATGAATGTTTAGCTGTGCATTATCATATTTTAAATTGACAGCTTAATCTATCTGTTTCTGAACTTCCACTCTGCTTTTTTTGCTGCAATTCTTACAAGAGCAGAATATTTTAATTGTTCATAATTTATATTTGCAATATATGTTAGTCCTTTTTGAACTAAATTCAGGCCATTTGCAGTGATATTGCAACACTGTAAATTAAGTGTGTATGAAAATAAGGGACTGTAATAAAATCAAGCTTGAAGGACCACACATTGCTCATCTTAGAATCAGAGGAGTATAGCCTTTTGCACATGAAAGGAGGCAGGACTTTTTATCTAAAAGAGATAGTTAAAACAGTAGTCCTGATTAGTGGTTTGGCCATATTAGGGTGGTAAACGAAATTGAAATACAGTTTCTATCTAGTGGAGAGTTCAGCTTTACAACACACGTGCAATTCTGGTTCACACAGAACTTTCTCCCTTCTGTATGTATGCCAAAGCAATTCACTTAGCAAAAATCAGTAAAAAATGAATGTACAAAATGACCCCTTGAATGTTGGTGAACAGGAGGCACAAGAAAGGAAAGGGTACTTAAATATAAAGAGAGAATACATTATAAAAAGGGAAATGTATGATTCTGAGCCTTGGATTCATCCAGTGGAGATGAGTGATGCATTGTTAAAGATGACTGAAAGCTGTTAAGAACTCTTGAAAATGATGAGTAAAATGTAAAGAAATGTGCAGTGCTATTGAAAATTGATGTGAGAGACAATGTAAAGAAGTGGTGTGTGTGAGAGAAAGAGAGATATGTTTACAGACTGTTGAAAAACAAAAACATCACCACCACAATGCTACATTGGAAATCTAGAAAAAGAGTGACCATGGGTAACTAGTAAAACACCAACATTGAAATGCTGAATGGCATTTAGCAGATTCTTCAAATAAGTATTTGAGGAGAAGAATGTTAATAACACCATTCAAAGATGTTTGAGGGCTCTTGAGAGAGAACTGAAAGAAAAAGCATTCCACTAAAAGAAAGAAAGGCAATTACTTGGGAAATGGAAATATCTATGTAGTGAAGGGTCAAGGCCAAATTAACCAGTAACTTTATTGCTAGTGAGAAAGTAATGTATTTGGGAAGAGTTAAGTATGGGAAGGCATGCTTCATGTACGCACAGGGGCTACCAAGCACACCAGCAAGGGCTTTGTTGCCTCACCCGTGGTAACAACTTTATTAGCGAATACATATTTGTTTGCAAGTACACTTGCTTGCCAATAACTTTTAATACTCAGATGTCCCCTTTTCTAGTTTTTATAGCTTATGCAAATAAAATATTTTCTCAGGCAGAGTCAGTATACTATATGTGAGCCTTCTTCACAAGAATGGAGCTCTTCAACCCCAAAACATATTTTTATTTTTTTTGCAGAGGCCACTGCTTTATCTAATTTTGCTCACATTCCTCAATATGTCACACACTTTGGCTTAGAGAAGCTAGCACAAAGGTGTAAACTATAGTACCAAAGGATTGGACCATGGTCAGCTTGCCAGATTTGCAAAATAGCAGCAGGAAACAATCTGCAGAGATGGCTTTCCTCTCATGAGAGTTCTAGCTTGAAAAGCTGGGTTTCAGTCAACAGTAAATGGGTATTAGCTGGAAGGAGAGATTGAACGCTTTATAATTGGAATAGAAAAAGAGGGCAGTTGTGCCCCGGAAAAAGTGAGGTGCATGGAAATGATATGCAGTATTAGGGTGAAGTTTATTGTGAAACTTGGTAGAGATGGGAAGAAGAGTCTTGTGTGGAGCTGTGAACCATTTCTGTTTCATTTGTCTTTGGACCAAACTGTATGTTGCATCATGTTAAGTGTGCTTAAGATCTGAACCAGGGTCCTGTACCAGTTTCCCTCTCAATCACCCTCTGCCCGATCTCCTATTTGTTCCCAAAGGTGTTGTTTATTGCAAATATGGTGTATGGTCAAATGGATCTGGGGTGACATTTTTAATTAGGAGATGCACAGATTTCCATAGAGCCATACCTACCTTGTCTTCAAAATAATCCAGTTTCAGCATGCTTTTGAAGAGGTGTGAGTAATGTAATATGTATTTGATCCTTTGTCTCATTCAGGGATTCGGCTCTTTTCTATCAAATTTTACTTTGCTCTTTATGTTGTTACCTGTAATATAGATTTTCTTTTAGTCTACTAAAGTAGAGTGTTAGTGTAGTAGTTTTGTGTCCTCTGGCCACTTTCTAAACATGTAAGGAGTATAGCTTCTTTGGTAAAATTTGCTGACTTGTGTTTCCAATTTTATGTTTAGGCTATACCTTTTTATTGCTATCTCCTATTACAGTACATAGTCAAAATGGATCTTTCTGCTGAGAGCCTATGATTATTCAAAAATCCACAGCAGCTGACAAAGCACTGCAAGGGATCAGATTCAGGCTGCAGAACACATCATGCTCTGATGCTCCTGTAAATCAATAGAGCAGTGTGTTCTTCCCTAACATTGGCTACCCAGAATCACTTCTGATCTGTAACCTGCAATGCCTGTATGAATGGTAACCTTTATGAAGCCCCACATATAATGTCTATGAAATAAGAATTATTAATCTGAACAAGGTGTCTTCTGAAGAACAGTAAAAAATTAAAATGCAGAGGAGGTGGATTGAATAGAAAACTATACTAGGAGAAACTTGCATTGATTTCAAGATGAGGTTGAAAGTACTAGTGGAGTAAGACTGAAGGAAATGCCAATATTGATTTGCTTTTGGAAAAGAAATAATTAAGTGTCAAGTTGTCCACTGGGTGATCTATTTAATATCTTTTTCTTATATTTTAATTCACCCTCTCCCATCTTACAGGTGTGCTCACATATACATAAATCCGCAAATATTATGCACAAAGAAAGAATTGTAGGTTATTAAATGGTTATGCTTTCAATCTCAAGTTGCACATATAGATTTAAAGCTCTGAAGAGGATTAAATACTTGAATTAACCCCATTTAACAGTGCAATCCTAGGCACATCTACTCAGAGGTAAGGCCCATTGAATTGAATTGGGATTCTTCCCAGATAAGGAAGAACAAGAGTGTGTCCCAAGATTTATTGGATGAAATGAGACTAAATTAAGTCCATGCATTTTTAAAAATCTTAACTAAGCTGAAGGGGTATGGGTGCTATACTTAATTTTATTTTATTTTCCTGCTTTCTGCTACTGCCTATATTATACTTGTGACTTCTTACCAAGGAGGATATACGGTATATGCCTCTGTCAAAGATTTCAGGTTTATTTGTATATGATGAGTTCCTAGAAGTTCCCAGAAGTATGATATCATATGTCCTTTAGAGGAAGAAGCACTCCAGAGAGTTATGAAATCGCAAGGCAGGAGTCCATTCAGAGAAAGAGGAACTTCCAGATTGACTCTGCCTCATGCAGCAATATACAAGACTCCTTAAGGCTTCTACGTTAAGTGTGGGGCTTGATCTCTTTTTAACCACTGCAGCAAGTATTCTCTTCTCCCATCAGAGTTTGTAGGAGGGGTAATTGACCTTCAGGTTTTCTTTTTGAGGAACATCAATCATCAAACCACTAAATTGGAGGAGTCTTCAAAGCCGTCTAGTCCAATCCTTGATCGGGTTTTCCAGCACTTGATCTGAAAGTCTTGCCAGTATTCAGTCTCTTCACCTTCAGAATAAATCCAAGACAATGAAGTAATTCATGTGTTATTGAGATAAGGGAGCAGAAAGAACAGTCCCCCTTTCTGCAATCTTGACAGAGACACCACCTGTGTTCTTCCCTTGCAGCTGTTGTTCAAAGTGGTCTGAAGGATTTGATAATTACCCTCACAGGGCGTAAGAAAACCATGGTTCATGGAACTGATAAACATTTCCTTGTGTGTGTTTTGGTGGCTCCTAAAGA